>NC_053022.1:420319040-421577328 GCF_003073215.2 Triticum urartu | reverse complement strand
AGGAAGGATAAGGCGAGTATGTGGAGCTGCAGCAAGCGACTAGCATATGTGGTGGCTAAATTATACGCAAATGAGAGCGAGAAGAGAGGGCGAAGCGCGAGCGAGAAACTAGAAGGAACAACCTGCGCAAGCATTACTCCAACACCGTGTCCACTTCCCGGACTCCGCCGAGAAGAGGCCATCACGGCAACACACGCAGTTGATTCAATTTAATTAATTAAGGTTTAAGTTATCTACAACCGGACATTAACAAATTCCCATCTGCCCATAACCGCGGGCACGGCTTTCGAAAGTTCAATCCCTGCAGGGGAGTCCCAACTTAGCCCATGACAAGCTCTCACGGTCAACGAAGGAAAAGACCTCCTCCCAAGACGTTCCGATCAGACTCGGTATCTCGGTAACTCAAGACACTTCGACAGGTTAAAACAAGACCAGCAACACCGCCCGAATGTGCCGACAAATCCCGATAGGATCTGCACAAATCTCTTTCTCAGGGCACACTCAGATTCTCCTAGGTACGGGTAGGCCAGCCCAGAGTTGCCCCTGGTGGCCACCGGTAGCTGACAGGTGGACCAACACTCAGAGGAGCACTGGCCCGGGGGGGTTAAAATAAGATGACCCTTGAGTCTGCAGAACCCAAGGGAAAGAAAAGGCTAGGTGGAAAATGGTAAAACCAAGGTTGGGCATTGCTGGAAAAGCTTTAATCAAGGCGAAATATCAAGGGGTTCCCATTATAACCCAACCGCGTAAGGAACGCAAAATCCGGGAACATAACACCGATATGACGGAAACTAGGGCGGCAAGAGTGGAACAAAACACTAGGCGAGAGGCCGAGCCTTCCACCCTTTACCAAGTATATAGATGCATTAAGATAACATAGCAATATAGTGATATCCCAACAAGCAAATAAAAGATGTTCCAATAGGAACGGCTCCAATC
This sequence comes from Triticum urartu, assembly GCF_003073215.2. NCBI lineage: Eukaryota > Viridiplantae > Streptophyta > Magnoliopsida > Poales > Poaceae > Triticum > Triticum urartu. The sequence goes on along the minus strand of NC_053022.1, from coordinate 421,576,389 downwards.
TTCACCTGCAACTAGCAACGCTATAAGAGGGGCTGAGCAAAGCGGTAACATAGCCAATCAACGGTTTGCTAGGACAAGGTGGGTTAAAGGTTCAATCATGCAATTGGGAGGCTGACAAGCAAATGGTAGGTATCGTAGCAGTGGCAAAGCAAAAGAGCGAGCAAACTAGCATAGCAAAGATAGTAGTGAGTTCGAGGGTATGATCATCTTGCCTGCACAGTTGTCAGAGTTGACTGGATCCTCACAAGCAAACTCAACGGGCTCCTCAGTAGCGAACTCGTCTCCTGGCTCTACCCAACAAGACAACAAAGCAACAAGGATACAATCAACCACGTGCAAGACCAAGCAATATGATGAAATGATGATATGCTATGCGGGATGCGATGCGGGATGCAAAATGCAAGATATGACAGGAAATGCATGAACCTGGCCTCAACTTGGAATTCCAAGGTTGCCACTGGATAGAGGGGATGAAATCGCTTGAAAACGATATAAAGATCATTGGAATCGGAGTTACGGTTTGGAAATGGCAAGCGTTTTAAGATAGGACACCGGTCTGCGATTTACAGCAAGTAGGCATTTAAATGCAACGAAATAAACATGCTACAGCCACCAAGCATGAAAACAAAATACATGGAAGTGATGTACACAAGATGGTTAAAAAAACACTAGCACTGAGCCATAGGCAAATTCATCCATTAAGAGGTTCAAACAAGCATGGCAAAAATGAATATGCAAAACAGATTCCAGACTTAGTGAAATTAACACTAGCCTGAAATTTCAGATCACGATGCTCTCTTTGGAGCAGCAAAACAACATGATAAATGACCTGAACATGACAAGTAAGTACATGGCATGGAGATACTCAACAAGCTTAACAAAACACCCAAATTGACCTGGGGTCAAAACGGTTCACAAAATACTCTACCGAGCTCACGAACATAGCTCGAACACGATCAGTTTTCAGACTTGGTGAAAACTGAGACATGCAGAAATGATAACTCACGAAGGCATGTAAACGAGCTCGATGCACTCACTACGGTGCAAGTCATGGCAAGGCAAGCATATATCCAGAAAGAAGACACAATATTATAGCCACACATGGCAAGAACAAAGGCATAGCATGCATGGAACACTAACGGTAGCATCGGCAAAATCGCAAACAAGTTGACGATCTGTCCAGATTAACAACGAAGCAAAAGTTGAGCTCGATTGAGTCAACCTAGAGCACTCCATATATGCAAACAAAGACATGGATGGATAGAGCATAAAATAAATATCAAAACTCCCTTACTGATCATCCTCAAAAGAGGCACGGATCACTAGGAAACAAGCTGGACATATAGCATCATGAACTAAAATATCCCAGACTTAGTGAAAATCACTAAGTCCCTGAAATCAGCAATCTCAGGTACCTCTCTTCGCAAGCTTGCACAAGACAACACACACATCCTAAAAATGCATGGGTGGAACCTCTGGAAAGAAGACAAAATGCTTAACAATTCATCCCAAAGGGGCACAGGCATATCATGCACGAATTAAACATGGCAAAAATGACAAAAGTGCATGATGAACTAACGGATCTGCAATTTAACTCACGAAGCCTCCTACTAACAGCATTTTTGGAATCAAGATGACCTCAAATGCAAATGATGCAATGGAACGAAATGATGTACATGTCGAGGCGAAGATTTTGATATATTATATGCCCAAAACGGAGCTACGGATGCGGAGATACAAGCAGTCAAAGTAAGCATCATGAGCTAGGGTTTGGGGAAAAAGTCAACCGATGCCCAGATCCAGATCTGGATCGGCATGCTTCCCGAGGCGGCGCCGGAGTTACTGTAGCTCGCCGGAGACGCGGGGGTCGCCGGTCGGGGAGGAGGAAGAAGAAGCCGGGGCGAGGCCGGGCGGCGCCGGAGGAGGAGGCGGCGACCGCGGGCGGTGGGCGTCCGGGGCGGCGCCGGCCGGTGGCGGGCGGCGGCCGGCGTGCGGCGGCCCGGCGAGGCGATGAGCGATGGCGGGGCGGCGGCCGGAGGAGGAGAAGAAGGGCGGCGGCGGGGGGGCTCCTCGGGCCCGGCGAGGTGGAGAGGAGGGCCCGCCTCGGGCCTGCGGGCCGACGGCGAGGTGGTCCGCCCGCCAAGTGGCGGCGCGCGATTCGCGGGGAGGCGGGGCGGACACGTCCGGCGCCGGGCGGAGGCGTCCGGCGGCGGATCTGGAATCTTTTTTTTAGGGTTTTGAACGGGGGAAGAGGAGATCCGAATGGAGGGGGTATATATAGGCATAAGTGGAGCTAGGAGAGTCCAAATGAGGTGCGGTTTTCGCCCACGCGATCGTGATCGAACACTCTAGGACATGGAGCAGAGTTAGGTGGGTTTTGGGACAAATTGGAGGGGTGTTAGGCTGCAACACACACGAGGCCTTTTCGGTCCCTCGGTTAACCGTTGGAGTATCAAACGAAGTCCAAATGATACGAAACTTGACAGGCGGTCTACCGGTAGTAAACCAAGGCCGCATGACAAGTCTCGGTCCAATCCGGAAATGTTTAATCCCCACACACGAAAGAAAGCTGGAAATGGCCACCGGAGGAGAACGAAGCGCCGGAATGCAAAACGGACAACGGGGAAAATGCTCGAATGCATGAGATGAACACGTATGCAAATGCAATGCATGAGATGACATGATAAGAGATGCACGAAAAAGAAAAACAACACACGGAGACAAAGACCCGAACCCGAGAAATAAATATAACTTAACGCCGGAAACGGCAAGAGTTGGAGTACAAATAGGGAAAGTCGTATCTGGGGCGTTACACCAAGCTCCTGAGGTAACCGCCTGGACGCCCGTTTGGCGATGTCATCGGCCTCCTGATTGGTGACACGGGGCACATGCTGCAACTCCAACCCCCAGAACTGCTTCTCCATCCTGCGGACCTCCGCAAGGTAGGCTTCCATGTGCTCATCTTTCGGCTCGTACACCTTGTTGGAGAAATTGACAAGGAGCTGCGAATCGCCCTTGATGGTGAGGCGTTTCACCCCCAGGGCAGATGCGGCCTTCAAGCCCGCTATTAAACCTTCATACTCCGCTATGTTGTTGGAGACCTTTTCACCTTGCTGGAAACAGAGCTGTACAGCGTAGTAGAGCTTGTCCTGAGTGGGCGATATAAGCACCGCCCCAGCCCCAGCGCCATGCCTAGAGAACGCCCCATCGAAGTACATGACCCAACCTTCTGGCGCTCGCTTCCCGGCGAGAGGGACCGATCTTCGTCGGCCTTGAGGCCTGGTGCCTCCGTCCATTCTGCCACAAAATCCGCTAATGCTGCTGCCTTAATGACCCTGGTCGTGCTGAATTCGAGCTGAAACGCTTGCAGTTCTATGTTCCACTCAGCGACCCTTCTAGCTGAGTTAGGGCTCCTGAGCACTCTCTCCAGCGGGTATGACGAGACGACCTTGATGGGGTGACCCTGAAAATAGTGTCGCAGCTTGCGCGAGGCCACCAGTAGCACGAGGAGGAGCTTCTGAGGCATGGGGTACCGTGCCCTCGCGTCCCGCAACACCGTGCTGACGAAGTACACTGGGTGATCAACGAGGTTGGGTGCGTCAGTGCTGGTGGCGCCCTCCGGGGACCATGGCACCTCCTGAGGCGATGAGGCCTCCTGAGGCGATGAGGCCTCCTGAGGCTGGCCATCTGGGAGAGGGGCCTCTTCCGCCTCCGGTGCACTCCTCTGCGGTGGCTGATCCTCCTCAGCCGTGGTGGCGGTTTCTGTGGGCCTTCCTTGTTCCTGTTTTGCCTTGTCCTGGGCTGCTGCTGTGGTTTTGATTTGACGCTCCTCCCTAACCGCCACAAGGGCTGCGCTGGCAGAGTAGGGAGTGGCAGCAAGGTAAAGCACCAGGGGCTCTTGAGTGCGCGGGGCCACCATGACCGGAGGGCTGGTCAGGTATCTCTTGAGATCCTGGAACGCCTTGTCGGCCTCTACAGTCCATTCAAAGGGCCCCTTTTTCTTCATTAGCTGGAAGAAGGGCAGCGCTCGCTCCCCCAACTTGGAGATGAAGCGCCCCAGCGCGGTCACGCGCCCAGTGAGCTTCTGCATTTCTCTGAGGGTCTTTGGCGGGCTCATGTCCTCGACCGCCTTGACCTTTTTCGGGTTAGCCTCGATGCCTCGGTGGGACACGAGGAAACCCAAGAGCTTGCCCGAGGGGACTCCGAACACACACTTCTCTGGGTTGAGCCGCAGGTTCACTGCGTTGAGGCTCGCGAAGGTTTCCTCCAGGTCTTGTATCAGGGTCCTGGCCTCCCGAGACTTCACCACAATGTCATCGACGTAAGCCTCAACATTCTTCCCGAGCTGCGGGCCCAAGGTGATGTGCATCAGCCGCTGAAAGGTCGCCCCTGCGTTATGCAGCCCGAATGGCATGCACATGTAGCAGTACACCCCACACAGGGTTAGGAAGGCTGTCTTTTTGACGTCTTCTACCGCCATCTTGATCTGGTGATACCCAGAGAAGGCATCCAAGAAGCATAGCAGATCGCATTTTGCGGTGGAATCGACGATCTGGTCGATGCGGGGGAGCGGGAACGGATCTTGCGGGCATGCCTTGTTGAGGTTGGTGAAGTCGACACACATGCGCTCCTTCCCTCCCTTCTTTGGTACAACGACAGGGTTGGCCAACCAATCCGGGTATCGGACCTCGCGAATCACCCCAGCGGCTTCTAGTTTGCGGGTCTCTTGGACGATGAAGGCCTGCTTTTCTGTGGACTGCCGCCTTGCCTTCTGCTTCACAGGGCGCACGTTGGGGCACACGTTGAGGTGATGCTCGATTACGCTCCTAGGGATCCCCGCTAACTGGTCAGGCTCCCAAGTGAATACCTTCTTGTTTGCGCGCAGGAACCTGACCAGGGCCTCCTCCTGCTCGGGCTTGAGGTTGGCGCCTATGGTGAAAGTGGCATGGGTGGACCCGTCCTCATCGACGGGTATCTGCTTGGTTTCTGCCTTGTCTTGGGTGAACAACTGTTTCTTCTTGGCAGGTGCAGCCACCTTGGGTTCGGGGGTCTCCGAGCCGGCGGGCTGTGCCGACGCCGCCGTCTTCAAGGTGAGCTTAAGCACTCGCAGCGTGTCTCCGGTGTCCCCGTGCACGGTGAGGACACCGCTGCTCCCGGGCATCTTCACGAGGTTGTACGCCGGGTGTGTCGCGGCCATGAACTGGGCCAGCGCTGGGTAGCCGAGGATGGCGTTGTAGAGAAGGGCCGGCTGGGCTGCAGCCGTTCCAGGGGTATGCAGAGGAGGTTGAAGGCCTTAACCGAGAGCACGATGAGGCCCACACCGCCATCGATGAGAGTTCTGGTGACGGCCACCTGGCAGATGGTGGGGGTGCAAAGCATGGGAAGCGCACCCGAGCAGGCCGAGTTGGAGGGGTGGTCCTCCGAGCTGAAGGTCAGGCCGGCCTTGGGCGCCGCCCGGTCCGGGAGAGCCCCTGCCGCGTGGAAGCGGCGCTGACCCGGCGGGTGAACGGCTTGATGTGGTGACTTGTAGGCGGCGCCTGCGAGCCGCCCAAGAGGGCCACGACGACCGGGGGTGTTGGTGTAGCGTGGTGGGCGGGGAAGAGGCTGCGGAGCTCTTCCCAAGAGGCCACGGAGGCTGCCGGCAGGTGGAGCAGCCATGCGCGTGGAGCGCCGGTGAGGGCCGTGGGGAGCCAGTTGGCCATGACCCTATCGTCACCTCCAGCTTTGAGGATGGCCTCCTCGTACGCCAACAAGAAGGCCAGCGGATCAGTCGCGCCGCTGTAGCACGGAGGCGTCGTTGGCTTGAACTTGTCCAGCCACCGTACCCATTCCAGGGCTGGGGCCAGGGCTCGGAGCCCCCTGGACCCCGTGCTGGCGCCGGCAGCCGGAGCAAGCGACGCGCTACTCCTCGCGAGGTAGGTTGTGGTGGTGGCGGAAGGGAGAACTCTGGTGCACCCCTACCTGGCGCGCCAAATGTCGGATTTCGGGTTCCGGCAGACCCTTGAGGTTCGAACACTGGGGTGCGCACGGAGATTTCGCCTTCTACCTACCTGCACCCCTCCGCCTCGCTAAGATCTAAGCTATGGAAAGAACAGCACAAGAGACACAGGGTTTATACTGGTTCGGGCCACCGTTGTGGTGTAATACCCTACTCTAGTGTGTGGTGTGGTGGATTGCCTCTTGGGCTAATGATGATGAGCAATACAAGGAAGAATAGCCTCGCGAGGGTCTGTTCTTGGCTGGGGGGACAAACTGCTAGGAGGAGTTCGGTCACCCTTCTCTCTCTCTCTGATTTTTCCCCTTCCTACCCTGGGGGTGGCTAGTCCTATTTATAGGCAAAGGCCCTGGGCCTCTTCCCAAATATTGAGCGGGAAGGGAGCCAACAATTGGCCATTTTAAAGGGGGACATCTGATACACTTATCCTGACTAAAGTTGGTCCTCGCCTGCCAAAGGCTCTGGTGGTGACGATGGCTTGGGCTCCACAATGACTTCCTCCCTGCCGTTGGGCTGGTCTTGGTCTCGTTTCACCGAAACGGGTGCCTTTGCTTGATGCCCTCGCCTGCGCTTACTCCCTTTGCACCAAAGAGGAAAGGAGGACACTGCGCGGGCTGACGCCCGCCTGGCACCCTTGGTCGTCATGGCTTGCGTCATGGGCACGTCGTGAGGTGCCCCGCCTTGATCTCTCCGCCTCCTTGCAAGCCAGCCTGATGAGGCCGTGCCTGAGGAAGCTCTGTGTCGTCCGCCCCGCGAGGCTTGACCCCTCGCGAGGGTCTTGGGTCTGTGTTGATGAAGATGGGCCGTGCTGGGCCCCTCCTCGAGCCACGCCGCTGGCAGGCAAGTCTGGGGACCCCCATTCCCAGAACACCGACACAAAGCGAACTGTCAAGGGGTTCCCAAAACACCCAACCGCGTAAGGAACACAAAATCAAGAAACATAACACCGGTATGACGGAAGCTAGGGCAGCAAGAGTGGAACAAAACACCAGGCATAAGGCCGAGCCTTCCACCCTTTACCAAGTATATAGATGCATTAATTAAATAAGAGATATTATGATATCCCAACATATACTTGTTCCAACATGGAACAAACTTCAGCTTCACCTGCAACTAACAATGCTATAAGAGGGGCTGTGCAAAGCGGTAACTTAGACAAACAACGGTTTGCTAGGAAAGGTGGGTTAGAGGCTTGACGTGGCAATATGGGAGGCATGATAAGAAAGTGGCAGGTAGCGCGACATAGCGGTAGAGCGAACAACTAGAAAGCAAAGATAGAAGTGATTTCGAGGGTATGGTCATCTTGCCTGAGGTCCCGCAAGGAAGAAGAACGAGTCCATGAAGAAGGCAAACAGACGTAGTCGAACGAATCCTCACAACTCCGAAACAGAACTGAAGCTAACGAGAGAAGCAACCCGGAAAAAAGCAAGCAACATAGTAAACAACCATAACATAAACATCGCATGATGCACAACCAAGTATGATGCATGTCCGGTTTAATGACGCATGGCATGGCGAAGTGCAGAAGCAAAACTACAAGTTAAGTGGAGCTCAATATGCAACGAGTTGCATATTGACGAAACACCACATGACTTATTTAGTTTTCTCCTGTTTATGTACTCAACAAAATTAAATGTTCGTTAGCATGGCAAGGGGTGAAGCATAATAAAACTACCTATCTAGGCAAGTTTAAATGAGGCCAGAACAACAAGCAACAATTCCAAAAAATCCCCATATGCAATATTTGAATTTGGTACTGTTCTGCCAATTTTATAGTTATTAAACATGCAAAGTAATGCCACCATGTTAAACTAGGCATTTTCTACCACATTTACATATAAAGTTTATTTAAAATGGAGCTACGGTTAATTAGTTATGAAATAAATCATTTTAGCATGGCATTTGAGCAAATTTAATCAAACAGCATTTTTAAACATTTTAAACATTCTTGAAAGTTGTATATTATGAGACTACACAAAATTCTAAGCATTTTACGTATATAAAACATTTTAATCCGATGCACGGTTATTTAGTTGTGAGCATTTCAATATGATGGCATGTCCTGTAAATATGCAATGACCAGGTTAAATGATAAATTCGCATAACGAAAAAAAACACATCGGGCCGTATCTAGCTGGCCCAACAATGAAAAAACAGGAGGGCGCTTGTGGCTCACCCATGGGCCAAGCCCAGCTAGCAAAGAGGGAGGCCGGCAGGGGAAAGCAGTTGGGTTGCGGCCTGGCGCGCTGTAGGCACGGTCAACGCGAGGCAGGGGAGCGGGGATCGAACGATCTGCTCATCCTCTGGCTCAGGCTCTGTGCAAAAGGAAGTAGAAACCGAGGGGATGGACAAGGCAAAGCAGGGACGTCCGGGATGATGGCGCCGCGACTGCAGGAGCCTGGGACGGCGGCGGCTTGGACCCCGCAGCAGAGCGATCCAGATCGGGACCCATCCTAGTGAACAACGAGGGCAGCGGTGCCATGGCGGTCGACGACCACACCTGCAGGGATGGGAGGCAAGGACTTTCAGAGACAGAGAGCAGCGGGGAAGGAGAAGAAGGAGGGCGAGGAAGACTGGGGCGACGGCATGGAGTAGCTGCTGGTTCGGTGTGCTCCGGCGAGCGGCCACTAGTCACCGGCACGGCCGGAGATGAGTCTGCAAGGGGGCAGAGGAGCTTGGGCACGCGACGACGGCCTGGACCTTGGGATGACGGCTGCGGCTTGTCATTCGGTGCAGGGAGAAGCAGAGGAGGCAGGAGTCGCGTCGGACGAGGAGACGAGGTGGTAGGGCGGCGGTGGTCTTGTAGGTGAGGAGGGACTCCGGCGGCGTAGGTTCCCGGGGTGGCTCAGATCAGCAACCGATATGAGCTCCAAAACCATGGCGGGGACAATGGGCATCGGGGAGAAGGAGCTTGTGTGCGCGCTGGATGCCTGCGGGGATTCCATGCTTCATGGGTTGGATCGATGGGAGGAGGTGGTTGGTCAGAAGCTGAAAATGAGGGAAGTGGCCGGAGGCTTCGATGGCGGAGAGGTGGATCTGGGAGGATCCCGACGGAGATGGTGAGTGGGTGGCGGCGGCGCGATGGGAGAAGATGGATGGGACAGATCCTAGGACTAGGGTTTGGACGCATATATACATCGCGTGGATTAGATTAGGGGCTACCTCGTCCCTCCGATCGTAATCGGGCGGACGAGAATAAATAGCTTAGGGGAACCGAGCAAAGAATCGGAGATGTTTTGTAGATGTTTGGGGATGATCCTAATCCAACGGTGACGACTATCCGGGTCGGGTTCGGGACAGCTTACGGACGCGCGAGGGGGTCGATGCACTGTGCAGAGAGGGTTAGACGAACAAGGTCAAGTGTGCGGTTGGACTGAGAAGAGAGAGGAGGAAAGCAAACCAGCAATCGTTTTCGGAGACCGGAAACGTCCGACGTTTGATCGACTATAATGCCGCTATAGTTATCCGTCGGGGCGTCAAACGGACTGCATATGAGATGAAATTTGACACGCGGTCTATCTACACTATAATAAGACCGCGCGCCAACTTTCATCCCATTTCGAGAACATTTTCCGGCCACTTATAAAATAATATTTCAGAGGTGCCGCGGGGCGCGTGCGAGTGTGTCTGGGCTCAGAACGGACAACGGAAAGCACTGGTAGACCCGGACGAATGCAAGTTTTGAAAACATGATGATGCAATTCACATGATGACATGGCAAGATGCAACATGCAAGCGAAAGACAAGGCAACAACAGTGAAAAACTGAAAGACACCTAGAGCATTGGGCTCGGGGCGTTACAACACCCCACCAGTACAAGAGGATCTCATCCTGAGATCTAAGGATGGCACCGGAGAGAAACGAAAGAGGAAGAGAAGAGGTAAAACTAATTGCTTCTTTGACAAATGTGTGAAACCAAAGAACCTTGCGAGGTTGAACAAATTGAAAGAAAGAATACAACGAAGGTGAAAAAAGTTGAAACACTCCATTAAAAAAAGAACAAGGAACATTACGAGAACCTTGTAGGTTGAAAGACATAAGAAAAGGGGTTGCAATGGACAAGAAGTACATGCAAGCACTCCGGTTAGAAGAGCAATTATAGACACAACACTCCGGTTAAAACAAGATAGAGAAGGAATAAGAATGATATAATTTGGACAACACTTCGACTATAAATGGAAGGAATCGAACATGATCTTGACAAGATGAGAGGATACTTGATGAAATCAACAACACACTGCCTCCGGAACTATTGAAAGGATGGCACAAGGGGTAAGATATATTTCAGACGACACCGGTTGAGAAGGGAGGAAAAACTTGATAAGATGAAAGAACTTGAATGAAGGACACAACACTCCAGTTGAATGGATAAGCAAAAAGGAAAAAACATGATCTTTGACAAAAATGGGATGATGAGTGAAGAGAGCAACATCGCTATGCCTCCGGAACGAAAGAATAGAAGTTGAATCATTGGAAAGGAAATACTTGATTAGAAAATGACAACTTCTACCACAAATGAGCTTGGAAAACACCCTTCCAAGAAGGTTATAACGGAGTTGCTGGAAAACCACCAATGAAACGAAAAAGCTTGTAGTGGGCTTATGAAAAACATCCCAAAATTATGAGGTGAAATTCTACCACTATAGAAACAATAGATTGAATTGACATCAACAAGGAGATGAGAAGCTTATTTCACCGGAAGGATAAATGAAGAACTTGGGTCATTTATAAGAACCATAAATAGCAAAAATCCTTAGGGAAAGCTTTAGGTGAAATATAACCCAAGATAATTCCAATGAAGAGGTTGATTGGTTGAAAAGATGTCTTGAGCGAAGAGAAAATGATGGATTTAGATATGTCACTCTTGAAAACTTGTGAATCATGAAACACAAAGGGAAATTATCGACAATGACATAACACCACCTCAAATGATAAGGTAGAAAGAATTGCACTTTGGAATGCAAGAAGAAGAATGCTTGATCTCCACTGAAAAGAATCTCGATGAGCACTTCGAGAAGGAATTAAATCCTCGATGAACCATCATGTAGAGCCCCCATGAAGAATTCCGGTAATAAAAGGATGATAAAAAGAAAGAGAAGTTGAGAACACAAGGTGAAGCCTTGCAATGATTTAGATGGAGCTTCGCGACGATGTAACCGAGAAAACTTGGAACTCCAGAAAAGAAACATGAGCAATTGAAACAAAGAATTTATTCATCATGAACAAACTCTAGAGGAAGGAATTAATCACTTGGGTGAAACAATAATATGAATTACGTTATGTGTATCCTTCGCTAATTTAAATTGATGACAAGCAACGGATTTGGCATACTACTTATTTCCGTAGAAAGGATTAAGATAGATATAGCGCAAACTTGAGAAGAGACTTCAACGAACCGCCGGTAGGATTTGAAAGAACGAATGAATCTATATGATAACGAAGGAAGATAAATCTTAAACGAACCACCGTAAGAATTGAAAATGAACGAAGAAAAGATAAAGAAACACCGGGAAGAATTATGAAAAGAACGAAGATACTTGAGAGAATATAAATACGTGAGACAGAATAGATCATGAACTGATTAGAGAATATTTGAACGATGCACCGGCCGGTAGAATTGAGGAATGAGATCTGAATGTTGAGAATGAATAAATCTTCTGAAATGATGGCCTCCGGAGAATCAAACTGAAAAGACTCCTGAAATGCTTCGGATGGGTATGAAAAAAATTCTCACAATCGAAAACTATTATGAGAGGATGGCATCAAGCTTGAATTACACATCTTTGGAAAAACATGTAAGGATTTAAGAGGAACTCCACTTTGGTCTTCAAAATCCGAGAATGACGACGAGAAACACCATGAATTGTTGAGACACTCCGGAATGGAAATTAGAAAGGTAGAGCCAACGATGAAAAGAAATTGAAAGATCTTGGAGAAAAGCATTTGACTGACAATAACTCATTCTTACGACAAACTTTAAAAGATTTGAGAATAGCTCCGGGAAAATTAGAAGAGCCAGGTAAGATCCTGGGATAAGACCTATGGGTCAGGGCCCACTCAAGAGAAAACACCGTTGAACAATTATTTGAAAAGGAGATTGCACCGGTTGAATTAAACGGCTTGAATGAGATAACAACCTCGAGATAGCTTGAATGGATTAGGAATGAAAACACGCATCTCCTGAGATATCTTCAGTACTCCAGAACAAATGAATGGAGAGAAGTGGATGATTAAGAGGTTCACCGACATGGGAAAGCATTTGAAATGAGGGAAGGATATGATCGACACTGAAAGATTGCATTGAATCCACCGAAGAAGAAACAACAACGAAGGATGATGAACCTGAAGAGCATCTTCATGCGAACCACCTGGTAAGAACATTGACAGAAAAGAATGGAGAGACTTCCCATCGATAAAAGGATACTTGATTAAGATATATGAGTCCTTGAAGAAAAGAAAGGGTGGGGAGGCGGGGAAAACAAAGGCAACCAGAGATGGATGAAACAAACACCGATGAGAATAACTTAGAGTTGATCTTGCGGATGTTGAAAATGTTCGGATCCACTTAAGGAGGAACACGCCAGTTGAAAAGGATTGACATGACAATCTCGATTATCATGAAGGATTAGTATACATAGAGAAATATGAGAACACTGCTTAGGAAAGGTATGGAATCTAAGCTTGACATTGAAGCAACTCGAATACCACAAACCGAAACAAAACAAAGGATTGGCTTGCAAAATAAGCCGGAAACAAACATATGATAGATCCCATATCGTATCATGTGTCTGTTGGAAAGATATCCTACATGGTACTTGAATTCCCACCTATAAATTCCCGAAACTTTCTAGTTATGCAATCAGGTGTTGGGGATACAAGGGAAGCATAATATCTCACCCAAACTAACAATTCCTACATCCAGCTGTATCCATCCTTCAACACATAACCAAGAAACCTTCGGAAGTCGTGTACCTCAACCTTCGAAAAGTGAAAGTGCGTTATATCGACTAGAGGGGGGGTGAATAGGAGATTTTTATGAAAGTCTTCAAAACGTGGAAGTTATGAAGACAAACGATAGAAATAAACCTATTACCCTGCAGCGGAAGGTAGACTACACTAGGCAAGCCATAGTCAAGTATTCAATGGAGTGAAAGCACAATGACTAATAGCAGCAATGTAGTAAGGATCAGGTAGGAAGATATTATGAAGCCAAACAGAAAACGCAATCACTCAGTGAAGATAAAAGATAGTGCAATCATACAATGACTTCACAAGGACCAACAGTAAGTAAAGGGAAGGAAAAGATGAAACCAGTGACTCGTTGAAGACAATGATTTGTTGGACCAGTTCCAGTTGCTGTGACAACTGTACGTCTGGTTAGGGCGGCTAGGTATATAAACCTTAGGACACCCAGTCCTGAACACGCAGCTCAGGACACCCAGTCCTCACCGTATTCCCCTTGAGCTAAGGTCTCACAGACCTCGCCCAATCACTCTGGTAAGCCTTCAAGGTAGACTCCCAAACCTTCACAGACTTCGTTCACCGGTAATCCACAATGTCTCTTGGATGCTCAGAACGCGACGCCTAACCAGCTAGAGGATTCACAGTCCTCAAGTGTAATAAGTCTTCAGATCACACAGACAAGAAGACTTAAGTGATGCCTAATTCTCTTTGGCTCTGGGTGGTTAGGGCTTTATCCTCGCAAGGAATTCTCTCTCAAAGGCTTCGAGGTGGGTTGCTCTCAAACGACAAAAGCCGTACTCTGAATCTGAGCAGCCAACCATTTATTCTTGTAGGGGGTGGGCTATTTATAGCCACTTGCCAACCCGACCTGATTTGTCCTAAATGACCCTGGGTCACTAAGGAACTGACACGTGTTCCAACGGTCAGATTTCAAACTCACACGGCAACTTTACTTGGGCTACAAGAAAAGCTGACTTGTCCGACTCTGGACAAGATTCGCTCTCAAAGTCTTCACTCAAAGACATAGGTTTTGTTTAAGCATCACTTCAGTCATTCTCACTGGTTCTCTTGGACCCCACTTAATAGTACGGTGGTTCCTATGACTCAACAAAGAGGAAGAAAAAGAACTATGAAAGATCTAAGTCTTCGAGCTCCATAGGCTTCATGCGATGTCTTCTCTTGTCATAGTCTTCAATGTGAATATCTTCATATACCACCTTTGACTTCAATGTCTTCATACATTTTTAGGGGTCATCTCTGGTAGGAAAACCGAATCAATGAGGGACTTCTACCTGTGTTATCCTGCAATTCTCACAAACACATTAGTCCCTCAACTAGGTTTGTCGTCAATACTCCAAAACCAACTAGGGGTGGCACTAGATGCACTTACAATCTCCCCCTTTTTGGTGATTGATGACAAACTAGTTGAAGTTTTCAACGGGGAATATAGTCTGTGAAATTGTAAAGGATAAGGAATTGTCTTCATAAGTTGCAAGGGCTCCCCCTGAAGATGTGCATATAAGTAATTTGCTTTTGGAATGCAAATGCACATGGCAGGTTGTACTTGTGGAGATCCACTTCAACTTATGATGACAATCCACTATGCATGAGAAAGTATGTGAAGATAATGACATGCATAATGGAAAATGGACGTCTGTAGAATGATCTAAGTGCGGAATTTATCGTCGCACATGCGGAATTTATATCGCAACACAAGGTGGCAAATAAGTAGCAGACGACCATCGAGTTTAAGTGTTACAACTCAAAGAACCAAATGTAGCCAAACGAGAGTTGTAAGCACGAAGAAAAATATAAAGCGCCCGCCCATATGGACCTGCTTGAACACTATAAAACTCATATGCTTCTCTCCCTTTTGTCAGTAAGGACCAAAAAGGTTTGAAGACATAGAGCATCTACTCGTTCCCATGAAGAGTAGGTGAAGCAGCAGGGTCGTTGGTGGTGTTTGGCGGTGCAGAAGAGCTTGGAGCAGAGTCGAAGCATGCTGAAGGAGGTGGCGGTGAAGTAGCATCGTCTTCATCCTCGATCACTCTGGCATTCACAGTTGCAGCAGAGGAAGAGAACTCAGAGTCTTCAAGGGATGGAGTTCGTCGCAGCACTGCCCTTCGAGGAGGTGTGGAGTCAAACTTGAATCGCTCAGAGAAGCCATCCTCTTGAAGATCATCTTCAGAACACATCAGCGTCAGCCCTTTCCATGTGCGGCGAGAGGTTTCATGGGCAACAAAAATATTCTTGGTGGCAAGAGTGCGAATGCAATTAACATCCACCAAGAGGCTTTGCATTTGACGCTTCAGCCAGTCATGATGCCTATCCTGTTTCTGATGAAGAGCCACAAGAAGCTCTCGGTCGTTGAGAACACGAGTGTGCTTCTTGGGTTGTGGAGCAGTTGTACTGTCAGTGGCTTCAGTGAGAGCAGGATGCGGTGCACGTGTAGTGCCAGCCAAAGGATACACACGAGTTACGGCTTCAACGCCTTCAACGTTCTGAGAAAAACTTTGATGCTCTGCATTTTGAAGACTTAGAGGTTCCTTGGCAGGCTCAGGATAGATGGCTTCAATAGACATATCCACATTAGGCAAAAAGATCCGATGATTGTGGGCAGAGGGCTGATATGAGATAGCAGAGTGAAGTTTGATCAGCCGCATCACCCAAGGGGCGTAGAACTTCAAACCAAATAGATCAGAGCCAGATGCAGTAGGTTGGCGAATGAAGAAATCCTGTGTATTGAAGCATTTTCCATTAAGAATGTAGAAGACCAAAGTCTTCATTGCACCTTCCAGCTTGGCATGGGGAGAATGTCCTTTGATTGGCCAGAGAGTTCACCTCATGATGTGATAAATGGTTCTTGGCAGATACTCAAGGTCTTCAACGAAGAACTCCGTGGGATAAGCAGCATCTTGGGGCAATGGCTTCATCATACTGAGCATCTGACTCATATTAGGTTCAGTGTTCTGAAAGATGCTCTCAATAGCTTCACTATGAAGCTGACAGCCATGCTCGTAGAGATCGCCAGGAGTGGGCAAACCAGTGAGCTCAATGATGTCAAAGGCTTTGGCTTCGTGATGAACGTTTCTTGTCATCCACTCCAGGACCCAAGTCTTCGGATCTCTGCTATACCCACGGATGTGAAGTGTGGCATAGAATTGGAGCAGCAACTCTTCATTCCAATGCTCTTGGTCAGTGACGAACGGCAGCAGTCCAACCTCTTTGAAGCAATCCAGAGCTTCTTCCAGACAGGCAGACCAGCTATTGCTTCAATGTCAAGGCGCTTGTGTGGGAAAATGCGACCTTGGTTTTAAAGAACGCATGAGTAATAGCTTCGCTGCGGATAACTCCAGAACTGATTAGATGATATTCTTTCCCTTGAGTAGGGGTTCCTGGAGCTATTGAAGAATGTGTTGTCTGCTCTGAAGCCATTGATATTGAAGGAGCCAGGTGCTGATGCAGGACCTGGGAACCTTGGCAATCTTGGGATTGGCTTCTGCACCTGAGGCCTGTGCTCAACATGATAGTCGAACTGGGGACCGGCAGCAGACGCAGGAACAAAAGCGGCGGGATCAGTGGCTTCGCTGACTTCTGGTGCTTTTGTTGGTGAGGGCTCCACATTAGCTTCAGCCATGACAGCGTCAGTGGCTTCAGTGGTGTTGGTGGTGGCAGCCTCAAGATGTTCAACCTCCACTTGACGAGCAGGAGGGTCGGTCACGATCACGTTCTCCTCGAGAACTGCTTCTTGGTGGGACAGGGGAGTGGCAACTTGTGGGACTTCTTCTTCAGTGGCTGATGCAGCCGGATTGTCTTCAGCAGAGACTTGAGGCCTTGGACCTTTGCGAAGCTTGCGCAACACGGGTGACGCCTGTGGAGTTGCTGTTGGCTGGGCCTCAAAGTCTTCTTCCTCTTGTGGGCGATCCGCCCATGAAGCATCCTGTGCAATTGGCGTCAGTGGACGACCAATGCTGATGAGTTCGCTGTGCGTGAGCACAGGCGATGATACCTATTGGTGCTCTAGCTGAGGAAGGGCTGCATCATCTTCAACATGGTCATGGTGACCAATGTCTTCAGCAGCGATGGGATCAGCTGCTGGAAAGTCTTCAGCTTCATGAGCCTCTATGAAAGCAGGCTCATGGACAGTCAATTGACGTTCTTGTGGATCGGCGTCGGGGTGAACCATGGAAATGGGTTCAACAATCAAGGGCTCTGTGGGAGCAGCCCGTTCCTTCTTGGTCTTTCTTTTCTTCTTGTCGGGGGCAGTAGCAGAGGCTTCAGGATGTTTTCTCTTCCTTGCTTCAGCCTTAGCAGTCCTGGTCTTCTTCAGTTCTGAAGCAGTTGACTTGGCCTTTGGCTTCGGGCCAGTCATGCTAGTTGGGAAGACAAGGGGATCTGCTTCCTGCCTTGGTGCTTCGGGTTCAGCCATAGCGGGCTTCTTCGTCTTCTTGGCAGCCATCCTGGGGTCGATGCCAGGACGCCCAAGGGCCTTGCGCTTCTGAGCCTCATTGTAGGCTTGCACACACCTATCAGCCAAGAGCTTCATGCGCTCGCGAGAACCCTGAGCTTCTGCATGTTTCTTTAGAAAGGCTTCCTTGAGCTCGTGCAACATAATCTTGAAGTTCTTCACGTCTTGCACGCTGAGCTTGGCCATATGCTTCTTGAACTGAGATTTCTCAAAGTCAATCTTCTACTTCAGTTCAACAATGCACTGGGCGATGGCTAACTCTGAAGCAATGGCGCCATGGAAGGAGACACTGAGGCCAATGGGTAGTTGCAGATCATCGAAGCTGATGTTTGGCATGTCAAACCATTCATCAATGAAGTTGTGGATGATTGTTACATCAAAGAGCGGCAGATCATTGAAGATTTCTGCTTCTTCTTTGCTCTTGATGAGTTTCTCAAGAGCGTCATCTGCAAGATCTTCATCACTTGATAGATCAATGGCATCATTGTGTAGAATGGCAGCAGCAGTTAGCTCTTGGCCGGTGTGTGGCAGAGGCATCTTGACCTTCTGGGGCTTGGATATGTGTGACAAATCTTCAGACTGCACACTATCTTCAGGAGGTGCAGTTTCCAGTGTCTTCGCTCATGAGATTTTTGGTGAAGGGGCGGGCTTTGAAGCTTTAGGCTTCTTCAACTTCGTTGGCTTCGGCGCTGCAGGCGCTTCATCTGATTCAGCGTCAGCTGCAGGCTCATTCACGGCTGTCGCTTGAACCAAGATATGGGTGATGAGACCTTCAAGGTTGTAGAAAGGACCGATGACATTGGGTTCTGCATCACGGGTGCCGTCAGCCCTTGGAGCAGAAGGACCAGGGTTGAAGTCTAGTCCCAATGTCTTCTTGTTCTGCTTCGCTGTGTTCTGGGCAAACTGAAAGTTGCACTTGAACAGAATGTCGTCACGACACCATAGCAGTGACGATGGGTCAGCATCCGCAGGCTGTGGTCCACGGACCATGCAGGGATAGAAGCCTTGTTCAATGGCTTCATATCTGGTCCTGGGTTGAAGATTTTTGTAGAGGATGTCTCCCCATGGTCGCTTGATGGCATTCTTTTCAGCATATTCCTTTGTCACAAATTTGTACTTGAACCACTGTTCTGCCCAATAGCGTCGAATCCATTGGATTCGTGTTTTGCGCTGATTGTAATCCTCTTCAGGATCTGTCGTGTACAGTTCTGAGAGGTCGTTTGGCAGATCTCTTGATGTTTCTCCACGACGCTTTCTGCCACCCTTCCTTGCCGATTTCTCTGAAGCCATGAACTTTAAACTGAAAGGCTTCAATACATTCAAAGGCTTCAAGGGTTTCGCTTGCTGGACAGACAAGAACTGGCTTCGGGAGAATCTATATGATGCTGTAAGAATTCTTTTGATCGAACTCTTTACCATTGTCGTCAGGACCCAGATGATGCTTGGCTGGCATTGGCATCGTGAAGCCTTTGCAGTCTTGCATACCGAACTTCTTCAGGCAATCTTTGAGATACTTCTCTTGAGATCTGAAGATGCCGTTGTGTTGCTGTCGTATTTGAAGACGGAGAAAGAACTTCAGCTCTCCCATCATAGACATTTGATATTGCTCTTGCATCATAAATCCAAACTCTTCACTGTACTTCTGATTGGTGCACCCGAAGATAATGTCATCCACATATATTTGGCACACAAACAGTTCACCATCATATGTCTTCGTGAAGAGAGTGGGGTCGAGGGAACCAGGTATGAAGCCTTTGCTCTTCAAGAAGTATTTGAGTGTGTCATACCAGGCCCGAGGGGCTTGTTTGAGGCCATACAGTGCCTTGTTGAGCTTGTATACCATGTCAGGATGTTTTGGATCTTCAAAGCCAGGTGGTTGTGCAACATACACTTCTTCTTCAATCTTGCCATTGAGAAAGGTGCTCTTCATATCCATTTGATAAAGAAGTATGTTGTGATGATTTGCATAGGCCAGTAGTATGCGTATGGCTTCAAGTCTAGCCACAGGAGCAAATGTTTCATCGAAGTTAATGCCTTCCACTTGAGTATATCCTTGAGCAATGAGACGAGCTTTGTTTCTGACAACTTGACCGTGCTCATCTTGTTTGTTGTGGTATATCCATTTTGTGCCTATTATGTTGTGCTTCCGAGGATCGGGACGCTTAACCAGTTCCCATACATTATTCAGCTCAAACTGTTGAAGCTCTTCTTGCATAGCTTGAATCCATTCAGGTTCCATGAAGGCTTCTTCAACTTTCTTGGGTTCTGTTATTGAGACGAATGCGAAGTGCCCACAGAAATTTGCTAGCTGAGTTGCCCTTGAACGAGTGAGTGGACCGGGTGCATTGATGCTATCAATTATTCTTTCAATCTGCACTTCATTGGCAACACGAGGATGTACAGGGCGAAGATTTTGCTCTTGCTGATCATTGTCGTTGTTAGAGGGAATGTCTTCAGGCTGAGCATTGTCTTCAGTTTGATCAGGTGCTGAGATGATAAGTTCTTCTTCAGGATGAGCTTCATAAGGTATAATTGCTCCAGTTCCCATTAGCTTGATTGATTCACTGGATGGAACTTCATCTAGCACATTTGGCAGGTGCTCTCTTTGTGAACCGTTGGTCTCATCGAACCACACATCCACTGTTTCAACCACTTTATAATGAAAGAGATTGAAGACTCTGTAGGAGTGCGAATCCTTTCCATATCCAAGCATAAAACCCTCATGTGCTTTTGGTGCAAACTTTAAGGTGTGATGTGGGTCCTTGATCCAGCACCTGGCGCCAAATACTCTGAAGTAACTGACATTTGGCTTCTTGCCAGCAAGGAGCTCATAAGATGTCTTGTTCAGAAGCTTGTGAAGATAAACACGATTGATTGTATGGCATGCAGTATCAATGGCTTCAGGCCAGAATTTTCTTGGGGTCTTGTATTCATCTAGCATCGTTCTGGCCATCTCAATGAGTGTTATGTTCTTGCGTTCGATGACGCCATTCTGCTGTGGCGTGTACGGGGCTGAGAATTCATGTGTGATGCCCAAGGTATCAAGATATGTATCAAGGCCAGTGTTCTTGAATTCAGTGCCATTGTCACTTCTGATATGCTTTATCTTGGCGCCATAGTTGTTCATTGCTCGATTGGCGAAGCGTCTGAAGACATCCTGCACTTCAGTCTTGTAAAGGATTATGTGCACCCAAGTATATCTAGAATAATCATCAACAATGACAAAGCCATAGATACAAGCAGTAGTAGTAAGAGTTGAGTAATGAGTGGGACCAAAAAGATCCATGTGAAGCAGTTCGAAGGGTCGAGTAGTAGTCATGATTTTCTTCGAGGGATGTTTGGCCTCGTCATCTTTCCTGCCTCACAGGCACCGCATATGTGATCTTTCTTGAACTTGACGCCCTCGATGCCTATGACATGCTTCTTCTTTGCTAGGGTGTGGAGGTTCCTCATGCCAGCATGCCCAAGCCTCCGATGCCAGAGCCAGCATTCTGAAGCTTTTGCTAGAAGACATACGGCAAGCTGTGGTCCTGCTAAGAAATCTACCATGTACAAATCATCTTTTCGATACCCTTCAAATACTAGAGACTTGTCAGATTCCATTAGAACAAGGCAACGATATTTTCAAATATTACGATCATGTTTAAATCGCAAAGCATTGAGACAGACATTAAGTTGAAGCCAAGGGATTCAACAAGCATGACTTTATCCATGTGTTGATCCCTTGAGATTGCAACTCTACCTAGACCCAATACCTTACTTTTACCAGTGTCAGCAAATGTGATGTGGCTCTTGTCGGATGGACATAAGGTTGAGTCCATAAGAAGGCTTCTTTTGCCAGTCATGTGATTTGTACACCCACTATCAATAATCCATTCTGAAGACGCTGGTATCGTACCCTACAGTGCAGTTAGGGGGATAGGCTTCACGAAGAGAATTGTGAAGCAAAAACATTTGACGAACCAGTGGGTTATGAAAGCTTAGATCCAGATTATGACTAATAGGGAGAGTAGCAAGCGATTCAGGAACGAAGTACATAGTAAGACCATTCGGGCATTTGATCTTGCGCCCTACAAGATGTTTAAGGTCCCCAGCAATAGCGTCAGACGATTTTGGTTTTCTGCTGGAGACCTTTCCCTGCAAAAGAGAGTTAAGCTTTCTTAGCCACCCACATCTTCAAGGGTGGCTTAGAAGCAATAAGTCTGAGTGCAGCATCTGAGAACTTTGGCTTTGGAGCCCTAGCAGACAGTCTTGCAGGCGGATAATAGTACTCATAAGAATAAGCAGAATAGTTCTTGGTCTTATGAACATGGCGGTTTGATGAACCGCTCTCATATTCATAGGCCTGAGTATGGTTTCCCTGCAAAACATTTGCGTTAGTGCGACTCAGGTGAGTCCTTTGTCTGTATGAAGCCTTTGGACCGTATGAAGCCTTTGGTCTGAGGTTTGTCTTCTTCACGTGAGGTGTCATGATGACATTCACAGGAAGATTCTCCAAACACTTTTTCAGAACCCAGATCTTCTTCATAGGCGGTCCATTCCTGCAGTTAGTACCAATGTACCTGGCAAACACTTCACCATTCTGATTCTTAAACAGTTTATAGTTTGCATCAAAGGATTCATCAATGACAATGGGGTTTGCACAAGTGAACCCAGATAGAGTGGATGGATCTGCTGAAAATTCCTTTGCAGCAACCCATGTGGTTTTGGGGTACTGCTCAGGTTTCCAGTAAGAGCCATCAGCATTCATTTTCCTTACGAACCCAACACCCTCTTTCCTCGGGTTTCGGTTCAAGATCTGCTTTTTGAGGACATCACATAGTGTCTGATGCCCTTTAAGACTTTTGTACATCCCTGTTTCAAGCAATGTATTCAACCTAGCATTCTCATCAGCAATAGCAGTGGAATCCTCAGCAGAGGGGTTAGTTCCCACATCAACAGTTGAAGATATTGCAACAGTAGCAGCAGTAGAACATTCAGCAACAGTAGTAGCATTATCACGCTCAATGCATTTAAGACATGGTGGTTCAAATCCTCCATGAGCGGAGCAGATCTGTTCGGCGCGAAGTGACTCATTTTCCTTTTGAAGATCTTCATGAGCCGCTCTCAATTTCTCAAGATCTTGCTTCCTTTGAAGATAATCATAGGAAAGCTTTTCATGAGTTGTTGAGAGTGTTTCATGACGACTTTCAAGTTCCTCATACTTAACGTGAAGATTCTTTATGTCTTCAATTAAGGACTCAGATCGAGTCATTTCAGCACCTAACAGATCATCGCTTCTGTCTAACAGTTTTTGAATATGTTCCATAGCTTTCTGTTGTTCAGTTGCAATTTTAGCAAGTGTTTTGTAGCTGGGTTTTGAACCACAATCAGAGTCATCGTCACTAGATGTTTGATAGTGAGTAGTGCTTGTGTTTACCTTGGCACCGCGTTCCATGAAGCAGTAGGTAGAAGCGGAGTAGTCCTTGTCATTTGCATCGGTGTCGGTGATGACGTCATTGTCTTTAGTGTTGAAGATGGACTTGGCAACGTATGCTGTAGCCAGACTTGCGACGTCTGAATCGGACTCCTCCTTAGACTCCACCTCCGCCTCCTCAGAAGCGGACTCCTCCTCTGAATCCATTTCCTTGCCAACAAACGCACGTGCCTTGCCAGATGAGCTCTTCTTGTGTGATGAAGACTTTGAGGAAGACTTGGAAGAAGACTTTGAGTATTTCTTCTTCTTCTTCTTCTTCTTCTTGTCGTCAGAGTCATATTCCTTGCTCTTCTTCTTCTTTTTGTTCTCATTGTCCCACTGCGGACACTCAGAGATGAAGTGGCCAGGTTTCTTGCACTTGTGACATGTTTTCTTCTTGTAGTCGTGAGCAGAAGCTTCATCATTCCTTGAGCTTGATCGGGAAGACTTTCTGAAACCTTTCTTCTTGGTGAATTTTTGGAACTTCTTCACAAGCATAGCAAGTTCCCTTCCAATGTCTTCAGGATCATCCGAACTGCTGTCAGATTCTTCTTCAGATGAGGAGACAGCTTTTGGCTTCAAAGCACGAGTTTGCCCATAGTTTGGACCGTAGATATCTCTTTTCTCAGAAAGCTGAAACTCATGTGTGTTGAGCATCTCAAGTATGTCAGACGGATCGAGTGTCTTGAAATCAGGACGTTCTTGAATCATCAGGGCTAGGGTGTCAAACGAACTATCAAGTGATCTCAGTAGTGTCTTGACGACTTCATGCTTGGTGATCTCAGTAGCGCCGAGGGCTTGAAGCTCATTTGTGATGTCAGTGAGTCGGTCAAATGTGAGCTGGACATTCTCATTGTCATTTCACTTGAGGCGGTTGAAGAGCTTGCGAAGGACACTGATTCTCTGATCTCTCTGGGTTGAGACGCCTTCATTTACCTTGGAGAGCTAGTCCCAGACCAGCTTAGATGTTTCCAAAGCACTCACACACCCATACTGTCTTTTGGTCAGATGACCACAGATGATATTCTTGGCAGTAGAGTCCAGTTGAACGAACTTCTTGACATCAGCAGTAGTGACACCTTCTCAAGCCTTGGGAACGCCGTTCTTGACGACATACCATAGGTCGACGTCAATGGCTTCAAGATGCATGCGCATCTTATTCTCCCAGTAGGGATATTCAGTTCCATCGAAGACGGGGCACGCAGCGGAGACTTTAATTATCCCTGCAGTCGACATAGCTAAAACTCCAGGTGGTTAAACCAAATCACACAGAACAAGGGAGCACCTTGCTCTGATACCAATTGAAAGTGCGTTATATCGACTAGAGGGGGGGTGAATAGGCGATTTTTATGAAAGTCTTCAAAACGTGGAAGTTATGAAGACAAACGATAGAAATAAACCTATTACCCTGCAGCGGAAGGTAGACTACACTAGGCAAGCCATAGTCAAGTATTCAATGAAGTGAAAGCACAATGACTAATAGCAGCAATGTAGTAAGGATCAGGTAGGAAGATATTATGAAGCCAAATAGAAAACGCAATCACTCAATGAAGATAAAAGATAGTGCAATCATACAATGACTTCACAAGGACCAACAGTAAGTAAAGGGAAGGAAAAGATGAAACCAATGACTCGTTGAAGACAATGATTTGTTGGACCAGTTCCAGTTGCTGTGACAACTGTACGTCTGGTTAGGGCGGCTAGGTATTTAAACCATAGGACACACAGTCCCGGACACCCAGTCTTGAACACGCAGCTCAGGACACCCAGTCCTCACCGTATTTCCCTTGAGCTAAGGTCTCACATACCTCGCCCAATCACTCAGGTAAGTCTTCAAGGTAGACTCCCAAACCTTCACAGACTTCGTTCACCGGCAATCCACAATGTCTCTTGGATGCTCAGAACGCGACGCCTAACCGGCTGGAGGATTCATAGTCCTCAAGTGTAATAAGTCTTCAGATTACACAGATAAGAATACTTAAGTGATGCCTAATTCTCTTTGGCTCTGGGTGGTTAGGGCTTTATCCTCGCAAGGAATTCTCTCTCAAAGGCTTCGAGGTGGGTTGCTCTCAAACGACAAAAGCCGTACTATGAATCTGAGCAGCCAACCGTTTATGGTTGTAGGGGGTGGGCTATTTATAGCCACTTGGCAACCCGACCTGATTTGTCCGAAATGACCCTGGGTCACTAAGGAACTGACACGTGTTCCAACGGTCAGTTTTCAAACTCACATGGAAACTTTACTTGGGCTACAAGCAAAGCTAACTTGCCCTACTCTGGACAAGATTCGCTCTCAAAGTCTTCACTCGAAGACATAGGTTTTGTTTACACATCACTTCAGTCATTCTGACTGGTTCTCTTGGACCCCACTTAACAGTACGGTGGTTCCTATGACTCAACAAAGAGGAAGAAAAAGAACTACGAAAGATCTAAGTCTTCGAGCTCCATAGGCTTCATGCGATGTCTTCTCTTGTCATAGTCTTCAATGTGAATATCTTCATATACCACCTTTGACTTCAATGTCTTCATACATTTTTAGGGGTCATCTCTGGTAGGAAAACCGAATCAATGAGGGACTTCTACCTATGTTATCCTGCAATGCTCACAAACACATTAGTCCCTCAACTAGGTTTGTCGTCAATACTCCAAAACCAACTAGGGGTGGCACTAGATGCACTTACAAAAAGCATTCGTTATATGAGTTACGGCAATACTCCCGAACTCCCGCCCAGTACTGGGTGGCTTCGAGGTTATCTCACCAACAACTGAATACAAGAGATTTTCGATGTTAGCGAACTCGGGTATTCTAGAACTCCAGCGATAAAATTGTGACGACAACACCTCGGAGCTCAACTCCCCGGGACACTACCACAACCCCTAAATGTCAGGAGGCACCAAGAACAATGTTCTCGTAACAAGACTATCAGAACGATTCCATGTTACCCGCGTGATTCTAAAAAAATTTGTGAAATTTGAGGAGAGGAGAGTCAAAACTTCTACGTCAGGAGGCCTCACCAGAGCGATGAAGGGACAGGGGAGTAAAAATAATCCTACTCTCCGATATATATAATCCTAAGACACAAAACATTTTGTTCTAGACTCAACAACGTCAGCAATTCGATCAAGCAGGGGGCTCCTAAGTCGGGGATGGCTCTGATTACCAACTTATAACACCCACAATGCGGCTATATCTCCTACGTGTCAGGGCACAACTTAGAGGCATAGCCGCATGGTAGGTTTGTCACAAGAGGGGTAATCTTCACACAATCCCATGTACTAAATAGAAAGGGATAAAGAGTTGGCTTACAATCACCACTTCACACAAATACAAGTTAAACATACATCATCCAAATTACAAACAAGGTCCGAATACGGAACCAAAATAAAGGAAGACAACCCCAAATGCTAGATCCCCGATCGTCCCAACTGGGTTCCACTACTGACCAACGGGAAACGAAACAAAACAACGATCAAGATCTTCATCGAGCTCCCACTTAAGCGGGGTTGCGTCACCTGCACTGGCATCATCGGCACCTGCAACTGTTTGGAAGTATCCGTGAGTCACAAGGACTCAGCAATCTCACACCCGCGAGATCAAGACTATTTAAGCTTATGGGTAGGATAGGGTAATGAGGTGGAGCTGCAGCAGGCACTAAGCATATATGGTGGCTAACATATGCAAATGAGAGCAAGAAGAGAAGCGATGCAACGGTCGAGAAGCTAGAAGTGATCAAGAAGTGATCCTGAAGCTACTTAAGTTCAAACATAACACAAGATCCGTGTTCACTTCCCGGACTCCGCTGAGAAGAGACCATCACGGCTACACACACGGTTGATTCATTTTAATTAAGTTAAGTGTCAAGTTCTCTACAACCGAATGTCAACAAATTCCCATCTACTACATAACCATGGGCATGGATCTTGAAAGTTTATACCCTGCAGGGGTGTCCCAACTTAGCGCATCAGAAGCTCTCACGGTCAACGAAGCATATTCCTTCTCCCAGGAAGACCCGATCAGATTCGGAATCCCAGTTACAAGACATTTCGACAATGGTAAAACAAGACCAGCAAAGCCACCCGATGTGTCGACAATCCCGATAGGAGTTGCACGTATCTCGTTCTCAGGGCAACATCGAATGAGACAAGCTACGAGTAAAACCAGACCTCGAGTTTCGCCGAGGTGGCCCCGCAGGCGGCTCAGTTCGGACCAGCACTTAGAGAAGCACTAGCCCGGGGGGTTAAAATAAAGATGACCCTCGGGAGCACGACTCCCAAGGGAAAAGTATAGGTGGTGGTGAGGCAAATGGTAAAACCAAGGTTGGGCCTTGCTGGAGGAGTTTTATTCAAAGCGAACTGTCAAGGGGTTCCCATAACACCCAACCGCGTAAGGAACACAAAATCAAGAAACATAACACCGGTATGACAGAAACTAGGGCGGCATGAGTGGAACAAAACACCAGGCATAAGGCCGAGCCTTCCACCCTTTACCAAGTATATAGATGCATTAATTAAATAAGAGATATTATGATATCCCAACATATACATGTTCCAACATGGAACAAACTTCAGCTTCACCTGCAACTAACAACGCTATAAGAGGGGCTGTGCAAAGCGGTAACTTAGCCAAACAACGGTTTGCTAGGAAAGGTGGGTTAGAGGCTTCACATGGCAATATGGGAGGCATGATAAGCAAGTGGCAGGTAGCGCGACATAGAGGTCGAGCGAACAACTAGTGAGGGAGTCCTGGACTAAGCGGTCCTTGGGCGTCCGGCCTGTTATCCATGGGCCGGACTGATGGGTTGTGAAGACATGAAGGCCGAAGACTGCACCATATCTGGATTGGACTCTACTTGGCGTGGAAGGCAAGCTTGGCGACCAAAGATTCCTTTTTATGTAACCGACTCCATGTAAACCCTAGATCCCCTCGGTGTCTATGTAAACCGAAGGGGATAGTCCGGAAAGGCCAGATACATATACTCATTACCATACCCACATAGGCTAGAGTTCTAGGGTTTAGCCATTACGATCTCGTGGTAGATCAACTCTTGTAATACTCATATTCATCAAGATCAATCAAGCAGGAAGTAGGGTATTACCTCCATAGAGAGGGCCCGAACCTAGGTAAACATCGTGTCCCCCGTCTCCTGTTACCATCAATCATAGACGCACAGTTTGGGACCCCCTACCCGAGATCCGCCAGTTTTGACACCGACAACTAGAAAGAAAATATAGAAGTGATTTCGAGGGTATGGCCATCTTTCCTGAGATCCCGCAAGGAAGAAAAACAAGTCCATGAAGAAGGCAAACGGACGTAGTCGAACGAATCCTCACAACTCCGAAACGGAACCGAAGCTAACGAGAGAAGCAACCCAGAAAGAAGCAAGCAACATAGTAAACAACCATCACATAAACATGGCATGATGCACCACCAAGTATGATGCATGTCCGGTTTAATGAGGCATGGCATGGCAAAGTGCACAAGCAAAACTACAAGTTAAGTGGAGCTCAATATGCAACGAGTTGCATATTGATGAAACACCACATGACTTATTTAGTTCTCTCCCGTTTATGTACTCAACAAAATTAAATGTTGGTTAGCATGGCAAGGGGTGAAGCATAATAAAACTACCTATCTAGACAAGTTTAAATGAGGCCGGAACAACAAGCAACAATTCCGGAAAATCCCCATATGCAATATTTGAATTTGGTACTGTTCTGCCCTAAACACAATTTTATAGTTATTAAACATGCAAAGTAATGCCACCATGTTAAACTAGGCATTTTCTACCCCATTTACATATAAAGTTTATTTAAAATGGAGCTACGGTTAATTAGTTATGAAATAAATCATTTTAGCATGGCATTTGAGCAAATTTAATCAAACAGCATTTTTAAACATTTTAAACATTCTTGAAAGTTGTATATTATGAGACTAGACAAAATTCTAAGCATTTTACGTATATAAAACATTTTAATCCGATGCACGGTTATTTAGTTGTGAGCATTTGAATATGATGGCATATCCTGTAAATATGCAATGACCAGGTTAAATGATAAATTCGCATAACGAAAAAAAACACATCGGGCCGTATCTAGCTGGCCCAACAATGAAACAACAGGAGGGCGCTTGTGGCTCACCCATGGGCCAAGCCCAGCTAGCGAAGAGGCAGGCCGGCAGGGGAAAGCGGTTGGGTTGCGGCCTGGCGCGCTGTAGGCACGGTCAACGCGAGGCAGGGGAGCGGGGATCAAACGATCTGCTCATCCTCTGGCTCAGGCTCGGTGCAAAAGGAAGTAGAGACCGAGGGGATGGACATGGCAAAGCAGGGACATCCGGGATGATGGCGCCGCGACTGCAGGAGCCTGGGACGGCGGCGGCTTGGACCCGGCAGCAGAGCGATCCAAATCGGGACCCATCCTGGTGAACAACGAGGGCAGCGTTTCCATGGCGGTCGACGACCACACCTGCAGGGATGGGAGGCAAGGAATTTCAGAGACAGAGAGCAGCGGGGAAGGAGGAGAAGGAGGGCGAGGAAGACTGGGGCGACGGCATGGAGCAGCTGCTGGTTCGGTGTGCTCCGGCGAGCGGCCACTAGTCACCGGCACGGCCGGAGATGAGTCTGCAGGGGGGCGGAGGAGCTTGGGCACGCGACGACGGCCTGGACCTTGGGACGATGGCTGTGGGTTGTCGTTCAGCGCAGGGAGAAGCAGAGGAGGCAGGAGTCGCGTCGGACGAGGAGACGAGGTGGTAGGGCGGCGGCGGTCTTGTAGGTGAGGAGGGACTCCGGCGGCGTCGGTTCCCGGGGCGGCTCAGATCGGCAACCGATATGAGCTCCAAAACCATGGCGGGGATGATGGGCATCGGAGAGAAGGAGCTTGTGGGCGCGCTGGATGCCTGCAGGGCTTCCATGCTTCATGGGTTGGATCGATGGGAGGAGGTGGTTGGTCAGAAGCTGAAAACAGGGAAGTGGTCGGAGGCTTCGGTGGCGGAGAGGTGGATCTGGGAGGATCCCGATGGAGATGGTGAGTGGTTGGCGGCGGCACGATGGGAGAAGATGGATGGGACAGATCCTAGGACTAGGGTTTGGACGCATATATACATCGCGTGGATTAGATTAGGGGCTACCTCGTCCCTCTGATCGTAATTAGGAGGACGAGAATAAATAGCTTAGGGGAACCCAACAAAGAATTGGTGATGTTTTGTAGATGCTTGGGGATGATCCGAATCCAACGGTGATGACTGTCCGGGTCGGGTTCGGGACAGCTTTCAGACGCGTGAGGCGGGTCGATGCACTGTGCAGAGAGGGTTAGACGGACAAGGCCAAGTGTGTGGTTGGACTGAGAAGAGAGAGGAGGAAAGCAACCCGACAACCGTTTCCGGAGACCGGAAACGTCCGACGTTTGACTGACTATAATGCCCCTATAGTTATCCGTCGGGGTGTCAAACGGACTCCGAATGCGATGAAATTTGAGAGGCGGTCTATCTACACTATAATAAGACCGCACGTCAACTTTCATCCCATTCCGAGAACATTTTCCGGTCACTTACAAAATAATATTTCGGAGGTGCCGCGGGCGTGTGCGAGTGTATCTGGGCTCAGAACGGACAACGGAAAGCACTGGGAGACCCGGACGAATGCAAGTTTTGAAAACATGATGATGCAATGCACATGATTACATGGCAAGATGCAACACGCAAGCGAAAGACAAGGCAACAACAGCGAAAAACTGAAAGACACCTGGCGCATTGGGCTCGGGGCATTACACCTTCCCACTAAGGCCTATTAAGGCCCATTGACTCCCCGGAAGAATTCCCATAACTCTCGAGTACTCCGAAAAATACCCGAATCACTCGGAACCTTTCCGATGTCCGAATATAGCCTTCCAATATGTCGATCTTTACGTCTCGACCATTTCGAGACTCCTCGTCATGTCCCCGATCTCATCCGGGACTCCGAACTACCTTCGGTACATCAAATCACATAAAATCATAATACTGATCATCACCGAACTTTAAGCATGCGGACCCTACGGGTTTGAGAACTATGTAGACATAACGGAGATACGTCTCCGGTCAATAACCAATAGCGGAACCTGGATGCTCATATTGGCTCCCACATATTCTCCGAAGATCTTTATCGGTCAAACCACATAACAACATACATTGTTCCCTTTGTCATCGGTATGTTACTTGCCCGGGATTCGATCGTCGGTATCTCAATACCTAGTTCAATCTCGTTACCGGCAAGTCTATTTACTCATTCCGTAATACATTATCCCGCAACTAACTCATTAGTTACAATGCTTGCAAGGCTTATAGTGATGTGCATTACTGAGTGGGCCCAGAGATACCTCTCCGACAATCGGAGTGACAAATCCTACTCTTGATCTATGCCAACTCAACAAGTACCATCGGAGACACCTGTAGAGCACCTTTATAATCACCCAGTTATGTTGTGAAGTTTGGTAGCACACAAAGTGTTCCTTCGGTACTCGGGATTTGCATAATCTCATAGTCATAGGAACATGTATAAGTCATGAAGAAAGCAATAGCAACAAACTAAACGATCATCATGCTAAGCTAACGGATGGGTCAAGTCAATCACATCATTCTCCTAATGATGTGATCCCGTTAATCAAATGACAACTCTTGTCTATGGTTAGGAAACTTAACCGTCTTTGATTAACGAGCTAGTCAAGTAGAGGTATACTAGTGACACTATGTTTGTCTATGCATTCACACATGTATTATGTTTCCGGTTAATACAATTCTAGAATGAATAATAAACATTTATCATGAAATAAGGAAATAAATAATAACTTTATTATTGCCTCTAGGGCATATTTCCTTCACTAGTTAAATCACAGTAGACTAAATTTCAAAATTGGGTCAGTCAATTTTCCAGAGCTCGCCGGAGTTCGCCGGTGCGAACGAAGGGGCTCGAGTGGGGACTTTGGTTGTGGGGGCGGGGCGGTGGTTGGGCCTCGCCGAAGAAAGAGAACTCAACGCGGGTGGGAGCAGGGGTGGGGGTGGGTGGCGGAGGAACACAGACGGTGGGGCCGGTGGTCCGGCCGGCGGCCCGTGCGGTGTTCTGTATGGGAAGAATCAGAGACGAGGAAGAAGAAGGGTTAGGAGACGTAGGATCTTCATCCAACCGCCTGAAATGGTCGACTGACCCAAATGACAAAAGTCACGCGACTTGCATGCAGACATGCCTTTATATTCAGTACCATCATCGTACCTGCTTAGCACTGCTCCTGAATCCATCAAGCTAAACAACGTGCCACTCATAATTCCAAACTTGTTGCTCAAGTATGAATCTGATATGATGTTGATATTACTAAAACAGATAACATTTAATTGGTCAGCTAATGTTCCTACTTTACTTTCGAAAAAGCACGTGCACCACATATAGAGAGACAGCAGGGAGTTGCTTTCTTAATGCGCTCTGGCTCATCATGAGTGGGCACTATGCAACGAACATTTTATTATCCAAAATCTGCTTGCTCTTCTTTAGCATGTTCCTCTTCCGTTCTTCTTTAATAAGTACTCTCTCCGTTCCTAAATACAAGTCTTTGTATAGATTCCACCATGGACTACATATGGAGCAAAATGAGTGAATCTACACACTAAAATGTATTTGGATACATCTGTAGTGATCCATAGTGGAAATCTCTACCAAGACTTATATTTTGGAACGGAGGGAGTATTATAGTAGTACAATATGTTCCTTGTAGTGAAGATGAGCAGGGACATTTGCAGTGTAGAGGTCTATACGGTCGGTTGGTATGGACACTTTGAACTCTTCGGGCCTCTTTGATTCGTAGGATTTTGTAAACATGGGAATAGGATTTGTAGTGGCCTGCCCACTTGAATCCTATAAGAATAACAAGGAAATGCAGGGAGTCGTGTCGCCTTTGAGAGTTACACTGATATTAACAGCACCACACCTTCAGTTGAAGAGAGCTGGTATCCGAAGCCTTTCTAGCCGTACCGGCAATACTAGCACATATATTCCAACAAGTTCCACTTTGCTGATTTTACACTGATGCTTACGGTTTTCCCGTTATATCTACACTATGATCTATGTAGCTGCTTTGTGTCGCACTAGCAGTAGTCCACTCTTGAAGCTAAACACCGCAATGACTTACAAAATTGGCACCAAGGCATTGAGTGCCATTCTGGATGCAATGAAACTCATACGCTCCCAACTGTTGATTCTTGTTCAGAATATGATCCTAATGAATATTCTAACCTCGAGGAGTCAAAGGCAGATGGTCTGTCCTGTTCACCCATCAAGGTTCCTGTTCTAATTTGGCAAGGTTTTATTGATTTCGTGTATCTTGCATATGTTGTCTTTCATTTCTTCTACTTTGTTGCACCGCCATCTGCTTAGTTTACTCATCATATATGTCGAGATGCCATGCCCATCCATTATCAATACATTTTCCATCTGTCATCATACCATGTTTTTTCACTCAAATGCTATTCTTGTGCATCAGACATCAAAAAGGAAGAGCGTGATTGCCGAACCTGAAGGAGCACCAGCAAAGTCCTTGAAAAATGTGGTTGTGCCAGAGAAATCATGGAACACCCCACTTATATTGGCTGTACAACCAGTGACCCAAAACGTAGGACCGACTTCAGCAGACTTTACCCATACTTCACTGGCCACACCACTAGCCGCACCACATAGGACCTGCACTCCAGGAAAAGGTATGCCGATTTTAGCTGCCATAGCACCAGTCGTACCATAGAAAAATCCCACTCCAGCAAAAAGTACAGCAAGTCCATCGGCCGAAGACCTATCCCAACTGCAGAGACGGCCAATTCCTGCAGATTGGAACCCCATTCCAGTTATTCCCAGTTTAAAATACAATGCTTTTAATGTTGTTAGGGACTACGTGCATATATTCCCATCATGGGAAGATTATAGTGAAGACAAACACCATTTTCACATCTTCTTGTCCTACTTACGTGTAAGTGCTATTATTCATGGTGATTATTTTCCTGTTTTCTGCTGATTGAACACATTAATGATTTACATTACATTGTTGTAAGTAGGGGAGGGTCAATCTGGATAGTCATGATGAGCAAAGCTTGCTTGCGCTTTTCAAGGAAGCATTGCAGCAGTATTGGTGTTACCTGAGGAAATCACACTTTGATGGCAAGTCTATAAACGAATTTCTGGTGAAGTCTCATGTGCTAAATTTAGAAGACATTGAATGGAAAAACCTTGTTATGCACTGGTCTGCTTCCGAGGATGAGGTACTGTCTATGATATCGCATGACAATTTGAACTTCCGGTTTGAAAAGAACGACAGGATATCGCAAATATGTTACCCGTTGCTTTGCTCTTGTTAGTACCTGTTGTCCTGTATCACTGTACTTGCATACATACCTGGTTCATTATGTGACAGCAGTATGCATGATAGCTTGCTTATCAATTGTTCGCTCCAAATTATTTGATCTGTATGAATGGTTACATTAGTGTAGAATATATCCAATGCCAATGAAATTTTTTAGCTCTGCATTGTTCTTGTAAGTACCTGCTGTCCTTTATCAGTGTACTTATATTGACAGGTAGTTGTTCATGTACCATCACTCTGCAGCTTATTTTCCTTTACCCTCCATTTTCTACACATAAGATCTATATTTACTCTTACCATAAGGTTGGATAACACCGATGGTATTGAAGAAGTTTAGCTCTGCATTGCTCTTGGTTGTACCTTTTGCTTGTATCGTTGTACTTACATTTAGAGCTACTTGGTTATGTAGCATCACTCTTCATCTTATCTTAAATATTCTCCATTTTTTCTTATATTGTCACATCTATATTTACTCTTAACAAAATGTAGAATAAAGGCAATGCTTATGAAGAAGATTCTGTGGTAAACTTCTTGAATTGCCCCCCCCCCCCCCCCCCCCCCCCCCCCCCGCCAGCATGGACAAGGGCTTTATAGAGCCCGCCTTCACCAATAATGTAAGTTTGTCCTTCTCAAGCCTTCCATCTTTGTTGTGTATATTTGGTTAGGCATGACTGCAACAACTTATTATTTTTGGTGTTTGCATTAAATTGCATGTTTAAAGTTTATTATGTAGTTCATAAACAAAAGTTTGTCCTTCTCAATTTAAGTTTTCATTTGTACAACCAAGTTCCTTCTTCATACCATGTAAATTAAACTATACAGAGCAAGTGATCTTCTTTTGCACTGCATGTATGCTTCTGTTCTTGATCCATAATCCAGTGGTGTGGTGAACCTACCCACTACAACATAATGTCATATTCTGCAATGTATTAACTATGAACAATGTCATATCATTCTACTATTATTTAAACTGTCTCTTTATTTGCCAATCTGAAATGGGAAAAATTGACAACACACTAACCATTGATACTTATGAGTTCTTGATCTGTAATCGAGTGGTGTCGTGAAGCTACCAACTCCTTCACAATGTCATTTCCTGCGATGTCTTGACCTGAACAATACCATATTGTGTTAATGCAATTTTAAACGGTGTCACTTTATTGGTCAATAAGAAATGTGATGAATTTTCAGCACTGATACTTCTATGTGCAAAACCTATCATCTGTCTGCTTGTTTATCTTTCAGAGTGAGGAGTATATAAGTGTTAAACAAGCACAGTCTCATCAGCTTGCTCAGCTGCTTGCGCTGCAGCTCCCCAGTAGGGCTAACCTTCTTGAACTCTATTGAAGTGTTGTCGGTTTTGTATATTATTTTGTCGGCGTGTTTAGTTGCACTGGTGGCGATCTTTGATGCCCCGTATATGTAATTTGTTGTCTTCTTGTGCTTTATTATCATAGTGGCAAACTTTGATGCCTAGTGGATGTAATATGCCGTAATTTCTTTATTGTATAGTCTAGGTTTTTTATTATTCATGATGCTGTAGTTATTTTACTGTATATATATCCTGTCTTCGCAGTAAACCGACCAAACCATAAAATTACGGTACATAATCGGGTCGTCATGCAATCACGATGTATGATCCGCATCATGGGCCCCGTCAGCTTGGTCCGTTAGAAGGCCTAAATGTAAAATGGCCCACTAGTGGATTCGGGCCTTTAATAGGTCGTGTAAACCGTCGGCCCTCTTTTCGCAAGAAAACTCAATGGGCTTTTAGGAGGCTGAGAAGTAGGTTGGGCCTGAAACGTGCTGAACAGCTCATGAGCCAGCATCAGCCCGAAATGGACCCTGGCCCATGATTGTGCCAATCAAATCACGAGCTTTTAACAGGCCAAAATTGTCTCGGTCCTTGTTTGTCCCAATCAGATTATCGGCTGCGAGCAGGCTGGATGCAAACCGGGCCGTAGTTAGGCCCAACTATATGACGGGCTTTTAACAGGCCGAAATTAATATAGGGCTGAAATGTTAAACGGGCCCTTAACAGGCCAAAACTAATATCAGGCCGAATTACTAAATGGGCCTTTAGAAATTAGTCCCAAAAGCATAGCGTCTAGTTGACAGGCCAAATCTGATATGGGCCATAATTTAGCCCAAAGCCTCTTAAAGGGCCGGACCTGATCTGGGCCGTAATTTGGCCCAGAATGTGGTAGGCTTTTAACAGGCCGGGTCTCATATGGGCCATTGTTAGGCCCGGAACGTGGCAGGCCATTAATGGACCGGATCAAATATGGGCCGGCATTTGGCCAAAAACATGGAAGCCAATTAATGGGCCGGCCTACTAGGGTCCTCAAAATCTTGTGGGCCTACAGCTGCGCTGGCCCATTAATGTCGGTGAAATCTCATGGGCCTTTAGCTGGGCCGGCCCATTATCGTCCACAAAAATCTTGTGGGCCTTCACCTGGGCTGGCCCATTATGGCCCGCAAAAATCTTGTGGGCCTTTACCTGGGCTGGCCCATTATGGCCCGCAAAATCTTGTGGGCCTTTAGCTGGACCAGCCCATTATGGTCCGCAAAATCTTGTGGGCCTTTAGCTGTGCCGACCCATTATGGTCCGCAAAATCTTGCGGGCCTTTAGTTGGGCCGGCCCATTTAAACTTTATGGGCCACTTTTGGGCCAGTCCACGTGTCAACATATCATAGGCGCATCTCGCCCATTGGATGAGTGACACCTGTGCCAACACGGAGCTGACACATGTTTCCGTCAGCCAATCAGAATTTTACACGTGGAAAATCCCCATTGGTCCGGGCTGTTAACGGGTTATCGGATCCAAAACCAGAACCAATAGCTTAACGGCATTCCGTTACGGTGGATGCCACGTGTCGGTCACCCTTGACGAAAGAACTTTTGTGACGCGCGATTTATCGTCATGGAAGTGGACACTTCCGTGATGATAATTTTGGTAATGTCATGTAACACTTCTAGGACAGCACAGGCATGACTATCTTTATTCTATCATAAAATTATCATGGATGTACATGCATGACAGAAAACGTGACCTATAGTGACAAACACGTATCATCACAGAAGTGTATTTTTTTAGTGGGCCATAGGTTTCACTAGTGGCTTCTCTCATGATAGCATGTATTACGGTGGGTGAAAAAATTACTGCCGAGCAATTGATATAAGAGCGCATCGTTATGAAAATATCTAGGCAATGATTATCAAATATAGGCATCTACTGCTATTACTGCACACATCGACCGCTATCCAGCATGCATCTAGAG
This sequence comes from Triticum urartu, assembly GCF_003073215.2. Lineage (NCBI taxonomy): Eukaryota > Viridiplantae > Streptophyta > Magnoliopsida > Poales > Poaceae > Triticum > Triticum urartu. Next base: position 421,538,859 of record NC_053022.1, on the reverse strand, counting down.
TATTAAGTTCATAAGAACAGAGTAATGCTTTAGGCAGGATGACATGATGTAGAGGGATAAACTCAAGCAATATGATATAAACCCCATCTTTTTATCCTCGATGGCAACAATACAATACGTGCCTTGCTGCCCCTACTGTCACTGGGAAAGGACACCGCAAGATTGAACTCAAAGCTAAGCACTTCTCCAATTGCAAGAACGATCAATCTAGTAGGCCAAACTAAACCGATAATTAGAAGAGACTAGCAAAGATATCAAATCATGCACATAAGAATTCAGAGAAGAACCAAATATTGTTCATAGATAAACTTGATCATAAATCCACAATTCATCGAATCTCGGCAAACACACCCCAAAAGGATATTACATCAAAGAGGTCTCCAAGAATATCGAGGAGAACTTTTTATTGAGAACCAAAGAGAGAGAAGAAGCCATCTAGCTAATAAGTATGGACCCGAAGGTCTGTGTTAAACTGCTCACACATCATCTGAGAGGCTATGGTGTTGATGTAGAAGCCCTCCGTGATCAATTCCCCCTCTGGCAGATCGTCGGAAAAGGCCCAGATGGGACCTCACAGGTACAGAAGGTTGCGGCGATGGAAAAGTGGTTTCGTGGCTCCCCTGGATGTTTTTAGGGTATAAGAGTATATATAGGCGAGAGAAGTACGACGGTGGAGCTACAAGGGGCCCACGAGGGTGAGGGGCGCGCCTACCCCCTGGGCGCGCCCTCCTACATCGTGGCGACCTCGTTGCGTCTATGACTTCCACTCCAAGTCTCTTGGATTGCGTTTGTTCCAAGAAAGGTCCTCGCGAAGCTTTCGTTTAGTTTGGATTCCGTTTAATATTCCTTTTCTGTGAAACACTGAAAGAGGCAAAATAATAGAAACTGGCATTGGGCCTCCGGTTAATAGGATAGTCCGAAAAATAATATAAAAGAGCATATTAAAGCCCATTAAACATCCAAAACAGATAATATAGTAGCATGGAACAATCAAAAATTATAAATACATTGGAGACGTATCAGCATCCCCAAGCTTAATTACTGCTCGTCCTCAAGTAGGTAAATGATAAAAACAGAATTTTTGATGTGGAATGCTTCCTAACATAATTTTCAATGTAATTTTCTTTATTGTGGCATGAATATTCAGATCTGAAAGATTCAAGACAAAAGTTTAATATTGACATAAAAATAATAATACTTCAAGCATACTAACCAAGCAATTATGTCTTCTCAAAATAACCAAGCAACTATGTCTTCTCAAAATAACTAGCCATGCTTCATTTTCGTCACACAAAATGCTCCTATCATGCACAACCCCGATGACAAGTAATACGTCCCCGTTGTATCTACTTTTCCAAACACTTTTGCCCTTGTATTGGACTCTAACTTGCATGATTTAAATGGAACTAACCCGGACTGACGCTGTTTTCAGCAGAATTACCATGGTGTTATTTTTGTGCAAAAATAAAAGTTCTCAGAATGACCTGAAAATCAACCGAGAATTATTTTGGAATATATATAAAAATACTAGAAGGAAGATCCACGTCAGGGGGGCCTCCACCTGTCCACGAGGGTGGGGGCGCGCCCTACCCCCTAGGTGTGCCCCCTGCCTCGCAGGCCCCCTGACGCTCCACCGACCTCAACCCTAACTCCATATATTCACTTTCGGGTAGAAAAAATGAGGGAGCAGGATTCATCGCGTTTTACGATACAGAGCCGCCGCCAAGCCCTAATCTCTCTTAGGAGGGCTAATCTGGAGTCCGTTCGGGGATCCGGAGAGGGGAATCCGTCGCCATCGTCATCATCAACCTTCCTCCATCACCAATTTCATGATGCTCACCGCCGTGCATGAGTAATTTCATCGTAGGCTTGCTGGACGGTGATAGGTTGGATGAGATTTATCATCTAATCGAGTTAGTTTTGTTAGGGTTTGATCCCTAGTATCCACTATGTTCTGAGATTGATGTTGCTATGACTTTGCTATTCTTAATGCTTGTCACTAGGGCCTGAGTGCCATGATTTCAGATCTGAACCTATTATGTTTTCATCAATATATGGGAGTTCTTGATCCTATCTTGCAAGTCTATAGTCACCTACTATGTGTTATGATCCCGCAACCCCGAAGTGACAATAATCGGGACCACTCCCGGTGATGACCGTAGTTTGAGGAATGCATGTATTCACTATGTGTTAATGCTTTGTTCCGGTACTCTATTAAAAGGAGGCCTTAATATCCCTTAGTTTCCAATAGGACCCCGCTGCCACGGGACGGTAGGACAAAAGATGTGATGCAAGTTCTTTTCCATAAGCACGTATGACTATATTCGGAATACATGCCCACATTACATTGATGAACTGCAGCTAGTTCTGTGTCACCCAAGGTTATGACCGTTACAAGATCGATCGCATCCGGCATAATTCTCCGTCACCGATCCATTGCCTACGAGCTTTCCATATATTGTTCTTCGCTTATTTACTTTTCCGTTGCTATTGTTATCATCACTACAAAACACCAAAAATATTACTTTTGCTACCGTTACCTTTTGCCACCGTTACCACTACTATCATATTACTTTGCTACTAAACACTTTGCTACATATATTAAGTTTCTAGGTGTGGTTGAATTGACAACTCAGCTGCTAATACTTGAGAAATATTCTTTGGCTCCCCTTGTGTAGAATCAATAAATTTGGGTTGAATACTCTACCCTCGAAAACTGTTGCGACCCCCTATACTTGTGGGTTATCAAGACTATTTTTTGGCGCCGTTGCCGGGGAGCATAGCTCTATTCTTTGATTCACTTGGGATTTATATCTGCTTATCATTATGAAGAACTTGAAAGATCCAAGAACCAAGATTTATCCCTCAACTACAAGGGGAGGTAAGGAACTGCCATCTAGCTTTGCACTTGTTTCACCTTCTGTTTTGAGTAAGCTTGCGACACCTAAACCTGCTTCTGCTATTAATTCTGATATGTCGCATGTTATTGATGATGCCACTTCTGCTATGCATGATACTTATGATGAAACTACTTCTATGCTTGATACTACTGTGCCACTTGGTGAATTTCTTGATGAACAACTTGCTAGGGATAGAGAGAATGAAATTATTGAAACTCATAATATTGATGAAAGTGATGATGAAGATTCTCCCCTAGATATGAATTACCTGTTGTGCCTGAGGGCTATGTTATGGATGAAGAAACTGCTAGAGATTTTCTTTCTTGCAATGATAGGAGTGATATTAAGAAATTATTAGCTAAGCTGAAACAAAAAACTCTGAATGCTAGAATGAAATATGATCCTCCTTATGCTACTTCACCTATCTTTGTTACTGATAAGGATTATGAATTCTCTATCGACCCTGATATAATTACTTTGGTTGAATCTGATCCTTTATATGGCTATGAATCTGAAACTGTTGTGGCAAATCTTACTAAATTAAATGATATAGCCACCTTGTTCACTAATGATGAGAAAACTTGCTATTATTATATCCTTAAATTATTTCTGTTCTCATTAAAGGGTGATGCTAAGACATGGTTTAATTCTCTTGATCCCGGTTGTGTGCGTAGTCCCCAGGATATGATTCATTACTTCCCTCCTAAATATTTCCCCGCTCATAAGAAACAAGCTGCTTTAAGGGAAATATATAAATTTGTGCAAATTGAAGAAGAGAGTCTCCCACAAGCTTGGGGGAGGCTTCTCAAATTACTTAATGCTTTGCCCGATCATCCTCTTAAGAAAAATGAAATACTTGATATCTTTTATAATGAACTAACCGATGCTTCCAGAGACCACCTGGATAGTTGTGCTGGTTGTGTTTTTAGGGAAAGAACACCAGATGAAGCTGAAATTTTATTGAATAATATGTTGAAAAATGAAAATAATTGGACACTGATACGTCTCCATCGTATCTATAATTTTTGAGTGTTCCATGCCAATATTCTACAACTTTCATATACTTTTGGCAACTTTTTATACTGTGTTTGGGACTAACATATTGATCCAGTGCCCAGTGTCAGTTCCTATTTGTTGCATGTTTTTTGTTTCACAGAAAATCCATATCAAACAGAGTCCAAACAGGATAAAAACGAACGGATAATTTTTTTGGAATATATGTGATTTTTGGGAAGTGAAATCAACGCGAGACGGTGCCCGAGCGGGCCACGAGGCAGGGGGCGCGCCCCTGACCCTCGTGGCCACCCCATAAGGCGATTGGTGCCCTTCTTTCTCCGCAAGAAAGCTAATATAGAGATCATGTTCAAATTTCAGCCCAATCGGAGTTACGGATCTCCGAGAATATAAGAAACGGTGAAAGGGAAGAATCTGAGAACGCGGAAACAGAGAGAGACAGAGAGACAGATCCAATCTCGGAGGGGCTATCGCCCCTCCCACGCCATGGAGGCCAAGGACCAGAGGGGAAACCCTTCTCCCATCTAGGGAGGATGTCAAGGAAGAAGAAGACGAAGGGGCCCCCCTCTCCCCTTCTCTTCCGGTGACGCCGGAACGCTGCCGTGGCCATCATCATCATCACCGTGATTTACACCAACACCTCTGCCATCTTCACCAACATCTCCATCACCTTCCCCCCTCCATCTACAGCGGTCCACTCTCCCGCAACCCGCTATACCCTCTACTTGAACATGGTGCTTTATGCTTCATATTATTATCCAATGATGTGCTGCCATCCTATGATGTCTGAGTAGATTTTCGTTGTCCTATCGGTGGTTGATGAATTGCAATGATTGATTTAATTTGCTTGTGGTTATGTTGCTGTACTTTGGTGCCCATCATATGAGCGCGCGTGTGGATCACACCATAGGGTTAGTTTTATGTTGATAGGACTATGTATTGGAGGGCAAGGGTGACAGAAGCTTCAACCTAGCATAGAAATTGATGCATACAGGATTGAAGGGGGACCAATATATCTTAATGCTATGGTTCGGTTTTACCTTAATGAACATTAGTAGTTGCAGATGCTTGCTAATTGTTCCAATCATAAGTGCATAGATATCCAAGTCAAGGATGACATGCTAGCAGTGGCCTCTCCCACATAATACTTGCTATCGGTCTAGTAAAGTAGTCATTTGCTTAGGGGCAATTTCGCAACTCCTACCACCACTTTTCCACACTCGCTATATTTACTTTATTGTGTATTTAATTAAACAGCCCCTCCTTTTTATTTACGTAATCTTTATTATCTTGCAAACCTGTCCAAAATACACCTACAAAGTACTTCTACTTTCATACTTGTTCTAGGTAATGCGAACATCAAGCATGCGTAGAGTTGTATCGGTGGTCGATAGAACTTGAGGGAATATTTGTTCTGCCTTTAGCTCCTGATTGGGTTCGACACTCTTACTTATCGAACACTATTGCGATCCCCTATACTTGTGGGTTATCATACACTTCCTGATCCAATCCCTAATCCAATTCCTGAACCAACTCCCGAGCCAACTCCGAAGAAAAGGGGTATTCTATTTCTCAGTCTTGAAGATTTGCAAGAGGCAAAGAAATCTATGAAATAAAAAGGTATTAAAGCTGAAGATGTCAAGAATTTACCTCCTATTGAAGAAATACATGGTCTTAATTTAACGCCTATTGAAGAAGTACATGGTCTTGATAACCCGACATAGGTAGTAAAGCTAAATTCTCTCTATAGATATGATAAAGCTGAACTCCCTCCTACTAAGTTTGCTAGCCAACGCTTAGATGAGTTTATAACTTTATGGTAAAGCAAGAAGATTTTAATGCTTATGTTGGTAGACAATTCAAACATAATGCTTATATGATTGAACACTTGAGTGATTATATGGCTAATGTTAAAGGTGAACTAAAACTTAATAGTAATCTATGGTTACCACTTAAGTAGAACAAGTACTTAAAGCTCAGAATGATTTGCTCAATGAATTGAATAGTAAGAAAAACGATAATGTTGTTAGAGTTATGACTAGAGGTGGTAAAATGACTAAGGAACCTTTGTATCTTGATGGCCATCCTAAGAGAATTGAGCAAGATTCTCAGAGAAATAATATTGATGCACCTAGTCCTTCTAAAAGGAAGAAAAAGAAAAATGATAGGACTTTGCATGATTCTAGTGAAGTTGTTGTTGACACACCTAAGAATCCCAATAATATTTCTATTTCTGATGCTGAAACACAATCTGGTAATGAGCATGAACCTAGTGATAATGTTAATAATGATGTTCATGTTGATGCTCAACCTAGTAATGACAATGAAGTAGAGATTGAACCTGTTGTTGATATTGATAACCCACAACCAAAGAATCAACGTTATGATAAGAGAGACTTTATTGCTAGGAAGCATGGTAAGGAAAGAGAACCATGGGTTTAGAAACCCATTCCTTTTCCTCCTAAACCATCCAAGAAAAAGGATAATGAGGATTTTGAGCGCTTTGCTGAAATGATTAGAACTATCTTTTTGCGTATGCGATTAACTGATATGCTTAAAATGAATCCTTATGCTAAATATATGAAAGATATTGTTACTAATAAAAGAAAGATACCGGAAGCTGAAATTTCCACCATGCTTGCTAATTACACTTTCAAGGGTGGAATACCTAAGAAACTAGGAGATCCCGGAGTACCAACTATACCATGCTCCATTAAAAGAAACTATGTTAAAATTGCTTTATGTGATCTTGGAGCCGGTGTTAGTGTTATGCCTCTCTCTTTATATCGTAGACTTGATTTGAATAAGTTGACACCTATTGAAATATATTTGCAAATGGCTGATAAATCAACTGCTATAGCTATCTGTATTTGTGAGGATGTGCCTGTTGTGGTTGCAAACGTTACTATTTTAACGGACTTTGTTATTCTTGATATTCTCGAGGATGATAGTATGTATATTATTCTTGGAAGACCCTTTTTGAATACTAGAGCGGTTGTTATTGATTGCACCAAAGGCAATGTCACTTTTCATGTTAATGGTAATGAGCGTACAATACACTTTCGGGGGAAACAACCTCAAGTCCATAGTATCAAATCTATTGGAAAAATTCCATCGATTATTTTTGGAGGTTTTGAATTTCCTCTTCCTACTGTCAAGAAGAAATATGATATTCTTATTGTTGGGGATGTGCATATCCCCGTTGAGGTAACCTAGTGTTATTCGAAAATTCCCCGGTTCCATGTTATTCGGAATGAGTTTGTTAACAAGACCTGATCAACCTTGTTAGTGGATTCCTTTTGATGAGCATGAGATGGATGAATTTAGAAAACACAACTCTCTGTACCCTCTTTTTACTTTCTGTTATTTATATTAAATAAAGCAAAAATAGTATTTTTTGTCTGTTTTCTGAACTATCGATGCAATAAAAATACCCTGAAAATAAAAGTCGTCCAAATGCCCTGAAAATTAAATATGAGTTTTTTCTAGAATATTTGAGAATATCTGGCACTGCAAACACAGCAGGGGGAGCAAGCACCTGGCCACGAGGGTGGAGGGCGCGCCCTACCCCCCTGGGTGCGCCCCCTGCCTCGTGGGCCCATGATGGCTCCCCTCCACTTATTCTAGCTACCACACACTCCTTCTTCCTCCCACAAACATCACTAACCAGCTCAAACCCGAGTCCAAGCTCATCTTGCTGCCATTTTCGATCTGCTTGCTCAAAGCTCCATTCAAAAAACTGCTTTGGGGGATTGTTCTTTGGTATGTGACTCCTCCAATGGTCCAATTAGTTTTTGTTCTAGTGCTTTATTCATTCCATATTTTTGCTACTTAGGTGACCCTGTTCTTGAGCTTGCATGTCAAATTTATGTGGTCTAAAGTTGTTTTGATGCATGATATTGTCTCTAGGCACTTGCAGAAGTAGTTGCTATCAATATTGTTGAGTTTGGTTCACTTTTATTCTGGAGTTACTAAAAATTTCAGAAATTTTCAGAAAAAGATGAAGAGATTTTTGAGGGGCTCATCGAGCTGAAGCTCGAAGGATAAGCAAAGTGAGGAGGATAAGAGGCCCAAATATAATCTTCCTCGCACCACGGAGTTTCGGCCATGTGAATGGCCTTGTGATGATTTCTTGAGAGCAGCCAGGATTTATGATGATTTCTATGAATTGGCTGAGAATGGAGGCCTCACCGCCTTCCTCCACGACCAACGCAAACAGTATCTCTTAGTCACCAATATCTTTGTGCAAAACTTTCATTTCCATGCTAGGAGCTCACCACCTACGGTGGAATTTTATTTATATGATGATCATAAGGAGATGTCACTTCAAGATTTTTGTCGGGTTTGTTTGATCCCTTTCGAGGGCAGCGTAGAGAAACCACATCATGATGATGTGGATGGGTTTATTGATACCATTGATGTAGGGGAAACGAGGAAGGTTTTGGACGCACGAATTACTAGCATACACTTTCCTGTTCTACGTTACTTTGCTATATTTGCTAGTAGATGCTTAATTGGGTGCGGAAACTGTGGAAACGTGAGTATCCCTGATATTGTTATTTTGTGTCATGCCTTATTTCGTGATGACACATTCAGTATGGGTGCTATTGTTGCAAAGCGGTTAAATCATAACCATACTAAGGGCCCCGTTCTTGGAGGCATCTTCGCCTCGCGCCTCGCTGCACACTTTAACATACCTATTAGGCATTATGAGAAGGAAGAGAAGTTGTTGCCTCCTGTTTATCTAGATTATAAGAGTATGACGACACATGATTTTATTGTTAAGAATAGGGAAAAGGCGCTTAAGTACAAATTAATATTTGGTAAAAATCATCCTGAGACTATTACCTTGCCTGCTCCTTCCTTGTTTGATTTACCTGCAGGCAAGTACCTTGTCTCGTTGGAGGCCATTCATGCCTGCCGGAACCCTACATCAGCTACTGAGCCAGAGCCGGAACCACAATTTGATCCTCCACGACAGTCTGATTACCAGTGGGATCCGGATGTGATTGCCAACCAGTGGCAATCCGAGGCTTCTTCATAGTACGGCCCCAACTATTACTTTGGATATCCGCCAGGCCAGCCGTGGCCATAGACCAACTTAGGCCAAAAGCCTAAGCTTGGGGGACTATGTATTTCTCACCGACATTACATTCATGTTCACACACTCATTGCTAGTTGTCGGTGCTCATACTTTTTCACTGTATCATCCATGCTAGTTTATTTTCCTTTTTATGCTTTCTTCTTGCAAGTTTAATAAACCTGAAGAAAAACAAAAAAATTAGTTCTAGCTTTTAATTAGTTTACTTTCCATGCTTGTAGTAGTAACTAAAAAGAAAACCCAAAAATATTTCTCGTTCTTCTTTTGCTTGTTGGGAGCTTTCCCGTGTAAATAGTTTTATTTCTTTTCTTGTTCTCTGGGGTCAAGAGAAGAAGACCATAATTAAAATGTTAAAGTGGCTCTTATATGCAATATTGTTGATCTGACAAAGAGCCCATATTACCTTGAATTAAATGCATGCAGATTCCAGCTTAGTACAATGCACGTGCACTATTATTATTATTATTATCCACACTATTCGGTCATGCAAGTGAAAGGCAATAATGATGATTATATGATGAACTTATTGAGATGGGAAAAGCTGGTATGAACTCGACCTCTCTTGTTTTTGTAAATATGATTAGTTAATCGTTCCTGATTGAGCCTATTATGAATAAACATGTTTGCAATGACAATTAGAGATTGTAGTTGCTTATGCCATGCTTAATTAGCTAGGTGCTTATAATGGTTTATCTTGCGTGCCAACATGCTATTAAAATGGTTGTGATGTGGTATGATAGGATGGTATCCTCTTTTGAACGATTCGAGTGGATTGACTTGGCACATGTTCACGCATGTAGTTGAAACAGAATCAACACAGCCTCTACGATATTTATGTTCATGGTGCATTATATCCTACTCATGCTTGCATTCGGTGTTCATTAATTTTAATGCATGTTCATGACTGTTGTCGCTCTCTAGCTGGTCACTTCCCAGTCTTTTTCTAGCCTTCACTTGTACTAAGAGGGAATACTTCTAGTGCATCCAACTCCATAAACCAGAAAGTTATTCCATATGAGTCCACCATACCTACCTATATACGATATCTACCTGCCGTTCCAAGTAAATTTGTATGTGCAAAACTCTAAGCCTTCAAATAAACATTCTGTTTTGTATGCTCGAATAGCTCATGTATCAACTATGGTTGTCTGTATCTTCCATGTTAGGCGGGTTATTCTCAAGAGGAGTGGACTCCGCTCCTCACCTCACGAGAAAATGGATGGTCACCGGGATGCCCAGTCCCATGCTTTATGCAAATCAAATCAAAATAATTGCAAACAAAACTCCCCTGGGACTGTTGTTAGTTGGAGGCACTCGGTGTTTCGAGCAAGCCATGGATTGATGCTTGTTGGTGGAGATGGAGTATAAACTTTACCATTCTGTTTGGGAGCCGCCTATAATGTGTGTAGCATGGAAGATATCACCATCTCTTGGTTGTTATGTTGACAATGAAAGTATACTGCTCAAAATATTATTTATCTATTTCAAAACCGAGCTCTGGCACCTCTACAAATCCCTGCTTCCCTTTGTGAAGGGCCTATCTATTTACTTTTATGTTGAGTCATCATCCTCTTATTAAAAAGCACCATTGGAGAGCACCACTATCATTTGCATTCATTACTATTAGTTTACATTGAGTATGACTTGACTGGATCTCTTTTACCATGAATTACAATGTCTAGTCAATCCTTGATCTTTAAAGGTGCTCTACATTTATGTTTTGCGGTCTCAGAAAGGGCTAGCGAGATACCATCCTATTATATCGTATCATGATTGTTTTGAGAAAGTGTTGTCATCCGTGATTTATTATTATTGCTCGCTAGTTGATTATGTCATTGATATGAGTAAACATGAGACCTAATTAAATGTTATTGTGAATATGGTTAGTTCATAATCTTTGCTGAAAACTTGAATGCTGGCTTTACATATTTACAACAACAAGAGCAAACAGAGTTTGTAAAAGTTTTTCTTTATCACTTTCAGTTTATCAACTGAATTGCTTGAGGACAAGCAAAGGTTTAAGCTTGAGGGAGTTGATACATCACTGTCGTATCTACTTTTCCAAACACTTTTTCCCTTGTTTTGGACTCAAACTTGCATGATTTAAATGGAACAAACATGGACTGACGTTGTTTTCAGCAGAATGCCATGGTGTTATTTTTGTGGAGAGATAAAAGTTCTCGGAATGACTTGAAAATCAACGGAAAATTATTTTGGAATATATAAAAAATACTGGAAGGAAGATCCATGTCAAGGGGGCCTCCACCTTTCCACGAGGGTGGGGGCACGTCCTACCCCCCTGGGCGCGCCCCCTGCCTCGTGGCCCCCCTGACGCTCCACCAACCTCAACCATGATTCCATATATTCACTTTCAAGGAGAAAAAAACGAGGGAGAAGGATTCATCGCGTTTTACGATACGGAGCCGCCGACAAGCCCTAATCTCTCTCGGGGGGGCTGATCTGGAGTCCGTTCGGGGCTATGGAGAGGGGAATCCGTCGCCATCGACATCATCAACCTTCCCCCATCACCAATTTCATGATGCTCACCGCTGTGCGTGAGTAATTTCATCGTAGGCTTGCTGGACGGTGATGGGTTATATGAGATTTATCATGTAATCGAGTTAGTTTTGTTAGGGTTCGATCCCTAGTATCCACTATGTTCAGAGATTGATGTTGCTATGACTTTGCTATGCTTAATGCTTGTCACTAGGGCCCGAGTGCCATGATTTCAGATCTGAACCTATTATGTTTTCATCAATATATGAGAGTTCTTGATCCTATCTTGCAAGTCTATAGTCACCTACTATGTGTTATGATCCCGCAACCCCGAACTTACAATAATCGGGACCACTCCCATTGATGACCGTAGTTTGAGGAGTTCATGTATTCACTATGTGTTAATGCTTTGTTCCGGTACTCTATTAAAAGGAGGCCTTAATATACCTTAGTTTCCAATAGGACCCCGCTACCATGGGAGGGTAGGACAAAAGATGTCATGCAAGTTCTTTTCCATAAGCACGTATGACTATATTCGGAATACATGCCTACATTACATTGATGAACTGGAGCTAGTTCTGTGTCACCCTAGGTTATGACTGTTACATGATCGATCACATCTGGCATAACTCTCCATCACCGATCTGTTGCCTACGAGGTTTCCATATATTGTTCTTCGCTTATTTACTTTTCCGTTGCTATTGTTATCATCACTACAAAACACCAAAAATATTACTTTTGCTACCGTTACCTTTTGCCACCGTTACCACTACTATCATATTACTTTGCTACTAAACACTTTGCTACATATATTAAGTTTCTAGGTGTGGTTGAATTGACAACTCAGCTGCTAATACTTGAGAATATTCTTTGGCTCCCCTTGTGTCGAATCGATAAATTTGGGCTGAATACTCTACCCTCGAAAACTGTTGCGATCCCCTATACTTGTGGGTTATCAACAAGCTAAGCAATTGTTTCATACTTTAGTATTCTCAAACTTTTTCAACTTTCACGCAATACATGAGTGCGAGCCATGGACATCGCACTATAGGTGGAACAAAATATGATGATGGAGGTTGTGTGGAGAGGACAAAAAGGGAGAAAGTCTCACATCGACGCGGCTAATCAATGGGCTATGGAGATGCCCATCAATTGATGTCAATGCGAGGAATAGGCATTGCCATGCAACGGATGCACTAGAGATATAAATGTATGAAATCTCAACAAAAGAAACTAAGTGGGTGTGCATCAAACTTGCTTTCTCACGAAGACCTAGGGCATTTTGAGGAAGCCCATTGTTGGAATATACAAGCCAAGTTCTATAATGAAAATTCCCACTAGTATATGAAAGTTACAAAATAAGAGACTCTCTATCATGAAGATCATGGTGCTACTTTGAAGCACAAGTGTGGAAAAAGGATAGTAACATTGTCCATTCTCTCTTTTTCTCTCATTTTTTGGGCCTTCTTTTTTTATTTGGCCTTTCTATTTTTGATTTCCTCACATGGTACAATTCTCTAATAATGATGATCATCACACTTCTATTTATTTACAACTCAAAAATTACAACTCAATACTAGAACAAAATATGACTCTATATGAATGCCTCCGATGGTGTACTGGGATGTGCAATGATTCAAGACTGACATGTATAAAAATTATGAGCGGTGGCTTTGCCACAAATACGATGACAACTACATGACCATGCAAGGCGATATGACAATGATGAAGCGTGTCATAATAAACGGAACGGTGGAAAGTTGCATGGCAATATATCTCGGAATGGCTATGGAAATGCCATAATAGGTAGGTATGGTGGCTGTTTTGAGGAAGATATGCGGAGGCTTATTTGTGATAGAGCGTATCGCATCACATGGTTTGGATGCACCGGCAAAGTTTGCACCAACTCTCGAGGTGAGAAAGGGCAATGCACGGTACCGAAGAGGTTAGCAATGATGAAAGGGTGAGAGTGCGTATAATCCATGGACTCAACATTAGTCATAAAGAACTCACATACTTATTGCCAAAATCTACAAGTCATCAAAACCAAGAACTACGCGCATGCTCCTTGGGGGATAGATTGGTAGGAAAATACCATCGCTCGTCCCCCACCGCCACCCAAGGAGGACAATCAAAGAAACACCCCATGCTTCAAATTTGTTACACAAGGTTACCATACGTGCATGCTACGGGACTTGCAAACCTCAACACAAGTATTTCTCAAATTCACAAATACTCAACTAGCATGACTCTAATATCACCATCTTCATATCTCAAAACAATCATCAAGTATCAAACTTCTCATGGTATTCAATGCACTATATATGAAAGTTTTTATTATACCCATCTTGGATGCCTATCATATTAGGAATAATTTCATAACCAAAGAAAATTACCATGCTTTTCTAAAAGACTCTAAAAATAATATAGGTGAAGCATGAGATATCAATAATTTGTATAAAATTAAACCAGCACCGTGCTCTAAAAAGATATAAGTTAAGCACTAGAGCAAAATTATCTAGCTCAAAAGATATATGTGAAGCACATAGAGTATTCTAATAAATTCCGATTTATGTGTGTCTCTCCCAAAAGGTGTGTATAGCAAGGATGATTGTGGAAACTAAAAAGCGAAGACTGAAATCATACAAGACGCTCCAAGCAAAACACATATCATGTGGTGAATAAAAATATAGCCTCAAGTAAAGTTACCGATAGATGAAGACGAAAGAGGGGATGACTTCCGGGGCATACCCAAGCTTAGGCTTTTGGTTTTCCTTGAATTTTACCTTGGGGTGCCTTGGGCATCCCCAAGCTTAGGCTCTTGCCACTCCTTGTTCCAAAATCCATCAAATCTTTACCCAAAAACTTGAAAACTTCACAACACAAAACTCAACAGAAAATCTCATGAGCTCCGTTAGTATAAGAAAACAAACCACCACTTTAAGGTACTGTAATGAACACATTATTTAATTATATTGGTGTTAAACCTACTGTATTCCAACTTCTCTATGGTTCATACCCCCCGATACTATCCATAGATTTATCAAAATAAGCAAACAACACACGAAAAACGGAATCTGTCAGAAACAGAACAGTCTGTAGCAATCTGAAGGTTTCGTATACTTCAGCAATTCCAAATATTAAGAAAAATTACGACGATCTAAAAAATTTGTATGTTGATCTACTGCAGTTGGAATTGGTATTTTATCGCTCTCTGGTAAAAAGTGAAAATTATTTTCGTGAGTGCATACTATCTGTTTTTTTCAGCAAGATCAAAGAACAATCACCCAAGAAGATCCTAAAGGCTTTACTTGGAACAAACACTAATTAAAACCTAAAAACACAATCATAACAAAGGATAGATGATTTATTTATTACTAAACAGGAACAAAAATCAAGGAACAAAAATTAAATTGGGTTGCCTCCCAACAAGCGCTATCGTTTAATGCCCCTAGCTAGGCATAAAAGCAAGAATAGATCTAGGTATTTTCATCTTTGGTATGCAATCCATAAGTGGCTCTCATAATATATTCATAAGGTAATTTAATTTTCTTTATAGGAAAGTGTTCCATGCCATTCCTTAACAGAAATTGGAATCTAATATTTCCTTCTTTCATGTCAATAATTGCACCAATCGTTCTAAGGAAAGGTTTACCAAGAATAATAGGACATGTAGGATTGCAATCTATATCAAGAACAATAAAATCTACGGGCACATAATTCCTATTTGCAACAATAATAACATCATTAATTCTTCCCATAGATTTCTTAATGGTGGAATCTGCAAGGTGCAAATTTAAAGAACAATCATCAAATCCACGGAAACCTAACACATCACACAAAGTTTTTGGAATCGTGGATACACTAGCAACGAAATCACATAAAGCATATAATTCATGATCTTTGATCTTAATTTTAATAGTAGGTTCCCACTCATCATAAAGTTTTCTAGGGATAGAAACTTCAAGTTCAAGCTTTTCTTCATAAGATTGCATTAAAGCATCAACGATATGTTTAGTAAAAGCCTTATTTTGATCATAAGCATGAGGAGAATTTAACACGGATTGCAACAAGAAAATACAATCTGTCAAAGAGCAATTATCATAATTAAATTCCTTGAAATCCAAAATAGTGGGTTCATTACTATGTAATGTTTTGACCTCTTCAATCCCACTTTTATTAATTTTAGCATCAAGATCTAAAAACTACGAATCATTGGGACACCTTTTAACTAAAGTTGACTCATCTCCAGTCCCATCTTTATCAAGATTCATATTGGGCAACAAATATTTAATAGAAGACACATCAATCACTTTTAGATCTACATCTTTATTATCATGAAAACTAGAAGAACACGCTTTCACAAAGAAATATTTTTAGCACGCATCCTAGCGGTTCTTTCTTTGCACTCATCAATGGAAATTCTCGTGGCCTTGAGAGACTCATTGATATCATTCTTAGGTGGAATAGATCTAAGTTTCAAAGAATCAACATCAAGAGAAACTATATCCACGTTCCTAGCCAACTCATCAATTTTAAGCAATTTTTCTTCAATCAAAGCACTGAAATTCTTTTGCAAATTCATAAATTCTTTAACAGTAGTATCAAAATCAGAGGGCATCTTATTAAAATTTCCATAAGAGTTGTTGTAGGAATTACCATAATTATTAGAGGAATTACTAGGGAACGGCCTAGAATTAAAGTTTCCTCTATAAGCGTTGTTACCAAAATTGTTCCTTCCAACAAAATTCACATCCATAGATTCATTATAATTCTCAATCAAAGTGGAGAAAGACATATCATTAGGATCATAAGAAACACTCTTATTAGCAAATAATTTCATAAGTTCATCCATCTTTCCACTCAAAACATTAATCTCTTCAATCGCATGAACCTTTTTACTAGTGGATCTTTCAGTATGCCATTGAGAATAATTAACCATAATATTATCTTGGAGTTTAGTAACTTCTCCTAAAGTGTTTCCGTAAAAGTGCCTCCCGCAGCCGAATCTAAAAGATTTCTAGAAGCAAAATTCAATTCGGCATATTTTTTTTGTATAATCATCCATAAATTCAAACCATGTGTAGGGTAGTTACGTATCATTAATTTCATCCTCTCCCAAGCTTGTGCAACATGCTCATGATCAAGTTGCTTAAAATTCATAATATCATTTCTAAGAGAGATGATCTTAGCGGGAGGAAAAATACTTAGAGATAGAAGCATCTTTTCACTTATTCCATGAATCAATACTATTTTTAGGTAAAGAAGAGAACCAAGTTTTAGCACGATCTCTAAGAGAAAACGGAAATAGCTTCAATTTGACAATATCATTATCCACATCTTTCTTCTTTTGCATATCACACAAATCAACTAAGTTGTTTAGATGGGTAGCGTCATCTTCACTAGGAAGGCTAGAAAATTGATGTTTCATGACAAGATTCAACAAAGCAGCATTAATTTCACAAGATTCTGCATCGGTAATAGGAGCAATCAGAGTGCTAATAAAATAATTGTTGTTGGTATTGGAAAAGTCACATAATTTAGTATTATCTTGAGCCATCATGACAAACAATCAATCCAACACACAATCACAGAAGAAGCGAGCGAAAAGAGGCAAACAGAAAAGGGGCGAATAAAACGGCAAAGGTGAAGTGGGGGAGAGGAAAACGAGAGGCAGATGGCAAATAATGTAATGCAAGGGAGAAGAGTTTGTGATGGGTACTTGGTATGTATTGACTTGAGCGTAGATCTCCCCGGCAACAGCGCCAGAAATCCTTCTTGCTACCTCTTGAGCATGCGTTGGTTTTCCCTTGAAGAAGAAAGGGTGATGCAGCAAAGTAGCATAAGTATTTCCATCAGTTTTTGAGAACCAAGGTATCAATCCAGTAGGAGATTACACGCAAGTCGCCTAGTACCTGCACAAACAATCAAGAACCTTGCAAACAACGTGATAAAGGGGTTGTCAATCCCTTCACGGCCTCTTGCAAAAGTGAGATCTGATAAAGATAATAAGATAAATAATTTTGGTATTTTTGTTGTATAGATTGAAAAGTAAAGATTGCAAAATAAAATAAATAGTAAACTAGAGTTGCAGATAGGAAACTTCTATGATATAAGATAGACCCGGGGGCCATAGGTTTCACTAGTGGCTCCTACCTCTTGAGCACTGCGTTGGTTTTCCCTTGAAGAGGAAAGGGTGATGCAGTAAAGTAGAGTAAGTATTTCCCTCAGGTTTTTAGAACCAAGGTATCAATCCAGTAGGAGGCTACGCGCGAGTCCCTCGCACCTACACAAAACAAATAAATCCTCGCAACCAACGCGATAAGGGGTTGTCAATCCCTACACGGTCACTTAAGAGAGTGAGATCTGATAGATATGATAAGATAATATTTTTGGTATTTTTATGATAAAATGCAAAGTAAAATAAAAGGCAATGAAAATAACTAAGTGTTGGAAGATTAATATGATGGAAGATAGACCCGGGGGCCATAGGTTTCACTAGTGGCTTCTCTCAAGAGCATAAGTATTTTACGGTGGGTGAACAAATTACTGTTGAGGAATTGACAGAATTGAGCATAGTTATGAGAATATCTAGGTATGATCATGTATATAGGCATCACGTCCGAGAAAAGTAGACCGACTCCTGCCTGGATCTACTACTATTACTCCACACATCGACCGCTATCCAGCATGCATCTAGAGTATTAAGTTCATAAGAACAGAGTAATGCTTTAAGCAAGATGACATGATGTAGAGGGATAAATTCATGCAATATGATAAAAACCCCATCTTGTTATCCTCGATGGCAACAATACAGTACGTTCCTTGCTACCCCTACTGTCACTGGGAAAGGACATTGCAAGATTGAACCCAAAGCTAAGCACTTCTCCCATTGCAAGAAAGATCAATCTAGTAGGCCAAACCAAACTGATAATTCAAAGAGACTTGCAAAGATAACCAATCATACATAAAAGAATTCAGAAGATCCAAATATTGTTCATAGGTAAACTTGATCATAAACCCACAATTCATCGGTCTCAAAAAACACACCGCGAAACAAGATTACATCGAATAGATCTCCACGAGAAAGGGGGAGAACATTGTATTGAGATCCAAAAAGAGAGAAGAAGCCATCTAGCTAATAGGTAAACTACTCACACATCATCGGAGAGGCTATGGTGTTGATGTAGAAGCCCTCCGATCGATGCCCCCTTTGGGAAATCTCCGGAACAGGCCCCGAGATGGGATCTCGTGGATACAAAATGTTACCGCGGTGGAATTAGGGTTTTGGCTCCGTCTTTGATCGTTTGGGGGTACGTAGGTATATATAGGAGGAAGGAGTACGTCGGTGGAGCAACAGGGGGCCCACGAGGGTGGAGGGCGCGCCTGGGGGGGAGGCACGCCCCACTACCTCGTGGCTTCCCTGTTGGTTGCTTGACGTAGGGTCCAAGTCTCCTGGATCATGTTCGTTCCAAAAATCACATTCTCGAAGGTTTCATTCTGTTTGGACTCCGTTTGATATTCTTTTTCTGCGAAACTCTGAAATAGGCAAAAAACAGCAATTCTGGGCTGGGCCTCCGGTTAATAGGTTAGTCCCAAACATAATATAAAAGTGAATAATAAAGCCCAATAATGTCCAAAACAGAAGATAGTATAGCATGGAGCAATCAAAAATTATAGATACGTTGGAGACGTATCAAGCACCCCCGAGCTTAATTCCTGCTCGTCCTTGAGTAGGTAAATGATCAAAACAGAATTTTTGATGTGGAATACTACTAGGCATAATTTCAATGTAATTCTTCTTAACTGTGGCATGAATATTCAGATCGAAAGATTCAAGATAAACGTTTAATATTGACATAGAAATAATAATACTTCAAGCATACTGACTAAGCAATTATGTCTTCTCAAAATAACATGGCCAAAGGAAGTTCATCCCTACAAAATCATATAGTTTAGTCATGCTCCATTTTCGTCGCACAAGAATGATCTCATCATGCACAACCCCGATGACAAGCCAAGCAATTGTTTCATACTTTAGTAATCTCAAACTTTATAAATCTTCACGCAATACATGAGCATGAGCCATGGATATAGCACTATGGGTGGAATAGAGTATAATGATGGGGGTTATGTGGAGAAGACAAAAAAGGAGAAAGTATCACATCAACGAGGCTAATCATGAGCTATGGAGATGCCCATCGATTGATGTTAATGCAAGGAGTAGGGATTGCCATGCAACGGATGCACTAGAGCGATAAATATATGAAAGCTCAACAAAAGAAACTAGTGGGTGTGCATCCAACTTGCTTGCTCATGAAGACCTAGGGCACCTGAGGAGGCCCATTGTTGGAATATACAAGCCAAGTTCTATAATGAAAAATTCCCACTAGTATATGAAAGTGACAAAACAAGAGACTCTTTATCATGAAGATCATGGTGCTACTTTGAAGCACAAGTGTGGAAAAAAAGGATAGTAGCATTGTACCTTTTCATTTCTTTTTTTCTTTTTTTGGGCCTTTATTTTTTATTTGGCCTTTCTCTTTTTTATTTGGATAATGCTCTATTAAATGATGATCATCACACTTCTATTTATTTACAACTCAATGATTACAAATCGATACTAGAACAAGGTATGACTCTATATGAATGCCTCCAGCGGTGTACGAGGATATGCAATGAACCAAGAGTGACATGTATGAAAGAATTATGAACGATGGCTTTGCCAAAAATACTATGTCAACTACATGATCATGCTAAACAATATGACAATGATGAACATGTCATGATAAACGAGATGGTGGAAAGTTGCATGGCAATATATCTCGGAATGGCTATGGAAATGCCATAATAGGTAGGTATGGTGGCTGTTTTGAAGAAGCTATAAGGAGGTTTATGTGTGAAAGAGCGTATCATATCACGGGGTTTGGATGCACTGGCGAAGTTTGCACCAACTCTCAATGTGAGAAAGGGCAATGCACGGTACCGAAGAGGCTAGCAATGATGGAAAGGTGAGAGTGCGTATAATCCATGGACTCAACATTAGTCATAAAGAACTCACATACTTATTGCAAAAATCTACAAGTCATCAAAAACCAAGCACTACGCGCATGCTCCTAGGGGGATAGATTGGTAGGAAAAGACCATCGCTCGTCCCCGGCCGCCACTCATAAGGAGGACAATCAAAGAACACCTCATGATTCAAATTTGTTACATAACGTTTACCATGCGTGCATGCTACGGACTTGCAAACTTCAACACAAGTATTTCTCAAATTCACAAATACTCAACTAGCACAACTTTAATATCACTAACTCCATATCTGAAAACAATCATCAAGCATCAAACTTCTCTTAGTATTCAAAACCCTCATAAGAAAGTTTTTACTAATCTTGAATACCTAGCATATTAGGATTATTTAAGCAAATTACCATGATATTTAAGACTCTCAAAATAATCTAAGTGAAGCATTTGAGATCAATAGTTTCTATAAAACAAATCCACCTCTGTGCTCTAAAAGATATAAGTGAAGTACTAGAGCAAAACTATATAACTCAAAAGATATAAGTGAAGCACATAGAGTATTCTAATAATTTCCGAATCATGTGTGTCTCTCTCAAAAGGTGTGTACAGAAAAGATGATTGTGGTAAACTAAAAAGCAAAGACTCAAATCATACAAGACACTCCAAGCAAAACACATATCATGTGGTGAATAAAAATATAGCTCCAAGTAAAGTTACCGATGGAAGTAGACGAAAGAGGGGATGCCTTCCGGGGCATCCCCAAGCTTTGCCTTTTTGGTGTCCTTAGATTATCTTGGGGGTGCCATGGGCATCCACAAGCTTAGGCTCTCGCCACTCCTTGTTCCATAATCCATCAAATCCTTACCCAAAACTTGAAAACTTCACAACACAAAACTTAAAGTAGAAAATCTCATGAGCTCCGTTAGCGAAAGAAAACAAAAGACCACTTCAAGGTACTGTAATTAACTCATTCTTTATTTATATTGGTTTTAAACATACTGTATTCCAACATCTCTATGGTTTATAAACTATTTTACTAGCCATAGATTCATCAAAATAAGCAAACAACACACGAAAAACAGAATCTGTCAAAAACAGAACAGTCTGTAGTAATCTTCAGCTAGAGCAAGATCTGGAACCCCAAAAATTCTAAAATAAATTGCTGGACGTGAGGAATTTATCTATTAATAATATTCAAAAATAATTAACTAAATATCACTTTCCAAATAAAAATGGCAGCAGTTCTCGTGAGCGCTAAAGTTTCTGTTTTTTTACAGCAAGATTAACAAGACTTTCCCCAAGTCTTCCCAATGGTTCTACTTGGCACAAACACTAATTAAACACAAAAAACACAACCAAAACAGAGGCTAGATAAATTATTTATTACTAAACAGGAGCAAAAAGCAAGGAATAAAAATAAAATTGGGTTGCCTCCCAACAAGCGCTATCGTTTAACGCCCCTAGCTAGGCATAAAAAGCAAGAATAGATCTAGGTATTGCCATCTTTGGTTGGCAATCCATAAGTTGCTCTCATAATAGATTCATAAGGTAATTTAATTTTATTTCTAGGAAAGTGTTCCATGCCTTTCCTTAATGGAAATCAGAATCTAATATTTCCTTCCTTCATATCAATAATTGCACCAATCGTACTAAGGAAAGGTCTACCAAGAATAATAGGACATGAAGGATTGCAACCTATGTCAAGAACAATAAAATCTATGGGAACATAGTTACTATTTGCAACAATAAGACCATCATTAATTATTCCCATAGGTTTCTTAATAGTGGAATATGCAAGGTGCAAGTTTAAAGAGCAATCATCAAAATCATGGAAAGCTAACAAATCACACAAAGTCTTTGGAATCGTGGAAACACTAGCACCCAAATCACACAAAGAATAGCATTTATGATCTTTAATTTTAATTTTAATAGTTGGTTCCCACTCATCATAAAGTTTTCTAGGGATAGAAACTTCCAACTCAAGTTTTTCTTCATAAGATTGCATCAAAGCATCAACGATATGTTTGGTAAAAGCTTTATTTTGGCTATAAGCACGAGGAGAATTTAGCACGGATTGCAACAAGCAAATACAGTCTATCAAAGAGAAGATATCATAATTAAATTCCTTCAAATCCAAAATAGTAGTTTCATTAACATCTAGAGTTTTGATCTCTTCAATCCCACTTTCATCAATTTTAGCATCAAGATCTAAAAACTCCGAATTTTTGGAATGCCTTCTACGTAAGGGTGGATCATATTCAGTCCCATCATTATCAAGATTCATATTGCAAAACAAAGATTTAATAGGGGACACATCAATAACTTTTAGATCTTCATCTTTATTATCATGGAAACTAGAAGAACACGCTCTTATAAAGTAATCTTTCTTAGCACGCATCCTAGCTGTTCTTTCTTTGCACTCATCAATGGAAATTCTCATGGATTTGAGAGACTCATTGATATCATGCTGAGGAGGAATAGATCTATGTTTTAAAGAACCAACATCAAGAGAAATTATATCAACGTTCCTAGCCAAATCATTAACTTTTTGTAATTTCTCTTCATGCAAAGCATTGAAATTCTTTTGTGAATTCATAAATTCATTAACACTAGTCTCAAATTCAGAGGGCATCTTATTAATCCATAAGAATTGTTGTAGGAATTACCATAATTATGAGAGGAATTACTAGGATAAGGCCTAGGAATAAAGTTTCCTCTATACGCGTTGTTACCAAAATTATTCCTACCAACAAAATTCACATCCATATATTCATTATTATTCTCAATCAAAGTAGACAAAGGCATATCATTAGGATCAGAAGAAACACTCTTAGTAGCAAATAATTTCATAAGTTCATCCAACTTTCCCCTCAAAACATTAATTTCTTTTATCGCATGCACTTTTTTATTAGTAGATCTTTCAGTGTGCCACTGAGAATAATTAACCATAATATTATCTAAGAGTTTAGTAGCTTCTCCTAAAGTGATTTCCATGAAAGTGCCTCCCACAGCCGAATCTAAAAGATTTCTAGAAGAAAAATTCAATCCGGCATAAAAAAATTGTATAATCATCCACAAATTCAAACCATGTGTTGGGCAATTACGTATCATTAATTTCATCCTCACCCAAGCTTGTGCAACATGTTCATGATCAAGTTGCTTAAAATTCATAATATCGTTTCTAAGAGAGATGTTCTTAGCGGGGGGAAAATACTTAGAGATAAAAGCATCTTTGCACTTATTCCAAGAATCAATACTATTTTTAGGCAAAGACGAAAACCAATCTTTAGCACAATCTGTAAGCGAAAAAGGAAATAGCTTCAATTTAACAATATCATTGTCCACATATTTCTTGTCGGTGTACTAGAGTAGGGGTACCCTAGTATCCCGGACTTGTGCACGGGCAGTCGCAGCATCCCGCGACAAGGCTTGCCGGGTGACCGCCAAGGTCCTCCGTGGTTCCTTTGGAGCCATTCAAGAATAAAGTATCCAAGGCACCTCAAGACCCCGGCAGGAGGAGCTTGCCGGGAAGGCCAACCAAGGCACTTCAAGGAACTTGCCGCGACGCGCCACACGTCCCGGCAAGGCCCGGTGAGCGACAAGTTCCCGGACGCGACAAGACAACGACAGCGGCAAGGCGCTTGCCGCGGCAAGCCACCACTCTGTGCCCGCGCTCCAGCACACCCACCAACGTGTCGCTCTGGGGCCCTTCCAGGCGTACGTGGCGGGAGGCTGCGCAGCCAGCGGCACGCGGTGGCAAGCGGCGCTGACAAGATTGCCATCGTGGCGAGCGGTGGCGTCCCTGACGGTCCCTTTTGCACTGTTTAGGCGACGCAGACGGGCATTTAATGCCCTTGTCCCCTGCCGTCAGGGTTAGGTATGATACGCTGTAGCAGGTAGCTGTACCAACCGCAGCACCTCTCCATTTTTACCCTTTGTCTCCGTTGCCACCTGTCGGTGACCCCTTGAGCATATAAAAGGAGGCCCGTGCGCAACGTAGAGGGGAGGAGAACACTCACGCTCGGTATTGTTAGCTGCTGGTGTGTACTGTAGCACTCCACGCTCCCGAGCAAGAACTCAATACAAACCACAAAGCAGGAGTAGGGTTTTACGCATCCGTGCAGCCCGAACCTGGGTAAACCGCTCGTGTGCTCCGCCTCGATCTGCTCTTCGTGCGACCTCCGCCCCCGCCGAACCGAAAGGGACTCGGCCCGCCGGTCCCATAGGTGTTCGTGGATCAGTCCCCCGACATCTTTGGCACGCCAGGTAGGGGGCGTCGAGGTTGTGTGAATCAGATCCGGCGTTAACGCGAGCTAGATCTTCATCATCTTCATCGACATGCCGCCGAAGAAGAAGGCTTCGGAGGCGGCTGCTCCGTCTGCCCCGCTACCGCCGGAGCAAACGGCTGATGGGGCGGACGCCGGCGGAAGAACGGGCGTCGACGAGGAAGCTCACGGTGCTGCCAGGTCCAAGGACAAGGTTGCGCTGCCCATCGGCGGCGTAGCCGGCTCCCACAACGACCGGGCGCACTCCAAGACCTCGGCGTCCGTACATGCACCGCGCCCATCTCAGGAGGCGCGGGACCGGCAGCGTCATGGTACTCACGGTACCATGCATTTGCTGGACCAAGATCGAGCTGGTGGATCTTGGAGTGCTCAAGACCAGCATGCACGCCAACATGCTGGCACGAGCGAGACACGGTCGCCTGGACAGGATACTGCTCCTTCTAACATAGTTAGAAGTCCGAGCATATCCCGCTCCTCGCACCGTTCGCCACCACCACCTGCCACTGCAGCAAAAGCTTTGGCGCAGGCTCAACTGCTTCTGGACTACCCTCCCACGGCAGACAAGATCGACGACTGGAGGGCCACCATTTGGAGTCTCATCGGCTTCGCCAACGGCGACACTCAACAGCAGCCGAGCACGTCGCAGCCGCGGCAAGTCAGCCAGGCACGAGCCGGTGGCGACAAGACCGGTGGGGGTGCAACTATTGCGCACTCTCCGCCCCAAAGGCCAAGATGGCCGACTCGCCGGATCCACCTCGACAGCGACTCCACTGCGTCATCAGATCCCCGAGCTCGTCGCGATCAGCGCCAAGTTCTTCACGAACGACAGCAAGAAGACGCTCGTACTCGCATCGAGCGCCGAAGAGAAGCGCGACGTCAATCAGACTAGCGCGCTGGGCCCTCTGTCGACATGCATGCGCCAGGGGAACCAGGAGACTTGCCGTACGCGGTAGGTTGCCCTGCGTTTACTCGTGAGCTGCGGCAAGTCCAGTGGCCCAGCATGAAGAATTTCAAGCCAGACGTACCAGAGAAGTACGACGGCAAGTCGCATCCGTCGGAGTTCCTCAGCATCTACACCATCGCGGTGCAGGCTGCCGGGGGGCGGGACGACAAGATCCTTGCCAACTACTTCCCGCTGGTGCTCAAGCCCAACGTCAGGTCCTGGCTCATGCACTTGCCAGACAACTCCATATCCTCCTGGGCAGACCTATGCCATCAGTTTGTCGGCGCCTTTACAGGCGGCCACAAACCTCATGGCCAAGAGAGTGACCTTCATCTGCTCGCCCAGAAGGAAGGAGAGCCCCTACACAAGTACATTCAGAGATTCAGCCGTGTACAGCACAACATCCCAGATGTCCACCCTGCCGCGGTCATCAGCGCGTTCAATCAGAACATGCGTAACCGCAGGATGCGGGAGGAGATGGCGATGTGCAAGATCAGAGACGTTAGTGAGCTATATGCCCTGGCCGACAAGTGTGCACGTGCTGAGGAAGGGAGGAAACTCCCTGAGAGAATGCAGGAGCAGCAGGATCTGACAGCGAGGATGCTGCCCTGGCAAAGAAAAACCGGCGGCGGAACAGGAAGAAGAAAGGCAAAGATGTGCTAGTCGTTGAGCAGTCCGGCAACGAAGGTGGCGCCAAGAAGGCCAAAGTTGGTAGCTCCGGCAAGGAGATTGCCGCATGCACCAACTGTCAGGCTGTGGCGGTCGCCGACAAGCAGGACGGCACCGACAAGCAGTACTGCAAGATTCACCGCACCAAGGGCCATGACCTCCAGAGCTGTAAGAAGGTCGAGCAGCTTGTCCAGCAGCAAAAAGCTGAGTACGAGCGACGCGACAAGGAGAGGGCCCAAGGAGGCGCTGGAGAATCTGGCAAGAAGCGCGCCGACCGGGGAGGACGCCGCGGCAAGGCCAAGCAGCGGCAAGGAGACAGACCTCCCCGCGGCCGCGATCAGGATGAAGATGACGACGACGACGAAGACATGGATGATGTCGAGACCAGTGAGCAGGAGTTCCAGAAAGCCACAGAGGTCTTGTGCGTTGATGGCGGTGCTTCTCTGCATACTTCACATCACCAACTCAAGCAGTGGGTGCGGGAAGTCAATGCGGCAGAACCACCCGTCGAGTCACGCAAGCTTCTGAAAATGGTCCAGCATGCCTATCATCTTTGATATTGAGGACCACCCTGATCGCACAACTGCGTTCGGGTGCTTGCCGATGTTGGTTTCACCAACTATCCGCAACCTCAAGGTCACTAAGATGCTAGTTGACGGCGGGGCCGGCTTGAACCTGATCTCCTCCGCTGTACTCCAGAAACTCCAGATCCCTGACAGCGAGCTCGAAGAGACCGGCACATTCCAAGGAATCAACCCGGAAAGGAGCAAGCCGAAGGGGAAGGTCACGTTGCCAGTAACATTTGGCAGCGAGTTGAACTTCAGGACTGAGAGGGTCACTTTTGACGTTGCCGATATTCCATTGCCTTACAATGGGATAATTGGCCGTCCAGCACTCGCCAAGTTCATGGCAGCCTCTCACTACGCATACAACATGTTGAAGATGCTAGGCCCGATAAGCATCATCTCTGTCCCTGGCGACAAGAAGGATGCTCTTATCTGCGCCGACAAGATCTACCGGGAAGCGGCAGCCGCAATAGATCGCAAGTCACTTGCCGTTGAAGCTCCCGGGGGGAAGAAAAAGACCAAGTCCGGCAAGAGTTCTGATGCCCACTCCGGCAAGCGCACCTCTTCGGAGTGCTGCGCTGCCGTCGAGGACGCACCATCGAGCTCCACTGGCAAGTGTAAGAAAACAATGGCAGATCCGCCAGAGACGAAGAAGGTGTCCGCCAAGGAGGACGGCACTGGTGGTACCTTCACCATCAGTGCCACTCTCGACCCTAAATAGGAAAGCGCGCTCATTGCTTTCCTGCGGGCGAATGTTGACGTGTTTGCATGGCAACCGTCTGACATCCCCAGTGTTCCCAGGAAAGTAATTAAGCACCACCTTGCCGTTTGTCCTCATGCGCGGCCCGTCAAGCAGAAGGTCAGGAAGCAAGCAGTGGAGCGCCAAGAATTCATTGCAGAAGAGATCAAGAAGTTGGAAGCAGCAGGCCTTGTCAGAGGAGTGCTCCATCCTACGTGGTTGTACAATCCTGTAGTCGTGCGCAAGGCGAACGGGAAATGGAGACTTTGTATCGATTTTACCGATGTTAACAAAGCTTGTCCCAAAGACCCATTTCCTTTGCCGCGCATTGACCAGATTGTTGACTCCACAGCCGGATGTGATTTGCTTTCATTTCTTGACGCATACTCAGGATAGTTGACTCCACAGCCGGATGTCAGAAGAGGATGAGGAGAAGATCGCATTTATTACTCCATGTGGCACATACTATTTCATACGGATGCCTTTTGGATTAAAAAATGCTGGTTCAACATTTGCAAGAGTAGTCCATGTCACTCTTGAGCCACAAATACACAGAAATGTGGAAGCCTATATGGATGACATAGTGGTCAAGAGCAAGGACAAGGCAACTCTGATCCAAGATTTAGACGAGACCTTTGCAAATCTGTGCAAGATCAGCCTCAAACTCAACCCAGAGAAGTGTGTGTTTGGAGTCCCCTCCGGCAAGCTTCTCGGGTTCTTCATGTCTCAGCGGGGAATTGAAGCCAATCCCGACAAGATCAAG
This sequence comes from Triticum urartu, assembly GCF_003073215.2. Lineage (NCBI taxonomy): Eukaryota > Viridiplantae > Streptophyta > Magnoliopsida > Poales > Poaceae > Triticum > Triticum urartu. Next base: position 421,510,358 of record NC_053022.1, on the reverse strand, counting down.
GCCATTGAGCAGATTGAAGCACCAAAGCGCGTCAAGGATGTACAAAGACTTGCCGGTTGCGTGGCTGCTCTCAGCAGGTTTATCTCTAGGTCTGCTGAGCGCGCCCTGCCGTTTTTCAAATTATTGGAAAAGGCAGGTCCAGTGAAATGGACTCTGGAAGCGGAGGCTGCGCTGCAAGACTTGAAGAGATACCTGTCCTCCCCTCCAATACTTGTCGCACCTAAACCACAAGAGAAGTTGCTGCTGTATGTAGCAGCAACCAATCAAGTGGTTAGTGCTGCATTAGTAGCAGAGAGGGAGGCAGATGACGAGCCAGCAACCACGGCAAGCACATCCAGCGACAAGTAGGGGGCTTCCCCGACAAGCTCTGGTCCCGACAAGGATGGATCCGCGCAGACGCACGAGGAGATACAGAAGAGAATGGTGCAGCGCCCAGTTTACTTTGTCAGTTCCCTTCTGCAGGGGCTAGGTCAAGGTACTCTGGCATGCAGAAATTGCTTTACGGCCTTCTCATGGCCTCGAGAAAGCTGCGCCATTACTTCCAAGCACATGAGATCACAGTTGTCACTCGCTTTCCGCTGAAGAGGATACTACAGAATCCAGAAGCGACAGGCAGGATTGTTGAGTGGGCACTGGAACTGTCAAGCTTTGGCCTCAAGTTTGAGAGCACTTCAACTATCCAGAGTAGAGCATTGGCAGAATTTATAGCAGAATGGACGCTAACACCAGATGAAGAAATTCCAGAAATGAGCATCCCCGTCAAGGAAGCAAGCAAAGAGTGGCTGATGTACTTTGATGGTGCCTTTTCGCTGCAAGGCGCCGGCGCTGGCGTGCTGCTTGTCGCACCCACCGGAGAGCACCTCAAGTACGTAGTCCAGATGCACTTTCCCAAGGAGCAAGCAACAAACAATACTGCAGAGTATGAAGGCTTGCTTACCGGTCTTAGGATCGCGGCAGACCTTGGGATCAAGAAGCTCATTGTCAGGGGTGACTCGCAGCTTGTCGTCCGCCAAGTGAACAAGAGCTATCAGAGTCCGTTGATGGAAGCCTACGTCGACAAAGTGAGAAAGCTAGAAGAGCACTTTGACGGCCTACAGATGGAGCATGTTCCAAGAGCTCAGAACGCCATTGCCGATGGCCTATCAAAGTGCGCCGCACTTAAGTTACCTGTGGAACCAGGGATCTTTGTGCTCAAGCTGACTCTACCGTCTGTAACGCCATCAACTGGACAGAGCAAGAAGAGGAAGTTGATTTCTGGTGACTATTTTCCGGCAGAGCTTCCCGAAGCCGCCGCCAAGAAGGTCCCCAAGATCAACGCCAAGAGCGCTGAGGAGCAGTCTGCTCCGGCAAGCCCTAAGGTTTGTTCCGTTGAAGCAGAAGCTCCCGACAAGTTTTGCTCCGGCAAGATTGCCGGGGAACGTCAAGCTCCGGCAGAGCCTCAGGTTCTCGCCGTAGAAGCGGACGTTCCCGCAGCAGCAGATTTGCCTTTAGTCCTTGTTGTCGAGCCACAAGCTCCAGCATGGGCACAGCAAATTGTCCGTTTCCTTCAGACAGGAGAACTTCCCGAAGAGCAAGAAGAAGCGGAAAGAGTAGCCCGGCAGTCAAGTATGTACCAGTTTGTCGACAACAAACTGTACAGAAGAAGACTCAACAGTGTGAAATTGAAGTGTATTCACCGGGAAGACGGACAAAAGCTGTTGGCAGAGATACATGGAGGCATATGTGGTCACCGCATTGGCGCAAGAGCACTTGTCGGCAAAGCATTCCGGCAAGGTTTCTTTTGGCCGACAGCCCTCCAGGATGCAAATGCACAAGTAACCAAGTGTGAAGCATGCCAGTTCCATTCCAAGCAGATACACCAACCAGCTCAACCTCTCCAGACGATCCCTTTATCCTGGCCATTTTCGGTATGGGGGCTCGACATCCTCGGCCCCTTTCCCCGAGCAGTCGGGGGCTTTGAGTACTTGTACATAGCAATCGACAAGTTCACAAAGTGGCCGGAAGTGGAACCAGTGAGGAAGGTGACAGCACAATCAACAGTCAAGTTCTTTAGGTCGATTGTTTGCCGCTTCGGGATCCCTAACAGGATAATCACCGACAACGGTACGCAATTCAAGAGCCGCACCTTCATGCAGTACGTCCAAGATCTTGGCGCCAAGGTCTGCTTCGCTTCTGTTGCTCACCCAAGAAGCAACGGTCAAGCGGAGAGGGCAAATGCTGAACTGCTGCGCGGGCTCAAGACCAGAACTTTCGACAGGCTGCACAAGTGCGGAAGAAACTGGATCGAGGAGCTGCCGGTGGTTCTTTGGTCGATCAGGACGACGCCAAATCGAGCCACTGGCCAGACACCTTTCGCTCTAGTCTATGGAGCAGAGGCAGTTCTCCCCATGGAACTCGTATACAGGTCACCTCGAGTGCTCGCTTATGATGAGCTTGAGCAAGAGCAGCTGCGACAAGATGACGCGCTGCTCCTTGAGGAAGACCGTCTTCAGGCTGCTGTGCGAGCTGCTCGCTACCAGCAAGCTTTGCGTCGCTACCATAGCCGCAAAGTTAACGCCAGAAGTCTCGAGGAAGGCGACCTTGTTCTTCGGTGTGTTCAGTCCGCCAAGAATTCCAACAAGTTGACGCCAAAGTGGGAAGGCCCTTACCGGGTGAAACGAGTCACTAGGCCTGGCGCTGTCCGCCTTGAGACCGAAGATGCCATTCCGGTGAGCAACTCCTGGAACATTGAGCATCTTCGTAAGTTTTACCCGTAAGGCGTGGTTGCCGGAACCTGTTCCGGCAACCACCTTTTGTACAAGTCTTGCTGCTGTTGCATGTAATCCTTTGTACAAAGCCGGGCGCAGACCCTGTGCATAAGTAAAGCTCATGTGCTCCGCACATCTTGTCAATTTCATGCATTCTATTTTTTGCATATGTGTTATCTGACACTTTGTGCAGCACCTACTCCCCGGTAAGCAATAACGAGCCGTAAGGCTCCATATCTTTATTTTCTCTTCTTTCTTTTTTCTCAAGGAAAGGAAGGTTCCCTCGCCCACAAGTTTGCCGGGGGGGAAAGAAGAAGATAATGGTATGGACCAGGCGTCGTTCAAGAAAGTTTCGCCTTGCCGAGAAGCAAACAACAGAAAAGCTAAGTTGCCAAAGTTTGAGCAATCAGATTTTTTAAAATTTTAAGTTATCTCCCTTGAACGACCGCACTTTGTATGGAAAACTTGTGCGCGGAGGAACCAACTCGTAGTTAGTTGCGCCCTTACTTTGTTTCGAGTCCGCTCAACAACTTAAGTGAGCTGCAACTAGTTGCGACAAGGTTTCTTGTCGGTAGCGGCACCGCCAGCAGGCTGCTGACGTCCCGCACTCAGCGCTCGCGGCTGAGGTGCCTGCACCGGCAAGTTCCCTAAAAGCGTAGGGTAAAAAAACATACAAAGGGAGGAATCAAGTAAAGGGAATGACATTGCAATCATTACCCAGAATACAGTTATATTATAAAGTAGCTTGTCGCGGCTCTAACAGATTGTTCTTATAACACGACTAGCAGCGACAAGAAAAGAAGAAACGGGCGGCCTAGTCCACGCGATCGCCTTCGATCCTCTTGATCCCGCTCACCTTGTCCACAATGGGTGCGACAAGGGTCTTGAGCGCCTCTAGATCAGCATCCGGCGGCAGGGTCTTGAGGATGTTGGTGAGGTTGAGGCCCGGATTGCGGAAGGCCACCTTCACCAACACTTTCTGAAGAGCTCCCGCGCAGATCTTGCGCGACTCGTCGGCCAGCTGCTTTGGGATCCTCTCCCGGAGTCGCTGGAGGGCCATCGCCACGCCTTTGAAGAACAAGACGAGCTTGGCGCTGGGTTGGAGGTTCTCGTCGGAGGGATACCCGAGATCTTCCATCCCCAGCTGCACCAGCTCCTTGTCAATATCTGTGGCAGCAATCACGAGACTCTCCGTCCAGTGCTCCACAGTCTCCCTGAAAGCATTCTGGGTGGCGGCAACACTCTCCAGCAGCGCCTTGTCGGCCTTGATCTCCTCCTTCAAGGCCGCCTCCTGCTCCTTGGCGCCGTCCAGTGTCTTGGTTAAAGTGGTCAGCTTCAACTCAAGATTCGCGTTGGAGTCCTTGGCGGCGCTGAGCTCTTTGCCCTTCTCGGCAAGATCGGCCTCCAGCTGCGCCACCTTCATCTCCAGCTCCTTCTTGGCGGCCTCGGCAACTGCGGCAGCATCCTCTGCTTGCTTAAGGGCCCCGCCGAGTTTTTCCTCGCGCACGGCAAGCTCCTCCTCGTGGGCGTCAAGATTGACCTTCCGCTGCGCCAGCTCGCCCTCCTCTGCGGATAGCTTCACAGCGGCAAGTCGCTGTTGCTCTTCGACTTCGGCCTTCTCGAGGAAGAAGACCTTCTGCGCTTCGGCGAGCTGCTCCCGCTCCTCCGCCAGGGACCGGAGAGCCTCCTGGTGGAGACCCCGGAGCTCCTCCGCGCGCTTCTCAATGTCTGCTCCCGCCTTCGCGACAAGCGCCTCGCGGGATTCCAGCTTGGCTTGCCGCGCGCGGTAGAGCGACAACAACTTCCGCAGCAGCCGCTCCTCCTCAGGCTCGTTGCTGCTGCTGCTCGGCGCGTCAACCAGCGTCAGCCCAGCGGAGGCAAGCACCTCCCCGTCGAAGATCTCTCCCTCGACCGGCGCCCTGGAGCTTGACACCCAGGGAAGGTTGATGAAGACGTCGTCGCCGGCCTTCAGGTAGACGCCTGGCTGGGGCTCTTCGGAGCCTGGCGCTGCGGCAGCAGCGGACGGGTCGGCGGTTGGTGTAGCTCCTGGCACTCCTGCGGCCTCAGGGCCGTCAGTGCGATCGCCAGACCCCTCGCCAGTTACCGCGGCGGCAGCCTTGGCGGCCTCTGCGCCGGCGGGATCGTCAGCACCGGCCGCTTCTTCGGCGGCAACCTCGGTCTCCATCGGCTCTGTAGCAGATGGGTCTGACAGCCGGAAAAGGGAGAAGAGTCAAGCAAAAACCTAAGAAGATCAAAAGAAGAAGAACCCAAGGGAAGTTTTGAAGCAAGAGGAGTGCCTGTACCGGGCTCTGCAGTCGTGGTCTCCGCCGCCGGGGGGCCGCTGGTGCTGTCCCTTGCCGGAGAACTCCCCCTTGCCGGAGAACTCCCCTTTGCCGGAGACCTCTCTCTTACCGGATAACTCTCCCTTGCCGGAGGACTCTCCCTTGGCGTTTCGGGGGCGGCTTCCGGGCGCTCCTGGTGAGGTTGCTCTGCTCCTACACAAACCAGCAGTAAGATATCAGCAAAGACAGAGTATCCATGCGCACCTCACAGCGGAAAGCAAACCATATACTTATGCTGGGGGCTGCTCTGGAGAAAAGTTGCCGGGTTCGGCAAGGTTGTCTCGGGCGCACCCCCTGCTGTCGCAGTGGGTTCGTCCTCGATGACGATCACCGGGACCTTGGCTCTCTTTGCTGCTCTCTGGGCCAGAGTCCTAAAAAGGAACAAGTTCAGAGTAAAGCAAATGAGATACAAGACAAAACAGCAAGGATTGAAGAACTACAAGAACAACAAGAGAATCTTACTCTTCTTCTTCTTCCTCGTCGGAGCTGAACACGGAGAAGTCGAAGTCTGGCTCACGCCCGGCGCGAGGAGGCGGAGGAGTAGCTTCCCTTGGCCGCTTGGCGGGAGCAGTGGCGGTGGTCTGAGACGACCCCGCTCCGGCTGTCGCCGCGGCGTGAGAAGCGGCAGGAGTAGAAGCGGTGGTCTGGGAAGGCCCCGCTCCGGTTGCTGTGGCAGCGTGAGGTGCTCCCGCGGCAACAGTGCTTGCCGCGGTGGAGCGTGTCGTGCGGCGCGGCGGCTGTTGACTCGCTTGCCGCTCCGCTACGTCCCCGACCTTGCGGAGACGCCTTCTTGGTGGAGATGGAGGCTCTGCTTGCGGCGAGCTGTCTGAAGATGAGGTGGAAGACGAGTTGATCTCCAGCGAGCTGCTCATATCCTTGGCGGGCTCGCTCGACTCGACACCACGACCGGCAAGCTCTTTCTCGCCGGTGGGCTCCTCTCGCTCGGTGCGGCTTCCCGCCTCTGCTGCATCTGCCTCCTCCACGGTGAATCCAAACTCGCCCGCGGCTGCGGCTGCCGCCGCCTCTTCCAGCCTAGTGGCGATGAGTGCCATCTCCGCATCGGTGGTGTCGCGGGTGAGGCTATCCTTCTCGTCGGAGCGGATCGGCACTTCTACCAAGTCATCGAAGAATTGCTGCACAACGTCGTCGGCAGGCTCTTGCCAAGTTGGGACAATTCCATGCGAGTCGCACAGCGGCATCATTGCACGGATGCGGTCGAGCGCGGAGTTGTTGCACAGCGGAACGACACCCCCCGGCAACCTGAAGACTTCGGGATGTTGAGGGTCATACTTGAACAGCTCCTGGAGCATCGCGTTGAGCTCCAGAACAGTGAAGTTGAAGTTGAGGCCCGGCCGCAGCCTCATGATATCCGCCGCATTCTTGAACTCCCAAGTGGGCCTCCCCTGTTCCTGCAGGGGGGCGATGCGGCGGTGAAGAAAATCTGCGCCAACAGCGCCTACAGTGAGCCCGGCAAGCCTGAGGCGTAGGATCCGGGTGACAGCAATCTTCAGCCTGTCGTCCTCCGGGGCCACGTCACTCCAATCGCTGCCACGTGCTACTGGGGTTTGGCGCCGGGTGGTGAATGGCTGCGGGTTCTCCTCGTCAATCCAGCACCAGTCTGCTCTCCACTCCTACCACTTGCCGCGGAATTCTCCCTCCAGATAAGTTTCCTTCTTGCCGGCCCTTGAGATCCAGGCGATTCCGCCGCATAAAGGCTCTCCCCTCTCTACTCGGGGTATAAAGAAGTGGCGAAAGAGGGCTACATTGGGATGGACTCCGACAAAGTTTTCGCAGAGATGTGCGAAAACTGCCATGGTCAGGACGGCATTGGGGGTGAAATCAAGGAGGTGGAACCCGTAGGTGTTCATAATGTCGCAAAAGAACTCAGAGAATGGCGGGCAGAGCCCGCAGTAGAAGAACAAGGCGAAGAAAGGGTATCCGTTTGGGGCCTTCTTCCAAGCGGCGGCGGGAAGTACCTTCGTGCGCGGATGCGCTCGTGTCTCCGTCGACCAGAAGAGGTAGTAGTTCTCCCTCAGCTCCCTCGCGGCAAGCTTGGGGGGGAAGACTGCCCGCTCCTTTCGCAGCGCCGCAAGCCACTGCGCCTCGGTCGACTTCACGACCTTCCCCTTGTCGGCTTTTGGAGCCATGGTGGAAGTGGTGGAGGAGGTCGACGGCGTTGGTGGTGCTGGTGGCGATGGGGGGCGGAGCGCTGCTCTCTTTCGTCTTTGGGAAGACAAGGGAGCGGCAGAGATTTCTGAGATTGAAGCAGCAACGGGCGAATGGGCGAACTTCCCCTGTTTCCCCTGCTTATAAAGAGGGAGGGGGCGGACGTTCCGCATTTCCGAATAAAGAAACCACCCATGATCTCTCCCACGACGCCGCATTCAACGCGTGTCGTTCGGGGAGGGCGCGGTGGATACAGAGAGAGATACGGCGTAACCTAGGCCGCGAGTGCCCGTGCCTTGTTTTGGGCCTGGCCCAACAGCGCTCGGCACCGTGTATGGCCCAGGCCCGGGGGCTCCTGTCGGTGTACTAGAGTAGGGGTACCCTAGTATCCCGAACTTGTGCACGGGCAGTCGCAGCATCCCGCGGCAAGGCTTGCCGGGTGACCGCCAAGGTCCTCCGTGGTTCCTTTGGAGCCATTCAAGAACAAAGTATCCAAGGAACCTCAAGACCCCGGCAAGAGGAGCTTGCCGGGAAGGCCAACCAAGGCACTTCAAGGAACTTGCCGCGACGCGCCACGCGTCCCAGCAAGGCCCGGTGAGCGACAAGTTCCCGGACGCGACAAGACAACGACAGCGGCAAGGTGCTTGCCGCGGCAAGCCACCACTCTGTGCCCGCGCTCCAGCACACCCACCAACGTGTCGCTCTGGGGCCCTTCCAGGCGTACGTGGCGGGAGGCTGTGCAGCCAGCGGCACGCGGTGGCAAGCGGCGCTGACAAGATTGCCATCGTGGCGAGCGGTGGCGTCCCTGACGGTCCCTTTTGCACTGTTTAGGCGACGCAGACGGGCATTTAATGCCCTTGTCCCCTGCCGTCAGGGTTAGGTATGATACGCTGTAGCAGGTAGCTGTACCAACCGCAACACCTCTCCATTTTTAGCCTTTGTCTCCGTTGCCACCTGTCGGTGACCCCTTGAGCATATAAAAGGAGGCCCGTGCGCAACGTAGAGGGGAGGAGAACACTCACGCTCGGTCTTGTTAGCTGCTGGTGTGTACTGTAGCACTCCACGCTCCCGAGCAAGAACTCAATACAAACCACAAAGCAGGAGTAGGGTTTTACGCATCCGTGCGGCCCGAACCTGGGTAAACCGCTCGCGTGCTTCGCCTCGATCCGCTCATCGTGCGACCTCCGCCCCCGCCGAACCGTAAGGGACTCGGCCCGCCGATCCCATAGGTATTCGTGGATCAGTACCCCGGCATCTCTTCTTTTGCATATCACACAAATCAACAAAGCTATTTAGATGGGTAGTGGCATCTTCACTAGGAAGGCCGGAAAACAGATCTTTCATGACAAGATTCAGCAAGGCAACATTAATTTCACAAGATTCAGCATCGGTAAGAGGAGGAATTGGAGTGCTAATAAAATTAGTGTTGTTGGTATTGGTAAAGTCACACAATTTAGTGTTATCTTGAGCCATCATGACAAGCAAGCAATCCAACACACAAGCAAACGAGGAACGGGCAAAAAAGGGCAAATAGAGAAAGAGAGGGAGGATAGAGAGAGGGGGCAAATAAAACGTCAAGGGTGAAGTGGGGGAGAGGAAAACGAGAGGAAAATGGCAAATAATGTAATCCGGGAGATAAGGGTTTGTGATGGGTACTTGGTATGTTGACTTTTGCGTAGACCTCCCCGGCAACGGCGCCAGAAATCCTTCTTGCTACCTCTTGAGCACTGCGTTGGTTTTCCCTTGAAGAGGAAAGGGTGATGCAGCAAAGTAGCATAAGTATTTCCCTCAGTTTTTGAGAACCAAGGTATCAATCCAGTAGGAGGCTACGCGCGAGTCCCTCGCACCTACACAAAACAAATAAATCCTCGCAACCAACGCGATAAGGGGTTGCCAATCCCTACACGGTCACTTACGAGAGTGAGATCTGATAGATATGATAAGATAATATTTTTGGTATTTTTATGATAAAGATGCAGAGTAAAATAAAAGACAATGAAAATAAATAAGTGTTGGAAGATTAATATGATGGAAGATAGACCCACGGTGGGTGAACAAATTACTGTTGAGCAATTGACAGAATTGAGCATAGTTATGAGAATATCTAGGTATGATCATGTATATATGCATCACGTCCGAGACAAGTAGACCGACTCCTGCCTGCATCTACTACTATTACTCCACACATCGACCGCTATCCAGCATGCATCTAGAGTATTAAGTTCATAAGAACAGAGTAACGCTTTAAGCAAGATGACAAGATGTAGAGGGATAAATTCATGCAATATGATAAAAAAACATCTTGTTATCCTCGATGGCAACAATACAATACGTGCCTTGCTGCCCCTACTGTCACATGGAAAGGACACCGCAAGATGGAACCCAAAGCTAAGCACTGCTCCCATTCCAAGAAAGATCAATCTAGTAGGCCAAACCAAACTGATAATTCGAAGCAACTTGCAAACATAACCAATCATACATAAAAGAATTCAAAAGATCCAAATATTGTTCAGAGATAAACTTGATCATAAACCCACAATTCATCATCTCAACAAACACACCACAAAAGAAGATTACATCGAATAGATCTCCACGAGAGAGGGGGAGAACATTGTATTGAGAACCAAAAAGAGAGAAGGAGCCATCTAGCTAATAACTATGGACCCGAAGGTCTAAGGTAAACTACTCACACATCATCGGAGAGGCTATGGTGTTGATGTAGAAGCCCTCCGATCGATGCCCCCTTTGGGAAATCTCCGGAACAGGCCCCGAGATGGGATCTCGTGGATACACAATGTTACCGCGGTGGAATTAGGGTTTTGGCTCCGTCTTTGATCGTTTGGGGGTACGTAGGTATATATAGGAGGAAGGAGTACGTCGGTGGAGCAACAGGGGGCCCACGAGGGTGGAGGGCGTGCCTGGGGGGGTAGGCGCGCCCCCTACCTCGTGGCTTCCCTGTTGGTTGCTTGACGTAGGGTCCAAGTCTCCTAGATCATGTTCGTTCCAAAAATCACGTTCCCGAAGGTTTCATTTCGTTTGGACTCAGTTTGATATTCTTTTTCTGCGGAACTCTGAAATAGGCAAAAAACAACAATTCTGGGCTGGGCCTCCGGTTAATAGGTTAGTCCCAAAAATAATATAAAAGTGAATAATAAAGCCCAATAATGTCCAAAATAGAAGATAATATAGCATGGAGCAATCAAAAATTATAGATACGTTGGAGATGTATCAGTGGCTTCTCTCATGATCGCATGTATTAAAGTGGGTGAACAAATTACTGCCGAGCAATTGATATAAGAGCGCATAGTTATGAGAATATCTAGGCAATGATTATGAAATATAGGCATCACGTCTGTGTTAAGTAGACTGAAATGATTCTGCATCTACTACTATTACTCCACACATCGACCGCTATCCAGCATGCATCTAGAGTATTAAGTTCATAAGAACAGAGTAATGCTTTAGGAAAGATGACATGATGTAGAGGGATAAACTCAAGCAATATGATATAAACCCCATCTTTTTATCCTTGATGGCAACAATACAATATGTGCCTTGCTGCCCCTACTGTCACTGGGAAAGCACACCGCAAGATTGAACCCAAAGCTAAGCACTTCTCCCATTGCAAGAAAGATCAATTTAGTAGGCCAAACTAAACGATAATTCGAAGAGACTTGCAAAGATAACAAATCATGCATATAAGAATTCAAAGAAGAACCGAATATTGTTCATAGATAAACTTGATCATAAGTCCACAATTCATCGGATCTCGGCAAATGCACCGCAAAAGAATATTACATCGAATAGATCTCCAAGAATATCGAGGAGAACTTTGTATTGAGAACCAAAGAGAGATAAGAAGCCATCTAGCTAATAACTATGGACCCGAAGGTCTGCGGCAAACTACTCACACATCATCGGAGAGGCTATCGTGTTGATGCAGAAGCCCTCCGTGTTCGATTCCCCCTCCGGTAGATCGCCAGAAAAGGCCCAGATGGGATCTCACGGGTACAGAAGGTTGCGGCGGTGGAAAAGTGGTTTCGTGGCTCCACTTGATTTTTTAGGGTATAAGAGTATATATATGCGAAAGAAGTACGTCGGTGGAGCTACGAGGGGCCCACGAGGGTGGGGGGCGCGCCTACCCCCTGGGCGCGCCCTTCTACCTGGTTGTCGCCTCATTGCGTCTCTGACTTCCACTCCAAGTTTCCTGGATTGCGTTTGTTCCAAGAAAGATCCTCGCGAAGGTTTCATTCCGTTTGGATTCCGTTTGATATTCCTTTTCTGCGAAACACTGAAATATGCAAAAAAAACAGAAACTGGCATTGGGCCTCCGGTTAATAGGTTAGTCCTAAAAATAATATAAAAGAGCATATTAAAGCCCATTAAACATCAAAAACATATAATATAATAGCATGTAACAATCAAAAATTATAGAAACGTTGGAGACGTATCAGCCACCCACTGTCCACTGGGGTGGAGGGTGCGCCCTACCCCCTGGGCGCGCCCCCTGCCTCGTGGGCCACCTGGAAGCCCCCCGATGCCCATCTTCTGGTATAAGGTGTCTTTTGCCCTGGAAAAAATCATAAGGAAGGTTTCGGGATGAAGCGCCGCTGTCTCGAGGTGGAACCTTGGCGGAACCAATCTAGGGCTCCGGTAGAGCTGTTCTGTTGGGGTAACATCCCTCCGGGAGGGCGAAATCGTCACCATCGATCCTCTCATCGGGAGGGGGTCAATCTCCATCAACATCTTCACCAGCACCATCTCCTCTCAAACCCTAGTTCATCTCTTGTATCCGATCTTTGTCTCAAAACCTCAGATTGGTACATGTGGGTTGCTAGTAGTGTTGATTACTCCTTGTTGTTGATGCTAGTTGGTTTATTCAGTGGAAGATTATATGTTTAGATCCTGTATGCACATTAATACCCCTCTGATTATGAACATGAGTATGATTTGTGAGTAGTTACGTTTGTTCCTGAGGACATGGGAGAAGTCTTGTTATAAGTAGTCATGTGAACTTGATATTCGTTCGATATTTTGATGAGATGTATTTTGTCTTTCCTCTAGTGGTGTTATGTGAACATCGACTACATGACACTTCACCATTGTTTGGGCCTAGGGGAAGGCATTGGGAAGTAATAAGTAGATGATTGGTTGCTAGAGTGACAGAAGCTTAAACCCTAGTTTATGCGTTGCTTCGTAAGGGGCTGATTTGGATCCATATGTTTCATGTTATGGTTAGGTTTACCTTAATTATTCTTTCATAGTTGCGGATGCTTGCGACAGGGGTTAATCATAAGTGGGATGCTTGTCCAAGGAAGGGCAATATCCAAGCACCGGTCCACCCACATATCAAATTATCAAAGTAATGAACGTGAATCATATGAGCATGATGAAAACTAGCTTGATGATAATTCCCATGTGTCCTCGAGAGCGCTTTCCTTTATATAAGAGTTTGTCCAGGCTTGTCCTTTGCTACAAAAAGGATCGGGCCACCTTGCTGCACCTTGTTTACTTTTGTTACTTGTTACCCATTATGAATTACCTTATCACAAAACTATCTGTTACCGATAATTTCAGTGCTTGCAGAGAATACCTTACTGAAAATTGCTTGTCATTTCCTTCTGCTCCTTGTTGGGTTCGACACTCTTACTTATCGAAAGGACTACGATAGATCCGCTATACTTGTGGGTCATCAAGACTCTTTTCTAGCACCTTGCCGGGGAGTTAAGCGCCTTTGGTAGGTGGAATTTGGTAAGGAAAATTTTATATAGTGTGCTGAAATTTACTGTCACTTGTTACTATGGAAAATAATATTTTGAGGGGCTTGTTTGGGTATCTTCACCCCGACCAGTAGAGCAAAGAGTTGCTCATCAACCTACTGAACCTACTAAAAATGTTTACTTCGAATTCCTTCGGGTATGATAGAGAAACTGCTAGCTAACCCTTTTACAACAAATGGAACATTACATCCCAATATTGTAACATCCCAATTTTCAATTTGGATGTTAATCATTAGGTCATCATATGCATCCATGCTCTTTGCATTTTTATTTGGTTTTATTTGAACAGTTTGATCCTAGAGGCCTTAAGCAACTCAAGGACCATTTGAGAGAGTTGGAGGTTTTCATAAATTCCATTTTTGAAATTACCAAAATTGGCAAATTGGATCAAAGGGAATTTTATTTGAAATTACTTTTCCAAATTATTTCCGAATAAATAAATAAAGAGAGAAGATAATATGACTTCTTCAAAACATAGGAAATAATGGAAATTTAATTTTTAAATAAAAATATTTATTCTATTGGATTTTTATTTGAGATTTTCTGAGTAAATTAGGGAAAAACTTGCATTTTAGCCCAGAAAATGTTCACGTGGTCCTAAATATTAGTAGATGGCCGTGAAAATTGTTTTTGGGAATTTAGATTTTTTTTATTTATTTCATTTTTGGGATTTTTCTATTCGAGCGAAATTATTATTATTATTTAAAAAAAATCTTTTTTGGACCGACCGAGCCGAAGGCCCAGCCGCCGCTGCTTTACCCGCCGTGGCCGACCGGGATTCCACCGGAGTCCGGCGCCGACATAGCCCCGGCCGGCCCCTCCCGCAAGCCGTCGCCCTCAGGCCTTTATAAGGAGTCGGACCCTCCTCTCTCTCCTCAACCACTGCCGCCTCCCGCCGCCCGCTGCCACCACTGTCGCAGCCGCACGACGCTGCCCGCGTTGCCGCCGCCACGCTGCTGAGCCGCCATCGCAGCCACTTTGTGCCGCCGCCTCAGTGCCACTCCCCGTCGCCGCGCCGATGCCACCCGAGCCGCTGCCGTCGCTCGCTGGGGCTAGACGCCGCCGCCGTTGGTTTTTCCGCCCCAAACCACTGAACCGCCGCCCCAGTTTTTTTGGTTTTTTAGTTTAGATCGTTTTATTTTTAGGGTTCCCTAATTAGCAAACTTTCACCCGATCTTCTCTGTTAGCGAACGAATTCATTCATTAGCCCCTGTTAGCGAACGTTCGTTCGTTAGGTTTTTCTTTTTAGTTTTATTTTTCAGCTAGGGACCTATCCGTAATTACTTTTATCACAAATTAGTCCCTGATCTTTAAACCTTCGCTACTTTTTGCTCGTTTATCCAAATCCAGTGAAACTAATGCCAAAATCTTTGTCTCGATCCCCTCTGTTCAGATAAGAAACTTGAACATGATTTTGAAAATTTAAAATTTGGTTTCAAGCAGATTTGAATTTTAACTTCTTTTGATCGTAGTTTGAGTTTCGTAACTCCGATTCGACTGGTAGAGTTTCCGGAGTGCGAGGCTTGCTACTACGAATCACTAGGGTTTTTATTGTCAGCAAGGAAAGTAACACTTTAATCATACCCCTTTATTACCCAGTTTTTATGCATTAGTTTCAACCCTCAAACATTGCATGAGTTGGACTTGATAACATGTGGGTACTGGGAAGTAGATGATGAGGTTGGAACCTATTGTCTTATATTCAAACCCTGGGTGTTACTACGTTATGCTTATACTGCTATGCTATGCTCGTAGACGTGGTTTGGTTTTGGGCGAATTCATGAAAGATGAGATAGTTATTGTTAACTAAGGTATAACTTAAGGTGGCTACTTTAATACACATCTGGGTGGATTGGTTGTGGGCACCTGGGAATCCAGTGTTGTCCTAGGAGATCACGGGGTACTCGTGTGATCATCCTATGGTTGGCCACCCAGGCTCAAAGGGATTATAAGCAAGGTTGGAAAAAGCGGTAGGCGTAAGCGAGGCGGTTGGCCTTCGCCTAGTGCCTAGGGGGTGCCTAAGCGACCTAGGAGCGGCCTAGGCGGTAATATATTTTTTACTCATAGTGTATTTGTGATTATTATATGGGTGTCGATATTAGTTTAGGGCATACAAATAAGTTAAATACCGTCTACTGCCATTGGAATATAACCCATTTGGCATATCAGTGCAGTACATGGCATGATTTCTTTCTTGGGTAGGCAATTCCTTGCTTGCCCTGCCTAGACCTCCATTTATGCCCTAGGGGAGGCGTTTGGCTATTGCCTAGCGCCTAAGCTTGCCTAAGAGCCTCCTAGGCACTGCCTGTTCCAACAGAGATCATAAGATTATTCATGCTAGAAACTTCCGTGTGCAGCCACAAGCCATTATGGGCTCTAGCATAGTTGAGTAAGTTGTGGGCATCCTTTCCATGATGGGCTAGCAAATGTAGGGGATTGTAGGTTTACCGTCCTATCTATCGGTTAAGGGGACATCTTTGGAAAGACTGTGTCTCGCTCATCCGTTTCTCAAACATCATGTAGTGCGAGAAATACAACAGAGGAGATCGAATCTTGTGGGGAAAAGTGTGCAAACCTCTGCAGAGTGTACAAACTAATCATGGTTAGCCGTGTCCCCGTTTATGGACATCTTGAGTATCTGGTGCTTGAATTATAATTTTGATCTCATCACTTTACTTAATTAATTTGTTGGGTTATAACTTTTAATTTTGGGATTGAGTTGGGGTTACCTTCTCAATATTTCAACAAATTTTGTAGCTAAATAAAATATATTCCTTTGTTGTAGGGAAAAATTAGCTTTATGCAAATGGTAACCATAGAGCCTCCACCAGCCATATATGCATGTAGTGATAGCTGTTATTTGTTCATTGCTCTATAGTGTTATCTTGCCAGCATATTCCATGTGCTGACCTACACAGGCTGCAACGTATTATGTTGCAGAATTTTCAGATGAAGAGTAAGATGCGCTAGGTCGTTGTCGTGCACTCAGTTTTGCTGTGGAGTTGGATGGACTCATTTACCCTCGAAGCTTCCGCAGTTATCTTAATTAGATGGCCTTCATATTATTGTAATAAGTACTCCTTTTGAGACACTCGATGTAATAAGTGTGTGATTGAACTCTGCAATAAATCCTCGAGTACTGTGTGTGTCAGAAATATCGATCCAGGGATGACACTTAAGCACAGAGACTTGACCGTCTGAGGTCTGGTCGCTACAAGATGGTTTGAGAGCACACACTGACTATAGGACGCGACCAATAGGATAAGCCATAGGACACTCTTCTCTACTCATTTCTGACTCTTCTCCATTTTCTACTCTATAGATGGCGGACCCAAGGAACAAGTTCACTCAACCGGATGACGACACCCCTTTTGGACGGCACTTGAAGGAAGTCACTAGGTACCTGAGCATCGGAATACCAATTTTCACCGGGACCTACACGGCCACTTTACCAGAAGAAGAGCATTGGATGATTCGATTTCATGTTCAAGGAAGGACATTCATGCCAGTTACTGAGCCCATAGAGTTTTCCTTTGATGCACCAACCTGGAGTCTAAGAAAGAGCATGGCCGCCCACATCGCCATCGGACGCATTGGCGAGGTATACAATAAGGATCTTAAGGACACCATCTACCAGATATGTGGACGCCGAGATGAGCAATGGGAGATGATATGTACCAGGAGGGTTAAATCCATTGCAGCCTACATCCAGGAGTTAAATCAGCACATTCGTCGTCAGGAGAACCAGATGTGCGCCAGCATGATAGACATGAAGAAGGTGATGACCAGGAACATGGAGATAGAAGAGGAACTCAAGTCTATATGAAATGGATATGAAGAAGAAATTGGAGTACTACTTGAGAAGAATTAAGACCTGAAGAAGAACCTAGGAGTATTCATGGGAGATCCCGAACCTGAAAAGGACATCCGTTCTGAAGACTACATCATACTCAACAACACCGACTCCAACCCTATAGCAATGATGACTATGAAGACAAAGTTGGAGCATATATCATGGAGTCTTCCATCGATCAAAATTTCTAACGACCACCATATTACCATTAGTTTTCTCCCATGTATATAGTAATAGTTCGAGCATTTTCTAATGGTACTTTAGATCGATTGTATGATCTCATTTGAATTGAGTGGTGTGAAATGAATGTGTTTGTCTGATAACCCACAAGTATAGGGGATCACAACAGTTTTCGAGGGTACAGTATTCAACCCAAATTTATTGATTCGACACAAAGGGAGCCAAAGAAATGCTCAAGTATTAGCAGCTGAGTTGTCAATTCAACCACACCTGGAAACTTAATATCTGCAGCAAAGTGTTTAGTATCAAGGTAATATGATAGTAGTGGTAACGGTAGCAAGAAGTAACGGTAGCAAAAGTAATATTTTTGGGTTTTATAGTGATTGTAACAGTAGCAGTGGAAAAGTAAATAAGCGAAGAACAATATATGAAAAGCTCGTAGGCAATGGATCGGTGATGGAGAATTATGCCGGATGCCATTATTCATGCAACAGTGATAACATAGGGTGACACAGAACTAGCTCCAATTCATCAATGTAATGTAGGCATGTATTCCGAATATAGTCATACATGCTTATGGAAAATAACTTGCATGACATCTTTTGTCCTACCCTCCCGTGGCAGCGGGGTCCTATTGGAAACTAAGGGATATTAAGGCCTCCTTCTAATAGAGTACCGGACCAAAGCATTAACACATAGTGAATACATCAACTCCTCAAACTACGGTCATCACCGGGAGTGGTCCCGATTATTGTCACTTCGGGGTTGCCGGATCATAACACATAGTAGGTGACTATAGACTTGCAAGATAGGATCAAGAACTCACATATATTCATGAAAACATAATAGGTTCAGATCTAAAATCATGGAACTCGGGCCCTAATGACAAGCATTAAGCATAGCAAAGTCATAACAACATCAATCTCAGAACATAGTGGATACTAGGGATCAAACCCTAACAAAACTAACTCAATTACATGATAAATCTCATCCAACCCATCACCGTCCAGTAAGCCTACAATGGAATTACTCACGCACAGCGGTGAGCATCATGGAATTGGTGATGGAGGAAGGTTGATGATGACGATGGCAACGGATTCCCCTCTCCGGAGCCCCGAACGGACTCCAGATCAGCCCTCCCGAGAGAGATTAGGGCTTGTCGGCGGCTCCATATCGTAAAACGCGATGAATCCTTCTCCCTGATTTTTTTTCTCCCCGAACACGAATATATGGTGTTGGAGTTGAGGTTGGTGGAGCGTCAGGGGGCCCACGAAGCAAGGGGGCGCGCCCAGGGTGGTAGGGCGCGCCCCCACCCTCGTGGACAAGGTGTGGCCCCCCTGGCGTGGATTCTTCTTCCAGTATTTTTTATATATTCCAAACATAATCTTCGTTGATTTTCAGGTCATTCTGAGAACGTTTATTTCTGCACAAAATTAACACGATGGCAATTCTGCTGAAAACAATGTTAGTCCGGGTTAGTTCCATTCAAATCATGCAAGTTAGGGTCCAAAACAAGGGCAAAAGTGTTTGGAAAAGTAGATACGACGGAGACGTATCAACTCCCCCAAGCTTAAACCATTGCTTGTCCTCAAGCAATTCAGTTGATAAACTGAAAGTGATAAAGAAAAACTTCTACAAACTCTATTTGCTCTTGTTGTTGTAAATATGTAAAGCCAGCATTCAAGTTTTCAGCAAAGATTATGAACTAACCACATTCGCAATAACATTTAGGTCTCATGTTTACTCATATCAATGGCATAATAAACTAGCGAGCAATAATAATAAATCTCGGATGACAACACTTTCTCAAAACAATCATAATATGATATAACAAGATGGTATCTCGCTAGCCCTTTCTGAGACCGCAAAACATAAATGCAGAGCACCTTTAAAGATCAAGGACTGACTAGACATTGTAATTCATGGTAAAAGAGATCCAGTCACAAACATACTCAATGTAAACTAACAGTAATGGATGCAAATGATAGTGGTGCTCTCCGACTGGTGCTTTTTAATAAGAGGATGATGACTCAACATAAAAGTAAATAGATAGGCCCTTCGCAGAGGGAAGCAGGGATTTGTAGAGGTGCTAGAGCTCGATTTTGAAATAGATATGAATAATATTTTGAGCGGTATACTTTCATTGTCAACATAACAACCGAGAGTTCTTGATATCTTCCATTCTACACACATTATAGGCGGTTCCCAAGAAGAATGGTAAAGTTTATACTCCCCCACCACCAACAAGCATCAATCCATGGCTTGCCCGAAACAACGGGTGCCTCCAACTAACAACAATCCTGGGGGAGTTTTGTTTGCAATTATTTTTTGATTTGATTTTCTTAAAGCATGGGACTGGGCATCCCGGTGACCAGCCATTTTCTCGTGAGTGAGGAGCGGAGTCCACTCCTCTTGAGAATAACCCGCCTAGCATGGAGGATACAGACAGCCCTAGTTGATACATGAGCTATTCGAGCATACAAAACAGAATGTTTATTTGAAGGTTTAGAGTTTGGCACATACAAATTTACTTGGAGCGGCAGGTAGATACCGTATATAGGTAGGTATGGTGGACTCATATTGAACAACTTTGGGGTTTATAGAGTTGGATGCACAAGCAGTATTCCCGCTTAGTACAAGTGAAGGCTAGAAAAAGAATGGGAAGCGACCAACTAGAGAGCGACAACAGTCATGAACATGCATTAAAATTAATCAACACCGAATGCAAGCATGAGTAGGATATAATTCACCATGACCATAAATACCGTAGAGGCTATGTTGATTTTGTTTCAACTACATGCGTGAACATGTGCCAAGTCAAGCCACTCGAATCGTTCAAAGGAGGATACCACCCTATCATACCACATCACAACCATTTTAATAGCATGTTGGCATGCAAGGTAAACCATTATAAACTCCTAGCTAATTAAGCATGGAATAAGCAACTATAATCTCTAATTGTCATTGCAAATGTGTTTCTGTCATAATAGGCTGAATCAAGAACGATGGACTGATCATATTTACAAAAACAAGAGAGGTCGAGTTCATACCAGCTTCCCTCATCTCAATAAGTTCATCATATAATCATCATTATTGCCCTTCACTTGCACGACCGAACAGTGTGGATAATAATAATAGTGCACGTGCATTGGACTAAGCTGGAATCTACAAGAATTCAATTCAAGAGAGAAGACAAGGTAATATGGGCTCTTTGTTAGATCAACAATAATGCATATGAGAGCCACTCAACATTTTCATTATGGTCTTCTCCTCTCGACCCCCAAAGAAAAGAAACAAAACTATTTACACGGGAAAGCTCCCAACAAGCAAAAGAACAACGGGAAATCTTTTTGGTTTCCTTTTTTATTACTACTACTACAGGCATGGAAAGTAAACTAGCTAAAAACTACAACTATTTTTTTTGTTTTTCTTAAGGTTTATTAAGGCACACAAGAAAAAAGCTAAAAAGGAAATAACTATCATGGATGATACAGTGAAAAAGTATGAGCACCGACAACTAGCATGAGTGTGTGAACATGAATGTAATGTCGGTGAGAAATACATACTCCCCAAAGATTAGGCTTTTGGCCTAAGTTGGTCTATGCCCATGGATCAAAGTAGCCCTCTCCGGTGTAAGGGGGAGTGTCCTCTGGGTGCCACTGGTTGGGAATCTCCTCCGGATTCCACTGATAAACTGACTGTCGATAAGGGTCCTGGGGTGGTTCCGGCTCAGGCTCTGGAGCTGGTGTCACACTCCAGTGTGCATAAACGTCCGCTGGTAAAACAAGGTACTTGCCTGAAAATATGTTAAACAAAGAGGGAGCAGGCAAGGTAATAGTATCAAAGTTATTCTTACCAAAAATCAGTCTATAGTTAAGCAACTTCTTCTTATTCTTAACAATAAAATCATGTGCTACCATGCTCTTATAATCTAGAAAAATATTAGGCAGCAACTTTTCCTCTTTCCCATAATGTCTGATGGGTATGTTAAAGTGTGCAGCTAGGCGCGAGGCAAAGATGCCTCCAAGGATGGGGCCCTTAGTACGGTTCAGGTTTAACCGCTTAGCAATAACAGCGCCTAAACTGAAGGTAGTATCTTGAAACAAGGCATGGCGCAAAATAACAATATTAGGAGCACTAAGGTTCCCACGGTTCCCGCGACCAATTAAGCATCTACTAGAAAATATTGAAAAGTAACGTAGAACAGGAAAATGTATGCTAGTAATTTTTGCATCGGAAACTTTCCTCGTTTCCCCTACAGGAATCATATCAATAAATCCCTCCACATCATCATGATGTGGTTCCTCTATGCTGCCCTCAAAAGGTATCAAACAAACCCGACAAAAATCACGAAGTGACATCTCCTTATGCTCATCATATAAATAAAACTCCACCGAAGGTGGTGAGCTCCTAGCATGGAAATGAAAGTTTTGCACAAAGATATTGGTGAGTAAGAGATACTGTTCACGTTGGTCGTGGAGGAAGGCGGTAAGGCCTGCATTCTCAGCCAAATAATAAAAATCTTCATGAATCCTGGCTTCTCTCAAGAAATCATCACAAGGCCATTCACACGGCCGAACCTTCGCAGTACGAGGGAGATTATACTTGGGCTTCTTGTTCTCTTCACTTTGTTTATCCTTCAAGCTCCGGCTCGATGAACCCCTCAAAAATCTCTTCATCTTTTTCTGAAAATTTCTGAAATTTTTAGCAACTCAAAATAAAAGTGAACCAAACTCAACAAAATTGATAGCAACTACTCCTACAAGTGCCTAGAGGCCATCTCATGCATTAAAACTACTTTTGACCACATAAATTTGACATGCAAGCTCAAGAACAGGGTCACCTAAGCAGCAAAAATTTGCAACAAATAAAGCACTAGAACAAAAAACTAATTGGACCATTGGAGGAGTCACATACCAAAGAATAATCCCCCAAAGCAGTTTTGTGAATGGAGCTTTGAACTAGGAGATCGAAAATGGCAGCAAGATGAGCTAGAACTCGTGCTTGAGCTGGTTGGTGATTTTTTTGGGAGGAAGGAGTGTGTGGTGGCTGGAATAAGTGGAGGGGGCCACCAGGGGCCCACGAGGCAGGGGGCGTGCCCTGGACCCTTGTGGCCAGGTGCTGGCTCCCCCTGATGTGTTCTCAGTGCCAGATATTCTCAAATATTCCAAAAAAAATCATATTCAAATTTCTGGGCATTTGGAGAACTTTTATTTTTGGGGTAGTTTTTTATTGCACGGATAATTCAGAAAACTGACAGAAATTATTATTTTTGCTTTATTTAATATAAATAACAAAAAGTAAAAAGAGGGTACAGAGAGTTGTGTTTTCTAAATTCACCCATCTCATGCTCATCAAAAAGAATCCACTAACAAGGTTGATCAGGTCTTGTTAACAAACTCATTTCGAAAATCATGAAACCGGAGAATTTTCGAATAACACTAGGTTAGCTCAACGGGGATATGCATGTCCCCACCAATAAGAATATCATATTTCTTCTTGACAGTAGGAAGAGGGAATTCAAAACCTCCAATAGTGATTGTTAAAATTTTCCAATAGAATTGATACTGTGGACTTGAGGTTGTTTCCTCGGAAAGTGTACCGTATGCTCATTACCATTAACATGAAAAGTGGCACTACCTTCGGTGCAATCAATAACAGCCCCTGAAGTATTCAAAAAGGGTCTTCCAAGAATAATAGACATACTATCGTCCTTGGGAATATCAGCAATAACAAAGTCCATTAAAATAGTAAGTTTGCAACCACAACAGGCACATCCTCACAAATACCGACAGATATAGCAGTTGATTTATCAGCCATTTGCAAAGATATTTTAGTAGGTGTCAACTTATTCAAATCAAGTCTATGATATAAAGAGAGAGGCATAACACTAACACCGGCTCCAAGATCACATAAAGCTGTTTTAACATAATTTCTTTTAATGGGGCATGGTGTAATTGGTACTCCTGGATCTCCAAGTTTCTTTGGTATTCCACCCTTAAAAGTATAATTAGCAATCATGGTGGAAATTTCAGCTTCCAGTATCTTTCTCTTATTTGTAACAATATCCTTCATATACTTAGCATAAGGACTCATTGTAATCATATCGGTCAAATGCATACGCAAAAAGATAGGTCTAATCATTTCAGCAAAGTGCTCAAAATCCTCATCATCCTTTTTCTTGAATGGTTTAGGAGGAAAAGGCATGGGTTTCTGAACCCATGGTTCTCTTTCTTTACCGTGCATCATAGCAACAAAGTCTCTCTTATCATAACATTGATTCTTTGATTGTGGGTTATCAAGATCAACAGCAGGTTCAATTTCTACATCATTATTATTGCTAGGTTGAGCATCAACATGAACATCATCATTAACATTATCACTAGGTTCATGTTCATTACCAGATTGTGTTTCAGTATCAGAGATAGAAATATCATTAGGATTCTCAGGTGTGTCTACAATAGGTTCACTAGAAGCATGCAAAGTCCTATCTTTTTTCTTTTTCTTCCTCTTAGAAGGAATAGGTGCATCAACATTATTTCTCTGAGAATCCTGCTCAATGCTCTTAGGGTGGCCCTCAGCATACAAAGGTTCCTGAGTCACTTTACCTCCTCTAGTTGCAACTCTAACACCAAAGTCATTATTATTACTATTCAATTCATTGAGCAAATCATTCTGAGCTTTAAGTACTTGTTCTACTTGAGTGGTAACCATAGAAGCATGTTTACTAATAAGTTTAAGTTCACCTTTAACTCTAGACATATAGTCACCCAAGTGTTCAATCATATAAGCATTGTGTTTCAGTTGTCTACCAAAATTAGCATTAAAATCTTCTTGCTTAACCATAAAGTTATCAAATTCATCCAAACATTGGCTAGCAAACTTAGCAGGAGGGATTTCAGCTTTATCATATCTATAGAGAGAGTTTACCTTTACTACCTGTGTCGGGTTATCGAGACCGTGTGTTTCTTGAATAGGTGATGAATCAAGAGCATGTATTTCTTCAACAAGAGGTAAATTCTTAACATCTTCAGCCTTTATACCTTTTTCTTTCATAGATTTCTTTGCCTCTTGCATATCTTCAGGACTGAGAAATAGAATACCCCTTTTCTTTGGAGTTGGCTTAGGAGTTGGTTCAGGAAGTGTCCAATTATTTTCATTGGTCAACATATTATTCAATAGAATTTCAGCTTGATCAACTGTTCTTTCCTTGAAAACACAACCAGCACAACTATCCAGGTGGTCTCTGGAAGCATCGGTTAGTCCATTATAAAAGATATCAAGTATTTCATTTTTCTTGAGACGATGATCAGGCAAAGAATTAAGTAATTGGAGAAGCCTCCCCCAAGCTTGTGGGAGACTCTCTTCTTCAATTTGCACAAAATTATATATTTCCCTTAAAGCAGCTTGTTTCTTATGAGCGGGGAAATATTTAGCAGAGAAGTAGTAAATCATATCCTGGGGACTAAGCACACAACCAGGATCAAGAGAATTAAACCATATCTTAGCATCACCCTT
This sequence comes from Triticum urartu, assembly GCF_003073215.2. Taxonomy (NCBI): domain Eukaryota; kingdom Viridiplantae; phylum Streptophyta; class Magnoliopsida; order Poales; family Poaceae; genus Triticum; species Triticum urartu. Next base: position 421,485,772 of record NC_053022.1, on the reverse strand, counting down.
TAATGAGAACGGAAATAATTTAAGGATATCATAGTAACCCGTTTTCTCATCATTAGTGAACAGGGTAGCTATATCATTTAATTTAGTAAGATGTGCCATAACAGTTTCAGATTCATAGCCATCGAAAGGTCAGATTCAACCAAAGTAATTATATCAGGATCAACTGAGAAATCATAATCCTTATCAGTAATAAAGATAGGTGAAGTAGCATAAGCAGGATCATATTTCTTTCTAGCATTTAGAGATTTTTCTTTCAGCTTAGCTAATAGTTTCTTAAGATCACTTCTATCATTGCAGGCAAGAAAGTCTCTAGTAGTTTCTTCATCCATAACATAACCCTTAGGAACAACAGGCAATTCATATCTAGGGGGAGAATCTTCATCATCACTTTCATCAATATTATCAGTTTCAATAATTTCATTCTTTCTAGCCCTAGCAAGTTGTTCATCAAGAAATTCACCTAGTGGCACAGTAGTATCAAGCATAGAAGTAGTTTCATCATAAGTATCATGCAAAGAAGAAGTGTCATCATCAATAACATGCGACCTATCAGAATCAATAGCATGTGTAGGTGTCGCAAGTTTAATCATAACAGAAGGGGAATCAAGTGCAGAGCTAGATGGCAGTTCCTTACCTCCCCTCCTAGTTGAGGGATAGATCTTGGTTCTTTGATCTTTCAAGTTCTTCATAGTGATAAGAAGGTATAAATCCCAAGTGACTCAAAGAATAGAGCTATGCTCCCCAGCAACGGTGCCAGAAAATGGTCTTGATAACCCACAAGTATATTGGATCGCAACAGTTTTCGAGGGTACAGTATTCAAGCCAAATTTATTGATTCGACACAAGGGGAGCCAAAGAATATTCTTAAGTATTAGCTGCTGAGTTGTCAATTCAACCACACCTGTAAACTTAATATCTGCAGCAAAGTGTTTAGTAGCAAGGTAATCTGATAGTAGTGGTAACGGTAGCAAGAAGTAACGGTAGCAAAAGTAATATTTTTGGGTTTTATAGTGATTGTAACAGTAGCAGCGGAAAAGTAATTAAGCGAAGAACAATATATGAAAAGCTCATAGGCAATGGATAGGTGATGGAGAATTATGTCGGATGCGATTATTCATGCAACAGTTATAACATAGGGTGACACAGAACTAGCTCCAATACATCAATGTAATGTAGGCATGTATTCCGAATATAGTCATCCGTGCTTATGGAAAATAACTTGCATGACATCTTTTGTCCAACCCTCCCATAGCAGCGGGGTCCTATTGGAAATTAAGGGATATTAAGGCCTCCTATTAATAGAGTACCGGACCAAAGAATTAACACATAGTGAATACATGAACTCCTCAAACTACGGTCATCACCGGGAGTGGTCCCGATTATTGTCACTTCGGGGTTGCCGAATGATAAAACATAGTATGTGACTATAGACTTGCAAGATAGGATCAAGAACTCACATATATTCATGAAAACATAATAGGTTCAGATCTGAAATCATGGAACTCGGGCCCTAGTGACAAGCATTAAGCATAGCAAAGTCATAACAACATCAATCTCAGAACATAGTGGATACTAGGGATCAAACCCTAACAAAACTAACTCGATTACATGATAAATATCATCCAACCCATCACCGTCCAGCAAGCCTATGATGGAATTACTCATGCACGGCGGTGAGCATCATGGAATTGGTGATGGAGGAAGGTTGATGATGACGACGGCGATGGATTCCCCTCTCCGGAGCCCCGAACGGACTCCAGATCAGCCCTCCCAAGAGAGATTAGGGCTTGGCGGCGGCTCCATATCATAAAAGCGTGATGAATCCTTCTTCCTGATTTTTTTTTCTGCCCGAACACGAATATATGGAGTTGGAGTTGAGGTCGGTGGAGCATCAGGGGGGCCACGAGGCCGGGGGCGCAACCCCACCCTCGTGGACAGAGTGTGGGCCCCCTAACGTGGATTCTTCTTCCAGTATTTTTTTATATATTCCAAAAATAATCTCTGTTGATTTTCAGGTCATTCCGAGAACTTTTATTTCTGCACAAAAATAACACCATGGCAATTCTGCTGAAAACAGCGTTAGTCCGGGTTAGTTCCATTCATATCATGCAAGTTAGAGTCCAAAACTAGGGCAAAGTGTTTGGAAAAGTAGATACGACGGAGACGTATCGTTGTCTCATGTGCATATGGGTAGTGATATCTCTTTAGACCTCACTCTATTCTGTTCTAACCCCTCTAAACCGATCAGATGCCTCCGAGACGTGACCTCGGACTTATCTTCGCACCGGACCTCACTCACTTGATCCGACAACAGAATGCTTTGATGCAATTACTAGTCCAGAACCGAGGCAACAACAACAACAACAACCCACCGCAACGACCTCCAGTTGACAACTTAGCCCGATTTTTAAGGTTGAATCTGCCGGTGTTCTCTAGTAGCACCGAGCCAATTGTTGCTGATGATTAGCTCCGCGAGATTGGAAGGGAGCTGACCACTACAGGTTGCACAGATGCTGAGAAGGTACGCTTTGCCGCACATCAACTGATGGACCCGCAGCCTCATGGTGGGAGAATTACACCGCCACTTTCCCTGTGGCCAATGTCACTTGGGACCAGTTTCAGCAAGCATTCTGCACTACACATGTCTTAGTTGGAGCTATGAGTATGAAGAAGCGTGAGTTTCACAACTTATGCCTGGAAAATCGTACTCTAGGGTGCTACCTCTTGAGCATGTGTTGGTTTCCCCTTGAAGATGAAAGGGTTATGCAGCAAAGTAGTGTATGTATTTCCCTCAGTTTTTGAGAACCAAGGTATCAATCCAGTAGGAGACCACACGCGAGTCACCTCGTACCTACACAAACAAATAAGAACCTCGCAACCAACGCGATAAAGTGGTTGCCAATCCCTTCACGGCCACTTGCAAGAGTGAGATCTGATAGAGATAATGGTAATAAGATATATTTTTTGGTATTTTATGATATAAATTGAAAGTAAAGATTGCAAAATAAAATAGATTGGAAACTTGTATGATGGAAAATAGACCCGGGGGCCATAGGTTTCACTAGTGGCTTCTCTCAAGATAGCATAAGTATTACGGTGGGTGAACAAATTACTATCGAGCAATTAATAGAAAAGCGAATAATTATGAGAATATATAGGTATGATCATTTATATAGGCATCATGTCCGTGACAAGTAGACTGACTCCTGCCTGCATTTACTACTATTACTCCACACATCGACCGCTATCCAGCATGTATCTAGAGTATTAAGTTCATAAGAACGGAGTAACGCTTTTAGCAAGATGACATGATGTAGAGGGATAAACTCATGCAATATGATAAACACCCCCATCTTGTTATCCTCGATGGCAACAATACAATACATGCCTTGCTGCCCCTACTGTCACTGGAAAAGGACACCGCAAGATTGAAACCAAAGCTAATCACTTCTCCCATTGTAAGAAAGATCAATCTAGTAGGCTAAACCAAACTAATAATTTGAAGAGACTTGCAAAGATAACCAATCATACATAAAAGAATTTAGATAAGATTCAAATATTGTTCATAGATAGTCTTGATCATAAAATCACAATTCATCAGATCTCGACAAACACACCGCAAAAGAAGATTACATCGAATAGATCTCTAAGAGAATCGAGGAGAACTTTGTATTGAGATCCAAAGAGAGAGAAGAAGCCATCTAGCTAGTAACTATGGACCTGAAGGTCTAAGGTAAACTACTCACACATCATCGGAGGGGCCATGGAGTTGATGTAGAGGCCCTCCGTGATCAATGCCCCCTCCGGCAGAGCTCCAAAAAAGGCCCCAAGATGGGATCTCTTGGGTACAGAAGGTTGTGGCGGGGGAAATAGGGTTTCATGGTGCTCCTGGATGTTTTCAGGGTACGTAGGGATATATAGGAGGAAGAAGTAGGTCAGTGGAGCCACGATGGGCCCACGAGGGGGGAGGACGCGCCCAGGGGGGTTGGCGCACCCCCTGCCTCGTGGCCTCCTTGCTGGTTGCTTGATGTCCACTCCAAGTCCTCTGGATCACGTTTGTTCCAAAAATCATGCCCCCGAAGGTTTCATTCCGTTTGGACTCCGTTTGATATTCCTTTTCTGCGAAACACTGAAATAGGCAAAAAACAGCCATTTGGGCTGGGCCTCCGGTTAATAGGTTAGTCCCAAAAATAATATAAAATTGTATAAATAAGCCCATTGAACATCCAAAACAGAATATATAATAGCATGGAACAATAAAAAATTATAGATACATTGGAGACGTATCATGGGGCAGTACGTGGATGAGTTTAGCAAGTTAGCTCGCTACGCCCCAGATGATGCGGCCACAAATGCCGCAAAGCAGGAGAAGTTTATGGAATGGATGAACGATGAGTTGAGTATGCAGTTGATGGTGGCAACATTCGCCAACTACCAGGAGTTGGTAGATAGGGCTCTCATGATTGAAGGCAAGCAACAGCAGATTGAGAACCACAAACGAAAGTATGGACAGGGGAAGTACAACTCTAGAGCTCAGCAGAAGCCTCGTTTTACCCCGAACTCTATAGGATATACCATCATAACCATGGAGGCCACACCCACAATGGAGGGTGTTCGCATAACCATAGTGGCCCTAATAATGGAAATGGGAATGGAGAAACAACAACCAGAACCGTTCCAACCCAACAACACCCGCTAAGAAGGATCTAAGTCATGTCACCTGTTAAAAGTGAGGGAAGACTGGACACTACACCAATGATTGCTCTAAGTTGAAGAATGGCAATGGAAATGGAAGTTCTGGGAAGAAGCCCAACCCTTTCACCAAAGGACAGGTGAACCATGTTAATGTGGAGGAAGTTGAAGAGCAGACGGATGTAGTTATTGGTAAGTTTTTGATTAAGTCATTTACTGCTATTGTTCTTTTTGACACTGGTGCATCGCATCCATACATATTCAGGGGATTTGTGGATAAGTTTAAGTTGCCCACCGTAGCCCTTAAGACACCTATGTTAGTAAGCTCACCTGGAGCAGAGTATGTGGCAAGCAGAGGATCTTTTTAGATGCCGTTGACCATAGGTAGGCATGTTTTTCCCTTAGACCTAATAATTTTGGAGTCCCAAGGATTGGATGTGATACTAGGCATGGATTGGTTGTTGATGTATGGAGGAAACATCGATTGTGCTAGCAAGTCAATTCTCCTCACCACCCAGAGGGTAAAAGGATCAAGTATGTGTCTACGCATGCGCCAAGGAGGACCCAAGTAAATTCACTCTCGGGAGTTGTTCAGGAGGAAGTGCCTATTGTGAAGGATTATCCCGATGTGTTCCCAGATGAATTACCAGGCATGCCACTAGATCAAGTTATAGAATTTTTGATAGAGCTGTTACCAGGCACCACACAAATATCGAAGAGACCGTATCGGATGCCAGCGAATGATCCGAAGGAAATTAAGAAGCAGATTAAGGAGTTATTGGAGAAAGGTTATATATGACCAAGTTCATCACCGTGAGGAGCCCCAGTGCTCTTGGTTGAAAAGAAGGATGGATCTTTGAGAATGGTTGTTGATTATCGTGCATTGAATGAGGTGATGATCAAGAACAAGTACCCACTACCGATGATCAATGATTTGTTCGACCAGCTGCAGGGAGCTAAAGTATTCTCCAAGATCGATCTTCGATCAGGATACCACCAACTGAAGATCCGAGAACAGGATATACCTAAAACAGCTTTTACCAGAAGGTATGGGCTATATGAGTACACGGTCATGTCTTTTGGATTGACTAACGCCCTTTCCTATTTTATGAGTATGATGAATAAGGTGTGCATGGAGTTCTCGGATAAGTTTGTTGTGGTGTTCATTGATGATATATTGGTGTACTCGAAGAATGAAGAGGAACACAAGGAACATTTGTGATTAGTTCTCGAGAAGCCCAGAGAACATCAGCTATATGGCAAATTCAGCAAATGCGAGTTTTGGTTGAAGGAAGTTGGATTTGTTGGATATGTTATATAAGGAGAAGGTATAGCAGTAGACCCTACCAAGGTTCAGTCTGTCACTGAGTGGTTGGTACCCACCTCAGTTGGAGAGATCAACAGTTTTCTTGGACTCGTGGGATACTATAGGAGATTCATTGAGAATTTTTCCAAGATTGCGAAGCCCATGACTGAATTTTTGAAGAAGGACACCAAGTTCAAATGGACGGAGGAATGTGAGGCCAGTTTCCAGGAGTTGAAGAAACGTTTAGTTACAGCCCCAGTGCTAATTCTGCCAGATATACGCAAGGATCTCCAAGTGTATTGCGACACTTCTCGCCAAGGACTTGGAGGTGTACTTATGCAAGACAGAATAGTTGTTTCATATGTCTCACGTCAGCTTCGACCTCATGAGTTGAATTATGCAACGCATGATTTGGAGTTAGCAGCCGTAGTGCGTGCGCTCAAGACCTAGAGACATTACCTTATTGGAAACTGTTGTGATGTTTACACGGATCATAAGAGCTTGAAGTATATTTTCACGCAGAAGGAGTTGAATCTCAGGCAATGGAGATGGTTGGAGCTCATAAAGGATTATGATATGAAGCTGCACTATCATCCAGGAAAGGCTAATGTTGTAGCAGATGCCTTAAGCCGCAAGAGTTATGTAAATACTCTAGTAACCGGAGGTTTACCGCAGGAGTTAACAGACGATCTCAGAGAACTACGGATGGAGATAGTTCCAAGAGGTTTTGTTGCAGCTTTGGAAGTTCAGTCCACATTATTGGGAAAGATTCGAGAAGCCGAGAAGACTGATAAGGATATTGTGGAGACAAAGGAGAAGATGAGAGAAGGAAAAGCCAAAGGTTTTCGTGAGGATGAGCATGAAACCTTATGGTTTGAGGATCGTATTTATGTCCCCAGCGATGCGGAGATCAGGAAGTTAATACTTCAGGAGGCTCACGACTCGCCATACTCGATTCACCCCAGAAACACCAAGATGTATTTGGATTTGAAGGAACGTTTATGGTGGACAGGTATGAAGAAGGATACTATCGAGTATGTAGCAGTCTGAGATGTATGTCAGAGAGTTAAGGCAGAACACCAGAAGCCATTAGGGTTACTATAGCCTATGCCGATACCCGAATGGAAGTGGGATAAACTTCGCATGGATTTTATCACCGGATTACCCAGGACCCGAGCAGGATATGACTCCATCTGGATAGTAGTTGATGGCTTGACCAAAGTGGCTCACTTTATCCCCATGAAAACCACTTATACGAGCGTGAAGTTGGCCAAGATAAATATGACCAGGATCGTATGTCTGCATGGAGTTCCGAGGACCATCGTATCAGATAGAGGAACACAGTTTACCTCAAAGTTTTGGAATTAGTTACACCAGACTTTGGGTACCAGGCTAGAGTTCAGTACAACCTTTCATCCGCAGACAGATGGACATACCGAGACAGTCAATCAGATTCTGGAGGACATGTTGAGAGCTTGTGCGCTAGACTATGGGTCTAGTTGGGACAATAATTTGCCTTACGCTGAGTTCTCATACAACAAACAGTGGAAGTGCGTTATATCGACTATAGGGGGGTGAATAGGCGATTTTTATGAATTCTTCATTGAGGAATTTGTGGGTGAGGAAATTCCTGAGTGAAGATCTACTTGCAGCGGAATAAGTACTCAGAAGTAAACATAGCAGTGCATGAGCATGGTCTCCATGATGAAATGAAAACAAGTATAGAGTACAGAAAGCGTAAACACGGTATAACACAGGATAAGACAAACAGACTGAAGAAATTTTACTAAGGAAATAGAGAAGTCTTCAGTCAAAGTCTTCACACATATATGAACAAGCACTCAACACATAAAAGAGGAAATGAAAGGGTTGAGGAAATGGAACCAGTTAACTTGGTGAAGACAATGATTTGGTAGACCAGTTCCAACTGTTGTGACAGTTGTACGTCTGGTTAGGGCCGCTAGGTATTTAAACCTGAGGACACATAGTCCCGGACACCCAGTTCTGAACACGCAGTTCAGAACACTCAGTCATCATTGTATTCCCCTGGAGCTAAGGTCACACATACCTCACCCAATCACTCATGGTAAGTCTTCAGGTGACTTCCAAACCTTCACAGACTTGGTCACTCGGCGATCCACAATTTTCTCTTGGATGCTCTAGAACATGATTCCTAACTGTCTAGAAGATGCACATTATTCAAAGGTAACAAGCGGCGGATCCATGCAGGATCAATATCTTCAGTGATGCTCAATAACTTTGGGTTTGTAGGTGTTTGAGTTTGGGTTTTCCTCACTTGATGATTTTCACTCAAAGTCCTCGGAGGATGGGATGCTCTCAAATGACAAGTGTAAGTTTCTCCCGGAGCAGCCAACCAGCTAGTGGTTGTAGGGGGCGGGTGTTTATAGCCTAGGGAGCAGCCCGACATGATAAGACATAAATGCCCTTCAATGATATGACCGTTAGGTGGAAGGATATTTTGGGACAGTTGGCGCGTAGCACAGCAACGGTCGGAAATTTGACAAACAAATTCCTCAGGGCTATCATGTTCCTCACTGTGTAGGCAATCCACACTGGCGAATTCCCAGCTCCTCAATCAGAACAAATTTCTCAGAGACCAGAAGAACTTCATCTCTGTCACTGCAGAAATTTGACTGAACTGTATGAGATTTCCAATGGCTTCACTCAAAAGGATTGGTAGGTAGGATTTGAGTTGAGCATCACATGGAAATTTTTCCTTAGTATTTCCTCGACCCCCTTTAACAGTACGGTGTTTCCTATGACTCAAGAAAGAGAAAATGAAACTGCGAAAACAAAAGTCTTCATGCTTCATGCTCCTCGAATGAATACCAAGTCTTCAGGATTGCACCAATTTCTTCACTTTCGAAGTCTTCAGAAAGTCTTCAGAAAGCCAAAGATCATTTGAAGAACTTCATTTTTAGGGGTCGACTTTCTCTGTAAATATCCAACTCCTCATAGACTTACAGACCTGTGTACACTCATAAACACATTAGTCCCTTAACCTATAAGTCTTCAATACACCAAGATCACTAAGGGACACTAGATGCACTTACAATCTCCCCCTTTTTGGTGATTGATGACAATATAGGTTATGTTTTCAATGGGGATAAACATATGAAGTGTAAATATTGGAATTGAGGAATTTGATTACAAGATATAGAAGAACTCCCCCTGAAGATGTGCATAGTGAGGAATTTGCTTTTGAAGCAAAGCACACTTGAAGAGTAGAATCATGGAGATCTCCCCTATACACTACAAAAAAATACACTTCCGTGATGATACATGTTTGTCACAGTAGGTCGCATTTTCTGTCATGCATGTACATCCATGACGATTTTATGACAGAATCAAGATAGTCATACTTGTGGTGTCGTAGAAGTGTTCCATGACATTACCAAAATTATCATCACGGAAGTGTCCACTTCCATAACGTTAAATCCTGCGTCACATAAGTGATTTCGTCAAGGGTGACCGACACGTGGCATCCATCGTAACAGAACGCCGTTAAGCTATCGGGTCGGGTTTTAGATCCGATAACCCGTTAACAGCCCCGACCAATGGGGATTTTCCATGTGTAAAATCATCATTATCTGGAGGAAACACGTGTCGGCTCATCGTTGGGACATCCACTCATTGGACAGAAGGCGCCTATGATACGTCGACACGTGGCACGGCCCAACAGAGGCCCATTCCTGTGAAAAGGCCGGCCCGTTTGACTTGGTCAAAAGGTGGCAGGCCGGCCCATGTAAAGCCTGTTAACGGCATGTTCGCATATAGCCCATTTACAGCCCGCTAACCCAAGGCCCGTTACGCCCTATCCGAATTAGGCCCAGTAGCGTCATCTAGGCCACCCAATATGATTCCAGCCTGTTTCACTTCTGGCCCATGTATGGCCCATGACATCTTTCGGTCCATATGAGGCCCTATGTAACTCTTGGCCTATTAACGGCCCGTGGTGAAACTGGCCCATAATGAACAGTGTATCACTTTACACCCATTAATGGCCCGTGGTGAAACTGGCCCCTAATGAATAGCATATCACTTTATACCCATTAACGGCCCGTTATTCTATTGGGACGTTTCCAGCCCATGTTATCTTTCGGCCTTCTTAGAGCCCATTTATACTTGGGCTCATTTCCAGCATTCGTTTACTTACGGCCCGTTACTGTCATTTTCTACTTGTGGGCCAAATTCAGCCCGTGGTTACAGTCGGCCCTTTTGTGGTCCATTAATACGTTGGGCCGTTTCCATAGCGTCACCAAATACGGCCTATTAACGATGGCCCGTTATGGTCGGCCCATGAACGGACGATTCTAACTCTAGCCCATTTACGGCCATAATGCGGTCTGTTTGGCCCATGTTTGGCCAATCGATCATACGGCCCGTATAAAGCCCATTGATGATATGGCCCGCAGAAGGCCCATTATTTCTACGACCCATAGAAGGCCCATTGTTTCTATGTCCCATAGAAGGCCCACTGTTTCTACGGCTAGTAGGAGGCCCAGTGTCACTACAGTAAATATTAGCCCATGGTTATTGTGGCCTAATTTTAAAAAATAGGTTATTGCAGCTACTAGCTAACTGCGGAAAAAGAACTGCAATGACTACAAGCAAACAAATAAACAAGACAACAAGGAAATAAATAAGGAAGCAACTAACGCTAGGCTATCACGCCTATTACACATATTACATCCACTAGGCATCAAAGTTCGCCACCAGTGCAAATATAGGGAACAAAGCAGCATATCATATACACTGGTTGTCAAAGTTGGCGACCAACGCAAATAAACGCCGCAGCAAAACAAATCCAGAACTGAAACCACTTCAGAAGATCTCAAGAAACAATATCCTAGGTACCCATAATGCTGGCAAGATGCTTAGCAAGCTTATTAACTTTCTCTTGTTTGGCGCTTTAATCCTCCAACGCTTGCTGTTGCATCAGAAAATATGCATCTGAATTCTGCAGGGACTTCCTCAGTCCTTCAGCTTCCTGTCGCAGCACATCTGATCGATGTCTTTCAACTTGAAGTTGAGACTCAAGAAGACGACCTGATTCAGTTAGCGAGTTCGAAGAGCTTGTGCCAGCAGAAGTGGCCAGTAACTCGAACACTACATCAAGACAGGACTTTTGGATTCCCTCACTGTCGTCAAGATAGTTTTTATCAGCTTTCTTGGAGACCAACAGGGATGTCTCACTATCTTGAACCTTATCTGCATTACTTCCTTTACCATTGGATAATGCGGTATTGTTCTCCAATATTTTGTCCGCATTCTAAAAGAGAAACAAGCAGACACATCACATGTTTACCATGTTGTATATGAAACTCATTTTGGTAACTAAGTTCAGTAGTAAAGTGGACAGGATAACAGCATGAAACAAACATATATCTATGTACCATGGTCACTTTATGGTCTATATCATTCTAGTTTTTGTTGCCAAATCAAGATAGAGACACAGTTCAAATAATATTTGCTCAAGACAAAGCAGAATAGACAGAATATAAGTGTGGGTAACTATAGAGCAATAACAACACTTGTAATGTGCATGACATGAGAACATAACTGTTTATTCAATTGAAACTGAAATCAACATAGGGCAGGTTACAAGAGCAAACCAGTTAAAGAAACAGGTTTAAAACATACCTGTTGCGCCATTGGAGTTTCAATTCCATCCTTCAAATTTGAAAATAGTTGGTATGAGTAAATACAGTAGTGCAAGAGCAAAGGAGTATGAACCATAGCTACAGAGCCTGACCTGAGAACAAATCTTCTTCTCCTTTAAGCATTGAGTTGGGATTCGGAGTGGTGGTCCTCGTGCTTTGGGCACTGCAGTTCCCTTACTAACTGCTCGTGTTTGGGTGCTCTGTGGTGGAGATGGTGCTGTGTCAACTGGAACTGGGTTACTATCTGCCGGGGTTGGGGTTAGAAGGGGTGTAGCTGGTTCTTTGTCCAACTGGGTAGGGGTACAATCTACGAGAGTCTGGGTTATGTGTGGTGGATCTGGTCCTTGGGAAAGTACAACCGTGGTTCTATCTGCATCAACCGGTAGCACTATCTTTTCTGAAGACCGTGTTGTTACTCCCTTAGATACTACCATCACGCTCTCCAATTCAAATGGCTGATAAACAAGAAAAGTAATTGAAAGTATAGACATTGTATGATAGACAGGTGCAAAGGATAGTGGGGAATAAAAGAGGGCATGGAATAATTCATATTTATGTTGTCTAACCAAACAGGATAGCATGACACAATTACACATATATGATAGCTAACTAAACAGGATAGCATGACACAATTTCACATTATGATGGCTAACTAAAAAAGATGGAAAGACATAGTTCAAAATATGAGACTATGTAAACAGGATGACATGACATAACTATATAATGTGTTTATTAAATAGGTTGGCATGCCATAATTCACATACATTCACGGATAGAATGCCATAATTAAAAATATGATGACTGTAAACACTAAACAAGATGAGATGATATAACTATATGATGTCTTTATTAAATGGGTTGCCATGCCATAATTCAGATAGATGGTGTGTATGTACTATGTAAACATGATGGCATGCTATAATTCAAATATATGATTTATATAGTAAGCAAGTAAGTAGATGGCAATCCATATATGATGTAAAAACTAAGCAATGCAAGACAACATGCATGACATGGGTAATATAAACCTGCCAAGTTTGAGCATAGACCTCAGGGGGGAAATAGGACTGGTCATCAGTCTCTGAATCCTCCTCTGCGGAGATCTCAGTGACCAGCAAGATGTCTGCTTCAGCAGGTAGCATTGTCTGCTCTGAATACTTTGTTTGACTCCAAATACTTCCATCACTTCTTCAAATGGCTGATGCACAGGAAGAGTAGTTGAATATACAAATGTTGTCGACAAATGGAACACGTAATACAAAAAAATGATAGCATGATATAATTCACATACATGATGATTGGCTAAACAACATGGCATTGCATAATTCACATATATAATGCCTTTGCAACAAGATAGCATTGTATAATTCACATATATAATGTCTTGTAATAAGATGGCAATGCATAATTCACATATATGGTAATTAGACACTGAACAGGTGGCATTCACACAAAGCATGTCTAAACTAATCAAATGAAATAGCAATGCGAGACACCATACGCACGATATGAGCAACATAACCCAGCCATGTTAGAGCATACACCTCGGGGGGGAATAGGACTGGTCATCTGTCTTTGAATCCTCCTCTGAGGAGCTATCCATAACCAGCGAGATATGCGCTTCGTCAGATAGCATAGTCTTCTCTGAAGACCTTGTTTTCACTCCAGAATTTGCCATCACCGTGTCAAATGGCTGATGCACACAAAGAGCAGTTGAATGTACTAACATTGTTGACAAATGTAATATGTAACGAAAAAAAAGGATGGCCTGATATAATTTACATATAAGATGACGTGCTAAGCAGGATGGCATTGCAAAATTCACATATATGATTCCTAGCTAAACAAGATGGCGTTGCATAATTCACATAAACGATGAATAATCTAAACAGATGGCATTCGCACAAAGGATGTCTAAACTAAGCAGATGACATATTTGATGTATAAAGTAAGCAATGCAAGACACCATATGCATGATATAACCAATATCAGCATGCCAAGTTAGAGCGAAGACCTCAGGGGGTAAATTGGAGTTGTCTTCTCCTTCGGAATCCCCCTCAGAATAGATTTCTTCCTCTCGATTACAATCCGAAATGCATGGAGGGGGGCTGCCTTTGCACCTACCATGGAGCGACGTCTGCATGAAATTTTATTGCCATGCAAGGCTCGTCTCTTTTGCTCTACATGTTCAGTTCCATTGTTTACAATAATTGTCATGCATAGGAATAAAACATAGTGAGATTATGTAAGGAGTGCATGCAGAAATCCAGAGTGATGGTAGCAACCTGTGGATAGACCCAAAACCAATAATAGCAGGCAGATAATGGCTTCAGTTAAAAAATACAGATAATGGCTTCTTTACTCTTTGTTTCCCACCCAACATGAAACTCATAGTAGACACTGGAGATTAACCAGATAGTAGATAGATACTATTGATAGCGGCCCAGATATGTACCCCACAACCATTTAAAAACTCAAGTTTGACCATTAGTTTGGAGCTGACTCGGAGTCTAATCGGTGAATAGGACGATAAAGTAGCATGTAATATTAAGCAATGCATAACGTAAGCAGACACGAAAGAGTGTGACCTCTCTTGTGGACCCGTGTAGTCCTCGAGGTCATGTGCTCGGTTGATGGTGGTAATGCAGTTTTCATGGCTGCCAGCGGCGGGGAAGAAGATTTGAGGTGGCGAAAGACAGTCTGGAGGTCAGATCCCTGCTGTGCTGGACCCTTCTATCGTTGGAGCAGCTGAGATGGGGTGGACGACGGTGCAGCAGGAGCGGGACAAACCACGCAAGGTTTTCTTTGACAACTATCTGTAAGAGAAGTAATTCTGTAAGGGCTCGTTTGTATTGGAGGATTCCAACAATGCAGGGATAGGAAATAGACATGAATAGGATAGGAATGCACGTGCAAAACAGAGAATTTAAAAACACAGGATTTCTGCCAATCTGGGTGTTTGATTCACAACAATTGGAAGATCACAGGATGCAAAGAAGCATGGTGAGATTAAGTCAAACCACAAGAAAATGTACGGTTATAATGCTATTATGCTACTATCTCTTAGTCTTGTGCTTCATGAATAGGAATTTGAAAAGGAGGACAAGTGAAAATTAAAATTCCTACGTTTTTTCTTTCAAGCAGACACTAAAGGAACAAATCCATGTGCTCAGTGGACAATATATATAACATGTAGAGTAAAAAAGAGATGCAACAAGTGTACAACCTCTTCGGCGAAGCCATGTCGATCTCAGCGTGATTGGGTTGGCCGGTGAGGATGCTCCGGCTGACTTTGCTATCGGAGGAGGGGAAGAAGATCTTAGGCATCTAGAGATGGAGCCCATGGTACTACTCCGCTATGATGGAGGGTTTCGTCGTTGGAGCAGCTCCGGTGAGTTGTATGACGCCGAGGCTAAAGCAGGACAAGAGAGACAACGAACAACGTTAACCTGAGTGGACTTCTAATAGCATCTCCAATACATGACATAAAATACATAATCACAAAGTGCTAGATGTAAAATACATCAGCCGCTCATCTCTGAACTTAACTGTCGAAACTGAACTTAACTGTCGAAACTGAACTTAACTGTCGAAACTGAACTTAACTGTCGAAACTGAACTTTGCTGTCGAAACTCAATTTTGCTGTCGAAACTGAACGCACTAGCAAGGTGAGGCTACACGTCGGTCGAATGACTTTTTCATCTCTGGTCAGTCGATTTTGCAGCCATTGGATACAAAATCAAGGGCCTACGGTTCATCTTCAACCTCCACCCCCCTGAGCCGCCAGCCACCACCGGCCAAACAGTAGCCCCCCGTCGCCCGCGGCCGGCGGTGCGCTGCCTCGCCCGCCCCGAAAACACTCCCCACCACCGGTCCGCCGCTGCCCCGGCCATCCCTCTAGGCCCCCCTGTGCCGAGCTTTTTCTCCGGCAATCCCCACGCCACCGCCCTGCCAACGCCCCGCCACCGCCGGCGACCACCGCCCCCATCCTGAACCCTAAGATAGATAGTGGGGTACCTCTCCGGGGAGCCTCCCTCCCCGCTGCGGCTGGTTCTTCCTTCACCCCGGCGAGGCCCCCACCCCCTGAACATTGACTGACCCAAAAGTCGATTCAGTCGACTGAAGTGTAGCTAAATCAGAGCAGCATCGCAAGCAAGAGCAAGAGCGAGAGCAGCAGCACGAGCAAGAGCAATAGCAAGAGCAGACCAGGCATGGGACCAAGAGCAAGAGCAGAGCAGCAGCGCGAGCGAGATCTAAAGCAGCAGCAGCTCCTACTGATGTGGACGTCGCCTCCGAGGGAGCGACGCCATGGAGGAAGTGGCCGGCGACGCCGCCGTGGATGGAGCCGCGCCGTGTCGGCTCGGGACCGAGCACCGACAACACCATGAGATCGAATCAAGAAGAAAATGCGGCGATTAGTGTACAACCTCTTTGGTGGAGCCGATTAGGCCGCAGCTTCATCCGAGGAAACGGTGATGATGATGCTCTTCCGGTGGTGCAGGTGAAGACGGCGGTGTGGGAATGGAGGTGGCGCGAAAGACGAGGGGAACGTCGGGGCAGCTCCTTGGAGGTGGAGGATGGGGTGGCTGAACCGGCGGGACGATGAGATCGACGACGGATCCTCATCCGGTACGATGGATGAGGGACGTCGAGGTGTTGCTGTCGACGACGTCGTCGGGGAAGAGGTTCCAGCAGGGTGGCGGACGGAGCAGGGTGTGGGGTTTCATCGCGGGTTTTCATGGCCTCGGTGTACGAATGGGTGGGCGGATGGGATGGCAGTGGGGAACCATGGCTTAGAGACACACTTGTCCGAAATGTGGGGTAAGTTACGAAAGTGCCCCCACCGATTTGAGGCGGTTCTTTCGGTTCAGGGGTACCACGGGAATTTCGCATGTCGGGATTTCACAGGAGGTGGGAGTTTTCACGCGCGTTGTAATTTCGGAATAGCAAGGCATGGGTTGAGATGAAGGGAGTTGTTGGAGCACAACGAGACAAAGATATATCTTAAATATTTCGGGCTAACAAGGCACGGGTTGAAATTTCCGGACAAGCCTAACGTGTACTGTACCAAAGCAATGCGCACTACAAATGTCATTCAAAACTTTGAATTCATGTTATGTTCAATTAAAATATTTCGCTACGTGTATAATGCATGCAACCTACTACTCAAATGAACGTTTTAGTGCATTCCAAACGTGTATACTACCGCTTTTCTCTATTTGAATAAGATCTACAGTAATGATTGTTGTGAAGTCAAAGCATTTGAATTCGTTTCTCTGTTTTATTAAGATCTACAATCATCATTATTGTCAAGTTAAACCATCGTTTGTGTATTATCTTCACAACACACCACATGATTAGTCTCGAGTTACATATGAACTCAAACTAGATTTTTGGAATCCACTTTATTTTGATTTCAAGTCACATTACATTTCTAGCTCTAGCTAGATCTTCATAATCTAAACCATGTCTCATATGTATAATGTGTTTATCACATTATGTATTGTGCCCCGCCCCCTACGCCTACAAGTATTTAGATATGAGTTGCAAACACCACACATTACCACAAATTCAAATAAAATGTGAGAATGTTCGATATATAGTATTGTTTAGATTGTTCGATATTTAGTTGTAAGCTGCAAACGCCACACATTATCACAAATTCAAATAAAATGTGAGATTGTTTGATGTATAGTATGATTTAGATTGTTCGGCATTTAGCTGTGAGTTGCAAATGCCATGCATTATCACATTATGGTATAACATGTGCACAGCACATGTATCACCGCTATATTCATGCATGCAATGTTTAAAACACTATGATCTCCTATTCAAATATATGGATCCGCTTTCATATCAAATTATGATCTTTATTAGTCTCTTACACCCACACAATCCTCTAACCTTTGTAGCTACCACTAACTTTCTCTCGTGCATGCACACGCCCTCCTCGCCCTCCCCCTCCCTCGGCATTCTATACACCGGGCACATTCATTTTTTTCTTTAGGTCGTTCTCCCAGAGTCTCCACAACTCCCTTCCGACACACACCGATCGATAAACATCTCCAGCGATGCCTGCCTACAACATACACACACACCTTCAATCTCCTCCTTTATGTGTCCTTGCCTCGTGTCTCTCATACGGTCAGACACCCGTATAAACTCTCGCCCCTCTTTTCATTGATCTCACAACCACACACTGCTCCCCGTATCTAGCTAGTAGTTGGGCCTCTCGCACCACCTCCTAGATCCATTCTCTCTGTCTATCCATCTCGCTAGGCCTTATTTGCCTCTAACAAATGGACGCACACCGACCGATCTCTCACTATACATATAGCTAGCTAGGTCCTTATAACTCATTTTTACCCACACGTCAATCGATCTACCTCATTAGTTGTGTCTCTCCCTTCCTCCGACAAACAACAATTGATCTACTGATCTAGTTAGGTTTGCTTACCAAACACATGGTTCCCCTTCATCAACCATGGATGCATCCCGACAGATCTATCACGCACAGGCACACACAGAAACACATCCCCACTCTTATTGATAACATTGCAGTTCCACCCTCAGTTTGTCTAGTAGGCCTCTCCCACCATCTTTGAGAAGCAACTCCATCACCCATCCAGCACTCTACCCCTCTCCCTCCCTCTCCCTCCCTCTCTCTCCTCTCTCTCTCTCTCTCTGTCCCATCATATTTCCCGTCCTTCAGTTATGTATGGATGTCGACCGATCTCCCTCAAGACATAGCTGGGTCTCTCCTTCTCAACACATATACGAGTCGTTCTACCTCTATAGTTAGGCCTCTGCCTACCCCCCCCCACCCTCCCCACACACACCGATACATCGAGCGCTCTAGTCATGTCTCCCTGCCACACACAAACTTGACATGTGCCCTCTAACATTCCGTTAGGCTAGTCGCCCTATATCTTTGACTTGCACACACACACAATTTCGATGGCTCTCTTCATCGATCTCGCACCCACCCACTTGATCCTCTCTTCGACTCTATCGATAGCTATGGCCCCTCCCTCTCTTCTCGTGGATTGCCCGACCCTCTATGTATGATATGGATAGGCCTCCATTTCACACACATTGCATGCAAAATTTTGTTTGAGATGTCATCGACACATATTCCCACAAATAATTCACGAAATCAACCCCCCACCCCACCCCCATCCCAAAACAAAAAACACTCATGAACGCGGTTTGTATCTCTCACACACCCACGAAGGTGGGGGACATGCACGAACAGAAGAGGTGCATGCACGGCGCACGTAGTCCCGTCTCTTTGCCAACCACACCCGCACAGGTACACTGTGGAGCTCATTTCTGTATGAAAAAGGCATCCCACGTGGTAATTTGGCACGTGTACTGGTTGTCCACTTGGTGGAGGGAGGATCGTCTACCATGGGTGAACAAACAAATTGCGACTTGACGTGTTATGTTAAAAAAAGAGGCAAACCATATGGGGCCTACCTTAGAGGCAAGGCTCGATACACTAGAGTACTTTTGATGTGTCCCGTCAACTCGTAGAACGAGGAGAAGCTTGCTTAGTACGTCGTCTCCCCCGTTCCTAAATATAAGTCTTTGTAGAGATTTCACCATGAACCACATGTGGATGTATATAGATGCATTTTAAGTGTAGATTCATTCATTTTGTTCCGTATTTAGTGGAATCTCTACAAAGACTTATCTACTAGTAATAGCTAGCCCCCACTACTAGGAATTCTCTATCCTCTCCTTGAGCCACATCATCAAAATTGATGTAGCCGTTAGATGAAGTAAATCAGTCCATAATAGCCGTCTGATCTAGATGTTGAGACGCTTCGCACTAAGCGACATGCAAGCATGCAGAAATACCGTGGCACATGCATGTGAGTGGGTTTTAAATCACATCAACATGTCTGCATGCAAGCATGCACCGGTAGCTTTTAAGTCCCATTAACATGTCAAAAAAATATAATCCCATTATGCAGTAGGAGTTGGCTGATCTTTTTTCCTTACATGGGATGATCTAAATGATGATGGGAGTTTATTTAGTTTGGCTACCACATTTGTCATGCGGTTATAGAGTTTTTTTAGTTCTATGAAATCCATAATTTTGTGCAGAAAGATATACCACTGTTCCGCGGCAACACACGGGGACTCATCTAGTAATATTTAGGAACGGAGGGAGTACTATGTAAAGAGTTGGGTGTCGCACGGTGATAGTGTGAGGTGGGCCATGTAATCACTGAGCCTACGTGTTTTCACTGCTCTTGCACGCTTCCGCTGTAAGAATGGAGAAAATTGTAATCTAGTAGTAGTACCTCCTTTCGCCGAAAGCGTGGGACATCCAGCAGTCCTACCACCTCAGTAATAAAGACCAATGAGCCATCAAATCACATAGACCCAGCAGTAACCATCACTCTTGCGCTAGTGAGAGGTCACGTCCGCTCTGCCCGGGCATGAATGCGACACCGATTCTTTGGAGCGGCGCTGACCGTTTCGAGCGGGAAGCGTGCGCGGGCGATGGAGGGGCTTTGGGTGGGCCAGGCTGGTCAGGAGCGGGCGTGGCAGTTGTCCGCATGTCCCTACCGGACACGCCCGGAAACGAGAGGATGCACCGAATCTCGCGGCTAAAATCATACACTACACAACATCTCTCTGTAGGAGTAGGTCGATTTGTCGCTCTCTCTAACACACACATGTTGTTAAACACACACACACACACGCACCTTCGTCCCGTTGCACCTTCTAACTTGAGGTCTCAGGTTCGATGACTACACTTGAGCATAAATTGTGCCAGGAGGATTCTTTGACTGGTCAAAATGTTTTCTAGGGTTTGCACGCTTCACACTCTCTCTCCAGTATATATGTATACACGCTGGAGCCTCAGTGCTTGTAGTTGCTCTCTCCACACTCTCTCGCCCTCTCCCTCCGTTCCGAATTACTTGTCGCAGGTATGGATGTATCTCGATGTATTTTAGTTCTAGATACATCCATTTCTTCGACGAGTAATTTGGAACAGAGGGAGTTGTTGCTCTCTTCACACTCTCTCGCCCTCTCCAGATCTAAACAAGACTTCGTTGGCCTCTCTCTCCCCTCACTGCTACTCAAAGAGCCGGCAGGATCCGTCTGCCGGGAAGGGAAGGAGGCTTAATGCTGTCGCCGTCGGCGAGGGACTACCCGCTTAGCTGTTCACTTTCCACCCAGCGGCGGCGCGGGATGGCCTCCGACCCCTTCTTCTTCGCCGCCGTCCCGTCGCCCACCGAACCACGCCCCAAGAACCTTAAAGTATAATTTACTTACTCCACATAAATTGCTCTAGCTGCATGTATACCATGAATCTAGGATGTGGTTCAAAGAGGAAAGGAGTGGGGGAAAGTAGTGGGAAAAGTTGTATATAGCATGAATCTAGGACGTGGTTCAAAGAGGAAATGAAGGGGGAAAGTTGTATAACATGAATCTAGGATGTGGTTCAAAGAGGAAAGGAATGGGGGAAAGTAGTAGGGAAAGTTGTATCGCATAAATCTAGGACGTGGTTCAAAGAGGAAAGGAAGGGGCGAAAGTACTAGTTCAAAAAGGAAAGGAAGGGACAAGGCTGTAGAGTTTGAGCAGGACTAGATTTGCTACGCTCACATAAGGAAAGGTGTCTAAAGATAACAAAACTGGGACCAACACAAATATGCTCCTTGATTGTTTGTTCTTTGTTGCAACAGACTATGCATGACCACAGTACATCGGTAGATGCACATGGTGCTGGTGCGTCCACTGTCCCGTGCAACTCATTAGCTATTGTTAATCTAAGGCCCTGTTTGGTTAAAAACTACCTAGTCCCTACCTCCTTGGTTCCAAGGACTAAACATGGACTAGAGGTTATTAAATGACATGCTAAAAGGCCATGTTACCCCTAGTAATGAACTAATAGAGACAAGGTGCGATGGGTGGCAGGGGAAACTGTTGGAAAAAGTCCCAAAAAGACTCCCTCGGGGTCTTCTTTCTTTAGTCTCAAATGCCCACTTTTAGTCCCTAAAAGTCCCTCCTGTTTGGTTTAGATGGGACTGACACGGAGTTTTTTTAGTCCCTACACCAAAATGTCCCTGTAAACAAACACCCTCTAATAATTTCGCTGGAAAATTGACGCAATGCCATAGTTAAAAGCAAATTACATGTTTAATGAATTTTATTGTTAATATAATCTCTATGTTAATATTAATCAATGCCACCATTTGTGAAATGCTACTGTCTTGCTTTCTTTCCCATTTAGATAAGGTAGATGCTGCTTTTTGTTGGCTTCTATGTCATCCACCGTTATTGACCACTAATTGTTTCCTTTGCACCTCTGTGTAAACAGGGTTATCTACTTCACCTCGTTGCCATTGTGACCTATTGTCGCACTGCACAAAACACTTTTGTTTTAAGAGTGTTTTGTGCAGTTCAACCAAAATGTCACACTGACAACGTTGCTTGATTGCTTGATCTTAGTGGAACTGCACAAGAGGAGATCTTACTTCCTATCCATTAAGGCAAATTTGGTTCAGATCTTCTTCTTGTGAGTTGTTTGAATTCCGCATCATGAGAGGTCAGTACTAGCCTTCTTTCACATGATTCTGCAGTGTGCATTCATATGTTGTGCTACTTGTACGATAATGTTGCTTGATTTTAGTGAACTGCACAAATGGAGACAAGACTTCCAATCTGTATGTGCACTGTAATATCCCATTGAGGTAAGACAAGGATATTTCACAACTGCTGGCCTGTATTTTGCCACTTTCATCGGAAAATTAAGTTTAGTACTATACTTGTGCTCCCTAATTGACATGCCAAATCTTACATTGAAGGTGAAGCTTGTCTGTTATTGAACCAAGTGATGAAGGGGAAGAACAAGTGGAAGAAAAACAAAAATCAACTCCCGATGCTGTAATGAAGCACTGGAACTGTGATGACACAAGTAATGATATAGTTTTGCATCTTAATTTATTGCTATGGCTGGAACAAGCAATTGTTTTGCCACTGATTTGATGCAACTCTTAATGTAATATGTAATTATCTCAACTTGTGCAAACAGGGATCTTCTTTCAACATACCATATATTTTAGTGGAACTGCACAAGAAGATGTTGGAAACATTGAACTAATCGAGGAGTATATATTAAGAATGGCCACCACCGTAGATAGCAACAGATGGTTCCGGAGAAGTGCTTCATCTATATGCTCTACACAATAAGCCTCCTGACAAAGGTTGGTACTCGCCCACTGATTTCATCCATATGATTGAGCTTTGTCATCTCTATTGGTGTTGTGCTACTGTTTAGATACTGTCATGAAAAAGTGGTATTGTCCTTGAGAAGTGCTTCATCTATGCTATTTTAAATATTTCCTTTCCTTTTTTTCGAGCAAACAGGGATGCTAGCATTTAGTAGTCCTCTTATCTTTGCACAAAAGGATGATCTTCCTCTAAAGAAGAATATGGAGTACGTGAAGTGACTAGTTCCGATTATGCCAGGATGAAGAAGCCATGTCTATCTTCTCATCAGAAGGAGCAGTTGAAGGATGGTTACATTAATCCCCACAAGACCAAACTAACTTCAGCTCAGAAGGACTGACAAATCTCCATTTTTTTGCTGTGATGCGTGGGTACAATGTTGTTCTAGGATTCTTTCTGGTGAGTTCCATTTTTCTAAAAGTGTGCTCTACATGGACCATGTATGTGCCTGTTGAAACTGTCAATTCATAGTACAGTTTGCTTTATACTAATCACTCTTTTGAATTTGTGAAAACAGGGGTGCTCAGCTTGATTTCAATGGGAACTGCACAAAATGTTCATGAATACATCGAATCATTCATTTCCACCACAAGAAAGGAGGTGCCGATAAGTTCAAGGCGTTGCAACATATAAGGGTGAAATCATACAAGCTACGCGCGAATTTGGTTGATTTTGGTGGAACTGCACAAAAAGAACAGCTGGTTTATTTAGCACGAGGTGGCATGTCAATGTCCGGACTAATGGCAAACCCTGCCCATTCCACAATCGTAGGCATTTGATATTTTGGAATGGGACTACCTTGTCAAATTTTGCTCATTGATTTTAGCAAGACATGTGTTTGATATTTTTGAATGGGACGCCCTTTGCTGTCAGCAGCGTCGATCATTTTTTTCTTTATTCTTTAGTTGTGAAATAAATATTGCCTCTAACATGTGAGTCGCTGAGATGCATAATCATCGATTGTTTTGAATGTTCTCTATGAATTGCCAGGCCTGTGTGTTTGATTGCAATGTACATAAACACTAAAAAGCTGCTCAAATTCTTTGTACTCCTTCTGTTCCTTTTTACTTCGCACATTGTGAAAGTGCATAATTTTTTGTATAAGATTGGTCAAAGTAGAGATACTTTGACTACAGACAAAACTTGTATGCAGACTAGAAAGGACCGAAGGGAGTACATGTGAAACTGCTGCAAACGAGGTGATCACCCTGGGAATAATGCTAGTACGTATTGTTTTGCATGTTCATCCAATGCCAGTGATACAGTAATTCAAACTAATCGAAATAAATAAATTCATACATGGTCGGATTTCATATAAACATGCCGGATCTCATTACATTTCATACATTCTTCAACTAAAAAGGGGTGCGCTGGAGGTATAATTAATTAACCGAAGCTACCCACCTGTGTCCCGCTGAGCCGAACAGAAGCTTCAGTGACTTAACTACAGGTGCAGTTGCGTAATTGACATGTGGCCTGTTGGGCCCACGTGTCAGTCAGCCAACTGCACTAGCAGTTAAGTAGAAGCAGCGTTCTTCTCCAGCGCAGCTCTCCAACTCCACGTCGCCGCCAAGAAGCTAACCGGCCGTCAATGGTCAACCCGCCTAGCTTGGCTTCAACCGGAGGGTAGCAGCCGTGGCCTTACTTGGACCCGAGCGGCGGCGACCTACCATGTTCTACTCTTCCTTGTTTTCTGTGTGGCGGGGCCTCGGCGGAGCCGGCGATGTCCTTTGCCTCGGTGTTGGCGGGGCGGGGCCTCGGCGGAGCCGGCGGTGTCCTCTGCCTCGTTGTTGGCGCCGCTGGGCCTTGGCGGAGCAGGGCCTCGTCGATGCCAGCGGCGCGGGGACTCGTCGGAGCCGGCATTGTCCTCTGCCTCGTCCTCGGTCTCACCAAACAGCGCCTCGCCCGCTTCATCTCCCTCTTTGCTAGCCTCTTTGTAGGCGGTCGCAGCCTCCACCACCTGCATGCGGTACCGCCAGCGCTCAAGGCGGCCCTTGCGGGTGGAGCGGTACGAGTCGAGCAACGCCTCCTGCTCCGCCCGCTCCTCCCGCTCTGTTGCGATTTGCTCCTCCGCCTGCAGGTGCTCCTCGAGGAGATGGTGGTTGTAGGCGGCGTCGGCCTGCGCCTCCCGGAACTGCTCCTCACGCATCTGCCTCACCATGTCCATATATTGGGCACGGGCCTCGCCGATAGTCATGGTGCAATGCACCGGCAAGGATGGCGCGGAGTAGGGGGTTGGCACCGGATCATCGACTACCATGTTCTCCATTGGGACGTGCTATTCGTCACCCTGGGTGAGGCATAGTTATTCTTCACCCCCCTCTATTTTACCATCAATGCACCGTAAATTTACGTTCCGTAAGTTTTGTCTTATTTCCGACGCAAAAAGGGACCGTAAGAAAATATATAATCGCCGTAAAAAATATTTTATGTTATGTAAAATTACAAACATAAAAACATAGTCTAAAATACACATAAACTGCAAATTTTCTTGTCTTATGACCTATATTTTTATTTTCTTATGTCAAATTTTACGTAGTGAATCAATAGGAATGTAACTATTTGAATTTGAAATGTAATTTAATTATGAAATGATCGTAAGATTACCTCGGGTGAAGAATAACTTATTCTGCACCCTAGTTGATGAATAGTAACACTATATATATAACTATAATTTATTTTGCTTCCTCCTGGTTTCATGACATCACGGTCCCACACCATTGTCAACCTATGTAGTACTCCCTCCTTTCCAGTTTATAGGGCTTATCTCAAAATTTTAGTTTTTCCATTTTATAAGGCTCAATTTGGTTGTTCCCCATCACATGTTCAGACTTCAAGGTGCATTAAATCATTGCATGCAAGTATTAAGAGAAAACTGACCAATGCATGCGCTTTATGCATGCATGCATTGCAATTAATGCATTCGTAAACATAATTTTTTGAGGAAAACAAGAGCATTAATTGGGTGCTTTTGCAAACTACAAAAAATATTCCACCACTCATCATCTACCATGGTTGGTGAGATTTTTGAATTAAGCCTTATAAACCGGAAAGGAGGGAGTAGTCAATAAATGAGAGAATTGCCCAAGAAACGGCCGACAGCTGGGACCAAGCAGCTCGAGCAGTATTTGTGTTTTTGAGGTGTGAGCACTGCAGAGTTTTTTGATGTTTAGCCCAGATATTAATTTTTCTCCTCTGAACAACAACGAAAACATGGCTGCAGGTATTAACTGGGCGGGCTGTGGCCCTTCTAGCCCAGGCCAGATATCCAGCCCAGATATTAATTTTTTTCAAGTTGAAAATGGCTAGCCTAGCTATACTTTTTTTAGGAATACCCAGGCAAGGTCAAGTTGTTATTCTCCGCCCTGCTAGGCTGCAAATCTTTCCTGGGAGGGATGCATTAGGCTTAACAAGAAAATGAGCTTTAAGAAATAATAAATGGGATGTAATTATAAAAACTGGGCAGTAATTATAAAAAATGCACCAAACACGTGATTACTTTATAAAATATTATTTTTGGATATTGAAAATTTTAATTTCATTAATTGTTGCGAGCGCAATGTTTCGTTGGATTTTTACGTAATATAAATTTATATTGAAATTGTATTTAATCTGACTAGAAATTTCGGGATAAAAATATTTCGGATCCCATCAAAATGTGGGAAATTTTATTGAATTCTATTTTGAACGGTTGGTTGAAATGGGTTGTACTTTTAACAAACTGTAAATGGACTGTAGTAAATTCCATTAGAATTCAAAAATGGGCTACACATTCTTACAAATCTCAAATGGGCTATAAGTTCTCTGACACACACTTCTGGCCTTACTAAGTTGACGCGTCCCTTAAAAAAACAGAGTTGACGCGTTATAGTCAACACACGATTCTAGTAGCAGTGGCCGTTGGATGTCCATCCAATAGATGCCATGCTTCTTCTTCAATCTCGAATATTCTAGCGTCACCCGCCCAAAAAATGATTCGTCCCCCTGACATCTTCGCACGCAAGGAAGTGCATCCGAAAAAAAATGATTTGCCCCCCGACTACTGGGACCCACCAGCTACACCTTCGCACGCAAGGAAGTGCGTCTGAGCAAAAAAACGATTCGCCCCCTGACTGCTGGGACCCAGCAGCTACAACTTCGCACGCAAGGAAGTGTGTCCGAGCAAAAAAACAAAATGATTAGCCCCCCTGACTACTGGGACCCACCAGCTACATCTTCGCAGGAAAGGAAGTGCCTGACAGTCCGGACCCACCTGGTCGAAGCGTACGTAGCGTTGTCATTCTGGTCGCGAACGTGTACATACATACTGGTCGATGTAGAGGCGTGCACGTGTCGTAGTAGAGGGGCGCACGTGTCGTAGTAGAGGCGTGCACGTAGCATGTACACGTACGTACAGCGGCCAAGGTGCAAGAAAGAAAATACGGCCACGTATGTGTACATACGGGTGGGGTCTCGAACGCCTACTCGCGCATACGTAGGACCAGGGCTCGTGAACATGGCTGGATCGGAACGAAGAAACAACGTCGTCGTCGTGTTCATGGGGAGGCAATAGAATGCGTCGTGTTCATGGGGAGGCAATGGAAAGCGTCATGTTCATGGGGAGGCCACGGAATGCGTAGTGTTCATCGGGAGGCAACGGAACGCGTGGGAGCCAACCGGTTGGGTCGGAATGGAATGCGTGGTCGTGTTCATCGGGAGGGCTTGGACTGAACATGCGATGGAAACGAGGCCTGGCGTACCGCAGAACGGAGGAAACGGACCTCCTACGGTCAAAACGGGGGTCCTGTTGATCGGGAGGGGTGTGGAGTACCGCAAAATGGAGGAAACGGACCTCCTACGGTCGAAAGGGCGGTCCTGTTGATCGGGAGGGGTGTGGCGTACTGCAAAATGGACGAAACGGACCTCCTACGGTCGAAACAGGGGTCCTGTTCATCAGGAGGGGTATGGCGTACCGCAAAACGGGACTCCACGGGATACTGTTCATCTGCACCGTCGACCTCCTCCAGCCTCCACGGGCTACCGTCGACCTCCTCCAGCCTCCACATGCTCCTGTTCATCCAGCGTCCACCGCGCGCTACTCCATCGGCTATTGTTCAACCAGCCCTCCACCGTCTACTGTTCATCTAGCCCTCCACACCACGGGGGCCTGTTCAACCACCCCTCCATGGGCACCCCTCCACCGTCTACTGTTCATCCAGCCCTCCACCACACCACAGGGTCCTGTTCATCTAGAGGCAACGCCACCGCTCACTGCTCATCCACCCCCCCCTCCCCGCAATGCTCACTGTTCATCCAATCGATCGGCTTCAATTAGCAGCAGTAGTGAAGGAATCGCTCGATCGGGTTCAGTTAACAGCCATCGATCGATCGCTCGGGTTCAGTAACGCGTAGTGATGACCCACAAGTATAGGGGATCTATCGTAGTCCTTTCGATAAGTAAGAGTGCCGAACCCAATGAGGAGCAGAAGGAAATGATAAACGGTTTTCAGCAAGGTATTCTCTGCAAGTACTGAAATAAGTGGTAACAGATAGTTTTGTGATAAGATAATTTGTAACGAGCAACAAGTAACAAAAGTAAATAAAGTGCAGCAAGGTGGCCCAATCCTTTTTGTAGAAAAGGACAAGCCTGGACAAACTCTTATATAAGGAAAAGCGCTCCCGAGGACACATGGGAATATCGTCAAGCTAGTTTTCATCACGCTCATATGATTCGCATTCGGTACTTTGATAATTTGACATGTGGATGGACCGGTGCTTGGGTGCTGTTCTTACTTTAACAAGCATCCAAATTAGGATTAACCTCCATTGCAAGCATGCGCAACTACAACAAAAGTATTAAGGTAAACCTAACCATAGCATGAAACATATGGATCCAAATCAGCCCCTTACGAAGCAACGCATAAACTAGGTTTAAGCTTTTGTCACTCTAGCAACCCATCATCTACTTATTACTTCCCAATGCCTTCCTCTAGGCCCAAATAATGGTGAAGTGTTATGTAGTCAACGTTCACATAACACCACTAGAGGCTAGACAACATGCATCTCATCAAAATATCGAATGAATACCAAATTCACATGACTACTAATAGCAAGACTTCTCCCTTGTCCTCCGGAACAAACATAACTACTCACAAAGCATATTCATGTTCATAATCAGAGCGGTACTAATATGCATAAAGGATTTGAACATATGATCTTCCACCAATTAGACCAACTAGCATCAACTACAAGGAGTAATTAACACTACTAGCAACCTACTAGCACCAATACCGGACTTGGAGACAAGAGTTGGATACAAGAGATGAACTATGGTTCTGAGATGACATGGTGCTGATGAAGATGTTGATGGAGATTGCCCTCTCCCGATGAGAGGAGCGTTGGTGATGACGATGGCGATGATTTCCCCCTCCGGGAGGGAAGTTTCCCCGGCAGAAAAGCTCTGCCGAAGCTCTAGATTGGATCTGCCAAGGTTCCGCCTCGTGTCGGCGGAGTTACGTCCCGAAAGGTTGCTTCCTTTTTTTCTCGACGAAAGACTTCATATAGGAGAAGATGGTCATCGGAGAGCCACCAGGGGGCCCACGAGGCAGGGGGCGCGCCCTAGGGGGGGGCGCCCCACCCTCATGAGCAGGGTGTGGCCCCCCTAGTCTTCATCATTGGCGAGGATTTTTCATTATTTATTATAAGGTATTCCGTGGAGTTTCAGGACTTTTGGATTTGTGCAATATAGGTCTCTAATATTTTCTCCTTTTCCAGCCCAGAATTCCAGCTGCCGGCATTCTCCCTCCTTATGTAAACCTTGTAAAATAAGAGAGAATAGCCATAAGTATTGTGACATAATGTGAAATAACATCCAATAATGCAATAAATATCGATATAAAAGCATCATGCAAAATGGACGTATCAACTCCCCAAGCTTAGACCTCGCTTGTCCTCAAGCGAAAGCCGATAACAATAAATATGTCCCCATGTTTAGAGGTAGAGACGTCGATAAAAATAAAATACGGACATGAGGGCATCATGATTATTCTCATAACAGCAACATACATAGATATTGTCATATGATTACTTATGTTCAAGCGATGATCTATTCACAATGCAAAAGTATGAATCAAAAACCTTATTGAGAACCAACAAACTATAACCTCAGTCATTGAAGCAATTCAAATTTATCATAACATCAGAAAGAGTCTATGTCAGAGCTAAAAAGCAAGTCCACATACTCAACTATCATCTAGTCCTTCATAATTGCTAACACTCGCGTAATACTTGTGGTTACGGAGTTTTAATCGGACACAGAGAAAGATAGGGGCTTATAGTTTTGCCCCACGACCTTTTACCTCAAGGGTAATGTCAACAATAATAACTCATGCCTCCCTACATCCAATTTGATATACCTATCAGGTTCTTTCCAACATGCTGGGCTTGCCAAAGGATAAAATGAAAAAGGAAAGGTGAACATCACCATGACACTTGCATAAGGTAGAAGATAATAATAAAAGATAGGCCCTTCGCAGAGGGAAGAAGAGGTTGCCATGCACTTTTATGGTTGGATGCACAAAACCTTAATGTGAAAGAACATCACTTTATATTGCCCCTTGTGATATCAACCTTTATTATGTAGTCCGTCGCTTTTATTACTTCCACGTCACAAGATCGTATAAAGCTTATTTCTCCCACACCAATCAATCATACATATTTAGAGAGCAATTTTTATTGCTTTGCACCAATGACAACTTACTTGAAGGATCTTATTCAATCCATTGGTAGATATGGTGGACTCTCATGGAAAAACTGGTTTAAGGGTATTTGGAAGCACAAGTAGTATCTCTACTTGGTGCTGAGAATTTGGCTAGCATGAGGGGGAAAGGCAAGCTCAACATGTTGGGTGATCCATGACAACATACTTTATCTTAGATATAAGAAAACATAACCCATTACGTTGTCTTCCTTGTCCAACATCAACTCTTTAGCATGTCATATTTTGATGAGTGTTCCCAATCATAAAAGATGTCAATGATAGTATATTTATATGTGAAACCTCTCTTTCCTTATTACTTCCTATTAATTGCAACGATGACCAAAGCTATGTCTGCCAACTCCCAACAACTTTTTATCATCACACTCTTTCTATGTGAAGTCATTACTATCAATAAGATCAATATGAACTTTTGTTTCTTCTTATTCTTTTTCTCTTTTATTTTATTCACCCAAGATCATAGCAAGGAAATCAAGCCCTTGACTCAACACTAATCTTTATTATATAGCTCACGAACTCGCTTACATAGAAGGATAATAAAGCAAAACTCACAACTAGATCATGCCATAACCTTTATTCTACTAGATCAAAATACTACTAATAGGATCGAATGAAGGAAAACGGTAAAGATAGGAGTTGTGATTGTGATACGATACTGGGGCACCTCCCCCAAGCTTGGCAGTTGCCAAGGGGAGTGCCCATACCCATGTTATTATATCTCCTTGGTTGGTGAAGGAGGTGGAGGTGTTGTTGATGGCGGATAGTCGCACATCGAGCGTAGGAGGTCGTCTAACTTGCGGATAATGCCCTTGAGTGCGATGATATGCTCCTTCAACAAAATATTTTCACGTGTGCAATACTTATTTTGTATACGAGCCAACTCAATCATCTTGAAAGCTTCGATTTCTATAGGGGTAAGAAGATTATGATCCAGTTGAAGGGTGCCTTCTGTTGTTGGAACTTGGTCCTCCATGGCCTTCTTGATCCCTTCATCCTTGTTGATCTCCATAGGTTCTTCTCTCTTCAGCTCTATCTTCATTAGCCAAGCATCGTTGCCCTCGTGGTTGGAGGAGGAGGGAGATGACATAGTGCCTGGCCTTGACAACCCTGACAGAAAATAGCTCGAAACAAAGACAGGGGATTTTTGCGTGATACGGGAGTCAAAACCCCCGGGAGATTATATATTGAATTTTTACTGACCAAAATACATATCGTGCAAGAAAACAGAGTCCGAAAGGCACACGAGGAGCTCACGAGGTAGGGGGGCGCGCCTAGGGGGATAGGGCGCGCCCTCCACCCTCGTGGGGCCCTCGTGTCCTTCCGGACTGCTACTTAATTTTCTATTTTTCTAAATATTCCAAAACAGAGAAATATTGCCTTAAAAATTGTTTTGGAGTCGGTTTACTTACCGTACCACATACCTATTCCTTTTCGGAGTCTGAAATGTTCTGGAAAGTGTCCCTTATGTATTCCTCTGGGGTTACGGTTTCAATAATATTGGTTTCAACATTTATGGGATTACCTGAGATATAATGTTTGATTCTTTGACCATTTACCACCTTCGGATATGTGCCTTCAAAGTTGTTGATTTTTATGGCACCGGAACGATAGACCTCCTCGATAACATATGGGCCTTCCCATTTAGAGAGAAGTTTCCCTACAAAAAGTCATAAACGAGAGTTGTATAGCAATACATAATCACCTACATTAAACTCACGCTTTTGTATCCTTTTTTCATGCCATCTTTTAACTTTTTCTTTAAACTGTTTGGCATTCTCATAGGCCTAGGTTCTCCACTCATCAAGTGAGCTAATGTCAAATAGTCCCTTCTCACCGGAAAGTTTGGAATCATAATTGAGCTCTTTAATGGCCCAATATGCCTTATGTTCTATTTCGAGAGGTAAGTGACATGCTTTCCCATAAAACATTTTATACGGAGACATACCCATAGGATTTTTATATGCAGTTCTATAGGCCCATAATGCATCATCAAGTTTCTTGGACCAATTCTTTCTAGATCTATCAACTGTCTTTTGCAAAATCAATTTAATCTCTCTATTACTCAGTTCTACTTGACCACTAGACTGTGGGTGGTATGGACATGCAATTCTATGATTAACATCATACTTAGCAAGCATTTTACGAAAAGCACCATGAGAAAAATGTGAACCACCATCAGTCATTAAGTATCTAGGGACTCCAAACCTCGGAAAAAATAACTTCTTTAAGCATCTTAATAGAGGTGTTATGATCAACACTACTAGTTGGAATAGCTTCTACCCACTTAGTAACATAATCAACACCAACTAAAATATGTGTATACCCATTAGAGGAAGGAAACGGTCCCATATAATCAAAGCCCCAAACATCAAACGGTTCAATAACAAGTGAATAGTTCATAGGCATTTCTTGACGTCTACTAATATTACCAATTATTTGACATTCATCACAAGACAAGACAAACTTGCGGGCATCTTTGAAAAGAGTAGGCCAATAAAAACCGGATTGCAATACCTTATGTGCAGTTCTATCTCCCGCGTGGTGTCCTCCATAAGTTTCAGAGTGGCACTTGCGTAGGATCTGTTCATGTTCATGCTCAGGTACACAACGTCTAATAACACCATCTACTCCTTCTTTATAAATATGTGGGTCATCCCAAAAGTAATGTCTCAAATCATAGAAGAACTTTTTTCTTTTGTTGGTATGTGAAGCTAGGTGGTATAAATTTAGCAACTATGTAATTAGCATAATCAGCATACCAAGGGGTACTACGAGAAGTACTTATGACATTTAGTTGCTCATTAGGAAAGCTATCATCAATAGGTAGTGGGTCATCAAGAACATTCTCTAACCTAGATAAGTTGTCTGCAACGGGGTTCCCAGCTCCTTTTCTATAAACAATATGCAAATCAATTTCTTGTAGCAAGAGAACCCATCTAATAAGTCTAGGTTTAGCATCTTTCTTCTCCATAAGATACTTAATAGTAGATGATCAGTGTGGATAGTTACTTTAGAATCAACAATATAAGTATAAGGTCTGAACTTATCACAAGCAAATAAAACTGCTAAAAGTTCTTTTTCAGTAGTAGCATAATTTCTTTGAGCATTCTCTAGAGTCTTACTAGCATAATGGATACCATTTAATTTCTTATCAACTCTTTGCCCTAGAACAGCACCTACAGCATAATCACTAGCATCACACATAATTTCAAAGGGTAAATTCCAATCTGGTGGCTGAACAATAGGTGCAGAGACTAATGCTTTCTTAAGTATTTCAAATGCCTCTACACAATCATCATTAAAGAAAAATGGTATATCTTTTTGTAATAAATTAGTCAGAGGCTGAGAAATTTTTGAGAAGTCCTTAATGAACCTCCTATAAAATCCGACGTGACCACGGAAACTTCTTATACCTTTGATGTCCTTGGGACATGGCATCTTTTCAATAGCATCAACCTTGGCTTTATCAACTTCAATACCTCTTTCGGAAACTTTATACCTCAAGACAATACCTTCATTAACCATAAAGTGACACTTTTCCCAATTCAAGACAAGATTAGTTTCTTCACATCTCTGCAAAACTCGATCAAGATTGCTCAAGAAATCGTCAAAAGAAGATCCATAGACGGAAAAGTCATCCATGAAAGCCTCACAAATCTTTTCACAAAAGTTAGAGAATATAGCCATCATGCATCTTTGAAAGGTAGCAGGTGCATTACATAAACCAAAAGACATACGTCTATAAGCAAAAGTACCAAAAGGGCATGTAAAAGTAGTCTTTGATTGATATTTAGCCGACACAGGTATTTGAGAGAAACCAGAATAACCATCTAGAAAGCAGTAATGTGTATGTTTGCATAATCTTTCTAGCATTTGGTCGATAAAAGGTAAGGGGTAATAATCTTTCTTAGTAGCCTTATTTAATTTGCGGAATTCAATTACCATCCTATAACCTGTAATGATTCTTTATGGAATCAATTCATCTTTATCATTAGGAACAACAGTAATACCTCCCTTCTTAGGGACACAATGAACATGACTTACCCACTGACTATCAGCAACAGGATAAATTATACCTGCCTCTAGAAGCTTTAGTATTTCTTTTCTTACCACTTCTTCCATTTTAGGATTCAGACATCGTTGAGGATCACGAACTGGTTTGGCATCTGCTTCCAAATTTATTTTATGTTGACATAGAGTGGGACTAATGCCCTTAAGATCATCAAGAGTATATCCAATAGCAGCACGGTGCTTCTTCAGAGTTTTCAATAATCTTTCTTCTTCATGCTCTGAAAGGTTAGCAGTAATAGTAACATGATATATATTCTTTTCATCAAGATAAGCATATTTAAGATTATCAGGCAACAATTTAAGCTCAAACATGGGATCACCCTTAGGTGGAGGGGGATCCCCTAGGATTTCAACAGGCAAATTATGTTTCAGCATAGGTTCCTGTTTAAAGAATACTTCATCTATTTCTCTTCTTTCATTCATAAACATATCATTCTCATGGTCTAGCAAATATTGTTCTAAAGGATCACTAGGAGGTACGCAATAGAAGCAAGACCAATAATTTCATCCTTACTAGGCAATTCTTCTTCACGGTGTTGTTTACTAAATTTAGAGAAATTAAACTCACGAGTCATATCATCCAAGCCAATAGTAACAACATTATTTTTGCAGTCTATCCTAGCATTACCTGTATTCAAGAAGGGTCTACCAAATATAATGGGACAAAAGCTATCTTGTGGGGAACTAAGAACAAGAAAATCAGCAGGATATTTAGTTTTCCCGCACAAGACTTCAACATCTCTAACAATTCCCATTGTTGAAATAGTATCTCTATTAGCAAGTTTAATTGTGACATCAATATCTTCTAACTCAGCAGGTGCAATCTCATGCTTGATTTCTTTATACAAGTCATAAGGTATAACACTAGCACTAGCACCCATATCACATAAGCCATGATAATAATGATCTCCTATTTTAACAGAAATAACAGGCACGCCTACCATAGGTCTATGTTTATCTTTAGTACAAGGTTTAGCAATTCTAGCAGTTTCACCGCAGAACTAAATAACATGCCCATCAATATTATCAGACAAGAGCTCTTTAACAATAGCAATATTAGGTTCAACCTTAACTTGCTCAGGAGGTGTATATGTTTTAATATTGCTTTTACGAACCACAGTTGAAGCTTTAGCATGATCCTTTATTCTAACAGGGAAAGGTGGTTTCTCAACATAAGAAGTAGGAACAATAGGATCATTATAAGTATTTTCTTCAACTTTAATAGGTGCAGCTACTTTTACTTCTATGGGAGGATGATATTTAAACCACTTCTCCTTAGGGAGATCAACATAAGTAGAAAAATATTCACAGAAAGAAGCTACTATCTCAGAATCAAGTCCATATTTAGTGCTAAACTTACAGAAAATATCGGTATCCATAAAAGATTTAACACAATCAAACTTAGGTGTCATACCTAACTCCTTACCATTGTCGAGGTCCCAATATTCAGAGTTGTGTTTAATTCTATCCAATAAATCCCATTTGAATTCAACAGTCTTCATCATAAAAGAGCCAGCACAAGAAGTATCAAGTATGGTGCGATTGTTATCAGAAAGCCGAGCATAAAAATTTTGAATAATCATTTCTCTTGAGAGCTCATGATTGGGGCATGAATATAACATTGATTTAAGCCTCCCCCAACCTTGAGTGATGCTTTCTCCATTGCGAGGCCAAAAATTATATATATAATTGCGATCACGATGAACAAGATGCATAGGGTAATACTTTTGATGAAATTCCAATTTCAATCTTCTATAGTTCCATGATCTCGTATCATCACATAGCCTATACCATATCAATGCGTCTCCCTTCAAAGATAAAGGAAAGACCTTCTTATTAGCAACATCATCGTTTATACCTGCAAGCTTAAATAATCCACAAACTTCATCCACATATATTAGCTGTTCATCAGGATGCTTTGTTCCATCTCCTGTAAAAGGATTAGCTAGCAGTTTTTCTATCATACCCAAAGGATACTCATAAGGAATTTCATTTTCATATTCATTTTCAGTAGGTTCAGTAGGTTGAGGAGCAACTCTTTGCTCTACTGGTCGGGGTGAAGATACCCCGAACAAGCCCCTCAGAGGATTACTTTCCATAGTAACAAGTGACAGTAAATTTCAACACACTATATAAATTTTTCCTTACCAAATTCCACCTACCAAAGGCGCTTCACTCCCCGGCAACGGCGCCAGAAAAGAGTCTTGATGACCCACAAGTATAGGGGATCTATCGTAGTCCTTTCGATAAGTAAGAGTGTCGAACCCAACGAGGAGCAGAAGGAAATGATAAACGGTTATCAGCAAGGTATTCTCTGCAAGTACTGAAATAAGTGGTAACAGATAGTTTTGTGATAAAATAATTTGTAACGAGCAACAAGTAACAAAAGTAAATAAAGTGCAGCAAGGTGGCCCAATCCTTTTTGTAGCAAAGGACAAGCCTAGACAAACTCTTATATAAGGAAAAGCGCTCCCGAGGACACATGGGAATATCGTCAATCTAGTTTTCATCACGGTCATATGATTCGCGTTCGGTACTTTGATAATTTGACATGTGGGTGGACCGGTGCTTGGGTGCTATTCTTACTTAAACAAGCATCCCAATTATGATTAACCTCTACTGCAAGCATCCGCAACTACAACAAAAGTATTAAGGTAAACCTAACCATAGCATGAAACATATGGATCCAAATCAGCCCCTTACGAAGCAACACATAACTAGGGTTTAAGCTTCTTTCACTCTAGCAACCCATCATCTACTTATTACTTCCCAATGCCTTCCTCTAGGCCCAAATAATGGTGAAGTGTTATGTAGTCGACGTTCACATAACACCACTAGAGGCTAGACAACATGCATCTCATCAAAATATCAAACGAATACCAAATTCACATGACTACTAATAGCAAGACTTCTCCCTTGTCCTCAGGAACAAACGTAACTACTCACAAAGCATATTCATGTTCATAATCAGAGGGGTAATAATATGCATAAAGGATCTGAACGTATGATCTTCCACCAATTAAACCAAATAGCATCAACTACAAGGAGTAATTAACACTATTATCAACCTACTAGCACCAATCCCGGACTTGGAGACAAGAATTGGATACAAGAGATGAAATAGGGTTTTGAGATGAGATGGTGCTGATGAAGATGTTGATGGAGATTGCCCTGTCCCGATGAGAGGAGTGTTGGTGATGACGATGGCGATGATTTCCCCCTCCGGGAGGGAAGTTTCCCCGGCAGAACAGCTCTGCCGGAGCTCTAGATTGGATCCACCAAGGTTCCGCCTCGTGGCGGCGGAGTTTCGTCCCGAAAGGTTGCTTCCTATTTTTTTCTCGACGAAAGACTTCATATAGGAGAAGATGGTCATCGGAGAGCCACCAAGGGGCCCACGAGGTAGGGGGCGCGCCCTAGGGGGGGCGCCCCACCCTCGTGAGCAGGGTGTGGGCCCCCTAGTCTTCATCTTTGGCGAGGATTTTTCATTATTTATTATAAGGTATTCCATGGAGTTTCAGGACTTTTGGAGTTGTGCAGAATAGGTCTCTAATATTTGCTCCTTTTCTAGCCTAGAATTCCAGCTGGCGGCATTCTCCCTCCTTATGCAAACCATGTAAAATAAGAGAGAATAGCCATAAGTATTGTGACATAATGTGAAATAATAGCCCATAATGCAATAAATATCGATATAAAAGCATGATGCAAAATGGTCGTATCACATAGCCTACAGTGCAATCGCTCGGGTTCAGTTAGAGCCCAATGCCTCGCTCGGGTTCAGTTAGAGCCAATGCCTCGCACACACGCGCGTACGTGTACAAGAGAAACGCGCATCGCTCGGCCCCCGACCTCCCACCGTAACCGGGAACTCCCCGAAATTTTCCTCGCCCTCGCTTCTACCACGGTTTTCCCATCATGGACGGCCCAAAGAATGTCATGCAGCTGCGTCTCCGGCCCGCCCATCACGAAAAGCCCATTTTCTGTCATGATTTTTTGTCATAGAAGTAGGAGCCCACCACATCTATGATGATACTGGGATGAAAAGCCCAATTTCTGTCATGATTTTTTGTCATAGAAGTAGAAGCCTTTTTGTCATGATTTTTTATCGTCGTAGAAGTGTCATATGTATGACAAAGATTTCATTCGGCCCAAAATGTCACGGATGTGTCTTTTTTTTGTAGTGATATCTTGTAATTCATACATGCATTGACATATAATATGAAGAATTTGAAATGCATGA
This sequence comes from Triticum urartu, assembly GCF_003073215.2. Taxonomy (NCBI): domain Eukaryota; kingdom Viridiplantae; phylum Streptophyta; class Magnoliopsida; order Poales; family Poaceae; genus Triticum; species Triticum urartu. Next base: position 421,446,775 of record NC_053022.1, on the reverse strand, counting down.
TGAAATATGGTGACTGATGTAATCCACCATGCGTGCATTAACATTAATAAGGAATAAGCATGCAGGAAAGCACAACAAAAGTATCAGGCCACCATAGAGTTTAAGATTACAAATCGATCCAGCAAAGTCTTCAAAAGAACGAGAGTTGTTACTTAGAAAAAAACGCCCATAAAAGTAGACCTGCTTGAAGACTAACTCAAATTTCTCCCCCTTTGTCATCGAATGACCAAAAGGTTGAAAATGAGGACAAACGCCCCTGAAGAATATCAAGTTGATGGAGGAGCGCCAGCGTTGTTGGGGTCGTTTGTCGTTGTAGGGCCTGCCGCAGTGTCGTCCAAGTCTTCATACTCGTCGGTGTCGCGGGATGAAGAATATGAACTGGCCACCAAGGTAGGAACTTTGACCTTCTTGAATTTCTTCGGAGGAGGTGCAGACCAGTCAAAATCTTCCTTGAGACCCATTTTCTTTAGATCTTCTTCACCATACAAATGAGATAAGACAGCCCAGGTGCGACCGAAAACTTCATGGAGGTAGTAATGGTTTTTCTTCACTGCATTATGTGTAGCAGTCATGTTGTGAAGAATAGAACCAAACTGACGCTTAACCCATTTATGATTTCGATCCACCTTCTGGTGAAGACTAAGAAGCAGCTCACGGTCAGTCATCACACGTGGAGCTATGGCTTGAGGAGTAGACTTGGGTGCATTGGCAGCAGAATCATGAGTGGCAGAGTCATCATTGGTGGAGTAAGATGTAACTTTGTGAAACTGACCATCCAATGGACGAATGCCTTCATCAATGACAAGAGGTTTCTTTCCCTTTTCATCAGTTGAAGTAAAAGTCTGCTTGAGGACTTCAATCAGGGGCAAGTAGCTGAGGTGATTCTGAAAATCAGCCTTGTAGTTGAGTGAAGACCTTGTTCTGAGGAATCTCATAATCCAAGGAGCATAAGGCTTCAACTCAAACGGAGAGAGTGCAACATTTGCCAGAGTCCTCATGAAGAAATCATCATAATTGGTTGGAATGCTATGAATGATGTTGAATAGTAGATTCTTCATGATGCCAACTATTTCCTCATCAGATGAGTCGTGGCCTTTGATGGGGCTCATTATCCTCATCATAATGCGATAGACTGTTCTGGGCACATAGAGTAAGTCCTTTACGAGGAATTTGGTCCTTGGTCCTTGACCGGACTTCAGAGGCTTCATTAACACTTGCATGTAATGAGCAGTGAGTTCAGGTTCTTGGTACAGGTAGCGAGCTCCTTCACTACACTACTAGGAAAAGGCCTACTAATGGCGCACCTAATTTGGTCATTAATGGCGCATTAGTGGTGCGCCATTAGTGCCACGCCATTTGTATATTTTACTAATGGCGCACCACAGGTGCGCCATTAGTATCTGGTACACTAATGGCGCACCTCAGATGCGCCATTAGTATATACAACAGTGCGCCATTAGTATGCCTCCCAGGAGGCCATGTACACCCAGGTGCTTTGGCATACTAATGGCGCACAACAACAAGATGCGCCATTAGTAACTTCGGCATTCTAATGGTGCACTGTTTAATGATGCGCCATTAGTATCCTTTGGCATACTAATGGCGCACTGTGATGTGATGCGCCATTAGTATGAATATTAGGTTTTTTTATTTTGTAATTTTCTGTTTTTTGCACAGGTTACAAAATGTATAATTGGACAAAATATAGACAGCACACATCAACAACAGATTCATCGAATACAATAGAAGATTAGTCTCTGAATACAATTCATCATATTAGTCTCCGAATACAATTCATCATATTAGTCTCCAAATTGAAAATACCGAAGAAAGATAGAACATTATATTACAAGTCTCGAGACCGCGAGTAGCGAGTTTGTCTTCACATTACAAGTCGATATCGATCATCTAAACTACCATCACATAGAAGAGAGCTGCGGTCATCACGATGAGCATCATCACGATGAAACTCGTCTTCATCCGGTTCCTCCAGCGCTCCCTCCCCTCTCCCGCTAGATAGCGGGCGTATCTAGATTCGGCCTCGGCCCTAGTGGTGTACCCTTTGTAACTGTTACCGCTGAATCGGTGAACCTGTCTCCGACACTCCTCCCAGTCGTTGTAGACTCCAGGAACCTTACCCTTGTACACGACATACGACGGCATCGCTATGCAGTAGCCAAACGAAACGTTAGTACCAATTCACAGACAATACATAAGCAATATATAAGTATGCAACAGAACGATCGGAAGAGAAAAGCAAGACATTAATAGCATCGATTACATCTAAGTTGAACGACTCTCGAAACCAAAGAGACATACTACAAGTTCATTAAAGTTTAATTACAACATGAGCCAATCGATGTTTCAGAACTAGACACAGCATCACTGCTTTCGACTCGACTCAAGGGACCGAAGCGTGGATGAAGCCGCCGTCTATCGTGGGAGTCATGAAATAACGGTCGTTGTCAGCTTGCATTTGTAGCATTGTGTCAATGTCACTGTTGGACGGTTGATTTCTGAGGTAGAACTGCCCCGAGGTACGAAGGACATCTTGATGGATGATTTCCGCAAACTCCGACTGGATGCGAAAGAATTCTTGTCTGATGTCTGCATCCTGGATTACCGACACGCTCGCGGCCCAATCTTTGAGTTTACTCGGTAGCAGAAGTTGATGATGGTCCCGTACGATCGCCCGGATGTGATGGATGGCGTAGTAGGCACCCTTCTGACCGCCAGGCAGCTGCTTGACGCAGCAGAACATCGTATTGTGGGAGAACACGTGCTTGCCGTACTTACAAATAGGCCTGGTGAAGGTGCCTCCAGATTTGACATAGCCGGGGAGAATATCATCAAGAACCTTCTTGACATTTGTGTAGTCTACGTTCGACTGACGGTCCGGGTCGAAATACGTGGCCATGGAATATTTGGGGCTTAGGAGGATGAGCGTGCAATGTGTGTCACTGTAGAAAACACGGAATGTTAAAAGAAAAACGATCGAAATCTAAGAATTCATATGTTACGGGGCGGTTGAGGGGAGGACTTACTCGGGAAAGTAAGGCACGAGGAAGTTATCCTTATCTTGGTTTGCCAGAATGACGCCTTCGAGGTAAGAAGTCGCGACTTGCCGGTCCCCGGCGCTGCCCAAGATCTTGGCACGCATGTAGAAGGGGTCGACTATCACGATGTCCGGGGTCTTGTCGCTAATGATCCGCATCTCCATACTCAGCGAAAATAGCCCAACGAAGGTGTAGTGCAGCGGATGAAGGTTCAACATAGCGTGGATGTCATCAAACCGCAGGACGATCGTACCCCCGATGGAGTTATCCACAAAGCCCTTGCCCTCTGGCACCTTGGCCGCGAAAACCGGGTATGCCACATCCTTCTCTCCGAGACGCCGCTTCTCCAAAGAAAGAACACTGTCATGCAGACTCCGCATAGCACCGATTGCAGCATCGAGCATATTTCTCGATAGCATCGGCCTACCCGCCACATGCACCCTCCTCGAGATATCCTCAGGTGAAGGTGGCCCGTCCCTAAGCACGGATCGTACTCGGTGCCGGCTGGCCCGCACCCTTGTTAGTCTTTCTTTTGCGTGCCTTATTCTTCTCCTGTAATGGGACCGAGTTCTGCTCACAGACCGCCTTCTTGAGTGTGTTGGGGCTGATAATATTTCGCACCTCGCCTATCTGAGGCTCGGTGAAGTCGGCAGCTGGAGGCGTCTCCTAAGAGCTGAACGGCAGACGACGCCTGTTGCAACTTGGCTTCTCCGCGGTACCAGCTAGATCGCACACGTCTTTTGTTGGGTTGGGTTCTTGAGAAGGAGGCCCCATGAAGTCACCACCGTACCCATGATCGGCAAAGTACTGATCGACGTTGGCAAATGTATCGTCGTCGTCGTCGTTCTGATCCTGTGCCATATGCATGTTTGGATCCAGTGGCATAGGGATGTCCGGCACCATTGCGGCGGTCTTGCCATGGGGCCAACTTGACGCCGGCACGACTGGCGGTGTTGTCTTTCGGGTGGTGTCCCCCGCCCCCAAACGAATCTGGCTCTTCGGCCAAAGCAGGGGCCAGCTCAGGCAGGCGCTGAGGGTCATCACGTCATCATCGTCGGCCCCGACGGGTCGAATCGGAGGTAACAACTCGTCGCAGCCTGGCAGCACCTGAACCAATTGAACCCTAAACAAGTTGGGTGGCATCTGGGTACCGTGGAACAAGGGTTTGCCCGGTTGAATGATTTTGCCCTTGGCGACATCGACCAACTCGTTGTTCACGAAGTGCAGGAGAGTGCACGGAACATCGGTGGCGCCCTGCGAAAACATGTAGGGCGTCAGGGATGCCCAGTCAAAGGCAAGGAGATGAAGTCCTCGACCGAGAGAGGCTTAATTAGTTACCGTGATGATGGCGTCGAGCTCGGCTAATGTCGAGGCACCGCCAACGGCGGGCGTGCAGTTGACGGAGGGGCCGCTTGCTGCAGAGGTGCCGGCCGGCGTACACCCGGGTGCATTAAGTTCCCGTGCCGGCGTCGGAGACACCAATGCCGCCTCCGCCGGAGACACCAATGGCCCCGCCATCGCGTTCTGCGAGTTGCTGGCCGTGAAGCTAGGAATCGGGGGCGGCCCCTGTTGGCCGCCCGCAATCCACGCACTAATCCCCTGGATCAAGGTAGGCACAATGGCGGTGATCGTCGCTCCGAGTTGTTGTTGCACTTGCTCTTGGACAATCTCCGGAATCCGCGGCACCTGTGCCCTGAGTTCTTAAACCTCGCGTGCCTAGCTTTCCGAGCTGGTCTTTTTCTCCTTTCACCCACCAGTGTTATAGTATGACGGCCATTTTGTCGACAAGCCTTTGCCGGCCACACGACCAGCTGACGTCGGCTTACTGAGCTTATCCTTGTTCTTCATTACATTCAACGCCCTATTTAGAGTGGTGTCCCAAGGGTTGCTCTTAGTCGACCCCGCGCTACTGCTTCCAGTCGCCTGCGGAAGGAATGTGAACCATTTAGAAATTTGGCTTCATTAATTAGAATGCAACCATATGGAGCTAATTACGCGGGGGTGTATTCCTTACCAGAACAAGCTCAAGCGCTCTGGTCTTCGGATCCGTGGTAAGTTCCTTTGTTTTTGGGTCCTTCTTGTACCGGGCCCTGACAAAGTTCCTGGTCTGCTTGTCACCGTATTTATCGAAGAGGGGCGGTAGGCCTTGCTCGGCACGGTCCGCCTCCTCCTTGTCCCATATAGGCTCCGCCACTCTGTAACCGCCGGGACCGAGTGTGTGTTCCCCTAAGTTCAGCTCCCGCATTTCTTTCCCCCACTTACTTGATTCGGAGTTTGCGGTGCTCGAGCAATTGATCTTGAAGTCATTGTAGTCATCTTCGGTGATCGAAGGATTTTTCTCCTTGATCTTCTCATAACTCTCACCTTTCTCGATCATTCTCTTCACATTGCTTTTCCAAGTAGACAGGGCCTTGCTCATCTTCGTGAGGGCAGCATTGTTCACTTTATTCCCTTTGAGGCTTGTGTTTTCAAATTCAGCGGGGAACTTGTATCGTTCGTGCAGCTTCGTGAAGAGGAGGTTGCGCAAATTCCCTCGGTTAGGATGCCTCAGGTTCTCGGTGTTGATCGAGACGGTGCTCCGGAGAATGCACCTGAGCTGAAGCGAGTACCCCTTGACTATTCGTTCGGGCGCCGTTGGATTCCCGTCGGAGTCCACTTCAGTAACTTCCTCCTTGAGGGTGCGGAGCACGGTCGGGCGCCGGTCCTTCCGTTGCCTCTTCGGTTGGCTGCCATCTGTGCGTGCGCCGCCATCATCAGTGGTGGCATCCTCGGCGGCACCATCAGTGGTGGCATCAGTGGGGTCATCCTCAGCGGTACCATCAGTGGTCTCAGGATCGGTGGGGAAGGCGGCGTCCTCATACAAGTGAGGTTGTTCCTCCATCTCCTGGGACAGCTCCCAGAATGCCTTGCTGCCCGAACCCCCGGCCTCATCGTTGTTGGCCATGTTTCTCTCTAAATAGGAACAAAGTTTGGTCAAAAAGTTGGTTATTGTCAAGGAACAAGATCATGGTCTCATCATTTAGGGTTTGTCGACACCGAGGCATCCTAAAAGCTAAGCTTTTATCATTGAGGGTTTTTTGACGCCGAGGCACCCTAAAAGCCTAAGCTTTCATCATTTCGGTTTTTATCGACACCGAGGCACCCTAAAAGCCATGCATTAGTCACAAGTACGCCGGGGCACTTGATCCTACTTAATTAACTACTAAGATACCCTGGCCCATGCATTAGTCACAAGTACCCCATATGTCCTATTTTTAGCAAAGTCATGCTAAAATTCACGAAAAATTCCAGCATGACCTTTGCTGAAAATAGGACATATGGAGTACCCAAATTTGCCGGAACGGAAGTTAATCGACATTCCGGCAAACTCAAGGGCCTCTCGGGGTACCTGCAAAATCATTATCCAATGAAGGAATTGTGCCGCACACTGCTGCCTCACACTGCTGCCAAAATCATTATCGACATGCTGAACTTGTATTTCACTCTGCATAGCTGAACAGTCTAACAACCAGAAATATATAAAAAGAACTGCACTGCAACCAGAAAATTTAATCATGGAGATTACACTGAAAATATGGGCTAAATTACACTGTAATTCTAGGGTATATTACACAGTTGCAGACACCTCACACTAACAGTTTCAGACTTGAATAGATTCAGATAACTAAGAAGAACATATCCGGAGGAGGGAGGGAGGATGGGGGTGCATTACCCTAATGTGCTAAACGACGTAAGCGCGTGTGTGCGAGTGGGAGAGGAGGAGAGGAGGAGGGGGAGCTCACGGTGGCCGTAGGGATAGGGCAGTGGGGCGCGGGGAGGATGTCGGGGACGACGACGATGCAGGGGAGGAGGCGACGAGGTCCGGGTGGTGGTGGTGCTCCGGCAACGGTGGTGTGGACGGGGTGGCGTCCGGGCCGCCGGCGACGAGGGCGGCGGGGCGATGGCGTCCAACGAGGTGGGGCGACGGGGAGAGCGGCGCCGACGTCGGGGCCTCGGGTGGCGGTGGTTGGAGACGTCGTGGCGGGGTCGAGGCGGCGTCGGGGCAGCGTCGAGGCGGCGGGGCAGCGTCGAGCTGGCGGGGCAGCAGCGTCTGGAGAGGAGAGGGGAAGGGGATCGAGGGCGAGGGCGAGGGAGAGAGAGGGGATAGGTTTGGGCCGGGGTGGAAATATGGATGGGGGCGGCACAATACTAATGGCGCACCACCCCTCGGTGCGCCATAAGTACATCCATACTAATGGCGCACCTCACCCTGGTGCGCCATTAGTACATCCATACTAATGGCGCACCTCACCCCGGTGCGCCATTAGTATTTGTGTTTAAATATGTTCAAACTTGTTTTATAAGACAGTAATAATTTTTTATAAGACAGTAATAATTTTTTTTATAAGATGGCTACTGCAACAGTAATATTTTTTTGTAAGACAGTAATAATTTTTTTTAAATATCATCAAACAGTAATGTCGATGGAGCGGGGGAGGGTGCGCGGGGTGCGGGGGGTCGGCGGCGGCGGTTGAGTAGGGGAGGGGTGCGGGGGGTCGGCGGCGGCGGCGGGGGGACGGGGGGGTGCTCGGCGGCGAGGGGGACCGGATCTGGCGAGGTGGGATAGCGATCGAGATGGAGGGGGATCGAGATCGAGTGTCCATGAAATTTAAAAATATTCATGATAGTTCAAAAAGTGCCCATGAAATACAATCGAGAAATGAAGGCTACGATTTAAATACAATCGATCTTAGCTAGCTATCTGTTCACAATCTTCTTGCCCTTCTTTTTCGCAAATGGAGTTCTTCTGTGGAACGGACGTCCTTTAGGTAGGGTGGTCCTGCTTCTTCTTGTGGTGTATGCTGCTACTTCATCATCGTTGTCATGTTCGATCCTCGGGTCACCGTACTTGTCGAAGTCTTGCTCATTGGCTACTCCATCCATTCCGATGATCTTCCTTTTGCCTCTCCTCACGACAACACGACTGGGCTTTGACGGGTCGGTAATGAAGAAGCATTGGTCCACTTGGGAAGCCAGTACCCATGGCTCATTTTTCACGGTGACGTTTGCGCCCGCGGTCTTGGATTTGGCTTTGGGTATAACCATGGTGGTGAAATACCGGTCTTCTTTTAGGACGCTCTTCGCCCATCTGACACGGAACATTGGGACCTTCTCTCCAGCGTAGCTCAGCTCCCAGATCTCCTCGATCCTTCCGTAGTATCTGTCCTTGTCGTTACCGGTGTAGGATTCCATCGTTACCCCGGAGTTCTGATAACCATCGCTCTTCATGTCCTTGGCCTCGGTGTAGAATGTGTAGCCGTTGATATCGTACGCCTCATAGGTCATCAGGTTGTGCTCGACGCCCTGTGACAAGGCGAATATGAGTTGTTCTTCTGCGGAAGAATCCTCATGTAAAGGGTACGACAGAAGCTTCTGCTTGAAAGAACGCGTGAAACATGAGTTGTGCTCTTTGAGTATATCCGTCCGTCCTCTGTTGGCCTCGGTCATTGTACGTCTTCTTAATAAAGGTTTTGTGCTCTACCACCCAAGGATCGACCACGTCTATGTGTTGTAGCGCGACTAGGTTTGCTCTTTCAAAGTCGGCGAGTCGACCCTCAAAGTCGACATGCATTTCGCGGCGACCCTCACGGTGACCCCATCCAGCGAGCCTGCCGAGGTGCCTGTTGACGGGCAGACCAACGGGGTTCTCGATGCCTAGATAATTCATGCAGTAGGAGATGCACTCTTCGGTCAGAAAGCCCCTGGCTATGCTTCCCTCTGGACGTGACATGTTGCGAACGTATCCTTTGATGACAGCATTCATCCTTTCGAACGGCATCATGCTGTGCAGGAACGTCGGCCCGAGTTGGATGATATCGTCCACGATATGGACCAGCAGATGCACCATAACGTCGAAGAATGCGGGCGGGAAGTACATCTCAAGCTCGCATAGTATCACCACGATCTCTTCCTGTAGCCTTCTGAGTTGCCTCATGCCAACAGACTTCCGAGAGATGACGTCGAAAAAGTTGCATAGGCAAAATAGCGTTTCACGGACGAGCGCGTCCATGATCCCACGGATTGCAACTGGAAGTATCTGCGTCATCAGCACGTGACAGTCGTGAGACTTCATCCCGCTGAACTTCTGCTTCGCTGGGTCTAGGTATCTTCTTATCTTCCCCGCGTAACCGTAAGGAAGTTTTACTCCTAGGAGGCAGGTGAAAAACTGCTCGATCTCCTCCTGACTTAGAGTGAAGCACGCGGGAGGGTAGTCATTTCCGGTCTTCTTGGCCTTTTTGCCTTTGCGACGACTTTCCGTGTCCTGCTTCGCCTCATCATCATCATCATCATATATAGCGTGAAGCTCCTGCCTGATGCCCATTGATTTCAAGTCTGCCCTTGCTTTCGGCCCATCTTTGGTCCTCTCTGGCATGTTGAGCAGGGTACCAAGCAGACTCTCGCACACGTTCTTCATGATATGCATTACATTAAGGCTGTGAGGCACACGGTGGATCTTCCAGTACGGCAAGTCCCAGAAAATAGACCTCGTTTTCCATACCTTCACCAGCGGCTCTGGCGCCTTTCGCTTCTTTCCCGGCTCTGGCGCCTTTTGCTTCTTTCCCGGCAGTGGGCAATCTTTCCAATTTTTCAACAGCTCGTCTATTTCTTCGCCGCTCCTCGTACGCGGGCGTCCTCGGGGTTCGGTTTCACCATCGAACAGATCCTTGCGTTTTCTCCACGGGTCATCGTCGCGAAGCCACCTTCGATGTCCCATGAACACGGTTTTCGAAGACCGGGGATCTCTATCTAGCTGGCGATACGTTGTGTCATCCATGCACCTAACGCATCCAGAAAATCCATGGACCACCTGCCCCGCGACATATCCGTAACCGAGATAGTCGTGCACCGTCGTGAGCAGTGCGGCTCTCATAGGGAAATATTCTTTCTCTGCGGCGTCCCACGTATTGGCAGGCGTTTTCCACAGCGTGTCAAGCTCCTCTTTCAGCAGCCCCAGATACAGATTGATGTCGTTCCCTGGTTGTTTCGGTCCTTCAATTAGCATACTCATGTGAATGTACTTCCTCTTCATGCACAACCAGGGGGGAAGGTTGTACATCCACACAAACACAGGCCAGGTGCTATGTGTGCTTCTCTGGCTGCCAAACGGATTGACTCCATCGGTGCTCGCGCCCAGCACGATGTTCCTTGGATCGTTCCCAAATTATAGGTCTTCGAAGTTCAACGCTTGCCACTGGCTCGCATCCTTAGGGTGACTCAGCATCTTGTCTTTTTTATCTATCTCCGGATCATTTGCGTCATCTTCTCGCTTCTTCTCCTCCCTATCCGCGTGACAACGCAGGAGCTTTGCTACCTTAGGGTCCGCGAAATACCGCTGCAGACGAGGAGTGATCGGAAAGTACCACACCACTTTTCGAGGAGCTTTCTTCCTCTTCTTGTATCGAGTGACGCCGCACACCGGACATATGGTAGACTCCGCGTGCTCGTCCCGATAAATGATGCAATTGTTCATGCACACATGGTATTTCACGTGCGGTAAATCCAGAGGACACACGATTTTCTTCGCCTCCTCCAAACTGGTCGGGCACTTGTTCCCCTTGGGAAGACGTTCGTTCCAGAATGACATGTTCTCGTCGAAGCATGCGTCGGTCATTTTGTGTTTTACCTTCATCTCCAGAGCCATGAGCATTACTTTCAGGCGGGTATCCTCGGGCCTGCATCCTTCATACAATGGAGTAACCGCGTCTAACTCAAGTTGATCCATCTTGGCTTTCTCTCGGGCGGCAGCTCTTGCGTTATCCGTCTGCTTGAGAAGCAGCTCTTGAATATGAGGGTCCTGCACCCAGCCCATCGATGGTCCAGCGTCGTCTGCTCCGCCTGCATCTTCTACATGATGACTGTGTACAGCATCACCGTCGTGATCATCTCCTGGGGATTCTTCGTCTTCTCGCCCGCCCGAGCCGCGGTGGTTGTCTTGCTGCCCTTCCTCATTTCTTGCCCGGCCCCCATGGATGACTTTGTAGTCATCTTCATCACCTTTCCACCGATAGCCATCCATGAAACCACGCAAGAGCAGGTGGTCCCGCACCTGCCCAGATTCCGGGTCCACAATAAGGCTCTTCAGCTTGCATCTTCGACACGGACATCTTATCTCCGTCTCGTTCTTTTGAAGCATCTCGGCCTTCGCGGACCTCAAAAACCTATTCACGATGCCTTCGGTCATCGTGCGGACCATGGTCGCCTGCGGGGTAGAGCAAAACGATATTTTAGAACCAAGAAAAAATTTGGCATGACTTTCCCTAAAAATAGGACCAAAAAGAATGCTTAATGCCAAAATTCTCGCCGAAACGGAAATGAATCAACATTCCGGCAAAATATTGGCAACTATCGCATTTCAAATACCGGTACACCTCCAAACATAAACACATATGAAACACCACAAACATATGCAACACCACGAACATACATAGATCTAGCTAGGCCATAAAAAGTGCATGTGCACATTGTTGTAGGGTGAAAAACATAAATATAGCTTCCCCCTTACTTACCTATCAAAACAAGGTAATTTAACCACTTAAATTGAATGAATCTATGGTGGAAATGAGGTGAAAAAGAGGAGGCACCCGAGACAAGGAGGAGGTGGAGAGAATGAAGTGGGGAGAAAGTGAGTGTGGGTAGGAGAGGCTGTCCAAAATATCTTGTTGCTGCCCACTTACTAATGGCGCACCAACTCTAAATGCGCCATTAGTAATCCACGTTACTAATGGCGCACCTTCTGGTGGTGCGCCATTAGTAGTTTTGCAAAAAAAAACATACTAATGGCGCACTGTTCCACGGTGCGCCATTACTAGTTTAAACTAGTAATGGCGCACGGTGAAACAGTGCGCCATTAGTAGTTTTGCAAAAAAAGGAATAAAAAATATAATAAAAAAACAACATTAGTGGCGCACTTTCCGACAGGTGCGCCATTACTAGTTACAACTAGTAATAGCGCACTGTGTCTGGATGCGCCATTAGTATGTTTGGACAGGCGCACTAGTTCAAAAAAAAATTTGATACTAATGGCGCACCCTGGGCCAGGTGCGCCATTAGTAGTTTCAGCTCTAATGGCGTATCAGAAGGTGGTGCGCCATTAGTATATACTAATGGCGCACTGCTTGTCTGCTGCGCCATTAGTGTCAATCCCATCTATAGCCCTTTTTCTAGTAGTGCTAGGTGGACTAATGGGCAGGGCATGAAGCAATTCAGAGGCCGATGCCTTATAATGAGTATTATCGGTCATCCAGTCCAAGACCCAGGAGTTGATATCATCAGGATCACCTGTGATATGCAGTGTAGCGTAGAACTGAAGAATAAGCTCTTCATTCCAGTCAACAATGTCAGAGCAAAAGTTGAGGAGGCCTGCGTCATGAAGCACACCGAGTACAGGAGTGAAACAAGGCAATGATTCCATGTCCACATGAGGAATATGCTCATGGTAGAAGATTTTGTCCTTGTTGAAAAGGAGCGAAGAATAGAAATTGGCCTGGCTGGCAGTCCAGAAGCGCTTCCTCCTAAGACGAACAGAGTCATAAGGATTGTAGTCAGTGAAGAATACATGCTCGCCAAAGAAGTCATCAGCCTTGAATTTTTTGTTTCTTTGAGAAGGGATCCTTTGGCTTGGGGTGAGGAGTGTCAGTCAATTGCATCACAACCTCAAGGATCTCAATCTCAGGTTCCACAGGCTGAAGAATTTCAGGTACTTCTTCAGTGGCAGCCTGGGACTTCAATTCTTCATTTACATGTTCATCAGCACTAGTGGCTAGAATTTCATCATGGATGGACGGAGTTGCACGAGGTTCTTCAGGTCCCATTTGGATTTCAGTAGTTACTGGGGACTGGGGAATTTGTTGAAGAGGCGTGAATAGAGGAGAGTTGGGGTGCTGACTTTCCCAAAAGTCATCATTCAGCACTGGCGTGCTGCATCCAATGTCCACATCGACTTCTTCATCCATTTCTTCAACGCCGGCCTCTTCAGTAGTGAACTGAGGCATGGGCGATGAGATAATTGGGGTTGAAGTGATTTCATCCACTTCAATTTCTTCATCCAACTGATAGGAACAACATCAATTGGGTTGGCAAATGAGCTGGTTAATGGCTTCATCTTCTTCGGGGCTGAAGAATCTGATGAAGTTGATGCCTTCCTTTTCTTCACTACTGCATGCTCTGCAGCCTTGGTCTTCTTCACATCTGATGCAGATGGAAGGATCAAAGTTGGTGTAGGCGCAATACGAGCACTGGAATTTGGTTGAATTTCTTCAGGCGCAACTAATGCAGTTGCCTTGATGTCTTCACTTTCTTCAGGCACAACTCTAGTGGTTGCCCTGGCAGTTTCTTTAGTGGCTGGAATGAAGTCATCAGCCCTGGAATTAGCATTTTCTTCAGCAGCCTGATTGTCATCAGCAGTGTTGGCATTTTCTTCGGTAGGCTGAGCAAATGCTTCAGCCTGAGGAATTTCCTGTTGCGTTGGGACTGCAACATTTGAAGTGAAGTTGTCAGCGAGTCTCACAAAACTACCTTGGCTCCTAGCCAATCAGCATGGTATGCGTCAAATTCATCACTGAGTTTCTTGATCTCAGACTGTATATTGACGAGTTCTTCAGTTGTCATAGAGACAACGTTTTTCTTTAGGTAGCGCTCCTTTTTGTACTGCGCTTTCTTGATCTTCCTGGCCTTCTCAAACTTCCATTTTTCTTCTTTGTATGAAGTGAATCAACATATGACTTTGGATAGGAGTCAGCTTGAAATCAGGCATATGAGTATTTGGGTCCTTGTGCCATAGGTCAATGTACTCAAGGATCAACTTTGGATCCAAAAGCAGAGGCACATTTGTGCCCTTGGCTCTAGCGGCCTTGACCTGCCTGTCTCTGATGATTTCTGCAAGTTCATCATTATCAACTTCGTCTTCATCTGGCGACACTTGAAAAGCGACCTCCTTCTTTTGAGGACTTGGTCGAGAGCCTCGTCCAGCAGTTGCCTTGGTCTTCAACAGAGTTGGACCAGTTGAAGAATGCAGTGGTGCTGAGGAACTAGCAGATGCTCCTGAGGCAATAGAGATGCCCGTCGTCCTTTGGCATGTGGCAAGATGTGCATGTGCTGAGGATTTGGTCAGAGCAGCCGAGGACTTTGGCGGAGGAGCTGAGGATTTTGAAGTGGGAGCAGCTTGAGGAGTTGGCTGTGAGGGCTTTGAAGAATCTGGCCGTGAGGGCATTGCTAAGGAACTTGGCCGTGAGGGCATTGCTGGTGAAGCACTTGGCTTGTGAGCAGGCTTCTTTGGCATGGCCTTCTTTGGCTTGCTTGCAGAGGCCTCAGTAGTGGCAGCAGCAGCAGAGTCTTCATTGAATTTCCTCACTGCTTCTCTTGCTTGTCTGGCCAACTTGGCCTGGCGCTTGGCCCATTCATTAGGATAATCCTCACCGCGCTTGAGGCTGGTGGGATCTGCTTCTTGGCCAGGTGCCAACGGAGGTCTTGGTCATGGAGGATTGAGAGCGAATTTCTTCTTGTACTTGGGAGTAACATACATGTACTCTCTCCACTCTCTTGCCCATCTCCTCTCTATTCTTTGAATGCGCACTTTGTGCTCATTCTTGGTTTCCTTTCCATGAGTGGCCTCATCAGGAGTGCAATAGTCCTTGTATATGTCATCAGGGATCTCAAAAGCAGTATTGACCTCAGGCCTCTTTCCTCCCTTCTGTGGCTTCTTTCCATCAGCCATTTTCTTCAGATGAGGAATTTGAACAATGGAATTCTCTGAAGATGTATGCAACTTTTCTTCGAGGAACGCTGCGAATGAGTTAAGTTGATGAGAACCTAGTGATTCAGCAGCTGACATGAGTACATGTGAACAGAGTATAGTTGCGAGGAAAATGGAGAGGTCATATGCGTTCTCAGAGGTTTTTCAAAAAAGGAGCAAGTTTGAGGAATTTGACCAGATGTGTCTTGAAGAATTTCACTAAGCGTTCTTTGTCTTAGGTTCCAGAGATGTATAGATCGAAAATCCACACATTTGAGGAATCTTGAAGAAAAATATAGCTTTAGAGAAATGAATCAAGAACATATGACATGTGAGGTGTTCAGTGTGTGATGAATTTGAAGTATAAACACCTTTGAAGATTTTGTAGTTATCATTTGAACCAAAGAGGGCAGTAAAAGTAACTTTTAATTACCCTGGACGAAGAACATGATGAACTGAGAGGTGTAGATGTGAAATTCGTCAGTTCAGATCTTCCACGCCCTAACTTGGCAGAGGAAGACAGCTACGGCGGCGGCGGAGTGAAGAAATCCGCAGTCGGCGCGAGTACGACGGCAATGAGGTTGAGGCAGTGAAGCTCTTCCTCACCGACAACGATGAAGTAGCGGCGGCGCTAGGGTTTGAGAAGCTCGATTTGGAGTGAGAACGAGCGGAGTAAAAGTGAAGTGAGGAAGGGAGGGGTATTTATAGCCACGGTGAAAAAACTATTCGCCCGAAGAAATTGGATGAACGTGCCCCTGACCCTTCTCATTTGCTTGACATGTGTCACCCACGTACTGAGAAGTGGAGATGATGTGAGATCGTGGGTGAATAGATAAGTGTTGTCATGGGATGTGGAATGGTTTGAGCGGCAAAGCCGAAAGTTTAGATAAGATAGGTTTTAAAGTTCCGTTCGCAATTTCTTCAGCTGACAAGGACACAGTGAAGATTTTGAACGAGTTTCAAATAGAACGCACATGAAGAATTTTTGAATAGACTGGGTTGAGTTTAGCATAGAGGGGGAAGGGTCCGATCACATTCACTTAGCGGAACAAGCAACTTGAAGAAATAGCAATAAGCGAATGTTGTAGAGCACATAAACTCATATATATATATAGCCAATGAAGAAAAACGACGGAAATGGAGAAGACAATGCAAATTGAAAAACAACTGAGGAATTTCAAAGAACTGAGGAAAAGCTCAATTGAAGTTTTTCAACATTTTGTGGTGGCGTGACCCACCGTATAAGAATGATGATTTCAGACACCGCGTACAATTATCATAGGGTTCTGAGAATCAAATTCTTCGTTAATTTCTTCACACTTAGAGTGTTAGTCTTCATTGATTGAAGAAAAACGTTTCTTCATGTGTTGCACATCTAAGTCATCAATTTTGCATAAGTGTTAGGATGGGTGTCCTTTTCAAAGAACATTCAAAGATTCTAGGATATTTAGCTCACACCACAACTTGCTAAATCTCTTCTTATCCAAGGGCTTAGTGAAGATATCGACTAGATGTTCTTTAGTCTTCACATGCTCAATAGAGATGTCGCCCTTCAACACATGATCACGAAGAAAATGATGACGAATCTGAATGTGCTTTGTCTTCGAGTGCTGAACTGGGTTATTAGCAATCTTGATGGCACTCTCATTGTCACATTAAAGTGGCACATTCTTCACGTTGACGTCGTAGTCCTTGAGAGTTTGCTTCATCCATAGCAGTTGAGCACAACAAGAACCAGCAGCAATGTACTCAGCTTCAGCAGTAGATAGTGATACGTAGTTCTGTTTCTTCAAGGACCAACAGACCAAAGATCGTCCGAGGAAAAGGCATGTGCCAGATGTTGACTTGCGATCCACACGATCACCAGCATAGTCAGAGTTTGAAAATCCAATGAGATCAAAAGCCGAGCCCTTGGGGTACCATAATCCAAGTGTTGGTGTGTGAGCTAGATATCGAAGAATATGCTTCACAGCTTTATGGTGTGATTCCTTCAGTGTAGCTTGAAATCGGGCACACATTCAAACACTAAGCATAATATCTGGCCTAGATGCACATAGGTACAATAAAGAACCAATCATGGAGCGGTATACCTTTTGATCGAAGTCAATACCATTTTCATCAGTGCATAGATGGCCATTTGTGGGCATAGGGATTTTGACTCCTTTGCAATCTTACATGCCGA
Source organism: Triticum urartu (assembly GCF_003073215.2). NCBI lineage: Eukaryota > Viridiplantae > Streptophyta > Magnoliopsida > Poales > Poaceae > Triticum > Triticum urartu. The sequence goes on along the minus strand of NC_053022.1, from coordinate 421,429,767 downwards.
ATTTCCTCAGTACATCCTTGAGATATTTCTCCTGAGATATGAATATGCCATTGTGTTGTTGACGAATTTGAAGACCTAAGAAGAATTTCAATTCTCCCATCATAGACATTTGATATTCTTCACTCGTCATATAGGCAAATTCATCAGTATAACGTTGGTCGGTACAGCCAAAGATAATATCATCAACATATATTTGGCACACAAACAATTCACCATCATAAGATTTAGTGAAAAGAGTTGGATCAAGTGAACCAGGTTTGAAGCCTTTCTTCATGAGGAATTCCTTCAAAGTATCATACCACACCCGTGGGGCCTGCTTGAGGCCATAGAGGGCCTTATTGAGTCTGAAGACTTTGTCGGGATGCTTTGGATCTTCAAAACCTGGGGGTTGAGCAACATACACTTCTTCCTCAAGCTTACCATTGAGGAATGCACTTTTCACATCCATTTGATATAAAGTGATATCATGATGGTTAGCATAAGCAAGTAATATGCGAATAGCTTCAATTCTAGCAACAGGTGCAAAAGTTTCATCAAAATCAATTCCTTCAACCTGTGTGTAGCCTTGATCTACAAGTTGTGCCTTATTCCTCACCACAAGGCCATTTTCATCTTGCTTGTTGCGGTAGATCCACTTTGTGCCGATGATATTGTGCTTGCGATGATCTAGACGTTTGACCAATTCCCATACGTTGTTGATCTCAAATTGATGTAATTCCTCTTGTATAGCTTGAGTCCACTCAGGCTCCGGAAATACTTCATCTACCTTAGTGGGCTCTGTGATAGAGACGAAAGCAAAGTGCCCACAAAAGTTAGATGAATGTGAAGCTCTTAAGCGTGTGAGAGGACCTGGAATGTTGATGTCGCTGATGATTTTCACAATTTGCACTTCATTTGCGACGTGAGGATGAGCGGGTTGACGTTGAGGAATTTGATCAGCATTTTCTTCAGCATCGTTTTCCTCAGGTGCATTAGCATGACGTTTGTAACATCCCAAAATTCTAAATTTTGGAATGTTATAATAAATAGATAGATTTGATTGATTGTCTGAAAGTGAGTGAATTCGGAACTTTTTGAAAGTTAAATGAGAGGGGATAAAAGGACTTTCCCAAACATTCATATTTGCTTTCTGATCTCCGTGAATTCAAATTCTTTTCAACCCAAAACCCTAGAGAGAAGATGACATGACTTCTTCCATTTAAATTAAATGAAAAGGGTTGTTGAAAATATTTGAATTTTATTTGAAAATATTTCAAATTCTTAAACTTCAAGCAACTCAATGATTTTCACGAGCGAAGATAAAATGACTTCTTCAAAACTTATGAAATATGAGTTGGGAGTTTCAAAGAATTAAATTCAAAGTTCTTTTGAATTTATTTTTCAATTTGGAGTTATTTGAGTTTTATTCAAATTATTTTTCTCCAAAAATAAAATATATGGAAATTAGGGTAACATGATTCCCTACAATAGAAAATTGGAGAAAAATTAATTTGAAATCATTTTGGTATTTTAAAAATGTTTTTATTGGATTTTATTAGACCAGTAGCACTATTTGAATTATTAGAATTTTTGTGTATTTTATTTAATGTTAGAAAAATGTTCACGTCATAGAAAATAATTTTCTGAAAATTTTGATATATTATATGCCTATAGGAAATTTTTATTTATTTTGTTTTATTTATGTTTCTGTTGTCTGGAAAAATCTTTTAAAAAAAACCCTTTCCCCGACTGGGCCGGCCCAGCTCCAACCGGGCCAGGCCAAAGCCCAGCCTCGCCGCACCGCCTCCCTCCCGTGCGGGAGTCCACCGCCCGCATGCCTCACCGGCGCCGCCGTGATCGGGCGGGAGTCCGCAGCTCTGCCCCGGCCCCTCGCGCAAGGAACCGCCTCCCCTCCCCTCCTCAAATAGCGGAGCCGGGCCCCGTCTCTCTCTCTCTCCCTCAGCCGACGCGCCGCATCCGCCGGAAGCCGCAGTCGCCGGCGAGAACCACCGCCGCCGCCCCGCTCCGTCCCGTCCCGCGGACCACCGCCGACGCCGCCAGCCTCCTCGTCTCGTCGCGCCGCCCCTCCCTGGCCCCATCGCCGCCCTCCTGGACGACCGGAGCCACCGCCCCGGTCGGACCCGAGCCGCCGCCGCCGTCCCGGCTCGCCGTTGACCGCCGCCGCCGCCGCGGTAACTCCCCGCTCCTCCCTCATCGTCAGATCTGGATCCAAAGGACCAGATCGATTCTGTTTAAAAAAACCATAAACCTTTTCTTTAATTAGTAAATGTTCGCTATGTAAGCTTCTACAGCGAACGTTCGTTAGATAGATTTCTTTTTCTTTTTTTGTGTAATTTCGTCTAGGGACCTATTTGTAGTAGTTTCTTTTACAGATTAGTCCATGTACTTCAAACGACCACATCTTTTCGCTCGTTTGTCCAAATCCAACGAAACCAACGCCCACGTCTTCATTACGATCTCCTCTATCTAGTAAAACAACTTAAACATGTTTTTGAAAAGTTTAAAATTTGAATTAGATCAGATTTGAATTCAAACTTCGTTTGATCATAACTTGAGTTTCGTAGCTCCATTTGAGTTGATTCTTTTTGCAAATCGAAGCTCTTGACCTAAACATTCTAATAAGGCCAATCACATTATTTTGGTACTGTTAGAAATTGTTTTATGTTGCAAGAGTTATTTGCTTGGTTTTGATGTTTCTGAATCGTCTTCTTCGTTCTTTCTGATTTTTTTTAGTGATTGCTTATGCGTGGTTACTATTGCTTGCTTACAATAGATTGACCGGAGTGTGACGAGTAGAGCTATCAAGAGTTTTGAGTGCGAATCATCTTCACCAACATTGCAGGCAAGTTCACACTTTGATCATATCCCTTTCGTACCCAGTTTTTATGCATTAGTTTCAACCCTCAAACATTGCATGAGTAGGATTGATAACATGTGGGTATTGGGAAGTAGTTACTGAGGTAGGAACCTATTACCTGTTACTATCAAACCCTTGGGAGTTACTCCTATGCGTTGCTTATATTGCTATGCTATGCTCGTAGACGTGGTTTGGGTATGAGTGAAATCCATGACAGATGTGAGATTGTTATTTAATGGTTCAACTTAAGGTGGCAACTTGAATACACATCCGGGTGGATTGCTAGGGGCACCCTGGGGATATACCAGTGGACTTTCCCGGACACCTGGGGATATACCAGTGTTGTCCTAGGAGATCCCGGGGATATACCGTGTGATCATCCTACGGTCCGCCACCCAGGCTCAAAGGGATCATAAGATTATTCATGCTAGAAACTTCCGTGTGCAGCCACAAGCTATTATGGGCTCTAGCATAGTTGATTAAGTCGTGTGAACTCTTACAGTGGTAGACTAGCAGATGTAGGGGTTGTAGGTGGTACGGTCTACCCATCGTAAGGTGCAAACGCTTCTGAAAGACTATGTCTCGGTCATCCATTTCTCAAACACCTTGTAGTGCGAGAAATCCAACGGAGGAGATCGAGTCTTGTGGGGAAAAGTGCACAAACCTCTGCAGAATGTATAAACTAATCATGATTAGTCGTGTCCCCGGTTATGGACATCTTGAGTCTCTAGTTCTTGGATTACCCTGTTGATCTCATCATGTTACTTTAAATGAATATTGTTGGGTTTAATGATATTACTTAATTGGGATTGAGAATGCTGTCAACCATTCTCAATGTTTAACAACCACCATGATAGTTAAATAAATTTATTCCTTTGGAGTAGGGAAAAATTGGCTTTTCGCAAAAACCTTACAACCGTAGAGCTTTTCCACCAGCCAAATATGCATGTAGGGATAGCCATTATTCATCATTTCTCTACAGTGTGAATTTGCCGGTACATTCAATGTACTGACCCTCTGTGGCTGCAACGTCTCATGTTGCAGGATTTCTTACGACGAGTAAGTGATACGTTAGGGTTACGATTTCTACACTCAACTTTGCCGTTGGTGTTGATGGGAATCCACAACCTTGTTACTTCCGCTATTTTGGATTGAGGTAATAGTATTTACGTTACTTTTTACATGTGATTTACCTCTGTTATAAATCCTCGAGTACTGTGTGTGTCAGCATACCGATCCAGGGATGACACTTAAGCACAGAGACTTGACCGTCTGAGGTCGGGTCGCTACAAGATGGTATCAGAGCACATGTTGACTGTAGGACGTGACCCTAGAAACTGGCAAGCCCATAGCAAAGATTTTTTCTCTACAACTTTCCCTTTCAAAAAGATCTTTTATCTCTCTTCTCTTCTGAGCTTATTCAAATATTCCCTTTTTGTGAGACCATACCCCTTTTCCCTTTTGACCACACGAAGATTCAACTAATGAGACGACTCCAAGAAGTACAAGATATTGGACAACTAAGACCACTTCGGAATGAAGAGTATTTTCCGTACATCTGAATAATGGAAACTACAACGGTTGAAGAACGAAGACAAGGAGAATTTGAAGGCTCTGAAGAATTCCCAGATTTGTATGACCTAGGAAGGCTACCCTTTTGGAACTTGGCAGACTACGAAAGTTGTCAATACCCGAGATCAAGGTGTATCAGAGAAAGACTGGAGCATGGAGAGTTAAAAACTCAAAGTTCTGCCAAGGAAAACCCTAAGGCAGGAGATATCAACTATTGAATGATATCTCGAGGAAATGACAAGGGCATAAACACGGCTATCCATGATGTTATCGCCCGCTTATGCTATTGTCACCGTGCTGAGTTAAGCATGCATATGCATGGAAGGATTGGATGGTAGAAGGCTAATGGAGCATCTGTCAGCAAAAGATGAAGTTTTAACCTTAGCTAGTGTATCACCATGATCTGGAGTATTACATCAAGGATTATAAGATGGCCCTGCAGGAAGCTATATTCGACAAAGAAGCATTCCGTGAAGAACTTAGGACCAAGGAGCTGAACTAGCCAAGCTGGAGGAGCAAAACCTCGAGATACCGGAGATTCGTTAAGAACTGAAGGACAGCAGGATCATGGTTCATGTCAAGGATGTTGAAACCCAGAAGTTTGGAATGCAACTCCAGAAATATTAAAGAATGTCATGAGAGACTTCACGTCAATAGAGATGATCTGGCAAAAGAACTTGGAAAAGGACAAGCATGATTGGAAGAAGCCATTGGAGGCATGAAACAAGACTTGATGGACTTGATGACTTTGAAGATTTATTGACCTTTAGAAGACCAAACCCCTATTATACACTTACGTTAGATGCGACGTTTGTGAGTTGTCATTTGTTTGATGTTTTTTCCCAACAGCCACAAATAAAATCTGCCTTTTCCAAACTTTTGTTTGTATTGTGTGCATCCCTCTCTATCTCTCTTATCTCACCCCAAAACCCTTGGACCCAATAGAGGATGAATGGAGATGAGCTTGTATTTTCTAGACCGATGAGTCAATTGGAGACGGACCAATGGATTCAGAACATGGAGGATCACATGAAGAATAACCCTATAGTCGGAAAGGATATGACCCAGCACGCTCTTCAGTGCTTTGAACGAGGTGCTGCTACTTGGTGGAGGATGTACCAAACCATCAATGGATGGCAAGGAGTAACCACTTGGAAAGATTTTAAGTTGACTTTGCTAAAGTCTTGGTTTGTGTCCCAGAAGTTGAAGCCTTATGGAAAGGATATGAAGAAACCTTGTGCATGCAAGATTTGTGGGGAAATAGGACACACCCATAAAGAACACAAGGATGAATGCCCTAATTGTGAAGGAAGTCACCCAGTTGAAGAATGCCCAACTACGCAGATCACTTGTTTCTTGCGTGAAGGGACTACCCACTATCCTGCTCAGTGTCACATTTACCCCATGGTACAACGAACCATCCAACAAAAGAAAGAAGTAAATAAAGGAGCCCTCATGGAAATTTTAGAAGAAACATTGATGAAGGAAAAGGTGGGGGACACACCCAAAGAAGAACCAATTAAACCCTACACCAAGTCATGCTATTCATGTGGAGAAGGACACATCTCCCAAAATTGTTTGAATGGGGATCTAGTAGAATTCCCGACGGAGGAAGTAGAATATGACCCACAAAAAATAGAAGCCATGATTGGCATGAAAAGGTCCAGGAAGAGAAGCATATTGGATTCCTCGAAGGACCTGAGTCATATCACCTGTTACAGGTGCATGGAGTCAGGGCAGTACCTCAACAGTTGCCCAAAAAGGAAACCTCGAGACTTGTCAGAAGAAATATGTTTTAGTTGTAATGGAGTAGGGCACTTTGCCAAAGAATTCCCTAAGGAGAAGGAAACTTGTGCTAGATAGTTGAGTTTGCAACAAAAGAAATGGAGTAGTAGAAGTGAGAACATTTTTTCTTCTATATTGAGGTGTTGAGTTGAGACATGTAATGGAGAAGCGAGAGATTGTAATCATTTGAGAATGAATAAAGTAGCATCGTTGGTACTGATATGGATTTTATGAGTTGTTACTCTATGAAGAAGAATTTTGGCCATTCTGAGGATATGAGAAATATGGTCTATGGAAGATTTGTGCATTTTAAGGGTGGTAGTACCCTGTAATGGATTTCGGACAAAATGAATACGAGTTTGTCTCGATATATGAGATACCCCAAGAGTGTGTGGGATGAAGTTGGAGACCGTCAGTTGTTTGGACCAAATGTGATCAAGGAGTCAGAAGAGAATGTTAAGTTGATTCAAGATAGACTGAAGGTAGCTCAGTCCAGGCAGAAGAGTTTTGCGGACTTAAAAATGCAAGGAGGTAGTCTATGAAATTGGAGAAAGAGCATGTCTTCGTGTGCCCCCTATGCGAGGAGTTAAACAGATTGGAGTTAAGGGAAAGTTAGCCCCGAGATTTGTAGGACCATACCGAGTTTTGGAGCGTATGGGAGAAGTGGCCAACAAGTTGGAGTCACCTGAAGGACCGTCATGAGTTCATGATGTGTTTCACGTTTCCCAGTTGAAGAAGTGCCATCCAGAGATGGCCGATATTCCCCTGTAAGGACGCTTGACCCTAGAAAGGATAATAATGTTCCACGAAGTGGAATATGGACTCCATAAGTATAAGTTTATATCTCGGTATGTGGGATAACCCACGAGGATGAAGAGATGAATTACTATTGGATATAAAGGAGTTATGATGTTGGTATTATGGAACGATTGTAACTCCGTGATGAGTTTGAATAATCACGTCTTAGTTTGGTGCCAATAGAAGGAAGGAAGACAGTACAATTGGATGGATTTAAGAATACGAGGAAGTTGGAACTTGGAATAATGATCAGTTGCCCGAGGATGAGCTCAAGGATTACAAGTAATAAGATGGGCCATAACCCACAAGCCCAGGACCTGCCAAGAAGCAAGCACATTCTTGCTGAAGGAAAAACCCTGGAAGAGAGTACGACCTTACCCACCGACGATTTTAGAGGAGTAACGCAAAACCTGAGAGTTGTGAAGGAACGATAGATGTTTGTCTAGCTTGCAGAATCTATGGATATATCCGAACTTGGTTCGTCGACAAGAGAAATTCTGCAATGCATGTGAGGATAACCGAGTGTTAGAATGCGAGATTCGCTAAACTGTATACATGGTAATGATTTGGGTGCGGGATGGATTGATCACCATACCGACTTACTCTTATTGTTCGCCTTGCTATATGGGATGGTAAATCTGAGTGACTTGCCTATAGTAGAGAGACGACGATATTAAACCTTGTTTAAACCTTAGAATGGTATAGCAATTTTCCCTTGTACAAGGCAGTTGTTGCCAACCGTAGGTTATACGGTGAGGGTCAACCAGACCCATTTCCTGTAGGAGAAACCATAAATGGTTGACCACCATGAGTTATCGATAGTTGTTTAGTAATGGCGCCAGACTCGTCAGCTAAGAAGATCCAGTCATGGAAGAACCTTAGCAAGATGAAAGGACAGAAAAAAATTGTGGTAAAGGTTATGCCACCACCACCGGAAGAGCCCGGATAAGGAATTATCCTGAAGACCGACACTGTTAACAATATGGATGAAGTATATGAGTATTGATGGAACAGTAACCATGCTTCTAAGGGTGGTAGCACCCCAGACCCTGTGATGATCGATGGATTTTGAGGAGACCCCGACCCTAACCTATTTCTTTCTAGCCTCTCCGAATCTCGAGGACAAGATTCATTTTAAGGTGGTAGGTTCGTAACATCCCAAAATTCTAAATTTTCGAATGTTATAATAAATAGATAGATTTGATTGATTATCTGAAAGTGAGTGAATTCAAAACTTTTTGAAAGTTAAATGAGAGGGAATAAAAGGACTTTCCCAAACTTTCATATTTGCTTTCTAATCTCCGTGAATTCAAATTCTTTTCAACCCAAAACCCTAGAGAGAAGATGACATGACTTCTTCCATTTAAATTAAATGAAAAGGGTTGTTGAAAATATTTGAATTTCATTTGAAAATATTTCAAATTCTTAAACTTCAAGCAACTCAATGATTTTCACGAGCGAAGATAAAATGACTTCTTCAAAACTTATGAAATATGAGTTGGGAGTTTCAAAGAATTAAATTCAAAGTTCTTTTGAATTTATTTTTCAATTTGGAGTTATTTGAGTTTTATTCAAATTATTTTTCTCCAAAAATAAAATATATGGAAATTATGGTAACATGATTCCCTATAATAGAAAATTGGAGAAAAATTAATTTGAAATCATTTTGGTTTTTTAAATATATTTTTATTGGATTTTATTAGACCAGTAGCACTGTTTGAATTATTAGAATTTTTGTGTATTTTATTTAATGTTAGAAAAATGTTCACGTCATAGAAAATAATTTTCTGAAACTTTTGATATATTATATGCCTATAGGAAATTTTTATTTATTTTGTTTTACTTATGTTTCTGTTGTTTGGAAAAATCTTTAAAAAAACCCTTTCCCCGACTGGGCCGGCCCAGCTCCAACCGGGCCAGGCCAAAGCCCAGCCACGCCGCACCGCCTCCCTCCCGTGCGGGAGTCCGCCGCCCGCACGCCTCACCGGCGCCGCCGTGACCGGGCGGGAGTCCGCAGCTCCGCCCCGGTCCCTCGCGCAAGGAACCGCCTGTTGGAAATATGCCCTAGAGGCAATAATAAATTAGTTATTATTATATTTCCTTGTTCATGATAATCGTTTATTATCCATGGTAGAATTGTATTGATAGGAAACTCAGATACATGTGTGGATACATAGACAACACCATGTCCCTAGTAAGCCTCTAGTTGACTAGCTCGTTGATCAATAGATGGTTACAGTTTCCTGACCATGGACATTGGATGTCATTGATAACGGGATCACATCATTAGGAGAATGATGTGATGGACAAGACCCAATCCTAAGCCTAGCACAAGATCATGTAGTTCGTATGCTAAAGCTTTTCTAATGTCAAGTATCATTTCCTTAGACCATGAGATTGTGCAACTCCCGGATACCGTAGGAGTGCTTTGGGTGTGCCAAACGTCACAACGTAACTGGGTGGCTATAAAGGTACACTACAGGTATCTCCGAAAGTGTCTGTTGGGTTGGCACGAATCGAGACTGGGATTTGTCACTCCGTGTAAACGGAGAGGTATCTCTGGGCCCACTCGGTAGGACATCATCATAATGTGCACAATGTGATCAAGGAGTTGATCACGGGATGATGTGTTACGGAACGAGTAAAGAGACTTGCCGGTAACGAGATTGAACAAGGTATCGGGATACCGACGATCGAATCTCGGGCAAGTATCGTACCGCTAGACAAAGGGAATTGTATCGGGATTGATTAAGTCCTTGACATCGTGGTTCATCCGATGAGATCATCGTGGAACATGTGGGAGCCAACATGGGTATCCAGATCCCGCTGTTGGTTATTGACCGGAGAACGTCTCGGTCATGTCTGCATGTCTCCCGAACCCGTAGGGTCTACACACTTAAGGTTCGATGACGCTAGGGTTATAAAGGAAGTTTGTATGTGGTTACCGAATGTTGTTCGGAGTCCCGGATGAGATCCCGGACGTCACGAGGAGTTCCGGAATGGTCCGGAGGTAAAGATTTATATATGGGAAGTCCTGTTTTGGTCACCGGAAGAGTTTCGGGGTTTATCGGTAACGTACCGGGACCACCGGGAGGGTCCCGGGGGTCCACCAAGTGGGGCCACCAGCCCCGGGGGGGCCACATGGGCTGTAGGGAGTGTTCCTTGGCCTACATGGGCCAAGGGCACCAGCCCCACTAAGGCCCATGCGCCTAAGAGATGGAGAGGGGGCAAACCCTAATGGGATATGGGCCTTAGGGCCCATATTGGTGCGCCTCCCTCTCCCATCCCCTCTTGGCCGCCCCCTTGCTCCCCATCTAGGGCTGCCGCCCCCCCTAGGGGTGGGAACCCTAGAGGGGGCGCAGCCCCTCCCCTTCCCTATATATATGAGGCATAGGGCTGCCCATAACACGCGATTCGATCTCTCGTTGGTGCAGCCCTGCATCTCTCTCTCCTCTTTCTGTGGTGCTTGGCGAAGCCCTGCAGGATTGCCACGCTCCTCCATCACCACCACGCCGTTGTGCTGCTGCTGGATGGAGTCTTCCTCAACCTCTCCCTCTCTCCTTGCTGGATCAAGGCGTGGAGACGTCACCGGGCTGTACGTGTGTTGAACGCGGAGGTGTCGTGCGTTCGGCACTTGGTCATCGGTGATTTGAATCACGACGAGTACGACTCCATCAACCCCGTTCACTTGAACGCTTCCGCTTAGCGATCTACAAGGGTATGTAGATGCACTCTCCTTCCCCTCGTTGCTGTCTCTCCATAGATAGATCTTGGTGATACGTAGGAAAATTTTGAATTTCTGCTACGTTCCCCAACAGTGGCATCATGAGCTAGGTCTATTGCGTAGATTCTATGCACGAGTAGAACACAAAGTAGTTGTGGGCGTTGATTTTGTTCAATATGCTTGCCGTTACTAGTCTTATCTTGATTCGGCGGCATCGTGGGATGAAGCGGCCCGGACCGACCTTACACGTACTCTTACGTGAGACAGGTTCCACCGACTGACATGCACTAGTTGCATAAGGTGGGCTAGCGGGTGTCTGTCTCTCCTACTTTAGTCGGATCGGATTCGATGAAAAGGGTCCTTATGAAGGGTAAATAGCAATTGGCATATCACGTTGTGGTTTTGCGTAGGTAAGAAACGTTCTTGCTAGAAACCCATAGCAGCCACGTAAAACATGCAAACAACAATTAGAGGACGTCTAACTTGTTTTTGCAGGGTATGCTATGTGATGTGATATGGCCAAAGGATGTGATGAATGATATATGTGATGTATGAGATGATCATGTTCTTGTAATAGGAATCACGACTTGCATGTCGATGAGTATGACAACCGGCAGGAGCCATAGGAGTTGTCTTAATTTATTTATGACCTGCGTGCAACATAAACGTCATGTAATTACTTTACTTTATTGCTAACCGTTAGCTGTAGTAGTAGAAGTAATAGATGATGAGACAACTTCATGAGAGACACGATGATGGAGATCATGATGATGGAGATCATGGTGTCATGCGTGACAATGATGATCATGGAGCCCCAAGATGGAGATCAAAGGAGCTATATGATATTGGCCATATCATGTCACTATTATTTGATTGCATGTGATGTTTATCATGTTTTATACATCTTGTTTGCTTAGAACGACGGTAGTAAATAAGATGATCCCTCATAATAATTTCAAGAAAGTGTTCCCCCTAACTGTGCACCGTTGCGACGTTCGTTGTTTCGAAGCACCACGTGATGATCGGGTGTTAGATTCCAACGTTCACATACAACGGGTGTAAGACAGATTTACACATGCAAACACTTAGGTTGACTTGACGAGCCTAGCATGTACAGACATGGCCTCGGAACACAGAAGACCGAAAGGTCGAGCATGAGTCGTATAGATAGATACGATCAACATGAAGATGTTCACCGATGTTGACTAGTCCGTCTCACGTGATGATCGGACACGGCCTAGTTGACTCGGATCATGTTTCACTTAGATGACTAGAGGGATGTCTATCTGAGTGGGAGTTCATAAGATGAACTTAATTATCCTGAACATAGTCAAATCTTCGCAAATTATGTCGTAGCTCAGCGCTTCAGTTCTACTGTTTAGTATGTTCCTAGAGAAAATTTAGTTGAAAGTTGATAGTAGCAATTATGCGGACTAGGTCCGTAAACTGAGGATTGTCCTCATTGCTTCATAGAAGGCTTATGTCCTTAATGCACCGCTCAGTGTGCTGAACCTCGAACGTTGTCTGTGGATGTTGCGAACATCTGACATACACATTTTGATAACTACGTGATAGTTCAGTTAAACGGTTTAGAGTTGAGGCACCGAAGACGTTTTTGAAACGTCGCGAAACATATGAGATGTTTCGAGGGCTGAAATTGGGATTTCAGGCTCGTGCCCACGTCAAGAGGTATAAGACCTCCGACGATTTTCTTAGCCTGCAAACTAAGGGGAGAAAAGCTCAATTGTGAGCTTGTGCTCAGATTGTCTGAGTACAACAATCATTTGAATCGAGTGGGAGTTGATCTTCCAATGAGATAGTGATGTTTCTCCGAAGTCATTACCACCAAGCTGCTAGAGCTTCGTGATGAACTATAATATATCAGGGACATATATGATGATCCTTGAGATATTCGCGATGTTTGACACCACAAAAGTAGAAATCAAGAAGGAGCATCAATTGTTGATGGTTGGTGAAACCACTAGTTTCAAGAAGGGCAAGGGCAAGAAGGGATACTTCATGAAACGGCAATTCAGCTGCTGCTCTAGTGAAGAAACCCAAGGTTGAACCCAAACCCGAGACTAAGTGCTTCTGTAATAAGGGGAACAGCCACTGGAGCAGAATTACCCTAGATACTTGGTAGATGAGAAGGCTGGCAAGGTCGATAGAAGTATATTGGATATACATTGTTAATGTGTACTTTACTAGTACTCCTAGTAGCACCAGGGTATTAGATACCGGTTCGGTTGCTAAGTGTTAGTAACTCGAAATAAAAGCTACGGAATAAACGGAGACTAGCTAAGTGAGATGACGATATGTGTTGGAAGTATTTCCAAGGTTGATCAAATATCGTACGCTCCCTCTACCATCGAGATTGGTATTAACCTAAATAATTGTTATTTGGTTTTGCGTTGAGCATAGACATGATTGGATTAGTCTATCGCAATACGGTTATTCATTTAAGGAGAATAATGGTTACTCTGTTTATTTGAATAATACCTTCAATGGTCTTGCACCTAAAATGAATGGTTTATTGAATCTCGATCGTAGTGATACACATGTTCATGCCAAAAGATATAAGATAGTAATGATAGTACCACCTACTTGTGGCACCTGCCACGTAAGTCATATCGGTATAAAACGCATGAAGAAGCTCCATGTTGATGGATCTTTGGGCTCACTCGTTTTTGAAAAGTTTGAGGCATGCGAACCATGTCTATTGGTGTATATGCATGAAGAAACTCCATGCAAATGGAGCGTTTGGACTCACTTGATTTTGAATCACTTGAGACATGCAAATCATACCACATGGGCAAGATGACTGAAAGCCTCGTTTTCAGTAAAATGGAACTAGAAAGCAACTTGTTGGAAGTAATACATTTTGATGTGTGCAATCCAATGAGTGCTGAGGCATGTAGTGGATATCGTTATGTTCTTACTTCACAGATGATTTGAGTAGATGTTGAGTATATTTTACTTGATGAATCACGAGTCTGAATTGTTGAAAGGTTCAAGTAATTTCAGGGTGAAGTTGAAAGATCGTCGTGACAAGAGGATAAAATATCTATGATATGATCATAGAGATGAATATCTGAATTACGAGTTTAGCACAGAATTAAGACATTGTGGAAATTGTTTCACAACTAATACAGCCTGGAACACCATAGTGTGATGGTGTGTCCGAACATCATAACTGCACCCTATTGGATATGATGCATACCATGATGTCTCTTATCGAATTACCATGATAGTTTATGGGTTAGGCATTAGAGACAACCACATTCACTTTAATAGGGCACCACGTAATTCCGATGAGATGACACCGTATGAACTATGGTTTAGAGAAACCTAAGCTGTAATTTCTTAAAAGTTTGGGGCTGCGACGCTTATGTGAAAAAGTTTCAGGCCGATAAGCTCGAACCCAAAGCGGATAAATACATCTTCATAGGACACCCAAAACAGTTGGGATATACCTCCTGTCTCAGATTCGAAAGCAATAAGGGATTGTTTCTAGAATCGGGTCCTTTCTCGAGGAAAAGTTTCTCTCGAAAGAATTGAGTGGGAGGATGGTGGAGACTTGATGAGGTTATTGAACCGTCTCTTCAACTAGTGTGTGGCAGGGCACAGGAAGTTGTTCCTGTGGCACCTACACCAATTGAATGGAAGCTTATGATAGTGATCATGAAACTTCAGATCAAGTCACTACCAAACCTTGTAGGATGACAAGGATGCGTACTACTTCAGAGTGGTACGTAATCCTGTCTTGGAAGTCATGTTGCTAGACAACAATGAACCTACGAGCTATGGAGAAGCGATGGTGGGCCCGGATTCCAATAAATGGCTCGAGGCTCTAAAATCCGAGAGAGGATCCATGTATGAAAACAAAGTGTAGACTTTGGCAGAACGGCTCGATGGTCGTAATGCTATTGAGTACAGATGGATTTTAAAAGGAAGACAGACAATGATGGTAGGTATCACCATTAAGAAAGCTCGACTTGTCGTTAAGATGTTTTTCGACAAGTTCAAGGAGTTGACTACGATGAGACTTTCTCACTCGTAGCGATGCTAAGAGTCTGTTGGAATTATATTAGCGATTACTGCATTATTTATGAAATCTTGCAGGTAGGATGTCAAAACATTGTTTCCTCGACGATTTTCTTGAGGAAAGGTTGTATGTGATACAACCGAAAGGTTTTGTCAATCCTGAAAGATGCTAATAAGTATGCAAAGCTCCAGCAATCCTTCTAAGGACTGGAGTAAGCATCTCGGAGTTGGAATGTATGCTTTGATGATGATCAAAGATTTTGGGTTTATACAAAGTTTATGAGAAACTTGTATTTCCAAAGAAGTGAGTGGGAGCACTATAGAATTTCTGATGAGTATATGTTGTTGACATATTATGGATCAGAAATGACGTAGAATTTCTGGAAAGCATATAGGGTTATTTGGAAAGTGTTTTTCAATGGAAAGCCTGGATTAAGCTACTTGAACATTGAGCATCAAGATATATAAGGATAGATCAAAACGCTTAATGGTACTTTCAAATGAGCACATACCTTGACATGATCTTGAAGGTGTTCAAGATGGATCAGTCAAAGAAGGAGTTCTTGCCTGAGTTGTAAGGTATGGAGTTAAGACTTAAAGCTCGACCACGGCAGAATAGAGAGAAAGGACGAAGATCGTCCCCTATGCTTAAGACATAGGCTCTACAGTATGCTATGCTGTGTACCGCACCTGAAATGTGCCTTGCCATGAGTCAGTCAAGGGGTACAAGAGTGATCTAAGAATGGCACACAAGATAGCGGTCAAAGTTATCCTTAGTAACTAGTGGACTAAGGAATTTTCTCGATTATGGAGGTGGTAAAAGAGTTCGTCGTAAAGGGTTACGCCGATGCAAACTTTGACATTAATCCAGATTATTCTGAGTAGTAAACTGGATTCGTATAGTAGAACAGTTATTTGGAATAGCTCCAAATGTGGCGTAGTAGTTGCATATACAAAATGACATAAGAAATTTGTGAAGTACATACGGATCTGAAAGGTTCAGACCCGTTGACTAAAACCTCTCTCACAAGCAACATGATCAAACCCAGAACTCATTGAGTGTTAATCACATAGTGATGTGAACTAGATTATTGACTCTAGTAAACTCTTTGGATGTTGGTTGCATGGCGATGTGACCTGTGAGTGTTAATCACATGGCGATGTGAACTAGATTATTGACTCTAGTGCAAGTGGGAGACTGTTGGAAATATGCCCTAGAGGCAATAATAAATTAGTTATTATTATATTTCCTTGTTCATGATAATCGTTTATTATCCATGCTAGAATTGTATTGATAGGAAACTCAGATACATGTGTGGATACATAGACAACACCATGTCCCTAGTAAGCCTCTAGTTGACTAGCTCGTTGATCAATAGATGGTTACAGTTTCCTGACCATGGACATTGGATGTCATTGATAATGGGATCACATCATTAGGAGAATGATGTGATGGACAAGACCCAATTCTAAGCCTAGCACAAGATCATGTAGTTCGTATGCTAAAGCTTTTCTAATGTCAAGTATCATTTCCTTAGACCATGAGATTGTGCAACTCCCGGATACCGTAGGAATGCTTTGGGTGTGCGAAACGTCACAACGTAACTGGGTGGCTATAAAGGTACACTACAGGTATCTCTGAAAGTGTCTGTTGGGTTGGCACGAATCGAGACTGGGATTTGTCACTCCGTGTAAACGGAGAGGTATCTTTGGGCCCACTCGGTAGGACATCATCATAATGTGCACAATGTGATCAAGGAGTTGATCACGGGATGATGTGTTACAGAACGAGTAAAGAGACTTGCCGGTAATGAGATTGAACAAGGTATCGGGATACCGACGATCGAATCTCGGGCAAGTATCGTACCGCTAGACAAAGGGAATTGTATACGGGATTGATTAAGTCCTTGACATCGTGGTTCATCCGATGAGATCATCGTGGAACATGTGGGAGCCAACATGGGTATCCAGATCCCGCTGTTGGTTATTGACCGGAGAACGTCTCGGTCATGTCTGCATGTCTCCCGAACCCGTAGGGTCTACACACTTAAGGTTCAATGACGCTAGGGTTATAAAGGAAGTTTGTATGTGGTTACCGAATGTTGTTCGGAGTCCCGGATGAGATCCCGGACGTCACGAGGAGTTCCGGAATGGTCCGGAGGTAAAGATTTATATATGGGAAGTCCTGTTTTGGTCACCGGAAGAGTTTCGGGGTTTATCGGTAACGTACCGGGACCACCGGGAGGGTCCCGGGGGTCCACCAAGTGGGGCCACCTGCCCCGGGGGGGGCCACATGGGCTGTAGGGAGTGTTCCTTGGCCTACATGGGCCAAGGGCACCAGCCCCACTAAGGCCCATGCGCCTAAGAGATGGAGAGGGGGTAAACCCTAATGGGATATGGGCCTTAGGGCCCATATTGGTGCGCCTCCCTCTCCCATCCCCTCTTGGCCGCCCCCTTCCTCCCCATCTAGGGCTGCGCCCCCCCTAGGGGTGGGAACCCTAGAGGGGGCGCAGCCCCTCCCCTTCCCTATATATATGAGGCATAGGGCTGCCCATAACACACGCGATTCGATCTCTCGTTGGTGCAGCCCTGCATCTCTCTCTCCCTCCTCTTCTGTGGTGCTTGGCGAAGCCCTGCAGGATTGCCACGCTCCTCCATCACCACCACGCCGTTGTGCTGCTGCTGGATGGAGTCTTCCTCAACCTCTCCCTCTCTCCTTGCTGGATCAAGGCGTGGGAGACGTCACCGGGCTGTACGTGTGTTGAACGCGGAGGTGCCGTGCGTTCGGCACTTGATCATCGGTGATTTGAATCACGACGAGTACGACTCCATCAACCCCGTTCACTTGAACGCTTCCGCTTAGCGATCTACAAGGGTATGTAGATGCACTCTCCTTCCCCTCGTTGCTAGTCTCTCCATAGATAGATCTTGGTGATACGTAGGAAAATTTTGAATTTCTGCTATGTTCCCCAACACCGCCTCGCCTCCCCCTCCTCAAATAGCGGAGCTGGGCCCCGTCTCTCTCTCTCTCTCTCCCTCAGCCGACGCGCCGCATCCGCCGGAAGCCGCAGTCGCCGGCGAGAACCACCGCCGCCGCCCCGCTCCGTCCCGTCCTGCGGACCACCGCCGACGCCGCCATCCTCCTCGTCTCGTCGCACCGCCCCTCCCTGGCCCCTTCGCCGCCCTCCTGGACAACCGGAGCCACCGCCCCGGTCGGACCCGAGCCGCCGCCGCCGTCCCGGCTCGCCCTTGACCGCCGCCGCCGCCGCGGTAACTCCCCGCTCCTCCCTCGCCGTCAGATCTGGATCCAAAGGACCATATCGATTCTGTTTAAAAAAACCATAAAACTTTTCTTTAATTAGTAAACGTTCGCTATGTAAGCTTCTACAGCGAACGTTTACCCCATGGTACAACGAACCATCCAACAAAAGAAAGAAGTAAATAAAGGAGCCCTCATGGAAATTTTAGAAGAAACATTGATGAAGGAAAAGGTGGGGGACACACCCAAAGAAGAACCAATTAAACCCTACACCAAGTCATGCTATTCATGTGGAGAAGGACACATCTCCCAAAATTGTTTGAATGGGGATCTAGTAGAATTCCCGACGGAGGAAGTAGAATATGACCCACAAGAAATAGAAGCCATGATTGGCATGAAAAGGTCCAGGAAGAGAAGCAGATTGGATTCCTCGAAGGACCTGAGTCATATCACCTGTTACAAGTGCAAGGAGTCAGGGCACTACCTCAACAGTTGCCCAAAAAGGAAACCTCGAGACTTGTCAGAAGAAATATGTTTTAGTTGTAATGGAGCAGGGCACTTTGCCAGAGAATGCCCTAAGGAGAAGGAAACTTGTGCTAGATAGTTGAGTTTGCAACAAAAGAAATGGAGTAGTAGAAGTGAGAACATTTTTTCTTCTATATTGAGGTGTTGAGTTGAGACATGTAATGGAGAAGTGAGAGATTGTAATCATTTGAGAATGAATAAAGTAGCATCATTGGTACTGATATGGATTTTATGAGTTGTTACTCTATGAAGAAGAATTTTGGCCATTCTGAGGATATGAGAAATATGGTCTATGGAAGATTTGTGCATTTTAAGGGTGGTAGTACCCTGTAATGGATTTCGGACAAAATGAATACGAGTTTTGTCTTGATATATGAGATAATCCAAGAGTGTGTGGGATGAAGTTGGAGACCGTCAGTTGTTTGGACCAAATGTGATCAAGGAGTCAGAAGAGAATGTTAAGTTGATTCGAGATAGACTGAAGGTAGCTCAGTCCAGGCAGAAGAGTTTTGCAGACTTAAAAACGCAAGGAGGTAGTCTATGAAATTGGGGAAAGAGCATGTCTTCGTGTGCCCCCTATGCGAGGAGTTGAACGTATTGGAGTTAAGGGAAAGTTAGCCCCGAGATTTGTAGGACCATACCGAGTTTTGGAGCGTATGGGAGAAGTGGCCAACAAGTTGGAGTCACCTGAAGGACCGTCGTGAGTTCATGATGTGTTTCACGTTTCCCAGTTGAAGAAGTGCCATCCAGATATGGCCAATATTCCCCTGTAAGGACGCTTGACCCTGGAAAGGATAATAATGTTCCACGAAGTGGAATATGGACTCCATAAGTATAAGTTTATATCTCGGTATGTGGGATAACCCACGAGGATGAAGAGATGAATTACTATTGGATATAAAGGAGTTATGATGTTGGTATTATGGAACGATTGTAACTCCGTGATGAGTTTGAATAATCACGTCTTAGTTTGGTGCCAATAGAAGGAAGGAAGACAGTACAATTGGATGGATTTAAGAATACGAGGAAGTTGGAACTTGGAATAATGATCAGTTGCCCGAGGATGAGCTCAAGGATTACAAGTAATAAGATGGGCCATAACCCACAAGCCCAGGACCTGCCAAGAAGCAAGCACATTCTTGCTGAAGGAAAAACCCTGGAAGAGAGTACGACCTTACCCACCGACGATTTTAGAGGAGTAACGCAAAACCTGAGAGTTGTGAAGGAACGATAGATGTTTGTCTGGCTTGCAGAATCTATGGATATATCCGAACTTGGTTCGTCGACAAGAGAAATTCTGCAATGCATGTGAGGATAATCGAGTGTTAGAATGCGAGATTCGCTAAACTGTATACATGGTAATGATTTGGGTGCGGGATGGATTGATCACCATACCGACTTACTCTTATTGTTCGCCTTGCTATATGGGATGGTAAATCTGAGTGACTTGCCTATAGTAGAGAGACGACGATATTAAACCTTGATTAAACCTTACAATGGTATAGCAATTTTCCCTTGTACAAGGCAGTTGTTGCCAACCGTAGGTTATACGATGAGGATCAACCAGACCCATTTCCTGTAGGAGAAACCATAAATGGTTGACCACCATGAGTTATCGATAGTTGTTTAGTAATGGCGCCAGACTCGTCAGCTAAGAAGATCCAGTCATGGAAGAACCTTAGCAAGATGAAAGGACAGAAAAAAAATTGTGGTAAAGGTTATGCCACCACCGGAAGAGCCCGGATAAGGAATTATCCTGAAGATCTAAGAAGACTGACACTGTTAACAATATGGATGAAGTATATGAGTATTGATGGAACAGTAACCATGCTTCTAAGGGTGGTAGCACCCCAGACCCCTGTGATGATCGATGGATTTTGAGGAGACCCCGACCCTAACCTATTTCTTTCTAGCCTCTCCGAATCTCGAGGACGAGATTCATTTTAAGGGTGGTAGGTTTGTAACATCCCAAAATTCTAAATTTTGGAATGCTATAATAAATAGATAGATTTGATTGATTGTCTGAAACTGAGTGAATTCGAAACTTTTTGAAAGTTAAATGAGATGGAATAAAAGGACTTTCCCAAACTTTCATATTTGCTTTCTGATCTTCGTGAATTCAAATTCTTTTCAACCCAAAACCCTAGAGAGAAGATGACATGACTTCTTCCATTTAAATTAAATGAAAAGGGTTGTTGATAATATTTGAATATCATTTGAAAATATTTCAAATTCTTAAACTTCAAGCAACTCAATGATTTTCACGAGCGAAGATAAAATGACTTCTTCAAAACTTATGAAATATGAGTTGGGAGTTTCAAAGAATTAAATTCAAAGTTCTTTTGAATTTATTTTTCAATTTGGAGTTATTTGAGTTTTATTCAAATTATTTTTCTCCAAAAATAAAATATATGGAAATTAGGGTAACATGATTCCCTACAAAAGAAAATTGGAGATAAATTAATTTGAAATCATTTTGGTATTTTAAAAATGTTTTTATTGGATTTTTTTAGACCAGTAGCACTGTTTGAATTATTCGAATTTTTGTGTATTTTATTTAATGTTGGAAAAATGTTCACGTCGTAGAAAATAATTTTCTGAAAATTTTGATATATTATATGCCTATAGGAAATTTTTATTTATTTTGTTTTATTTATGTTTCTGTCGTTTGGAAAAATCTTTAAAAAAAACCTTTCCCTGACTGGGCCGGCCCAGCTCCAACCAGGCCAAGCCAAAGCCCAGCCTCGCCGCACCGCCTCCCTCCCGTGCGGGAGTCCGTCGCCCGCACGCCTCACCGGCGCCGCCGTGACCGGGCGGGAGTCCGCAGCTCCGCCCCGGCCCCTCGCGCAAGGAACCGCCTCGCCTCCCCCTCCTCAAATAGCGGAGCCGGGCCCTGTCTCTCTCTCTCTCCCTCAGCCAACGCGCCGCATCCACCGGAAGCCGCAGTCGCCGGCGAGAACCACCGCCGCCGCCCCGCTTCGTCCCGTCCCACAGACCACCGCCGACGCCGCCATCCTCCTCGTCTCGTCGTGCCGCCCCTCCCTGGCCCCTTCGCCGCCCTCCTGGACGACCGGAGCCACCGCCCCGGTCGGACCCGAGCCGCCGCCGCCGTCCCGGCTCGCCGTTGACCGCCGCCGCCACCGCGGTAACTCCCCGCTCCTCCCTCGCCGTCAGATCTGGATCCAAAGGACCATATCGATTCTGTTTAAAAAAACCATAAACCTTTTCTTTAATTAGTAAACGTTCGCTATGTAAGCTTCTACAGCAAACGTTCGTTAGATAGATTTTTTTTTCTTTTTCTGTTTAATTTCATCCAGGGACCTATTTGTAGTAGTTTCTTTTACAGATTAGTCCCTGTACTTCAAACGACCACATCTTTTCGCTCGTTTGTCTAAATCCAATGAAACCAATGCCCACGTCTTCGTTGCGATCTCCTCTATCCAGTAAAACAACTTAAACATGTTTTTTAAAAGTTTAAAATTTTAATTAGATCAGATTTGAATTCAAACTTCGTTTGATCATAACTTGAGTTTCGTAGCTCCGTTTGAGTTGATTCTTTTTGCAAATCGAAGCTCTTGACCTAAACATTCTAATAAGGCCAAATTCACATAATTTTGGTACTGTTAGAAATTGTTTTATGTTGCAAGAGTTATTTGCTTGGTTTTGATGTTTCTGAATCATCTTCTTCGTTCTTTCTAATTGTTTTTAGTGATTGCTTATGCGTGGTTACTATTGCTTGCTTACGATAGATTGACCGGAGTGTGACGAGTAGAGCTATCAAGAGTTTTGAGTGCGAATCATCTTCACCAACA
Organism: Triticum urartu; assembly: GCF_003073215.2. Taxonomy (NCBI): domain Eukaryota; kingdom Viridiplantae; phylum Streptophyta; class Magnoliopsida; order Poales; family Poaceae; genus Triticum; species Triticum urartu. Next base: position 421,407,391 of record NC_053022.1, on the reverse strand, counting down.
TTGCAGTCAAGTTCACACTTTGATCATATCCCTTTCATACCCAGTTTTTATGCATTAGTTTCAACCCTCAAACATTGCATGAGTAGGATTGATAACATGTGGGTATTGGGAAGTAGTTACTGAGATAGGAACCTATTACCTGTTACTATCAAACCCTTGGGAGTTACTTCTACGCGTTGCTTATATTGCTATGCTATGCTCGTAGACGTGGTTTGGGTATGAGTGAAATCCATGACAGATGTGAGATTGTTATTTAATGGTTCAACTTAAGGTGGCAACTTGAATACACATCTGGGTGGATTGCTAGGGGCAGCCTGGGGATATACCAGTGGACTTTCCCAGACACCTGGGGATATACCAGTGTTGTCCCAGGAGATCCCGGGGATATACCGTGTGATCATCCTACGGTCCGCCACCCAGGCTCAAAGGGATCATAAGATCATTCATGCTAGAAACTTCCGTGTGCATCCACAAGCTATTATGGTCTCTAGCATAGTTGATTAAGTCGTGTGAACTCTTACAGTGGTAGACTAGCAGATGTAGGGGTTGTAGGTGGTACGGTCTACCCATCGTAAGGTGCAAACGCTTCTGAAAGACTATGTCTCGGTCATCCGTTTCTCAAACACCTTGTAGTGCGAGAAATCCAACGGAGGAGATCGAGTCTTGTGGGGAAAAGTGCGCAAACCTCTATAGAGTGTATAAACTAATTATGATTAGCCGTGTCCCCGGTTATGGACATCTTGAGTCTCTGGTTCTTGGATTACCCTGTTGTTCTCATCATGTTACTTTAAATGAATATTGTTGGGTTTAATGATATTACTTAATTGGGATTGAGAATGCTGTCAACCATTCTTAATGTTTAACAACCACCATGATAGTTAAATAAATTTATTCCTTTGCAGTAGGGAAAAATTGGCCTTTCGTAAAAACCTTACAACCGTAGAGCTTTTCCACCAGCCAAATATGCATGTAGTGATAGCCATTATTCATCATTGCTCTACATTGTGAATTTGCCAGTACATTCAATGTACTGACCCTCTATGGCTGCAACGTCTCATGTTGCAGGATTTCTTACGACGAGTAAGTGATACGTTAGGGTTACGATTTCTACACTCAACTTTGCCGTTGGTGTTGATGGGAATCCACAACCTTGTTACTTCCGCTATTTTGGATTGAGGTAATAGTATTTACGTTACTTTTTACATGTGATTTACCTCTGTTATAAATCCTCGAGTACTGTGTGTGTCATCATACCGATCCACGGATGACACTTAAGCACAGAGACTTGACCGTCTGAGGTCGGGTCGCTACAATGTTCTTCATGCTCTGGGATAACTTCTTCAGCTGATTCTTCAGTAGGAATGACATCCTCTGTAGCCTTGAGCTTAATAAATTCCTCAGGAGGTATTTCATCTGACACAGGAGGTAGGTGCTCTCTTTGTGAGCCATTAGTCTCATAGAACTGCACATCTACAGTTTCAACAACCTTGTGATGACAGGTGTTGAAGACTCTGTAGGTGTGCGAGTCCTTACCATAACCGAGCATAAAACCTTCATGTGCTTTCAGTGCAAATTTAGAACTGTGATGAGGATCTCTAATCCAACATTTAGCACCGAAGACTTTGAAATAACTCACATTCGGTTTCTTGTCAGTGAGAAGTTCATATGCTATCTTCTTGAAGAATTTGTGAAGATATACCCTGTTGATGATGTGGCACGCAGTATCAATTGCCTTAGGCCAGAAGCGAGGAGGCGTCTTGTATTCATCAAGCATAGTGCGGGCCATCTCAACAAGAGTCCTATTCTTGCGCTCCACAACGCCATTTTGCTGAGGAGTATAAGGAGTAGATAACTCATGAGTAATACCAAGTTCATCAAGATAGTCATCAAGGCCAGTGTTCTTGAACTCGGTTCCATTATCACTCCTAATGTGCTTGATCTTCACACCAAAGTTAGTTGAAGCCCTCGAGGAAAATCGTTTGAAGACTTCCTGCACTCCAGTTTCGTAAGTGATAATATGGACCCATGTATATGGAGAGTAATCATGAACAATGACAAAGCCATATAAAGATGCAGCATTGGTAAATGTGGCATAGTGAATAGGGCCAAAGAGATCCATGTGAAGCAATTCAAATGGTCGAGTAGTAGTCATGAAAGTCTTTGTTGGATGCTTGGCCTTGGTCATCTTTCCAGCTTCACAGGCTCCGCATAAGTGATTCTTGAGGAATTTGACATTTTCAATGCCAATGACATGCTTCTTCTTCGCGAGCGTGTGCAGATTCCTCATGCCAGCATGACCAAGTCGTTGATGCCATAGCCAGCCTTCTGAAGCTTTTGCAAGAAGATATGTAGCAGGTTGTGGTCCTGTAGAGAAATCAACAATATACAAATCTCCTCTCCTAAAGCCTTCGAAGACTTTAGAACTGTTAGTTTCCATGATGACAACACAACGATACTTGCCAAAGACAACCACCATATCAAGATCACAAAGCATTGAGACAGACATGAGGTTGAACCCTAAGGACTAGACAAGCATGACTTTGTCCATGTGTCGATCCTTTGAGATTGCAACCTTACCTAGACCCAATACCTTGCTTTTACCTTGGTCAGCGTAGGTGATATGCTTCAGATGTGATGGAGATAAAGCAGAGTCCATCAATAAGCTCCTGTCACCAGTCATGTGATTTATACATCCATTATCGAGGACCCACTCAGTGGCTTTGGGTTGATCATCCTGCAGATGAATTAGTGCAGCTTACGAACTCATATACTTCATCAGTGAAGAATATGGTATGAATTTCATCAGATCAAGTTCATCAAGCAATAAAACAGGTAAAGCAGTATGAGGACGTGAGAAATGAAAATTCATTTCTTCATGATTAGCTTGCGTCCTTTCAAGCACATTCAGGTCTCTAGCAAATCCTTCAGACGATTAAGTTCGTTTGGAGACCTGGCCCTGCATAAGAGGTTAGTTCTTTTTCTTCACCACCCACATCTGAAGGGGTGGCAAAGAGTTCATCATTCTGCGAGCTCCATAAGAGAAATGTGGCATAGACGCCAATCCACTTCGTTTCACATAAGAGGGGTTACGATAAGCATAAGAGTAGGCAGAGAAATTCTTCGAGGACTTATGGACATAATGATTTGATGAATAATGCACATATCCATTGTCCTTAGATCTTCCCTGTGAAATAGACGGGTTAGCACGATGATGTTCATATGAGGACTTTGATCCTTTTGAGGAATTTGATCCATGAGATGAGTTTGGTCCGTATGAGGACTTGAATCCATATGAAGAATTTGATCTGGGGTTCCTATTCTTCATAGGCGGTGTCATGATGACATTCACCTGAAGATTTTGAAGGCACCTTTTGGGAACCTAGATTTTCTTCATAGAAGGATCATTCCTGCAGTTAGTGCCAACATGTCTAGCAAATACTTCACCATTCTGATTTTTGAACAGTTTATAGTTAGAGTCAATGGACTGATCCGAAGAATATGAAGATTCACATGTAAAGCCAGATAAAGTAGATGGATCCACTGAAGGTCCCTTTGCAGCAACCCATGAGGTTTTGGGATACTGCTCAGGTTTCCAGTAGGTCCCATCAGCATTGATTTTCCTCTCAAAGGCAATACCCTCTTTCCTAGGGTTCCTATTGAGGATCTACCTTTTAAGCACGTCACAAAGAGCCTGATGCCCTTTGAGGCTTTTGTACATGCCTGTCATGTACAATTCCTTCAGCCCTGCATCATTAGTGATACTAGCAATGTCCTCAGATGAGGAATTAGTGATAGCAGAGGCAGATGAAGAATTTGCAGCAATGGAAGTATTTGAGCATTCAGGTGAAGAATTAGCAGTTTCACGTTCAATGCACTTCAAACATGGATGAACAAATTCATCCTAAGTAGCGCTGATCTGTTGAGCAAGTAATGAATCACGATCCTTCTGAAGATCTTCATAACTCACTCTTAGCTTCTCAAGATCTTGCTTTCTTTGAAGAAATTCATAAGAAAGCTTCTCATGATCAGATAGGAGAGTGTTATGATGAGCTTGAAGGGTGTCAAACTTAGACTGAAGTCTCTGAAGACTATCAGCCAAAGCTTTCGACTGATCCATTTCTTCACCCAACATATCATCACTTTTATCCAGCATGTATTGAACTTTTTCCAAAGCTCTTTGTTGTTTAGTGGCAAGGGAAGCAAGTTTGACATAACTGGGCCCAAATTCATCACCAGATTCATCATCACTTGACTCAGATAAGTAGCAGTCAGTTACCTTGGCACCTTTTGCCATAAGGCATGGTGCAGAGGAAGATGACTCTAGATTGAAAGTCATAGCCTTGCGTGATTCCATGAATTCCTCGAACCAGGGATCACGGTGAGATCGATGACCTTCATAGACCTCAGAGAGTCGGTTCTAGATGAGTTTCGCATGGCTGAGATGCATAACGTTCCTGAACTGATTTTGTGACAAGCTCGAGCATATGATGTCCTTCGTTGTGAGGTTGAGAAGTGTGTATTTGCGAATATCATCAGCCTCCGCCATCTTGCATAGGTCAGTAAGACCAATCTCGGTGACGGTCCAGAGTTTGCTGTTTATCGCCATGAGGCGCTTCTTCATCATGGCCTTCTACTTGGGATAATCATGACCGTCGAAGATGGGGCAAGTCACAGTCTTCATTCCTATGGTCGACATAACTAAAACTCCAGGCGGTTAAACCAAAATCACACAGAACCAGGGAGCAACCTACTCTGATACCAATTGAAAGTGCGTTATATCGACTAGAGGGGGGTGAATAGGCGATTTTTATGAGTTCTTCACTAAGGAATTTGCGGGTGAGGAAATTCCTGAGTGAAGAACTTTTTGCAGTGGAATAAGTACTCAGGAGTAAACATAGCAGTGCATGAGCATGGTCTCCATGATGAAATGAAAACAAGTACAGAGTACAGAAAGCGTAAACATGGGATAACACAGGATAAGGCAAACAGACTTGAGAAATTGAACTGAGGAAATAGAGGAAGTCTTCAATCAAAGTCTTCAAATAGATATGAACAAGGACTCAACACATAAAAGAGGAAATGCAAGGGTTGAGGAAATGGAACTTGGTAACTTGGTGAAGACAATGATTTGGTAGACCAGTTCCAACTGCTGTGATAGTTGTACATCTGGTTAGGGTGGCTAGGTATTTAAACCTGAGGACACACAGTCCTGGACACCCAGTTTTGAACACGCAGTTCAGAACACTCAGTCCTCACCGTATTCCCCTTGAGCTAAGGTCACACAGACCTCGCCCAATCACTCGTGGTAAGTCTTCAGGTGACTTCCAAACCTTCACAGACTTGGTCACTCGGTGATCCACAATTTTCTCTTGGATGCTCTAGACCATGACGCCTAACCGTCTGGAAGATGCATAGTCTTCAAAGGTAACAAGCGTTGGATCCACGCAGGATCAATCCCTTTAGTGATGCTCAATCACTTTGGGTTTGTAGATGTTTGGGTTTGGGTTTTCCTCACTCGATGATTTTCACTCAAAGTCCTCGGAGGATGGGATGCTCTCAAATGACAAGTGTCAGTTTCTCTCGGAGCAGCAAACCATCTAGTGGTTGCAGGGGGCGGCTATTTATAGACTAGGGAGCAGCCCGACATGATAAGACATAAATGCCCTTCAATGATATGACCGTTAGGTGGAAGGATATTTTGGGACAGCTGGCGCGTAGCACGGCAACGATCGGAAATTTGACTAACAAATTCCTCAGGGCTATCATGTTCCTCACTGTGTAGGCATTCGCACTGGCGAATTCCTAACTCCTCAGTCAGAACAAATTCCTCAGGGACCAGAAGAACTTCGTCTCTGTCACTGAAGAAATTTGACTGAACTGTATGAGATTTCCAATGGCTTCACTCGAAAGGATTGGCAGGTAGGATTTGAGTTGAGCATCACATGGAAATTTTTCCTTAGTATTTCCTCGACCCCCTTTAACAGTACGGTGGTTCCTATGACTCAAGAAAGAGAAAATGAAACTGCGAAAACAAAAGTCTTCATGCTTCATGCTCCTCGAATGAATACCAAGTCTTCAGGATTGCACCAATTTCTTCACTTTCAAAGTCTTCAGAAAGCCAAAGAAGAACTTCATTTTTAGGGGTCGACTTTCTTTGTAAATATCAAACTCCTCATAGACTTATAGACCTGTGTACACTCATAAACACATTAGTCCCTTAACCTATAAGTCTTCAATACACCAAAATCACTAAGGGTCGCTAGATGCACTTACAAACAGTTACCAGGCTAGTTTGAAGATGACCCCTTTCGAAGCTTTGTATGGAAGGAGGTGCAGGACACCGTTGAAGTGGGATGAAGTTGGAGACTGTTAGTTGTTCGGACCAGATTTAATCAAAGAGTCTGAAGAGAAGGTTAAGCTGATTTGCGATAAACTGAAGGTAGCTCAATCCAGGCAGAAGAGTTATGCCGATACGAAATGCAAGGAGGTAGCCTATGAAGTCGGAGACAGAGCATATCTCCGTGTGTCACCACTGCGAGGAGTTAAACGATTTGGAGTCAAAGGAAAGTTACCCCCAAGGTTTGTAGGACCATACAGAGTTTTGGAACGTATGGGAGAAGTGGCCTACAAGTTGGAATTACCCCAAGGTTTGTCAGGAGTTCATGATGTGTTTCACATTTCCCAGTTAGAGAAGTGCCTTGCAGAGATGGCCGATATTCCTCTCAGAGATACAGTGCCCCTGGAAGCAATTCAGCTGGAGAGTGACCTAACCTACGAGGAGAAACCCGTCAAGATTCTCGAGTTTGCCACCCGAGTTACACGTAGTAAAGTTATCAAATTTTGCAAAGTATAGTGGAGCCACCATACCGAGGAAGAAGCCACCTGGGAGCGAGAAGAAGACCTACGGAAAGACCACCCACACCTATTCTCTAGCCAACCTGAATCTCGAGGGCAAGATTCATCTTAAGGAGGGTAGGTTTGTAACATCCCAAAATTCAATTTGGATGTTAATCATTAGGTCATCATATGCATCCATGCTCTTTGCATTCTTATTTGATTTTATTTGAACAATTTGATCCTAGAGGCCTTAAGCAACTCAAGGACCATTTCAGAGAGTTGGAGGTTTTCATAAATTCCATTTTCGAATTTTTCAAAATTGGTAAATTGGATCAAAGAGAATTTTATTTGAAATTATTTCCAAATAAATAAATAATGAGAGAAGATAATATGACTTCTTCAAAATAGAGGAAATAATGGAAATTTAATTTTTAGATAAAAATATTCATTATATTGGATTTTTATTTGAGATTTTATTTGAGTAAATTAGGGGGGAAAATTGCAGTTTAGCCCAGAAAAATGTTCATGTGGTCCTAAATATTAGTAGACGGCCATGAAAATTGTTTTTGGGATTTTAGGATTTTTATTTATTTTATTTTTGGATTTTTCCGTTCGGGCAAAATTATTATTTAAAAAAATCTTTTTCGGACCGACTGGGCCGAAGGCCCAGCCGACCCAGCCGCCGCCGCTTTCCCCGTCGTGGCCGACTAGGACACCACCGGAGTCCGGCGCCGACACAGCCCCGGCCGGCCCCTCCCGCAAGCCATCCGCCCCCCGTGACTTTATAAGGAGCCGGACCCTCCTCTCTCTCCTCAGCCACCGCCGCCTCCCGCCGCCCGCTGCCATCGCCGCCACAGCCGCACGCCGCCGCCCGCATTGCCGCCGTCGCGCTGCCGAGCCGCCGCCGCCGCCGCTTTGAGACGTCGCCTCCACGCCACTCCCCGTTGCCGCCGCCTGCCGCCGCCGACGCCACCCGAGCCGCCGCCGCCGCTCGCCAGAGCTAGATGCCGCCACCGCCGGGTTTTCGCCCCGAACCACCCGAACCGGTATAAAACCGAACCGATGCCCCATTTTTTCGGTTTATTCGTTTAGATCAGTTTTATTTTTAGGGTTCGCTAATTAGCAAACTTTCACCCGATCTTCTTTGTTAGCGAACGAATTTGTTCGTTAGTCCCTATTAGCGAATGTTCACTCATCAGGTTTTTAGTTTTAGTTTTACTTTTCGGCCAGGGACCTATCCATAATTACTTTTATCGCACATTAGTCCCTGATCTTTAAACCTTCGCTACTTTTTGCTCGTTTATCCAAATCCAGTGAAACCAATGCCAAAATCTTCGTCTCAATCCCCTCTGTTCAGATAAACAACTTGAAAATGATTTTGAAAATTTAAAATTTGGTTTCAATCAGATTTGAATTTGAACTTTTTTTATCGTAGTTTGAGTTTCGTAACTCCGATTCGACTGATTCTTTTTGCAAATCGAAACTCTTCTCTTGAACTTTCTTTTGGTTTTACCTTTGCATCTTATGCTTGAGTGCTTATGTATGCTATTGTTTGTTCACGATAGAGTTTCCAGAGTGTGAGGCTTGCTACTACGAATCACTAGGGTTTTCCGATCGTCAGCAAGGCAAGTAACACTTTGATCATACCCATTTATTAACCAATTTTTATGCATTAGTGTCAACCCTCAAACATTGCATGAGTAGGACTTGATAACATGTGCGTACTGGGAAGTAGATGATGAGGTAGGAACCCCTTATATTCAAATCCTGGGTGTTACTACGTTATGCTTATACTGCTATGCTATGCTCATAGATGTGGTTTGGTTTTGAGCGAATTCATGAAAGATGTGAGAGTTATTGTTAACTAGGGTTTAACTTAAGGTGACTACTTTAATACACATCTTGGTGGATTGGTTGTGGGCACCTGGGGAATCCAGTGTTGTCCTAGGAGATCCCGCGGTACCCGTGTGATCATCCTATGGTTGGCCACCCAGGCTCAAAGGGATCATAAGATTATTCATGCTAGAAACTTCCATGTGTAGCCACAAGCCATTATGGGCTCTAGCATAGTTGAGTAAGTTGTGGGAATCCTTTCCATGATGGGCTAGCAGATGTAGGGGATTGTAGGTGTACCGGCCTATCTATAGGTTAAGGGGACCTCTTCAGAAAGACTGTGTCTCGATCATCCATTTCTCAAACATCATGCGGTGCGAAAATACAACAGAGGAGATCGAGTCTTGTGGGGAAAAGTGCGCAAACCTCTGCAGAGTGTACAAATTAATCATGGTTAGCCGTGTCCCCGGTTATGGACATCTTGAGTATCTGGTGCTTGAATTATTATTTTGATCTCATCACTTTACTTAATTAATTTGTTAGGTTATAATTTTAATTTGGGGATTGAGTTAGGGTTACCTTCTCAATATTTCAACAAAGTTTTTAGCTAAATAAAATATATTCCTTTGTTGTAGGAAAAAAATAGCTTTATGCTAATGATAACCATAGAGCCTGCACCAGCCATATATGCATGTAGTGATAGCTGTTATTTGTTCATTGCTCTATAGTGTTATCTTGCCAGCATATTCCATGTGCTGACCTACACAGGCTGCAACGTATTATGTTGCATAATTTTCAGAAAAAGATTAAGATGCACTAGGTCATTGTCGTGCACTCAGTTTTGGCGTGGAGTTGGATGGACTCATTTACCCTCGAAGCTTCCACAGTTGTCTTAATTAGATGGCCTTCAGTCATATTATTGTAATAAGTACTATTTTTGAGACACTCGATGTAATAAGTGTGTGATTGAACTCTGCAATAAATCCTCGATTATTGTGTGTGTCAGCAATACCGATCCAGGGATGACACTTAAGCACGGAAACTTGGCCGTCTGAGGTCTGGTCGCTACAGATATGCACCTATTCTATGTGGATGAAGTTTGTGGATTATTTAAGCTTGCAGGTATGCCCGAGGATGTTATCAAGAAGAAGGTTTTCCCTTTATCTTTGTAGGGAAAGGAATTGACATGGTTTAGGCTATGTGATGATATTGGATCATGGAACTACAACCGATTGAAATTGGAATTTCATGAGAAGTTTTATCATATGCATCTAGTTCATCGTGATCGTAATTATATATATAATTTTTGGCCTCGCGAAGGAGAAAGTACCGCTCAAGCTTGGGGGAGGCTTAAGTCAATGTTATATTCATTCCCCAATCATGAGCTCTCAAGAGAAATTATTATTCAAAAAATTTATGCTCGACTTTTTCTCAATAATCGCTCCATGCTCGGTACTTCTTGTACTGGTTCTTTTATGATGAAGACTACCGAATTCAGATGGGATTTATTGGAAAGAATTAAACGCAACTATGAAGATTGGGAACTCGACGAAGGTAAGGAGTCAGGTATAACACCTAAGTTTGATTGTGTTCAATCTTTTATGGATACCGATGCTTTTTGTGAATTTAGCACTAAATACGGACTTGACTCTAAGATACTAGCTTCTTTCTGTGAATCATTTGCTACTCATGTTGATCTCCCTAAGGAGAAGTGGTTTAAATATCATCCTCCCATTGAAGTAAAAGTAGTTGAACCTATTAAAGTTGAAGAAAATACTATCACTTATAATGTTGATCCTATTGTTCCTACCGCTTATATTGAGTAACCACCTTCCCCTGTTAGAATAAAGGATCATGCTAAAGCTTCAACTGTGGTTCATAAGAGTAATGCTAGAACACCTACACCCTCTGGTGAAATTAAAGTTGAACCTAGTATTGCTATGGTTAAGGATCTCTTGGTCGATAATATTGATGGGCATGTTATTTACTTCTATGATGAAGCTGCTAGAATTGCTAGACCGGATACTAAAAATAAACATAGACCTGTTATTGGCATGCCTGTTGTTTCTGTTAAAATAGGAGATCACTATTATCATGGCTTATGTGATATGGGTGCTAGTGTCGGTGCAATACTTTATACTTTATATAAAGAAATTATGCATGATGTTGCACCTACTGAGATAGAAGATATTGATGCTACTATTAAGCTTGCCAATAGATATACTATTTCACCAGTTGGGATTGTTAGATATGTTGAAGTCTTGTGTGGAAAAATTAAATATCCTACTGATTTTCTTGTTCTTGCTTCCCCACAAGATGACTTTTGTCCCATTATATTTGGTATACCCTTCTTGAATACTATTAATGCTAAGATAGACTGCGAAAATGATATTGTTACTGTTGGTTTAGGGGATATGTCTCATGATTTTAATTTTGCTAAATTTCATAGACAACCCCATGATAAAGAATTGCCTAGTAAAGATGAAATTATTGGTCTTGCTTCTATTGCCATGCCTCCTAATGATCCTTTAGAACAATATTTGCTAGACCATGAAAATGATATTTTTATGAAAGAAAGAAGGGAAATAGATGAAGTAGTCTTTAAACAGCGACCTATTTTGAAACACAATTTGCCTGTTGAAATTCTAGGGGATCCTCCTCCACCCAAGGGTGATCCCGTGTTTGAACTTAAACCATTACATGATACTCTTAAATATGCTTATCTTGATGAAAAGAAGATATATCCTGTTATTATTAGTGCAAACCTTTCAGAGCAGGAAGAAGAGAAATTATTGAAAACTCTGAAGAAGCACCGTGCTACTATTGGATATACTCTTGATGATCTTAAGGGCATTAGTCCCACTCTATGCCAGCAGAAAATAAAATTGGATAAAGACGCTAAACCGGTTGTTGATCACCAACACCGGTCAAATCCTAAGATGAAAGAAGTGGTAAGAAATGAAATACTAAAGCTTCTGGAGGTAGGTATAATTTATCCTATTGCTGATAGTCAGTGGGTAAGTCCTGTCCATTGTGCCCCTAAGAAGGGAGGTATTACTGTTGTTCCTAATGATAAAGACGAATTGATCCCACAAAGAATTGTTATAGGTTATAGAATGGTAATTGATTTCTGCAAATTAAATAAAGCTACTAGAAAGGATCATTACCTTTTAACTTTTATTGATCAAATGCTAGAAAGATTATCCAAACATACACATTTTTCTTTCTAGACGGTTATTCTGGTTTCTCTCAAATGCATGTGTCCAAAGAGGATCAGGAAAAGACCACTTTTACTTGTCCTTTCGGTACCTTTGCTTATAGATGTATGCCTTTTGGTTTATGTAATGCACCTACTACCTTTCAAAGATGTATGCCTGCTATATTTTCTGACTTTTGTGAAAAGATTATTGAGGTTTTCATGGATGATTTCTCCTTGTATGGAACTTCTTTTGATGATTGCTTAAGCAACCTTGATCGAGTTTTGCAGAGATGTGAAGAAACTAATCTTGTCTTGAATTGGGAGAAGTACTAATTTATGGTTAATGAAGGTATTGTCTTGGGGCATAAAATTTATGAAAGAGGTATTGAAGTTGATAAAGCTAAAGTTGATGCTATTGAAAAGATGTCGTGTCCTAAGGACATTAAAGGTATAAGAAGTTTCCTTGGTCATGCCGGTTTTTATAGGAGGTTCATTAAAGACTTCTCAAAAAATTCTAGGCATGTGACTAATCTCTTACAAAAAAGATGTTCCATTTGTCTTTGATGATGATTGTGTAGAAGTATTTGAAATACTTAAGAAAGCCTTGACTTCTGCACCTATTGTCCAGCCACCTGATTGGAATTTACCCTCTGAAATTATGTGTGATGCTAGTGATTATGATGTAGGTGCTGTTCTAGGACAAAGAGTTGATAAGAAATTAAATGTTATCCAATACGCTATTAAAACTCTAGACAGTGCCTAGAGAAATTATGCTACAACTGAAAAAGAATTTTTACAGTTGTATTTGCTTGTGATAAGTTCAGACCTTATATTATTGATTCTAAAGTAACTTTTCACACTGATCATGCTGCTATTAAATACCTTATGGAAAAGAAAGATGCTAAACCTAGACTTATTAGATGGGTTCTCTTGCTACAAGAATTTGATTTGCATATTATTGATAGGAAGGGAGCTGAGAACCCCGTTGCAGACAACTTGTCTAGGTTAGAAAATGTTCTTGATGACCCACTCCCTATTGATGATAGTTTTCCTGATGAAAAATTAGCTGTCATAAATGCTTCTCGTACTACTCCATGGTATGATGATTATGCTAATTACATTGTTGCTAAATTTATACCACCTAGTTTCACATACCAACAAAAGAAAAGGTTTTTCTATGATTTAAGACATTACTTCTGGGATGACCCACACATTTATAAAGAAGGAGTAGATGGTGTTATTAGATGTTGTGTACCTGAGCATGAACATGTACAGATCCTACGCAAGTGTCACTCCGAGGCTTATGGAGGACACCGCGCTGGAGATAGAACTGCACATAAGGTATTACAATCCGGTTTTTATTGGCCTACTCTTTTCAAAGATGCCCGCAAGTTTGTCTTGTCTTGTGATGAATGTCAAATAATTGGTAATATTAGTAGACGTCAAGAAATGCCTATGAACTATTCACTTGTTATTGAACCGTTTGATGTTTGGGGCTTTGATTATATGGGACCGTTTCCTTCCTCTAATGGGTATACACATATTTTAGTTGGTGTTGATTATGTTACTAAGTGGGTAGAAGCTATTCCAACTAGTAGTGTTGATCATAACACCTCTATTAAGATGCTTAAAGAAGTTATTTTTTTCCGAGGTTTGGAGTCCCTAGATACTTAATGACTGATGGTGGTTCACATTTTTCTCATGGTGCTTTTCGTAAAATGCTTGCTAAGTATGATGTTAATCATAGAATTGCATGTCAATACCACCCACAGTCTAGTGGTCAAGTAGAACTGAGTAATAGAGAGATTAAATTGATTTTGCAAAAGACAGTTGATAGATCTAGAAAGAATTGGTCCAAGAAACTTGATGATGCATTATGGGCCTATAGAACTGCATATAAAAATCCTATGGGTATGTCTCCGTATAAAATGTTTTATGGGAAAGCATGTCACTTACCTCTCGAAATAGAACATAAGGCATATTGGGCCATTAAAGAGCTCAATTATGATTCCAAACTTTCCGGTGAGAAGGGACTATTTGACATTAGCTCACTTGATGAGTGGAGAACCTAGGCCTATGAGAATGCCAAACAGTTTAAAGAAAAAGTTTAAAGATGGCATGAAAAAAGGATACAAAAGCGTGAGTTTAATGTAGGTGATTATGTTATGTTATACAACTCTCGTTTAAGATTTTTTGCAGGAAAACTCCTCTCTAAACGGGAAGGTTCTTACGTTATCGAAGAGGTCTATCGTTCCGATGCCATAAAAATCAACAACTTCGAAGGCACAAATCCGAAGGTGGTGAACGGTCAAAGAATCAAACATTATATCTCAGATAATCCCATAAATGTTGAAAACAATGTTATTGACACCGTAACCCCGGAGGAGTACATAAGGGACACTTTCCAGAATGTTTCAGACTCCGAACAGGAATAGGTATGTGGTACGGTAAGTAAACCAACTCCAAAATAGTTCTAATAGCAGTTTTTATCCGTTTTGGAATATTAAAAAAATAGGAAAATAAGAAGTAGTCCAAAAGAGACACGAGGCATCCACGAGGGTGGAGGGCACGCCCTACCCCCTGGGCGCGCCCCCTGCCTTGTGGGCACCTCGTATGCCCACCGGACTCCGTTTTCTTCCATGATACTTCTTTTGGTCGGTAAAAATTCATTATATAATCTCCCAAAGGTTTTGACCACCGTACCACGACAAAATCGTCTGTTTTTGTTTTGAGTTGTTTCTGCCACAAATTAGATCAAGATGTCTTCTCAAGAGTCATTCGGGGAGAGCCGGGTATCTCACCCGACACCGTGGCCAAAAGCAAACAGCGATGCCGATCACTTTGGGCCATCAACTGAGGAAGAGATGGAGGATGACTTGAAAAGGATAGATGCCATGGAGGAGGATCAAGAAGTTACCTCTCGTCTCCAAGCCAGATTTAGGATGGAGGAACTCCAAAGCTCAGCAATTCCAAATTTGGTCATCCCTCCCAATGCTAGATTTCTTTATTATGAAAATATGAAAAAGAGTGTTACTTGTTCCCCCGCAGCTATGCAATATCCATGGGTGAAAGAAGCTTTAGCCATCACGGGTAAACTCCGGAAGGAAACAATGGATCTTAAGCAGCAAGTCAATAAGCTCGAGGAAGAGAACCGTATCCTAAGGGGCATCATCGCCGAAAGTATCACATCACTACCTCCGAAGAAAGAGACATAAATACATGGGTATGGGCACTCCCCTTGGCAACTGCCAAGCATGGGGGAGGTGCCCCGGTATCGTATCACCGTCACACTTCTATCTTTACCGTTTTTTAGTTTGATCCTTTTGGTTATATCTTGATCTAGTAGAATAAAGTTTAGTATGATCCAGCTTTGAGTTTTTGTGTTGATCCTTATCTATGTAATTGAGTCCGTGATCTATATATAGTAAATATTAGTCTTGAGTCAAGGGCTTGGTTATCTTGCTAGGATTTTGAGGGAATAAAAGAAAAAAGAAAGAATAAAAAGAAATAAAGAGATCATATTGATCTTATGGAGAGTAATGACTTCACATATAAAAGTATGATGAATAAAAGTTGTTGAGAGTTGACAAACATAGTTTTGGTCATCGTTGCAATTAATAGGAAGTAATAAAGAAAGAGAGGTTTTCACATATAAATATAATATCTTGGACATCTTTTATGATTGTGAGCACTCATTAATATCTTGGACAAGGAAGACAATGTAATGAGTTATGTTTTCTTATATCCGAAATAAATTATATTGTTATGGGTGATCCAACATGTTGAGCTTGCCTTTCCCCCTCATGCTAGCCAAATTCTTTGCACCAAGTAGAGATACTGCTTGTGCTTCCAAATATCCTTAAACCCAGTTTTGCCATGAGAGTCCACCATATCTACCTATGGATTGAATAAGATCCTTCAAGTAAGTTGTCATTGTTGCAAGCAATAAAAATTCCTCTCTAAATATGTATGATCTATTAGTGTGGAGAAAATAAGATTTATACGAGCTTGTGATATGGAAGAAATGAAAGCGACGGACTGCATAATAAAGGTCCCTATCACAAGTGGCAATATAAAGTGACATTCTTTTGCATTAAGGTTTTGTGCATCCAACCATAAAAGCACATGACAACCTCTGCTTCCCTCTATGAAGGGCCTATCTTTTATTTTTGTCTTATACCTTATACAAGAGTCATGGTGATCTTCACCTTTCCTTTTTACACTTTATCCTTTGGCAAGCACTATGTGTTGGAAAGATCCTGATATATATATCCAATTGGATGTGGGTTTTCATAAAGCATTATTGTTGACGTTACCCTTGAGGTAAAAGGTTGGGAGGCAAAACTATAAGCCCCTATCTTTCTCTGTGTCCGATTAAAACATCATACCATAAGTATTGCGTGAGTGTTAGCAATTGTGAAAGACTAAATGATAGTTGAGTATGTGGACTTGTTGAAAAGCTCTTATATTGACTCTTTCTGACGTTATGATAAATTGCAATTGCTTCAATGACTGAGATTATTGTTTGCTAGTTTTTCAGTGAAGTTTCTGATTCATACTTTACATTGTGAATAGATTGTTACTTCAGCATAAGAAATCATATGACAATATATAGCCAGGGTTTTCCCAGTCACGACGTTGTAAAACGACGGCCAGTGAATTGTAATACGACTCACTATAGGGCGAATTCGAGCTCGGTACCCGGGGATCCTCTAGAGTCGACCTGCAGGCATGCAAGCTTGGGGGAGTTGATACCTCCATTTTGCATCATGCTTTTATATCGATATTTATTGCATTATGGGATGTTATTACACATTATGTCACAATACTTATGCCTTTTTTCTCATATTTTACAAGGTTTACATGAAGAGGGAGAATGCCGGCAGCTAGAATTCTGGGCTGGAAAAGGAGCAAATATTAGACACCTATTATGCACAACTCCAAAAGTCCTGAAACTCCACGAAAGTTAGTTTCGAAATATATTAAAAATATTGGGCGAAGAAAGAACCAGAGGGGGCCACCCACTGTCCACGAGGGTGGAGGGCGTGCCCTACCCCCTGGGCGCGCCCCCCTGCCTTGTGGGCCACCTGGAAGCCCCCCCGATGCCCATCTTCTGGTATAAGGTGTCTTTTGCCATGGAAAAAATCATAAGGAAGCTTTCGGGATGAAGCGTCGCCGTCTCGAGGCAGAACCTTGGCAAAACCAATCTAGGGCTCGAGCGGAGCTGTTCTGCCGGGGAAACATCCCTCCGGGAGGGGTTCAATCTCCATCAACATCTTCACCAGCACCATCTCCTCTCAAACCCTAGTTCATCTCTTGTATCCGATCTTTGTCTTAAAACCTCAGATTGGTACCTGTGGGTTGCTAGTAGTGTTGATTACTCCTTGTAGTTGATGCTAGTTGGTTTATTCGGTGGAAGATTATATGTTCAGATCCTTTATGCACATTAATACCCCTCTGATTATGAACATGAATATGATTTGTGAGTAGTTTCGTTTGTTCCCGAGGACATGGGAGAAGTCTTGTTATAAGTAGTCATGTGAATTTGGTATTCGTTCGATATTTTGATGGATGTATGTTGTCTTTCATGTAGTGGTGTTATGTGAACGTCGACTACATGACACTTCACCATTGTTTGGGACTAGGGGAAAGCATTGGGAAGTAATAAGTAGATGATGGGTTGCTAGAGTGACAAAATCTTAAACCCTAGTTTATGCATTGCTTAGTAAGGGGCTGATTTGGATCCATATGTTTCATGATATGGTTAGGTTTACCTTAGTTCTTCTTTCTTAGCTGCAGATGCTTGCGAGGGGGTTAATCATAAGTGGGATGCTTGTCCAAGGAAGGGAAGTACCCAAGCACCGGTCCACCCACATATCAAATTATCAAAGTAACGAACGCGAATCATATGAGCATGATGAAAACTAGCTTGATGATAATTCCCATGTGTCCTCCGGAGTGCTTTCCTTTGTATAAGAGTTTGTCCAGGCTTGTCCTTTGCTACAAAAAGGATTGGGCCACCTTGCTGCACCTTGTTTACTTTTGTTACTTGTTACCCGTTGCGAATTACCTTATCACAAAACTATCTGTTACCGATAATTTCAGTGCTTGCAGAGAATACCTTACTGAAAACTGCTTGTCATTTCCTTTTGCTCCTTGTTGGGTTCGACACTCTTACTTATCGAAAGGACTACGATAGATCCCCTATACTTGTGGGTCATCAAGAGGTATCTCTGGGCCCACTCGGTAATGCATCATCATAATGAGCTCAATGTGACTAATGAGTTAGCCACAGGATCATGCACTACGGAGCGAGTAAAGAGACTTGCCGCTAACGAGATTGAACGAGGTATGGGGATACCGACGATCGAATCTCGGGCAACTGACATACCGATGGACAAAGGGAATTGTATACGGGATTTCTTGAATCCCCTACATCGTGGTTCATCTGATGAGATAATCGTGGAACATGTGGGAGCCAACATGGGTATCCAGATCCCGCTATTGGTTATTGGCTGGAGAGATGTCTCGGTCATGTCGGCATGGTTCCCGAACCCATAGGGTCTATACACTTAAGGTTCAGTGACGCTAAAGTTGTTATGGGAAATTGTATGTGGTTACCAAAGGTTGTTCGGAGTCCCAGATGAGATCCCAGACGTCACGAGGTGTTCCAGAATGGTCTGGGGGTGAAGATTTATATATGGGTAGTCCAGTTTCAGTCACCGGAATGGTTTTGGGGGTTATCGGTATTGTACCGGGACCATCGAAAGGTGTCCAGGGGTCCACCGGGTGTGCCACCTGCCCCGGAGGACTTAATGGGTTGAATATGGGAGGGAACCAGCCCCCTAGTGGGCTGGTGTGCCCCCGTCTAGATGCATCTAGGGGGTCGGCCCCCTCTTCCTTTCCCCCTATAAATAGTGGGGGTGGGAGGGCAGCCGCACCCCTTCCCCTAGTGCAGCCCTTTCCCCCTCCAACACCTCCTCCTCCATAGTGCTTGGCTAAGCCTTGCTGGAGAACCATGAGCTCCACCACCACCACGCAGTCGTGCTGCCGGAGTTCTCCCTCAACTTCTCCTCTCCACTTGCTGGATCAAGAAGGAGGAGACGTCCCCGGGCTGTACGTGTGTTGAACGCGGAGGCACCGTCCGTTCGACGCTTGGATCGGATCTTCCGCAATTTGAATCGCCGCGAGTATGACTCCATCAACCGCATTCTTGTACCGCTTCCGCTTAGCGATTTTCAAGGGTATGAAGATGCACACCCTCTCTCTTGTTGCTAGCCTCTCCTAGATTGATCTTGGTGACACGTAGGAAAATTTTGAATTATTACTACGTTCCCCAACAATCTGATCATAAACTCGAATTTCATCGGATCCCAACAAACACACCGCAAAACTTCATTACATCGAATAGATCTCGAATAGACCGTTGTATTGAGAATCAAAAAGAGATAAGAAGCCATCTAGTTACTGCCTATGGACCCTTGGGTCTATGGTGGACTACTCACGCATCATCGGAGAGGCACCAATCAGGATGATGAACCCCGCCGTGATGGTGTTAGATTGGATCTCGTGGTTCTGGAACTTGCGGTGGCTGGAATTGTGTTTCGTCGACTCCCCTAGGGTTTCTGGAATATTTCGGAATTTATAGGGCGAAGAGGCGGTGCAGGAGATCCCCGTGAGCCGCACAACCCACTAGGGCGCGCTTGGGCCTCCTGGCGCGCCCTAGTGTCTTGTGGTCCCCACGGGCCTCCTTCCAGGTGCTTTCTTGGCCTCCAAGGTGTCGTCTGGTCCAGAAAAATCTCCAAAAAGTTTCAATGCATTTGGAATCCGTTTGATAGGGATATTCTGCAAAGTAAAAACAAGCAAAAACACAGCAACTAGCACTGGGCACTATGTCAATAGGTTAGTCCCAAAAAATGACATAAAGTTGCTACAAAATGAATATAAAACATCCAAGATTGATAATATAACAGCATGGAACAAACAAGAATTATACATACGTTGGAGATGTATCAATGCCATGGAGGCCATTGATAACCCACAAGTATAGGGGATCGCAACAGTTTTCGAGGGTAGAGTATTCAACCCAAATTTATTGATTCAACACAAGGGGAGCCAAAGAATATTCTCAAGTATTAGCAGCTGAGTTGTCAATTCAACCATACCTGGAAACTTAATATCTGCAGCAAAGTATTTAGTAAAGTAATATGATAGTAATGGTAACGGTAGCAAAAGGTAACAATAGTAAAAGTAATGTTTTTGGTATTTTGTAGTGATGATAGAAATAGCAACGGAAAAGTAAATAAGCGAAGAACAATATATGGAAAGCTCGTAGGCAATGGATCGGTGATGGAGAATTATGCTGGATGCGGTTCATCATGTAACAGTAATAACCTAGGGTGACACAGGACTAGCTCCAGTTCATCAATGTAATATAGGCATGTATTCCGAATATAGTCATACGTGCTTATGGAAAAGAACTTGCATGAAATCTTTTGTCCTACCCTCCCGTGGCAGCGAGGTCCTTACGAAAACTAAGGGATATTAAGGCCTCCTTTTAATAGAGCACCGGAACAAAGCATTAACACATAGTGAATACATGAACTCCTCAAACTACGGTCATCACCAGTAAGTATCCCGATTATTGTCACTTCGGGGTTAACGGATCATAACACATAATAGGTGACTATATACTTGCAAGATAGGATCAAGAACTCTCATATATTGATGAAAACATAATAGGTTCAGAGCTGAAATCATGGCACTCGGGCCCTAGTGACAAGCATTAAGCATAGTAAAGTCATAGCAACATCAATCTCAGAACATAGTGGAAACTAGGGATCAAACCCTAACAAAACTAACTCGATTACATGATAGATCCCATCCAACCCATCACCGTCCAGCAAGCCTACGATGGAATTACTCACGCACGGCGATGAGCATCATCAAATTGGTGATGGAGGATGGTTGATGATGACGATGGCGTCGGATTCCCCTCTCCGGAGCCCCGATCGGACTCCAGATCAGCCCTCCTGAGAGGTTTTATGGCTTGGCGGTGGCTCCGTATCGTAAAACGTGATGAATTCTTCTCTCTGAGTTTTTTTCTCCCCGAAACACAATATATAGAGTTGGAGTTGGAGTCGGAGAGGCGCCAGGGGGGCCACGAGGTAGGGGGCGCGCCCTAGGGGGCAGGCGCGCCCCCCACCCTCGTGGATAGGTGGTGGGCCCCCTGGCCTTCATCTTTTGCAGGTATTTTTATATTTTCCAAAAAGTTTCTCCATGAAGTTTCAGGTCATTCCGAGAATGTTTGTTTCTGCACATAAATAATACCATGGTAATTCTGCTAAAAACAGCGTTAGTCCGGGTTAGTTCCATTCAAATCATGCAAGTTAGAGTCCAAAACAAGGGAAAAAGTGTTTGGAAAAGTAGATATGACGGAGACGTATCAACTCCCCCAAGTTTAAACCTTTGCTTGTCATCAAGCAATTCAGTTGACAAACTGAAAGTGATAAGGAAAAAGTTTTACAAACTCTGTTTGCTCTTATTGTTGTAAATATGTAAAGCCAGCATTCAAGTTTTCAGCAAAGATTATAACTAACCACATTCGCAATAACGCTTAGGTCTCAAGTTTACTCATATCAATAGCATAATCAACTAGCGAGCAATAATAATAAATCTCGGATGACAACACTTTCTCAAAACAATCATAATATGATATAACAAGGTGGTATCTCGCTAGCCTTTCTGAGGCCGCAAAACATAAATGCAAAGCACCTTTAAAGACCAAGGACTGACTAGACATTGTAATTCATGGTAAAAGAGATCCAGTCAAGTCATACTCAATGTAAATTAACAGTAATGAATGCAAATGAGAGCGGTGCTCTCCAACTGGTGCTTTTTAATAAAAGGATGATGACTCAGCATAAAAGTAAATAGATAGGCCCTTCGCAGAGGGAATCAGGGATTTGTAGAGGTGCCAGAGCTCGGTTTTGAAACAGAGGTGAATAATATTTTGAAAGATATACTTTCATTGTCAACATAACAACCAAGAGATGGCGATATCTTCCATGCTACACACATTATAGGCAGTTCCCAAACAGAATGGTAAAGTTTATACTCCCCCTTCCACCAACAAGCATCAATCCATGGCTTGCTCGAAACAGTGAGTGCCTCCAACTAACAAGAGTCCCAGGGTGTGACGTCCCCGATTTGACCGTACACTAACACTACAAAAAATACACTTCCGTGATGATACGTGTTTGTCACAGTAGGTCACGTTTTTTGTCATGCATGTACATCCATGGCAAATTTATGACAGAATCAAGATAGTGATACCTGTGCTGTTGTAGAATTGTTCCATGACATTACTAAAATTATCATCACGAAGGTGTCCACTTCGATGACGATAAATCGCGCATCACAGAAGTGCTTTCGTCAAGGGTGACCGACACGTGGCATCCACCGTAACAGAATGCCGTTAAGCTATCGGGTCGGGTTTTGGATCCGATAACCCGTTAACAGCCCCGACCAATGGGGATTTCCACGTGTAAAATCATCATTGGCTGGAGGAAACACCTGTCGGCTCACCGTTGGGACAGATGTCATCCGCTCATTAGACCGAAGGCGCCTATGATACGGCGACACGTGGCACGGCCCAACAGAGGCCCATTCATGTGAAAAGGCCGGCCTGTTTGACTTGGTCAAAAGGTGGCGGGCCGGCCCACGGAAAGCCTGTTAACGGCTTGTTCGCATATAGCCCATTTACAGCCCGCTAACCCAGGGCACGTTACGCCGTTTCTGAATTAGGCCCAGTAGTGTCATCTGAGCCATCCAATATGATTCAGCCTGTCGGGGATATACCCCGCGATATGATCCGGCCGGAGTTATAACCCGGCTGGGACTTGGTAAACCGGCAGGTGCTAAGGCAGGTGGTAAACTGGCAGGTGTTAAGACAGGTGGTAAACCGGTTGGTGTTAAGTCAGACGGTAAACCGGCAGGTTGTTAAACCGGCTGGCAGTTAAGACAGGGGTTAAGTCAGATGATAACTCAGTAGATATTCTTAAACCGGCAGACCATCTTAAACCGGCAGAAGTTAACTCCCGGCAGAAAATCTTAAACCGGCACCAGTTAACTCCTGATAGACAATCTTAAACCGGCATCAGTTAACTCCCGGCAGACAATCTTAAACCGGCACCAGTTAACTCCCATCAGGCAGTGCTAACTGGGTTGCTAGGAGTTATGAAGCCCGAGACGTTATGAAGCCCAAGATGTTAAGAAGCCCATGAGGAGAAGTCATAATAGTTAAGTCTTAAGTCCGAGTTGGACTCTACATGTAACCCGCCCCTTCAACATATATAAGGAGGGGCAGGGCTCCCCAAAGAGGGACAAGTAAGGAGAAACAATCTCAAAGGGTTAGGGTTAACTGGGAGAGCCGGTTTACGGCGACTTCCTCATGATTATAATGAGAGATAGCCTCAAACAGCACGTAGGGTTGTTACCGGATGATGTTTCCCGGGGCCCGAAGCTGTCTAAATCCTTGTCTTGTGTTGCGTCTCTCGATTCCGCTCAACCCCTTTCAAGCTACCACCTAGATACGTTGGCCTCACGACTAAGTCCTCACACTAGGACATCTGCCGTGACAATTCCACGACTGTTTGCGCCCACCGTGGGGCTCGCGCACGGTGATGTTGAGTTTTTGAAGGGATCTTTCCTAGGGTTCAAGAAGCTCGCAGTTGATCGGAAAAAAAAAAGTTCACGTCATCTCCCGGTTCATCGTCTCCCGGTTCGTTAGTTGAGAGGAATTGGCGGAGGATGCGATCGGTCCGCCGCCACAGTTGCGTGATCCGCCATAGCACAGTTGTATTCTCTGCAGATGTAATCAGCCAAGACCAAAGGAATGTCAACCTCCGTCGTTGCATCATCATGCAAGGGCGTGTGCTATAAATCGCTGGGCCTTCGATCATAAAAGCGCGCATGCATAATCTTGAGTTGAGATCCGCCAAGATCAGAAATTTTGTTGCCGCGGCAGCAAGCAAAACCGGAAGTTATTTTGTCATTAAAGTTTTTCATGAGAAGGCAAGATTGCTCAATCAGATTGGATGTAGTACTAGTCTACATGAGAATCAAATCAGCAAGTCACGTCAATGTGAATCAATTATTTCCAAGTGAAAGAAGACCACGACTCGGTTTGGTCAACACATCATGACTCGAAAACGAATATGGCCGTAGTTGGGTTTTCGAGCCGCTACCCACCGGTTTCGCTTGGGCCGGAGTTTTAAATTGCGGCGAGTACGAGTTGCCTCTCTGAATCTTAAATCGCCTCCCCAGGCGCGCGTCCACACCGGTCGCCTCGCCTCCCGCTGCCGTTTCTGCTGCGGCCCGGAGCCTCTCCGCGGTTACCCTTTGTCGCTGAGCCGTCCGCTGCGGCCACGACTACAGCTGACTGGGCGGTACCGCCATTGAACCGGTTGCCTGTTTCGACGCGCCTGTTTTGATCCGCCGCGCCGCTCGAGTCCAGCCTCTGCCAGCACTGCCGGAGTGGCCATCGCGGTTGCCATCTTCGCTTCAGCCGGCCCGTCGCCTCACCGCTTCGATGTTCCACCTGTGAGCAAAGTGGTCTGCCTCTACTGCACCGGATTACCGTCAAGTTGCCATGCCTCCGGTTGCTTTAAAACGCTGGCCTTTCTCCGGATTACTTCCATTGCCATGGCCGTGTCTGTTGGAATTCACGCTGCTGGAAGTACGCCGGTGCAACTAGTCTCGGGATTGAACCACGTACAAAGCTAGAAGCAAGCAAGCACCCAGCTGGATCGATTCCCACGTCCACTAGCACATGCACGTACAAGTCGCCGTAATCAACCTCGACGGAACACAATTCGCCGAGACGGCCGAAACACACGTACGCACAGAGAGAATATTTGTTTTGCCTCAACCGGTGGGCTTCATCGGTTGTTTTCGCTTTTCTATTTATAAGATGCAGATTACATGACCTTGACTCACACGGACACATACCGACTAACCTGCAACCTGACTCCAACTAGGACACCTTGTAGTACTAACTCACGTAAAAGTCTAGGACTCAACTCTAAACATTTTACGTGTCACGTGGGGAGTTTGGAATATCCAACAATCTCCCCCTAATCCAAACTCGCTGTCTCGTCGACTCGACTTAACGCATGATCCAGACTACCAGTCCACGCTGCCACATCTAGCATGCTACGTGCAAGACTAGATACATCATTAGTCTCATGTAGGAACTCAACTAAACTGGTCACTGCCCCACTGCCCCACTATACGCTAAGCTCGACCCATCGACGCACGCAGGCGACGCTAACTCAACTAACATGTGCACACACAGTGGTCACATCTCACATGTTGTGCCATGCCAACTCAAATACTCAAATGACAAAACAAAAACTAAGACACGACTCTCTTTTTTTGTTCGCAACTTCTTCATCAAAGCAACCTCGGGTCATCATCTATGCCCACTTCAGCTAGTTGAAGAATCCCATGCTGCTTCTTTGCCTCTTTATGCGGATTAAGACACTCTCGAGCAAAGTGCCCATATTCCTTACAATTATAACATCTAACTTTGGATTTATCACGACGGCGCCCACGCTTCCTTGCTATCCACTGCGATCTTGTCAGCAAAAGTTGGTCACCGTCTTGATCATCATGGACATAGGCTTGCAGTCGTTCCTCATGAACCTTCAACCTCCCTATGACTTCCTCCATGGTCATTGTCTTGAAATCGCCAAACTGCTCTATGGTAGATGTAATCTGAAGAAACTTTGATGGAACCGCTCGAAGGATTTTCTTGACGGCAGTTGTTCATCGAACTTTTCTCCAAGCCCTCGTATGCCATTGGCGATGGTTGTCATTTGGAGAGCAAAGTCAGCAATTGACTCCGTATCCTTCATCTTGAGCCTCTCAAACTCGGACTTGAGGGTTTGCAACCTCGCCTCCTTGATGCGATCATCTCCAAGACGATTCGTCTTTATTGCCTCCCAAGCTTCATGTGACTTCTCTTTCTCGGTGATGAAGGCAAACACATCATCCGAGATACTTTGATAGATAGCCGTCAACGCCTTCTGATCCATCGCATCGTCCACCTTGCCGGGGTCGACTGGCTCCACCGCATCCCAAACTCCTTGTGCCCGCATCAACGCCTTCATCTTGATCGCCCAAATCGAGTAGTTGCTCTTCGTCAGCATCGGGTACTGCGCAAACACACTTCCTCCTTTTTCAGCCATGATCTTGATCGTCGCTCCACGGAACCACAGTGCTCACCGGACGATCTTGAACCTAGCTCTAGATACCAATTGTTGGAATTCACGCTGCTTGCCATAGAAGTACGCCGGTGCAACTAGTCTCGGGATTGAACCGGGATTGAACCACGTACAAAGCTAGAAGCAAGCAAGCACCCAGCTGGATCGATTCCCACGTCCACTAGCACATGCATGTACAAGTCGCCGTAATCAACCTCGACGGAACACAACTCGCCGAGACGGCCGAAACACACGTACGCACACGAGAGAATATTTGTTTTGCCTCAACCCGTGAGCTTCATCGGTTGTTTTTGCTTTTCTATTTATAAGATGCAGATTACATGAACTTGACTCACACGGACACATACCGACTAACCTGCAACCTGACTCCAACTAGGATTCCTTGTAGTACTAACTCACGTAAAAGTCTAGGACTCAACTCTAAACATTATAGTTTGGAATATCCAACAGTGTCAAGCCGCTGTCGTCGCCGGGTTAAATCGGGTTGAGCCAGCTGTGTCACTGCAAGTCACCACTGTGGCGCAAGCCGCCACCCACGCCTCGGCGCTAAGTCGCCAAACCGCCACCCTGAGCCGGCCATCCTGCTTTAAACCGCCATCCCGGTCGGGTTACCTCCGCCGCGGCAGTGTTCCGCCGTCTGACGCGCGCGCAGCTCCGACCACAAGCATGTTGACCCGGCCTATCCTGCTGAACCGCCGAGCCGGCCCTCCTGTCTCTGCCGTCATGACCGGCCGCCGCGCCACACCAAGCAACTACAACCCAGAGGAGGATGGGGACCCGGACTGTGACATCGCCGTGGTCTCTGCCTGCGCTGCAGCTGCGACTGCGCCTCGAGCCGCCCGGTTCGCTTCTGCCGTCGACCTGCCGGCACCCCTGTTAAACCGCCGCCGCTCTCTGTTTTCTGCTGTGTCCGTGCCAAGATGCCGCCGTGTGTCGTCGGTCTCTATCTGGTCAGTCTGCTTCAGCCGCAACAGCGCAGGGTCACCCCGTCGCTGGGCATCCTCCCTCGCCGGCGTACCGAGCCGCTGCTGCGTAAAGCCTCTGCTGGCCTCTGACCGTTTCTGCCGCCCATAGCTGCACGCAAAGACGCCCACGACAAGCCTCGTTCCGGTGCCTCAACAACTCTGCCTGGCGTGCCCTAAATCGCCTCCCCAGGCGCGCGTCCACACCTGTGGCTTCACCTCCTGCTGCCGTGGACCTACTAATGAGCGGCTGGGTTCCGACGCCGGTTCACCCGCCGTACAGCTGCGGGCCTGCTTGCATCGAGCCACCGCTTCGCGCCATCTCTTCCTGTGCCAAGTGGCCGCCGGACTACGTCCGCGCCTGCGCCGTCCCGAGACGGCCCGGCACCCCGCCTCACCTCACGGGCTCCCAAGTCGGCTCCCAAGCGTAGCAGAAGTTGCAGACCAATACAGCGGAATCAGGAAAAAGAAGCCGGGGATTTGGAAGTGGTTTGCTGCCGCCGTGCCGTGATCCGGTCGCCTACGCCTCTGCCTCCTGCTGCCGCTCCGCTACGGCTCCGTCTCGTTCCGCCGGCCTCCTCAAGCCGGGTTCGTCCCGTGCCTCCGCCATGTCGCCATTGCCGATTCACCTCCGCCATGTCGCCATTGCCGTGGTCGGCTGCTCTTCTGCTCCAGGCCGCGAGTCGCCGCCCTGACTGTGCCGCCTCTCCATCCGCCACCGGCTCGCAGTACTTCTCAGCCCCCGTCGGGTCGCTGATCCGTCTCGTCAAATTGTTGGAATCAACCACGTAGTGTGACCAGTCCGGTACGGACTTGGTACAGTCACCAAATAGGATTCGTATTTGGACTAGGACTAGGACTAATAGGACTAGCTTAGTTAATATATATACTGCTGTACCCCGTGTAATCAGACCAGATCAATAAAAGCAATAAAGAAGCAGCAGACACGTTCCTCTTGCTATCAATCTAGACTTGTGTGCGTACGTGCATCTTGTGTTTCGGCCGGAATCAATCAACTAGATTGGAGGCTTAGCTTGTACGTGCACATCGCAGGCTACGGTGTCAATCGATTAAGAACGGTCGAGCCAGCTTGGAGCAGAAACCAAGACAGTCAGCGTTGCTTTGCTTCATCATCGTTCGTCGTCGGTCGTATCACCGTCGCCGGAAAGTACTCGGCGCCGGTCTGAGCCAACACAAATCACTGTGGCGACCGATCGAACCACCGCCTTGTCATCTGCCAACTCATTTGACCTTTTCGAGTTGCTGGCTCACCTCCGCCTCTGTTACGGCGCTGCCCAAACCGCCCGAGGTTGATCCGCCAAGCTGTGGTCGATGCTTCTGTTGCTATGCGCGCTCGCGCTGAACCGGCCACGGCCACGGCGCTCCAACCCGGACTACCGTGCTCCAGCCATGGTGACTTTGGAGGTGTGGAGGAAGATTTGAGGAATCTGTAAACGGCGTCCAGGGCACTGCTCTGTTGTGATGGATCGTTGTGTTGTTGGAGCAGCTCCGGTGAGCCGTAAGACGTCAAGGCTGAAGCATCACAAGATAGACATCATCAATCTCAAGTGGGATTCTAATAACATCTCCAATAAATAATGTAAAATAGATGTAAAGTTAACATCACCAAAAACCGCATGACTACAACAGATGAGGTAAAAACTATTGACTCTGAACTTAACTATCGAAACTGAAATTTACTGTGGAATCTGAATGCTACTGTTGAAACTGAATGCAATGGTAGCAGAGAGGCACTTAACATGTAGTTTAGGAGGGCCTGCAGTTCATCTTCAACCTGCACCCCCCTGAGCTGCCAGCCACCACCGGCCGAACCGTCGGCCCCAGCGTCGCCTCGCCGCCTCGAAACAACTCGCCACCGCCGCCCGGGCCAGCCCTCTAGGCCCCCCGCCCCACGCTGAACCCTAAGATAGATAGTGGGGTACCTCTCCGGCGAGCCCCCGTCCCCGCTGCGGGTGGTTCTTCCTTAACTCCGGCGAGCCCCCCAACCCCTGAAAATCGACTGAACCAAAAGTCGATTCAGTTGACTGAAGTGTGGCTTAATCGGAGCAGAGCAGCAGCACGAGCGAGGGGGAGAGCAGCAACAGTAGATGGGCGAGCGAGCGATCGAGCGAGAGCCGGAGCAGCAGCAACAGCGCGAGCGAGCGAGAGCGGAAGCAGCAGCAGCAGATCCAGCTGGTATGGATGCCGCCGCTGAAGGGGCCTCACATTAGGGGAGAGCCGCCGTGGAGATGTCGCCCGCGGTGCCGGCTTCAAGGTAGCCGCTCCATGGGGGTGCGGGATGGTGCACCGTCGGTGCCGGGAGGTCGAGTTAAGGAGAAGGTGCGATGCGATGAGTGTACAACCTCTTTGGTGGTGCCGAGGAGGCCTCGGCTTCATCCGAGGAGTCGGTGAGGATGCTGCGGTTCCGGTGGAGCAGGTTAAGGCGCTGTGGGGATGGAGTAGCCGCGATAGATGAGGCGATCGTCGGAGCAGCTCCTTGGAGGTGGAGGACGGGGCGGCTGAACCTGCGGGACAGCGAGATGGACGATGGATCCTCATCCGGGGAGGTGGACGAGGGACGTCGAGCTGTTGCGGTGGACGACATCGTCGGGGAAGAGGCTCCGGCCTGGCAGCGGTGACGTGGCGAACGGAGGAGGGTGGGGTTTCGCGGCTGGAGCGGAGAGGTTATGGCGGCCTGGGATTTTGAATGGCGAAAAGGGGGCGATGGAAGGGGGTGAAGCATGACATAGGGACGCGCTTGTCCAAAATGTAGGGTGTGTTACAAAAGTACCCCCACCGATTTGAACTAGCGGCCCTTTCGGCTCAGGGTTAGAAGGGGGATTTCGCGTGTCGGGATTTGGCTGCTGGAGGGAGTTTTCACGCGCGTTGTAATTTCGGGATAGCAAGGCGCAGGTTGTGAAGGCGTCGGTTTTGGGAGCACGATATCTAAATTTTCGGGATATAACAAGACGCGGGTTGAATTTTAGGGACAAGCCTAACGTGTAGTAATATTGTACTTATACGTACCAAATCAATTCGCACTTCCCTCAACCAAAAAGAAAACGAAAAAAATAAAACTATTCATACCACACAAAGAGAGAGTCTTGCCCCGTTTTACTATACAAATGCTATTCAAAGCTACTCCCTCCTTCCATCTATATAGGGCCTAATGCGTATTTCGATGCTAACTTTGACCAAATATTAGAGCAATGATATATGACATGCAACTTACACAAAGCACACCGTTAAATTCGTCTGTGAAAGGTTCTTTCAATGATATAATTTTCACATTGTGCATGTCATGTACTATTAATCTTATCAATAGTCAAAGACGGTCTTAAAATTCTCATTACACCCTATATAGATGGAAGGAGGGAGTATGAATCCATGTTATGTCCGATTAAATTTTTTCGCTTGCTGTATAATGCATGTAACCTACTCATACCAACATTTTAGTGCATTCCAAATGTCTATACTACCGCTGCAATTCGAACTAAATTTGAATTCATTTCTCTATTTCAATAAGAATCTACAATCATGATTGTTGCCAACTTCAACCATCATAGTTTCCTTGCTATCCGCCAGATATAAATCGGATGGCCTATAATGCAGGATGGCAGGCACACCATCATCAACAACTCCGTTTTTTTATAAGAGTAGAGATAAAATATATTAAATGTAGTATAACATGTTCATAACTACACCATGTGTATCGCCGTTATATATATTCACACATGCGTCAGTTTGAAACACAATGATAAATTCTTCAAATATCCGAATTCGATTTTTATAATGAAGTATATATGATCTCTATTCATCTTTTACACCCACACAACCCTCTTATCTTTGTAGCTAGTGCTAACTTTCTCTTGTGCATGCACACGCCCGCATCCCTCTCACCCTCCCTCAGCATTCTCTAGCTCCATCGTGCAAATTCGTCTTTTCACTTTAGGTCGTTCACCAACGGTGTGTGTAGGCCCCCCATCTCCTTCTTTACGGCACACATTGATCGATATGCCTCTCTAGCCAGGTGTGCCTAGCACAAACACAAGCTTCCCCTCTTCTCTTGTCACCGTCCATGCCTCACTCCCACCACTCTTTTCATCGTTCTTGTACTCGCACACTCCTCCCCCCTTGATATAGTATGCCTCTCGTACCACCTCATACATGCATCCCTCTCTCACTATCCTTCTCCTCGTGCCTCATTTGCTTCTAACACACACATGCATGTATACCAATCGATCTCCCAACATATACCTAGATCGACTTTAACTACCCCCCATCGATCGACGTACCTCACAAGTTATGTCTCTCCTTTCTCTAACAAAGGGCGATTGATCTTCCTATGTAGTTATGTCTGCTTACCATAGCCACATCGCCCCCCTCATCATTCGTGCATGCCTTCTGACCCGTCTCTCACACGCACGTGCACAGAAAACAAGAAGCCATCTCCTCTCTTATTGATATTGCGGGCGTGCCCTCCGTTTGTCTAGCAAGCCTATCCCACCATTTGTTAGAAGCAACTCCACTACCATCCCCTCCAACACTCTAGCTCTGTCTCTCTCCCAACCTTATTCCTCTCCGACACATATGAATGGATGTCGATCGATATCCCTTAATACATGAGGCAGATCGATCTCCTTAATACATGAGGTAGGCCCCTCTCCTCCTCCACACATATACCAGCCATTGTACCTCTATAGTTAATTGGGCCTCCCTCTTCCCCCACCACACACCGATAGTCGAGCACTGCAGGTAGGTATCCATGCCACAGAGACAAACTGCACATGTCCCGTCTCACGTTTCAGTAGGCCAGCCACTCTATATCTTTGACGTGGGCACACACAAATTCGATGGCACTCTTTATCGATCGCGCGCGTGCACACACACACACACATCATCCCTCTCTTCGATTCTATGGACACCTCAAGATGCATTTGTATGAGTAGTTTATCTTGTGAGAGAAAAGGTTGAACGAGGGAAGTCCTTATTTACGAACGTGGAGAGACGTGTGGGTATATTTTTGCAAAGTTGCCATAGTTTCTTTCCTATCCGTTAGATATAAATCTGACGGCCTATATTGCAGGATGGCACGCACACCATCATCACCAACTCTGTTTTCTACTCCCTCCGTCCGAAAATACTTGTCATTAAAATGGATAAAAAGAGATGTATCTAAAACTAAAATATGTCTAGATACATTTCCTTTTATCCATTTTGATGAAAAGTATTTCCGGACGGAGGGAGTATTTGTCTTTTTAGAGATTTCAACAAGTGACTATGACCGGACCTTACCAACATACTCAAAAAAGTAGTCCAGATGGTCCACGACGCCGGCATGCGGCATGGCGCCGAGGATCGTCTCCAGATGGTGTTGGAGACCGGCTGGTAGATGGCCGCCTTCGACGCCAACTACGACTCTTAGTTGGACCAGATGATCGTTGCCACCAGCAACAAGTTCACCGTCCTCAAGAAGCTCGCGGACGACATCGCCGTACTCCTCCAGCCCGCGCACCCGGGCTCCTCATTGCCTGCCACCCTAATCGGCCTCCATGGCCGGAACCTCTTTGAAGCACTGGTGGCCCTGCGACTGCCTGCCGACGCCACGAAGAATGTCCACCTGGAGGTCACGCTCACCGCGAGGCGCCTCGCCCTACAAGAATTCGTCGACCTACACATCCACATGTACGAGGAAATCATGTACATAGGTATCTACAAGGCCAGTGAGGACGCTACGACGTTGGCCTTCCTCAACCGGTTGGAAGCCTTGGATGCCTTTGCTGAGAAGCACCTCGACCTCGCCACAAAATCCGCCGCTCCTTAGCCGCCGGTCGGTGGCCCGGCGCACTAAGTTGAGGAGGAGGAGGTTGTACGTTCGTGGATCCATCTTTATTCTTGCCTTCTGTAACCACCACTGTGATCGCATCTTCATGGCCTTAATTCTTATTGTGCTGTTGCATTCTCGTTCCAGTCAATACCGACATGTGCGATCCCTTTGCTTAATTATATGCATCACTATAACTACTACTCCATCCATCAATTTATAAGTTGTGCTTACCTTTTCCATCAACTTCGTTCAACGCGCGGGCATCTTGCTAGAAACACTAGAATATGTCTATATAATCCGTATGTGATAGCCCATTTGAAATCTCAAAAAAGACAAATATTTAGGTAAGGAGGGAGTAATATATTAGGAGTATATCAAAACAATAGTGATTTCTTTCAAGTTTGTGAACAAATACTACTATTCTACTACTTTGGATCCGTTGCAATGCACGCGCACATTGTTGGTAAAAGGAAAAGGCCTGCCACGTTCACGTCGCACCTCCACACGCCCGAGAATTGGGAGTACAACACGGGCATGACACATAGCTTAGGGAAGGCGTGTTGCCTAGCATTTTCAGTTTCATGTGGGACCGCCGTTGAGCAAACCGACACCCCGCCCGCCGCCGGGTTGGAAAACAGAAACGAGTGGAAGATCTAGCTATAGCACGGAAGCCAAGAAATTTGGTGTCAGACGGGGCTCGTTGATAGAGTAGGAGCATTCTATACTAGTACTACTCCTACTAGTACCAAGTTTGTACTCCTAATACTATATAACTAGTACTACCACTATACAACTAGTAGGTACGTGCACGGCACAACATCGTAGGAACAAAAAACGGGAATATTTTTTTCTGGGTGATTTATCTTTTTTTTCAATCAACGTAGTATGAATAATATGATGTGGGGGGGACCCATGAAGCTTATGTGGCTTGGTTGCATGGCTACGGAAGGTTAGAGAAAAATAAATAGATAATGTGTTTAGAGTGTACTCCACTAAATAGATATATATACTTTGGATCCATTGCAACGGACCGGCACATCTATATCTATACGCCCTATATAGTGTGTGAAAAACTTTGAAAGTTGGTCGTTGGATGAAGCCAATCCGACGGTACAAAGATGGCAAATCCGAGCACTACTGGCCGTTGGATATCATCCACCAGATTCTGCCACATGTATAATCTAGAAGACTCCATGGTTGAACTTAATTCATGACTAAGGGCCTCTTTGATTCATAGGATTGCAGAAACACAGGAATAGGAAAAAGGTAAGATTGGAATGGCATGTTCATTGGATCCCTATAGGATTTGAGTTTGTTTGATTGTGTCACATGAAAAACAAAGGATTTCTTTCAAGAGGTTGGAGTGCATGTTAGAATTCCTGTGAAACGTAGTACAAATGAATCCTTAGGAAAATATTCTACATGATTCAATCCTATGAATCAAACGACCAACGTAGGAAAAATTCCTAAGGATTCTAATCCTTCAAAGATCCTATGAAAATCCTTTGAATCAAACAGACCCTAACTTTGCCACAACTAAGCTTAGGCAAAGTTATTAGTTCTTAAAAACGAGAGAAACAAGTTGGCAAGCCTAAGGGAATCTTGCCACATTTTTTGTGTGCATGTCATGTGGGGCCTTAGTGTGGCTTGCCTAAGGTGTGGCTTTAACCAAACACTCACCTAAGTTAATCAAACTTGCCTAACCTTACCTTCCACCAGATTTTGCCACATGTTAGAATCCAGAAAGCTCCACATGTAGAAGCATAATGCACAAACCACCACAATCTCATGCGTGCAATGCACGTGTACCTTACTAGTACTAGTAGTTGGTAGCAAGGTTGTCAGAATCGCGATTTTGAATCGGATCGGAGCCTCGATGGTAGGATCGCAAATCGTAGAATCTTCACTATCAGGATCATAGAAACGTAGATTCTAAGAACTAAAATCGTAGAATCATAGGGGTTAGTTTGGATCGTAGAGTCTTAGAATCGTATAACAGAATCGCGATTCCGACAACCTTGGTTGGTAGTAGTAAGAAACAAATTCCAGTTTTGGCACGAGCTCGTACTGCGGGAGCACCACAAGGCCTGCCGCAGGAGTTACATTTCCCTCTCGGGGCCCACGGGACCGAACTTCAGTGTCTTAGTGCCCGGCCTATGAGTCAATGACATGCGGACCTTAAATGCAGCTGGCCCACATTTCATTCTCATGGTGGTGGCGTGGTTCGCGACTCACTCGTTCGAGATGAACCGGCCGGTGGTGGCGTGGTCGTGGTCAATCTCATCCAACTTTGACCAAGTTTATATAAAAAATTATAGACATTCACATAACAACACCAATATCATTACATTCATCTTGGAATATATTTTCATATTATATTTATTAGATATTATAGATGCTAATAATTTCTAATATAAATTTGGTTAAATTTAGCAAAGTTTGACTTTCGGCAAATCCAATGTGCAGAGTAAAAAGGACCGGAGGGAGTACATAAGTACTCCAGCTGAGGATTGATGCCCAGGACGAAATGTGTCACAGCCGCTGGATGAAAATTTGATGGTGCGGGAGTACGGATCGGAGCATAGCAGCGGAGCAGGCAAACCGCGTCCAATCAGGTGTGTCTGTGGTAGAAAGTTGATGGTTGCCGCAGTTCAGCTGGCCTGCATGTCATGCACACAAAGGCAGAGGAGCGGTGGGGCCGAGAGGGATGATGGGCACGTCGGGGGGATGAGGATCCCCTGACGCGAACAATCCTAGCAATCAGTCACTGACATGTGGGACCCATAAGCGTGGGTCCCACCTATCAGCGAAGGAAAGGCAGGGCAAGGCAGTGATAGCCACGTCAGAGGATCCATGTCCACATCGGGGGACGTCGTGCCGTGGGTTGGAGCGGCGTCGTGGGAATCGCGTGTGGGTGTGGCAGTGGTAGAAACAAGAAACATGATGGTCGCCGTGGTTCAACTTCCATGGACAAGCTATCATGTCTGCTGACACATGTATATCAAAACTAGAGTGTTTATATTTCAAGCAGGTGAACAAGTATTATTCTACTACTTTGGATCCATTGCAAGGCACGGGACAGCACATTGGTAGTAGTAGTGTCCATCTCTATCTCTAGAGGCCTTCCCTCGTTCATCCTTTTCTCTCACAAGATAAACTACTCATACAAATGCATCTTGATGTTCCGTGGAACGCATGAGGATGTTTCCTTGGGGGTATCTCCAGTGCGGCATGGCCGTAGTTGCAAGTTGACGCCCCTTGAGATGCCGATGTTGAGGGGCACTCGGATTTCCTCCGATGAGCAGGTAAGATGAGTTTGATCACGTAGTAAATGCATTCTAAAGACTACTTCTGTGTCCATTTCCTAATTCTCCCCCTGCCCACTGTTTCGCAGGTTAGGCTCGGTGCGAGTGGAGATAGGCTTGCATATGTACAGGAGGGTACTAACATCAATTTGCACAACATTTACAACGGTGACACCGTTCCCGTAGAACCTTTGTCCAACATTGGGATCAGCCATGCAATGGGCCACCGCATTAATTGGTACAATGGAACCACGGCGAGATTGAATAAGATAGCACGAACCTTGCACATGGCGGTCAAAGGTGGACCATGCTGTCTGCGGCCGATTTGTTGCCATACGAGTAGGAAGACGTTGTGCTCCTTTCTAACCGCATCTTCGCGGTGACAAACAAGGGGGACTTATTTTGTATGGGACACATCCTACGATATAATCCCTCTCTCCCAGTTTATTTGTTTTGAATCTTTTTGTTTTATAAGTTTCAAATTCAAATTTATAGCTCCCCATCACATGTTGAGATTACAATGTCCATTAAATCGCTGCGTGCATGTATAGTAAAGAAACAAATCTCGAGTTTGGCACGAGTTCGTGCTGCGGGAGCACCACAAGCCCTGGCGCAGGAGTTACATTTCCCTTTCAAGGCCGTCGGGACTGAGCTTCAGCGCCTTACTGCACCTACCTTTGAGTCAATAACATGTGGACCTGATAGGTGACTGGTCCACATGTAATGCTTCCGTAGGCAGAGGGGCAGTGGGGCCAAGAGGGGTGAGCCGCAGGTCGGGGAACATGTGGTTTCATGGGTTCGAGCGGCGTCATGGTAATTGCGGGTGGCTGTGGTAGAAACTTGATGCTCGCCGCATTTTAGGTGGCCCACATGTCATGCACACAAGCTATCATGTCTACGGACACATGCACTGCATACCGATAACTGGAAGGAGTAGTAGAGAAAGCTATATATGCGGATAAATAGTTCCTTATAGTCAAGCGGACCCACGCTACTACTCTGTTCCAAAGACATGCACACCATCGAAATAGTCCATCTATATCAATATACACCGAGAGGGAATAATTTTTTTTACAAGAGAAGAAATAGTTCATCCATCCATAATGCCCTCCTGCTGGTGCAGCCTTTTCTTCTTCTTCTTCTTCTTCTTCTTCTTCTTCTTCTCATTCTCCATGGGAGACGGCTTTGCAACAAGCTCTTTGGACCTTGCAGCTATCTCGAAACTCACATGGGCATCGAGGGCAGCATATTTTATCCGCTCATACGTCAAGGGATAATTCTCCCATCCAGACGACCTTAATGCCACCGTCTCGTCACCCTTCTGAAGATTTGTACCGAGCACAAAATTTGCTACGTCGAATAGGGATGGTGTCTGTTTATCACAATCTTCTACAGGAATTTTGATTCTGGTTTGTAGGTCAGCGATGCTTTTCAAATCAAGGTTGTACGGCTTCAGCTTCTGTTTGTCCCCTTCGATGGCTGCCCCACATAAGTATACGTCCTCCCGAGACAAGAAGTCGTGAAGCTCACGTGGTATGGAGGGCGAGTGTATGATGTGGTACACCAAAACATCATCTTCGTGGCACAGCTAAAGGACGGCGGCGCACTGGATCTTCCCAGGGGCACGCTCCGTGTACTCTGCGTCAAGACCGATGACCCTTGTCTCTACCTTTTCGAGGGAGTTGGATACATTGCTAATCCACTGCTGAACAACCCTTGGGTTGACGGTGACGGTGGCAACTATGTGCATCGAGCCATCGACGAGGACATGTTGGACGCTAAAAACCTGCATCTCGATCTCTTCCGCCATTTGGAACCGCTAGAACGGAGGGCTATGGTTTGGAGAATTAGGATTAGATGGCTAGTCTAACTGAAGTAGTAGATGATTATTTAAAGAGGTTAAAACAATGTGAACGCAGTGGGGTTTGGATGCAAATGAAGACGAAGGGGAGGTGAAGAAGCCGAGGAGAATCGGTTTCCGATGGAGAAGTAAATGGGAGAAGTGGCGTGCAGGCAGTTGATTAGACGGCTAGGTAGACTAAACAAAAAGGCTATGCGAGTAGACTGATGAGTCGTACCTGTTCGTGTACGTGCCCATCCTTCCTGATAGGTGGGACCTATGCATGCAAACAGATAAAAAATGTCCTGGATACAGAACATGGATAACACTGTATATTTAGTGTAGAATCTTTTTAGTACTTTGAATTTTGGCCACTACTTCTGCTGTTTAGTAACTTTTCTAATTTTTGGCCACTACTACAGTAACTTCAAGTGAGTAAATCCATTTCTGATTTTTTTACATAAAACTAACCATGATATTTGTTCCTCTGTTCTGGTCATAATTATAATCTGATTCCTGAACCCTTAATCATTCTCATAATGTTTACATGATGCACAATTATACTGCCGTCAAAACCACTCCATACACACACTGTCGAAACTGACAAGATGGTGGTGGAGGTGGGAATAAATGTTCAGTATTGGTGCATTTTCTGTGCTTACAAAATTCAGATTGAATTTCACTACCAAAAGAAAAGAAGTGGAGATTAAATGTTGCTTTCCACTTACTTCACCTGCGTGTAACTCTTTTGGTGCATTTTCTACAGAACCTATGTGTAGCTGCAGCATACAGGTCAGTTCATCAACTGCTCGAAGAAGAAAAGAAGGTGGAATTTCCTTGCCTTTAGCATACATGCCAGTTCACTTAATGTCCTCTGGTGCTATATTTCTGAGAACATCCAGGTTTTTACTTATCACTTTGCTAGCATTAACAAGTCTATTGAAGCGTGCATGTCTCTGTGAATCTTGCTGTCTACTCCAAGTAGATGGTGTGTAGCCTGGCAAAGGATATTAGTACTTGGTGCATTCTAAGTTTAAAACCACTCTAGATTTACAAGTGTTTACTGAAGATCACAAGTATTTATTCAGTTCTAAATTTGAAGTAACTAGTAGACGAACAATATTCATCTTTTTCTGTATATGAAGAAGAATTAACCTAGCTAATTCAAATAATTCCAATTTTAGGGACATGTTTTTATCAACTCTTAGTTAAGGGGTTGTGGCAGTTTTCAGTTTTGTGTTGCTTGAATTGATTCTACAGGAATATTTAGGGAAGAGTCATGGCTATGCTTAGCTCTCTGTAAAATGAATGACTGAAATTGGACAATTGGAAACTTTAGGTATGTTTGCAATTGGACAAATGGTGTATAAATCCAAATAAAGCAAATAAATTCAAATGATTCAAATAAATCCAAATAAACATGGTTGATCTTCATTTTGCATAAACCTGGTTGAGTATTACAGAGTAATTGATAACAAATTGACCTGGTAGGAATTCATACAGCAACAGTAACGGTTAACTGAACTTCTTTTGCGTGCATTTATCACTCCAGAAAACTTTTAGTAACAAGTGAGCAGCCTCTGCATTTTCTCAATGAACTTTTGAGTGCATTTATCACTTGTTGGAGTATGCTGCAGCTTCTGCAAATCACAAACTCCTTTAGTTTACATCTCAGTTTTAGCAAACACTACAGTTTCAGTAAAGGAGTCATAACTGAATTATAGGCACTGTAGTTTCTCTACAGTATTGGAACACTGAACATTTTCAGTTAACTGTAGCAAGAAAAACTTCCAAAAACTAATAGATCTCCAAGAATGCCAAGAGTATTACTCAATGAATTTGATGGTATCAAACTAAATTTTCACTATAATTTGTTCATCATTTAGCAGCAGTGTACAGCCTTTGTCCTGGATTATTTCTCTAGCTTTGTATCCCCTGACTGAATTTTCTCCGCCTGTACTAAGAACAGCAAATTCAGACTCACAGCAACAAATTGAACAGCAGCAATAGCAGAGGCGGGCGGGGCAGACTCCCCAGCACAGGCGGGAGTGGCAGCAGAGGCAAGGCAGGGGAAAAGGCAAAAGCGGCATCAGAGGTCCACGGCGCCGGCGTCGTCCACCAGTAGCAGCATGAGAGGCGGGAGTGGCCGGAATTGTCCACGGCGCCGGTGGCCGAAGCGGACAAAATCGGAGGCGCAGGTGGGTGGCGAAGGTGGGCGAACATGGGCGGCGACCTTCAACGGGGCCGGCGGCGTAGCTCGAGGAGGGCACCGGCGCAGGTCACCTTCACAGCGGGCGGTGCAGGTGGTAAGCCGTGGCACAGGTGCAAGCGGGCGGCGGCACTGTTGTTGGTCGCGGGCTGGGCCACGGTTCTGGTGTTGGTCGCGGCGCAGATCCAGGCGGGCGGCGGCGCAGGTGGGTAGCCGGCGATGGCTACAAGGCGCGGGCGACGAGGGAGGAGGAAGGAAGGAGATGGACTTCTTTGTGACATGTTTAAAACTCTGTGGGGTTATTTTGCAAAAAAACAAATACACTACCCTGTGGACAACTTTTCCCGGACGGAGGGGGTACTAGTTAAATCCGAGCTATGGGTGTGAAGCACTGATATGCCAGTACATTTGATTGTGACCTGTTCTAATTTTGTACCTAAACTTTTTTTAGAAAGGGCTGTACGTCAACTTAATGTGTTAGCAGAACTTATTGTGTTGTTTGTCTGTTTTCTTTACACAACATTCAAGATATTTCCCCGTCATTGATAAAGACGACGAACCGTTATGTACGACTTCGTTGGTTTCAACATAGCACTTCCCGTAGCGATCCACTGCTTCCATCCTGATTGTGCCTCCTGCATGAAATTTTTGTATGCAAGTTCAGTGTGTTATGATGTTCTATATGATTGTGTCAACTATATAAGTTTTTACCGAGCATCAGCAATGCATATGGCTGAAAGATGTATTTACGAGCATCGACCGATGGGTCTCTCTCTATCTCTCTCTCTCTCACACACACGCGCACACACATGTGCAGACGCACAAGTGGGACCCGTTGAATTATTTATTTGCTCGTGACAGCTTTTAATTAGGTTCCACTATAATCTAACTTTTTTCTTAAGTTATTAATTGAGCTCGGTGACTTCAAAAAGTTGTACAAAAGCCTTGATTGGGCCTTTCCGACGCCGCTGAATGTGGGCTGAGTAACCATGTTAGGTTGTACTGTACTACACAGGCCTTTTTTTTCAACATCAGAAATGCAACTGGGCCGACAGTTGTACACAATATCCGGGTCAACTTGTTATTCTCCGCCCTGGTGGGCTGCAAACTTTCCTAGGAGGTATGCATTAGGCTTAACAAGAAAATGGACTTTAAGAAATAATAAATGGGATGTAATTATAATAAGTGGACAGCTACTATGCACCAAACACGTAATTAGTTTGAAAAATATATTATTTTTGGTATTTGAAAATTTTAATTTCATTACTTGTTGCGCGCACAATATTTCGTTGGATTTTAACGTAATACAACTTTATTTTGAAGTTGTATTTGACCTGACTAGAAATTTCAGATAAAAATATTTCGGATCCCATCAAAATGTGGGATTTTTTTTTGAATTCTGTTTTGAGCGGTTGTTTGAAATTATTAATCATTGTCCTAGCTAGAAGTTGGGTTGTACTTTTAACAAACTGTAAATGGGCTGTAGTAAATTCCATTAGAATTAAAAAAAGGGTTGTACATTCTTACAAATCGCAAATGGGCTATATGTTCTCTGCCAAATCCGAGCTGTGGGCCTACTAAGTTGACGCGTACCAAGGGCTTTGTCAACTTAGTCAATATAAACGATTCTAGCTGCAGTGATCGTACGATGTCCATCCAACGGCCGTAGTGCTTCTTCAACCTCTGGTCTTCTTGCTCCAGCCGCCCAAAGCAGCGCCGGTCGTGTCGCGTGCTCCTGCCTCCCGTGGTCGGCTGTGATGCCGCGGAGGCCTCACCGCCCCGTACTACTCCCACCGCTGGCCAGGCCATCCCTCTACTCACCCACACCCCCTGTTATTCTGCGGCGATGGCAGCCTCACACCGCAGCCGAACCAGTGAACCCTCGTACTCCTCTCTGCGCGGGCTTCCACTGCTGTGTCTTCCCCGGCTCCGCGTAGTCCCCTTCCTAGGCCTCGCCGTCGTCCAGACCACCGCCCTGGTGCTCTCGGCGTGGCGTGGTCAACATGGTCAACTACCGACTTCCATCGGAAGAGTACTGTACGTGGAGAGGCTGACAGTTGGGTCCAGGCGGCCGCAAGGAAGTGCCTCCTTATTACGCGCAAAATAATTATTCCTCCACCTGACATCAGGGACCCACCGGACGGGCCACCTTATTTTGCGAAAAAACGTTTCCCCCCTGACTGCTGGGACCCACCGGACGGGCCAGTGTATTTCATGAAAAAAATGTTCCCCCCGCTATCAGCTCGGACCCACCGGAAGTGCCTCCTTATTGTGCACAAAAAATGAATATTCCCCCTGCTAGCTGGGGCCCACCATGGTGGGAGGCTGACTTGTGGGCTTACTAAGTTGATTGGGACGTGGGCCTTTGTCAACTTTAGTCAATATGAACGATTCTAGCTCTAGTGACCGTACGGTGTCCATCCAACGGCCGTAGTGCTTCTTCAACCTCTGGTCTTCTTGCTCCAGCCGCCCAAAGCAGCGCCGGTCGTGCCGCATGCTCCTGCCTCCCGTGGCCGGCTGTGCTGCCGCGGAGGCCTCAGCGCCCCCTACTATTCCCACCGCTGGCCAGGCCCTGCGGCGACGGCAGCCTCACACCGTAGCCGAACCAGTGAACCCTCGTACTCCTCTCCGCGTGGGCTTCCACTACCGCGTCTTCCCCGGCTCCCCGTCGTCCCCTTCCTAGGCCTCGTCGTCATCCACCGCCCTGGTGCTCTCGGCGCGGCATGGTCAAAGTGGTCAAGGAACGACTTTCATCGGACGTGGACTGTACGTGGAGAGGCTGACAGCTGGGTCCATGGCCGTATCAAGGAAGTGCCTCCTTATTACGTGGAAAATAATGATTCCTCCACCTAATAGCTGGGACCCACTGGACGGGCCACTGTATTTTGCGAAAAAAATGTTTCCCTCTGACTGCTGGGACACACCAGCTACATCTTCGCACGCAAGGAAGTGCGTCCGGGCAAAAAAATGATTCGCCCCCCTGACTGCTGGGACCCACCAGCTACATCTTCGCAGGCAAGGAAGTGCCTGACAGTCGGGACCCACCTGGTCGAAGCGTATGTAGCTTTGTCATTCTGGTCGCGAACGTGTACGTACATATATACTGGTGGATGTAGAGGTCCGCACGTGTCGTAGTAGAGGCGCATGCGTGTCGTAGTAGAGGCGCGCACGTAGCATGTACACGTACGTACAGCGCCCAGGGCGCAAGAAAGAAAATACGGCCACATATGTGTACATATGGGCGGGGTCTCGAACGCCTACTCGTGCATACGTACGGCCAGGGCTCGTGTACATGGATGGGTCGGAACGAAGAAACAACGTCGTCGTCGTGTTCATGGGGAGGCAACGGAATGCGTAGTGTTCATGGGGAGGCAACGGAATGCGTTGTGTTCATCGGGAGGCAACGGAACGCGTGGGAGCCAACCGGTTAGGTCGGAACGGAATGCGTGGTCGTGTTCATCGGGAGGGCTGGGACGGAACAGGCGATGGAAACGAGGCCTGGCGTACTGCACAACGGAGGAAACAGACCTCCTACGTTCGGAACGGGGTCCTGTTGATCGAGAGGGGTCTGGTGTACCGCAAAACGGAGGAAACGGACCTCCTACGGTCGAAACGGGGGTCCTATTGATCGGGAGGGGTGTGGCGTACCGCAAAACGGATGAAACGAACTTGTGTTGGAGCGCTACGGACGAAACGGGGGTCCTGTTCATCGGGAGGGGTGTGGCGTACCGCAAAATGGGACTGCACGGGATACTGTTCATCTCCACCGTCGACCTCCTCCAGCCTCCACGGGCTACCGTCGACCTCCTCCAGCCTCCACGGGCTCCTGTTCATCCAACCTCCACCGCGCGCTACTCCACCGGCTACTGTTCAACCACCCCTCCACGGCCACCCCTCCACCGTCTACTATTCATCCAGCCCTCCACACCACGGGGTCCTGTTCAACCACCCCTCCACCGTCTACTGTTCATCCAGCCCTCCACCACACCACGGGGTCATGTTCATCCAGAGGCAACGCCACCGCTCACTATTCATCCAACCCCCCCCCCCCCCCCCCCCCCCCGCAACGCTCACTGTTCATCCCAGAGGCAGTATCGATCGACTTCAGTTAGCAGCAGTAGTGAAGGAATCGCTCGATCGGGTTCAGTTAACATCCATCGATCGATCGCTCGGGTTCAGTAACGCGTAGCCTGCAGTGCAACTGCTCGGGTTCAGTTAGAGCCCAACGCCTCGCTCGGGTTCAGTTAGAGCCAATGCCTCGCACACACGCGCGTACGTGTACGAGAGAAACGCGCATCGCTCG
The DNA here is from genome assembly GCF_003073215.2 of Triticum urartu. Classification (NCBI taxonomy): domain Eukaryota; kingdom Viridiplantae; phylum Streptophyta; class Magnoliopsida; order Poales; family Poaceae; genus Triticum; species Triticum urartu. Next base: position 421,362,788 of record NC_053022.1, on the reverse strand, counting down.
GCCCCCGACCTCCCACCGTAACCGGGAACTCCCCGAAATTTTCCTCCCCCTAGCTTCTACCATGGTTTTTTCCGTCATGGACGGCCCAAAGAATGTCATGCAGCCGCGTCTCCGGCCCGCCCAGGACGAAAACCCATTTTCTGTCATGATTTTTTGTCATAGAAGTAGGAGCCCACAACATCTGTGATGATACCGGGTTTTGTCACAATTATCATCATAGAAGTGTCATATGTATGACAGAAAAAAATTCGTTCAGCCCAAAATGTCACGGATGTGTCTTTTTTTTTGTAGTGTAATCATACACGCAAACATGTACGATCAAGATCAGGGACTCACGGCAAGATATCACAACACAACTCTACAAATAAAATAAGTCATACAAGCATCATATTACAAGTCGGGGGCCTCGAAGGCTCGAATACAAGAGCTCGATCATAGACGAGTCAGCGAAAGGAACAATATATGAGTATAGACATAAGTCAAACAAGTTTGCCTTAAGAAGGCTAGCACAAACTGGGATACAGATCGAAAGAGGCGCAGGCCTCCTTCCTGGGATCCTCCTAAACTACTCCTGGTCGTCGTCAGCGGGCTGCACGTAGTAGTAGGCACCTCCCGCGTAGTAGTAGTCGTCATCGATAGTGGCGTCTGGCTCCTGGGCTCCATCATCTGGTCGCAACAATCGGGTATAGAAAGGGGGAAAAGAGGGAGCAAAGCAACCGTGAGTACTCATCCAAAGTACTCGCAAGCAAGGAGCTACACTACATATGTATGCATTGGCATCAAAAGGAATGAGGGTATCATATGTGGACTGAACTGTAGAATGCCGGAATAAGAGGGGGATAGCTAGTCATTATCGAAGACTACGCTTCTGGCCACCTCCATCTTGCAGCATGTAGAAGAGAGTAGATGGTAAGTTCACCAAGTAGCATCGTGTAGCATAATCCTACCTGGCGATCCTCTCCTCGTCGCCCTGTTAGAGAGCGATCACCAGGTTGTATTTGGCACTTGGAAGGGTGTGTTTTATTAAGTAACCGGTTCTTGTTGTCATAAGGTCAAGGTACAACTCCAAGTCATCTTGTTACCGAAGATCATGGCTATTCGAATAGATTAACTTCCCTGTAGGGGTGCACCACATTTCCCAACACGCTCGATCCCCTTTGTCCGGACACACTTTCCTGGGTCATGCCCGGCCACGAAAGATCAACACGTCCCAGCCCTACCTAGGCACAACAGAGAGGTCAGCACGACGGTCTAAATCCTATGGCGCAGGGGTCTGGGCCCATCGCCCATTGCACACCTGCATGTTGCGAGGGCGGCCGGAGAGCAGACCTAGAAACCTCCATTACAAAGGAAGTTGCATTACGTGGTCCAACCCGGCGTGCGCCGCTCAGTCGCTGACGTCACGAAGGCTTCGGCTGATACCATGATGTCCAGTGCCCATAACAGTTCCCGCGTAGTTGGTTATTGCGTATAGGCCAGTAGCCAGACTCAGATCTCGTTAAGCTTGTTATTTTGAAGTAACCACGAACGCCGACCAGGGCCAGGCCCACCTCTCTCCTAGGTGGTCTCCGCCTGCCCTGTCGCTCCGCCTCAAAGTAACAGCCGGGGGCTCTCGGGAACCTAGGACCACCACAACCTGGGTGGAACCACCTGCCCCTTCAGCCCCCAACATCAGAATCACTTGCGGGTACTCAATGAGCCGACCCGACTTTAGTCACAACATTTATAGGATGGATATATGTATGTCCCGTGATCAACACCCGACGTGATCATGGCCCGATAGTATAGCATGGCAGACTGACAAGAATGTAAGGCCACTGATGATAATCTAGCATCCTATACTAAGCATTTAGGATTGCAGGTAAGGTATCAACAGTTGTAGCAACATTGACATGCTATGCAGCAGAATAGGATTAACGGAAAGCGGTAACATGCTACACTACTCTAATGCAAGCAGTATAGAGGAGAGTAGGCGATATCTGGTGATCAAGGGGGGCTTGCCTGGTTGCTCTGTCAAGAAGGAGGTGTCGTCTATGTAGTCGATCACGGGGGTAACAACGACGGTCTCGAGGTCTACCGGAAAGAAGTAACGGAAGGGGAACACAAATAAATAATAAAACAGTCAAAGCAACACAAAGTATAACATGGCAATATGTGATGCTAGGGTGACCTAACGCAGTAGTAGGCAATACCGGCTAAGGGAGGAAACATCCGGGAATGTATTCCCGGTGTTTCACGTTTTCGGACAGACGGATTAGAGGGGGGAAGTTGTGTGTTCGCTATGCTAGGGATGTGTGACGGATGAACGGATCACGTGTTCAGATACGTCTCGTCGTTCTGAACAACTTTCATGTACAAATTTTTTCGATCCGAGCTATGGTTTATTTTCTATGATTTTTTTAAAGATTTAATCCATCTTCCTAAATTATTTGTATTTCAAAAGTAATAGACAAATGCTATGAGTACCCAGCCCTGTGTACACAGAATGTACACAAAGGCTGACATGTGGGCCAATGGACCCAGTTGACCAGTCAAACTTTGACTGGTCAACAGGAGGGTGGGGCCTCCTTGTCATTGTCTGATTAAACTAATGAGGTAGTTAATTAGTTAACTAAGCAATATTAATTAAGTTAATTAATTAATGTTTTAATTATTATTATTATTTTATTAATTCTAATTCTCTTCTTTTAAAGGGCAGGGCGCTGGGCCCCAGTAGTCAGCGGCCCAGAGGCCTTTTGGGTGCGTGGGTTACGGACGCGGGCGTTGGGAGCCCGTAGGGGCGAAAGCGGCGCCAAGGGCATGCGGGGGGGGGGGGGGGGGGGGGGGGGGGGGGGGGGGGGGGGGGGGGGGGGGGGGGGCGAAGGGGAGTTGGCCGGCGTTCGTGGGACTGCGGTCGGAGCGGAGCGGGGCGGTTCGGTGGCGCGGCTGCGTGCGGAGGCAGCAGTAGCAATGAGCAGTAGTGCAGCGGCGCCGGGGCAGCGATGCGGCGAGGAGCAACCAGCGGGGCAGTGCGGGCAACGACAGCTAACGACGAGCGCGAGCCGGGGGCTGGGCGGAGAAGGCAAGGCGAGCGGGCAACGGCAGCAGCTAAGGCGAGCAGAGCGCCAGCGAAGCGCACGGGGGAGGTGGCAAGCGAGGCAACGGACAGGACACGGACGACGGGTCGCTGTGCAGCAATAGGCGAGCAGCAGGGACGGGCAGCTCGCGGGAACAAGCAGGGGGGAGAAGTAGGGCGTGGCGCGGGCGGGTTGTACGACGACGGAGCACGGGCGCGGCGCTGCAGGTTCATAACTAGGCGAACGAAGAGCCCAGACCGCTGCTACGGTTAGCAGGAACGTAGTGGTGCGACGGCCTTGGACGGAGGACCTCAAGGACGCGGAGGTCATCGGCCATGGCGGTGGCCGGAGCTCGATTTCTTCGGGACAGGCACTAGAGTACGGGCACGGTAGAGGAGAAGACGGGGGGAACGAAGGACGGGGCCTCACTGTCCCTGTAGGCGTGCAATAGTGTGCGCGAGGTGGAGTCGGGGAGGCACCGGAGCTCGGGGTAGTCGACGACGACGGCCGGTGATGTACGCGACGGAGATGAGAGGAGGAAGAAGAGGTCGACGGCTCCATCCATGCAGCTTCCCGCCTTGCTCCAATGCCCTGAATGAATGTGGACGAACACGACGAACCCCAGGACGTGCTCCTGAGCGCCGGAGAGGCTGGTGGACGCGTCAACGACGGCAGGGAAGCCTCAACCGTGTGAGTTTGCGAGCTCAAAATTGAGCCAGAGGAGAGGGGAGAGGTGGATCTGGATCTGGGGGGTAGTGGGTGGCTAGGGTTCCAGGGGAAGGGAGAGAACACGCGGGCGCGACCTCTTATCCACTCGCCAACGCCATCGAGCTAGTCCGGCGGGGGGCCCCCTGTAGCGACCCCAGTCGGGGGAACAGGAGGACGACCGAGGGAGGGGAAGTGGGTCGGGCCAGTTGGCTGGCTCTGGCCCAGGGGTTCTTTTTATTTCTTTTACATTTTCTTTTCTCTATAGTTTCAATTTACCTTTAACTTAAAAAAATAAAATAGCTCCTAGATCAGCATAGCTAAAAATACTACTGTCTCCTTTAATTATGGCACCCAAATAAAATAGCCTAACATTTTTACTAATTATAAAAGGCAATAATTAATTGATTAACCCACTACTTTAATTATCTGAGTGCATTTAACTATTTTATAAAAACTTGGTTTCTTCATCAATATTACTTATGAATTATTTGACACCTCAGAACATTTTAGTTTTAATATTTGAAAACTTTTATTGTTTGCTTGATTTTGAATTTGAATCTGAACCGATTTCGAACTAACGCGAGATTAGCAACAGTAATTGGGGTGACGTGGTGTCATTAGCAGAGGTTACTGTAGCTTGATTATCCGGGCGTCACAATTCTCCTCCACTACAAGAAATCTCGTCCCGAGATTCAAGAGGTGGAATAAAGGGGAAAGGTCTGGTTACGAAATCCTAACGAATCTTCTCGGTCTTGGTTGCTCTTCTCAAAGAGGTAGATCCACTATGTTTGATGTTTTCATTTCTCTGTTTCAGGTCATGATGAAGTCGGCATCCTTTCTTCGGGAACTTCATCGTACTTACGAAAGACGAAAGGGTGGTATTCTGGGAAAACGGACCTCTGCAAGGTTGACCATCTGGTTGATAACATCGGGGAAGGTGGGGGAGAGTAACTCTCGAATTGAAACTTAAGAAAATATCGAGAGCAAAGTAAGGAGGTATCATGAGAAGTTTCGAGCGGACAGGCAATCGTTCGATGCCTGAAATAGGGCGTGAAAAGGGTTCAGAGCAATGGGAATAAGCATTGTGTCTGATACTAGAATTGATGATCTCTCGGAAGGTGGCTCGTGAATAACATATGAGGCCACGCGTGAGGAATAACCTTGAAAACAGGTGGTGTACCGGAGAGTCAGGTTTCGATCCTGTGGAGCTGTGGGTTATGGGCCCACCATGTGGGTTAAAAGTAGAAAGTGCGGTGATATTTTGCACAGTCATGATAACAAGGCATGTCAGAGGATAACCTATAAATTATGTCGACAACATCGGTACCAAGGGCGAGGGATGAAGAGAACCATCTTCCTACTCGTTGAACGAGGCGGACCAATTGGTAAAGTTCTCGTCCGTCGGTGGTTACCGGAATGTTATCAACAATATTAACAGGGTCTTACTAACAGAGTGATACAACGAGGTGTTTTACATAAACAGGGAAATATTACTGCTTATATAATATGGATCACAATAAGGTTTAAACAAACCAATGGAATGGAAAATGTAATTGTCAGATTAAACAGAACAATGGAAAGGAAAATGTGTTAAAACACATATTTCAGGGGTATATCCTTCCCAAGGACAAGTAGAGCATGATATCCATGACAGGATAGAAGTATAAAATCATTTAGGTAAGGGGAAAGAAAATTCATGACATTACCCATACAACGGTGTTTGGATAATTCATAAAGAAAATTTAATATCGTGCTTCAAACGTTCCTATTGAAGATTGGATTGCCACAGACATGCTTCGAGATAGCATTGACATGGTTTCAAGCAAAGGTCAAACTTTGGATACACCAAGGATCCATCGGAAACAACTTAGAAAATAAGTCATACAATTTTAGCAGGGAAAAGATGAGGGTGTGGCCGATGGGCTCAGTCACAATCCATCGACATGCCAAAAAGGATGTATTTCCCAAATTATATGAATAAGTTTGTGTTGGGGAAAGACAAGAATGTTGTTGGTGCTGACACAAACCATCGAGAGGCAAGGATGGTATTTCTCATCATGAATTCGATTGATATCCAGGAAAAGCTCAGAATGTTGATGATGATCACGACACATTTGTCGAGAGATATCATGAAGATGTAATCGATCGACGATGACATCAAGTCAAAGGAATGATGAAGCGAAAAGTAATTGGAACCAAGGGTACGATACAAACTCGAAATCAAGTTTGTTGTTCAAGGAGAAATGATAAGACAAGGAAGGTCGACGTAAGATTAGCTCACCATCGAAATTTGTGCTCCAGGAAGAAGGGTGAGGTAGCACAGTTAAAACTTAGCATAATAATGATATAGTCGATTAGGCTAGGAATGACTTGAAGGATTATTAAACTCGTAGGCAGTGAAAATTATTTAGGAGTTATTGAATCGAAGTGCGGAATCGATTCACTTATCGGTGTTCTCGAGTGACTAATAGCTCAGAACCCGGGGGAAATCTGAAATCGATGAGAAGCAATACTAGATGAAGACTCATAGGAAGCAACACAGTTCTTTGATATTCTCGAGATACTGGAGGGTATACTCGAAGGTAGAGCATAATAGTTGTTGGATAGATGTATTGACCTGCAGAAGACAAGTACTTCAACTTGTCCGAGAAATGGGATCAAGGAAGAATAATATGGTCGGAACCATAGCTGCAGGGGATCCAATTTAAGGACACCAAAAGAATTACCCAGATGATTAACTATTTTGCAAGAATCTCCCATGATAAGTTTCACATCGGGTCCATGGGCATGAACACAAAGTTCAAGGTCGACGCCCACTTCTCCAATGCATAAACTTTCATTCACAACTCTAATAAAAATGATTTCAGTGTGAAACCTACCTCATGAATTACCAGAGGAGTATGACCCGTGAAAATTTTCGGGTTCACGTAGATTAAGGAAGGCATAGGTTGAACCCATCGGGGCATCATAGAAACATATACCACAAACTTCAGGAGTAAATAATACAAGCTCAGGAGCAGAGCATGGTTGACAAAAGCAGGGGATACAATTTACCAAAGGTATTATGTATTCGAAGAAAATCTCACAATGTTTAATGAATATGAAGGATGGTGTCGAACAAAATCCAAAAAAAGATCTGGTGGTCCTCATGTGAGCATCGGTACTCAACCAGAGGAAGAAGGAATGCAAGGAGATCAGTTTATAGAAACAACTGACTAACTCAAAACTCAAATGCAAAGGAATTATGAATCCCAAGACAAGGGATCAGAAGCAATGCTCTGATTAGGGATGGATAAGTTGAATAGCCTTAGAGGTACAATCGATGGCAATTTGATTGGTCGAGATCCAACTCATGTCCGGAATGACGTTTGAATCGGAAGGATAACTTCCAGGGAACAACTGATGATTGTGTGCATTCACACACATGTTGAGTCAAAAGGATCAGAATGACAATCACAAAGGTTTTTAAAGTAAATTGCCAGACCAATGGAATTAACCGGAATGCAAGTATGCAAGAATTTCAAGAACAATAGGCTGTTGAGGATTTTCAAAAGAACGAATGGTATTCTGAAGACTTTTGTGAAATACATAAATCAACTGAGGATGAGCGGATGCTCGATAGGTGCACAAAGTTATCCGTAGGGGTATTCAGGTGACAAGGAACTGCAAGGCAGTAAGCTCAAAGGATTCTCGGAACAACAATGAGTATTTCAGGGTATCTTGTAATAACAAGAGCAACTGGGGACTAGTGTAAGAATGGCAAATGCATGTAGTTATCTATAGGGGGTGACGGTGGAAGGGAATTGCAAATGCAATGAGCAAAAGTTCTCGGGATAACATCGGAGAGTATCTTCGGGATCCTTCGGCACACTAAGCAATCATCTAGAGTGAGGGGCTCTCCGGGAGGAAGTAATTACGAGAACCTAGAGTCGGAGTTTGTAAAATCATTTAACCCGAGTAGAAGAGAGTTCAGAGTCCCAGAGTAAAGATCGAGGAGTAAAAGATCGTAATACCACCCAAATGGCGATGTGGGCCCGTAGGACACACATCCATGTTAGTAAAAAGTTTTGTAATGTCTAGACTCGACTTCGGCCAAGGAGTGTGGAAGGGGGATTCTTACAAGCAGTCGGCTCTGATACCAACTTGTGATGCCCCCGATTTGACCGTACACTAATCATACACGCAAACGTGTACGATCAAGATCAGGGACTCACGGGAAGATATCACAACACAACTCTACAAATAAAATAAGTCATACAAGCATTATATTACAAGACACGGGCCTTGAAGGCTTGAATACAAGAGCTCGATCATAGATGAGTCAGCGGAAGCAACAATATCTGAGTACAGACATAAGTCAAACAAGTTTGCCTTAAGAATGCTAGCACAAACTGGGATACAGATAGAAAGAGGCACATGCCTCCTGCCTGGGATCCTCCTAAACTACTCTTGGTCGTCGTCAGTGGCCTGCACGTAGTAGTAGGCACCTCCCGAGTAGTAGTAGTCGTCATCGACAGTGGCGTCTAGCTCCTGGGCTCCATCGTCTGGTCGCAGCAATCGGGTATAGAAAGGGGGAAAAGAGGGAGCAACACAACCATGAGTACTCATCCAAAGTACTCGCAAGCAAGGAGCTACACTACATATGTATGCATTGGCATCAAATGGAATGAGGGTATCATATGTGGACTGAACTGCAGAATGCCGGAATAAGAGGGGGATAGCTAGTCCTTATCGAAGACTACGCTTCTGGCCACCTCCATCTTGCAGCATGTAGAAGAGAGTAGATGGTAGGTTCACCAAGTAGCATCGTGTAGCATAATCCTACCCGGCGATCTTCTCCTCGTCGCCCTGTTAGAGAGTGATCACCGGGTTGTATCTGGCACTTGGAAGGGTGTTTTTATTAAGTAACCGGTTCTTGTTGTCATAAGGTCAACGTACAACTCCAAGTCGTCTTGTTACTGAAGATCACGACTATTCGAATAGATTAACTTCCATGTAGGGGTGCACCACATTTCCCAACACGCTCGATCCCCTTTGTCCGGACACACTTTCCTGGGTCATGCCCGGCCTCGGAAGATCAACACGTCACAGCCCTACCTAGGCACAACAGAGAGGTCAACACGCCAGTCTAAATCCTATGGCGCAGGGGTCTGGGCCCATCGCCCATTGCACACCTGCATGTTGTGAGGGCGGCCGGAGAGCAGACCTAGCAACCTCCATTACAAAGGAAGTTGCGTTACATGGTCCAACCCGGCACGCGCCGCTCAGTCGCTGACGTCACAAAGGCTTCGGCTGATACCACGACGCCGAGTGCCCATAACTGTTCCTGCGTAGTTGGTTAGTGCGTATAGGCCAGTAGCCAGACTCAGATCAAATACCCAGATCTCGTTAAGTGTGTTATTTTGAAGTAACCACGAACGCCGACCAGGGCCAGGCCCACCTCTCTCCTAGGTGGTCTCCGCCTGCCCTGTCGCTCCACCTCAAAGTAATAGCCGGGGGCCGTCGGGAACCTAGGCCCACCACTACCTGGGTGGAACCACCTGCCCCTTCAGCCCCCAACATCAGAATCACTTGCGGGTACTCAATGAGCCGACCCGACTTTAGTCACAACATTTATAGGATGGATATGTGTATGTCCCGTGATCAACACCCGACGTGATCATGGCCCGATAGTATAGCATGGCAGACTGACAAGAATGTAGGGTCACTGATGATAATCTAGCATCCTATACTAAGCATTTAGGATTGCAGGTAAGGTATCAACAGTTGTAGCAACAATGACAGGCTATGCATCAGAATAGGATTAACGGAAAGCGGTAACATGCTACACTACTCTAATGTAAGCAGTATAGAGGAGAGTAGGCGATATCTGGTGATCAAGGGGGGGCTTGCCTGGTTGCTCTGGCAAGAAGGAGGGGTCGTCGTCGATGTAGTCGATCACGGGGGTAACAACGGCGGTCTCGAGGTCTACCGGAAAGAAGTAATGAAAGGAGAACACAAATAAATAATAAAGCAATCAAAGCAACACAAAGTATAACATGGCAATATGTGATGCTAGGGTGACCTAACGCAGTAGTAGGCGATACCGGCTAAGGGAGGAAACATCCGGGAAAGTATTCCGGGTGTTTCACGTTTTCGGACAGATGGATTGGAGGGGGAAAGTTGCGCATTCACTATGCTAGGGATGTGTGACAGACAAACGGATCGCACATTCGGATTCGTCTCGTCATTCTGAGCAACTTTCATGTACAAAGTTTTTCGATCCGAGCTACGGTTTATTTTCTATGAATTTTTTAAAGATTTAATCCATCTTCCTAAATTATTTGTATTTCAAAAGTAATAGAAAAAATGCTATGGGTACCCAGCCCTGTGTACATAGAATGTACACAAAGGGTGACATGTGGGCCAGTGGACCCAGTTGACCAGTCAAACTTTGACTGGTCAACAGGAGGGTGGGGCCTCCTTGTCATTGTTTGATTAAACTAGTGAGGTAGTTAATTAGTTAACTAAGCAATATTAATTACATTAATTACATTAATTAATGTTTTAATTATTATTATTATTTTATTAATTCTAATTCTCTCTTTTTTTAAAGGGCTGGGCGCTGGGCCACAGTAGTCAGCGTCCTAGAGGCCTTTTGGGTGCGTGGGTTACGGATGCGGGCGTTGGGAGCCCGTAGGGGCGAACCTGGGCGCACGGACGAAGGCCGCCGAGCGGCTGCCGAAGGCGGCGCCAAGGGCATGCGAGGGGGCGGCGAAGGGGAGTTGGCCGGTGCGCGCGGGGCTGCGGTCGGAGTGGAGCGGGGCGGTTCGGTGGCGCGGCCGCGTGCCGAGGCAGCAGCAGCCATCAGCAGTAGTGCAGCGGCGTCGGGGCAGCGATGCGGCGAGGAGCAACCAGCGGGGCAGTGCAGGCAACGACAACAAATGACGAGTGCGAGCCGGGGGCTAGGCGGAGAAGGCAAGGCGAGCGGGCAACGACAACGGCAAGCAGCAGCTAAGGTGAGCAAAGCACCAGCGAAGCGCACGGGGGAGGTGGCAAGCGAGGCGACGGACAGGACGCGGACGACGGGTCGCTGTGCAGCAACAGGTGAGCAGCAGGGACGGCAGCTCGCGGGAACAAGTAGGGGGAAGAAGTAGGGCGCGGCGCGGGCAGGTTGTACGACAACGGAGCACGGGCGCGGCGCTGCAGGTTCGTAACTAGGCCAACGAAGAGCCTAGACGGCTGCTACGGTTAGCAGGAACACAGTGGTGTGACCGCCTTGGACAGAGGAGCTCAAGGACGCGGAGGTCGTCAGCCATGGCGGTGGCCGGAGCTCAATTTCTTCGGGACGGGCACTAGAGTACGGGCACGGTAGAGGAGAAGACGGGGGGAACAAAGGACAGGGCCTCACTGGCCCTATAGGCATGCAATAGTGTGCGCGAGGTGGAGTCGGGGAGGCACCGGATCTCGGGGTAGTCGACGACGACGGCCGGTGATGTATGCAACGGAGATGAGAGGAGGAAGAAGAGGTCGACGGCTCCATCCATGCAGCTTCCCGCCTTGCTCCAATGCCTTGAACGGACGTGGACGAACATGACGAACCCCCAGGACGTGCTCCCGAGCACCGAAGAGGCTGGTGGACGCGTCAACGACGGCGGGGAAGCCTCGACCGTGTGACTTTGCGAGCTCAAAATTGAGCCAGAGGAGAGGGGAGAGGTGGATCTAGATCTGGGGGGGTAGTGGGTGGCTAGGGTTCCAGGGGAAGGAAGAGAGCACGCGGGCGCAGCCTCTTATCCACTCGCCAACGCCGTCGAGCTGGACCAGCGGGGCGCCCCCTGTAGCGACCCAAGTCGGGGGAACAGGAGGACGACCGAGGGAGGGGAAGTGGGTCGGGCCACTTGGCTGGTGATAATCCACAAGTATAGGGGATCGCAACAGTTTTCGATAAGTAAGAGTGTCGAACCCAACGGGGAGCTAAAGGTAGAACAAATATTCCCTCAAGTTCTAGCGACCACCGATACAACTCTACGCACGCTTGTCGTTCGCTTTACCTAGAACAAGTATGAAACTAGAAGTACTTTGTAGGTCTTTTCGGAAAGGCTTGCAAGAAAGTAAAGAGCACGAAAATAAAACTAGGGGCTGTTAAGGTAAAGAAGCAACTAAAGTAAATATAGTGAGTGTGGAAAAGTGGTGGTAGGAGTTGCGAAATTGTCCCTTAAGCAATTGGCTACTTTACTAGACCAATAGCAAGTATTATGTGGGAGAGGCCACTGCTAGCATGTCATCCCTTACTTGGAATTCTATGCACTTATGATTGGAACTATTAGCAAGCATCCGCAACTACTAATGTTTATTAAGGTAAAACACAACCATAGCATTAAGATATATTGGTCCCCCTTCAATCCCGTATGCATCAATTTCTATGCTCGGTTGAAGCTTTTGTCACTCTTGCCCTCCAATACATAGTCCTATCAACATACAACTAACCCTATGGTGTGATCCACGCGCGTGCTCATATGATGGGCACCAAAGGACAACAACATAACCACAAGAAAATTAAATCAATCATAGCAATTCATCAACCACCGATAGGACAACGAAAATCTACTTAGACATCATAGGATGGCAACACACCATTGGATAATAATATGAAGCATAAAGCACCATGTTCGAGTAGAGGGTACAGCGGGTTGCAGGAGAGTGGACCGCTGTAGATAGAGGGGGGAAGGTGATGGAGATGTTGGTGAAGATGGCGGAGGTGTTGGTGAAGATCGCGGTGATGATGATCATGGCCACGACGGCGTTCCGGCGCCACCGGAGGAGAGGGGGAAAGGGGACCCCTTCTTCCTCTTCTTCCTTGACCTCCTCCCTAGATGGGAGAAGGGTTTCCCCTTTGGTCCTTGGCCTCCATGGCATGGGAGGGGCGGGAGCCCCTCCGAGATTGGATCTATCTCTCTGTTTCTCTCTGGTTCTGCGTTCTCAGATTCTTCCCTTTCACCGTTTCTTATATTCCCGGAGATCCGTAACTCCAATTGGGCTGAAATTTTGACACGATCTCTATCCGGAAATTAGCATTCTTGCGGAGAAAGAAGGGCACCAACCGCCTTACGGGGTGGCCACGAGGGTCAGGGGCGCGCCTGACACCCTGGGGCGCGCCCCTACCTCGTGGGCCCCTCGAGCATCGTCTCGCGTGGATTCTTCTTCCCAAAAATCATATATATTCCAAAAAAAAATCTCCGTCAATTTTTATTCCATTTGGACGATATTCTGCGAAACAAAAAACATGCAACAAACAGGAACTGGCACTGGGCACTGGATCAATATGTTAGTCCCAAAAATAGTATAAAAAGTTGCCAAAAGTATATGCAAGTTGAATAATATTGGCATGGAATAATCAAAAATTATAGATACGACGGAGACGTGTCAGCATCCCCAAGCTTAATTCCTGCTCGTCCTCGAGTAGGTAAATGATAAAAAAGATAATTTTTGATGTGGAATGCTACCTAGCATAATCTTGATCATATGTCTAATCATGGCATGAATATTAAGATACGAGTGATTCAAAGCAATAGTCTATCATTTGACATAAAAACAATAATACTTCAAGCCCACTAATAAAGCAATCACGTCTTTTCAAAATAACAAGGCCAAAGAAAGTTATCCCTACAAAATCATATAGTCTGGCTGTGCTCCATCTTCACCACACAAAATATTCACATCATGCACAACCCCAATGACAAGCCAAGCAATTGTCTCATAATTTTGACGTTCTCAAACCTTTTCAACTTTCACGCAATACATGAGCGTGAGCCATGGACATAGCACTATAGGTGGAATAGAATATGATGGTGGAGAAGACAAAAAGGAGAAGATAGTCTCACATCAACTCGGTGTATCAACGGGCTATGGAGATGCCCATCAACAGATATCAATGTGAGTGAGTAGGGATTGCCATGCAACGGATGCACTAGAGATATAAGTGTATGAAAGCTCCCACTGAAACTAAGTGGGTGTGCATCCAACTTGCTTTCTGATGAAGACCTCGGGCATTTGAGGAAGCCCATCATCGGAATATACAAGCCAAGTTCTATAATGAATATTCCCACTAGTATATGAAAGTGATAACTCAAGAGACTCTCTACATGAAGAACATGGTGCTACTTTGAAGCACAAGTGTGGAAAAAGGATAGTAGCACTGCCCCTTCTCTCTTTGTCTCTCATTTTTTGTTTTGTTTTATTTTTTTTTTTATTTTTATGGTGGGCTTCTTTGGCCTCTTTTTTTATTTGGGCTTCTTTGGCCTCTTTTATTTTTTTTTTTAAAGTCCGGAGTCTCATCCCGACTTATGGGGGAATCATAGTCTCCATCATCCTTTCCTCACTGGGGCAATGCTCTAATAATTATGATCATCACACTTTTATTTACTTACAACTCAATATTACAACTCGATACTAGAACAAAGATATGACTCTATATGAATGCCTCCAGCGGTGTACCAGGATGTGCAATGATCTAGCATAGCAATGACATCAAAAAACGGACAAGCCATGAAAACATCATGCTAGCTATCTTATGATCATGCAAGCAATATGACAATGAATGCTCAAGTCATGTATATGATGATGATGGAAGTTGCATGGCAATATATCTCGGAATGGCTATGGAAATGCCATGATAGGTAGGTATGGTGGCTGTTTTGAGGAAGGTATATGTTGGGTTTATGGTACCGACGAAAGTTGTGCGGTACTAGAGAGGCTAGCAACAGTGGAAGGGTGAGAGGGCGTATAATCCATGGACTCAACATTAATCATAAAGAACTCACATACTTATTATAAAAATCTATTAGTCATCGAAACAAAGTACTATGCGCATGCTCCTAGGGGGATAGATTGGTAGGAAAAGACCATCGCTCGTCCCCGACCGCCACTCATAAGGAAGACAATCAACAAATAAATCATGCTCCGACTTCATCACATAACGGTTCACCATACGTGCATGCTACGGGAATCACAAACCTCAATACAAGTATTTCTGCTAATCCACTACTACCCACTAGCATGACTCTAATATCACCATCTTTATATCGCAAAACTATTGCAAGGAATCAAACATATCATATTCAGTGATCTACAAGTTTTATGTAGGATTTTATGACTAACCATGTGAATGACTAGTTCCTATCATCTCTCTAAATAGATATAAGTGAAGCAAGAGAGTTTAATTCTTTCTACAAAAGGTATGCCCACGCTCTAATAAATATAAGTGAAGCAAAAGAGCATTCTATAGATGGCGGTTGTCTATATAAAGAGAAACATGCAATCCAAACTTCAAATGATATAAGTGAAACACATGAAGCATTCTATAAAGCCATACTCAAAGAATATAAGTGAAGTGAAAATAGCATTCTATAAATCAACCAAGGACTATCTAATACCAGCATGGCGCATAAAAGAAAAATGAAAACTAAATGCAAAAGACGCTCCAAGATTGCACATATCGCATGAACGAAATGAATCCGAAAACATACCGATACTTGTTGAAGAAAGAGGGGATGCCTCCCCAGCATCCCCACGCTTAGACGCTTGAGTCTCCTTGAATATTTACTTGGGGTGCCTCGGGCATCCCCAAGCTTGAGCTCTTGCCTCTCTTCCTTCTTCTCACATCGAGACCTTCTCAATCATCGAACACTTCATCCACACAAAACTTCAACAGAAAACTCGGTAAGATCCGTTAGTATAATAAAGCAAATCACTACTCTAAGTAATGCTGAGAACCAATTCATATTTTGTTTTTGCATTGTGTCTACTGTAATATAAGTTTTTCATGGCTTAATCCACTGATATAAATTGATAGTTTCATCAAAACAAGCAAACTATGCATCAAAAACGGAATCTGTCTAAAACAGAACAGTCTGTAGCAATCTGAACATTCACCATACTTCTGATACTTGAAAAATTCTACCAAAATTAGGAAAAATAAAAAATTTGTATAGTAATACAGTGCAAAAAGAATCAGAACCATTTGACCTTTCAGCCAAAAATGTAAAATCGCGCACTACAGGCAAAGTTTCTGTCCTGCACCGTACAAACCATCAAGCAAATGTAAACATCCTAAAGGCAAACCTTGGCACATTATTTTTATAATACAATGGAATTTTACAAGGGGATACTTATTTTTGTTGAAAAGTTTCTGTAATCAAGATTCATAAAGTTGCCGTGAGCATGAACAAAGTTCAAGGAGCTCTCCCACTTCAACAATGCTTGTCTTTCTCACTTTCACTTTCCTTTTTGATAAAGTTTTGGGTTCCCCTCTTTATTTTTGTTGTTTTTAAACTATATGAAAGCATTCAGTAGAAATAAATGACTCTCTAAAACTTCCGGGTTGTCTCCCTGGCAGCGCTTTCTTTAAATCCATTAAGCTAGGCATATAGTGCTCAAGTAGTGAATCCACCCGGATCCCAAGGTATATCAAAACCAATTTTAATTAGCAATGATTTGTAATTTAGTAGTGAGCACAAAGTAACATGTATCATGTAATGACGAAGATTAACTCTCTTCCTATGCATCGGCATGTCATAAAAGAACAATTCATGCACACATAGTAAAGGCCAATGCATAGTATAAACAGTTTCTTGCAATTTTGTCATGTTGGAAACATAGAGAGGTGGAGATATAGTTCCTCTCTCATAATAATTGCAAGTCGGAGCAGCAAGTACATGCATATTATATCTATCAAAATCATCATGTGCAACGGTAAAAGGCAACCCATCAATATAATCCTTAATAAAGGCAAACTTCTCCGAAAAAGTGTAGTTGGGAGAATTCAAAAAGATAATAGGACTATCATGCGTGGGTGCAATAGCAACAATTTCATGTTTAACATAAGGAACTATAGCAAGTTCATCTCCATAAGCATAATTCATATTGGCGTCTTGGCCACAAGCATAGCAAGCATAATCAAAAAGGGATATTTCAAGAGAATCAATGGGATCATAACAAGCATCATAGCAATCATCCTCCGGTAAGCACGAAGGGAAATTAAACAATGTATGAGTTGAAGAGTTACTCTCATTAGAAGGTGGGCACGGGTAGCTAATCCTCTCTTCCTCCTTTTGTTCTTCGCTCTCCTCATCATCTTTTTCATCCAATGAGCTCACAATTTCATCTATTTCTTCTTCCATAGACTCCTGCAAAATATTAGTCTCTTCTTGGACAACAGAGTAGTACTCAATATATGGTTCAACATAGGCATTAGAAGCATAATTATCACAGCAATATTTAAGTACGGCAAAATTTTCAGATTTGTAGAGAGTAGCATCATACTTTTCAATCAAAGAAGCAATTTCGTAAGCACCCTTAAAAGCAACAAATTCTTCAATTTGTTGAACATCATAGTAACTATAAACACCCTTAGCATAAGAGGATACGATTCCATTATCACTAAACAAACATTGGTAGGGAAGGTGCTTCTTAGGGTCTTCAGAACAATAAGTATAATCATATATTTCACATAAATTCCAAGCATAGCATTGCAAACGATGAATTTGATCCAGTAAAGTTTTCCCTTTTTCAGATATTTGGTGTCGTACATAACAAGCATGCTCATCTAAAGATTTGCCCTCAACTAAGCTAGTTGGGGTTTCGGCACGAGCACATAGAGATCGAAGATGATCCAAGTAATAAGCTTCAGCAGTGTGATAGATTTTGAGTGGTTCTTCAACCATTAGTTTAGTAGGTACAACTAATTTTTTTGGTATTTTGCGTTTCCTACCCATAAGTAAAGATAGAAAACAACTAAGAACAGCAAATAAAAATTACTTAGTGATAAAGAAAACAAGCACACACGAGAATATTCACGCCACGCTATTGCTCCTCGGCAACGGCGCCAGAAAAAGGTCTTGATAACCCACAAGTATAGGGGATCGCAACAGTTCTCGATAAGTAAGAGTGTCGAACCCAATGAGGAGCTAAAGGTAGAACAAATATTCCCTCAAGTTCTATCAACCACCGATACAACTCTACGCACGCTTGACGTTCTCTTTACCTAGAACAAGTATGAAATAAGAAGTACTTTGTAGGTGTTTTCGGAAAGGCTTGCAAGAAAGTAAAGAGCACGAAAATAAAACTAGGGGCTGTTAAGGTAAAGAAGCAACTAAAGTAAATATAGCGAGTGTGGAAAAGTGGTGGTAGGAGTTGCGAAATTGTCCCTTAAGCAATTGACTACTTTACTAGACCGATAGCAAGTATTATGTGGGAGAGGCCACTGCTAGCATGTCATCCCTTACTTGGAATTCTATGCACTTATGATTGGAACTATTAGAAAGCATCCGCAACTACTAATATTCATTAAGGTAAAACCCAACCATAGCATTAAGATATATTGGTCCCCCTTCAATCCCGTATGCATCAATTTCTATGCTAGGTTGAAGCTTCTGTCACTCTTGCCCTCCAATACATAGTCCTATCAACATAAAACTAACCCTATGGTGTGATCCACGCGCGCGCTCATATGATGGGCACCAAAGGACAGCAACATAACCACAAGAAAATTAAATCAATCATAGCAATTCATCAACCACCGATAGGACGACTTAGACATCATAGGATGGCAACACATCATTGGATAATAATATGAAGCATAAAGCACCATGTTCAAGTAGAGGGTACAGCGGGTTGCGGGAGAGCGGACCACTGTAGATAGAGGGGGGAAGGTGATGGAGATGTTGGTGAAGATGGCGGAGGTGTTGGTGAAGATCGCGGTGATGATGATGATGGCCACGGCGGCGTTCCGGCGCCACCGGAGGAGAGGGGGAGAGGGGCCCCGTTCTTCCTCTTCTTCCTTGACCTCCTCCCTAGATGGGAGAAGGGTTTCCCCTCTGGTCCTTGGCCTCCATGGCATGGGAGGGGCGAGAGCCCCTCCGAGATTGGATCTATCTCTCTGTTTCTCTCTGGTTCTGCGTTCTCAGATTCTTCCCTTTCACTGTTTCTTATATTCCCGGAGATTCGTAACTCCGATTTGGCTGAAATTTTGACACGATCTCTATCTGGGAATTAGCTTTCTTGCAGTGAAAGAAGGGCACCAACCGCCTTACGGGGTGGCCACGAGGGTCAGGGGCGCGCCTGACACCCTGGGGCGCGCCCCCCTACCTCGTGGGCCCCTCGAGCATCGTCTCGCGTGGATTCTTCTTCCCAAAAATCAGATATATTCCAAAAAATCTTCGTCAGTTTTTATTCCGTTTGATATGGATATTCAGTGAAACAAAAAACATGCAACAAACAGGAACTGGCACTGGGCACTGGATCAACATGTTAGTCCCAAAAATAGTATAAAAAGTATCCAAAAGTATATGAAAGTTGAATAATATTGGCATGGAACAATCAAAAATTATAGATACAACGGAGACGTATCAGCTGGCTCTGGCACAGGGGTTCTTTTTATTTCTTTTGCATTTTCTTTTCTCTATAGTTTCAATTTACTTTTAACTTAAAAAATAGCTCCTAGATCAGCATAGCGAAAAATACTACTGCCTCCTTTAATTATGGCACCCAAATAAAATAGCCTAACATTTTTACTAATTATAAAAGGCAATAACTAATTGATTAGCCCAGTACTTTAATTATCTTAGTGCATTTAACTATTTTATAAAAACTTGGTTTCTTCATCAATATTACTTATGAATTATTTGACACCTCCAGAACATTTTAGTTTTAATATTTGAAAACTTCTATTGTTTGCTTGATTTTGAATTAGAATCTGAACCGGTTTCGAACTAATGCGAGATTAGCAACAATAATTGGGGTGATGTGGTATCATTATCAAAGGTTACTGTAGTGTGATTATCTGGGCATCACACAGGGGGAGTTCTGTTTGCAATTATTTTGATTTAGTTTGCATAAAGCATGGGACTGGGCATCCTGATGACCAACACTTATCTCGTGAGTGAGGAGCAGAGTCCACTCCTCTTGAGAATAACCCGCCTAACATGGAAGATACGGATAGCCCTAGTTGATACATGAGCTATTCGAGCATACAAAACAGGATATTTATTTGAAGGTTTAGAGTTTGGCACATACAAATTTACTTGGAACGGCAGGTAGATATCGTATATAGGTAGGTATAGTGGACTCATGTGGAATAACTTTGGGGTTTAAGGGATTGGATGCACAAGAAGTATTCCCGCTTAGTACAAGTGAAGGCTAGCAAAAGACTGGGAAGCGACCATCTAGAGAGCGACAACAGTCATGAACATGCATTAAAATTAATCAACACCGACTGCAAGCATGAGTAGGATATAATCCACCATGAACATAAATATCGTGAAGGCTATGTTGATTTTGTTTCAACTACATGCGTGAACATGTGCCAAGTCAAGTCACTTAAATCATTCAGAGGAGGATACCACCCTATCATACCACATCACAACCATTTTAATAGCATGTTGGCACGCAAGGTAAACCATTATAACTCATAGCTAATCAAGCATGGCACAAGAAACTATGATCTCTAGTTGTCATGGCAAACATGTTTATTCATAATAGGCTGAATCAGGAATGATGAACTAATCATATTTACAAAAACAAAAGAGGTCGAGTTCATACCAGCTTTTCTCATCTTAGTCAGTCCATCATATATCGTCATAATTTCCCTTCACTTGCACGACCGAACGATGTGAATAATAATAATAGTAGTGCGTGTGCATTGGACTAAGATGGAATCTGCAAGAATTCAATAAACAGGAGAAGATAGGGCAATATGGGCTCTTTTGTCAGATCAACAATAATGTATATAAGAGCCACTTCAACAATTTAATCATGGTCTTCTCCTATCGACCCCCCAAAAAAACTATTTACACGGGAGAGCTCCAATAAGCAAAAGAAGAACATGAAATATTTTTGGGTTTTCTTTTTAATTACTACTACAAGCATGGAAAATAAACTAACTAAAAGCTACAACTAATTTTTTTGGTTTTTCTTAAGGTTTATTAAACACACAAGAAGAAAGCATAAAAAGGAAAATAAACTACCATGGATGATACAATGAAAAAGTATGAGCACCGACATCCAGCAATGAGTGTGTGAACATAAATGTAATGTCGGTGAGAAATATGTACTCCCCCAAGCTTAGGCTTTTGGCTTAAGTTGGTCTATGGCCACGGCTGGCCTGGCGAATATCCATAACAGTAGTTGGGGTCGTACTGAGATGCAGCGGCTATCGCCTCCTGAGCTGCAGCGTGGCGACGAGCGGCCTTCTCTCTCCGCTCGTACTCATCTGCCTCCTCTCTGGTAATAACATATCTTCCTTTTGCCTGATGATCAAAGAAGGAAGGAGCAGGGAGAGTAATATGGATAGCACAACGTGTGTCAAAGATTAGTCGATACTGGAGAGGTGATTCATTCCTCTCGACAAAATGGTGGTGAACCATAGCATTAAAGTCTAGGTAAGTGATATGTCCATTTTGCATCATGCTTTTATATCAATATTTATTGCATTATGGACTATTATTTCACTTTATATCACAATACTTATGGCTATTCTCTCTTATTTTACAAGGTTTATATAAGGAGGGAGAATGCCGGCAGCTGGAATTCCGGGCTGGAAAAGGAGCAAATATTAGAGACCTATTCTGCGCAACTCCAAAAGTCCTGAAACTCCATGGAACATCTTAAAACAAATAAAGAAAAATCCTCTCCAAAGATGAAGGCCAGGGGGCCCACACCCTGCTCACGAGGGTGGGGGCGCCCCCCCTAGGGCGCGCCCCCTACCTCGTGGGCCCCCTGGTGGCTCTCCGACGTCCATCTTCTCCTATATGAAGTCTTTCGATGAAAAAAAATCAGAAGCAACCTTTCAGGACGAGACTCCGCCGCCACGAGGCGGAACCTTGGCGGAACCAATCTAGAGCTTCGGCAGAGCTGTTCTGCCGGGGATACTTCCCTCCGGGAGGGGGAAATCATCACCATCGTCATCACCAACGCTCCTCTCATCGAGAGAGGGCAATCTCCATCAACATCTTCACTAGCACCATCTCATCTCCAAACCCTAGTTCAACTCTTGTATCCAATTCTTGTCTTGAAGTCCGGGATTGGTGCTAGTAGGTTGCTAGTGGTGTTGATTACTCCTTGTAGTTGATGCTAGTTGGTTTATTTGGTGGAATATCATATGTTCAGATCCTATATGCATATTATTACCCCTCTGATTATGAACATGAATATGCTTTGTGAGTAATTATGTTTGTTCCTGAGGACAAGGGAGAAGTCTTGCTATTAGTAGTCATGTGAATTTGGTATTCGTTTGATATTTTGATAAGATGTATGTTGTCTAGCCTCTAGTGGTGTTATGTGAACGTCGACTACATAACACTTCACCATTATTTGGGCCTAGAGGAAGGCATTGGGAAGTAAAAAGTAGATGATGGGTTGCTAGAGTGACCGAAGCTTAAACCCTAGTTTATGCGTTGCTTCGTAAGGGGCTGATTTGGATCCACATGTTTCGTGCTATGATTAGGTTTACCTTAATACTTTTGTTGTAGTTGTGGATGCTTGCAATAGAGGTTAATCATAAGTGGGATGCTTGTTCAAGTAAGAACAACACCCAAGCACCGGTCCACACACATATCAAATTATCAAAGTATCGAACGTGAATCATATGAACGCAATGAAAACTAGCTTGACGATATTCCCATGTGTCCTCGGGAGCGCTTTTCCTATTATAAGAGTTTGTTCCGGCTTGTCCTTTGTTACAAAAAGGATTGGGCCACCTTGCTGCACTTTATTTACTTTTGTTACTTGTTGCTCATTACAATTCATCTTGTCACAAAACTACCTGTTACCACTTATTTCAGTACTTGCAGAGAATACCTTGCTGAAAACCGCTTATCATTTCCTTCTGCTCCTCGTTGGGTTCGACACTCTTACTTATTGAAAGGACTAAGATAGATCCCCTATACTTGTGGGTCATCAAGACTCTTTTCTGGTGCCGTTGCCGGGGAGTGTAGCGCCTTTGGTAGGTGAAATTTCGTAAGGAAAAATTTATATAGTGTGCTGAAATTTACTGTCACCTATTACTATGGAAAGTAATTCTCTGAGGGGCTTGTTCGGGGTATCTTCACCCCGTCCAGTAGAGCAAAGAGTTGCTCCTCAACCTATTGAACCTATTGAAAATGAAACTCCTTTTGAATTTCCTTCGGGTATGATGGAAAAACTGCTAGCTAACCCTTTTACAGGGGATGGAACAAAGCATCCTGACGAGCACTTAATATATGTGGATGAAGTTTGTGGATTATTTAAGCTTGCAGGTATACCCGATGATGTTGCTAATAAGAAGGTCTTCCCTTTATCTTTGAAGGGAGACGCATTGATATGGTATAGGCTATGTGATGATATGAGATCACGGGACTATAAAAGATTGAAGTTGGAATTTCATCAAAAGTATTACCCTATGCATCTTGTT
Source organism: Triticum urartu (assembly GCF_003073215.2). Lineage (NCBI taxonomy): Eukaryota > Viridiplantae > Streptophyta > Magnoliopsida > Poales > Poaceae > Triticum > Triticum urartu. The sequence goes on along the minus strand of NC_053022.1, from coordinate 421,339,601 downwards.
CATCGTGATCACAATTATATATATAATTTCTGGCCTTGCAAAGGAGAAAGCATCGCTCAAGCTTGGGGGAGGCTTAAATCAATGTTATATTAATGCCCCAATCATGAGATCTCAAGAGAAATGATCATTCAAAATTTATACGCTCGGCTTTCTGATAACAATCGCACCATGCTCGATACTTCTCGTGTTGGCTCTTTTATGATGAAGACTATTGAATTCAGATGGAATTTATTGGATAGAATTAAACACAACTCTGAAGATTGGGACTGTCGGTGTCAAAACCGGCGGATCTCGGGTAGGGGGTCCCGAACTGTGCGTCTAGGCCGGATGGTAACATGAGGCAAGGAACATGGTGTTTTACCCAGGTTCGGTCCCTCTTGATGGAGGTAAAACCCTACGTCCTGCTTGATTAATATTGATGATATGGGTAGTACAAGAGTAGATCTACCACGAGATCAAGGAGGCTAAACCCTAGAAGCTAGCCTATGGTATGATTGTTGTATGATGAAGTTGTCCTACGGACTAAAACCCTCCGGTTTATATAGACACCGGAGAGGGTTAGGGTTACACAAAGTCGGTTACAATGGTAGGAGATCTTGAATATCCGCATCTCCAAGCTTGCCTTCCACACCAAGGAAAGTCCCATCCGGACACGGGATGAAGTCTTCAATCTTGTATCTTCATAGTCCTGGAGTCCGGCTGAAGGTATAGTCCGGCTACCCGAACACCCCCTAATCCAGGACTCCCTCAGTAGCCCCTGAACCAGGCTTCAATGACGACGAGTCCGGCGCGTAGATTGTCTTCGGCATTGCAAGGCGGGTTCCTCCTCCAAATTCTTCATAAAAGTTTGTAAACACCAAGAGTAGTGTCCGGCTCTGCAAAATAAGTTTCCACGTATTGCCACAGAGAGAATAATATTAACACAAATCTAATCCGCTGACGTATTCCGCAACGTGACATCACACTACGGCCAAGCCTTTATTCGAATCATTTTCACTTTTCCACCTCAGTGTGTTTTGTGAGGCGGTTTCCTTGGCACGTCTTGTCAAAGCAGAGATCGTGTCCCCTTCATTTACGGGATTCTCATCAATACAGACATGGGTAACCCAATCGTGCCCGTTAGCATGTCTTCTCGATTAAAGGCGAGTCCCAAACGGTTACGGGGAGGGCTCCTGGTATTCAACCTCTTATAAAGAGACCAAGGCCTTACTCCTTTTCTCCAATCTCAAAACAAGTTCGCCCGTCGCCTCGAGTTCCAACACCCTAGGCTCCAGATTCCAGGCGCTTCGGACCTTCGACAATGTCCGGTCCCGACCTTCAAGGCCGATGGATGCCCTCCTCCGTCACGGAGGAGGACGTGCTAAAGTTGAGGGAGGCTAAGTTCTTGACTGCCGAAATTTTGCATAGGTTGCCTGCTCAAAGGCAGGCTATTCCCAGTCCCCAGCCCGGTGAGAGCGTAGTGTTCATGTCTCACTTCCTTTGGGGGTTAGGCTTCCCGATGGATCCCTTCGTGAGGGGGCTGATGTTCTATTATGGGCTGGAATTTCATGATTTAGCTCCGGAGTCCATCCTCCACATTTCCTCATTCATCGTTGTGTGCGAAGCGTTCCTCCATGTTACTCCTCACTTCGGATTATGGCTCAAGACTTTTGGAGTGGAGCCAAAGATGATCGAGGGACGGCACGCAGTGTGCGGAGGCGCTGTCATAAGTAAGAATGCTGGTGCTCCATGGCCCAAGGGATCCTTTCAAGAGGAGCTCGGCTTGTGGCAACGAGAGTGGTTCTATATCACCGCTCCCAGGAGCACCAAGTGGGTGGCGCCTCCTACCTTTCGCTCGGGTCCCCCACCACGGCTAGCGTCATGGGTCAACAAAGGATTATATTGGGGGTTATCCAAAGACGTGCCCTTGTTGCAGGGCCGCATTAGGGATCTCTTAGAAAGAGACCTCAACCTGGTCAAGGTGACGCAGGTCATGCTGATTCGCCGAACACTGCCCGGCAAACGTCGCTCCCTTCGTTTGTGGGAGTTTAATCCGGAGGGACCACGAGCTCTCCAGCATTTTATGGGTGCAACGCCCATGGAGATGTATAAAATGTTCTTCGGATCACAAGCAATGTGTCCGGATTTGACCGAGGACGCAGGTTTAAGCTGCAATCGCCCGAATACTCATGTAAGTAACCTTGTGCCCGGACTCGCTATCCGTAAAATTGTCATAAATTCGCCCCTAAAAGAGCTGTCCTTTTAAACAGGAGTGGATAGCAAAGGCAAAGCTGATCAGGTGTCCGGCTCCCCTTCCTGAGACCAGGCCGGATCCCGTGCTAGTCAGGATGTTGAAGATTGTGCCTTTGGAGGGAAGTGAGGGGGAGGACAAGGAAACTATGGCCTCCTCGAAGGAGGCTGCTCCGAAGGGAAGAACCGACAATTCCTCTCCTAAGGGGAAGAAGAGGGCCGCCTCTGACGACCCGGAGACCATGGCCTCAAAGCAGGGGAAAAAGTCCTCGTCAGAGGGTCCGACGCCAGGGAGATCCTCGGCCGAACTACGCCCTCAAAATGATCAGCCCTGCAGCGAGCCGTAAGTAGAGAAAGATTTTCCTTTAGAGGGATGAGATAAATCCTTGCTTTTTATCTGAGAAGATTAATCGAAATTTTACTTTGTAGCTCAGACCTCAGCCCTTCTCAGCAGAGCTCGTCTTCGGGGGATCTTCTTCCGGAGATGATGGAGAATGGAACGCCTCCCCCTGCCGTACCGCCTGGCGAGGCGGGCGACCCTGAGGTGTCATCGCGGAGGGTTTCTCCGAATCTGGCAGGGGTGGAAGGTAGCCATATGTCCCCCCAAGGTTCTCCGCGTCCGGCCTTCGGTGGAGGTCATAGGACGAGTCCGGCACCGTCCAATGCGCGGTCGGAGGAGCTGATGATTCTGCTGGGGCGAGCTTCTATCTCAGAGGAGCACCGTGCATTGATGGGTACGATGATTGGAAGGATTTCGTCCGCGGAAAGCGGATTGCATGAGGCCGTCAGAAGTTTGCTGATGGGTTTTGAGGTACGTTTGATAATGTACTTCTTTGTCAGTTGCGCATAAACAAGATGCGCCCTGTGTAGATAGTAGCCCCTGAGACTCTGTGCGTTGTCAAAATTGACGGCGCGCAGAGGATCATAATCCCAGGTCTAAAATGTCGCCTTTGTATACAGGTGGTGAAGTGTCCGGAATCGAGCCGAACTGATGATTTTGCCGAACTAAAGCGGCAACTTGACGTGGCAGATGCCGACATCGCGCTCGTCAACGAGCGGCTTGATGAGGTTCAAGGTATGCAATTCCTCAGGCGGCATCTGGTAAGAGGAGCTTTATGCTAGTATCTTACAATGTGTGTGCTTGACGCAGATGCTGCGGCCGGCGTGGAGAGTCTTCGGGCAGAACTTGCCCGAGCTAATGAACAAGCCAGGAAAAGTGATGCGGCTGCCGAGAAGGCCCTTGAAGAGCTGAGAGCCGAACAGGCTGCTCACTGCCGAAGCAAGAAGGAGATGGCCGTGATGGCCGTGAAGTTAAGAAGTGCTGTAGACCGTTGCAAGTTTCTTGAGAAAGAAGACCGGGCGAGACAGACAGACTTAGAGAAGGCCATTGCTGATGCCAAGGATGCTCGCTCTGCGATGAGAGCTGCGAAGGAGGAGCTGCGTCAGGCCGGACAGATTGCGGCTGGAAAGCCCTTTATGCTGCGGAGGAAGTTTTGCGATCCGAAGTTTGCTCCGTTGGACCGGATGTGGAGTGCGGAGGACACCTATCTGGATTTGGCAGCGAGTGCTGCTGATGTGACCGAATACTTTCGAGATCAAGAAGATCGCGAAGTGGAAAGGCTTTTCTGGTCACAGTTCCAGAATCAAGAGCGTCCACTGGCAGTGGACGATCGTCTGGCTCGATGGGCCGAACTGAATATATTGTCCGGACTCGCCATGAAGTACGTCATGGGTCATCTGTGGCCGGGGAGATCGGAGCCGAAGAGTTATTTCAGCTTGGTGCAGCAATTCCTTGACGCGGTGCCATGTATCAATGCGATGAAGAGGTCAGCATGCATAGAGGGCGCACGGATGGCTCTTGCCCGTGTCAAGACATACTGGGCAGAGATGGAGACCACCGTTGTTGCATCCCGAGATTCGGACAAAAGCCGAGTACCCTCCGAGCACTATTTTCAGGAAGTCCTTGAAGGCGCTCATGTAATAGAGACGCTGTGCTCGAAGGATGCTATGTTCTGATAGCATATGTAATTATAAAGCAATATTTTGATGAATTGTAGTAGCCTTTTATACTTGTGCCTTCAAGTATTTGGAACACCTCCTGTGCGGCTGTTTTAAGATATATATACAAAATCTAAAAGATTGCAGTCGTTGGCTTCAGCCCCCACGCACATAGTGCGGGGGTGCTCGCAGAAGGTGCATTTTCACACTTAATCCAACGTCTTGGTCCTACAAAGGAGGTGATAGCGCAGCGAGCTAGGCAACCAGACTATAATGCTTTAACACTTTTACTTAGCCATAGGAGCTTGACAATGGGACTATTTAGGTAGCCCCTGGTGGTGACTGCGCTCGACCGAATTCGGGGCGCGTATGTGCCTGGCCGGGAAACGGCCCTTTATTAATGCGGAGGAATCCTACAGATTCCGGAGAGTCATCGAGTGGTTGACCAGTCTCATGCCATATCATGACAGTCGGTTTTCGGCTTTCTCTACTGAGGTGCTCGCCTGGCCGAACCAGGGCACAATCGCAGTAGTTCTCCTGGTGCCGCCTTAGCCGATAGAGCGGAACGTAAGGCGGCCGAACACAGGAGCCGGGCAACCCAACATTTGACCAAAATCATGACTCGGAGCTGATGCATATAAGGCCAAACTCGCGATGCCGAACACTCCCTAAGGTATTCGGTCTTTATGAGAGCGGGCGAGGTAACGCTCTGAGGTATAAGCCCCTAGTGTCCAGGTACGCGCAAGAATTCTGACGTGGCCACATGCCAAGACGCCAGCCTCCTCCTTGGTCATAGAACCAGGGGATGTGTAGCAACAAGAGATAGTAAAAAAGGTTTACGCAGGGTCTTAATCTGAAAAGAATTCTTGGAACGGGTCCCTATTACACGTCTGCGCCTGTGTCTCCGTTGTGCCATATCCTGGACGGGCGCAGCACGACGTTCATCTGTAAAAAGAGAGCAACTAAGTTGAAAAAGGGGCGTGCCGAACAAAAGTTATATGAAATAAACAAAGTGTAAAGTAAAATATGAAAAATTGAGCTTTATTGTCTCTTATTTTATACGTGTGAAGCCCCTAGTGCAGGGGTATATGGCCACTAAGCCTTTATCAATGATACTTTTGTGTCGGACTCGTCTATCCGTGTCCGTGGTCTTAATGACCTGTTCTGATGTTCTGGCTGGTGAAGCCATTGTATTGTGGGGCTGTTAAAGCAGCCGCACAATCCTCCGCTTGGGGGAGGTGTTCTCACTGCTTCACCTTTAAGGAGATGATGCCGCGTGGACCGGGAATCTTAAGCGTAAGAGATGCATAATGCGGTATTGCGTTAAAGCGGGCGAAAGCTTCGCATCCCAGTAGTGCTTGATAGCGACTTGAGAATGGGACGATGTGGAAAGTCAGCTTTTCATGAAGGAAGTTATCGGTAGAGCTGAAAATAACCTCGAGCCAGAGAAAACCCATGCAATGGGTGTTCGGACCTGGCGTTACTCCTTGAAAGGAGGTTTTGCTGTGGCGAATTCTTTTTGGGTCGATCCCCATGTGGCGGATTGAGTCCTGATATATCAGGTTGAGTCCGCTGCCACCGTCCATAAGGACATTTGAAAACTGGAGTCCGCCAATTATTGGATTGAGTACCAGGGCAGTTCAGCCTGGGTTCCTGACACTTCTAGAATAATCCAGATGATCGAAGATGATTGGTTTTGACAACCAGTGGCGGGATTCCTTTGGGATAGTCCGTGGGGCGCGTACCTTTATGGGCGCCGCACATTTTGTTATGTGGAGTAAGTTTACTGTTTTTACTTCTTGTGGGAAATTCTTTTGTTTCCTAGTACTCTGCTTTTGGGGTTCGTCCTCGTCTTCGCTTGGTGTGTCGAGCCCCTTGTGTTCGGCGTTGAGTCTGCCGGATTGTTTGAAAACCCAACAATCTCTGTGGGTATGGTTAGCAGGCTTTCCAGGAGTGCTGTGTATTTGACATATCCTATCCAAGATTTTGTTTAGGTTGGATAGGTCGTCCCTGTTATCTTGGCGGGGCGGCTTTTTCTGATTCTGTCGTGAGCTTTTGAATCCGGCGTTGACTGCTGTGCTCTTCGGACTTTTTTCCTTAGTCCGGCAACGGTCCTTATTGCGTTGCGGTTTTCCGTTTCCATCCCTAGTTTCGGATGTACTTGGGTCACTGGTGCTTCATCTTGCCAACCAGCTGTCCTCTCCTGCGCAAAAGCGGGTCATGAGGCTTGTTAGTGCGGCCATTGTTCTTGGCTTTTCTTGGCCGGGGTGTCTGGCGAGCCATTCGTCTCGGACATTATGCCTGAAAGCCGCTAAGGCTTCAGCGTCCGGACAGTCGACTATCTGATTCTTTTTAGTAAGAAATCTATTCCAGAATTGCCGAGCTGACTCTCCGGGCTGTTGAGTTATGTGACTAAGATCGTCTGCATTCGGACGGCGGACATATGTCCCTTGAAAATTTGCTCGGAAAGCGTCCTTGAGCTCTTCCCAACTTCCGATTGTGTTTTTAGGAAGGCTTTTGAGCCAATGCCAGGCTGGCCCTTTAAGATTGAGGGGTAAGTATTTTATGGCGTGGAGGTCATCTCCTCTAGCCATATGTATGTGGAGGATATAATCCTCGATCCAGACTCCAGGGTCTGTTGTTCCATCATATGCCTCTATGTTTACGAGTTTGAATCCCGCTGGAAATTCATAATCCAGGACCACATCGGTGAAACATAGGGGGTGTGCGGCACCCCTGTATTTGGGTGTGCCGGATTCTGATAATGGCTTTATTGCATTGCTTACGAGATCTTGCTTTCTTGGCCTGTAAATGGACCTGGCTGGGCCATGATGCGAATCCTTAAGTGGGTCGCATGTCGGCTTAAGTGCGGCGCTGCTTGCCGCTTTATGCTGGCCATGGGGTCGTCTATTCGACCGTGTGGCTTTATCATTTTTGGAATGCGAGGGCTCTAAGGCCTCCTCGTCGAATTCAGGCAGTAGCTTTCTCTTCGGATAGCTTTTAGTGTGGCGACTGTCGCCGTATTTGTTTGCAGTATTGATTACTTTACTCCATCTAATCCTAAGTGCATCTTCCGCAGTTTTTAGCTTCCGCTTCTGCTTTTTCAGGCTGCGTGCAGTTGCAACGAGCCATTTGTGGAGGTTCTTCTGCTTCTTGGGCTTGTCCGGCGTAGGGTTGTCCGGAATGCCATTTTCGCCGGGGGAGGGATGTTCGGTTTCTCTATCCGAGTTGTCCTGTTGGGACGGTTGCTCTAAGGCATGCTCGTCGTCTACCGGCTCATCCTGCTCTATGGCTGGGTCTTTATTGAGGCGGGGCTTGGGTCGGCGTTTACGCCGATGCTTTGATTGTTTTTTGAGAGATAGATCCCTCTTTCCATCCCCGTTTTCCTCGTTGTTGCTTCCTTTAGGGGTATCCACCATGTACACATCGTGAGATGAGGTGGCTATCCAATGCCCTATAGGCGTTGGTTCTTGGTTGTCTCCTGCATCGTCGTCCATACCGTGGATGTCTCCAGAGTCGAAATAGAGCATGTCGGTTAAGTCATCGACAGTGGCTACAAAGTGGGTGGTGGGTGGGTTTTGAATTTCTTCATCGTCCGAATCCCATCCTTGCTGACCGTAGTCCGGCCAGGGCTCTCCTGATAAAGAGAGAGACTTTAGAGAATTCAGGATGTCGCCGAAGGGCGAGTGCTGAAAGATGTCTGCGGCGGTGAACTCCATTATCGGCGCCCAATATGATTCGATCGGCAGGGGCGCGGGGGGATCGGAGTTCGGAAAGGAATCCGGCTCCTCGGAGTCACGGGCCATGCGAAGTGCGGGGCTGGAGTTCGGCTCGATCGCCTCTGAGATCGCAGCCCCTGAGGCAGCGTCCAACCACTGATCCTCGATCGGCGCAGTAGGCTCCGAATCAATGGCCGAAACCGATGCGTGTGCGGCCTCCAAGGCGCTGTTCGGCGGCAGAGCTATATCATGCCCATCGAGACAGTGCGGCGCGCTTGGCTGTGGCTCGAATTCTTTGAAGATCAAGTCCCCGCGAATGTCAGCCATGTAGTTTAGGCTTCCAAACCTGACCTGATGGCCAGGGGCATAGCTTTCGATCTGCTCAAGGTGGCCAAGTGACTTGGCCCGCAGTGCGAAGCCGCCGAAGACGAAGATCTGTCCGGGGAGAAAAGTCTCACCCTGGACTACGTCGTTTTTGATGATCGAAGGAGCCATCGGGCCTAAAGGCGACGACACAGAGGAACTCTCAATGAAAGCACCAATGTCGGTGTCAAAACCGGCGGATTTCAGGTAGGGGGTCCTGAACTGTGTGTCTAGGCCGGATGGTAACAGGAGGCAAGGAACACGGTGTTTTACCCAGGTTCGGGCCCTCTTGATGGAGGTAAAACCCTACGTCCTGCTTGATTAATATTGATGATATGGGTAGTACAAGAGTAGATCTACCATGAGATCAAGGAGGCTAAACCCTAGAAGCTAGCCTATGGTATGATTGTTGTATGATGAAGTTGTCCTACGGACTAAAACCCTCCGGTTTATATAGACACCGGAGAGGGTTAGGGTTACACAAAGTCGGTTACAATGGTTGGAGATCTTGAATATCCGCATCGCCAAGCTTGCCTTCCACGCCAAGGAAAGTCCCATCCGGACACGGGACGAAGTCTTCAATCTTGTATCTTCATAGTCCTGGAGTCCGGCTGAAGGTATAGTTCGGCTACCCAAACACCCCCTAATCCAGGACTCCCTCAGGGACCTCGACGAAGGTAAGGAGTCAGGTATGACACCTAAGTTTGATTGTGTTAAATCTTTTATGGATACCGATATTTTCCGTAAGTTTAGCACTAAATATGGACTTGACTCTGAGATAGTAGCTTCTTTCTGTGAATCTTTTGCTACTTATGTTGATCTCCCTAAGGAGAAGTGGTTTAAATATCATCCTCCCATAGAAGTAAAAGTAGTTGCACCTATTAAAGTTGAAGAAACGATTGTCACTTATAATGATCCTGTTGTTCCTACTTCTTATATTGAGAAACCACCTTGCCCTGTTAGAATAAAGGATCATGCTAAAGCTTCAACTGTTGTTCGTAAAAGCAATATTAGAACTTATACACCTCCTGAGCAAGTTAAAGTAGAACCTAATATTGCTATTGTTAAAGATCTCTTGTCTGATAATATTGATAGGCATGTTATTCAGTTCGAAGGTGAAACTACTAGAATTGCTAAACCTTGTGATAAAGATAAACATAGACCTGTGGTAGGTGTGCCTGTTATTTCTGTTAAAATAGGAGATCATTGTTATCATGGCTTATGTGATATGTGTCGGGTGGTTGGTGTGACATATGCCAATGGATGGCTTATCATTGTGGGAGCCAATAAAACATCGCCGGTGCCTGGAAACGGGATAAGGCGAAGACATGCATGCCGGCGAATCTTACCCAGCTTCAGGGCTCTCCAGGGAGATAACACCCCTAATGCTGCTCTGCGGGGTCTCCGCATGATCACTAGCTTGATGGGTAGCTACAGAATGCTCCTTGAGCTGTTCAGTGAAAGGATGAAGGAGGGCAAGGCCAGCCCGCTCCTCTTCTCCTTGTGGTGTCTAAAAACTATCCAAAGAGCGATCCCCCTGCATGGGAACCCTGGGGGGTTTATATAGGCCTACCCCCAGGGGTACAATGGTAATCCGGCTGGGCGTGGGCCCTAGCCGTCTGTGTCTACGCCTGTCGGCTTCTCCGCCGACTGGTGGGGCCCGCCGACTGGTGGGCCTGCCGGCTGCTGACCCTTTGGTCGACAGGCCGGCCCCACCGCTCGGGGGTTCTGTCGGGGGCTGGTTACTGTTGCCTTGCCCCTGGTGACGATGGCTTTGTCGTGGTAAGCATGGCTACAGTGTCGCCGCGAGGCGGCTCATCACTGTAGCCTTACCTTCTCTTGTCTGCTTACTGAAGCACCTCCTTGGAGGGAGAGAGCTGGCCGGCTATTGGAAGCCGGCCATACCCTTGGCCGACTGTGGGAAGCCTGGCCACCTTTGGGATCTCCCTGACCGAGGGGGCCCGCCACCCACAGGTTGTACTGACCGCTCGCCGTGGGTGACATCATGATCATCATGGCAACAGTGACGCGCTGGACGGGTGATGGCCGCCCCGTACGGTGCACTGTGGCCATGCGTGCGCCGGGATTCGGGGGTGGCAGGCTTTACTGTAGCCACGCCCCATCGCGTCGCCGTTATGTGGGTGCAGACTCTGAGGGCAAGATCTTAGCCGCCTGCTGAGGGGCCGGCTCCTGGGAGTCGGCCCTTTCATGGCCGGCTTCTGGAAGTCAGCCTTCTCATGGTCTTGTTTCTCAAGGATTTCAAGGCTGGGCCGCCTTTGCGCAGCCGGCTTGAGAGGTAGCCGGCTGGGGGAAAGCGGCCCCATGTCTTGGACGCTCAAAGGCTTGAGCGGCCTATAATTTTTCTGAAGTGCCAGGGGAGCCGGCTAGGCTTCCCGTGGTCATTTACTCCGACAGTAGTCCCCGAAGCTGGTTGGGCTCCGAGGCAGAAAAAAGACGAGGAGCTCAGCCAGCTTCCTATCTTGAGGAGCCGGGAACTAGGAGCCGGCGTCGACTAGGCGCGCCGTCTCCTAGAGATCTCGAAGCTTGAAGGCGGGCTCCAGTCGGCGCGCGAGTCCGGCTGTGAGCTGACCGTTCATCGTCTGCGCGCCACGTGGCATCCTCCGGCTGGAGGGGCCTGCCAGCCCACGCGCACGACGCGACGCCGCCGCAGTCTGGGGCCCGCCACTACAGGGCCTCGACCCATGCGCGGATCTTCTACGGTCCGGACGGACCACGCACGCCCCAGCGGCAGTTTCCTCACGCCGTGATGGTGCAATAATCGCGGGGCATGGGGGAGTGGGTGCAGTTAATCCCACGTCCCCTCACGTCCTGCCTCCTCGGCTTCACCGCACGAGGCTATAAGTAGGGGGAGAGGAGGGGAGCGCCAAACGCTCGCGCGCTCTCCCTCGCTCTGCCCCCTCCTTCGTCTTCCTCCTCTCGTCACGACAGCTACCTGCCGCCGCTCGGCCTTCCTGCCAATCTTCTTGGCTTGCCGTCGCTTCACCGCAGCTGGGTCGTGCGCCCTCCTTTCGCCGCACCTTTCTCGCTGCCGTGCCGTCCCCATGGCGTTGTTGAGCTCCTAGGACGGCTCCAACGTCCAGGACGACCACATCGACTTCCTCCGTCGGACGCGGCGGCTGCCAGGCGCGGATCTCGTGCAGGTCCGCCTTGCGCCGGAGAGGGAGATCTCATCGAAGCCGGAAGAGGACGAGGGGGTAATCTTCTGCTTGCGCGGTTTCGGCCTGCCGCCGAGAAGGTTCCTCCGCTCGTTCCTCGAATTCTATCATCTCCAGCCGCATCACCTAACTCCCAATGCGGTGATGCTGCTGTCGGCCTTCGTCAGCCTGTGCGAGGGTTTTCTTGGTGTCCTCCCCACCCTTGAACTGTGGGGAGAGTTCTTCCAGTGCAAGCTCGACACTGTCGTCGCGGGCATGCCCGCCCCATGCGGCGCCTTCATCGCCATGCGGAGGACGAGCGACAACAACCCATTTCCGCCCATCCCGCTGATCCAGTCGGTGAAGCTTTGGCAGAAGTCCTACTTCTACGTGAAGAATATCGCTCCGCAAGGTGACTTCGTCAATCTGCCGGCTTACATAGCCGGCCCGCCGGCTGGGAGGCAGCCCTCATGGTCCTTCCGGTCCAGGTCATTGTCTCCGGGCGGGTCCGCCTCCGTCGCCCGGCTCCGGGTGATGATACAATCGGAGGGTCTATCCGGGGCCGACCTGGTGGCCGCCTTCGTGGAGCGCCGGGTGCTCCCGCTCTAGGGCCGACCTCATATGATCTGCCAGATGAGCGGCCGCTTCGACCCGTGCCGGCTGAGCACCAAGGAGATGCCTCACGCCGAGGTGTCTTATATGGTGAACTACATTTCCAACTGCAAGCTCACCGAGGAGTGGCAGTACGGCAAGGTGCCGTACTCTCATGCCAATCCTTCGCCGGTGGTGAGTTTCTCTTCTCTTTCTCTTTGTTTGTTGCCGAGTTCATGGTGGCCGACTCCTGACCAGTCGGCCTTTCTTTGGCAGAACCCCATGCTTCCGCCAGCAGCCGGAGCCGCGGGGGTGGAACGCCAGTTCCTCCCCGACCGCACGATGGATAATGTAGACGACCCAGACCTGGGGGCGGCCGCCATGGAAGACGACATCGCGGGGGAAGGCGGCGACGCAGGCGGGTTCGGGCTCGGGGCCGGCTTTGAGGACTGGCAAGCTGAGAACGAGGCCAAAGTCATTGCGCACCGCCGACCGGCGCCCGATCACCATGGTGCGGGCCCATCCACCGGGCCGACTGCCCATGGCCGCGCGCAGAAGCGCCGGGCCGCGTCGATCCACTTCGGCAGTCGGCCGAAGAAACCCAAGAGTACCGCGGCGGCGACCAAGCGGGACGAGGCGGCCGCGAAGGCAGCCCGCTTCCGCAAGGTGGTGAAGCAGCCGCAGGCGGTCTCAGCGTAAGTGTCGCTGTTCTCATGCCTTTCTTTTTTCTTCTTCTTTGGTTGATGTTTTTCCAAACCCTTTTTCTCAATTTATCAAACATGGCCCATCTTTCCCTTGGGCGAGTCCCGGCCGCCTCCATAGTCGGAGCCGTAGGAGGGTCTTCAAGCTCGCGCCGGGTAGATCCCCGCGCCGACCTCCTAGAGGTGACAGAGCAGAACGTGCGGGAAGTGCGGGAGGAGCGGAGGGCGGCTCGAGAGGCGGAGCAGAAGTCGGCGGAGGCGCGAGCCGTCGCGTCCGCCAAGGCCCAGGCAGAGGCCATAGACTCGGAGAGGGAGGCGGAGGCCCTACAGAACCAGCTTCCGCAGTTTGTCATTCCCCTCCGCGCCGCGGCTCCCGACACCCGTGTGCCCCCGCTGGAGGAAGCCAGCCGCAGCCAGTCGGAGATGGAGAGGGAGGTGGCGCCATCGCTGCCGATTGGAGTGGACCGAGGAAGCCGGCCCGAAGTGCCGCCCACGCAGCCGGCTGGGGGCGAGCCGGCCATGGGAAGGGATCTTGTGATCTCGTCACCGCTTTGCCGGCGCACGGGGAAGGCGACTTCGGCGCCGGACGCGCAGAAAACCGTGGACGCCGGCTTGTCGGCCCAGGACTTAGAAGCGGCCAGCGACAGCTTGTCCGGGTGGACGCCGGGCGGCGGAACGGCCGTGCTGAATGTGGTGGCGCAGGACGTCTGTAACCGGCTTCAGGCCCAAGCCACCGCGGTGAAGCAGTACACCCAGGAGTTTCTCACGACACCGTCGGTTATTCGGGTGAGTCCTCCTGCTCCTTGTCGATTGCTTTGATTTCTTCCGTGGGGGCGCATCAGCGCACCCACTAGGTGTATCCCCGAGTTCCGAGCCGGCTGCTGAGCAGGCGGCTTGGAACTTCTTGGAAAGCTTGATTGCCATCTTGTTCTCACTCGCGTCCCCTGTCTTATTTGTAGGAGTACCACAACCTCCGCACGGCCGCTTTCAACTCCCAGGCCCAGGAGTTGCATCAGAAGGCCACTGATCTGACCGAGAGCCCGAGTAAGTGCTTCATTTTTCTTTTAAGTGGGGGCGCGTCAGCGCACCCATTGGGTGTAGTCCCCGAGATTCGGGCCGATTACCGAGTAGTCGGTTCGGATCTTTTCTGGACGACTTCTTTCTTTATATTTGCAAGGGCCAATGCTGACTTGAGGAGCCAGCTAAGTGGAGCCCAGACCGCCCTTCGTGCCAAGGAGGCCGAGTGCGCCGCCCTGGCCCAGGAGCGTGATCGCCAGGCCAAGAAGCTGGCCGACCAGGAGGAGGGCCACAAGGCAGCCCTGAAGGCGGCACAGGATAGCGAGGCCGCCCTCAAAGCCGAATAAGAGACCGAGGCGGCAAACTGGGCCGAGACGAGGCAGGCGCTGAGCCAAGGCTACAGCCAGGTGGAAGACTTGATTGATGGTAGGCCGCCTTCTTCTTTGCTTCCTTGCCTGCCTTCTACTATCTGATTCATTTTTTGACTTTGTGCCATTGCTTTCCTCTTTGTGCAGATTACTTTCCTGGGTACTCAGCCACCGCCACCCAAGCCATCGAGGCCTACCGCGACGCGCGACGGCAGGCGGGGGCCGAGATCACGCCGGATGCTAGCCGGTCACTTGAGGAGCAGCTTCTGGGGCTTCAAGCCCGCCTGCAGCCGGCCCATCGCATGCTCCGCCGTCTTCAGCGCGCCGGGGCGCAAGTGCTGGCCGCCCTCTGGCCTAGTGAGGTGATCCCGCGCACCCCAAGTCGGACCGCCGACTGGCTAGGGGTCGCAGTCAGCCGCTTCAAGGCTTGGAAGGCGTCAGCGGCCCGGTCCGGCGCTGGGCGGGCTCTGGAGTTCGTCCGAGCCTGGTACCCAGGGCTGAACTTAGACCAGCTGAGCACCTGGGGCCAGGAGGCTGACGAGGAGCTGGAGGCGGTGCAGCTGGCTATCATTTAGCGTGCCTCGGCGATCGTCGAGTACACCGACACCAACGCCTTTGCTCCTGAGGTGGATGACGCCGGTGTCGCTCAGCCGGAGGAGTGGTTCGGGCTGAACCCGGCCGAAGGTGAGGACTCAGCGGAGGAGATTGCCTCCAGTGATGAGGGCGAAGGGGAGGAGGGAGAGGATGACGAAGACGCTGTGCCGGATGGTGAAGGGACTATCCCGCCTCAGCCCGATCATGCCTCCAACAACAATGCCGAGACTCGCCAGCCGGCCACTCCTCCAGCCGGCACCGCCGACTCTGCCAACCTGCCCAACTTGCCCGTTGTACCCTTGGCTTGATCCGCCGTCTTTGCTTTCCTGCTTGTTACTCTTTTGAACAATCTTTAAATTTGTGCAGTTCCACCCACTGGGGTGTATTCAGACTATGTTGAATGCTGGCCTTTCGAAGGTCTTTTGTGTAAATATTATGCATGTGCTTGGCTTCCATTTATGTTTGCTTTTTATCCTTTGGCTTTATCCTTTGCCGCCTTCCCTTGGCCGCCGCCTTCCCAGCCGGACAGCTGCTTTACAGTCTGTGGCCGGAAAAGGACTTGGTCGTTTTGGGAAGGCAAGTACTCGAGCTTTCTCAGATTGCAGCAAGGTGAACAGGAAGCCAGCCAGCCGGCTGGCGGGTGGGAGGCCGGCTCGCGTTATATAAGTTCATTGGTCCTTAGCCGCTTTTCGCGTGGGCATCCTTTCCTGCCCTTGGCTTTTCCCAGTCGGACAGTCGGTTCTTCGAGCTGTGACTTTTTGGCAAGAGGGGGCTTGGGTGCCGACACACTACTTGTCTGACTGCAGGTGGAACTTCAGATATAACTTGAGGCGGCGAGTCCCCGGGCCGACTGGTCAAACCCGGTGCCGGACGAAGAAAGCGAGTGTAGTAACATAATCGTATGCATGATACTCGTCTTTCATAGATAAAAGAGGGTAGTCCCCGAGCACTCCTCAGGGCACCCCTTGTCTCGTACTTGGTACAAAAGGTAGCGTGCTACGTACTGTTTTTTAACTGTAAAATCTTCGGAGGAGATCAGCGTTCCATGGTCGTTCTGACTCTTTGCCGGAATCATCTCTCTTGCGTGCCTTCGGCTTCTACGCGTCGATTAGGTAGTAGGAGTCGTTGCCTAAAGCTCTGCTGATGATGAAGGGGCCCTCCCAAGGGGCCGAGAGCTTGTGCTGGCCGGCTGTTCGCTGGATCAGCCGGAGCACAAGATTGCCCTCTTGGAAAGATCTTGGCTTGACCTTTCGGCTGTGGTAGCGACGCAGACCCTTCTGATAGATGGCGGACCGATTGAGAGCTAAGAGCCGGCCTTCTTCCACCAGGTCAACACCGTGTTCTCGTGCTTCCTTGGCTTCCGCCTCCGTGTGCATGGTGACCCGAGGCGAGTCGAACTCGATGTCAGTTGGGATGACAGCCTCGGCACCATATACAAGGAAGAAAGGGGTGAAGCCGGTCGACATGTTTGGGGTAGTGCGAAAACTCCAGAGGACGGTCGACAGCTCGTCGAGCCAACAGCCGGCTGAAAGCTCCAGTGGCACGACTAGTCGGGGCTTGATGCCAGTGAGGATGAGGCCGTTTGCTCGCTCGACCTGGCCGTTTGACTGTGGGTGGGCAACTGACGCTAGGTCCAGCTGGATGTCGTGTGTTGCGCAGAAACGTGCCAATGCTCCCTTTGCAAAATTTGTGCCATTGTCGGTGATGATGCTGTGCGGTACCCCATACCGGGTTGTAATATCTGTGATGAAGGTGATGGCAGTCGGCCCATTCAGCTTCTTGATCGGCTTTGCCTCAATCCACTTGGTAAATTTGTCCACAGTGACGAGCAGATGCTTCATGCCCCCGCGTGCCGTCTTGAACGGGCCCACCATGTCCAGCACCCAGACAGCAAAGGGCCAGGTGAGGGGGATGGTGTTGGGGAACGTAGCAGAAATTCAAAATTTCTACGCATCACCAAGATCAATCTATGGAGAAGTCTAGCAACGAGGGAAGGAGAGTGCATCTACATACCCTTGTAGATCGCTAAGCGGAAGCGTTCAAGTGAACGGGGTTGATGGAGTCGTACTCGTCGTGATCCAAATCACCGATGATCCTAGTGCCAAACGGACGGCACCTCCGTGTTCAACACACGTACAGCCCGGTGACGTCTCCTACACCTTGATCCAGCCAGGGGAGAAGGAGAGGTTGGGGAAGACTCCATCCAGCAGCAGCACGACGGCATGGTGGTGGTGGAGGAGCGCGGGACTCCAGCAGGGCTTCGCCAAGCACTACGAGAGACAAGGAGGGAGAGGGGTAGGGCTGCGCCAACAGGGAGAGAATTCGTGTGTTGGGCAGCCCTCATACCTCAAGTATATATAGGGGAAGGGGAGGGGCTGCGCCCCCACCTAGGGTTCCCTCCCTAGGGGTGGCGGCAGCCCCTAGATCCCATCTGGGAGGCGGCCACAAGGGGGAGAGGGGGAGGCGCACCTAGGGTGGGCCTTAGGGCCCATCTGCCCTAGGGTTTGCCCCCTTCCCCTCTTGGAGGTGCCTTGGGCCTTGGTGGGAGGCGCCCCAGCCCACCTAGGGGCTGGTCCCTTCCCACTATTGGCCCATGTAGGCCTCCGGGGCTGGTGGCCCCACCTGGTGGACCCTCGGACCCCTCCGGTGGTCCCGGTACACTATCGGTGATGCCCGGAACAATTCCGGTGGCCAAAACCATACTTCCTATATATCAATCTTTACCTCCGGACCATTCCGGGACTCCTCGTGACGTCTGGGATCTTATCTGGGACTCCGAACAACATTCGGTAACCGCGTACATACTTTCCCTATAACCCTAGCGTCATCGAACCTTAAGTGTGTAGGCCCTACGGGTTCGGGAACCATGCAGACATGACCGGGACGTTCTCCGGTCAATAACCAACAGCGGGATCTGGATACCCATGTTGGATCCCACATGCTCCACGATGATCTCATCGGATGAACCACGATGTCAAGGACTTAATCAATCCCGTATACAATTCCCTTTGTCTAGCGGTACGATACTTGCCCGAGATTCGATCGTCGGTATCCCGATACCTTGTTCAATCTCGTTACCGGCAAGTCTCTTTACTCGTTCCGTAACACATCATCCTGTGATCAACTCCTTGATCACATTGTGCACATTATGATGATGTCCTACCGAGTGGGCCCAGAGATACCTCTCCGTTTACACGGAGTGACAAATCCCAGTCTCAATTCATGCCAACCCAACAGACACTTTCGGAGATACCTGTAGTGTACCTTTATAGCCACCCAGTTACGTTGTGACGTTTGGCACACCCAAAGCACTCCTACGGTATCCGGGAGTTGCACAATCTCATGGTCTAAGGAAATGATACTTGACATTAGAAAAGCTTTAGCATACGAACTACATGATCTTGTGCTAGGCTTAGGATTGGGTCTTGTCCATCACATCATTCTCCTAATGATGTGATCCCGTTATCAACGACATCCAATGTCCATGGTCAGGAAACCATAACCATCTATTGATCAACGGGCTAGTCAACTAGAGGCTTACTAGGGACATGGTGTTATCTATGTATCCACACATGTATCTGAGTTTCCTATCAATAGAATTCTAGCATGGATAATAAACGATTATCATAAACAAGGAAATATAATAATAACCAATTTATTATTGCCTCTAGGGCATATTTCCAACAGTCTCCCACTTGCACTAGAGTCAATAATCCAGTTCACATCGATATGTGATTAACACTCAAGGTCACATCCCCATGTGACTAACACCCAAAGAGTTCTGGGTTTGATCATGTTATGCTTGTGAGAGAGGTTTTAGTCAATGGGTCTGCAACATTCAGATCCGTATGTACTTCGCAAATTTCTATGTCATCTTGCAGATGCAACTACTATGCTACATTTGGAGCCATTTCAAATAACTGTTCTACTTGGAGCTATTCTAAATTGTTGCTCCATTATACGTATCCGGTATCTCTACTCAGAGCTATCCGGATAGGTGTTATGCTTGCGTCAACGTAACTCTTTACGTCGAACTCTTTATCACCTCCATAACCGAGAAACATATCCTTATTCCTCTAAGGATAATTTAGACCGCTATCTGGTGATCTACTCCTAGATCACCTTTGTACCCTCTTGCCAGATATGTGGCAAGGCACACATCAGGTGCGGTACTCAGCATGGCATACCTTATAGAGCCTATGACAAAATCATAGGGGACGACCTTCGTCCTTCCTCTTTCTTCTGCCGTGGTCGAGCTTTAAGTCTTAACTTCATACCTTACAACTCAGGCAAGAACTCCTTCTTTGACTGATCCATCTTGAACACCTTCAAGATCATGTCAAGGTATGTGCTCATTTGAAAGTACCATTAAGTGTTTTGATCTATCCTTATAGATCTTGATGCTCAATGTTCAAGTAGCTTAATCCAGGATTTCCATTGAAAAACACTTTCCAAATAACCCTATATGCTTTCCAGAAATTCTACGTCATTTCTGATCAACAATATGTTAACAACATATATTCATCAGAAATTCCATAGTGCTCCCACTCACTTCTTTGGAAATACAAGTTTCTCATAAACTTTGTATACACCCAAAATCTTTGATCATCTCATCAAAGCATACATTCCAACTCTGAGATGCTTACTCCAGTCCTTAGAAGGATTGCTGGAGCTTTGCATACTTATTAGCATCTTTCAGGATTGACAAAACCTTCTGGTTGTATCACATACAACCTTTCCTCAAGAAAATCGTCGAGGAAACAATGTTTTGACATCCTATCTGCAAGAATTCATAAATAATGCAGTAATCGCTAATATAATTCCAACAGACTCTTAGCATCACTACGAGTGATAAAGTCTCATCGTAGTCAACTCCTTGAACTTGTCGGAAAACATCTTAACGACAAGTCGAGCTTTCTTAATGGTGATACTTACCATCATTGTCCGTCTTCCTTTTAAAATCCATATGTACCTAACAGCCTTACGACCATCAAGTAGTTCTTCCAAAGTCTACACTTTGTTTTCATATATGGATCCTCTCTCGGATTATATGGCCTCGAGCCATTTTGGAATCCAGGCCCACCATCGCTTCTCCATAGCTCGTAGGTTCATTGTTTTCTAGCAACATGACTTCCAAGACAGGATTACGTACCACTCTGAAGTAGTACGCATCCTTGTCATCCCACGAGGTTTGGTAGTGACTTGATCTGAAGTTTCATGATCACTATCATAAGCTTCCACTTCAATTGGTGTAGGTTCCACAGGAACAACTCCCTGTGCCCTGCCACACACTAGTTGAAGAGACGGTTCAATAACCTCATCAAGTCTCCACCATCCTCCCACTCAATTCTTTCGAGAGAAACTTTTCCTCGAGAAAGGACCCGATTCTAGAAACAATCCCTTATTGCTTTCGGATCTGAGACGGGAGGTATACCCAACTGTTTTGGGTGTCCTATGAAGATGCATTTATCCGCTTTTGGTTCGAGCTTATCAGCCTGAAACTTTTTCACATAAGCGTCGCAGCCCCAAACTTTTAAGAAATGACAGCTTAGGTTTCTCTAAACCATAGTTCATACGGTGTCATCCCATCGGAATTATGTGGTGCCCTATTTAAAGTGAATGTGGTTGTCTCTAATGCCTAATCCATAAACTATCGTGATAATTCGATAAGAGACATCATGGTATGCATCATATCCAATAGGGTGCAGTTATGATGTTCGGACACACCATCACACTATGGTGTTCCAGGCTGTATTAGTTGTGAAACAATTTCCACAATGTCTTAATTCTGTGCCAAACTCGTAATTTAGATATTCATCTCTATGATCATATCATAGATATTTTATCCTCTTGTCACGATGATCTTTCAACTTCACCCTGAAATTACTTGAACCTTTCAATAATTCAGACTCGTGATTCATCAAGTAAATATACTCAACATCTACTCAAATCATCTGTGAAGTAAGAACATAACGATATCCACTACACGCCTCAGCACTCATTGGACTGCACACATCAAAATGTATTACTTCCAACAAGTTGCTTTCTAGTTCCATTTTACTAAAAACGAGGCTTTCAGTCATCTTGCCCATGTGGTATGATTTGCATGTCTCAAGTGATTCAGAATCAAGTGAGTCCAAACGGTCCATTTGCATGGAGTTTCTTCATGCATATACACCAATAGACATGGTTCGCATGTCTCAAACTTTTCAAAAATGAGTGAGCCCAAAGATCCATCAACATGGAGCTTCTTCATGCGTTTTATACCGATATGACTTACGTGGCAGTGCCACAAGTAGGTGGTACTATCATTACTATCTTATATCTTTTGGCATGAACATGTGTATCACTACGATCGAGATTCAATAAACCATTCATTTTAGGTGCAAGACCATTGAAGGTATTATTCAAATAAACAGAGTAACCATTATTCTCCTTAAATGAATAACCGTATTGCGATAGACATAATCCAATCATGTCTATGCTCAACGCAAACACCAATCTCGATGGTAGAGGGAGCGTGCGATGCTTGATCACATCAAGCTTGGGAAAAACTTCCAACACATATCGCCAGCTCACCTTTAGCTAGTCTCCGTTTACTCCGCAGCCTTTTATTTTGAGTTTACTAACACTTAGCAACTGAACCGGTATCTAATACCATGGTGCTACTAGGAGTACTAGTAAAGTACACATTAACACAATGTATATCCAATATACTTCTATCGACCTTGCCAGCCTTCTCATCTACCAAGTATCTAGGGTAATTCTGCTCCAGTGGCTGTTCCCCTTATTACAGAAGCACTTAGTCTCGGGTTTGGGTTCAACCTTGGGTTTCTTCACTAGAGCAGCAGCTGAATTGCCGTTTCATGAAGTATCCCTTCTTGCCCTTGCCCTTCTTGAAACTAGTGGTTTCACCAACCATCAACAATTGATGCTCCTTCTTGATTTCTACTTTTGTGGTGTCAAACATCGCGAATATCTCAAGGATCATCATATATGTCCCTGATATACTATAGTTCATCACGAAGATCTAGCAGCTTGGTGGTAATGAGTTCGGAGAAACATCACTATCTCATCTAGAAGATCAACTCCCACTCGATTCAAATGATTGTTGTACTCAGACAATCTGAGCACAAGCTCAACAATTGAGCTTTTCTCCCTTAGTTTGCAGGCTAAGAAAATCGTCGGAGGTCTTATACCTCTTGACATGGGCACCAGCCTGAAATCCCAATTTCAGCCCTCGAAAACATCTCATATGTTTCGTGACGTTTCAAAACGTCTTCGGTGCCTCAACTCTAAACCGTTTAACTGAACTATCACGTAGTTATCAAAATGTGTATGTCAGATGTTCGCAACATCCACAGACGACGTTCGAGGTTCAGCACACTGAGCGGTGCATTAAGGACACAAGCCTTCTATGAAGCAATGAGGACAATCCTCAGTTTACGGACCTAGTCCGCATAATTGCTACTATCAACTTTCAACTAAATTTTCTCCAGGAACATATCTAAACAGTAGAACTGAAGCGCGAGCCACGACATAATTTGCGAAGACCTTTTAACTATGTTCAGGATAATTAAGTTCATCTTATGAACTCCCACTCAGATAGACATCCCTCTAGTCATCTAAGTGATTACATGATCCGAGTCAACTAGGCCGTGTCCGATCATCACGTGAGACGGACTAGTCAACATCGGTGAACATCTTCATGTTGATCGTATCTTCTATACAACTCATGTTCGACCTTTCGGTCTTTTGTGTTCCGAGGCCATGTCTGTACATGCTAGGCTCGTCAAGTCAACCTAAGTGTTTGCATGTGTAAATCTGTCTTACACCCGTTGTATGTGAACGTTGGAATCTATCACACCCGCTCATCACGTGGTGCTTCGAAACAACGAACTATCGCAACGGTGCATAGTTAGGGGGAACACTTTCTTTAAATTATCATGAGGAATCATCTTATTTACTACCATCGTTCTAAGTAAACAAGATGCAAAAACATGATAAACATCACATGCAATCAAATAATAGTGACATGATATGGCCAATATCATATAGCTCCTTTGATCTCCATCTTGGGGCTCCATGATCATCTTGTCACCGGCATGACACCATGATCTCCATCATCATGATCTCCATCATCGTGTCTCCATGAAGTTGCTCGCCAACTATTACTTCTACTACTATGGCTAACACGTTTAGCAATAAAGTAAAGTAATTTACATGGCGTTTCTCAATGACACGCAGGTCATACAAAAAATAAAGACAACTCCTATGGCTCCTGCCGGTTGTCATACTCATCGACATGCAAGTCGTGATTCCTATTACAAGAACATGATCTCATACATCACATATATATCATTCATCACATCCTTTGGCCATATCACATCACAAAACACTTGCTGCAAAAACAAGTTAGATGTCCTCTAATTGTTGTTGCAAGTTTTACGTGGCTGCTATAGGTTTCTAGCAAGAACGTTTCTTACCTACGCCAAAACCACAATGTGAATTGCCAATTTCTATTTACCCTTCATAAGGACCCTGTTCATCGAATCTGATCCGACTAAAGTGGGAGAGACAGACACCCGCCAGCCACCTTATGCAACTAGTGCATGTCAGTCGGTGGAACCGGTCTCACGTAAGCGTACGTGTAAGGTTGGTCCGGGCCGCTTCATCCCACGATGCCGCCGAATCAAGATAAGACTAGTAACGGCAAGATAATTGACAATATCGATGCCCACAACTACTTTGTGTTCTACTCGTGCATAGTAACTACGCATAGACCTAGCTCATGATGCCACTGTTGGGGAACGTAGCAGAAATTCAAAATTTTCTACGCATCTCCAAGATCAATCTATGGAGAAGTCTAGCAACGAGGGAAGGAGAGTGCATCTACATACCCTTGTAGATCTCTAAGCGGAAGCGTTCAAGTGAACGGGGTTGATCGAGTCATACTCGTCATGATCCAAATCACCGATGATCCTAGTGCCGAACGGACGGCACCTCCGTGTTCAACACACGTACAGCCCGGTGACGTCTCCTACGCCTTGTTCCAGCAAGGGGAGAAGGAGAGGTTGGGGAAGACTCCATCCAGCAGCAGCACGACGGCGTGGTGGTGGTGGAGGAGCGCGGGACTCCAGCAGGGCTTCGCCAAGCACTACGAGAGACAAGGAGGGAGAGGGGTAGGGCTGCGCCAAAAGGGAGAGAATTCGTGTGTTGGGCAGCCCTCATACCTCAAGTATATATAGGGGGAGGGGAGGGGCTGCGCCCCCACCTAGGGTTCCCTCCCTAGGGGTGGCGGCAGCCCCTAGATCCCATCTGGGAGGCGGCCACAAGGGGGAGAGGGGGAGGCGCACCTAGGGTGGGCCTTAGGGCCCATCTGCCCTAGGGTTTGCCCCCTTCCCCTATTGGAGGCGCCTTGGGCCTTTGTGGGAGGCGCCCCAGCCCACCTAGGGGCTGGTCTCTTCCCACTATTGGCCCATGTAGGCCTCTGGGGCTGGTGGCCCCAACTGGTGGACCCCCGGACCCCTCCGGTGGTCCCGGTCCACTACCGGTGATGCCCGGAACAATTCCGGTGGCCAAAACCATACTTCCTATATATCAATCTTTACCTCCGGACCATTCCGGGACTCCTCGTGACGTCCGGGATCTCATCCGGGACTCCGAACAACATTCGGTAACTGCGTACATACTTTCCCTATAACCCTAGCGTCATCGAACCTTAAGTGTGTAGGCCCTACGGGTTCGGGAACCATGCAGACATGACCGGGACATTCTCCGGTCAATAACCAATAGAGGGATCTGGATACCCATGTTGGCTCCCACATGCTCCACGATGATCTCATCGGATGAACCACGATGTCAAGGACTTAATCAATCCCGTATACAATTCCCTTTGTCTAGCGGTACGATACTTGCCCGAGATTCGATCGTCGGTATCCCGATACCTTGTTCAATCTCGTTACCGGCAAGTCTCTTTACTCGTTCCGTAACACATCATCCCGTGATCAACTCCTTGATCACATTGTGCACATTATGATGATGTCCTACCGAGTGGGCCCAGAGATACCTCTCCGTTTACATGGAGTGACAAATCCCAGTCTCGATTCGTGCCAACCCAACAGACACTTTCGGAGATACCTGTAGTGTACCTTTATAGCCACCCAGTTACTTTGTGACGTTTGGCACACCCAAAGCACTCCTACGGTATCCGGGAGTTGCACAATCTCATGGTCTAAGGAAATGATACTTGACATTAGAAAAGCTTTAGCATACGAACTACATGATCTTGTCCTAGGCTTAGGATTGGGTCTTGTCCATCACATCATTCTCCTAATGATGTGATCTCGTTATCAACGACATCCAATGTCCATGGTTAGGAAACCGTAACCATCTATTGATCAACGAGCTAGTCAACTAGAGGCTTACTAGGGACATGGTGTTGTCTATGTATCCACACATGTATCTGAGTTTCCTATCAATACAATTCTAGCATGGATAATAAACGATTATCATGAACAAGGAAATATAATAATAACCAATTTATTATTGCCTCTAGGGCATATTTCCAACAGATGGTCTTGAGTGCGGAAGCCGGCAGGTGTTGCTTAGAGTTGAAAACTTGGCGCCCTTTGCAGTGTTTGAGTAATTGCTTGGCGTCTTCCAAAGCAGTCGGCCAGAAAAATCCATGGCGAAAAGCCTTGGCGACGAGTGATCTTGAGGCTGCGTGGTGGCCGCATTCGCCTTGGTGGATATCCCTGAGGATTGCTATGCCCTTCTCTGGTTCGACGCAGCGCTGGAAGACTCCAGTGACGCTGCGCCTAACAAGCTCTCGGCTGACAATTGTGTAGGCTCTGGCTCGGCGTTGAACTTGTATTGCCGAGATCTCGTCGGTTGGCAGCTCTCTGTTTACTAAGAAGTTGAGGATGGGCTGGGCCCATGATGGAGCTGTGACTTCTTCTATTGTCAGGACTACCACTGTGATAGGGGCGGGTGGGTTGGGTGGTGAAGAGTTGGAGTCGGAGTCGGCCATCGCCTATTGTGTTGATGTAGTCCCCGGGTCGGCTGCAGTAGCCCCCGGGCCGAGTTCCGAATTCCCTGGGCCGGGTGCGACTATGGCAGTCCCCGGGCCGCCTGTTGGAGTCCCTAGGCCGCCTTTTGGAGTCCCCGCGCCACCTGCTTGGTTTCCCAAGTCGGATCCGACTGTGTTGGGGTCAGGCGGCACGAAGATGGAATCAGATTCTGGAGAGGGCTTGATAGACGGCTTGAGGAGGTGGTGTAGAGAAACGCCGGCTGGTATGGCTTGCCGAGTGGATCCTACTCATGCTAGGGCATCTGCTTGCATGTTGTCGGCACATGGTACATGAAGGAACTCACATCCTTCAAAATATCCACTGATTTGCTGGACGAGGAAACGATAGCTCGCCATGTTTGCGTCTTTGGCGTCCCAGTCACCGGATGACTGTTGGACCACCAAATCCGAGTCGCCATAGTAGAGGATCTGGCGGATGCCGAGCTCTTTGGCTAGCCAGAGCCCGTGTATGAGCGCCTCATACTCGGCCACATTGTTGGAGGCGGCAAAATGAATTTGCAATGTATACTTGAGCTTGTCGCCCTTGGGAGAGGTGAGGACGATGCTGGCTCCCAAGCCAGTGTGCATCTTGGACCCATCAAACTGCATCCGCCAGTGAGTGGAGTCGGGAGCCGGTGGCAGGTATTGGGTTTCGGCCCAATCAACGAGGAAGTCGGCCAGCGCCTGGGACTTAATAGCGGTGCGGGGCTGGTAGAAGATTGCGTAGGGGGCCAGCTCAATGGCCCATTTGGCCACCCGGCCGGATGCATCCCAGCTGCCTATGATCTCGGCGAGCGGGGCAGTACACACGACTGTGATGGGGTGCTCTTGAAAATAGGGCTTGAGCTTCTTGGCAGCGAAGTACACACCGTAGCACATCTTCTGGTAGTGTGGGTAGTTCTGCTTCGAGGTGGATAAGACTTCGCTTAAATAATACACCGGCCTCTGAACCGGCTGAGCCCGGCCTTCTTCTGGGCGCTGGACTACGATGGTAGTGCTGACCACCCGGCTAGTCGCGGCAACGTAAAGGAGCATGGGCTCCTTTCCAGTCGGTGCCGCCAAGACAGGCGGTGTGGTCAGCATCTTCTTTAGCTCATGGAAGGCTTGGTCCGCCTGGTCATTCCACTCGAAATGAGTGGACTTCTTCATGAGTCGGTAGAGGGGGAGGGCTTTCTCTCCGAGCCGGCTGATGAAGTGGTTCAGGGAAGCCAAGCATCCGGTGAACTTCTGGACATCCCACAGCTTGGTGGGAATCTCCATTCTCTCTATGCCTTGATCTTCATTGGGTTGCACTCGATTCCGCATTCGGAGACCAGGAAGCCTAGGAGCTGGCCGGCTGGTACTCCGAACACGCATTTCTCAGAGTTGAGCTTGATTTGGAATCGGCGCAAGTTTTCAAATGTTTCTTTGAGGTCTTCTAGCAAGGTGCCGCGCTTCTCCGTCTTCACCACAATATCATCTACATAGACGTGGGCATTTCTGCCAAGCTGCTTGAGGAGGCATTTCTGCATGCAACGCTGAAAAGTGGCACCGGAATTTCTCAAGCCGAATGTCATAGTCAGGTAGCAGAAGGCTCCGAATGGTGTGATGAAGGTGGTTTTCAAGCGGTCAGATGGATCTAACTTTATCTGGTGGTAGCCTCAGTAAGCATCCAAGAAGCTCAACAGCTTGCATCCGGCTGTGGAGTCTATTACTTGATCAATCCTGGCAAGGCGAAGGGATATTTGGGGCAAGCCTTGTTGAGGCTAGTGTAGTCTATACACATGCGCCACTTGTTATTTTTCTTCAGCATGAGGACCGGGTTGGCGAGCCACTCTGGGAAGAAAACTTCCATAATGAAGCCGGTTGCCAGAAGCCGGGCTATCTCTTCTCCTACAATCCTTCTCTTCTCCTCCGATACTCGGCGGAGAGGCTGTTTGACTGGTTTCGCACCTTCTCGGACATGTAGCTTGTGCTCGGCGAATTCCTTTGGCACACCCGACATGTCCTTGGGGGACCATGCGAAAATGTCCCGATTCTCATAGAGGAAATCGGTGTGCTTGCCTTCCTATTTGCTGTCCAGGTTTGCCCCGATAGTGGTAAACCTTTCTGGGTGATCTGGGTCCAGAGGTACCCTCTTTGTTTCTTTGGCCGGCTGAAAAGAACCTTGGGCACCACATTCCTTGGGGTCGGGGGACAGGGCCGGCTGCTTGCCGGCCATGGCCACGACTCGGTCTAGTATCTTCTTCTCTTCAGCAATTACAAGGGACTCGGCCAGCCGGCTACTGGCAGCCGCACACTCGAAGGATTTCTTGTAGTCTTCGGCTATGGTGATGATGCCCTTGGAACTTGGTATCTTCATCTTGAGGTAGGCATAATGGGGTACCACCATGAACTTGGCCAGGGCAGGTCGGCCAAGCAACGCGTGGTAAGGGCTCTCTAGATCCACCACTTCAAACCACACCGCCTCTCGGTGGAAATGATCCTTGTCCCCGAAGAGGACATCTATCTTGATCTTGCCGATTGGGGAGAAGGACAAGCCGGGCACGATGCCATGGAACACAGTCCGACTCGGCATGAGCTGCTTTGTCTTGATGCTCAGCTTCTCCATGGTGTCACGGTATAGGATATTGATGCTGCTCCCACCATCTATCAGCACGCGGGAGAAATGGGCGGCTCGCCTTTCCGTAGCGAGGGTGGCATCCAGAACCAATGCGTAAGAGCCGGGAGACGGCATCACCTCTGGGTGATCTGTCCGGCTCCAGCTAATAGGCCTTTCTGACCAGTGCATGAACTCTGGGTTGTTGGAGGCGACTGCGTTGACTTCTTGGTGTTGTCGGCGCCGACTACGCCGATCTTCTGGCTGGCTCGTAAAGACGACGTAGGCGGCATGCTCGTCGGGGTACTCGTCTTGAACTGCCCCGACCGCTGGTCGAGCGGCCGACTGCGGAGGAGCCGGAAGCGGCTGACCAGCAGGCGGAGGTGGCGCCATCCCCTCACCCTTGGAGATCTGAGTGAGCCAATGGCATTTTCTGGTTGTGTGGTTTGAAGGCTTTGCACCGCTGTGAAACTTGCAGGGGGCATCAAGTGCTTGCTCGTAGGAGAAAGCCGGCTGCCAAGCCGGCCTGCCGCCCTTCTGCTTCCTGGGTGCGGGCCGCCCTTCGAGTTGTTCGTATTTGACTGTGGCCACCTACCGACTGGTGGAAGGCGGCAGGGGAGCCTTGCGCTTGTGGTCGTTCTAGTGTGGGCGTCAGCTGGATTCTCCAGCCGGCGTCTTGGGACTTGGAGCGAGTACCTTCCCGGAGGCGTCCACTCAGAGTTCGGTCTTCATTGAGGAATCGGCCGTGGCGTATTTATCAGCTATGACCAGCAGCTCGTCAAGCGTAGTTGGCTCGTCGTAGAGGAGTCGGTGCTTGAAGGAGGGTGCCTTCTTGGCACCCGGTGGTGAAGTACTCTATAGCTTGAACCTCGTGCACTCCCTCGCAGGAATTGTGGAGCTCGGCCCAATGCGTGAGGTAGTCGCGAGTCTATTCGTTGGGCCCTTGGACACACAGGGAGGGCTGTCGGGGCTTGGGAGCCCGCATGTAGGTGCTGGTGAAGTTGCGTATGAAGGCTTCAGTGAAGTCTAGCCAGCTGTTGACACTGTAAGGCTTGAGGCTGTTGAGCCAGGTGCTCGCCTTGCCTTGGATCATGAGGGGCACATATTTTACGGCAACACGCCTGTTGCCATTTGTGATGCTAACCGCGGTGGAGTAGTCGATCAACCAATCTTCCGGCTTCACGGAGCCGTTGTACTTGGGCGTGTCTCTTGGGAGCGAGAACCCTTTGGGGAAGGGCTCGTCGCAGATGCGGGGGCCGAAGCAAGACGGGCCGACATCATCTTCTTCTTCCAGGGCCAGTGATCGCGCAAGGCGGTCGATCCGATGGCGGGCATCATTCTCGTCGACTCCTTCGCGACGACCCAGCCGGCCGCTGAGAGCGGATGCGTGACAGGTGGCGGGGTAGGGTATCTCTCTCCACGAGGCGGAGGAGGATGGGAGTTGCCCCGCCACTCCACGGCTCGAGGGCGGCCCTCTGCGTCGCGCTCGATGGAGATTCGAGTCCAGCTGCGGCTGGCAGCCGGCTCCTTTTCTTTTCTCGCGTGGGTGTTGCCCGCGGTCGGTGTTCGGGACGTTGTGCCGTGCTCTCGGCGCGGGGGGGACTCTCGGTGCGGATGCCGGCTTCATGCCGCTCTGTGGCCGCGTCGATAAGTTGCTGGATGCGTCTAGTCATGTAGGGGAGCTCATCAGGCCCCAGCCCATTCAACTCGTCTGCGGCCGCCTGGGCGACGCGCAAGTTCTCGAGAGGCGTGGCATAGACTAGGCGGTCTGCTCCCAGCATGTCGGCGATAGCCGCGCCGTGTTTCTTGACGATGCCGACGCGGCTTGGCCCGTCGGGAGGCGGCGTGCCGAAGGCGGCACGGTCGACCTCGCCTGGTGAGCCTCGGTGAGGCGTCTCATGGTGGCGAGCTTCTGGCCCTCCGCAACGAGGGCGAGGCGGCGCGCATCCAATGTCTTGGCGTACGCATCGGCTGGGACGGGGACGGACAAGTCGTGCAGCGCCGTCTGCAGAGCGTCATGGGCATTTTCGCCTGAGGGGGCGCCATGGCTGATGACCAGTACCTCGGTGATGGCACTGCCGCTACTGTCGGCTCGAGGAAGAGGGTCGTTGATGACCACCACGTTGGTGGGGAAGGCGTCAAGGGATGCCGTGTCGGAGTCGACAAGCATCGGGTCGGTGGAGCCAACCGACTCCAAGTCCGCGGCAAGCTCGCCGGAGACGTGGAGTTGGTCAAGGAGGCTGACAAGGTGGCTCTCGGGGCAGTCTGTGCCCGCTTCAGATGCGGGCTCGTCGGAGATGCGAGCCTCGACAAGAAGATCGGCGAGGCAGCTCGCCGCACAGGCGTCGGTGATGTCTTGCAGCGCGTCGCGGCAAGCGCCATCGGGCGAGCCGGGCTAGCTACGCGCATTGGGAAGGAAGAGGGTTCCCGTCCAGAGCAGGTCTCCGGACGACGGTGCACCTGGCCCCACGGTGGGCGCCAAATGTCGGGTGGTTGGTGCGACATGTGCCAATGGATGGCTTATCATTGTGGGAGCCAATAAAACATCGTCGGTGCCAGGAAACGGGATAAGGCGAAGACATGCACACCGGCAAATCTTACCCAGCTTCAGGGCTCTCCGGGGAGATAACACCCCTAATGCTGCTCTGCGGGGTCTCCGCAGGATCACTAGCTCGATGGGTAGCTACAGAATGCTCCTTGAGCTGTTCGGTGAAAGGATGAAGGAGGGCAAGGCCAGCCCGCTCCTCTTCTCCTTGTGGTGTCTAAAAACTATCCAAAGAGCGATCCCCCCGGCCTGCATGGGAACCCTGGGGGGTTTATATAGGCCTACCCCCCAGGGGTACAATGGTAATCCGGCTGGGCGTGGGCCCTAGCCGTCTGTGTCTACGCCCGTCGGCTTCTCCGCCGACTGGTGGGCCTGCCGGCTGCCGACCCTTTGGTCGACATGCCGGCCCCACCGCTCGGGGGTTCTGTCGGGGGCTGGTTACTATTGCCTTGCCCCTGGTGACGATGGCTTTGTCATGGTAAGCATGGCTACAGTGCCGCTGCGAGGCGGCTCATCACTGTAGCCTTACCTTCTCTTGTCTCCTTAATGAAGCACCTCCTTGGAGGGAGAGAGCTGGCCGGCTATTGGAAGCCGGCCATACCCTTGGCCGACTGTGGGAAGCCTGGCCGCCTTTGGGATCTCCCTGACCGAGGGGGTCCGCCACCCATGGGTCGTACTGACCGCTCGCCGTGGGTGACGTCATGATCATCGTGGCAACAGTGCCGCACCGGACGGGTGATGGCCGCCCCGTATGGTGCACTGTGGCCATGCGTGCGCCGGGATTCGGGGGTGGCAGGTTTTACTGTAGCCACTCCCCGTTGCGTCGCCGTTATGTGGGTGCAGACTCTGAGGGCAAGATCTTAGCCGCCTACTGAGGGGCCGGCTCCTGGGAGTCAGCCCTTTCATGGCCGGCTTCTGGAAGTCGGCCTTCTCATGGTCTTGTTTCTCAAGGATTTCAGGGCTGGGCCGCCTTCGCGCAGCCGTCTTGAGAGGTAGCCGGCTGGGGGAAAGCGGCTCCATGTCTTGGATGCTCGAAGGCTTGAGCGGCCTATAATTTTTCTGAAGTGCCAGGGGGAGCCGGCTAGGCTACTCGTGGTCATTTACTCCGACAATATGGGTGCTAGTGCGAGTGTAATACCTATTGACTTATACGAAGAAATTAAGAATGAAATTGCACCTGTTGAGTTAGAAGGTATTGATGTCACAATTAAACTTGCCAATAGAGATACTATTTCACCAATTGGAATTGTTAGAGATGTTGAAGTCTTGTGTGGGAAAACTAAATATCCTACTGATTTTCTTGTTCTTGGTTCCCCACAAGATAGCTTTTGTCCCATTATATTTGGTAGACCCTTCTTAAATACTGTCAATGCTACCATAGATTGCACAAAGAATGTTGTTACTATTGGCTTGGATGATATGGTTCATGAGTTTAATTTCTCTAAATTTAGTAAACAACATCGTGAGGAAGAATTACCTAGTAAGTATGAAATTATTGGTCTTGCTTCTATTGTCGTACCTCCTAGTGATCCTTTTGAACACTATTTGCTAGACCATGAAAATGGTATGTTCATGAATGAAAGAAGGGAAATAGACGAAGTATTCTTTAAATAGGAACCTATTCTGCAACATAATTTGCCTGTTGAAATTTTAGGGGATCCTCCTCCACCCAAGGGTGATCCCGTGTTTGAGCTTAAACCTTTGCCTGATAATCTTAAATATGCTTATCTTGATGAAAAGAAGATATATCCTGTTATTATTTGTGCTAACCTTTCAGAGCATGAAGAAGAAAGATTATTGAAAACTCTAAAGAAGCACCGTGCTGCTATTGGATATACTCTTGATGATCTTAAGGGCATTAGTCCTACTCTATGTCAACATAAAATAAATTTGGAAGCAGATGCCAAACCAGTTCATGATCCTCAACGACGTCTGAATCCTAAAATGAAAGAAGTGGTAAGAAAAGAAATACTAAAGCTTCCGGAGGCAGGTATAATCTATCCCGTTGCTGATAGTGAGTGGGTAAGTCCTGTCCATTGTGTCCCTAAGAAGGGAGGTATAACTGTTGTTCCTAATGATAAAGATGAATTGATTCCACAAAGAATTATCACAACTTATAGGATGGTAATTGATTTCCACAAATTAAATAAAGCTACTAAGAAAGATCATTACCCCTTACCTTTTATTGATCAAATGCTAGAAAGATTATGCAAACATACACACTATTCCTTTCTAGACGGTTATTCCGGTTTCTCTCAAATACCTGTGTCGGCTAGAGATCAATCAAAGACTACTTTTACATGCCCTTTTGGTACTTTTTCTTATAGACGTATGCCTTTTGGTTTATGTAATGCACCTGCTACCTTTCAAAGATGCATGATGGCTATATTCTCTGACTTTTGTGAAAAGATTTGTGAGGTTTTCATGGACGACTTTTCCGTTTATGGTTCCTATTTTGATGATTGCTTGAGCAATCTTGATCGAGTTTTGCAGAGATGTGAAGAAACTAATCTTGTCTTGAATTGGGGAAAGTGCCACTTTATGGTTAATGAAGGTATTGTCTTGGGGCACAAAGTTTCTGAAAGAGGTATTGAAGTTGATAAAGCCAAGGTTGATGCTATTGAAAAGATGCCATGTCCCAAGGACATCAAAGGTATAAGAAGTTTCCTTGGTCACGCTGGATTTTATAGGAGGTTCATTAAGGACTTCTCAAAAATTTCTAGGCCTCTGACTAATTTATTGCAAAAAGATATACCATTTGTCTTTGATGATGATTGTGTAGAAGCATTTGAAATACTTAAGAAAGCATTAGTCTCTGCACCTGTTGTTCAGCCACCTGATTGGAATTTATCCTTTGAAATTATGTGTCATGCTAGTGATTATGCTGTAGGTGCTGTTCTAGGGCAAAGAGTTGATAAGAAATTAAATGTTATTCATTATGCTAGTAAGACTCTAGACGATGCTCAAAGAAATTATGCTACTACTGAAAAAGAGCTTTTAGCAGTTGTATTTGCTTGTGATAAGTTCAGGCCTTATATTGTTGATTCTAAAGTAATTGTTCAAACTGATCATGCTGCTATTAAATACCTTATGGAAAAGAAAGATGCTAAACCTAGACTTATTAGATGGGTTCTCTTGCTACAAGAATTTGATTTGCATATTGTTGATAGAAAGGGAGCTGAGAACCCCGTTGCAGACAACTTGTCTAGGTTAGAAAATATTCTTGATGACCCACTACCTATTAATGATAGCTTTCCTGATGAACAATTAAATGTTATAAGTAC
Source organism: Triticum urartu (assembly GCF_003073215.2). Lineage (NCBI taxonomy): Eukaryota > Viridiplantae > Streptophyta > Magnoliopsida > Poales > Poaceae > Triticum > Triticum urartu. The sequence continues at coordinate 421,305,388 of NC_053022.1, read as the reverse complement.
TTCTCGTAGTACTCCATGGTATGCTGATTATGCTAATTATATTGTTGCTAATTTTATACCACCTAGATTCACATACCAGCAAAAGAAAAAGGTTTTCTATGACTTAAGACATTACTTTTGGGATGACCCACATCTTTATAAAGGAGTAGATGGTGTTATTAGACGTTGTGTACCTGAGCATGAACAGGAACGGATCCTACGCAAGTGTCATTCCGAGTCTTATGGAGGACACCACGCCGGAGATAGAGCTGCACATAAGATATTGCAATCTGGTTTTTATTTGGCCTACTCTCTTCAAGGATGCCCGTAAGTGTGTCTTGTCTTGTGATGAATGTAAAAGAATTGGTAATATTAGTAGACGTCAAGAAATGCCAATGAATTATTCTCTTGTTATTGAACCATTTGATGTTTGGGGCTTTGACTATATGGGACCTTTTCCTACCTCTAATGGATACACACATATTTTAGTTGTTGTTGATTACATTACTAAGTGGGTAGAAGCTATTCCAACTAGTAGTGCTGATCACAACACTTCTATTAAAATGCTTAAAGAAGTTATTTTTCCGAGGTTTGGAGTCCCTAGATATTTAATGACTGATGGTGGTTCACACTTTATTCATGGTGCTTTTCGTAAAATGCTTGCTAAGTATGATGTTAATCATAGAATTGCATCTCCTTATCACCCTCAATCTAGTGGTCAAGTAGAGTTCAGCAATAGAGAGCTCAAATTAATTTTGCAAAAGACTGTTAATAGGTCTAGAAAGAATTGGTCCAAGAAACTTGATGATGCATTATGGGCTTATAGAACTGCATACAAAAATCCTATGGGTATGTCTCCGTATAAAATGGTTTATGGAAAAGCATGTCACTTACCTCTCGAACTAGAACATAAGGCATATTGGGCTATTAAAGAGCTCAACTATGATTTTAAACTTGCCGGTGAGAAGAGGTTATTTGATATTAGCTCACTTGATGAATGGAGAACCCAAGCTTATGAAAATGCCAAGTTGTTTAAAGAAAAAGTTAAAAGATGGCATGATAAAAGGATACAAAAGCGTGAGTTTAATGTAGGTGATTATGTATTGCTATACAACTCTCGTTTAAGATTTTTTGCAGGAAAACTTCTCTCTAAATGGGAAGGCCCCTATGTTATCGAAGAGGTCTATCGTTCCGGTGCCATAAAAATCAACAACTTCGAGGGCACAAATCCGAAGGTGGTAAACGGTTAAATAATTAAACATTATATCTCAGGTAATCCCATAAATGTTGAAACCAATATTATTGAAACCATAACCCCGGAGGAATACATAAAGGACACTTTCTGGAGCGTTTCAGACTCCGAAAAGGAATAGGTATGTGGTACGGTAAGTAAACCGACTCCAAAACAATTTTTAAGGCAATATTTCTCTATTTTGGAATATTTAGAAAAATAGAAAAATAAGTAGCAGTCCGGGAAGGACACGAGGGCCCCACGAGGGTGGTGGGTGCGCCCTACCCCTCTGGGCGCGCCCCCCTACCTCGTGAGCACCTCGTCTACCTTCCGGACTCCATTTTCTTGCACGTTACGTATTTTGGCGGTAAAAATTCATTATATATTCTCCCGAAAGTTTTGACTCCCGTATCACGCAAATTTCCTCTGTTTTTGTTTTCGAGCTGTTGCTGCTGCAGATTAGAACAAGTTGTCTTCTCAAGAGTCAATCGGGGAGAGCCGGGTATCTAATCCGGCACCAGAACCAAGGGCAAACAGCGACGCTGACCACTTTGGGCCAGCAACGGAGGAAGAGATGGAGGCTGACATGATGAGAGTAGATGCCATGGAGGATCAAGAAGTCACCTCTCGCTTCCGAGCTAGATTCACGATGGGGGAACTACAGAGCTCAACCATTCCAAACTCGGTTATCCCTTCCAATGTTAGATTTCTTTCTTATGAAAATATGAAGATGAGTGTCACTTGTTCTCCCGCAACTATGCAACACCCTTGGGTGCAATGAGCTTTAGCTGTCACAGGAAAGCTTCGTAAGGAAATAATGGACCTCAAGCAGCCAGGCTTTACACTTTATGCTTCCGGCTCGTATGTTGTGTGGAATTGTGAGCGGATAACAATTTCACACAGGAAACAGCTATGACCATGATTACGCCAAGCTATTTAGGTGAGACTATAGAATACTCAAGCTTGGGGGAGGTGCCCCGGTATCGTATCACAATCACAACTCCTATCTTTGCCGTTTTTCTTAGTTCGATCCTATTAGTAGTATCTTGATATAGTAGAATAAAGTTTATGGCATGATCTAGTTTTGAGTTTTTCTTTATGATCTCTCTTTGTAATCGAGTCTGTGAGCTATATAATAAAGATTAGTGTTGAGTTAAGGGCTTGATTATTTTGCCATGATCTTGGGTGAATGAAAGAAAGAGAAAAAGAATAAAAAGAAACAAAGAGTTCATATTGATCTTATTGAGAGTAATGACTTCACATAGAAAGAGTATGATGATTAAAAGTTGTTGGGAGTTGGCAGACATAGCTTTGGTCATTGTTGCAATTAATAGGAAGTAATAAGGAAAGAGAGGTTTTCACGTATAGATATATTATCATTGACATCTTTTATGATTGGGAGCACTCGTTAAAATATGACATGCTAAAGAGTTGATGTTGGACAAGGAAGACAACGTAATGAGTTATGTCTTTCTTATATCTGAGATAAAGTATGTTGTCATGGATCCTCTAACTTGTTGAGCTTGCCTTTCCCCCTCATGCTAGCCAAATTCTCAGCACTAAGTAGAAATACTACGTGTGCTTCCAAATACCCTTAAACCAGTTTTGCCATAAGAGTCCAGCATATCTACCTATGGATTGAGTAAGATCCTTCAAGTAAGTTGTCATCGGTGCAAAGCAATAAAAATTGCTCTAAATATGTATGATTGATTGGTGTGGGAGAAATAAGCTTTATACGATCTTGTGATGTGGAAGTAATGAAAGCGACGGACTGCATAATAAAGGTTCATATCACAAGGGGCAATATAAAGTGACGTTCTTTCGCATTGAGATTTTGTGCATCCAACCATAAAAGCGCATGGCAACCTCTGCTTCCCTCTGCGAAGGGCCTATCCTTTATTATTATCTTCTACCTTATACAAGAGTCATGGTGATCTTCACCTTTTCTTTTTCATTTTATCCTTTGGCATGCTCAGCATGTTGGAAAGAACATGATATATATATATATATATATATATATATATATATATAATTGGATGTAGGGGAGCATGAACCATTATTGTTGACATTACCCTTGAGGTAAAAGGTTGTGGGGCAAAACTATAAGCCCCTATCTTTCTCTGTGTCTGATTAAAACTCCGTAACCACAAGTATTGCGTGAGTGTTAGCAATTATGGAGGACTAAATGATAGTTGAGTATGTGGACTTGCTTTTTAGCTCTGACATATACTCTTTCCGATGTTATGATAAATTGCAATTGCTTCAATGACTGAGATTATAGTTTGTCGGAACCCAATAAGGTTTATGATTTATACTTTTGCATTCTGAATAGATCATCACTTGAACATAAGTAATCATATGACAAAATCTATATATGTTGCTATTCTGAGAATAATCATGATGCCTTCAGGTTCGTATTTTATTTTTATCGACGCCTCTACCTCTAAACATGAGGACATATTTATTGTTATCGGCTTTTTGCTTGAGGACAACCGAGGTCTAAGCTTGGGGGAGTTGATACGTCCATTTTGCATCATGCTTTTATATCGATATTTATTGCATTATGGACTATTATTTCACTTTATGTCACAATACTTACGGCTATTCTCTCTTATTTTACAAGGTTTACATAAGGAGGGAGAATGCCGGCAGCTGGAATTCTGGGCTGGAAAAGGAGCAAATATTAGAGACCTATTCTGCGCAACTCCAAAAGTCCTGAAACTCAACGGAACATCTTAAAACAAATAAAGAAAAATCCTCGCCAAAGATGAAGCCCAGGGGGCCCACACCCTGCTCACGAGGGTGGGGGGTGCCCCCCCTAGGGCGCGCCCCCCTACCTCGTGGGCCCCCTGGTGGCTCTCCGACGTCCATCTTCTCCTATATGAAGTCTTTCGTTGAAAAAAAAATTAGAAGCAACCTTTCGAGACGAGACTCCGCCGCCACGAGGCGGAACCTTGGCGGAACCAATCTAGAGCTCCGGCAGAGCTGTTCTGCCGGGGATACTTCCCTCCGGGAGGTGGAAATCATCACCATCGTCATCACCAACGCTCCTCTCATCGGGAGAGGGCAATCTCCATCAACATCTTCACCAGCACCATCTCATCTCCAAACCGTAGTTCATCTCTTGTATCCAATTCTTGTCTTAAAGTCCGGGATTGGTGCTAGTAGGTTGCTAGTAGTGTTGATTACTCCTTTTAGTTGATGCTAGTTGGTTTATTTGGTGGAAGATCATATGTTCAGATCCTATATGCATATTATTACCCCTCTGATTATGAACATGAATATGCTTTGTGAGTAATTACGTTTGTTCCTGAGGACACGGGAGAAGTCTTACTATTAGTAGTCATGTGAATTTAGTATTCGTTTGATATTTTGATAAGATGTATGTTGTCTAGCCTCTAGTGGTAACACACCATTATTTCGGCCTAGATGAAGGCATTGGGAAGTAATAAGTAGATGATGGGTTGCTAGAGTGACAGAAGCTTAAGCCCTAGTTTATGCGTTGCTTCGTAAGGGGCTGATTTGGATCCACATGTTTCATGCTATGGTTAGGTTTACCTTAATACTTTTGTTGTAGTTGTGGATGCTTGCAATAGAGGTTAATCATAAGTCGGATGCTTGTTCAAGTAAGAACAGCAACCAAGCACCGGTCAACCCACATATCATATTATCAAAGTATCGAACGCGAATCATATGAACGCGATGAAAACTAGCTTGAAGATATTCCCATGTGTCCTTGGGAGCGCTTTTCCTATTATAAGAGTTTGTTCCGGCTTGTCCTTTGTTACAAAAAGGATTGGGCCACCTTGCTGCACTTTATTTACTTTTGTTACTTGTTGCTCGTTACAATTCATCTTGTCACAAAACTACCTGTTACCACTTATTTCAGTACTTGCAGAGAATACCTTGCTGAAAACCGCTTATCACTTCCTTCTGCTCCTCGTTGGGTTCGACACTCTTACTTATCGAAAGGACTACGATAGATCCCCTATACTTGTGGGTCATCAGTAAGCAGGTGGTAATTCAATATCATCTTCGCGTATGGCTACACCAAGAAAACTAGCTATGCGGGTTGCATAAATTCCTCCAAAGAAATCTCCATTAAATCTATTAAGATGCAATCTACGTGCAACAATGGCTCCCAAATTATAAGATTGGTCTCCTAACACAACACTCCTAAGAATACTGAGGTCAGGGACACACATGTGACATGCCTCATCTTTACCATTAATGCATCTACCTATGAAGAGAGCAAAATAATGTATAGCAGGAAAGTGAATGCTCCCTATGGTAGGTTGTGTTATATCTCTACATTCTCCCACAATTATACTAGCAAGAAAATCTCTAAATTCAGATTTGAGAGGATCCCTTATACTATCCCATTGTGGAAGTTTGCAAGCAGTGGTAAAGTCCTCTAAGTCCATAGTATAAGAATTTTCATAAAGATCAAATAGGACAGTTGTTGAATTACGTGAAGATGAAAATTCAAACCTCCTCACAAAGGTACTGGTGAGATTGTGATACTGACTGCACTTGTCTTCCTCGAAGCTCACAAGATCGGCGTTAAGAAAATATGCGTTGAATTCTTCGTTAATTCCTGCTTGATCCATAAAATTTTCAGAAGGCCACTCACAAGGACACATTGGAGCGTCTCTTGGTGGCTCTTCATCAGCATCACACATTGCAAGCCTGGGTCCTTGCTTCCTTGAGGAACCACCTTGGAACATTTTCCTAAGCATTTTTCTTCCTCTGAAAAATTCTAAATTTTTTTAGTAACTTCAAAATAAAAGTAAACCAAACTCAATAATATTGATAGCAACCACTCCTACAAGTGCCTAGGGCCTATATCATGCATCAAAACTACTTTTGACCATATAAATTTGACATGCAAGCTCAAGAACAGGGTCACCTAAGCAGCAAAAATTTGCAATGAATAAAGCACTAGAACAAAAACTAATTGGACCAATGGAGGAGTCACATACCAAGGAACAATCTCCCCAAGCAGTTTTGTGAGAGGTGCTTTGAGCAAGGAGATCAAAAATGGCAGCAAGATGAGCTAGAACTCATGCTTGAGCTGGATATTCGTGTTTGTGGGAGGAAGGAGAAGTGTGTGGGTGCAGGAATAAGTGGAGGAGGGCCACCGTGGGCCCACGAGGCAGGGGGGCACGCCCAGGGGGTAGGGCACGCCCAGGGGGTAGGGCGCGCCCTCCACCCTCGTGGGCAGGTGGTTGACCCCCTGCTGTGTTCTCAGTGCCAAATATTCTCAAATATTCTAGAAAAAAATCATATTTACATTTCAGGGCATTTGGAGAACTTTTATTTTCGGGGTATTTTTATATTGCACGGATAATCAGATAGCAGATAGAAAAATACTATTTTTATTTTATTTAATATAAATAACACAAAGTAAAAGTGGGATACAGAAGGTTGTGCCTTCTAGTTTCATCCATCTCATGATCATCAAAAGGAATCCACTAACAAGGTTGATCAAGTCTTGTTAATGAACTCATTCCGAATAACATGGAACCGGAGAAATTTGGAATAACACAATGTTACCTCAACGGGGATATGCACATCCACAATAATAAGAATATCATATTTCTTCTTGACAGTAGGAAGAGGAAATTCAAAACCTCCAAATATAATCGATGGAATTTTTCCAATAGAGTTGATATTTTGGACTTGAAGTTGTTTCCTCAGAAAGTATACCGTATGCTCATTACCATTAACATGAAAAGTGACATTGCCTTGAGTGCAATCAATGACAGCCCCTGCAGTATTCAAAAAGGGTCTTCCAAGAATAATAGACATACTATCGTCCTCAGGGATATCAAGAATAACAAAGTCCGTTAAAATAGTAACGTTTGCAACTACAACAGGCACATCCTCACAAATACCGACAGGTATAGCAGTTGATTTATCAACCATTTGCAAAGATATTTCAGTAGGTGTCAACTTATTCAAATCAGGTCTACGGTATAAAGAAAGAGGCATAACACTAACACCGGCTCCAAGATCACATAAAGCAGTTTTAACATAGTTTCTTTTAATAGAGCATGGCATAGTGGGTACTCCTAGATCTCCAAGTTTCTTTGGTATTCCACCCGTAAAAGTATAATTAGCAAGCATGGTGGAAATTTCAGCTTCCCGTATCTTTCTCTTGTTTGTAACGATATCTTTCATATACTTAGCATAAGGATTCATTTTGAGCATATCAGTTAATCGCATACGCAAAAAGATAGGTCTAATCATTTTAGCAAAGCTCTCAAAATCCTCATCATCCTTTTTCTTGAATGGTTTGGGAGGAAAAGGCATGGGTTTCTGAACCCATGGTTCTCTTTCTTTACCATGTTTCCTAGCAACAAAGTCTTTCTTATCATAACATTGATTCTTTGATTGTGGGTTATCAAGATCAACATCAGGTTCAATTTCTATATCATTATCATTACTAGGTTGAGCATCATCATGAACATTATCATTAACATTATTACTAGTTTCAGGTTCATTACCAGATTGAGTTTCAACATCAGAAATAGAAATATCATTTGGATTCTCAGGTGGTTCAATAACAGGTTCACTAGAAGCATGCAAAGTCCTATCATTTTTCTTTTTCTTCCTTTTAGAAGGACTAGGTGCATCTATATTATTTCTCTGAGAATCTTGCTCAATTCTCTTAGGGTGGTTGTCGGTGTCAAAATCGGCGGATCTCGGGTAGGGGGTCCCGAATTGTGTGTCTAGGCCGGATGGTAACAGGAGGCAGGGAACACTTTGTTTTACCCAGGTTCGGGCCCTCTCGATGGAGGTAATACCCTACTCCTGCTTGATTAATATTGATGATATGGGTAGTACAAGAGTAGATCTACCACGAGATCAAGGAGGCTAAACCCTAGAAGCTAGCCTATGGTATGATTGTTGTATTTATTGTATATCTATCGACTAGCCTGGCCTCGGTTTATATAATGCACCAGAGGCCTAGGATAACAAGAGTCCTAGCCGAATACGCCGGTGGGGTGGAGTCCTTGTCTTGATCGCCAAGTCTTGTGGAATCTTCCTTGTATGCGGTAGCTGTCCGAACTGGCCCATGAGTATGCGGCCATGGGGGTCCTCGGCCCAATCCAACTGATCGGGAGACGATGTGATGAGTACCCCCTAGTCCAGGACACCGTCAGTAGCCCCCTGAACCGGTCTTCAAGTTAGGGACGCTCCTCGATTCTTCCGAAGTGTTCTTCATCTTCGGTTGACGGTCTTGAAAACTGATTCAACAAATCTTCTTCATCTTCGATCTTGAGGATCGCCGAAATGCATTCGGCGACTTTACACGTCGGGTATCCGAGGAGCCCCTTTAAGTTTCCGGCCTTTATCAATGCCTTGTTTATTTTTATTGCACACCTCGGGTTTGAAGTTGTTCCCGGGAGGCAGGGTCCTCTTGCGTCCGAGCTCCAACGCCGGACTGCATTCGAGGTATCTTTTGCAGCCGAGCAGCAACGCCGGACCGCTTCCCAGCTCTAGCGCCGGAATGTATCCGAGCTCCAACGCCGGACTATGTATCTGAGCTCCAACACCGGACTGTATATCCGATCTCCAACGCCGAAATATATCCGAGCTCCAACGCCGGAATGTGTCCAGGCTCCAATGCCGGACTATATCCGAGGTGTCATATCACCTTGGTTCAAGAAAGTTAAAGGAGTTTAGCCGAGCTTAATGCCGGAAATGCCCTCTATGGAGCCAGCCACTAGCGCCCGAGCTTTATGCCGGATTGCTTCCGAGGTGGTGCACCACCCCGACTATGGGCTGATTTTTGTCAATATTTTTTATTGGTGCAATTTATTCTCTACCGAGATATATAGCCAGTAGCCCTCAAGGTGTGTATCGGTCTAAAACCCGAGATGCACATGAAGGATGACATAAGACCGCTGATCCCAGTAGCTGCTGAGACTCAGGTTGATTTGCAAAATCGGCCTGAGGATCAAGTCCTAGCTCGGCAGAATACTTTGGGACACAAAAGCAGCATGCTCAGTCCTCAAGACTCAGGTTGGGTGCGGCCGACCAACCTGAGGATCAAAATCTCCTCAGAAACTATATTGCACATAAAATTTTCTGCATTGGACAAGCAATGCAGTAGCCCCCGAGATACTGGTCGGGTGGCAACACCAGATCAGGGGATCGATGTGCCCCTTTAATATTTGTAAATAATAAGCCCGAATCCCAGCAGCCCCCGAGCCTTAATGCGGGCACGGGTGGCCGAATTAAGGATCAATATCCATAGTAAAATCACAAATTATGTGTAATGACTCTATGTATCCAAGTACTTTACGTCATTAATGCTCGGATCCGCATTGTACAAAGCTTTGTTGACCGACCATCGGCTTCCACCTCCTCGGCCAGTAGTCGAGGAGTGTTTGTCCTACTTTATAAAGCCTTTATGAGGGCAAATATTTACAACAAACAAGGCAATCTGGCCATACGGTTTTATAAACAAAGGTACGCAGAGAGTTATATCACTGTTTAACAGAAGAAATGTCTTCCAAAGAAAATAGTCCCGCTATCGGTTCCTTTCTTTGGGTTGTCATGCTAAGCATGATCATTAAACCTCAGCTCTAATGTAAGAGCAAAATATTGAGGATTTAGTTTGGGAGGCCAGTTAATAGCCCCCGGTAGTGTTCGGCGACAGTCGGGGTCAAGCCGTAAACACTTCGGCCAATGTTATGAACGGCCCATCATTTAACATAGTCATCGGATCGCTGACCAGTTTACGCTTATTGTCAAAGTCAGTTTTCGGCTTTCTCCACTGAGGTGCTTAACCATGTGAGCTGGAAGCACAATCGCAGTGGTTCTCCCTTTGCACGCCTAGCCGAACAAAACGGAACATAGGAAGAAAGTGCAGGAGCCGGGCAACCCAACTATTGACCGAAGACACAATTCGAAACCGATGCATATATAGCAATATCTGAGAATGTTTTTGCCGAATCCCTAAATGTGTCCGGCGTTGCACTGCGAGACTAATCCTGGAAAAGCACAAATAGTTTAAAAGTGCCAAAAAGCTTGGAAACCCAAGAAACGTCAGTAAAAACATGACGTCCGAACAAGATCAAGTGTTCGGTGCCAATCCGAAAATTGGTCTTAGAAAAAAGAAGTGCTTCTGTCGTCCTTTAACATGACACATCCTATCTCAAGACTTCGAGCGGGTCAGCCTACGGCTTCAACCTCCTATCCCGAGGGCGGAGTACTTATCATTAGGCCAGTTTAGCAAACTAAACTTTAGCGCCTTTGAGAGAGAAATTAGGCTCCCCGGCTAGTGACCGCACACTCGCGTCGAAAAAAGGAGTGATAAATAATAATAATAATAGAACTTTGCAACGACTAAGAAGAAGAACACTTATTATAAAACGGCTCAAATAAACTTAAGAGCCCCCAAGTGACTTGGGTAGAAGAATGATTGCATGTACCAAAGTACTTATATCATATCTATGTTCAACCGAACTTTAAACGCGTCTTAACCGACCGTCGGCTTCTCCCTCTTCGGTTAAGGACCGAAAAGTGTTATGTACTCCATCGGTCGAGAATATCGATGGTGTTTCCAATAACCAGGCAATCAGGCTATAAGGCTGTAACAGACAAAGCGCGCTCAGGGAACTTATGCTATATTACTGCGAAGAGTAAGAAGAATCTTCGAAGAAAATAGTACCCCCACGGATACCTTTCTTCGGTGCTCATTGTTATTATGAGACTTGTGCAATAGATTTTTTGTACTCATGAGTTCCGTTGTGTGCTGACCATCATTGAATAACTATAAGAGCGCTAGCTTTCGGCTTCACCCAGTCTGAGGTCCGGCTCGGGTGACCCGATCGTGACAATCGCAGAGGTGCTCCCTTTACTCCCTAGCCGAACAATCGGGAACGTAGGGGTAAACACAGGAGCGAGGCAACCCAGCTTGCAAATCGCTTAAGTCAATGTGGTGCATATTGTGGCGTAATACACGAACAAGGAACGAAGCCGTACAAGTATAATCATATGCAACAGGAAAAGATTCATAAAGGAAGCCCCCAAGTAAACGGGGTATTTGAATTTATGTTTCACAAACAAAGTTTGGACAAGGAAATTTTTTACAAGCAACTTTTTTCCAAAAAAGTATAATGCTTGGTCGAACCGAGCACAAGTTAGAAATTAAAGCTTTGAGCATGAAAGCGACTTAGCTGGTTAATGTGTTCGGTATTGATGACGCGGTCCGAGCTTGAAGCGGGGCAAGGTTCAATCCCCCAAGCCGGTCCCGAGGTGGCGGAGCGGAGAGCTCGACACGCCGAAGTGGTGACATAGCACGGTCAATGCAGACCGGCAGAGTGACGCCAAAGTCCCCGGATCATTTTCCTGTGCACAAAAAATAGTGCAAACCGGAGATAATAGTAATAATGATAATTAAAAAAAATGTTGCATAATAAATAATTTATGCAAAGTGAGGAATAGAAGAAATATGGCCTGGAGATGAAGTCAATGTCGATGCAGGGCGTCGGCGTGATGTAGTAGAGGCGTGGCAAAGCCTGAATTCGCAGGTCGGTCCGAGCTCCGAGTGCGGCGTTTGCCGGACTATGTACGGAAACTGACCGAACCACCATGCGACTGTCGTTAATGCAGCCACCATTTGATAGACCTGTGTACATATGACGGACAAACCATAGTAATAATTCCTTGGGAAAAATGAACCCAAACAAGCAAAAAATACTGGGATTAATAGCACCTGGTTTATTTGTTGTAGCAATCCGAAGGAAGGTGATTGCTAAAATTGGGACCCACTCCGCACACCCATTGCCTGATGGGCGATAAAACGACGGCATGGCAATGCTGGTAAAGGTTGACTCGCCGAGGCAAAGCCCTCAGCCCAGCTAATGTGACGGAGCTGGTCGGCTAGTGACGCCGAAGTGTCTGGAGTAGGTTGATGAAGAGATGGCGAAGCCCCCGGTCCAGCCGAGATGTCGAAGCCTCGATGTCAGCCGATGAGTCAAAATAGGTCGGCGTGATGGACACCAGCTTGAAGAAGCAATAGTGCGGCCCTATCGATGCAGGTCGTGACGTGGTTGATGCCGGCTTGATGAAGCGACCGTGCGGCGATGCCGGTATGCCCGCTCCGTGTAATCCGTGGGGCGGTGATGTTGGTGATGATTTATCCTTCGCGATGCTGGACTCTTGTTCAGCTTGCCGAGATGATGATCCGAAGGAGTTGAGCTCGGCTCAACAAAGTGACACCGTGTCTTAGCGCAGGTCGGCAGCCGTGGAGTAATATTGCCGGACTGGTTTGACACCAGCATGATGTTGAAGATCATGTTCAAAAGATCTTAAAGTTAGTGGGATGTGTTCGGAAACAAAACACAATACCCCATGCAAAACTTGCTTCAAAAGGGATGTCCGAAATCCTGTTCATGGAAAAGATGAAATCGGGTCGGATTCGTTTTCGCGCAGAAAACAGATCCGAAATGTGATGCACTAATCGGAAGGTTCCCGGAGTTTGGACGGTCGGGTCGAGCCGAAATTTTGAGAGGTGGTAGATACAGGAATTCCGCAGCCGATCAACGGTTGGATCTTCCAAAGGACGTCCGAGCTAGAAGCTGGACACCACGCCCTAAACACATCCAAATTCCCGTCCAGATTTGACAGGGCTCCGGTATATCGTGGATTGCCAGAGATTCCTCCATCGGAAGTCAACGAAATTTAACAGGGTTGTTGTAAACTCAATTCCGCACAATTCCACCAAAGAGATCTTCAAAGCAATACTCGAGGAGGTGGTGGCAGCAGATACGAGTTCGCTGTCCAGAAAAACAGCACGATCGCTTGAGGGCAATGTTGACGTTGAGCCCCCGAGCTCCATAGATAATTCCTCCGTGATCTTGATAGAGATCGGAGTTGATGTTTGATGAAGGCCCTCGTCCGGACATGGTGATCCGAACACGGGGCGCAATTCTTGGTCGAACCAAGGTGACCATTCGAGCTGGTGACGAAGATGCCGAAGTCGCAGTTGATCTGCAGGGGAGCCATCGATCCTTTTGTCGATCACACAGCGGAACTCTCAATGAAAGCACCAATGTCGGTGTCAAAACCGGCGGATCTCGGGTAGGGGGTCCCGAACTGTGCGTCTAGGCCGGATGGTAACAGGAGGCAGGGAACACTTTGTTTTACCCAGGTTCGGGCCCTCTCGATGGAGGTAATACCCTACTCCTGCTTGATTGATATTGATGATATGGATAGTACAAGAGTAGATCTACCACGAGATCAAGGAGGCTAAACCCTAGAAGCTAGCCTATGGTATGATTGTTGTATCTATTGTATATCTATCGACTAGCCTGGCCTCGGTTTATATAACGCACCATAGGCCTAGGATAACAAGAGTCCTAGCCGAATACGCCGGTGGGGTGGAGTCCTTGTCTTGATCGCCAAGTCTTGTGGAATCTTCCTTGTATGCGGTAGCTGTCCGAACTGGCCCATGAGTATGCGGCCATGGGGGTCCTCGGCCCAATCCAACTGATCGGGAGACGATGTGATGAGTACCCCCTAGTCCAGGACACCGTCAGTGGCCTTCCGAATACAAAGGTTCCTGAGTCATTCTACCAGTTCTAGTAGCCACTCTAACAGCATTATCATTATTCTTACTATTCAATTAATTGAGCAAATCATTTTGAGCTTTAAGTACTTGTTCTACTTGAGTGGTAACCATAGAAGCATGTTTACTAATAAGTTTAAGTTCACCTTTGACATTAGTCATATAATCACCCAAGTGTTCAAGCATATTTGAATTGTATTTCAATTGTCTACCAAAATAAGCATTAAAGTCTTCTTTCTTAGCCATAAATTTATCAAACTCATCTAAGCATGGGCTAGCAAACTTAGTAAATAGGATTTCAGCTTTATCATATCTATAGAGAGAATTTACCTTTACTACCTGTTTTGGGTTATCAAGACCATGAGTTTCTTCAATAGGTAAAGGATTAAAATCATATGTTTCTTCAACAGGCGGTAAATTAAGACCATGTATTTCTTCAATAGGAGGTAAATTCTTAACATCTTCAACTTTAATACCTTTTTTCTTTCATAGATTTCCTTGCCTCTTGCATATCTTCAGGATTGAGAAATAGAATACCCCTCTTCTTCGGAGTGGGTTTAGGAATAGAATCAGGAACTGGCTCAGGAGGTGTCCAATTATTTTCATTTGTCAACATATTATTTAATAGAATTTTAGCTTCATCTGGTGTTCTTTCCCTGAAAACAGAACCAGCACAACTATCCTGGTAATCTCTGGAAGCATCGGTTAGTCCATTATAAAAGATATAGAGTATTTAATTTTTCTTAAGAGGATGATCAGGCAAAGCATTAAGTAATTGGAGAAGCCTCCCCCAAGCTTGTGGGAGACTCTCTTCTTCAATTTGCACAAAATTATATATATATCCCTTAAAACAGCTTGTTTCTTATGAGCAGGGAAATATTTAGCAGAGAAGTAATAAATCATATCCTGGGGACTACGCACACAACCAGGATCAAGAGAATTAAACCATATCTTAGCATCACCCTTTAATGAGAACGAAAATATTTTAAGGATATAAAAGTAACGAGTTCTCTCATCAGTCGTGAACAGGGTAGCTATATCATATAATTTAGTAAGATGTGCCACAACAGTTTTAGATTCATAGCCATGAAAAGGATCAGATTCAACCAAAGTAATTATATCAGGATCAACAGAGAATTCATAATCCTTATTGGTAACACAGATAGGTGAAGTAGGAAAAGCAGGGTCAGGTTTCATTCTAGCATTTAGAGATTGCTTGTTCCATTTAGCTAATAACCTCTTAAGTTTGTATCTATCTTTGCAAGCTAAAATAGCTAAAGAAGCTTCTTGATAAAAAAAACATAACCATCAGGAATAACAAGTGATTCTTTATCATCACTTTCATCAGTATTATTAGATTCAATATTTTCAATCTCTCTAGCCCTAGCAAGTTGTTCATCAAGAAATTCATCAAGTGGCACAGTAGTATCAAGCATAGAAGTACTTTCATCATAAGTATCATGTATAGCAGAAGTAGCATCATCAATAACAGGAGACATATCAGAACGAATAGCAGAAGCAGGTTTAGGTGTCGCAAGCTTACTCAAAACAGAAGGTGAATCAAGTGCAGAGCTAGATGGCAGTTCCTTACCTCCCGTCGTAGTTGAGGGATAAATCTTAGTTTTTGATTCTTTCAAGTTCTTCATAATGATAAGCAGATATAAATCCCAAGTGACTCAAAGAATAGAGCTATGCTCCCCGGCAACGGCGCTAGAAAATAGTCTTGATAACCCACAATTATAGGGGATCGCAATAGTTTTTGAGGGTAGAGTATTCAACCCAAATTTATTGATTCGACACAAGGGGAGCCAAAGAATATTCTCAAGTATTAGCAGTTGAGTTTTCAATTCAACCACACCTGGAAACTTAATATCTCCAGCAAAGTATTTAGTAGCAAAGTAATATGATAGTAGTGGTAATGGTAGCAAAAGGTAACAGTAGTAAAAGTAATGTTTTTGGTATTTTGAAGTGATGATAGCAATAGAAACGGAAAAGTAAATAAGCGAAGAACAATATATCGAAAGCTCATAGGCAATGGATCGGTGATCAAGAATTATGCCGGATGCGGTTCATCATGTAACAGTCATAACCTAGGGTGACACAGAACTAGCTCCAGTTCATCAATGTAATGTAGGCATTTATTCCGAATATAGTCATACGTGCTTATGGAAAAGAACTTGCATGACATGTTTTGTCCTACCCTCCCATGGCAGTAGGGTCCTTATGGAAACTAAGGGATATTAAGGCCTCCTTTTAATAGAGTACCGGAACAAAGCATTAACACATAGTGAATACATGAACTCCTCAAACTACGGTCATCACCGGTAAGTATCCCGATTATTGTCACTTCGGGGTTAACGGATCATAACACATAATAGGTGACTATAGACTTGCAAGATAGGATCAAGAACTCTCATATATTGATGAAAACATAATAGGTTCAGAGCTGAAATCATGGCACTCAGGCCCTAGTGACAAGCATTAAGCATAGCAAAGTCATAGCAACATCAATCTCAGAACATAGTGGATACTAGGGATCAAATCCTAACAAAACTAACTCGATTACATGATAGATCCCATCCAACCCATCACCGTCCAGCAAGCCTACGATGGAATTACTCACACACGGCGGTGAGCATCATGAAATTGGTGATGGAGGATGGTTCATGATGACGATGGCGACGGATTCCCCTCTCCGGAGCCCCGAACGGACTCCGGATCAGCCCTCTCGAGAGGTTTTAGGGCTTGGCGGCGGCTCTGTATCGTAAAACGCGATGAATTCTTCTCTCTGATTTTTTCTCCCCGAAACACAATATATAGAGTTGGAGTTGGAGTCGGAGAGGCACCAGGGGGCCCACGAGGTAGGGGGGCAGGCGCGCCCCCCACCCTCGTGGACAGGTGGTGGGCCCCCTAGCCTTCATCTTTTGCAGGTATTTTTTATATTTTCCAAAAAGTTGCTCCGTGAAGTTTCAGGTCATTCCGAGAACGTTTGTTTCTGCACATAAATAACACCATGGTAATTCTGCTGAAAACAACGTCAGTCTGGGTTAGTTCCATTCAAATCATGCAAGTTAGAGTCCAAAACAAGGGCAAAAGTGTTTGGAAAAGTAGATACGATGGAGACGTATCAGCCATGGACTAGAGGGGAAACCCTCCTCCCATCTAGGGGGGGGGCAAGGAAGAAGGAGGGGGGCTCTCCCCCTCTCTCCCGGCGGCGCTGGAGTGCGCTGGGGCAAGGATCGTGACAGCGATCTACATCAACAACCTTGCTACCGTCAACACCAACTTTCTCCCCCTCTATGCAATGGTGTAAACTCTCTATTCCCGCTGCAATTATCTACTTAAACACGGTGCTCAACACTATATACTATTATCCAATGATATTTGGTTATCCTATGATGTTTGAGTAGATCTGTTTTGTCCTATGGGTTGATTGATGACCAGGATTGGTTCGAGTTGTATATTTTTTTGGTGTTGTCCTACGGTGCCCTCCGTGTCATGCAAATGTGAGGGTTCCCCGCTGTAGGGTGTTGCAATACATTCATGATTCGCTTGTGGTGGGTGGCTAGAGTGACAGAAGCTTACGCCCGAGTAAGGGGGTTGTTGCGTATGGGATAATGAGGACTTGATACTTAATGCTATGGTTGGGTTTTACCTTAACGATCTTTGGTAGTTGCGGATGCTTGCTAGAGTCCCAATGATAAGTGCATATTGAAGGAAATATGCCCTAGAGGCAATAATAAAGTTATTATTTATTTCCTTATTTCATGATAAATGCTTATTATTCATGCTAGAATTGTATTAACCGGAAACATAATACATGTGTGAATACATAGACAAACAGAGTGTCACTAGTATGCCTCTACTTGACTAGCTCATTGATCAAAGACGGTTAAGTTTCCTAACCATATACATGAGTTGTCATTTGATTAACGGGATCACATCATTAGGAGAATGATGTGATTGACTTGACCCATTCCGTTAGCTTAGCACTTGATCGTTTAGTTTGTTGCTATTGCTTTCTTCATGACTTATACATGTTCCTATGACTATGAGATTATGCAACTCCCGTTTACCGGAGGAACACTTTGTGTGCCACCAAATGTCACAACGTAACTGGGTGATTATAAAGGTGCTCTACAGGTGTCTCCAAAGGTACTTGTTGGGTTGGCGTATTTCGAGATTAGGATTTGTCACTCCGCTTGTCGGAGAGGTATCTCTGGGCCCACTCGATAATGCACATAACTATAAGCCTTGCAAGCATTGCAACTAATGAGTTAGTTGTGGAATGATGTATTACGGAACGAGTAAATAGACTTGCCGGTAACGAGATTGAACTAGGTATTGAGATACCGGCGATCGAATCGCGGGCAAGTAACATACCGATGACGAAGGGAACAACGTATGTTGTTATGCGGTCTGACCGATAAAGATCTTCGTGGAATATGTAGGAGCCAATATGGGTATCCAGGTCCCGCTATTGGTTATTGACCAGGGAGGTGTCTCGGTCATGTCTACATAGTTCTCGAACCCGTAGGGTCCGCACGCTTAACGTTCGTTGACGATATAGTACTATATGAGTTATGTATGTTGATGACCGAATATTGTTCAGAGTCCGGGATGAGATCACGGACATGACGAGGAACTCTGGAATGGTCCGGATATAAAGTTTGATATATGGGATAGTAGCGTTTGATCTTCGGAAGGGTTCCGGAATTCACCGGAAGGGGTTCCGGATGTTTCCTGAAATGTTTGGGCACGAGAACACTTTATCTGGGCCAAAGGGGAAAGCCCACGAGGCTTTTGGAAAGTGCAAAAGGAAGTTTTGCGGAGACCAGAGGCTAGACGCCAGGAACCCTGGCGTCTAGGGGGTAGACGCCGGGAACCATGGCGTCTAGCCCTGGAGTCCGAGAAGGACTCTTGCCTTTCGGGTGAAACCGACATTGAGGAGGCTTTTACTCCAAGTTTCGACCCCAGGGCTCAACATATAAGTAGAGGGGTAGGGCTAGCACCAAAGACAGATCAAGAAACACCAAGCCGTGTGCCGGCAACCCCGTCCCCTCTAGTTTTTCCTCCGTCATAGTTTTCGTAGTGCTTAGGCGAAGCCCTGCGGAGATTGTTCTTCACCAACACCGTCACCACGCCATCGTGCTGTCGGAACTCATCTACTACTTCGCCCCTCTTGCTGGATCGAGAAGGCGAGGACGTCACCGAGCCGAGCTTTTGGTACTTGGATCGGTCGGACGTGAAGATGTACGACTACATCAACCGCGTTGATATAACGCTTCCGCGAACGGTCTACGAGGGTACGTAGACAACACTCTCCCCTCTCGTTGCTATGCATCACCATGATCTTGCGTGTGCATAGGAATTTTTTTGAAATTACTACGTTCCCCAACAGTGGTATCAGAGCCAGGTTTTATGCATTGATGTTGTGCACGAGTAAAACACAAGTGAGTTGTGGGCGATATTAGTCATACTGCTTACCAGCATGTCATACTTTAGTTTGGCGGTATTGTTGGATGAAGCGGCCCGGACCGACATTACGCGTACGCTTACACGAGACTGGTTCTACCGACATGCTTTGCACACAGGTGGCTGGCGGGTGTCAGTTTCTCCAACTTTAGTTGAACCAAGTGTGGCTACGCCCGGTCCTTGCGAAGGTTAAAATAGCACCAACTTGACAAACTATCGTTGTGGTTTTGATGCGTAGGTAAGAACGGTTCTTGCTTAAGCCCGTAGCAGCCACGTAAAACCTGCAACAACAAAGTAGAGGATGTCTAACTTGTTTTTGCAGGGCATGTTGTGATGTGATATGGTCAAGACATGATGCTAAATTTTATTGTATGAGATGATCATGTTTTGTAACCGAGTTACCGGCAACTGGTAGGAGCCATATGGTTGTCGCTTTATTGTATGCAATGCAATTGCGCTGTAATGCTTTACTTTATCACTAAGCGGTAGCGATAGTCGTGGAAGCATAAGATTGGCGAGACGACAATGATGCTACGATGGTGATCAAGGTGTCGCGCTAGTGACTATGGTGATCATGACGGTGCTTCGGACATGGAGATCACAAGCACAAGATGATGATGGCCATATCATATCACTTATATTGATTGCATGTGACGTTTATCTTTTATGCATCTTATCTTGCTTTGATTGATGGTAGCATTATAAGATGATCTCTCTCTAAATTTCAAGATAAAAGTGTTCTCCCTGAGTATGCACCGTTGCCAAAGTTCGTCGTGCCCAGAAACCACGTGATGATCGGGTGTGATAAGCTCTACGTCCATCTACAACGGGTGCAAGCCAGTTTTTGCACACGCAAAATACTTAGGTTAAACTTGACGAGCCTAGCATATGCATATATGGCCTCGGAACACTGAGACCGAAAGGTCGAGCGTGAATCATATAGTAGATATGATCAACATATTGATGTTCACCATTGAAAGCTACTCCATTTCACGTGATGATTGGTTATGGTTTAGTTGATTTGGATCACGTGATCACTTAGAAGATTAGAGAGATGTCTTTCTAAGTGGGAGTTCTTAGTAATATGATTAATTGAACTTAAATTTATCATGAACTTAGTACCTGATAGTATTTTGCTTGTCTATGTTGATTGTAGATAGATGGCCCGTGCTGTTGTTCCGTTGAATTTTAATGCGTTCCTTGAGAAAGCAAAGTTGAAAGATGATGGTAGCAATTACACGGACTAGGTCCGTAACTTGAGGATTATCCTCATTGCTGCACAAAAGAATTACGTCCTGGAAGCACCGCTAAGTGCCAAGCCTGCTGCAGGAGCAACACCAGATGTTATGAACGTCTGGCAGAGCAAAGCTGATGGCTACTCGATAGTTCAGTGTGCCATGCTTTACGTTTACGGCTTAGAACCGGGTCTTCAACGACATTTTGAACGTCATGGAGCATATGAGATGTTTCAGGAGTTGAAGTTAATATTTCAAGCAAATGCCCGGATTGAGAGATATGAAGTCTCCAATAAGTTCTATAGCTGCAAGATGGAGGAAAATAGTTCTGTCAGTGAACATATACTCAAAATGTCTGGCTATCATAATCACTTGACTCAACTGGGAGTTAATCTTCCTGTTGATAGTGTCATTGACAGAGTTCTTCAATCACTGCCACCAAGCTACAAGAGCTTCGTGATGAACTATAACATGCAAGGGATGGATAAGATGATTCCCGAGCTCTTCGCAATGCTAAAGGCTGCGGAGGTAGAAATCAATAAGGAGCATCAAGTGTTGATGGTCAATAAGACCGCCAGTTTCAAGAAAAAGGGCAAAGGGAAGAACAAGGGGAACTTCAAGAAGAACAGCAAACAAGTTGCTGCTCAGGAGAAGAAACCCAAATCTGGACCTAAGCCTGAAACTGAGTGCTTCTACTGCAAGCAGACTGGACACTGGAAGCGGAACTGCCCCAAGTATTTGGCGGATAAGAAGGATGGCAAGGTGAACAAAGGTATATGTGTTATACATGTTATTAATGTGTACCTTACTAGAGCTCGCAGTAGCACCTGGGTATTTGATACTGGTTCTATTGCTAATATTTGCAACTCGAAACAGGGACTACAGATTAAGCGAACACTGGCAAAGGACGAGGTGACGATGCGCGTGGGAAATGGTTCCAAAGTCGATGTGATCGCGGTCGGCACGCTACCTCTACATCTACCTTCGGGATTGCTTTTAGACCTAAATAATTGTTATTTGGTGCCAGCGTTGAGCATGAACATTATATCTGGATCTTGTTTGATGCAAAACGGTTATTCATTTAAATCAGAGAATAATGGTTGTTCTATTTATATGAGTAATATATTTTATGGTCATGCACCCTTGAAGAGTGGTCTATTTTTGATGAATCTCGATAGTAGTGATACACATATTCATAATGTTGAAACCAAAAGATGCAGAGTTGATAATGATAGTGCAACTTATTTGTGGCATTGCCGTTTAGGTCATATCGGTGTAAAGCGCATGAAGAAACTCCATACTGATGGACTTTTGGAATCACTTGATTATGAATCGTTTGGTACTTGCGAACCGTGCCTCATGGGCAAGATGACCAAAACACCGTTCTCCGGTACTATGGAGAGAGCAACGGATTTGTTGGAAATCATACATACAGATGTATGTGGTCCGATGAATGTTGAGGCTCGTGGCAGATATCGTTATTTTCTCACCTTCACAGATGATTTAAGAAGATATGGGTATATCTACTTAATGAAACATAAATCTGAAACATTTGAAAAGTTCAAAGAATTTCATAGTGAAATTGAAAATCATCGTAACAAGAAAATAAAATTTCTACGATCTGATCGTGGAGGAGAATATTTGAGTTACGAGTTTGGTCTACATTTGAAACAAAGCGGAATAGTTTCGCAACTCACGCCACCTGGAACACCACAGCGTAATGGTGCGTCCAAACGTCGTAATCGTACCTTACTAGATATGGTGCGATCTATGATGTCTCTTACTGATTTACCGCTATCGTTTTGGGGTTATGCTTTAGAGACGGCCGCGTTCACATTAAATAGGGCACCATCGAAATCCGTTGAGACGACGCCTTATGAACTGTGGTTTGGCAAGAAACCAAAGTTGTCGTTTCTTAAAGTTTGGGGCTGCGATGCTTATGTGAAAAAGCTTCAACCTGATAAGCTCGAACCCAAATCAGAGAAATGTGTCTTCATAGGATACCCAAAATAGACTGTTGGGTACACCTTCAATCACAGATCCGAAGGCAAGACATTCGTTGCCAAGAATGGATCCTTTCTAGAGAAGGAGTTTCTCTCGAAAGAAGTGAGTGGGAGGAAAGTAGAACTTGATGAGGTAACTGTACCTGCTCCCTTATTGGAAAGTAGTTCATCACAGAAACAGGTTTCTATGACACCTACACCAATTAGTGAGGAAGTTAATGATGATGATCATGGAACTTCAGATCAAGTTATTACTGAACCTCGTAGATTAACCAGAGTAAGATCCGCACCAGAGTGGTACGGTAATCCTGTTATGGAAGTCATGCTACTAGATCATGATGAAACTACGAACTATGAAGAAGCGATGGTGAGCCCAGATTCCGCAAAATGGCTAGAAGCCATGAAATCTGAGATGGGATCCATGTATGAGAACAAAGTGTGGACTTTGGTTGACTTGCCCGTTGATCGGCAAGCAATTGAGAATAAATGGATCTTCAAGAAGAAGACCGACGCTGACGGTAATGTTACTGTCTACAAAGCTCGACTTGTTGCAAAAGGTTTTCGACAAGTTCAAGGGATTGACTATGATGAGACCTTCTCACCTGTAGCGATGCTTAAGTCTGTCCGAATCATGTTAGCGATTGGCACATTTCATGATTATGAAATTTGGCAGATGGATGTCAAAACTGCATTCCTGAATGGATTTCTGGAAGAAGAGTTGTATATGATGCAACCGGAAGGTTTTGTCGATCCAAAGGGAGCTAACAAAGTGTGCAAGCTCCAGCGATCCATTTATGGACTGGTGCAAGCCTCTCGGAGTTGGAATAAACGCTTTGATAGTGTGATCAAAGCATTTGGTTTTGTACAGACTTTTGGAGAAGCCTGTATTTACAAGAAAGTGAGTGGGAACTCTGTAGCATTTTTGATATTATATGTGGATGACATATTACTAATTGGAAATGATATAGAATTTCTGGATAGCACAAAGGGATACTTGAACAAAAGTTTTTCTATGAAAGACCTCGGTGAAGCTGCTTACATATTGGGCATCAAGATCTATAGAGATAGATCAAGACGCTTAATTGGACTTTCACAAAGCACATACCTTGACAAAGTTTTGAAAAGGTTCAAAATGGATCAAGCAAAGAAAGGGTTCTTGCCTGTGTTACAAGGTGTGAAGTTGAGTAAGACTCAATGCCTGACCACTGCAGAAGACCGAGAGAAGATGAAAGATGTTCCCTGTGCTTCAGCCATAGGCTCTATCATGTATGCAATGTTGTGTACTAGACCTGATGTGTGCCTTGCTATAAGTCTAGCAGGGAGGTACCAAAGTAATCCAGGAGTGGATCACTGGACAGCGGTCAAGAACATCCTGAAATACCTGAAAAGCACTAAGGAATGTTTCTCGTTTATGGAGGTGACAAAGAGCTCATCATAAATGGTTACGTTGACGCAAGCTTTGACTCTGATCCGGACGATTCTAAATCGCAAACCGGATACGTGTTTATATTAAACGGTGGAGCTGTCAGTTGGTGTAGTTCTAAACAAAGCGTCGTGGCGGGATCTACGTGTGAAGCGGAGTACATAGCTGCTTCGGAAGCAACAAATGAAGGAGTGTAGATGAAGGAGTTCATATCCGATCTAGGTGTCATACCTAGTGCACCGGGTCCAATGAAAATCTTTTGTGACAATACTAGTGCAATTGCCTTGGCAAAGGAATCCAGATTTCACAAGAGAACCAAGCACATCAAGAGACGCTTCAATTCCATCCGTGATTTAGTCTAGGTGGGAGACATAGAAATTTGCAAGATACATACGGATCTGAATGTTGCAGACCCGTTGACTAAGCCTCTTCCACGAGCAAAACATGATCAGCACCAAGGCTCCATGGGTGTTAGAATCATTACTGTGTAATCTAGATTATTGACTCTAGTGCAAGCGGGAGACTGAAGGAAATATGCCCTACAGGCAATAATAAAGTTATTATTTATTTCCTTATTTCATGATAAATGTTTATTATTCATGCTAGAATTGTATTAACCGGAACATGTGTGAATACATAGACAAACAGAGTGTCACTAGTATGCCTCTACTTGACTAGCTCGTTAATCAAGATGGTTAAGTTTCCTAACCATATACATGAGTTGTCATTTGATTAACGGGATCACATCATTAGGAGAATGATGTGATTGACTTGACCCATTCTGTTAGCTTAGCACTTGATCGTTTAGTTTGTTGCTATTGCTTTCTTCATGATTTATACATGTTCCTATGACTATGAGATTATGCAACTCCCGTTTACCGGAGGAACACTTTGTGTGCCACCAAACGTCACAATGTAACTGGGTGATTATAAAGGTGCTCCACAGGTGTCTCCAAAGGTACTTGTTGGGTTGGTGTATTTCGAGATTAGGATTTGTCACTCCAATTGTCGAAGAGGTATCTCTGGGCCCACTCGGTAATGCACATCACTATAAGCCTTGCAAGCATTGCAACTAATGAGTTAGTTGCGGGATGATGTATTACGGAACGAGTAAAGAGACTTGCCGGTAATGAGATTGAACTAGGTATTGAGATACCGACGATCGAATCTCGGGCAAGTAACATACCGATGACAAAGGCAACAATGTATGTTGTTATGCGGTCTGACCGATAAAGATCTTCGTAGAATATGTAGGAGCCAATACGGGCATCCAGGTCCCGCTATTGGTTATTGACCAGAGACGTTTCTCGGTCATGTCTACGTAGTTCTCGAACCCGTAGGGTCCGCACGCTTAACGTTCATTGACGATATAGTACTATATGAGTTATGTATGTTGATGTCCGAATGTTGTTCGGAGTCCGGGTTGAGATCACGGACATGACAAGGAACTCCGGAATGGTCCGGAGATAAAGTTTGATATATGGGATAGTAGTGTTTGATCTCTGGAAGGGTTCTTGAATTCACCGGAAGGGGTTCCAGATGTTTCCCGAAATGTTTGGGCATGAGAACACTTTATCTGGGCCAAAGGGGAAAGCCCACGAGGCTTTGGAAAGTGCAAAAGGAAGTTTTGCGGAGACCAGAGGCTAGACGCCAGGAACCCTGGCGTCTAGGGGGTAGACGCCGGGAACCCTGGCGTCTAGCCCTTGAGTCCGAGAAGGACTCTTGCCTTTCGGGTGAAACCGACTTTGAGGAGGCTTTTATTCCAAGTTTCGACCCCAGGGCTCAACATATAAATAGAGGGGTAGGGCTAGCACCAAAGACAGATCAAGAAACACCAAGCCGTGTGCCGGAAACCCCATCCCCTCTAGTTTATCCTCCGTCATAGTTTTCGTAGTGCTTAGGCGAAGCCCTGCGGAGATTGTTCTTCACCAACACCGTCACCACGCCTTCGTGCTGTCGGAACTCATCTACTACTTCGCCCCTCTTGCTGGATCGAGAAGGCGAGGACGTCACCGAGCCGAACGTGTGCAGAACTCGGAGGTGCCGTGCTTTCGGTACTTGGATCGGTCGGACGTGAAGGCGTACGACTACATCAACCGCGTTGATATAACGCTTCCGCGAACGGTCTACGGGGGTACGTAGACAACACTCTCCCCTCTCGTTGCTATGCATCACCATGATCTTGCGTGTGCGTAGGAATTTTTTTGAAATTACTACGTTCCCCAACACATATAATCCAAGTATGTAAAGTATGTTAGCTCATGCCTCTCCCTCATATAAAATTGCAACAATGATTACCGGTTTAGTTATCAATTGCCTAGGGACAAATAACTTTCTTGTGTGACAAAATGCTCTCTACTAAACAACTAACTTTTATTATCTCGCAAAGTACTCCTAGTTTTATTCTTGCAAAGTAGTTCTAGCATCACACCTACAAAATAGTTTCATACTTGTTTTAGGTAAAGCAAACGTCAAGTGTGCGTAGAGTTGTATCGATGATCGACAGAACTTGAGGGAATATTTGTTCTACCTTTAGCTCCTCGTTGTGTTTGACACTCTTATTTATCAAAAAAGGCTACAAATGACCCCATATACTTGTGGGTTATCAAGGGGCCCACCAGGTGCCCACAAGGCACTAGGGCGCGCCCTGGTGGCTTGTGGGGCCCCTGGCCATCCTTTGTGGCCCATCGTATGGTATATAATCCCATTTTCCCTAGAAAAAAATAAGGAGAAGACTTTTGGGATGAAGCACCGCCGTCTCGAGGCGGAACTTGGGCAGGAGCCCTTTTGCTCCCCGATGGAGCTATTTTCCAAGGGATACTTCCCTCTGGGAGGGGGAAATCGAAGCCATCGACATCACCAACAACCCTCTCATCATGGCAGGACCAATCTTCATCAGCATCTTCACCAGCACCATCTCATCTCAAACCCTAGTTAATCTCTTGTATTCAATCTTTCTCTCAAAACCTCAGATTGGTACATGTGGGTTTCTAGTAGTATTAATTACATCTTGTAGTTGATACTAGTTGATTTATTTGGTGGAAGATTGTGACGCCCCGAGACCGATGCACTAGGTGTCTTCCAGTTATTCTCCGATGTTGCCATGTGATGTGCTTGCATGTTGCATTTCCTCATGTCATCATGTGCATTGCATCATCATGTTTTCAAAACTTGCATTCGTTCTGGTCTCCTCGTTCTCTCCGTTGTCCGTTCTGAACCCAGACACACTTGCACGCGCCCACGACACCTCCGAAATATTATTTTATAAGTGGCTGGAAAATGTTCTCGAATTGGGTTGAAAGTTGGCGTGCGCTCTTATTATAGTGTAGGTAGGCCGCCTGCCAAGTTTCATCGCTTTCGGAGTTCGTTTGACGCCCCAACGGATAACTATAACGGCAGTATAGCCGGTCTATCGTCGGACGTTTTCGATCTTTGGAAACCGTGCCGGGCTACATCTCTCCCCTCTTCTCTCAGACCAACCCGCTCTCCACAGTCCACCTAGGCCCATGCCTACCCCTTTTTGCACAGTGCATCGGACCCTCCTTGCACGCGCGTCCGAATGCTATCCCGGACCCGACCCGGGTAGTCGTCACCGTTGGTTCCAGTTCATCCCCAAACGTCTACAAAACATCTCCGTTTTGTTGATTGGGCTCCCTAGCCTAATTATCACGGACCATACGATTACGATCGGAGAGACCTAACCGCCCCAAAATAATCTGTTTTACCATATATATAGGCCTCCTTGTTCATTTATAGACCAAACCCTAGCCCTAGCTGTCCCATCCATCAAATCCTCCGCCGCCGCCACTCCACTAAATTCCCCTCGGGATCCATCCCCAAATAACCAGCCTCCATCTTCCCCGATCCAAAATCCTCCCCGACCGCCTCCCTTGTCTGGCGTGCTTGGCCAATCAGGTCGCCCGAGCCCCGAGCTCCTCACTGCGCCAGTATCCTTGGAGCCACGAGCCTTCCCGTGCTCCTCCACCTCGCCTCGTTGTCCGGCGACCAGCGCTGCTGCCGGCGATCATGAGATGAGCACCGCTACCCTTCTCCTCCTCCTGTTGTTTATCTTCCTCCCTCGTCTTACCTCCTTGCCTCTCTTCTCTGTTCAAACAGGAGCTCGCCGCCTCGACCGCCTCGCATCGGCTCGATCCGGACGGGAACCGGCCTCGTCAACCTGAGCCATGCCCGCGCCTCCCAAGGAGCCCCTCGTCGCCGCGTCCCGAAACGCCGTTGTTGCCCCATCCCCAACCCTTTCATCAACCATGGCTGTCATAGCCGAAGCCCTGCTCCTTCCCCTGCCTCACCCAGTCCGTCTGTCTTCGCTGTTCCCGTGCCCAGCACCTGCTCCACCCCGCTGCTGCCGTTCTCCGGCCATGGAGCCTCGGCCTCCTCTGCTACCCGCGACGCCCAAGGGCTCGTCCTCGCCACTTCCAAGCGACCTTGACTCCGAGCCAAGTCCCTGCGCCTCCGGCCTTGTCCCTGCCTCCAGGTCGCCGCTCTGCCGCCGGAGACCAAACTGCCGGAGCCCAAGCCCCTGCGCCTCTCCGCCGCCCCGCCAAGTCCCTCTGCTGCGTCGCCCGCCCGCTCGCTTCCTCTGCTTCGAACGAGACGACCAGCGCCGCCCCCCTCGTTGACTTGTCCAGCGCCAGCCTGGACGAGTGCTCCACGCGGGCCCTCCTCTACCTCGCCAAGTCCCCAGCGCCCAGCCGGCTGCTTCCTTCCTGGGCTTGGCCCATGGGTGAGCAGCCCCCCGGCTTTTCCTCTGTTGGGCTTCCTGTTTAGATGCGGCCCGTATCATGTTTTTTTCAGCCATGCGAATTTAGCTATTATCCAGAGTTTGCCTGTTTTACAGAAAACCCCTTGCACTTCATGCATATCCTAACTAATTAACCGTGCATCGGATTAAAACAAACTTTATATGTAAAATGTCTAGAATTTTGTCTAGTTTAATAGTATCCAACTTTCATCTATGTTTAAAATGTTTAAACTTGTTGTTTGCAGTAATTTGCCTATTGCCATGCTAAAATGATTTAATTCATAACTAATTAACCGTAACTCTGAATTTAACAAACTTTATATGTAAATGGGGTGGAAAAATGTCTAGTTTAACATGGTGGCATCAATTTGCATGTTTAACAACCCTAAAATTGTTTTTAGGGCAGAACAGTACCAAACCTTAAAACATGCACATGCGGATTTACCAGAATTGTTGTTCGTTGTTTCTGGCCTCATTTAAACTTGCCTAGATAGGTAGTTTTCATTTGCTTCACCCTCTTGCCATGTTTAACAATATTTAATATTGTTGGGTACATAAACAAGATCGAACTAAATAAGTCACATGGTGTTTCGTCAATATGCAACAGAGTTGCATACGGAGCTTCACTTAATTTGTAGGGTTGTTTGTGCACTTTGCCATGCCATGCCTCATTAAACCGGACATGCATCATACTTGGTTGTGCATCATGCCATGTTGAGGTGATGGTTGTTTACTATGTTGTTTGCTTCTTTCCGGGTTACTTCTCGCGTTAGCTTCGGGTTCCGTTCCGGAGTTGTGTGGATTCGTTCGACTACGTCCGTTTGTCTTCTTCATGGACTCGTTCTTCTTCCTTGCGGGATCTCAGGCAAGATGACCATACCCTCGAAATCACTTCTATCTTTGCTTGCTAGTTGCTCGCTCTATTGCTATGCCTATGCCGCGATACCTACCACATGCTTTATCATGCCTCCCATATTGCCATGTCAAGCCTCTAACCCACCTCGTCCTAGCAAACCGTTGTTTGGCTATGTTACCGCTTTGCTCAGCCCCTCTTATAGCATTGCTAGTTGCAGGTGAAGATTTGAAGTTTTTTCATTGTTGGAACATGGATATTTTATAGGGATATCACAATATCTCTTATTTAATTAATGCATCCATATACTTGGTAAAGGGTGGAAGGCTCGGCCTTATGCCTAGTGTTTTGTTCCACTCTTGCTGCCCTAGTTTCCGTCATACCGGTGTTATGTTCCTTGATTTTGCGTTCCTTACACGGTTGGTTTATAATGGGAACCCCTTGACAGTTCGCCTTGAATAAAACTCCTCCAGCAAGGCCCAACCTTGGCTTTACCATTTGCACTAACAACCTACCACCTTCTCTTGGGTTCTGTAGACTCAAGGGTCGTCTTTATTTTAACCCCCCCGGGCCAGTGCTTCTCGAAGTGTTGGTCCAAAATGGGCAGCCTGCGGGGCCACCTAGGGGAAACTTGAGGGTTGGTTTTACTCGTAGCTTGACCTATCCGGTGTTGCCCTGAGAACAAGATATGTGCAGCTCCTATCAGGTTGTCGGCACATCGGGCGGCTTTGCTGGTTTAGTTTTACCATCGTCGAGATGTCTTGTAACCGGGATTCCGAGTCTGATCGGATTGTCTTGGGAGAAGGAATATCCTTCGTTGACCATGAGAGCTTGTGATGGGCTAAGTTGGGACACCCCTGCAGGGTTTTGAACTTTCGAAAGCCGTGCCCGCGGTTATGGGCAGATGGGAATTTGTTAATGTCCGGTTGTAGAGAACCCGAAACTTATCTTAATTAAAATGCATCAACCGCGTGTGTAGCCGTGATGGTCTCTTCTCGGCGGGGTCCGTGAAGTGAACACGGTGTTGGAGTTATGCTTGATCGTAGGTTGTTCTAGGATCACTTCTTGATCATAGTTTCTCGACTGTGCTTTGCCTTCTCTTCTCGCTCTCTTTTGCGTATGTTAGCCACCATATATGCTAGTGCTTGCTGCAGTTCCACCTCACATACCTTTTCCCTACCCATAAGCTTAAATAGTCTTGATCACGAGGGTGTGAGATTGCTGAGTCCCCCTGACTCACAGATACTTCCAAAACCAGCTTGCAGGTGCCGATGATATCGTGCAGGTGGCGCAACCGAGCTCAAGGAGGAGCTCGATGAAGACCTTGTTCGTTGCGTTGTTCCATTTCCAGTTGATCAGTAGTGGAGCCCAGTTGGGGCGATCGGGGATCTGTAGCATTAGGGGTAGTCTTCTTTTATTTTGGTTCTGTAGTCGGACCTTGATTGTATCTGGTTGATGTAATGCTTTATTCATGTATTGTGTGAAGTGGCGATTGGAAGCCAACCCTGTATCTTTTTCTTATTCAGTACATGGAATGTGTAATGATTACCCCTCTTGCGACATTGCCTTCAATGCGGTTATTCCTCTAAGTCGTGCTCCAACACGTGGGAGATATAGCCGCATCGAGGGTGTTACAAAGATTAAATGTTCAAATCCTTGATGCTATTCAATAACCCTCTGAGCTTGGACATGAACATGACTTGTGAGTAGTTACTTTTGTTCCCGAGGACATGGGAGAAGTCTTGTCAGAAGTAATCATGTGAATTTGGTATTCGTTCGATATTTTGATGATATGTATGTTGTTGCTTCCTTTAGTGGTGTTGGCTGATTTGGATCCATATGTTTCATGCTATGGTTAGATTTATCTTAATTCCTCTTTCGTAGTTGCAGATGCTTGTGAGAGGGGTTAATCATTAGTGGGAGGCTTGTTCAAGTAAGAACAGCACCCAAGCACCGGTCCACCCACATGTCAAATTATCGAAGTAGCGAACGTGAATCAAATGAACATGATGAAAGTGACTAGATGAAATTCTCGAGTGTCCTGAAGAATGCTTTGCTTATTATAAGAGACCGTTTCGGCCCGTCCTTTCCTATAAAAAGGATTAGGCTACCTCATGGATGATCACTTTGGCAAACCAATGCACTGACTTAATTGTAGTATCTTCGCCAATTCGAAGATACTCGTTGGCATAGTCAGCCGAAATGCCATATGCAATCACCCGCATAGCTGCCGAGATTTTTTGATATGCACCATAACCCAACAGACCGCGGTGTTTCACCTTTGAGTAAAAAACCGAGAATTGTCCTTGCAAGCTTGCACAATTTTTACGAAGAGGGATTGACGCCTTCGATACCTTCTTTGGAAGAGGTGCGGCAGATAGGTAGGATTGTCCGCGAAGTAGTCTTGAATCAACATCATGTACCCGAGATGGCGGTTGTGAGGAATGCAAAGACGACCGATGATTGATCCTCGCCATCTTTTGCGATTTCGATCCTCTACCTGCTTCACGGCTAGCACCAGCACCACCATCTGCTGCCGATGGCGCTCGAGCATCAACTCCACATCCGAGTCATCGGACGAGGACGAATCCTCGAGAAAAAATTGCTCCCAAGGGCTCAAATCCATCTACAAAACTGCATCCGAGCTCGCATCAACGAAATTACAACACCTGCGGTCGAACTACAAGGGGCAGAAAAGGGGCTCACCGGCTACGGTCAAATCGGGGCGACTCGGCGAATCCGGGGCGGGCAGCGACTCGGCACGGTCGATCCGGGGCGGTGGTGACCCGGGGGCGGCTTGGCTCGGTGGATCTGGGGCGCTGGCAAGTGGACCCGGGTGTAGTATGGCCCGATGGTGCAATTTCGCAAGCAGAAATGGCTGGAATCGCAGGCAGCGGGCCGGTGGCGATGGTGGCGGGCGGCTGCAGGAGGGGATGTGAGCAACACGCGCACTTAAATGTCCCTCCCGCCAACCGCTTTCACGGGATACAGGGCACCGACGGGGCGGGGGGAGGCGAACTTGGGTTCTCGCAGATCGGAGGGGGCAATTTACCGCGCCCCTCAAAAAAAATTTAAGGGTCGGACGCATTTACGATTTTTGTTCGGGTCACTTTTTTTACCTAAAACCATAAATTGGCGGTTATTTTGCGGATTGGGCGATATAAGGGGTCTGCTAGATATGCTCTTAGCCTATGTACTATCAAAGTGCAACATATTTCCTGACGATATCCAGCAATCGACCTCTGAACAAAATAATTTAAACAAGATTTGCATGCGTCGTGCACATTTTTCATGGAAGAGTGTGCTATATTGTTCGACACGTGTACCTTGCTGTAAACTATCAGGTCTTTTTCATTGTGGCACTGTATGACCCACATAACTGGAAAACCATCATCGTGTCTGCCTTGTGCATCCTATAATTAATATATTTGTACTGTATGATATGCAAAACAATTAACCTAAGCATATGGTGCAAACCTGTATTTTTGAAGGTGAGTCTTCCGATAGTATTTCTGGAATTTGTCATAAACCCTAATTCCTTTGCGTGTAGTCATGAACATAACCTTCTAAATATTTTGACCCTATTTATGAAGGTGGTGATAGTTAAAAAAAGATTATAGTTATCACTCGTGCATTTCGATTTACAACACTTACTAGCACATCCCACAGTCTCCGGTGCGGGTTGCCACCTTTCCTAATTCTGACCGTAGGGTCATATATTTCAACATTATGCCCGGTAAAATTAACAACAATCGGGACCCATCGTCCATATGAAATGAATGGGATAAACAACTGATTTGAAAAAATGTAACAAAAATCAGCATCAGTACAGTTGACCGTGATGTATTTTGTTTGGCAACACAACATGCTTCAAATTTGTTATTTATTTTGACATCGAGCAGCATACCTGCTCAGCTTGTTGTAGGGGTAGTTGTTTGAACATACGGCAATCTTGCTGTGGTTGCACCGATCGTGTGGTAACAACAGCTCCCTATTCAAAACACGTGCGAGTTACCAAAAAGTGGTGATCTCCAAAATCCAAGCTAAATAGGTAATTGTTTAAGGACGCGACTAACACCTGACTAGTCGCTCGTTTGCAACAGGTCAGAACGATCCTAGTCCACCTTCCTCCCAAAGCAGAACAATTAATTTCCACTAATCATGCATGCAGCCGAGCATGCAAAACTCGCTCCATGCGTGTGTAATTTCCCGTCTTTCCTCTAATAAACAAGGGACAAATGCATTTTTGCCCCTAGTTAAAACCTCCTCATGGGTTTTGCCTTTAGTTTTTGATTCAACTAAGTTTTGCTCTTAGATTTTCCTCCAAGGTTGCCTGAATGCCCTTTGACCGCTTGACAAATACTTTGAAAATTCAGAACAAATTGATATGAACTCAGAAAAATGCAAATTAGATATCAAAATGTACATATAAACATTATCTTTATGTGTATGTCATTTTGCATTCAGGACAAAAGTACCATTTAAACTACCTAAGGTTATTAATGTAATTAACATTATTAAAATAAAAATGTATAAACAATACTTTTTCAGTAATAAAAATTACATGCGAATATAGGTGATGTTTTCTGAACATCTTGATATCTTATTTGAATTTTTCTGAGTTCATATCAACTTGTTATGAAGTTTCAAAATAATGGTCAAAGTAATGTTTTTATGCCTTTTTATTTTTATTCATGTAGGTGATGTTTGTATCAACTTGAAATAAGATATCTATTCATGTTCAAAATAAGTATCAGGATGTTTAGAAAAAATACTTGAGTTCATATCAACTTGATATCTTATTTTTATGCCTTTTTATTTTAAAGTCCTTAATGCAAATGATATGCACATAAAGATAATGTTTGTCTGAGCATTTTGATATCTTATTTGTATTTTTTCGAGTTATATGATTTTTTTATGAATTTTCAAAGTATTGGTCAAACGATCAAAGGGCATTCAGGTGACCTTGGGGGCAAAACCGGGCAGAGTCGAAGAGTAAGGGCAAACCCCGTGGGTAGGTTCCAACTAGGGGTAAAAATGCAATTGTCCCAATAAACAAAATTACAAGCAAAAAAATAAAACACTGATGTCAGCAAAGATTTCATCTAAAGTATAAAATTCAAAATATTTTGTAGCTCAAACCATCAGTTCAATTGAAAAACTGTTTTCACATAAAAGATTCGTGGCAACGAGGCCTTCAAAACTAGATCCCATGTTGGTACGTTCCAACTTTTTTTGAGGTAAAAAGTTACCATGCCTATGCAATGTAAGTTATCACTGTTATGGTGCATAAATTATCATGTTGTTTACACGGAAAATTTCTGGGCATGAAAATGGTTCCTTTAACTTTCTCTTCACATGCACATGCGTGCTTGCAATAGAGTGAGAAAAAAATCTGGTATCATCCTAGATTCTCCCATATTTCGAAACTTTAGTTTACAGCTCAAATCGTCGGTCTGATCAAAAAATCGTTGTCACATCAAAAAAAGCTGCCACTACGAGACCTACGAAACTAAATACCATGTTGATATGTTATGATGACCTTTTTTCCATGCAAATAGTTACCCGCCCGAGCTAATTAAGTTATCAACTTTGGTGTGTGTATTATCATGATGTATACACATGAGTTACCGTGGTATGTTTTCAATAACTTTTTTTACCGAGGCAAAGTTACCACGGTATTTGTGCATGAGTTATCATGCCCGCGGTTTGTATATTACCACGCTATTTACACATTAGTTATCGAGGGTATGTTTTCAAACAACTTCATCCCCCGTGGTCAAATCTACCATGGTGTTTATACGTGCGTTATAAAGTCAATTGTGTGTATATTACCTTTCTATTTACGCATAAGTTATCGAGAAAGGGTATGTTTTCAAACAACTTCCTCGCCTTCGCCCACCGGCCCTCCTCGGGTCAAACTTCCCACGGTGTTTGTGCGTGCGTTATCATGTATACTGTGTGTATAGTACCATGCTATTTACATGGAAATTATCGGGGTATGTTTTCAAACAACCCACCCGAGTCAAAGTTACTGTGGTGTTTGTGCGTGAGTTATCAGGTTTGTTGTGTGTATGTTACCATGCTTTTTACAAAGAATTTAGAATGCTATTTTCAACAACTCCCCCAAAGTAAAAAATAGTTATCATGTCTAGGTTAACTAAGTTATCAACACTGTTGTGTGTGTATTACCATCCTAGCACACATGAGTTGTCGGGGAAGGGCGGTTCAACAATTTTATCCCTTGTTAAAAAATTATTACACTTTGGCTAACTAAGTTATCAACTCTGTTGTGTGTATATTATCATGTTGTTTTTCCATATAAGTTACCCGTGTATGTTCGTCAACAACTTTTTTCTTGGGTCAAAAAGTTATCATGCTGTTTATGCATGAATTATCAGCCATGCCATCAGTGCATTACCATGCATTTACATCGAAGTTACTGCGGTATATCTCAACAACTCACCCACCCTGGGTATGTTTTCAAAAGAAAAATCCCGAATCAAAGTTACCGTGTAGTTTGTACTTAAGTCATCAAGTAAACGATGCATATTTTATCATGCTATTTATGCAGAAATTACCAGGGGTATATTCTTCAACAACTTTTTTCTGGGTTAATTATTTTGTGGTGTTTGCATGTAAGATAAAAAGTTTGCGATGATTACAGGGTTGTGTACTTTTTTCCTTGGGCGGAAGTTATGATGATGATGGTACATCAGTTATCAAATCTATGATCATAAATTATCATTTCATTCACAAAAAAATTACCGGGTTATATTTCAACAACGTGTTTGTGCTTCTATAAAAAACCTTCTCGCAATAGGGAAAAGAAAATCTCAGAAAAGGAGTGGAAAAAACAGCCAAAAATCCTAAGACAACAACGTTACACGATTTATGACCGATGACAAGATCCAGAAAAAATATAAAAAATGAAATTGTGCCCTATGCAAAGAAAATGCACTGGCAGCATTCGTAAAAAATAACAGCAAGCTAACCTAAATCTGAACACTACAAAATGACTTCTCTTGGTGGTAGAGAATTTGGAATTAAGCATCCAGGTTGCACATTCGATTCACACTGCCTTTTTGACGAGAAAAAATATAGTGAAGGGAAAAAAGAGAACCGAGAACCGGTAGATACAACGGTTTTTAACAGAATGCAATAAAAATCTCTAGTGGAGGAGCGGATCGGGGGGGGGGGGGGGGGGGGGGGGGGGGGGCGTGCGATGCGAATCGCTCGACAGTTGGGTCATTCATATCTGAAGCGAACGTCTGACTAGTCGGAAATTAGTTTTAATAATACAATTAGTGGCACTGACAATTGTTTCTTAATCAGGAATGTGTTTTGTGTTTGAGCCCCAATCTGCCATAATTGCGACATTGCAAAGTCACATGAACTTGGCATCAACTGCCCCTTCGGGGAGCAACACTTCAACAAATTCCTGATCTGTTAACTTACATCCTCTTATGATGACTTTCGTTGAAGACTCCGCATAACAACTGAATTCGATGGTACTTGACATTTCTATCCACTGTGTGGGTATCAAGAACGTGCTGCTTATATATAAGTGTTGTTTCTTTCTTGTTGGTCTTCCTTGTCTCGACACATTCAGAGATACCGTCAAAATTATCATCCTTCTTATCAAACCTTTTTTGCTCTTAATTTCACAGTTGTATTGATACTCCCTACAAGTATGAATCTATGACCTTCTTGGATTGGAAACCGGATAGTTGGTTTCCTGAAAGTGGAACTTGCTCCCGGGTGATTTTAGTAATTAATAACAACATATAAGTCATTGATCCAATGCTTATTGATAATATATTTCAGAGAAGATCAATGATTCGCATGGCAAGGACTAGTGAATGTCGACCCCTCAAAATTCTAAGGACAAAGGTTGGCAAAGCTCCAAGACTCTACATTTTTGGTTAAGTGATCCAAGATCACATTGAGTCCATATAAAAGCCAATACTATTAAAAGGGGATGAGTTTTTGATCATGACTCAATTGTTCAAGTGCTTAGTGGTTTTGTTCCAGAATCCTCAATCACTTCTCCACATCACTCCTATCCAAAACCCTAAAATCCATCTCGGTCCAACCGAGAAGTTCCCATCCAGACCCACCGAGATGACCCTATACATAGCCACATGCCAAACCCTAACGTTTCCGTACAACCGAAATGGATTTTGGTCTCATCGAGATGCCCTAACCAAGTTTCTGTGATGAAGTTGCTTCATTTCGGAATCACCGAGATGAACCAATCGGAATTTCCGAAACGAGGTCTTGTCCTGGCCATTGCACTTCGCTCACACTGAGTCGTTCTGTTCGGTCTCACAAAAAAGCCTAACGGTCAAGTATTTTACACTAGTCGTTCTCACCGAGATTTTCATGTCGGTGTCACTGAGTTGGGTCAAATACTTGTAACGGTTGGATTTTTGGTGTTGCCTATTTGTACCCCTCCACCACCACCTACTCTTAGTGAGAGCCATCAGAACAAACCACAACTTCCACTACTCATTTTTTGAGAGAGAAGCACCTACTCATGTGTTGAGATCAAAAGATTCCAATCCAACCATTTGAACCTTGATTTCTAGCCTTTTCCAAGTTGTTTTCCATTCAATCCTCTCTTCTACCAAAGCCAAATCTGTGAGAGACTCTTTGAGTGTTGGGGAGACTATCATTTGAAGCACAAGAGCAAGGAGTTCATATTCAACAACACCGTCTATTACCTTTTGGAGAGCGGTGTCTCCTAGATTGGTTAGGTGTCACTTGGGAGCCTCCAAGATATTGTGGAGTTGAACCAAGGAGTTTGTAAGGGCAAAGAGATCGCCGACTTTGTGAAGATCTACATGAGTGATTATAGTCCTTCGTGGGCGTAAGCCATGATGGAATAGACATGGTCGCTTCTTCGTGGACCCTTCGTGGGTGGAGCCTTCTGTGGACTCACGCAACCGTTACCCTCCATGGGTTGAAGTCTCCATCAATGTGGATGTACGATGGCAGCACCTATCAGAACCACGACAAAAATCATCATGTCTTCATTGTGTTTGATTTCTCTGGTCCCTCCTTTACGTTTATACGCAAATTCTTTACTTTTCGCTGCTCAACTCTTATACTTGCATGTGTAGGGTGTACTTGACTTGCACTACAAGAAATATGTCAACTTGTGACCTTGACTATTGGTCACTGAATGGTCATTATTTTTCATTTGTGACCTTTTTGTGACCAAAAACAGATGGTCAAAAGCTGATGGTCGTAAATTGAAACTAACGACCTTCTCTGTGACAAGGTCATAGACGTTTACGACCAAAATATGCCTACTATTTTATTTGGTCACTAGCAGCCTCCCCAGGCCACGTAGGCATCCGACGTGGCAATCTGATGTGGCACAAGAATCGGCCCGGTCCAATTAGGTGTCTATATGGGCCGAGCCCATTAATTCAGCCCATTTATTATTATTTTTTCCTATCAATTTTTGGTCGATTTCATGGGCCTAGCCCAACATTCCAGCCTTTTTATTTTTGAGCCGTGGGCTTTTTATCTCAAGAGTTTCATTTATATATATATAATTGGTTCACTAGTCAAGTGGGTCCACATTGTCAGGTACTAGGTCCTAGTTGTCAGGGCCATATTCTTCATTTTTTTAAACTATACCTACTATTAAAGGGAATAGGTATTCTTGGTTTGGTTTAGTCCTTTTCGTTTGGTTTACACCCTAAGGGATTTGGGTCAGGTACTTGTACGTTGATGGGTCTTTTATGGGATTTTATAGAAACCGTGAAAAATAATTGGGTCTAAATAAATCAACATTGTGGAAATTAAACACATGACCTCCTCTCTAGCTCTTCAATGTAACAACCAACGACCTATGCGCCTTTCACATTTACTAATCCCAACTCGCTTTAAATATACGAGTGGTAGTGATCATGTTTAGGGCGAGCTAATTAAGCGAATGAGCTAATAAAGGAAGGATTGTGGGCTTGAATAGAATATTTAAACGGATGTGGCTAATTAAAGAAAGGATTATGGGTAAACTGGTGGAATAACTAAAAGAAAGATTGTGATCTTAATAAAGTTTACATGAAAGATTTGAGGTAAAAAGGTAAGATAATTAAAAGAAAGATATGCAGGCTTCGATGTGTCGAGGCTACTAAATTAGAAAAGGAAGGATCTGATTCCCGACTAGAAAAAATGAGGACATCATGATAATTAATGAAATGATTATACTTAAATGCCATTAAAAATTGTACTTAAATGAAATCAGTTGGAGATTATGCCCGACAAAGAAAATATGAACACAGCTAAATTGCAACGTATTTTTTTATGTTCATTTTGTACAAAGATGTTGTGTTGCAGCATGTTCTTCACAGTGAATCCGATGTTGTGGGATGTTATGCTTGCACAAAAATATCAATTTTTTCCGTTGCAACGCACGGGCATATGTGCTAGTTTAACATAAATAAATAGCTAGTATTGAAATTGGTACACAGAAAATACACGAAATACTTCAAATATTATCAACCATTAAAGTGCTACATCATAGAACACACGTCCAAATGTGATCAGCATCAAGATTACAATCAGATAGCAAGCTCTGCAAGTATACAATCAGATGACAAGCTCTACAAGTGTACAATCACATGAGCCAAGTTCTGCTACATCATACTACTGTCAGAATGAGCTAGAACTATGCTTCCTCCGACTTCTTTGTCCTGATACTCGCAAAGAAACATGAAAGGCCAGCATCTGCACGTTATAGAACAAAATGTTTAGGAGCAAAATAAAAGTAAATCTAACAGCATATTTAATAGTAAATAACAGAATAATGCAATAAATTGGTACAGAGCAAGGTACATACCACAGGGCAGGTCAACAATAAATTGGTACTAAATCCAGAAATAACCATCTGAAATGAACTTAATGAGACATTTTAGAAGCAACTTGACAGTTAACAGAAATGTTTGTATTGGACACATCCAGAACTAGAACTGAAATCATTTACTCTATCAAGCATTTCTACAATGATGCAGCACACAAGAAAAGAGAGATGCACAACAGAGCACCATCATATATCACACAACATGGACACTCTTTGAACAAGCAGTGTTTCGGTCTAAAACCACAGTCAATTTCAGAAGCATGTCGAATAACTAAACATACATACATGTGAATAACTAAACATACATACATGTGTATATAGAAGCAGTAGAAGCAAATAATAACTAGAACATGATAAGCTTAGATTCAAGTGATCATGAGACACCAATATAAGCTTAGAATTCACAAGTACACATTAATTGTAATCACTTAGTAGTTATCCGCCTAAGCAAACACAGAAGTACAATGCTTGAGATACATGTATGCAGCAAGAAAAACAAGCAATGTGATGACAGTATGAGCGCACAATAATTCTAGGAGTAAAAAGAACATAAATAATACAACAATCTCTGGAACACCTAGGTAGTAACTAGTATGGTTGCTTGCTGTTCGTGAGTATCAACCATCTGTATGTGTGTACATCAAAAAGAAAACAACAGGATTCAATTCATCTTGCCCATATACAGCAACCAGTAGACATCAAACATCATTAGATTACCACAAACTGAAATACGAAATCACGATGATAGGTCCACATGCTTCTGTTGTCAGCATGATAAATTGATATGCATGGAACTTGCATGATGTTTGATGAACTTTGTGCACTACTGTATTGATATGCATCAGTTCCAAATTGGTTGTGCACTACTGTTGTCAGCATGATAAATTGATATGCACTGCTGTTGTTGCTGCTGTTAAACAAATCAATACTGCTACTCCTGAGAGCAATTCCTACTCCAGCAGAGAAAGTTTACTCCTAGGAGTATACTGGAAAAGTTTACTCCAGCAGACAAAGAGAAGAGAAGAGAGAAGAGAAATAAAAACTTAACAGCAACAACAACTCCTATATTACTATTGTCCTACACTAAACTACTGCAACCAGTACTGATGCAAGCTTAACAGCAGCAGCAAGTGCAATACTACTGCTGTCTAGAGTACTGAGGCAAGCAATAGACTACTGCTACCTCTTGAGCTTGCGTTGGATTTCCCCGAAGAGGAAAGGATGATGCAGCAGAGTAGCGTAAGTATTTCCCTCAGTTTTTGAGAACCAAGGTATCAATCCAGTAGGAGGCCACGCTCAAGTCCCTCGTACCTGCACAAAACGATAGCTACTCGCAACCAACGCGATTAGGGGTTGTCAATCCCTTCACGGTCACTTACGAGAGTGAGATCTGATAGATATAATATTTTTGGTATTTTTGGTATAGAGATGCAAAGTGAAAAGTAAAAGGTAAAGTAAAAAGCAAAGCAAGATTAAAGTGATGGAGATTGATATGATGAGAAGAGACCCGGGGGCCATAGGTTTCACTAGTGGCTTCTCTCAAGAGCATAAGTATTCTACGGTGGGTCAACAAATTACTGTTGAGCAATTGACAGAATTGAGCATAGTTATGAGAATATCTAGGCATGATCATGTATATAGGCATCACGTCCGTGACAAGTAGACCGAAACAATTCTGCATCTATTACTATTACTCCACTCATCGACCGCTATCCAGCATGCATCTAGAGTATTAAGTTAAAAATAGAGTAACGCTTTAAGCAAGATGACATGATGTAGAGACATAAATTCATGCAATATGAAATAAACCCCATCTTGTTATCCTCGATGGCAACGATACAATACGTGCCTTGCTGCCCCTTCTGTCATTGGGAAAGGACACCGCAAGATCGAACCCAAAGCTAAGCACTTCTCCCATGGCAAGAACTACCAATCTAGTTGGCCAAACCAAACGGATAATTCGAAGAGACTTGCAAAGATAACCAATCATACATAAAAGAATTCAGAGAAGATTCAAATATTATTCATAGATAGACTTGATCATAAACCCAGAATTCATCGGTCTCAACAAACACACCGGAAAAAGAAGAAGATTACATCGAATAGATCTCCACGAGAGAGGGGGAGAACTTTGTATTGAGATCCAAAAAGAGAGAAGAAGCCATCTAGCTAATAACTATGGACTTGAAGGCCTGAGGTAAACTACTCACACTTCATCGGAGAGGCTATGATGATGTAGAAGCCCTCCGTGATGACGGCCCTCTCCGGCAGAGCTCCGGAACAGGCCCCAAGATGGGATCTTGTGGATACAGAAAGTTGCGGCGGTGGAATTAGGTTTTTGGCTCTGTCCCTGTTCGTTTGGGGGTACGTAGGTATATATAGGAGGAAGAAGTACGTCGGTGGAGCTTCGGTGGACCCACGAGGGTGGGGGGCGCGCCTGGGGGTATAGGGCGCGCCCCCTACCTCGTGCCCACCTCGAAGCTTCCTTGGCGTAGGGTCCAAGTCTCTTGGGTCATATTCGGGAAGAAAATCATTTTCCGGAAAGGTTTATTCCGTTTGGATTCCGTTTGATATTCCGTTTCTTCAAAACAGTGAAATAGGCAAAAAAAACAACAATTCTGGGCTGGGCCTCCGGTTAATAGGTTAGTCCCAAAAATAATATAAAAGTGGAAAATAAAGTCCAATATAGTCCAAAACAGTAGATAATATAGCATGGAGCAATCAAAAATTATAGATACGTTGGAGACGTATCAGGCATCCCCAAGCTTAATTCCTGCTCGTCCTCGAGTAGGTAAATGATAAAAAGAGAATTTTTGATGTGGAGTGCTACTTGGCATAATTTCAATGCAAATATTCTTAATTGTGATATGAATATTCAGATTCGAAAGATTCAAGACAAAAGTTTATATTGACATAAAAATAATAATACTTCAAGCATACTAACAAAGCAATTATGTCTTCTCAAAATAACAAGGCCAAAGAAAGTTATCCCTACAAAATCATATAGTCTGGCTATGCTCTATCTTCACCACACAAAGTATTTAAATCATGCACAACCCCGATGACAAGCCAAGCAATTGTTTCATACTCTAACTTTTTCAAAACTTTTTCAATCTTCACGCAATACATGAGCGTGAGCCATGGATATAGCAATATATGTGGAATAGAATGGTGGTTGTGGAGAAGACAAAAAGAGGGGAAGATAGTCTCACATCAACTAGGCGTATCAACGGGCTATGGAGATGCCCATCAATAGATATCAATGTGAGTGAGTAGGGATTGCCATGCAACGGATGCACTAGAGCTATAAGTATATGAAAGCTCATCAAAAGAAACTAAGTGGGTGTGCATCCAACTTGCTTGCTCACGAAGACCTAGGGCATTTTGAGGAAGCCTATCATTGGAATATACAAGCCAAGTTCTATAATGTAAAATTCCCACTAGTATATGAAAGTGACATAACGAGAGACTCTCTATCATGTAGATCATGGTGCTACTTTGAAGCACAAGTGTGGTAAAAGGATAGTAACATTGTCCCTTCTCTCCTTTTCTCTCATTTTTTTATTTGGGCCTTTTCTCTTTTTTATGGCCTCTTTTTCTTTACGTCTGGAGTCTCATCCCGACTTATGGGGGAACCATAGTCTCCATCATTATTTCCTCACTTGGGAAAATGCTCTAAAAATGATGATCATCACGCTTTTATTTTTCTTACAACTCAACAACTCGATACTTAGAACAAACATGACTCTATATGAATGCCCCCAGCGGTGTACCGGGATATGCAATGAATCAAGAGTGACATGTATGAAAGAATTATGAACGGTGGATTTGCCACAAATACGATGTCAACTACATGATCATGCTAGCAATATGACAATGATGGAGCGTGCCATAATAAACGGAACGGTGG
This sequence comes from Triticum urartu, assembly GCF_003073215.2. Lineage (NCBI taxonomy): Eukaryota > Viridiplantae > Streptophyta > Magnoliopsida > Poales > Poaceae > Triticum > Triticum urartu. Next base: position 421,261,058 of record NC_053022.1, on the reverse strand, counting down.
AAAGTTGCATGGCAATATATCTCGGAATGGCTATGGAAATTCCATGATAGGTAGGTATGGTGGCTGTTTTGAGGAAGGTATATGGTAGGTGTATGATACCGGCGAAAAGTGTGCGGTATTAGAGAGGCTAGCAATGGTGGAAGGATGGGAAAAAGTGCATATAATCCATGGACTCAACATTAGTCATAAAGAACTCATATACTTATTGCAAAAATCTAGAAGTTATCAAAGCAAAGTATTACGCGCATGCTCCTAGGGGGATAGATTGGTAGGAAAAGACCATCGCTCGTCCCCGATCGCCACTCATAAGGAAGACAATCAATAAATAAATCATGCTCCAACTTCATCACATAACGGTGCACCATACGTGCATGCTACGGGAATCACAAACTTTAACACAAGTATTCTTTAAATTCACAACTACTCAACTAGCATGACTCTAATATTATCACCTCCATATCTCAAAACAATTATCATGCTTCAATCTTTTCTTAGTATTCAATGCACTCAAAAGAAAGTTTCACAAATCTTGAATACCAAGCATATTATTATTAAGCAAATTACCATGCTATTAAGAGACTCTCAAAATAATTTAAGTGAAGCATGAGAGATCAATAGTTTCTTTAAAACAAATCCACCACCGTGCTCTTAAAAGATCTAAGTGAAGCACATAGAGCAAAATTATAACGCTCAAAAGATATAAGTGAAGCACATAGAACAAAACTACATGGCTCAAAAGATATAAGTGAAGCACATAGAGCAAAATTATAACGCTCAAAAGATATAAGTGAAGCACATAGAGCAAAACTACATAGCTCAAAAGATATAAGTGAAGCACATAGAGTATTCTATCAAATTTTAATTCATGTATGGCTCTCTCAAAAGGTGTGTACAGCAAGAATGATTGTGGCACACTAAAACACAAAGACACAAATAATACAAGACGCTCCAAGCAAAACACATATCATGTTGGTGAATAAAAATATAGATCCAAGTAAATTACCGATGGAAGTGGACGAAAGAGGGGATGCCTTCCGGGGCATCCCCAAACTTTGACTTTTTGGTGTCCTTGGATTATCTTGGGGGTTCCATGGGCATCCCCAAGCTTAGGCTCTTCCACTCCTTGTTCCATAATCCATCAAAAGAATTCACCCAAAACTTGAAAACTTCACAACACAAAACTCAATAGAAATCTCGTGAGCTCCGTTAGAGAAAGAAAACAAAAGACCACTTCAAGGTACTGTAATGAACTCATTCTTTATTTATATTGGTGTTCAACCTAATGTTTTCCAACTTCTCTATGGATTATAAACTATTTTACTAGCCATAGATTCATCAAAATAAGCAAACAACACACGAAAAACAGAATCTGTCAAAAACAGAACAGTCTGTAGTAATCTGTAGCTAGCGCAAGATATGGAACCCCAAAAATTCTAAAATAAATTGCTGGACGTGAGGAATTTATCTATTAATCATATTCAAAAAGAATTAAATAAATAGAACTATCCAAATAAAAATGACAGCAGTTATCGTGAGCGCTAAAGTTTCTGTTTTTACAGCAAGTTCAACAAGACTTTCCCCAAGTCTTCCCAACGGTTCTACTTGGCACAAACACTAACTAAACACAAAAAATACAACCAAAACAGGGGCTAAATAAATTATTTATTACTAAACAGGAGCAAAAATCAAGGAATAAAAATAAAATTGGGTTTCCTCCCAACAAGCGCTATCGTTTAACGCCCCTAGCTAGGCATAAAAGCGAGGATAGATCTAGGTATTGCCATCTTTGGTAGGCAATCCAAAAGTGGCTCTCATGATAGTTTCATATGGAAATTTTATTTTCTTTCTTGGAAAGTGTTCCATGCCCTTTTTTAATGGAAATTGAAATCTAACATTCCATTCCTTCATATCAATAATCGCACCAACCGTTCTAAGGAAAGGTCTACCAAGAATAATAGGGCAAGAAGGATTGCAAACTATATCAAGAACAATGAAATCTACAGGCACATAATTCCTATTTGCAACAATAAGAACATCATTAATCCTTCCCATAGGTTTCTTAATAGTAGAATCCACAAGATGCAAGTTTAGAGAGCGATCATCAAAATCGCGGAAATCTGGCAAATCACACAAAGTTTTGGGGATAGTGGAGACACTAGCACCCAAATCACACAAAGCATAGAACTCATGATCTTTAATTTTAATTTTAATAGTTGGTTCCCACTAATCATAGAGTTTTCTAGGGATAGAAACTTTCAACTCAAGTTTTTCTTCATAAGATTGCATCAAGGCATCAACAATATGTTCGGTGAAGGCTTTCTTTTGACTATAAGCATGTGGAGAATTTAGCACGGATTGCAACAAGGAAATACAATCAATTAAAGAGCAACTTTCATAATTAAATTCTTTGAAATCCAATATAGTGGGTTTAGCAACATCTATATTTTTATTTCTTTCAATCCCACTTTCATCAATTTCATCATAAAGATCTAAATACTCCGAATTTTTAGAACGCCTTCTAGGTAAGGGAAGATCATATTCAGTTTCATCAAGATTCATATTGCAAAACAAAGATTTAATAGGAGACACATCAATAACTTTTAGATCTTCATCTTGATTTTTATAGGAATTGGAAGAACATGCTTTAATAAAGGCATCTTTGGAAGCACACATCCTAGCGGTTCTTTCCTTGCACTCATCAATGGAAATTCTCATGGCTTTGAGAGACTCATTGATATCATGCTTAGGAGGAATAGATCTAAGCTTTAAAGAATCAATCTCAAGAGAAATTTTATCAACGTTCCTAGCCAAATCATCAACTTTAAGCAATTTCTCTTCAAGCAAAGCATTAAAATTCTTTTGTGAATTCATAAACTCTTTAACACTATTCTCAAATTTAGAGGGCATCTTATTATAATTTCCATAAGAGTTTTTGTAGGAATTCCCATAATTATTAGAAGGATTACTAGGATATGGCCTAGGATTAAAATTCCCTCTATACGCGTTGTTACAAAAAATATTCCTACCAACAAAATTCACATCCATAGATTCATTGTTATTATCAATCAAAGTAGACAAAGGCATATCATTAGGATCAGAAGAAACACTTTTAGTAGCAAATAATTTCATAAGTTCATCCATCTTTCCACTCAACACATTGATTTCTTCTATCGCATGCACTTTTTTATTAGAAGATCTTTCAGTATGCCATTGAGAATAATTAACCATAATATTATCTAGGAGTTTAGTAGCATCTCCGAAAGTGATTTTCATAAAAGTGCCTCCCGCGGCCGAATCTAAAAGATTTCTAGAAGCAAAATTCAATCCGGCATAATTTTTTTGTATAATCATCCACAAATTCAAACCATGAGTAGGGCAATTACGTATCATTAATTTCATTCTCTCCCAAGCTTGTGCAACATGTTCATGATCAAGTTGCTTAAAGTTCATAATATCGTTTCTAAGAGAGTTGATCTTAGCGGGAGGGAAATACTTAGAGATAAAAGCATCTTTGCACTTGTTCCATGAATCAATACTATTTTTAGGCAAAGACGAAAACCAAGCTTTAGCACAATCTCTAAGCGAAAAAGGAAATAGCTTCAATTTAATGACAACATTATCGACATCTTTTTTCTTTTGCATATCACATAAATCAACGAAGCTATTCAGATGAGTAGTGGCATCTTCACTAGGAAGGCCGGCGAATTGATCTTTCATAACAAGATTCAACAAAGCAGTATTGATTTCACAAGATTCAGTATTGGCAAGAGGAGCAATCGGAGTGCTAAGGAAATCATTATTATTGGTATTGGTGAAGTCACACAATTTGGTAGTATCTTGAGCCATCGCGACAAACAAGCAATCCAACACACGAGCAAACAAAAGGCAAGCGAGAAAAAGGCAAACGGAGAAAGGAGGAGGAGAAGGAGATTGGGAAAGAGATGGCGAATAAAATGGCAAGGGTGAAGTGGGGGAGAGGAAATCGAGAGGCAAATGGCAACTAATGTAATGCGAGAGATAGGGATTGTGATGGGTACTTGGTATGTTGACTTTTTGCGTAGACTCCCCGGCAACGGCGCCAGAAATTCTTCTTGCTACCTCTTGAGCTTGCATTGGATTTCCCCGAAGAGGAAAGGGTGATGCAGTAGAGTAGCATAAGTATTTCCCTCAGTTTTTTAGAACCAAGGTATCAATCCAGTAGGAGGCCATGCTCAAGTCCCTCGTACCTGCACAAAATGATAGCTACTCGCAACCAACACGATTAGGGCTTGTCAATCCCTTCACGGTCACTTACGAGAGTGAGATCTGATAGATATAATATTTTTGGTATTTTTGGTATAGAGATGCAAAGTGAAAAGTAAAAGGCAAAGTAAAAAAGCAAATCAAGATTAAAGTGATGGAGATTGATATGATGAGAATAGACCTGGGGGCCATAGGTTCCACAAGTGGCTTCTCTCAAGAGCATAAGTATTCTACGGTGGGTCAACAAATTACTGTTGAGCAATTGACAGAATTGAGCATTGTTATGAGAATATCTAGGCATGATCATGTATATAGGCATCATGTCCGTGACAAGTAGACCGAAACGATTCTGCATCTACTACTATTACTCCACTCATCGACCGCTATCCAGCATGCATCTAGAGTATTAAGTTAAAAACAGAGTAACTCTTTAAGCAAGATGACATGATCTAGAGAGATAAATTCATGCAATATGAAATAAACCCCATCTTGTTATCCTCGATGGCAATGATACAATACGTGCCTTGCTGCCCCTTCTGTCACTGGGAAAGCACACCGCAAGATCGAACCCAAAGCTAAGCACTTCTCCCATGGCAAGAACTACCAATCTAGTTGGCCAAACCAAACGGATAATTCAAAGAGACTTTCAAAGATAACCAATCATACATAAAAGAATTCAGAGAAGATTCAAATATTATTCATAGATAGACTTGATCATAAACCCAGAATTCATCGGTCTCAACAAACACACCGGAAAAAGAAGAAGATTACATCGAATAGATCTCCACGAGAGAGGGGGAGAACTTTGTATTGAGATCCAAAAAGAGAGAAGAAGCCCTCTAGCTAATAACTATGGACTTGAAGGCCTGAGGTAAACTACTCACACTTCATCGGAGAGGCTATGATGATGTAGAAGCCCTCCGTGATGACGGCCCTCTCCGGCAGAGCTCCGGAACAGGCCCCAAGATGGGATCTTGTGGATACAGAAAGTTGCGGCGGTGGAATTAGGTTTTTGGCTCTGTCCCTGTTCGTTTGGGGGTACGTAGGTATATATAGGAGGAAGAAGTACGTCGGTGGAGCTTCAGTGGGCCCACGAGGGTGGGGGCGTGCCTGGGGGTATAGGGCGCGCCCCCTACCTCGTGCCCACCTCGAAGCTTCCTTGGCGTAGGGTCCAAGTGTCCTGGGTCATATTCGGGAAGAAAATCACGTTCCAGAAAGGTTTATTCCGTTTGGACTCCGTTTGATATTCCATTTCTTCGAAACACTGAAATAGGCAAAAAAACAGCAATTCTGGGCTGGGCCTCCGGTTAATAGGTTAGTCCCAAAAATAATATAAAAGTGGAAAATAAAGCCCAATATAGTACAAAAAAGTAGATAATATAGCATGGAGCAATAAAAAATTATAGATACGTTGGAGACGTATCAACTATAGAAAACCTTCATTAAAGGAGTACTCCAATTCATCTTTAAAAAAGTTTATGCAAGCATTAAAGGAACAGTTTCAGTTAATTTTAATTAACTGGGAAAGTTTTAGCAAATTTTGTTAAAGGAAAATGTTTAGTTAATTTTAATTAAAAGAAGAGAAGAGAATAGTAGAGCAGAGCAAGCAATGCTACTGCTCCAAGCTAATTTGACTGCAAATCAGAAATTACTGCAAGCAGCTCCATGAAAAGTACTCCAAGAAGGCTACTCCAAGTAGTACAAATTTAATTAATGGAAAAGATTCACCTAGCAAGGTTTATTTGAGATGGAGTAGTTTATTTGACATGGAGTAGTTTATTTGATACAGGTTGTAGGAGTAAACATCCATCTACTCCATCTACAGCTAATCCATCTACTCATGCAGTACAAATAATCCATCTACACATGGAACATGAAGCAAAAATAGAACATCTTTCTCATAAATTCGAAGAAAGCATCAATGCTGATAGTAGGAAGATGCAAATACTCCAGCAACAAATTTGGAGTAGGAAACTGAATCTCTAAATACTCAAGCAGCAAATACTGCTAACACTAATATGCTAGTAGAAAATACTGCATTTTGGAGTGTTAAAAAATGTTCAGTAATTTATGGTGTACAACAGCAGCATCACATTAAGAAAGTGAGCAAAATCATCACATTTTCAACTCATTCCTAAATCTTTTCAGTGAATCAACTAGTACTACAACCAAATTCAGTGAATTAAGCTGCTCCATTTTGAAGTACTCCTCGAGTGCTCAAACATGCAGAGATACAAGTACTACTGCCATATCTTTTCATAAGTTAACTAAGCATGCAAAGGTGGAGATTTGCACTCACTGTTTCAGTGCAACACCACTCCTACTTGGGCATGGGGTAGCCCCGGTCGAGCGCGTCAGGCAGGACCGAGGAGGAGGCCGGATCTGGCGGAGCGGAGGACCTCGGGCGTGGGGGAGGCACCATAGGATACCAGCCCATCCACCCATGAGCAGGTTTTGTGGCTTGAGGTCATGGTGCTGGACACCGCGTCCGTGGCAGAAAGCAACGCCCTTGCAGAGCTGGTACATCATGATCTACATGCACAGTACCACCAAGTTCACCCACAACAATCAGTCAATCAAACGCCGTCAGTACATCGCGTGCGAGATCTAGGAAACGAACGACAAACGACCGAGATGAGCGACAGTATGGAAGGGATACCTTGATGGTGTGTGCAGGGACAGCAGATCCGTGCAGGGCTAGCTCCACCTCTTGTACGAGATTGAGATAAAGAAACCGAGAGAGAGAGAGAGAGAGAGAGAGAGAGAGAGAGACGGCCAGATCCCGACGATGCGGACTTGAGGAACACCTCCATTGGCCAAAGCAGCTTGGACAGAATATAAATGACGAACATTAAGCAAGAAACTGGTCAGCATACACAGAGTGTGAATTTGACCTCGTAAATGAAATGTTCTGACATCAAATAGCTCCATCCTACAACTACACAGACCATGCACTAACAGTCTTAAACACAACACCGTCCAGATTAAAACCCTGTATCAAGCAACGCCGACCATCAAGATAGGTTGGTTCTATTTCACCTCTTTACCATGTAACATGCATTTCAATTTTTAGCATATTCATATCACAGCAAGTAACAGCACATCAAACACCCTTGCTAACCTTGAAGAACATATCCAAAACGAGAAGACAGCGACTTGACCGCCAAACATCAACAATCTGAACCTTGGTTCCATTCTGGTTTAGTCCAAGCTTTAAATTTTCACGTGCATGCTAATTGATAAACAACATGAACTACAAAGTTTATTTGGTTCAACAAAACAAACAGATGACCATAAGAAGCACATTCCTAAACTGGACATAATCCCAGATCACAACATCGAACTTGCTCCACGCATGAAAATGTCATACAAACCTACAGATCAAAACCCCATATCCGCAATTTCAGCAGTCGCGGGACAAAGATTTTCCCGGGCAAAGAAAATATGAATAGACGCACAAAGGAAGGGGAACAAACCCCCAACGTCGAATCGATCCCCCAAAACCCTAACAGATTGAAGGGCCAGACCTAAGAGACAGATGGAATCCAGGGGATGGCCATGCCTATATGGATCAATAAGGAGATACGAACGCCTACGCAAGGCGGGATATTGAGGAAAGGAGCGTATGACCTCCGGCCTGCCGATGATGGTTGCGACGGTGCTGGAGGCATCAATGCTGGTTGCTGGGCGTGCGGAAGCTGCATGCGGTCGTGGCGGACCGCGTCGCCGTCGCACCGCAGCAGATCTTGGTGTCGCTGGCCAAACCCCACCACCAGCGCCGCGTGGAGAAGAAGCAGGGTGGCTCCTCTACGGGCGTGAGCGCGCGACCGTGGAGAAGGAGGCTACCTCCTAGCTCGACGTCGTGGATGGGGAAGCAGTCGGAGAGGGGCTGCGCGACATGAGAGCGGGGGGAGGCCACCGGTGCTGGGCCTCAGCGGCTCCCCTGCCCTGCTTTGCTTCTCCCCTGCCCTGCAGTGGCCCCACGCTCTGGTACATCTACGACAGCATCGCGCCGCCGCCAGCCCTGCCGAAGAGATCCATTGCCGCCGTCGGGATCGATTGAATGAGGGCAGAGAGGATGATTGGTTTGTGTGGAGAAGGAAGGGGAGGGGGTGGGGAGGGTCCAGCATCACCAGAGGAAGGGGAGGGGGTGGCGATGCGGTGAGGAAGGGCGCGATGGAGAGGAGCTCCGCCAAATCTAGAAGGGGAGAGGAGGAGAGGGAAAGAAAGGAGGCGGGGGGGGGGGGGGGATGGAAAATGACCATGAGGACATAGCTAGGGTTTCGAGGTTGGTGTGAAAGGGTCAAGGAATACCGTTGGATCCGCGAGCATCCGATGGTGTGCGATGCATGATCCGCGTGAGACGTCCACGGACCAACCAGAATGCTGTACAAGGTTATGACCATCTAAATTGGTCGTAGTTGATTAAAAATATCATGTTAAAATCATGTCAGCTATTTTATGACCCGAGAAATCCAAAAAGAAAATGTAAAACATTCTCACTTTGTCACCAAATGTGGACAAGTTTCTAGGAAAAATAATAAACATGGAATGAGATAAATATCATTAAAAAGGTGCCATGAGAAATGAGTTTTTTTTGGCAAAAAGATCATTTTTCATTTTTTTTGAGTGCCCGAAATGAGTTTTTTTGTGAAGGACCTACCATATATTTGTTGCAAAATTGGACCAAATCAATTTTCTAAAATACTAGGCCATATTTAATGCATAATTGACCAAATGGTTGGGTGTCAAAAGTTTTGATCCACCTTTGGTGAAAAAGACAAATTTTCGCCGATTCAGCTGGAAGCGGGTCAAATTTGAACTGCGGTTGCCTCATAGTTTGCTCTATATTTTTTCCAAAAATCATGTCTAGGTACATAAGTATCTATTTAATCAGAGAAACATGAAATTTTTTGCAAGATTCAACCACTAGCTAGGAACGGTTAAGCCCGCCGTTTTGACCGCATTTTGAAATGGGCATAAAAAATTCAAAAAAATCAAAAATTTGGGAAACCTTCGCATTGTGTCATTATATGTGACCAAGTTTCCAGGAAAAATAATAAACTTGTAATACGGCAATTTATTTCAAAAAAGTGTTCTTAGAAATGAGCTATCACGCGTGAAGATTCATGGCTTTCAAGCCAAATGATCAATTTTATGGCCACATTCATGGCATAGTTTGTTCAAATGATCTCATATTGTGCACAAGGGTGCATCTTGGAATTCCAAATAATGTTGCCTAAGGGAGTTTTCATTTTCTTCGCACGGAAAATTCATTTTCGATTTTTCGAGTGCCCGAAATGAGGTTTTTTTGTGAAGGACCTACCATATATTTGTTGCAAAATTGGACCAAATCAATTTTCTAAAATAGCAGGCCATATGTAATGCACAATTGACCAAATGGTTGGGTGTCAAAAGTTTTGATCCACCTCTGGTGAAAAAGACAAATTTCCGCCGATTCAGTTGGAAGCGTGTCAAATTTGAACTGGGGCTGCCTCATAGGTTGCTCTATATTTTTTCCAAAAATCATTTGTAGGTACATAAGTATCTATTTAATCAGAGAAACATGAAAATTTTTGCAAGATTCAACCACTAGCTAGGAACGGTCAAGCCCGCCGTTTTGATCGCATTTTGAAACGGGCATAAAAATTCAAAAAAATCAAAAAATTGGGAAACGTTCGCATTGTGGCATTATATGTGACCAAGTTTCCAGAAAAAATAATAAACTAGTAATACAACAACTATCTTAAAAACGTGTTCTCAGAAATGAGCTATCACGCGTGAAGATTCATGGCTTTCAAGCCAAATGATCAATCTTATGGCCACATTCATGGCATAGTTTGTTCAAATGATCTCATATTGTGCACAAGGGCGCATCTTGGAATTCCAAACAATGTTGCCTAAGGGATTTTTCATTTTCTTTGCACGGAAAATTCATTTTCCATTTTTCGAGTGCCCGAAATGAGTTTTTTTGTGAAGGACCTACCATATATTTGTTGCAAAATTGGAACAAATCAATTTTCTAAAATACTGGGCCATATTTAATGCACAATTGACCAAATGGTTGGGTGTCAAAAGTTTTGATCCTCCTCTGGTGCAAAAGACAAATTTCCGCCGATTCAGTTGGAAGTGGGTCAAATTTGAACTGCGGCTGCCTCTTAGTTTGCCCTATATTTTTTCCAAAAATCTTTTCTAGGTACAAAAGTATCTATTTAATTAGAGAAACATGAAATTTTTTGCAAGATTTAACCACTAGCTAGGAACAACCAAGCCCGCCGTTTGGACCGCATTTTGAAACGAACATAAATTTTTTAAAAAAATCAAAAAATTGGGAAACCTTCGCATTGTGTCATTATATGTGACCAAGTTTCCAGGAAAAATAATAAACTTGTAATACGACAATTATTTTAAAAAAGTGTTCTCAGAAATGAGCTATCGCGCGTGAAGATTCATGGCTTTCAAGCCAAATGATCAATCTTATGGCCACATTCATGGCATAGTTTGTTCAAATGATCTCATATTGTCAACACGGGTGCATCTTGGAATTCCAAACAATGTTTCCTAAGGGAGTTTTCATTTTCTTCGCACGGAAAATTCATTTTCCATTTTTCGAGTGCCCGAAATGAGTTTTTTTGTGAAGGACCTACCATATATTTGTTGCAAAATTGGACCAAATAAATTTTCTAAAATACTAGGCCATATTTAATGCACAATTGACAAAATGGTTGGGTGTCAAAAGCTTTGATCCATCTCTGGTGAAAAAGACAAATTCCCGCCGATTCAGCAGGAAGCGGGTCAAATTTGAACTGCAGTTGCCTTATAGTTTGCTATTTATTTTTTCCAAAAATCATTTCTAGGTACATAAGTATCTATTTAAGCATAAATACATGGTTTGGCGGTGATACGTTGAGGTTTGGACGGTGGCCCAGGGCCCAACTCCAAAGCGCATAGACTCGCATGCCCGCCGTGTGGTCACCGCGTGACCATGGCGTTGCCATGCGTTCTGGGAATCCTAGGAATGTCTAGTGGGTTGGGCACTCCCCAGGTAGGTGCTAGGAAGAAAATTACAACAGAGGAATCTCACGAGGAGACCGAACTATGCTCAAAGATGAATTAGCACCCAAGTGTTTGATTAGTGGTACGAGAAATGCACATGGCCAATGGGCGTGAGTTTTGGCTGAGGATGATCATCTACTAAGGAGAATGTCTTGGATAATTTGCAGCTCAAATGGAGGAGCCTAGGTGTCACTTTCTTTGCAATGTACCACACTGGACGGAAATGTGAATGTTGAAGCCACATGTAACATCCCAAATTTTCAATTTGGAATGTTATACATCAGATAATCAATGCATATCATATTTTATTTGGTTTTGGTTTTGATCCTAGAAATTCTATGCAACTCAAGGACCCACGGAGAGAGTTGGGGATTTCGTTATTTTCATATTTGAGTTTTCTCAAACTTTGAGAATAGGATCATTTGATTTTATTTATTTTATCATCAATTATTTTTATTACAAAAATATGAGAGAGGGAATAAAATGACTTTCCCAAAATAAAGAAATATTGAGGATATAATAATAAAATCAAATAAGATTTTATTTCGGAGTTTTTCGTTATTTTATTTGAATTTAGGAAAAATGTGTGTTTTTTCAAAATTGCATTTAGGCCCCAAATAAATGTTCACCTTGTGCGGCTTGATTTTAGAAGTCCGGGAAAATTTATTTCGGGATTTTTGGAGTCCGTTTAGTATTTCTTTTTATTTTTCTTCCGCGTGTAATTATTTAAAAAAAAATTGAACTGACCTAACGGGCCATGTCCGACCCGGACTCTGGCCCGACTAGGCTTTATAAGCCGGGGGAGGAGGCCCAGCCGAAACCCTAAGCCGCCACCCTCGAACCCCGCGCCGCCGCCGCCTGCCAGCGCCGCCGCCGCCGCCCGCCGTCGCCTCGCCGCCGCACGCCGCCCGAGGTCGCCTCAAAATCCGTGCTGTTATTTTATTTTATTTTTTCCAAAAAACCATTCGGTTTTTTCGTCGGTTTTTAGTTTCGGTTTTTTTTAAATAGATCGGTTTTTCCGATTTATTTAATTAGCGAGCGTTCGTTCGTTCTAACGAACGTTCGTCGTTTTTTTTCTTTTTCTCGGATTTAACCCGCGATTTTTCTGATCGCGATTTCTGATCCGATTTTCGTTTTAGTATAACTTTTCGCTCGTTTATCGGAATCAGGCGATTCAAGCGCCTGGAGTTTCATCTCGAAACCCTCTATCCATTTAACCAACTTAAACAAGTTTTTGCTACTGTAAAAATTGCCTTAGATCCATATTAGTAGAACGAAGTTGTTTTCTTTCGCCGTTTGACTTTCGTTGCTTCGTTTGATTTGATTCTTTTTGCAAACCGGAGTTCTTAAGTTGAACCTTCTGGTTAGATCTCTTATTTGACTTTTACCCGTGCATTAGATGAGTACTTATTGTATGCTTGTTTGTTTGTCTGTGATAGAATACCCGGAGTGCGTCGCCTGTTACTTCGAATCTCTAGGATTCGTGGATCATCAGCAATGCAAGTAACACTTTGATCATACCTTTTCTACTACCCAGTTTTATTGCATTAGATCAATCCTCAAACATTGCATGATTAGGATCTAATTAAATTGTGGGATGGGAAGTAGTTGAGGTAGTACCTACTACCTGTTTACTATCAAATCTTTGGGAGTTACTTCTACATTTGCTTATTGCCATGCTATGCTAGTAGACGTGGATTAGGTGAGTGAGATCCATGACAGATGTGAGTATTGTTAATTAATGGTTTATCTAAGGTGGCAACATAAACACACATCTGGGTGGATTGAGGCACCTGGGTAATCCAGGACTTGCCTGTTTTCTTTTGGACCGCCACCCAGGCTCAAAGGGATCATGAGATTATTCATGCTAGAAACTTCCGTGTGCAGCCACAAGCTATTATGGGCTCTAGCATAGTTGACTAAGTCGTGCAAACTCTTAAAGTGGTAGACTAGCAGATGTAGGGGATGTAGGTGGTACGGTCTACCCGATCGTAAGGTGCTAGCGCTTCTGAAAGACTATGTCTCGGTCATCCGTCTTCTCAAACACCGTGTAGTGCGAGAAACCAAACGGAGGCGATCGAGTCTTGTGGGGAAACATGCACAACCCTCTGCAAAGCGTATTAAACTAATCATGGTTAGCCGTGTCCCCGATTATGGACATCTTGAGTATCTAGTACCTGGATTATCATGTGAATCTCAGCATGTTACTCTAAATTAATTTTGTTGGGTTTTGTTAATGATGATGGTTAATTGGATTGAGAATGCTGTCAACCATTCTTAATGTTTAAAAACTACCATGATAGTTAAATAAATTTATTCCTTTGCAGTAGGGAAAAATTGGCTTTACGCAAAACTGTAACCATAGAGCTTTCCACCAGCCAAATATGCATATAGTATAGCTGTTTCATTCCATTACTCTCTATGTGTTACCTTGCCAGCATATTCCATGTGCTGACCCGTTTCGGGATGCAACGTTAATGTTGCAGACTTTTCAGACGATGATTAAGGAGTTTTTAGGTCGTGGTTCTATACTCATTGGTGCCGTTGGAGTTGATGGACTCACTTACCTTCCAAGCCTTCCGTTGTTATCGTTATTAGATGGCCTTAAGCCATATTTATTGTAATAAGTTCTCTATTGAGACACTCGATGTAATAAGTGTGTGATTTCTACTCTGCTATAAATCCTCCGAGTACTGTGTGGTGTCAGCATTACTGATCCAGGGATGACACCGGAGCACAGAGATCAGACTGTTTGAGGTCTGGTCGCTACAGAGATGGTATCAGAGCACACGCTGACTGTAGGACACGACCACTAAGCTAAAGACCTAGATCACTATTCACTCTCTTCTCTTCTGACTCCTCATCTTTTCTACTCTTTTAGGATGGCGGATGCAAGGAACAAGTTCACACAACTGGATGAAGATACACCTTTTGGACATCACTTGAAGGAAGTCACTAGATACCTGAACATAGGAGTACCAAGCTTCAGAACCTACAACACCACATTACCTGAAGAAGAGCGCTGGATGATTCAAGTTCAAGTTCCAGGAAGGACGTTCATGCTAGTCACTGAGCCCATAGAGTTTTCTTTTGATGCACCAACTTGGAATCTAGGGAAGAGCATGGCAGCTCACATCGCCATGGGACGCATTGGAGAAGTCTACCGCATTGATCTCAAGGATACTTTCTACCAGATTTGTGGACGCCGAGATGAGCACTGGGAGATGATCAGCACCAGAAGGGATAGATCAATTGCAGCTTTTATCCAGGAGTTAAACTAGCACATTCGACGACAGGAGAACCAAATGTGCGCCGACATGATAGACCTGAAGAAGGCAAGGACAAGAATCAAGGAACTGGAGGAAGAACTCAAGGCTACACGTGAAGATTATGAAGAGGAAATTGAAGTATTGGTGGACAAGAATGCCGACCTAATGATGAAGATCGGGATATTTATGGGAGGCCCTACACCAGTAGATGAAGACGAAGAACCCAAGGAGATTAGTCTGGAAGACTACATCATCATCGACGACACCGACTCGGATCCAGACGATAGCGATGATGACTATATTGATGAAGCTGGAGCAGATATCATGGAGTCTGCAACCGAAGAATATTTCTAGTAGACCACCTCATAAGTAGTAGTAGTCCACCATGTAAATATAGTAGTCCGAGCACTTTTGCGATAGTTAGATCGATTGTATGCCTTGTTTGATTGAATGAAGTGAATTGTTTTATTTTGTCTCATGTGCATATGGGTAGTGTTTTCTCTTTAGACCCCCTCTATTCTTACATCTCATCTTTTCTAAACCCTCAGATGCCTCCGAGACGTGACCCCGGATTTACCTTTCCACCGGAGCTCACCCAGTTGATCCAGCAGCAGAACACGTTGATGCAGTTGCTAGTCTAGAATCAGAACCAGGGGAACAACAACAACAACCCACCACCACCTCCTGTTGATCACTTAGCCCCTTTTCTTAGGCTGAATCCGCCGGTGTTTTCCAGTAGCACCGAGCCGATAGTAGTAGATGATTGTCTCCGCAAGACAGCTAGAGAGTTGACCACAGCAGGATGCACAGATGCGGAGAAGGTGGAGTTTGCCGCACATCAGCTTGAAGGACCCGCAGCATCATGGTGGGAAAATTTCACAGCCACTTTCCCCGTCGACACTGTCACATGGGACCAGTTTCAGCAGGCTTTTCGCACTGCCCATGTTTCAGCAGGAGCTATGGCCATGAAGAAGCGCGAGTTTCGCAACTTGCGCCAAGGAGGAAGGACAGTTGGCCAGTATGTGGAGAACTTTAGTAAGTTAGCACGTTATGCCCCAGATGACGTTGCTATGGATGCAGCTAAGCAGGAGAAGTTTCTGGAAGGACTGAATGATGAGTTGAGCATGCAGTTGATGGTAGCAACCTTCAACAACTACCAGGAGTCGGTAGATCATGCTCTTATGATTGAAGGGAAGCAGCAGCAAATTGAAAATCGCAAGAGGAAGTATGGACAAGGGAAGTACAATTCAGGAGCTCAGCAGAAGCCATGTTTTACCCCTAGATCGGGAGGACATTTTCAGCATACTCATGGAGGAGGTCGCTCGCACAATCACAATGGCACCAAGAATGGTAATGGGAATGGAGGAAGCAACGGTCAGAATCGCACCAACCCATCAACCCCAGCCAAGAAAGACCTGAGCCAAGTCACTTGCTTTAAGTGTTCGAAGACCGGACATTATGCCAATGAATGTCCTGAATTACAGAATGGAAATAGCAATGGAAGCTCTGGGAAGAAGCCGAACCCTTTCAACAGGGGAAAGGTGAACCACGTTAGCGTGGAGGAGGTTGAAGCTCAGCCTGATGCAGTAATAGGTAAGTTTTTGGTTAAGTCATTTACTACACTCGTTCTTTTTGATACTGGTGCATCGCATTCATACATCTCAAGGGGATTTGTGGATAAGTATAACCTGTCAACCCGAGCCCTTAGGTCACCCATGTTAGTAACCTCGCCTGGAGCAGAATATATGGCTAGTCGATGGTGTGATCGGTTACCATTAAGGATTGGTAACTATGTTTTTCCCTCGGACCTAATAGTATTGGAATCCCAAGGATTGGATGTGATATTAGGCATGGATTGGTTATCAAAGTATGAAGGGAATATTGAATGCGCTAGTAAGTCAATTTTGCTTACCACCCCAGAAGGGGGAAGGATCAAGTATGTATCCCGACATGTGCCAAAGAGGACTCAAGTAAATTGCTTAACAGGAGTTGTGCAGGAGGAAGTACCAGTGGTAAGGGATTTCCCTGATGTATTTCCAGAAGAGTTGCCAGGCATGCCACCGGATAGAGATATTGAGTTTTTATTTGAGCTTTTGCTTGGCACAGGGCCAATATCAAAGAGACCATACAGGATGCCTGCAAAGGATTTGCTGGAAATTAAGAAGCAGATTAAAGAGTTACTGGATAAAGGATATATTCGCCCAAGTTCTTTGCCTTGGGGATCTCCAGTACTTCTAGTGGAGAAAAAGGATGGATCGTTAAGGATGGTTGTCCATTATCAAGGATTGAATGAGGTAACAATCAAGAACAAGTACCCACTACCGATGATCAATGATCTGCTTGATCGATTACAAGGAGCTAAGGTATTTTCCAAGATCGATCTGCGATCAGGATATCACCAGTTGAAGATTCGGGAACAGGATATTCCTAAGACAGCTTTTACCACCAGGTATGGGCTGTACGAGTATACCGTTATGTCATTTGGTCTGACTAACGCTCTGACATATTTTATGAACATGATGAACAAAGTGTTTATGGAGTTTTTGGATAAGTTCGTCGAAGTGTTCATTGATGATATCCTGGTTTACTCAAAGAATGAAGAGGAACATAAGGAACATTTGCGTTTGGTTCTTGGAAATCTCAGAGAACATCAATTATATGCCAAGTTTAGCAAATGTGAATTTTGGTTGAAGGAAGTAGGATTCCTCGGACACATTATATCTGGAGAAGGTATAGCAGTTGATCCCACTAAAGTTGATACCGTGAAAAAGTGGGAAGCACCAACCACCGTGGGAGAGATCCGGAGTTTTCTTGGACTCGCAGGAAACTACCGGAGATTTATTGAGAATTTCTCAAAGATTTCAAAGCCTATGACTGAGTTGTCGAAGAAAGATACCAAGTTCATATGGACGGAGGAATGTGAGGCTAGTTTCCAGGAATTGAAGAAACGTTTGGTTACCTCACCAGTGTTGATTTTGCCAGACCAGACCAAGGATTATGAGGTGTATTGCGACGCTTCACGTCGAGGACTTGGAGCAGTGCTTATGTAGGAAGGGAGAGTTGTTTCATATGCCTCACGACAGCTTAAGCCTCATGAGTTGAATTATGCTACGCACGACTTGGAGTTAGCAGCCGTAGTGCATGCATTGAAGACTTGGAGACATTTTCTGATTGGAAACCATTGCGAGGTGTATACGGATCATAAGAGTTTGAAGTATATTTTCACACAGAAGGAGTTAAACCTCAGACAAAGGAGATGGTTGGAGCTCATCAAGGATTATGATATGAGATTGCATTACCATCCCGGAAAGGCTAATGTAGTAGCTGACGCATTAAGCCGTAAGAGCCATGTCAATACATTAATGACGGGAGAAATCCCAAGGGAGTTAGCCGAAAATATTCGAGAGTTATGCTTAGAAATAGTCCCGAGAGGCTATGTAGAAGCATTGGAGATTCAGTCTACATTGATGGATAAAATCAGAGAAGCCCAAAGGACTGACAAGGAGATTGCTTCTATTAAGGAGAAACTTAGCAAGGGAAAGGCTAAGGGATTTCGTGAGGATGAGCACGATACCCTATGGTTTGAAGACCGTGTTTATGTGCCCAATGACCCGGAGATCAGGAAGTTGATTCTGCAAGAGGCACACGATTCACCGTATTCGATTCACCCAGGAAATACCAAGATGTATTTGGATTTGAAGGATATTTTCTGGTGGACCAGAATGAAGAAAGATATTGCGGAGTACGTAGTAGTTTGTTATGTATGTCAGGGAGTAAAGGCAGAGCATCAGAAGCCGGCAGGATTGCTACAACCATTGCCGATACCCAAATGGAAGTGGGATAAGTTAGGCATGGATTTTATTACGGGATTGCCCAGGACTCGTTCAGGCTATGACTCAATTTGGGTTGTAGTCGATCGGTTGGCGAAAGTAGCTCATTTCATCCCGGTAAAGACCACTTACACCAGTGCTAAATTGGCAAGGATATACATGACCAGGATCGTATGTCTACATGGAGTTCTGAGGAGTATCGTATCAGATAGAGGAACCCAGTTTACCTCAAAGTTCTGGAAGCAGTTGCATGAAACTTGTGTACTAGGCTAGAATTCAGTACAGCTTTTCATCCACAGACAGATGGACAGACCGAGAGAGTCAATCAGATTTTGGAGGACATGCTGAGAGCTTGTGCGCTAGATTACGGATCTAGTTGGGACGACAATTTGCCATATGCAGAGTTCTCTTACAACAACAGTTACCAAACCAGTTTAAAGATGGCCCCTTTCGAAGCCTTGTATGGAAGGAGGTGCAGGACACCGTTGTCATGGGATGAAGTTGGAGACCGCCAGTTGTTTGGACCTGACTTGATTAAAGAGTCTGAACAGAAGGTGAAGTTGATTCGCGACAGGCTCAAGATAACCCAGTCCAGACAGAAGAGTTATGCAGATTCTAAACGCAAGGAGACAGCTTACGAAGTTGGAGATAGAGCTTATCTTCGAGTATCACCACTTCGGGGAACAAAGCGTTTTGGTGTTAAGGGAAAGTTAGCGCCACGATTTGTAGGACCATACCGAGTTTTGGAGCGTATGGGAGAAGTGGCCTACAAGATGGAATTGCCCGAAGAATCGTCAGGAGTTCATGATGTGTTCCACGTTTCTCAGTTGAAGAAGTGCCACGCGGAGATGGCTGACATACCCTTGAGAGACACAGTGCCATTGGAAACAATTCAGCTGGATAACAATTTGACCTATGAGGAGAAACTAGTTAAGATTCTCGAGTTTACCAGTCGAGTCACTCGCAGCAAGGTTATCAAGTTTTGCAAAGTTCAGTGGAGCCACCACACGGAGGACGAAGCCACCTGGGAACGAGAGGAAGATTTGCTGAAGGACCACCCTCACCTATTTTCTAGCCAACCCGAATCTCGGAGGCGAGATTCATCTTAAGGGGGGTAGGTTTGTAACATCCCAAATTTTCAATTTGGAATGTTATACATTAGATCATCAATGCATATCATATTTTATTTGCTTTTGGTTTTGATCCTAGAAATTCTACGCAACTCAAGGACCCACGGAGAGAGTTGGGGATTTCGTTATTTTCATATTTGAGTTTTCTCAAATTTTGAGAATAGGATCATTTGATTTTATTTATTTTATCATCAATTATTTCTATTAAAAAATATGAGAGAGGGAATAAAATGACTTTCCCAAAATAAAGAAATATTGAGGATTTAATAATAAAATCAAATAATATTTTATTTCGGAGTTTTTCGTTATTTTATTTGAATTTAGGAAAAATGTGTGTTTTTTCAAAATTGCATTTAGGCCCCCAAATAAATGTTCACCTTATGCGGCTTGATTTTAGAAGCCCGGGAAAATTTATTTCGGAATTCTTGGAGTCCGTTTAGTATTTCTTTTTATTTTTCTTCCGCGCGTAATTATTTTATAAAAAAATCGAACCGACCTAACGGGCCGTGTCCGACCCGGACTCTGGCCCGACTAGGCTTTATAAGCCGGGGGAGGAGGCCCAGCCGAAACCCTAAGCCGCCGCCCTCGAATCCCACGCCGCCGCCGCCTGCCCGCGCCGCCGCCACTGCTGCTGCCGCCGGACGACATCGCCTCGCCGCCGCACGCCGCCCGAGGTCGCCTTGAAATCTGCGCCGTTTTTATTTTTATTTTTTGAAAAAACCGTTCGGTTTTTCCGTCGGGTTTTAGTTCCGGTTTTTTTAAATAGATCGGTTTTTCCGATTTATTTAATTAGCGAGTGTTCGTCCGTTCGTTCGTTCTAACGAACGTTCGTCGTTTTTTTCTTTTTCTCGGATTTAACCCACGATTTTTCTGATCGCGATTCCTGATCCGATTTTTGTTTTAGTATAACTTTTCACTCGTTTATCGGAATCAGGCGATTGGAGCGCCTGGAGTTTCGTCTCGAAACCCTCTATCCGTTTAACCAACTTAAACAAGTTTTTGCTACTGTAAAAATTGCCTTAGATCCAGATTAGTAGAACGAAGTTGTTTTCTTTCGCCGTTTGACTTTCGTTGCTTCGTTTGATTTGATTCTTTTTGCGAACCGGAGTTCTTAAGTTGAACCTTCTGTTTAGATCTCTTATTTGACTTTTACCCGTGCATTACATGAGTACTTATTGTATGCTTGTTTGTTTGTCTGCGATAGAATACCCGGAGTGTGCCGCCTGTTACTTCGAATCTCTAGGTTTCGTGGATCATCAGCAAGGCAAGTAACACTTTGATCATACCTTTTCTACTACCCAGTTTTATTGCATTAGATCAATCCTCAAACATTGCATGATTAGGATCTAATTAAATTGTGGGATGGGAAGTAGTTGAGGTAGTACCTATTACCTGTTTACTATCAAACCTTTGGGAGTTACTTCTACGTTTGCTTATTGCCATGCTATGCTAGTAGACGTGGATTGGGTGAGTGATATACATGACAGATATGAGTATTGTTAATTAATGGTTTATCTAAGGTGGCAACATAAACACACATCTGGGTGGATTGAGGCACCTGGGTAATCCAGGACTTGCCTGTTTTCTTTTGGACCGCCACCCAGGCTCAAAGGGATTATGAGATTATTCATGCTAGAAACTTCCGTTTGCAGCCACAAGCTATTATGGGCTCTAGCATAGTTGACTAAATCGTGCGAACTCTTACAGTGGTAGACTAGCACATGTAGGGGATGTAGGTGGTACGGTCTACCTGATCGTAAGGTGCTAGCGCTTCTGAAAGACTATGTCTCGGTTATCCGTCTTCTCAAACACCGTGTAGTGCGAGAAACCAAACGGAGGCGATCGAGTCTTGTGGGGAAACGTGCGCAAACCTATGCAGAGTGTATTAAACTAATCATGGTTAGTCGTGTCCCCGGTTATGGACATCTTGAGTATCTAGTACCTGGATTATCATGTGAATCTCAACATGTTATTCTAAATTAATTTTGTTGGGTTTTGTTAATGATGATGCTTAATTGGGATTTTGAATGCTGTCAACCATTCTCAATGTTTAACAACTACCATGATAGTTAAATAAATTTATTCCTTTGCGGTAGGGAAAAATTGGATTTACGCAAAATTGTAACCATAGAGCTTTCCACTAGCCAAATATGCATATAGTATAGCTGTTTCATTCCATTACTCTCTATGCATTACCTTGCCAGCATATTCCATGTGCTAACCTGTTTCGGGCTGCAACGTTAATGTTGCAGACTTTTCAGACGACGATTAAGGAGTTTTTAGGTCGTGGTTCTATACTCAGTGATGCCGTTGGAGTTGATGGACTCACTTACCTTCCAAGCCTTCCGCTGTTATCGTTATTAGATGGCCTTAAGCCATATTTATTGTAATAAGTTCTCTATTGAGACACTCGATGTAATAAGTGTGTGATTGCTACTCTGCCATAAATCCTCCGAGTACTGTGTGGTGTCAGCATTACTGATCCAGGGATGACACCGGAGCACAGAGATCAGACTGTTTGAGGTCTGGTCGCTACACCACACTCACATGTATTGTTAGATGGGGCTGAAATTTTGTGGAGAGGAATGATTTGGGAATATAGAAGATGTGGCCAAAATATAGCTCATTAGGATATTCCTAGCTAGTACTTCCTTCACAATAGTTCGAGTTGAACAAAAACTTTGGAAATTTGCTAAGGAATATTTACCAGGCAAATGGAGTTGAATATTGTCATGAGGCAATGATTTGGATAGTAAAGAATGCCTAATTTTTTTGGGAATTTTAGGAATGACAGAAATATAGGTTGCTTCACAACCTAGGGCAAAAACTGACACATGGATATGACACATAGGCAAAACTGATGAGGTGGCGCCTAGTCATAGCAACCCACCACAATTTACAAGGTTATGACCATCTATATTGGTCATGATCAGCTAGAAATAAGGCAGCGGACCAGTGCTATATGCTTTATGACCATTTCATGTCAGGAAACTACGACCTTTCTAACCAAAATGGTCGTTATAGTTTAGGGTTTGGAGCCCCCCGAACAGCTTTTGACCAATTGGTCTAAAATGGTCATAGATCTATGACCAATTCTTCCAGGGTCACTGACAGAAGGTCACTAGTTAACATATTTCTTGTAGTGTTGGTAGTATTGCTAAAACTTGCCTACAACTAAAATTGGTAAACGGGTAAGTTTTTATTTGGTCAACTAGTCTAAGCATCCCCCTCTAGACATACTTTTGATCCTATAGTACCTCATTTCCCTTACGGAGCACCTGCCTGAGTGTGTAATCCGATCATGCATCGGTTCATGTGATTCAATGACCCCCTCCCCCCCGGAAAAAATAATAAACACACATTTGTTAACAAAAAATTTACTTACATTCTTTGCATATCACATTAGCAGAGATGCTATTGCTAGATTCTCCTTCAGGGCTTTGAGTTTGTGTTGTTTGATGTCTCTGTGCATTCTGAATCTGAAGTATAGATATGACCATCCACAAGCTTGTTGAATTACTAGGGTCATGCATACCCCTAACTATTAATCTAGAGCTGCTAGGTAGTACATCATTTTCGTATCCTTCGTCAATATCCATTTGTCCTACTGACTGATTTGCTATAAATATATCTGGCCCATTGCATGTCAATAGTGCCAAATCTATGGATATATCTAGAGGCTCAAAATTTACTGATGGGTCTATAGTACATATAGTAGATGATACTACTTCAACCTTCTCTTACAAACCATCAACACAACTACTGTCATATGTGGGAGCAGTGTATCCTTAAAAATATCAGATGATGCATCATCTGGGTGGAAAATAGAGATTGGTGGTGACTATGCATAGAACTCGGGATAGTTTGAAACTAAGCCTGGTTGTTGGGTATTTGTCGCTAGTAGGGCCTTCATCATATCCAGAACCTTGACCAGCATCAATCAGAGCTGGATCAACAGCCTCTTTTGCGTACGCCATGACATTGTACACATCTTCAGATTGACCTTCTGAAATTTTAGCTGCTTTCTCATATGCACCAAGTACGTTTACATGTGAAAGCATCAGATTCTTCATTTCAGTGATGAATGATTGTGGCTGTTTAGCAATCATATTCTGGTCATTAGAACCAACTGGGTTTATAGTATGATATGGCGTACCATTTGCATTATTTTCCAAAGACAACAAACCATAGCATGTGTTCATCTGTACACTTGTGACAGTGTTGACTGGGTATGCAATGGTGTCTACTACACGTTCTGGATTCAGTGAAGAACCTTGCATCCTATCCGAGTTAGTTTTGACTGTAAGCATGTCCCCCTGCCTTGATATTGAAGGTTCATTAGTAAAATTTGCCGGCAAATGGTTTGATAACACAGGAATATATTCCGGATCGAGTGTACCAGTTGCTGTATGAACACAAAACAAAGCAAGTAGGGCATCCTTTCTCCTTTTTTGATTGCCTTCATCTTCTTAGCTGCTGCATTGTTGATGACCCGCTTCAACTTAGTGTAGCGACAGTTAATGCTATTTATTCGGGAGGAAATATCTGATACGTCTCCAACGTATCTATAATTTTTGATTGTTCAATGCTGTTATATTATCATTATTGGATGTTTTGCAATCATTTTATAGCAACTTTATATCATTTTTTGGGACTAACCTATTGACTTAGTGCCCAGTGCCAGTTGTTGTTTGTTGCTTGTTTTTTTTACTTCGCAGAATATCGATGCAACATGGAGTCCAAACGCATCGAAAATTTTGGAGAATTCTTTTGGTCCAGAAGACACATGATGGGCCAAAGAAGTACCAGAGGGGTGCCCCCCGGGGGGGGCACAACCCACCTGGGCATGCCCGGGGGACCAGGAGCGCCTTGGTGGGTTGTGCCCACCTCGGTGGCCTCCCGCACCGCCTCTTTGCTCTATAAATACCCCAATATTCCAAAAACCCTAGGGGAGTCGATGAAACACAATTCCAGCCGCCGCAAGTTCTAGAAACCACGGATCCAATCTAGACACCATCACGAAGGGGTTCATCATCCTCATTGGTGCCTCTCCGATGATGCGTGAGTAGTTCATTGTAGACCTTCGGGTCCGTAGTTAGTATCTAGAAGGCTTCCTCTCTCTATTTTGATTCTCAATACAATGGTCTCTTAGAGATCTATTTGATGTAACTATTTTTGTAGTGTGTTTGTTGGGATCCGATGAACTGTGAGTTTATGATCAGATCTATGTTTTTATCCATGAAAGTTATTTGATTCTTTTGGTCTCTTATATGCATGATTACTTACAGGCTCGTATTTCTTCTTCGAATCTTTGGTTTATTTAGGCCAACTAGATCGATTTTTCTTGCCATGGGAAGAGGTGCTTTGTGATGGGTTCGATCTTACGACGCTCAATCCTAGTGACAGAAGGGGAAATGACATGTATGAATAGATCTTTTCTACATCATGTCATCATTCTTATTGCATTACTCTATTTTTTCATGAACTTAATACAGTAGATGCATGCTGGATAGTGGTCGATGTGTGGAGTAATAGCAGTAGATGCAGGCAGGAGTCGGTCTACTAACCTTGGACGTGATGGCTATATAATGATCATTGCCTGGATATCATCATGATTATTTGAAGTTCTATCAGTTGCCCAACAGTAATTTGTTTACCTGCCATATGCTATTTATCTCGAGAGAAGCCACTAGTGAAATCAACGGCCCCCGGGTCTCTTCTTTATCATATTTGCCTTCGAGATCTATTTTTATTTGCTTTTATTTTCAGAATCCAAAAACCCAAAAAAATACCTTGCTGCAATTTATTGTTATTTATATTATCTCGCGTTCCCTCAAGATCTATTTATCCAATCTACTACAATTTTATCTATCTTTTTACCCAGGAGGGATTGATAACCCCTCTTTTACGTCGGGTTGCAAGTATTTAGTCTTTGTATGCAGGTACCGTTTATGTAGTGTTGCATGGTTCTCCTATTGGTTCGATAACCTTGGTCTCATCATTGAGGGAAATAGCTATCGTAGTTGTGCTGCATCATCCCTTCCTCTTTGGGGAAATACCGACGTAGTTCAAGCCGCATCAAAAGGAATTTCTTGTGCCGTTACCGGGGAGACATCATCAAAATCTACCAGGTTTCTAATCACAAATCTCACCTCCTTGCAATTTACATTATTTTCCATTTGCCTCCTATTTTCATCTTCCCCACTTCACAAAAATTGCCGTTTTATTCGCCCTCTTTTTCGTTCGTGTTTCTCGTTGGAGTTTTTGTTTGATAGCATTTGTCACCATGAGTGACTTTGGTATGGAAGGAACAAATGATGGCCTAACTCCTAAAATTGGATGATCTTGGAATCTGGATGCTAAAACTTTTGTTTTGGGGCAAGGGAATGTTATAGGAAAAGAACAGATCCAAGTTTTTTTTAATTGTGTTGGAAATTTACGTCTTGATGATGTTCCTATACTTAAGAGGGATAAATCTTATGTGGAAGCTATTTCAACACTAGTTCTGAAACATGAAAATAAATTTATCCGTACTCATCCTACCTTCCAAAGATTGTTTTTTGAGTTACCCGTTATAAAGAATTCTAAGGCTAAAAAGTTGGCCACCCTTGTTCTCATGAATGAATTTGGTTACGTACTACGGGAAGCTAGGGAAATTTTTGTTTTCTATGGTATGAATTGTGAAAAACTGGTAATAGATTAAATTCTTTATAGTAGTGATTATGTGCTAAGATATTTGCTTGGGGATAATCAAATCTTTGATGAGAATATTAAGAAGGAAGTCCATGTTTTAGATATAATCCAACAAGTTTTCAATGATGTTAATCAACACTATTCTTGGATTGTTGCCGGAAATCAAAGGGGATTTGATGATAGGCAACTTGATAGTGCTAAAGTCTCTATGGAAAAGGTTTTTTATGTTGTTTTTGCAAAACCTCCTGACAAAAACACCTCCAAGGAAAATGAAACCAAATATGACAACACTTGGATCTTTGCTTTATGCCTAGCTAGGGGCGTAATATGATAGCGCTTATTGGGAGGCAACCCAATGAATAAAATTTATTTTTATCTTTTTCTTTCTGTTCTTGAGTTTTTGCACAATTATGCTACTGTTATGGTTGTGTTTTTTATGTTTTAATTAGTGTTTGTGCCAAGTAAAGCCTTCGGGATCATGTGGGGTGATAGTTGATTTGATCTTGTTGAAAAACAAAAACTTTTGCATCCAGAAATATAATTGTTTAAACTTATAGAAGCACGATAAGATTCTGAATTTTTTACACAAGATTAATATACAAATTGCCTCCATAGTCCTAATTTTTCAGAATTTTTGGAGTTACAGAAGCATTCAAAGTTTTCAGATTACTACAAATTGTTCTGTTTTTGATAGATTCTGTTTTCTTTGCGTTGTGTGCTTATTTCGATGAATCTATGGTTTGTATTGGAGGGTATAAGCTATAGTAAAGTTGGAATACAATAGATATAATGCACAAATAAAATATGAATGGGTTTGCAACCGTACTTAGAGTAGTGATTTGCTTTGTTATACTAATGGATCTCACAAAGGTTTTGTTGAGTTTTGTGTGATTGACGTTTTCAAGTTTTGGGTGAGATCATGATGGATGAAGGAATAAGGAGTAAGAAGAGCCTAAGCTTGGGGATGCCTATGGCATCCCAAGCTATTATCTAAAAGGGAAGCAAGCAACTAAGCTTGGGGATGCCCGAGTGGCATCCCCTCTTTCTTCTAACGACCATCGGTATTTTTCTTGGAGCTATATTTCTATTCGTCACATATCACAAGTTTTGCTTGGAGCGTCTTGTATGACACGAGTCTTTGCTTGTTTTGCCTTTTATTTTGTGTCATCTATCCTTCCTGGACACACCTAGTTGAGAGAGCCAACATTATGCTATGATTTTTTAGAATTTCTCTCTATGCCTCACTTAAATCTTTTCGAGCTATGGAATTGCTCTAGTGCTTCACTTATATCTTTTTGAGCATGGTGTGCTTTAGTATTTTTGAAGAAATGCTCTCACGCTTCACTTAGATTTATTTGAGAGTTAGTAATTTTTTTAAGAAATTCTCTCATGCTTCACTTAATTTTTTTTGAGAGAAGAAATTTTTTATGATCATGCTCTTCACTTAGATTTGTTTGAGCTATCAAAAGCAACATATTAAATTAGTCCCAAAGTGATAGATATTCAAGAGGGATATAATAAAAACTTTCATGAAGATCATTGGACAAAATAAACTTGATGATTTGTAATAGTTTATGATATGATGATAGTGATATGTGAGTCATGTTGGTGAGTAATTATGGTTTAGTAAGAATATTGATATTAATGTTTGTGATTCCCTATGAAAGCATGAAAGTCAATAGTAATGCAATGAAATTATATCCTACTTGTGGTGCATTATTCGGTGTTAGTTATGCTTAATGCTCGCTTATGAGATTTTTCGTTTCTTGGTTGGATGCTTCTCAATCTTCTGCTAGCCTTCACTTGTACTAAGTATGATTACTACTTGTGCATCCAAAATCCTTAAACTAGTTTTGCCATATGAGTCCACTATACCTACCTATATGCGGTATTCTTTTGCCGTTCTAAGCAAATTTGTGTGTGCCATCTCTAATTTTCAAAATAAATCTCCTTTTTGTGTGCTCGTACCGCTCATGAAACGGTAGGGGGTGGCTGATATCTTTCCATGCTAGATATGTTATTCTCAAGATGAGTGTTTATTCACTTGTCATTGCACGAGAGTACAACAAAGGTATTAGGGATGCCCAGTCTCGAAATGAAAAATGAATTTACTTTAAGTTGTCAAATAATAAATTCCTTGGAA
Source organism: Triticum urartu (assembly GCF_003073215.2). Taxonomy (NCBI): domain Eukaryota; kingdom Viridiplantae; phylum Streptophyta; class Magnoliopsida; order Poales; family Poaceae; genus Triticum; species Triticum urartu. The sequence goes on along the minus strand of NC_053022.1, from coordinate 421,232,695 downwards.
AGTGTTGGTATGGACGGCAAGTATGGTGGAAAAAGGAATACACTTTATTTTCTGTTTGGGAACCGCCTATGATATATCTAGCATGGAAAATATTGGGAACTACTCGATCATTTTTGTTGACAGGAAAAGCATGCTGCCCAAAATGTTTTTACCTCTATCTTTCTCGCTTTGAGCTCTGGCATCTCTACAAATACCTACTTCCCTCTACGAAGGGCTTTTCTATTTCTTTATGCAATTTTTATTTGAATCTCCATCTTCTCTTATAAAGCACCAACTAAGGGGCACTATGATCGTACTTGAGCATTGGGTGTAGCTAATATGCGAGTGTGTTTCATGAATGGATCAATTATTGAGCATAATGGTTTAGGGATAACTTGCTTTAGTATTGATATTTTGAAAGTTGCTTGTTGATATGCTTGAGTATTGAAATCTTTATGCCAAAACTAGACTATCGCTTGGAATCGTATAAAAGTACAAATGTCCATGCTACAAAGAAAAGAATATGTGATGAACATGTTAGGCAGCATTCCACATCAAGTTCTGTTTTTACCATTTACCTACTCGAGGACGAGCAAGAATTAAGCTTGGGGATGCTGATAGGTCTCCAAGTATCTATAATTTTTTTATTGTTCCATGCTATTATATTATCATTCATGGATGTTTTAAAATCATTTTATAGCAACTTTATATCATTTTTTTGGGACTAACCTACTGACATAGTGCCTAGTGTCAGTTGTTGTTTTTTGCTTGTTTTTTACTTAGAAGAAAACTAGTACCAAACGGAGTCCAAACGCAGAGAAACTTTTTGGAGAATTTTTCTATGCCAAAAGACACAGGATGGGCCAAAGAAGTACGAGAGGGGTGCCCCGAGGGGGGCACAACCCACTTGGGCATGCCTGGGGGCCCAGGCGGACCCTGGTGGGTTGGGCCCACCTCGGTGGCCTCCCGCACCGCCTCTTTGCTCTATAAATACCCAAATATTCCAAAAACCCTAGGGGAGTCGATGAAACACAACTCCAGCCGCCGCAAGTTCCAGAAACCACAGATCCAATCTAGACACCATCACGGAGGGGTTCATCATCCTCATTGGTGCCTCTCCGATGATGCGTGAGTAGTTTATTGTAGACCTTCGGGTCCGTAGTTAGTAGCTAGATGGCTTCCTCTCTCTATTTTGATTCTCAATACAATGGTCTCTTGGAGATCTATTTGATGTAACTCCTTTTGCGGCGTGTATGTTGGGATCCAATGAACTTTGAGTTTATGATCAGATCTATGTTTTTATCCATGAAAGTTATTTGATCCTTTTGATCTCTTATATGCATGATTACTTATAGCCTCGTATTTCTTCTTCAAATCTTTGGTTTAGTTAGGCCGACTAGATCAATTTTTCTTACCATGGGATGAGGTGCTTTTTGATTTGTTCGATCTTACGGTGCTAAATCCCAATGATAGAAGGGGAAATGACACATACGTTGATATTAAGGATAATAAGATGGGGTCTATTCCTACATAAATAGATCTTGTCTACATCATGTCATAGTTCTTATTGCATTACTCCGTTTTTCCATGAACTTAATACACGAGATGCATGCTGGATAGTGGTCGGTGTGTGGAGTAATAGTAGTAGATGTAGGTAGGAGTCGGTCTAATAATCTTGGACGTGATGCCTATATAATGATCATTGCCTGGATATCATCATGATTATTTGAAGTTCTATCAATTGCCCAACAGTAATTTGTTTACCCGCTGTATGCTGTTTTTCTCGAGAGAAGGCACTAGTGAAATCTACGGCCCCCGGGTCTCTTCTTTATCATATTTGCCTTCGAGATCAATTTTTATTTGCTTTTATTTTTAGATATATTAATCCAAAAACCGAAAAATAGCTTGCTGCAATTTATTGTTATTTATTTTATCTCGCGTTCCCGCGAGATCTATTTATCCAATCTACTACAATTTTATCTATCTTTTTACCCGGGAGGGATTGACAACCCCTCTTTTACGTCGGGTTGCAAGTATTTGTTCTTTGTGTGCAGGTACCGTTTATGTAGTGTTGCATGGTTCTCTTACTGGTTCGATAACCTTGGTCTGATCACTGAGGGAAATACCTACCGTAGCTGTGCTGCATCATCCCTTCCTCTTTGGGGAAATACTAACATAGTTCAAGATGCATCAATATCCTGCCAAATGCATGGCATACAATCCGTGTTCCTACAATACAAACAATGCACGATGAAGATAGTCGACACATAAAGTGCAAACGGGCAAACCTCGGGACGCAATAAAATCGGCTTCCCATCCAATAGTACAAGATGTTTGCGACATAAATGGCTCTTGTTTTATTTATCAGTAAGACTGTCACCTGGAATTGAGTTGGAACTTTTGATAATCGCTTGGTTGATTAGTATGTTTGAAGACATTAACAAAATATCCATGCATAGACCTGTCATTGCTATATAATATTACTATAAATACTTGGTGCAAGCTTAGCGGAAATCTGCCTTACTCGTCGGATGATTTAATTTCCAATGAATCAAGATGATCTAGCATCACAGTGGAGACGTGCTTGGATAGCGGGGCGTTATCAGGAACAACAAGCATTGGAGGCCGAACAACATGTATGCATATTAGCTGCATATTTGACGTCGAACTAGCAAATGGTAAATGCATATTCAACTATGATGCCAGATGTACGCTCTTACCAGCAGTACATGGACACAACCATGAACATTAATATTTGTTGTTGTTGATTGGCTGTACATTTTCACGCCTTCAGCTATGTAGTCTACAACAAATTAGCATGAGTTCATGTTTGGAACAACTTCTACATCGCACACCATTGATATGAAGTTCCTATTAAGCACATGACCACTAGTTGGAGCCAGGTAAACACAAGCACTATCAGTAGAAAGTTCCTCCTAAATTCTTGCTTGTCCATTACTGTATGAATTATATCGACTATCTACTTGATTGGCTTGTTGCTTTCCATTGTTTCATCGGTTGATCTTATGTGTTCTTTTGAATTTTTTATCTTTTCTCTTCCCCCGACCATGAGGCATTGGAACTTCAATTGAACCATTGGGTATTGCTAGCATTTTCTTCACTAACTTCCTGATCTTAACATGATGGCCTCTAATAAGAGTGTCTTTATCCTCCAGTCGAACTGGTCTATTAACCACAGTGGTAACCCTCGCGGCATCCTGCATGTAGGCATTTCTAGTAATGTCGCAAAACCAAGCTCTCTTACCCATCCTTTATGTATGTCACTCAGTGATTGCACAACCTAGTTAACATTCTGAGGGTTGTGTCAGTGTTACGATCCTGACAATGAGTACTAGGGGTATGAATAAGGGGCGGAGACTAGCTACGACGCAGGTGTAACACTCAGTGTTTAACGAGTTCGGGCCCCTCTCGGTGGAGGTAACAACCCTACTTCTCATGCCCCGAGGCTTGCTTTGATTTGAGCGGTATGATTACAGAGATTGAACGTGCCTGGCTATGGAGAGGGGTGCGTCTTATAGAGTGCGCTGCAACCCCATGTCTCCCACGCCGCCGAGGCATTAACTGTTAGTGAATGAGTAAGTTACTAGTGTAATGAGCCTCTACTACAACAGTTACAGGTAACGGTAGCTATAACTCTATTTAGTGGATGACTTAGGATTCCTCGACCATTGCAGCTCTCACGTCATCCTCCTGTCTTCTACGTCCGGGTGGTGGTTGATGTCGCTTGAAGCTACATCAGTATTTCCCCAAAGAGGAAGGGATGATGCAGCACAACGGCGTTAGGTATTTCCCTCAGATATGAAACCAAGGTTATCAAACCAGTAGGAGAACCAAGAAACACAATGTAAACAGCCCCTGCACACAGATAACAAATCCTCGCAATCCGACGTGTTAAAGGGGTTGTCAATCCCTTTCGGGGTACGGCGCCTCAAGTGGCAAACTGACGTGAGATAAATTTGTAGTAAATTGATAGATCAAGGGCTAAATAAAATAAATAAAGAAAAAATGTAGCAACGTATTTTTGGGTTTTTAGTTTAGTAGATCTGAAAATAAATGCAAGAGAAAAGTAGATCGCAAAGGCAAATATATGAGAAACAAGACCTGGGGGGCCGTAGGTTTCACTAGTGGCTTCTCTTGAGAAAAATAGCAAACAGTGGGTAAACAAATTAATGTTGGGCAATTGATATAACTTCAAATAATTATGACGATATCCAGGCAGTGATCATTATATAGGCATCACGTCCTAGATTAGTAGACCGACTCCTGCCTGCATCTACTACTATTACTCCACACATCGACCGCTATCCAGCATGCATCTAGTGTATTAACTTCATGGAGAAAGAGAGTAATGCAATAAGAATGATGACATGATGTAGACAAGATCTATCTATGTAGAGATAGACCCCATCGTTTTATCCTTAGTAGCAACGATACATACGTGTCGTTTCCCATTCTATCACTGGGATAAAGCACCGTAAGATCGAACCCACTACAAAGAACCTCTTCCCATTGCAAGATAAATAGATCAAGTTGGCCAAACAAAACCCAAATATCGGAGAAGAAATACGAGGCTATAAGCAATCATGCATATAAGAGATCAAAGAAACTCAAATAACTTTCATGGATATAAAAAGATATAACTGATCATAAATTCGAAGTTCAACAGATCCCAACAAACACACAGCGAAAAGAGTTACACCATATGGATCTCTAAGAGACCATTGTATTGAGAATCGAGAGAGAGAGAGAGAGAGATGAAGCCATCTAGCTACTAACTATGGACCCGAAGGTTGATACGTCTCCAACGTATCTATAATTTTTGATTGCTCCATGCTATATTATCCACTGTTTTGAATGTTTATGGGCTTTATTATACACTTTTATATCATTTTTTGGGACTAACCTATTAAACCAGAGCCCAGTGCCAGTTTCTTTTTTTACCCTGTTTTAGAAGAAAAGGAAAACGAAAGGGAGTCCAATTGACCTGAAACTTCACGGAACTCATTTCTGGAAGGAAAGAAGCCCAGAAGACTTGGAGTGCACGTCGGGGGATCTGCGAGGAGGTCATGAGGCAGGGGGCGCGCCCACCCCCTGGGCGCGCCCTCCACCCTCGTGGCCCCCCTGACGTACTTCTTCCGCCTATATATCTCCATATACCTTAAAAACATCCGTGAGCAATATAGATCGGGAGTTCCGCCGCCAGAAGCCTCCGTAGCCACCGAAAACCAATCTAGACCCATTCCAGCACCCTGCCGGAGGGGGCAATCCTTCTCCGGTGGCCATCTTCATCATCCCGGTGCTCTCCATGACGAGAAGGGAGTAGTTCTCCACTACTAGGGAAAACCCTAGTAGTAGCGTGGGTAATTTCCTAGCAGTAGCGCGGGGGCCTGCGCTACTGCTAGGGCGCTACAACTAACTTTTAGCAGTAGCGCGGGCGGTACCCGCGCTACTAGTAGCAGTAGCGCGGTGGACACCCGCGCTACTACTACTTAGTTGTAGCGCGGGTCAGGGCCCCGTGGTACTACTAACTAACTAAGAATTAAAAAAATGCCATCCATGGCAGCTGCTTCTGCTGGGCGTCATCGTCCTCTCCATCCATGGCAGCTACTGGTCCTGGAGGGGATGAAGTTTTCCATGGTGATACACCTCTCCTTTGTTGCTGCTACAAAAAAGAGACAAGGATTAGAAGAGGAAGAGAGAGATAGAGAGGAGTAGGTGCAGCAACTCACCGGTGGCCACCGGAGTTGGAGCCGAAACCCTAGATGACGCCATGGATGGCGCTCTGCTTGATCTGGAAGATGAAGAGAGAGAGAGAGATTGAGAGGGGTAGGAAGAACAACTCGCCTGTGGTTGTGTCCATGGCGGATCTGGCCGCCGCCATGGATGGCGCTCTGCCTGATCTCCCTCTCCTTCCAACATTAGAGAAGGAGGAGGAAGGAGGGGGAGGGGGCTGTGGTTGGTGTGGAGGTCACCGGATTTGGGGGAGGCATGAGGTGCGAGGCCAGTGGTGGTGGTGGATGAGGAAGGGAATCGCGGGTGCGAGGGAGAAGTGGAACGGGTGAGCCTATGGAGAGAGGGCGGAGAGTGAGAGAGAGGAGGGATTTGACTGAGGATATGGAGACTTCACCTACCTTGTACTTACTACTAGCGAGGGGTATAAACCCGCGCTACTACTATCAACTTAGTAGTAGCGCGGGTTCATACCCCTCGCTACTACTATGGCATGTCTCGGAGGGCACGGTAGAGACTGCTTAGTAGTAGCGAGGGTTAAAAACCCGCGTTACTACTATCAAGTTAGTAGCAGCGAGGGGTAAAAAACCGCGCTACTAGTAAGTAGCAGCAGCGAGGGGTATAAACCAGCGCTACTAGTAAGCGCCTGTCTATAAGCTTTTCCCTAGCAGTGCTCCCTCGGGGCTGAGGGTATGTACCAGTAGCTATGTGTTTGACCTCTTTCTCTCTCTCGTGTTCTTGAGGTGATACAATCTTGATGTATCGCGAGCTTTGCTATTATATTTGGATCCTATGATGTTTCTTCCCCCTCTACTCTCTTGTAATGAATTGAGTTTCCCGTTTGAAGTTATCTTATCGGGTTGAGTCTTTAAATATTTGAGAACACTTGATGTATGTCTTGCCGTGCATATCTGTGGTGACAATGGGATATCACGTGATTCACTTGATGTATGTTTTGGTGACCAACTTGCAGGTTCCGCCCATGAACTTATGCATAGGGGTTGGCACACGTTTTCGTCGTGATTCTCCGGTAGAACTTTGGGGCACTCTTTGAGGTCCTTTGTGTTGGTTGAATAGATGAATCTAGGATTATGTGATGCATATCGTATAATCATACCCACAGATACTTGAGGTGACATTGGAGTATCTAGGTGACATTAGGGTTTTGGTTGATTTGTATCTTAAGGTGTTATTCTAGTATGAACTCTAGGGCTGTTTGTGACACCTATAGGAATAACCCAATGGATTGATTGGAAAGAATAACTTTGAGGTGGTTTCGTACCCTACCATAATCTCTTCGTTCGTTCTCTGCTATTAGTGGTTTTGGAGTGACTCTTTGTTGCATGTTGAGGGATAGTTATGTGATCCAATTATGTTAGTATTGTTGAGAGGACTTGCACTAGTGAAAGTATGAACCCTAGGCCTTGTTTCCACACATTGCAATACCCTTTACGCTCACTTTTATCATTTTTTACCTTGATGTTTTTATATTTTCAGATTACAACAACATTTATCTACCATCCATATTGCACTTGTATCACCATCTCTTCACCGAACTAGTGCACCTATACAATTTACCATTGTATTGGGTGTGTTGGGGACACAAGAGACTCTTTGTTATTTGGTTGCAGGGTTGCTTGAGATAGACCATCTTCATCCTACGCGTCCCACGGATTGATAAACCTTAGGTCATCCACTTGACGGAAATTTGCTACTGTCCTACAAACCTCTGCACTTGGAGGCCCAACAACGTCTACAAGAAGAAGGTTGTGTAGTAGACATCAAAGGTCTACAAAGAACTACTCACGCATCATCGGAGAGGCACCGATGGAGGTGGTGAACCCCATCCGAGATGGTGTCTAGATTGGATATGGGAGTTCTGGACTCTACGACGGCTGGATGAATATTTCGTCGATGCCTCTAGGGTTTCTGGAATATTGGGATATTTATAGAGCAAATAGGCGGTCCGGGGCACCCGAGGTGAGCACAACCTACCAGGGAGCGCCTGGGCCTCCTAGCGCGCCCTGGTGGGTTGTGCCCCCTCGGGGCACCCCCAGGCGCAGCCAGGGCCCGTTGTGTTCCTTCTAGCCCATAAAAATTCTCCATAAAGATTCGGGGCATTTGGACTCCGTCGGATATTGATTTTCTGTGATGTAAAAAACATGGAAAACAGCAACTGGCACTTGGCACTATGTCAATAGGTTAGTACCAAAAAATGATATAAAATGACTATAAAATGATTATAAACATCCAAGATTGATAATATAACAGCATGGAACAATAAACAATTATAGATACGTTGGATACATATCAGCATCCCCAAGCTTAACTCCTACTCGTCCTCGAGTAGGTAAGTGATAAAAAAAGAACTTTTGATGTGGAATGCTTCCTATCATGTCATATCATATTCTTTTCTTTATAGCATGGACATTTGGACTTTTAGTTGTTCAAAGCAATAGTCTAGTTTTGACATGATAATTTATATATTCAAGCATATCAACAAGCAACCATGTCTTTCAAAATATCAACGCTAAAATAAGTTATCCCTAGCCCATCATGCTCAAACATTGATCCATTCGTGAAACACACTCGAATATTAGCTACACCCAATACTTAAGTACGATCATATTGCCTCCTAGTTGGTGGTTTTATAAGAGAAGATGGAGACTCAAAATAAAAATTGCATAAAGTAAAAGAAAGGCCCTTCGCAGAGGGAAGTAGGGATTTGTAGAGCTGCCAGAGCTCAAAGCGAAAAACTTAGAGATAAAAACATTTTGGGAGGTGTATCCATCCCACCAACGAAAACGACTTAGAGTTCCCAATACTTTCCATGCTTAGATATATCATAGGCGGTTCCCAAACGGAAAATAAAGTTTATTCCTTTTCCACCATACTTTCACTTTCCATGGCTAACCATATACATGGGTGCCCTCCATACCAACACTTTCCAAGGAATTTATTATTTGACAACATAAAGTAAATTTATATTTTTGCATTTCGGGACTGGGCATCCCTAATACCTTTGCCTTACTCTCTTGCAATGACAAGTGAATAAACACTCACCTTGAGAATAACACATCTAGCATGGAAAATATTAGCCACCCCTCACCGCTCTGCGAGCGAAACAAACACACAAAAGAGAAATTATTTTGAAAATTAGAGATGGCACATGCAAATTTGCTTAGAACGGCAAAAGAATACCGCATATAGGTAGATATAGTGGACTCATGTGGCAAAACTGGTTTAAAGGATTCTGGATGCACAAGTAGATATCATAATTAGTGCAAAATGAAGGCTAGCAAAAGATTGAGAAGCGACCAACCAAGAAACAAATAATCTCATAAGCAAGCATTAAGCATAAATAACACCAAATAATGCACCACAAGTAGGATGTAATTTCATTGCATGACTATTGACTTTTGTACTTGCATAGGGAATCACAAACCTTAACACCAATATTCTTACTAGAGCATAATTACTCACCAACATAACTCACATATCACATCATCATATAACAAAACTATTACTAAAAATCAAGTTTATTTTGTCCAATGATCTTCATGAAAGTTTTTATTATATCCTTCTTGGATATCTATCACTTTGGGACTAATTTTCATGTGTTGCTTTTGACAAGCTCCAACAAATATAAGTGAAGATCATGAGCATAATAAATTTTTCTTTCTCTCAAATTAATTTAAGTGAAGCAAGAGAGAATTTCGTGAAAATTTTACTAACTCTCAAATAAATCTAAGTGAAGCAAGAGAGCATGTGACGCCCCAAGTCCGACGCGCCAGGTGTCTTCCAGTTATTCGCTGTTGTTGCCTTGTCATTCGCGTGTGTGTTGCATCTTGTTATGTCATCATGTGCATTGCATCATCATGTTTTCAAAACTTGCATCCGTCCGGGTCTCTCAGTTCTTTCTGTTGTCCGTTCTGAGCCCAATCACACTCGCACGCGCCTGTGGCACCTCCAAAATATTATTTTATAAGTGGCCGGAGAATATTCTCGAAATGGGTTGAAAGTTGGCATGCGGTGTTGTTATGTTGGCAGTAGGCCGCCTGCCAAGTTTCATCGCATTCGGAGTTCGTTTGATGCCCCAACGGATAAATATAGCGGCAATAGTAGCCGGTCAAACGTCGGACGTTTTCGGTCTCCGGAAACAGTCGCCGGGTCTCCCTCTTCTCTTCTCTCAGCCCGAGGCTTTCTGCACAGCCCACTACCACTCACCGCCAGGCCCAACCTAACCTCTCTCGTCAGCCCGCGACCCTCCTCGCGCGCGTCCGAAAGTTGTCCCAAACCCAACATGGACAGTCGTTGCCGTTGGGTCTGGATCGTCCCTAAACATCTATAAAACATCTCTGTTTCCTTAATTGGGCCCCTAACCTATTTATCCGAAACCGTCCGATTAAAATCAAAGGGACCAAATGCCCCTACCAAAAATCCACTTGCCATATATTAGACCACCCCCTTACCATATCAGTCTAACCCTAGCCTAACCCTATTCCCCCTTGCGCCGCCACCCACTCTCGCATGTTCTTCGGGATCCTTCCCTGACCAGCCTCCACCTTCCTCGGGATCCCTCCCGATTCAACCAGCGTAGCCGACCACACCTTCCCTCCTCGATTTCATCCTTGAGCCAATCCCTTCACCCGTCACCTCCCTCGATCCACCCAACCAGGCGCCCAGCTCGCACAGGAGAGGAGCTCCTCAATTCCCTCGACCCCAACCTCAAACTCGACCCTGCCAATGGCCTTGTGCCCCTGCCGTCCTAGCAGCAGCAACAACAACCTCGCCGTTGCCGCCTCAGATGAGCACCGCCCTGACCCGACCTTCTCTTGTGCCTCCTCTTCCTTTTCTCTCTCCGTTCCATCTTCTCTGGATTCTCTCTTTCTCACATCTCTCACTCTCTCAGGAACCCCACGCCCTGGATGGTTGATCCCCTGGCCGAGCTCCTCAAGTCCCGCCACTGCCTCAAGTTCCTCGCCCCCGGAATCCTTAGCGCCACCGCGACTGTCGCTTGTGTCTTCCCGGCAAACCACGCCAACCCGCTAGCTTCCTCTGTTTCCTGCGATAGGACATGCGCCTAGCCTTCGTTGACCTCCAGCGAACGCCAAGTCTGCGGCGTCGTCGGCCTCCAGATCGAGCGCCTCGCTTCGCAGCGCCAGGCCGCTGCCCAGTAGCGCCCAAAGCCCGCTGGTGAGAAGCCCAGATCCAGCACCACGCCTTGCACTAATGGGCCAGCCAGTTTTAGCCCGTGGGTGTTTTTTTTCAGTCCTGGATGATCTGTCTATTTATCCAGAGGTTTACCGTTTTGCAGAAAAGTCCCTAAACTCCATGCATTTTAAAACTCAACAACCGTGCATCATATGTAAAAACATTATATATGAAAAATGCTTAGAATTTCATCTAGTTTAATAATATGCCACTTTCATCTATGTTTAACATGTTTAAAATGTTGGTTGATTAATTTTGCTCATATGCCATGTTAAAATGCTTTAATTCATAACTAAATAACCGTAGCTCCAATTTTTAATAAACTTTATATGTAAATGTAGTAGAAAAATTCCTATTTACATATGTTGTATTTGCTTTGCATGTTTAACAACTCTAAAATATGGTTTAGGGAAGAATAGTACCAAATCTCATATATGCTCATGAGGATTTCTCCGGACTTGTTGCTTGTTGTTCCGACCTCATTTAAACTTGCCTAGATAGGTAGTTTTCATATGCTTCACCTCTTGCCATGTTTAACAACATTTAATATTTTTGGGTACATAAACGAGAGTGAACTAAATAAGTCATGTGGTGTTTCGTCAATATGCAACTCGTTGCATATTGAGCTCCACTTAACTTGCAGTTTTTCTTGTTGCACTTTGCCATGCCTCTTTAAACTGGACATGCATCATACTTGGTTGTGCATCATGCCATGTTTATGTGATGGTTGTTTGCTATGTTGCTTGCTTCTTTCCGGGATGCTTCTCTCGTTAGCTTCGGTTTCGTTCCGGAGTTGTGAGGATTCGTTCGACTATGTCCATTTGTCTTCTTCATGGATTCGTTCTTCTTCCTTGTGGGATTTCAGGCAAGATGACCATACCCTCAAAATCACTTCTATCTTTGCTTGCGAGTTGTTCGCTCTATTGCCATGTTGCGCTACCTACCACTTGCTATATCATGCCTCCCATATTGCCATGTCAAGCCTATAACCCACCTTTCCTAGCAAACCGTTGTTTGGCTATGTTACCGCTTTTGCTCAGCCCCTCTTATAGCATTGCTAATTGCAGGTGAAGATGAAGTTTGTTCCATGTGGGAACATGGATATGTTGGGATATCACAATATCTCTTATTTAATTAATGCATCTATATACTTGGTAAAGGGTGGAAGGCTCGGCCTTATACCTGGTTTTTTGTTCCACTCTTGCCACCCTAGTTTTCGTCATACTGGTGTTATGTTCCTTGATTTTGCATTCCTTACGCGGTTGGGTGTTATGGGAACCCCTTGACAGTTTGCTTTGAATAAAACTCCTCCAGCAAGGCCCAACCTTGGTTTTACCATTTTCCTAACCACCACCTATACTTTTCCCTTGGGAGTCGTGCTCTCGAGGGTCATCTTTATTTTAACCCCCCCGGGCCAGTGCTTCTCTGAGTGTTGGTCCAAACCAGATCCACTTGCGGCGCCACCTCGGGGAAACTTGAGGGCTGGTTTTAGCTGTACGTAGTGTTCATCCGGTGTTGCCCTGAGAACGAGATATGTGCAGCTCCTATCAGGATGTCGGCGCATCGGGCGGTCTTGCTGGTCTTGTTTTACCATTGTCCAAATGTCTTGTGACCGGGATTCCGAGACTGATCGGGTCTTCCCGGGAGAAGGAATATCCTTCCTTGACCGTGAGAGCTTGTGATGGGCTAAGTTGGGACACCCCTACAGGGTTTGAACTTTTGAAAGCCGTGCCCACGGTTATGGGCAGATGGGAATTTGTTAATGTTCGGTTGTAGATAACTTGACACTTAACTTAATTAAAATGAATCAACCGCGTGTGTAGTCGTGATGGTCTTCTTTCGGCGGAGTCCGGGAAGTGAACACGGTTCTTGTGTTATGCTTGAACGTAAGTAGATTTAGGATCACCTCTTTATCACTTCTAATTCACGACCATTGTGTTGCTTCTCTTCTCGCTCTTATTTGCGTATGTTAGCCACCATATATGCTTAGTTCTTGCTGCAGCTCCACCTTAATACCCTTTCCTACCCATAAGCTTAAATAGTCTTGATCTCGCGGGTGTGAGATTGTTGAGTCGTCGTGGCTCACAGATACTTCCAAACAGTTGCAGGTGCCGATGATACCAGTGTAGTTGACGCAACTGAGCTCAAGTGGAAGCTCGATGAAGATCGTGTTCATCGTGTTGTTTCGTTTCCAGTTGATCAATAGTCGAGCCCAGTTGGGACGATCGAGGATCTAGCATTTGGGGTTGCCTTCTTTTATTTTGGCTCCGTAGTCGGACCTTGATTATATCCTAGATGATGTATGTTTAACTTGTATTTGTGTGAAGTGGCGATTGTAAGCCAACTCCTTATGCCTTTCTATTCAGTACATGGGATTGTGTGAAGGTTACCCCTCTTGCGACAAACCTACCATGTGGCTATGCCTCTAAGTCGTGCCCCGACACGTGGGAGATATAGCCGCATCGTGGGTGTTACAAGTTGGTATCAGAGCCTTCCCCGACTTAGGAGCCCCTTGCTTGCTCGAATCGCTGACATTGTTGAGTCTAGAACAAAATGTTTTGAGTCTTAGGATTATATGTATCAAAGAGTAGGATTCTTTTTACTCCTCAGGCCCTTCGTCGCTCTGGTGAGGCCCCTGATGTAGAGTTTTGACTCTTCTCTCCTCAAATTTCACTAAAAAAAATTAGGATCACGCGGGTATCTTGGAATACCTGAGATTTAGGGGTTTGTGGCGAGAACATTGTGACGAGAACATTGTTCTTTGTGCCTCCTGACATTTAGGGGTTGTGGCAGTGTCCCAGCGAGTTGAGCTCCGAGGTGTTGTCGTCACAATTTTATCGTTGCAGTTCTGGAATACCTGAGTTCGTCAACATCGAAAATCTCTTTTATGCAGTTGTTGGTGAGATAACCTGGACGCCACCCAGTACTGGGGCGGGAGTTCGGGAGTATTGCCATAACTCGTATAACGGATGCTTTTCGAAGGTTGAGATACACGATTTCCGAAGGTTTCTTGGTTATGTGTTGAAGGATTGATCCAGGTGGATGTAGGGATTGTTAGTTTGGGTGAGATATTATGCTTCCCCTGTATCCCGAACACCTGATTGCATAACCAGAAAGTTTTAGGAGTTTATAAGTGGGAATTCAAGTATATTGTAGGATATCTTTCCAACAAAGACATGATACGATATTGTAACATCCCAAATTTGCAATTTGGAATGTTATACACTAGATCATCATGCATATCATATTTTCTTGCATTTTGGTTGATCCTAGAAATTTCACGCAACTCAAGGACCTTCGGAGAGAGTTGGAGATTTCGTTATTTTCATATTTGAGAGTTTTCTCGAATTTGAAAAGAGGATCATTTGATTTATTTATTTCATCTTCAATAATTTTTCCAATATCAAAAATATAAGAGAGGGAATAATATGACTTTCCCAAAATTGAGGAAAAAAGAAGATTTAATAAATAGATCAAATTTTGTTTTTCCGGAGTTTATTTGCATTTTATTTGGATAGGAAAAAATGCGTGTTTTCGAAAATTGCATTTTAGGTCCGTAGAAAAGTTCATTTTGTTCGGCTCATTTTTAGGAGTCGGGGAAAAATTTACTTTAGAAATTTTGGAGCCCGTTTAGATTTTCTTTTCTGTGTTTTTCTGCGCGCAAACCGTTTAAAAAAAATCCAGCAGGCCAGCCGGGCCAAAGCCCAGCCACGCCACCGCCCCAGCCTCCCGTGCGCCAGGCGCCAGGCGCAGGAGCGCCAGGCCGCCGCCTCCCCTCGCTCAAGCCGAGTCCTAAAAGGACTCTGGCCGGTTAGCCCCTCCCCTTTCCTTTGTTTCGTTTTCCTTTTCCTTCTCTATTTCTTGTCCCCTACCCCAAGTCTCCTCTTCCCTCCCCAATATAAATACCCCAACACCCCCCTCTAAATCATCAAACCAAACCCCAAGCCCTCCACCACACCCCACCCCGCGCCCTACACCGCCGCCGCGCCACCCCACACCCGCGCCGCCGCCCCTTGCCCACGTCGCCGCCGCCTCCCAACGCCGCCGCCGGAGCCCCTCGCCGGAACCTCGCCGGAGGTTGCCCCGCGTCTCTTTTCCTCGGATCATTTTCTTCTAATCGTTCCGATTCTTTTCTTCTCTTCCGATTCATTTTCTTTCCGGTTCTTCTCTAAACCGTTCCGGTTTTCTAGATCGGTTTTTCGTTCGGTTTTCTTTTCCGAAACCCTAGATCGGATTCGTTTTCTTTTCCGATTTAGTTGCCTAGAGATCGTTCGCCAGACCGTTCGTCCTAACGAACGTGATCACCGGATTCTTCTAGGTTAACAAACATCCGTTCGTTTAACCGTTCTTCTTTTTCTTCTCGTCGGATTTATTCCGCGATCGCGATCTCAGATCCGATCTTCGTTCTAGTCTTATCTTCTCGCTCGTTTATCGGAATCAGGTGATTCAAGCGCCTGGAGTTTCGTTTCGAAACCGCCGTTCCGTCTAATCAACTTAAACACGTTTTTGCCCCGGTAAAATTTGACCTAGTTTCAACTTGCTAGAACCGAGTTGTTTTCTTCCGCCGTTTTTTTCCGTTTCTTTGTTCGGTTGTTCTTTCTTTGCAACCGGAGTTCTTAAGTTGAACTTTCTGGTTCGTTCTCTTGTTCGAGTTTTACCTGTGCATTAGATGAGTACTTATTGTATGCTTGTTGTTTGTCTGCGATAGATACCCGGATGCGCCGCCTGTTACTTCGAACCCTAGGTTCGCGGATCATCAGCAAGGCAAGTAACACTTTGATCATACCTTTTCTACAACCCAGGTTTTATTGCATTAGATCAATCCTCTCACATTGCATGATTAGGATCTAATTAAATTGTGGGATGGGAAGTAGATGAGGTAGTACCTATTACCTGTTATTATCAAACCTTTGGGAGTTACTTCTACGTTTGCTTATTATGCCATGCTATGCTAGTAGACGTGGATTGGGTGAGTGATATCCATGACAGATGTGAGTTGATAATTTTAATGGTTTATCTAAGGTGGCAACTTAAACACACATCTGGGTGGATTGAGCACCTGATGTCTATCAGGACTTGCCTGTTTTTTTTGGACCGCCACCCAGGCTCAAAGGGATCATAAGATCTTTCATGCTAGAAACTTCCGTGTGCAGCCACAAGCCATTATGGGCTCTGGCATAGTTGACTAAGTCGTGCGAACTCTTACAGTGGTAGACTAGCAGATGTAGGGGAAAGTAGGTGTACCGGTCTACCCGATCGTAAGGTGCTAGCGCTTCTGAAAGACTGTGTCTCGGTCATCCGTCTTCTCAAACACCCTGTAGTGCGAGAAACCAAACGGAGGCGATCGAGTCTTGTGGGGAAAAGTGCGCAAACCTCTGCAGAGTGTACAAACTAATCATGATTAGCCGTGTCCCCGGTTATGGACAACTTGAGTATCTAGTACTTGAATATCATTGTGAATCTCAACATGTTACTTCTAATTAATGTTGTTGGGTTTTTAATTATTTTTAATTGGGATTGAGAATGCTGTCAACCATTCTCAATGTTTAACAACCACCATGATAGTTAAATAAACTTATTCCTTTGCAGTAGGGAAAAACTGGCTTTACGCAAAATTGTAACCATAGAGCTTTCCACCAGCCATATATGCATATAGTATAGCTGTTTCATTCCATTACTCTCTATGTGTTACATTGCCAGCATATTCCATGTGCTGACCCGTTTTCGGGCTGCAACTTCTCATGTTGCAGACTTTTCAGACAACGAGTAAGGTGTTTTTAGGTCGTGGTTCTATACTCAGTGATGCCGTTGGAGTTGATGGACCTATTTATCTTCTGAGTCTTCCGCTGTTATCGTTATTAGATGGCCTTAAGCCATATTTATTGTAATAATTTCTCTTTGAGACAATGATGTAATAAGTGTGTGATTGCCACTCTGCTATAAATCCTTCGATGTACTGTGTGGTGTCAGCATTACTGATCCAGGGATGACACCCGAGCACAGTAGACTTGATCCATTCGGGTCGGGTCGCCATAGAGATGGTATCAGAGCACACACTGACTGTAGGACACGACCACTAAGTTAAAGCCATAGATTACCATTCTCTTCTCATTTTCTAACTCCTCATCTTTTCTACTCTTTTAGGATGACGCACGCGAAGATTAAGTACGCTCAACCGGATGAAGGCACACCATTTGGATTTCACCTGAAGGAAGTCACCAAGTACCTGAACATTGGATTACCAAGCTTCACGGGAACCTTCAACGTCACTCTGCCTGAAGAGGAGCGCTGGAAGATTCAAGCTCACGTTCCGGGGAGGACATTCGCGCCAATCACGAAGCCTATAGATAGTGTTTTCAATGCACCAACCTGGAGTCTGGGAAAGAGCATGGCAGCTCATATCACCATAGGACGCATTGGAGAAGTTTATCAAGAAGACCTCAAGGACACTATCTACCAGATTTGCGGACGCCGAGATGAACAATGGGAGTTAGTCAGCACCAAGAAGGATAGATCCATTGCATCTTTCATCCAGGAGTTAAACCAGCACATTCGACGCCACGAGAACCAGATGTGCAATGACATGATAGAGTTGAAGAATGCGAAGGCAAGGATCATCGAGCTAGAAGGAGAACTGAAGTCTACACGCAAGGACTACATGGACGAGATCGTAGCTCTAGCAAGGCACAATGGCGATCTTAAGCAGGAGATTGAAGAACTCAAGAGGAAGTTAGCATCCCAGGAGGAAGACGAGTACGTCGCATGTCCGGACAACTACATCATCATCGACGACACCGATTCGGATCCAAGTGAACCCGACTTTGAAGACGAAGCTGGAGCAGATATCATGGAGTCTTCCATCGGTTCAAATTTCTAGATGACCACCAGATAGTAGTAGTATTCCCCCATGTAAACATTATAGTCGAGCACTTTTGCGATAGTTAGACCGTTTGTAAGCCCTTGTTTGATTGAATGAAGTGATTTTGTGTGCATTTGCTCATGTGCATTGGGGTAGTGTTTTCCCTTTAGACCTCACTCTATTCTTAATTCTCGTCTTTTCTAAACCCTCAGATGCCTCCGAGACATGACCCCGGATTTACCATTAAGGATTGGAAACTATGTTTTTCCCTCAGACCTAATAGTATTGTAATCTCAAGGATTGGATGTGATATTAGGCATGGATTGGTTATCAAAGTATGAAGGGAATATTGAGTGTGCTAGTAATTCAATTTTGCTTACCACACTAGAAGGAAGAAGGATCAAGTATGTATCCCGGCATGTGCCAAACAGGACACAAGTAAATTCCTTATCAGGAGTTGTGCAGGAGGAAGTACCAGTGGTAAAGGATTTTCCTGATGTAATTCCTGAGGAATTGCCAGGCATGCCACCGGATAGAGACATCGAGTTTTTGATTGAGTTATTGCCAGGTACAGGCCCAATATCGAAGCGACCGTACCGGATGCTAGCAAAGGATTTGGTAGAAATTAAGAATCAGATTAAGGAGTTATTGGATAAAGGTTACATTCGCCCAAGTTCTTCGCCTTGGGGATCACCCGTACTTCTAGTGGAAAAGAAGGATGGATCATTAAGGATGGTTGTAGATTATCGGGGATTGAATGAAGTAACAATCATGAATAAGTACCCACTGCCAATGATCAACGATCTGTTCGATCGGTTGCAAGGAGCTAAAGTGTTTTCCAAGATCGATTTGCGATCGGGGTACCATCAATTGAAGATTCGAGAGCAGGACATACCTAAGACAGCATTCACCACGAGATATGGACTGTATGAGTATACCGTTATGTCATTTGGATTGACTAACGCACCTGCCTATTTTATGAACCTGATGAACAAAGTGTTTATGGAGTTTTTGGATAAGTTCGTCGTAGTGTTCATAGATGACATTCTGGTTTATTCAAAGAATGAAGAGGAGCATAAGGAACATTTGTGTTTGGTTTTGGAGAAACTAAGGGAACATCAGTTATACGCCAAATTCAGCAAATGTGAGTTTTGGTTGAAGGAAGTTGGATTCCTCGGACACGTTATATCCGGAGAAGGTATAGCAGTTGACCCCACTAAGGTTGAGACCGTAACCGAATGGGAATCACCAACAACAGTTGGAGAGATCCGGAGTTTTCTTGGACTCGCAGGATACTACCGGAGATTCATTGAGAACTTTTCAAAGATTGCAAAGCCTATTACTGAGTTGTTGAAGAAGGATACTAAGTTCAAATGGACTGAGGAGTGTGAGGCTAGTTTCCAGGAATTGAAGAAACGCTTGGTTACCTCACCAGTATTGATTTTGCCAGATCAGACCAAGGATTATGAGGTGTATTGCGACGCTTCACGTCGAGGACTTGGAGCAGTGCTTATGCAGGAAGGAAGAGTTGTTTCGTATGCTTCACGACAACTGAAGCCTCATGAGTTAAATTATGCCACGCATGATTTGGAGTTAGCAGCCGTAGTGCATGCATTGAAAACGTGGAGACATTTTCTCATTGGAAATCATTGTGAGGTGTACACGGATCACAAGAGTTTGAAGTACATTTTCACTCAGAAGGAGTTGAACCTCAGACAGAGGAGATGGTTGGAGCTCATCAAGGATTATGATATGAGATTGCATTACCATCCCGGAAAAGCTAATGTAGTAGCTGACGCATTGAGCCGTAAGAGCCATGTCAATACTCTAATGACGGGGAAAATACCCAAGGAGTTAGCAGAAAACCTTCGTGAACTATGTTTGGAAATAGTTCCGAGAGGCTATGTAGCAGCCTTGGAGATTCAGTCAACATTGATGCATAAGATCAGAGAAGCTCGGAAATCTGACAAGGAGATTGCTGCTATAAAAGAGAAATTGAGCGAAGGAAAAGCAAAGGGATTTCGTGAGGATGAACACGATACCTTATGGTTTGAGGACCGTGTTTATGTGCCCAATGACCCGGAGATCAGGAAGTTGATTTTGCAAGAGGCACATGATTCACCGTATTCGATTCACCCAGGGAATACCAAGATGTATTTGGATTTGAAGGAAACATTCTGGTGGACCGGAATGAAGAAGGATATTGCAGCATATGTAGCAGTTTGTGACGTATGTCAGAGAGTAAAGGCAGAGCATCAGAAGCCAGCAGGATTGTTACAACCATTGCCGATACCCGAATGGAAGTGGGATAAGATAGGCATGGATTTTATCACAGGACTACCCAGGACGAAAGCAGGCTATGACTCGATATGGGTAGTAGTTGATCGTTTGACGAAGGTAGCACATTTCATTCCAGTTAAGACCACTTACACCAGTGCTAAGTTGGCAAAGATATACATGACTAGGATCATTTGTTTGCATGGAGTTCCGAGGAGTATCGTATCAGATAGAGGAACCCAATTTACCTCAAAGTTTTGGAATCGGTTGCATGAAACTTTAGGAACCAGACTAGAGTTTAGCACAGCTTTTCATCCGCAGACAGATGGACAGACCGAGAGAGTCAATCAGATTTTGGAAGATATGCTGAGAGCTTGTGCACTAGATTATGGATCTAGTTGGGACGATAACTTGCCGTATGCGTTGTTTTCTTATAACAACAGTTACCAAACCAGTTTGAAGATGGCACCTTTCGAAGCTTTATACGGAAGAAGGTGCAGGACACCGTTGTCATGGGACGAAGTTGGAGACCGGCAATTCTTTGGACCAGATTTGATTAAGGAGTCTGAACGGAAAGTTAAGTTGATTCGCGATAGGCTCAAGGTAGCCCAGTCCAGGCAGAAGAGCTACGCAGATTCTAAACGCAAGGAGACATTTTACGAAACCGGAGACAGAGTTTATCTTCGAGTATCCCCACTTTGAAGAGTTAAGCGCTTTGGAGTTAAGGGAAAATTAGCACCGCGTTTCGTTGGACCGTATAAGATCTTGCAACGTATGGGAGAAGTCGCTTATAAGTTGGAATTACCAGAGGGACTGTCAGGAGTTCATGATGTATTCCATGTTTCTCAGCTGAAGAAATTTCATGCCGGGATGGCGGAGGTACCGCTAAGAGATACCGTGCCACTCGAAGCGATTCAGTTGAGGGATGACTTAACATATGAGGAGAAGCCAGTCAAGATTCTCGAGTTTGCCAGCAGAGTTACTCGCAGCAAGGTTATCAAGTTTTGCAAAGTTCAGTGGAACCACCATTCAGAGGATGAAGCCACCTGGGAGAGAGAAGAAGATTTGCTCAAAGACCACCCTCACCTATTTTCTAGCCAACCCGAATCTCGAGGGCGAGATTCATCTTAAGGGGGGTAGGTTTGTAACATCCCAAATTTGCAATTTGGAATGTTATACACTAGATCATCATGCATATCATATTTTCTTGCATTTTGGTTGATCCTAGAAATTTCACGCAACTCAAGGACCTTCGGAGAGAGTTGGAGATTTCGTTATTTTCATATTTGAGAGTTTTCTCGAATTTGAAAAGAGGATCATTTGATTTATTTATTTCATCTTCAATAATTTTTCCGATATCAAAAATATAAGAGAGGGAATAATATGACTTTCCCAAAATTGAGGAAAAAAGAAGATTTAATAAATAGATCAAATTTTGTTTTTCCGGAGTTTATTTGCATTTTATTTGGATAGGAAAAAATGCGTGTTTTCGAAAATTGCATTTTAGGTCCGTAGAAAAGTTCATTTTGTTCGGCTCATTTTTAGGAGTCGGGGAAAAATTTACTTTAGAAATTTTGGAGCCTGTTTAGATTTTCTTTTCTGTGTTTTTCTGCGCGCGAAACCGTTTAAAAAAAACTCCCGCCAGGCCAGCCGGGCCAAAGGCCCAGCCGGCCGGCCACCGCCCCAGCCTCCCTGCGCGCCGTGCGCCAGGCAAGGCAGGCGCCAGCCGCCGCCGCCTCTTGCTCTAGCCGAGTCCGGTTGGACTCTAGGCTAGCCCCCTTTCCTTGTTTCATTTTCCTTTTCCTACTCTATTTCTTGTCCCCTACCCCAAGTAATCTCTCCCCTCACCTATATAAATACCCCAACACCCCGCCTCTAAATCATCAAATCAAGCCCCAAGCCCTCCACCGCACCCCACACCCGCGCCGCCGCCGCCGCCCTAGTGCCGCCGCCGCCCTGCGTCACCGCCGCCGCCGCACCTTGCCCACGCCGCCGCCGCCCTACGCCACGCCGCCCGAGCCCCTCGCCGGAGGTTGCCCCGCGTCTCTTTTCCTCGGATCGTTTTCTTCTAATCGTTCTGATTCTTTTCTTCTCTTCTGATTCGTTTTCTTTCCGGTTCTTCTCTAAACCGTTCCGGTTTTCTAGATCGGTTTTTCGTTCGGTTTTCTTTTCCGAAACCCTAGATCGGATTCGTTTTCTTTTCCGATAGTTGCCTTTGGACCGTTCGCCAGACCGTTCCTCCTAATGAACGTGATCACCGGATTCTTCTAGGTTAACGAACGTCCGTTCGTTTAACCGTTCTTCTTTTTCTTCTCGTCGGATTTATTCCGCGATCGCGATCTCAGATCCGATCTTCGTTCTAGTTTATCTTCTCGCTCGTTTATCGGAATCAGGTGATTCAAGCGCCTGGAGTTTCGTTTCGAAACCGCCGTTCCGTCTAATCAACCTAAACACGTTTTTGCCCCGGTAAAATTTGACCTAGTTTCAACTTGCTAGAACCGAGTTGTTTTCTTCCGCCGTTTGTTTTTCCGTTTCTTTGTTCGGTTCGTTCTTTCTTTGCAACCGGAGTTCTTAAATTGAACTTTCTGGTTCGTTCTCTTGTTTGAGTTTTACTTGTGCATTAGATGAGTACTTATTGTATGCTTGTTGTTTGTCTGCGATAGATCACCCGGATTGCGCCGCCTGTTACTTCGAAACCCTAGGTCTCGCGGATCATCAGCAAGGCAAGTAACACTTTGATCATACCTTTTCTACAACCCATGTTTTATTGCATTAGATCAATCCTCTCACATTGCATGATTAGGATCTAATTAAATTGTGGGATGGGAAGTAGATGAGGTAGTACCTATTACCTGTATTATTATGAAACCTTTGGGAGTTACTTCTACGTTTGCTTATTATGCCATGCTATGCTAGTAGACGTGGATTGGGTGAGTGATATCCATGACAGATGTGAGTTGATAATTTTAATGGTTTATCTAAGGTGGCAACTTAAACACACATCTGGGTGGATTGAGGCACCTGATGTCTATCAGGACTTGCCTATTTTTTTTGGACCGCCAGCCAGGCTCAAAGGGATCATAAGATCTTTCATGCTAGAAACTTCCGTGTGCAGCCACAAGCCATTATGGGCTCTGGCATAGTTGACTAAGTTGTGCGAACTCTTACAGTGGTAGACTAGCAGATGTAGGGGATGTAGGTGTACCGGTCTACCCGATCGTAAGGTGCTAGCGCCTCTGAAAGACTATGTCTCAGTCATCCGTCTTCTCAAACACCCTGTAGTGCGAGAAACCAAACGGAGGCGATCGAGTCTTGTGGGGAAAAGTGCGCAAACCTCTGCAGAGTGTACAAACTAATCATGATTAGCCGTGTCCCCGGTTATGGACAACTTGAGTATCTAGTACTTGAATATCATGTGAATCTCAACATGTTACTTCTAATTAATGTTGTTGGGTTTTTAATTATTTTTAATTGGGATTGAGAATGCTGTCAACCATTCTCAATGTTTAACAACCACCATGATAGTTAAATAAACTTATTCCTTTGCAGTAGGGAAAAACTGGCTTTACGCAAAATTGTAACCATAGAGCTTTCCACCAGCCATATATGCATATAGTATAGCTGTTTCATTCCATTACTCTCTATGTGTTACATTGTCAGCATATTCCATGTGCTGACCCGTTTTCGGGCTGCAACTTCTCATGTTGCAGACTTTTCAGACGATGAGTAAGGTGTTTTTAGGTCGTGGTTCTATACTCAGTGATGCCGTTGGAGTTGATGGACCCATTTATCTTCCGAGTCTTCCGCTGTTATTGTTATTAGATGGCCTTAAGCCATATTTATTGTTATAAGTTCTCTTTGAGACAATGATGTAATAAGTGTGTGATTGCCACTCTGCTATAAATCCTTCGATGTACTGTGTGGTGTCAGCATTACTGATCCAGGGATGACACCCGAGCACAGTAGACTTGATCCATTCGGGTCGGGTCGCCACAGATATGTGATCTATCATATGTTTGTTTTCGGTTTATCTCCTAAGCCAATCCTTAGTTTTTGTTTTGGTTTGTGGTATTCGAGTTGCTTCGAAGTCAGATGTGGATTCCATACCTTTCCTAAGCGGTGTTCTCATATTTCTATGTGTATACTAATCCTTCATAATAATCAAGATTGTCACGTAAATCCTTTTCAACCGGTGTGTTTCTCTTCAAGTGGATCCGCTCATTTCAACATCCGCAAGATCAACTCTAAGTTATCTCGATGGTATCCTTTTCCATCTGCCCAAGTTGCATTTGTATTCCCCCCCTCCCCCCCTTTTTTTTCAAGGACTCAGATTTCTGAATCAAGTATCCATTTTATGGATGTGAAGTCTCTCCATTCTTTTCTGTCAATGTTCTTATCCGGTGATTCTCAGGAAGATACTAACGGAGCTTCAAGTTCATCACTCTTTGTTCTCTTTCTTCTCCGGTGGATCCAAGTCAAGCTTTGTCGATCATATCATGTCCTTGTTTCAAATGTCTTCTCATGCCAGTATACACCCCTAATCATTCACCTCTCGCTATTCATTTGTTCCGGAGTGCTGAAGTTATCTCAGAAGATTCAAGTTTCCATTCTCAATTCGCTCAAATTCTTTTGAGGATGTTATCTCATTCAAGCCATTTAATTCAACCGGTGCAATCTCTCTTCAAATCATTTCAATGGTGCTTCTCTTGAGTGGGCCCTAACCCACAGGTCTTTTCCTAGGATCTTACCTGACACTTCTAATTTTTTTCGGAGTTATCCCCAAAGTCATTTCAAAGTTTGACGTAAGAATGATTTGTCATCAGTCAAATGTCTTTCTCCAAGATCTATCAAATTCTTTTAATCATTGGCTCAACCTCTTCGCTTTTGATTCTCCCGGAGTGTCTAAACAATCCATGGTGGTGTTTCTCATCGTCATTCTCGGATTTGAAGACCGAAGAAGATTTTTCTCTCAATCTTGCTCCATTCTCTTCAAGATTCATGGTTCTAGCTTGTTGCCATCCTCTCATAATTGTTTTCGATTGTGAGAATTCTTTTGACCCATCCGGAGCAATTCAGGAGTCTCTTCAGTCTGATTCTCCGAAGGCCATCATTTCGGGTTTATTCATTCTCAGCTTTCAACAATCATTCTCAAAATCTTACCGGTGCATCGCTCAAGTATTTTCTAGTCAGTTCATGATCTCTTCGTTTCACTTGTATCTAAATTCCCTCAAGTATCATCATTCATTTTTCCAATTCTACCCGGTGATTTGTGCCTTTTCTACTCTCATTTTCTATTCTTACGGTGGTTCGTTCAAGAGTTCTTTTACTTGGTTGTCATATCAATTCATTCGTTCTTTACAATCCTACCGGTGGTTCGTTGAAGACCTTCCCAAGTTTGCGCTATATCTCTCTTAATCCTTTCTACAAGAATAAGCAGTGTGCCACATCCGTTGCTTATCGTCAATTTAAATTGGTGAAGGATAAGCATAATGTAATTCTTATTCTTGTTTCATCGAGTAAACTCAATTCCTTACTCCGGAGGTTCATCAAAATTCTTGATTTCATTTGTTCATCCTTCATTCAAGAGTTCCAAGTTTTTCTTGGTTATATCATCGTGAAGCTCCATTTAATCAATGGAAGGATTCATCTTATTCTTTTCAAGATTTTTTCCTTGCGACCTTTTTTTATCTATCCGAAGTTCTTCGAGAGTTTCTTCATGGTGGCTCGTCAAGGATTCTGTTCATTCTTCAATTGTTCTTCAAGATCTCTCTCGAAGTCATGACCGGCCAAGCTATACTTCAAGTATTCTTTTATCTTGCATTCCGAAGTGCAATTCTTTCTATCTTATCTTTTGAGGTGGTGTTATGTCATTGTTGATAATTTCCCTTCGTGTTTCATGATTCACAAGTTTTCAAGAGTGACATATCTAAATCCATCATTTTCTCTTTGTTCAAGACATCTTTTCAACCAATCAATCTCTTTGTTGGAGTTATCCTTTGTCATATTTCACCTAAAGCCTTCCCTAAAGAATGTTGCTATTGTGGTGCTTATCAATGATCCAAGTTATCTCTCTATCATCTTGGTGGAAGAAGTCTTTCATCTCTTCTTTGTTCCCGACCAATCATTGCTTTCGGTGGCAGAATTTCACCTCAGTTTTGAGATGTTTTCCATAAGCCCACTACAAGCTTTTTCGTTTCGTTGTTGGTTCTCCAACAACTTCGTTCTAACCTTCTTCGAAGGGTGTTTTCCAAGCTCATTTTTGGCAGAAGTTGTCGTTTTCTTCTCCATTTTGTTATTTCAATGATATATCTTCTATTCTTCCTTACGGAGGCATTGTGATGTTGCTCTCTTCGACCCATCATCTTGTTTTGTCAAGTTCATATTCAATTCCTTCCATTTAAAGTCGGAGTGATGTCCAAATTATATCATTCTTATTCCATCTCTATCTGGTTTTAACCAGAGTGTTGTCATAATTGATCTTTATCGTTCCTGGTACATCTCGTTTCAACCGGAGTGCTTGCATGTACTTCTTGTCCATTGCAACCCTTTTCTTATGTCTTTCAACCTACAAGGCTCTAGTATTGTTCCTTGTTCCTCTTTTCTAACGGAGTGTTTTCAACATTATTCATCTTTGTTGTATTCTTTCTTTCAATTTGTTCAACCTCGTAGGGTTCTTTGGTTTCACTCATTCATCAAAGAAGCAATTAATTTTACCTCTTCTCTTCCTCTTCTGTTTCTCTCTGGTGCCATCCTTAGATCTCGGGATGAGATCCTCTCGTAGTGGTGGAGTATTGTGACTCCCCGAGTCCGACGCGCCAGGTGTCTTCCAGTTATTTGCTGTTGTTGCCTTGTCATTCGCGTGCGTGTTGCATCTTGTCATGTCATCATGTGCATTGCATCATCATATTTTTAAAACTTGCATCTGTCCGGGTCTCTCAGTTCTTTCTGTTGTCCGTTCTGAGCCCAATCACACTCGCACGCGCCCGCGGCACTTCCAAAATATTATATTATAAGTGGACGGAAAATGTTCTCGGAATGGGTTGAAAGTTGGCATGCGGTGTTGTTACCAGTAGGCCGCCTGCCAAGTTTCATCGCATTCGGAGTTCGTTTGATGCCCCAACGGATAAATATAGCGGCAATAGTAGCTGGTCAAACGTCGGACGTTTTCGGTCTCCGGAAACAGTCGCCGGGTCTCCCTCTTCTCTTCTCTCAGCCCGAGGCTTTCTGCACAGCCCACTACCACTCACCGCCAGGCCCAACCTAACCTCTCTCGTCAGCCCGCGACCCTCCTCGCGCGCGTCCGAAAGTTGTCCCAAACCCAACATGGACAGTCGTTGCCGTTGGGTCTGGATCGTCCCTAAACATCTATAAAACATCTCTGTTTCCTTAATTGGGCCCCTAACCTATTTATCCGAAACCGTCCGATTAAAATCAAAGGGACCAAATGCCCCTACCAAAAATCCACTTGCCATATATTAGACCACCCCCTTACCATATCAGTCTAACCCTAGCCTAACCCTATTCCCCCTTGCGCCGCCACCCACTCTCGCATGTTCTTCGGGATCCTTCCCTGACCAGCCTCCACCTTCCTCGGGATCCCTCCCGATTCAACCAGCGTAGCCGACCACACCTTCCCTCCTCGATTTCATCCTTGAGCC
Organism: Triticum urartu; assembly: GCF_003073215.2. NCBI lineage: Eukaryota > Viridiplantae > Streptophyta > Magnoliopsida > Poales > Poaceae > Triticum > Triticum urartu. Next base: position 421,204,957 of record NC_053022.1, on the reverse strand, counting down.
AATCCCTTCACCCGTCACCTCCCTCGATCCACCCAACCAGGCGCCCAGCTCGCACAGGAGAGGAGCTCCTCAATTCCCTCGACCCCAACCTCAAACTCGACCCTGCCAATGGCCTTGTGCCCCTGCCGTCCTAGCAGCATCAACAACAACCTCGCCGTCGCCGCCTCACATGAGCACCGCCCTGACCCGACCTTCTCTTGTGCCTCCTATTCCTTTTCTCTCTCAGTTCCATCTTCTCTGGATTCTCTCTTTCTCACATCTCTCACTCTCTCAGGAACCCCACACCCCGGATGGCTGATCCCCTCGCCGAGCTCCTCAAGTTCCTCGCCGCCGGAATCCTCAGCGCCACCGCGACTGTCGCTTTTGTCTTCCCGGCGAACCACGCCGACCCGCTAGCTTCCTCTGTTTCCTGCGATAGGACATGCGTCGAGCCTTCGTTGACCTCTACCAAACGCCAAGTCTGCGGCATCGTCGACCTCTAGATCGAGCGCCTCGCCTCGCGTTGACCACGCCTCCAGCACGCCAGGCTGCTGCCCAACAGCGCCCCAAGCCCGCTGGTGAGAAGCCGAGATCTAGCGCCCCGCCTTGCACTAATGGGCCAGTGATAACCCACAAGTATAGGGGATCGCAACAGTTTTCAATAAGTAAGAGTGTCGAACCCAACGAGGAGCTAAAGGTAGAACAAATATTCCCTCAAGTTCTATCGACCACCGATACAACTCTACGCACGCTTGACATTCGCTTTACCTAGAACAAGTATGAAACTAGAAGTACTTTGTAGGTGTTGTTGGATAGGTTTGCAAGATAATAAAGATTACGTAAATAAAAAGTAGGGGCTGTTTAGGTAAAGACACAACTAAGTTAGTTTTAGTAAAGAGCTTTTTGTTATGAGGAAGTTATTTGTCCCTAGGCAATCGATAACTAGACCGGTAATCATTATTGCGATTTTATATGAAGGAGAGGCATAAGCTAACATACTTTCTCTACTTGGATCATATGCACTTATGATTGGAACTCTAGCAAGCATCCGCAACTACTAAAGATCATTAAGGTAAAACCCAACCATAGCATTAAAGAATCAAGTCCTCTTTATCCCATACACCACAACCCCCTTACTCGGATTTGTGTTTCAGTCACTCACGCAACCCACTATAAGCAAATCATGAACGTATTGCAACACCCTACAGCGCGGATCCCTCACGCTTGCGTGACACGGAGAGCACCATAGGATAGCACCAATAATAAAACATGCAACTCAAACCAATCTTGATCATCAAATAGCCCATAGGACAAAACAGATCTACTCAAACATCATAGGATAGCCATACATCATTGGGAAATAATATATAGCATTGAGAACCATGTTTAAGTAGAGATTACAACATGTAAGAGAGAGGTTACACCGCTGCATAGAGGGGGGGAAGAGTTGGTGATGATGGCGGTGAAGTTGTTGGTGAAGATTGCGGTGATGATGATGATGGCCCCCGGTGGCACTCCGGTGCCACCGGAAGCGAGGGGGAGAGAGCCTCCCTCCTTCTTATTCTTCCTAGATGGGAGAAGGGTTTCCCTCTGGTCCATGGCCTCCATGGAGTGGGAGGGGCGAGAGCCCCTCCGAGATTGGATCTGTCTCTCTGTCTCTCTTTGTTTCTGCGTTCTCAGATTCTACCCTTTGACCGTTTCTTATATTCCCGGAGATCCTAACTCCAATTGGGCTGAAATTTTAACACAATCTCTACCCGGATATTAGCTTTCTTGCGGTGAACGAAGGGCATCAACCGCCTTATGGGGTGGCCATGAGGGTCAGGGGAGTGCCTGCGCCCCTGGGGCGCGCCCCCTACCTCGTGGGCCCCTCGAGCATCGTCTCGCGTTGATTTTTCTTCCCAAAAATCACATATATTCCAAAAAAATCTTCATCAGTTTTTATCCCGTTTGGACTCCGTTTGATATGGATATTCTGCGAAACAAAAAACATGCAACAAACAGGAACTTGCACTGGGCACTAGATCAATATGTTAGTCCCAAAAATAGTATAAAAAGTTGCCAAAAGTATATGAAAGTTGTAGAATATTGGCATGGAACAATCAAAAATTATAGATACGACGGAGACGTATCAGCATCCCCAAGCTTAATTCCTGCTCGTCCTCGAGTAGGTAAATGATAAAAAAGATAATTTTTGATGTGGAATGCTACCTAGCATAATCTTGATCACATATCTAATCATGGCATGAATATTAAGACACGAGTGATTCAAAGCAATAGTCTATCATTTGACATAAAACAATAATACTTCAAGCCTACTAGTAAAGCAATCATGTCTTTTCAAAATAACATGCCCAAAGAAAGTTATCCCTACAAAATCATATAGTCTGGTTATGCTCCATCTTCACCACACAAAATATTCACATCATGCACAACCCCGATGACAAGCCAAGCAATTGTTTCATACTTTTGACGTTCTCAAACCTTTTCAACTTTCACGCAATACATGAGCGTGAGCCATGGACATAGCACTATAGGTGGAATAGAATGGTGGTTGTGGGGGAGACAAAAGGAGAAGATAGTCTTACATCAACTAGGCGTATCAACAGGCTATGGAGATGCCCATCAATAGATATCAATGTGAGTGTGTAGGGATTGCCATGCAACGGATGCACTAAGAGCTATAAGTGTATGAAAGCTCAAACTGAAACTAAGTGGGTGTGCATCCAACTTGCTTGCTCATGAAGACCTCGGGAGTTTGAGGAAGCCCATCATCGGAATATACAAGCCAAGTTCTATAATGAAAATTCCCACTACTATATGAAAGTGATAACTCAAGAGACTCTCTATATGAAGAACATGGTGCTACTTTGAAGCACAAGTGTGGTAAAAGGATAGTAACATTGCCCCTTCTCTCTTTTTCTCTCATTTTTTTGGGACTTCTCTTTTTTTGGCCTTTCTCTTTTTTTTCTTTTTTTTTTCTTTTTTTCGTCCGGAGTCTCATCCCGACTTGTGGGGGAATCATAGTCTCCATCATCCTTTCCTCACTGGGGAAATGCTCTAATAATGATGATCATCACACTTTTATTTACTTACAACTCGATATTACAACTCGATACTAGAACAAAGATATGACTCTATATGAATGCCTCCGGCGGTGTACCGGGATGTGCAATGATCTAGCGTTGCAATGACATCAAAAAACGAACAAGCCATGAAAACATCATGCTAGCTATCTTACGATCATGCAAAGCAATATGACAATGAATGCTCATGTCATGTATATGATGATGATGGAAGTTGCATGGCAATATATCTCGGAGTGGCTATGGAAATGCCATGATAGGTAGGTATGGTGGCTGTTTTGAGGAAGGTATATGGTGGGTTTATGGTACCAGAGAAAGTTGCGCGGTACTAGAGAGGCTAGCAATGGTGGAAGGATGAGAGTGTGTATAATCCATGGACTCAACATTAGTCATAAAGAACTCACATACTTATTGCAAAAATCTATTAGTCATCGAACATAGTACTACGCGCATGCTCCTAGGGGGATAGATTGGTAGGAAAAGACCATCGCTCGTCCCCGACCGCCACTCATATGGAAGACAATCAATAAATAAATCATGCTCCGACTTCGTTACATAATGGTTCACCATACGTGCATGATAAGGGAATCACAAACCTCAACACAAGTATTTCTACAATCCACAACTACCCACTAGCATGACTCTAATATCACCATATTTATATTGCAAAACTATTGCAAAGAATCAAACATATCATATTCATTGATCTACAAGTTTTATGTAGGATTTTATGACTAACCATGTGAATGAACAATTCCTGTCATCTCTCTAAATAGATATAAGTGAAGCAAGAGATTTTAATTCTTTCTACAAAAGATATTCCCATGCTCTAACAAATATAATTGAAGCAAAAGAGCATTCTACAAATGGCGGTTGTCTATGTAAAGAGAAATAGGCAATCCAAACTTCAAATTATATAAGTGAAGCACATGAAGCATTCTATAAAGCCATACTCTAAAGATATAAGTGAAGTGCATAGAGCATTCTATAAATAAACCAAGGACTATCTAATACCAGCATGGCGCATAAAATAAAGATGAAAACTAAATGCAAAAGACGCTCCAAGATTGCACATATCGCATGAACGAAACAAATCCGAAAACATACCGATACTTGTTGAAGAAAGAGGGGATGCCTTCCGAGGCATCCGCAAGCTTAGACGCTTGAGTTTCCTTGAATATTTACTTGGGGTTCCTCGGGCATCCCCAAGCTTGAGCTCTTTCCTTTCTTCCTTCTTCTCACAACGAGACCTTCTCGATCATCGAACACTTCATCGACACAAAACTTCAACAAAAAACTTGGTAAGATCCGTTAGTATAATAAATCAAATCACTAATCTAAGTACTGTTGCAAACCAATTAATATTTTTTTGCATTGTGTCGGCTGTAATATAACTTTTTCATGGATTAATCCACTAATATAAATCATTAGTTTCATCAAAACAAGCAAACTATGCATCAAAAACAGAATCTGTCTAAAACAGAACAGTCTGTAACAATCTGAACATTCACCATACTTATGATACCTGAAAAATTCTGCAAAAATTAGGAAAAATAAACAATTTGTATAGAAATACAGTGCAAAAAGAATCAGAACCATTTGACGTTCCAGCTAAAAATGTAAAATCATGCACTACAGCCAAAGTTTCTGTCATGTATCGTACAGACCATCAAGGAAATGTAAACATCCTAAGGGCAAACCTTGGCACATTATTTTTATAATAAAATGGAATTGTAAAAGGGGATAATTATTTTTGTTGAAAAGTTTCTATAATCAAGATTCAGAAAGTTGCCGTGAGCATGAACAAAGTTCAAGGAGCTCTCCCACTTCAACAATGCTTGTCTTTCTCACTTTCACTTTCCTTTTTGAAAAAGTTTCAGGTTCCCCTCTTTATATTTGTTGTTTTTAAACTATATAAAAGCACTCAACAGAAATAAATGACTCTCTAAAACTTCCGGGTTGTCTCCCTAGCAGCGCTTTCTTTAAAGCCATTAAGCTAGGCATATAGTGCTCAAGTAGTGAATCCACCCGGATCCCAAGGTATATCAAAGCCAATTTTAATTAACAATTATTTATAATTTAGTAGTGAGCACAAAGTAACATAAATCATGCAACAATGAAGTCTAACTCTCTTCCTATGCATCCTGTAACACCCACGATGCGGCTATATCTCCCACGTGTTGGAGCACGACTTAGAGGCATAACCGCATTGTAAGCAATGTCGCAAGTGAGGTAATCTTCACACAACCCATGTAATACATAAGGGAAAGAGATACATAGTTGGCTTACAATCGCCACTTAACACAATAAATGAATAAAGCATTACATCAACCAGGTACAATCAGGGTCCGACTATGGAACCAAAATAAAAGAAGACTACCCCAAATGCTACACAGATCCCCGATCGTCCCAACTAGGCTCCACTACTGATTAACTGAAAAACGGAACAACATAACGAACACGATCTTCATCGAGCTCCTCCTTGAACTCGGTTGCGTCACCTGCACGGTAACATCGGCACCTGCAAACTGGTTTTGGAAGTATCTATGAGTCACGGGGACTCAGCAATCTCACACCCTCGCGATCAAGACTATTTAAGCTATAGGAAGGGTAAATGTATAAGGTGGAGCTGCAGCAAGCGACTAGCAAATTTGGTGGCTAACATACGCAAATGAGAGCGATAAGAGAAGGCAAAAGCACGGTCAAGAAACTATGATCAAGAAGTGATCCTAGAACAACCTATGTTCAAGCATAACTCCAACACCGTGTTCACTTCCCGGACCCCGCCAAGAAGAGACCATCGCGGCTACACACGCGGTTGATGCATTTTAATTAAGTTAAGGTTTCAAGTTTTCTACAACCGGACATTAACAAATTCCCATCTGCCCATAACCGCGGGCACGGCTTTCGAAAGTTCAAAACCCTGCAGGAGTGTCCCAACTTAGCCCATCACAAGCTCTCACAGTCAACGAAGGATATTCCTTCTCCCAAGACAATCCGATCAGACTCGGCATCCCGGTTACAAGACATCTCGACAATGGTAAAACAAGTCCAGCAAGACCGTCTGATGCGCCGACATCCTGATAGGAGCTGCACATATCTTGTTCTCAGGGCAACATCAGATGAACACTACGTACAGCTAAAACCAGCCCTCAAGTTTCCCCGAGGTGGTGCCGCAAGTGGCTCTGTTTTGGACCAACACTTAGACAAGCACTGGCCCGGGGGGTTAAAATAAAGATGGCCCTCTGGATGCGCGACTCCCAAGGGAAAAGGCTAGGTGGCAAATGGTAAAACCAAGGTTGGGCCTTGCTGGAGGAGTTTTATTCAAAGCAAACTATCAAGGGGTTCCCATTATAACCCAACCATGTAAGGAACGCAAAATCAAGGAACATAAAACCGGTATGACGGAAACTAGGGCAGCAAGAGTGGAACAAAACACCAGGCATAAGGCCGAGCCAACCACCCTTTACCAAGTATATAGATGCATTAATTAAATAAGAGATATTGTGATATCCCAACAAAATATCCATGTTCCAACAAGGAACAAACTCCAATCTTCACCTGCAACTAGCAATGCTATAAGAGGGGCTGAGCGAAGCGGTAACATAGCCAAACAACGGTTTGCTAGGACAAGGTGGGTTAGAGGCTTGACATGGCAACATGGGAGGCATGACAAAGCAAGTGGTAGGTACCGCAGCATAGGCATAGCAATAGAGCAAGCAACTAGCAAGCAAAGATACAAGTGATTTCGAGGGTATGGTCATCTTGCCTGAGATCCCGCAAGGAAGAAGAACGAGTCCATGAAGAAGACAAACGGACGTAGTCGAACGAATCCTCACAAACGCAACATTATCAGAAACAACCCGAAGAAGCAACACTGGAAAGAAGCAAACAAGATAGTGAACAATCATCACATAAGCATGGCACGATGCGCAAACAAGTATGATGCATGTCCGGTTTAATGAGGCATGGCATGGCAAAGTGCACAAACAACCCTACAAATTAAGTGGAGCTCAATATGCAACTCCGTTGCATATTGACGAAACACCACGTGACTTATTTAGTTCGATCTTGTTTATGTACCCAACAAGATTAAATGTTGTTAAACATGGCAAGAGGGTGAAGCAAAAGAAAACTACCTATCTAGGCAAGTTTAAATGAGGCTGGAACAACAAACAACAAGTCCGGAAACTCCTCATGTGCATATTTTAAGGTTTGGTACTGTTCTACCCTAAACATAATTTTAGAGTTGTTTAACATGCAAAGCAATGCTACCATGTTAAACTAGGCATTTTTCTACCCCATTTACATATAAAGATTATTTACAACTGAGCTACGGTTATTTAGTTATGAATTAAAGCATTTTAGCAAGTTATTTAAGCAAATTTAAACAAACAGCATTTTAAACATTTTAAACATGGATGAAAATGACATATTATGAAACTAGATGAAAACTAAGCATATTTCATATATAAATTTTTTTAATCCGATGCACGATTATTAAGTTATGATATGCATGATGTTTGAGGGCTAAACTATAAAACTGGCAAACTCCGGAAAATAACTAAATCGCAGAACCTAAAAAAAACCTACATGAGCCGGATCTGGAACAGGGCCCAACAGAGAAGGGGGGGCGCAGCGGAGGCTCACCATGGGTTGAGGCCCAGCTGGTGAGGAGGAAGGCCAGCAAGGGCGGCGCAGATCTGGCCGACTGGGCCTGGCTTGGCGCTGGCCGGCCCAGACTCGCGAGGCGGGGAGGATACGGGCGCGGCGCCCTCTGTTCGACAGAGAAGCAGAGGAGCAGCGGCGCTGGAGCGGCTTGCAGGCGGACTTGGCGCGGCGGCATGCCGGTGGTCTCCGGCGAGGGCACCGGTGGCCGGGGACAGGGCCCAGCCGGCGGGATCCGGCTGGGATATGCAAGATGGTGGAGACACGGATCCGGGCGGTCGAGATGTCTTGGCGAGGCGACATTGCAGGGGGGGTCGAGGCTCTCGTGCCCATGGCGGCGATGAAGCATAGGAACAAGCGGACACCCACGGTGCTTCGGCGAAGTTGGGGAGGTCCGGCGCGCGAGGAACAGCGCGGGGAAGGAAGGCTGGGCGCGTGTCCATGGCACGGGGCAGGCGAGGATCTCGTCAAGGCGCTGGTGCGGGCAAAACTCAGCGAGGCCATGGTGCGGATGCTCCTGTCGACAGAGAAACATGAGAACAGAGAGAGATGAGAGAGGGAGAAACGGGAGGAGCACGGGAAGAGGGAACAGAAGGAGAGGGTCGCGACGGGGGCTCATCTGCTGGTCTCGGGAGGAGCGCTCCCTGGTCGACGAGGAGAGCGAAGACGAGTTGGATCGAGGGGAGGCCTCGGGTGGAGTCTAGTTGGTGGGATTGAGTTGGGGGAATGAGGGGATCCCGAGGATTTGATTGTGGCGGCGGCGAGGAGGAATGATGGGACAGTTCCCCTAGATTTTAGGGTTTGTCCAAAATGACTAAGGGTGGACTGTATATACCTCACAGATTAGGTTAGGGGCTACCTAGTCCCTCAGATCGGAATCAGATGGTCGGGAAAAATAGGCTAGGGAGCCCAAATAAGAAAACGGAGACGTTTTGTAGATGTTTGGGGATGATCCGGACACAACGGTGGCGACAGTCCGGGTCGGGTTCGGGACAACTTTCGGACGCGCGCGGGGGGGGGGGGCTGTGGGCTGACGAGAGAGGTTAGGTTGGACCTGGCGGTAGGTAGTGAGCTGTGTAGATGGTCTCGAGCTGAGAGAAGAGAAGAGAGGGAGGCCCGGTGACTGTTTTCGGAGACCGAAAACGTCCGACGTGTGCCCGGCTATAATGCCGCTATAGTTTAACGGTTGGGCTATCAGACGAATTCCGAATGCGATGAAACTTGACAGGCGGTCTATCTACACTATAATAATACCACAAGACAACTTTCAACCCATTCCGAGAACATTTTCTGGCCACTTATAAAATACTATTTCAGACATTCCGTGGGCGCGTGCAAGTGTGGTTGGGCTTAGAACGGACAACGGACGGAACTGGGGGAACCCGGACGGATGCAAGTTTTGAAAACACGATGATGCAATGCGGATGATGACATGGCAAGATGCAACACGCAAGCAAATGACAAGGCAAAACAACGAATAACTGGAGGACACCTGGCACATCGGTCTCGGGGCGTTACACATCGGCATGTCATAAAAGAACAATTCATGCACACATAGTAAAGGCCAATGCATAGTATAAATAGTTTCTTGCAATTTTGTTGTATTGGAAACATAGAGAGGTGGAGATATAGTTCCTCTCTCATAATAATTGCAAGTAGGAGCAGCAAGCACATGCACATTATATTCATCAAAATCATCATGTGTAATAGTAAAATGCAACCCATCAATATAATCCTTAATAAGGGTAAACTTCTCCGATATAGTGTAGTTGGGAGAATTCAAAAAGATAATAGGACTATCATGCGTGGGTGCAATAGCAACAATTTCATATTTAACATAAGGAACTATAGCAAGTTCATATCCATAAGCATAATTCATATTGGCATCTTGGCCACAAGCATATCAAGCATCATCAAAAAGGGATATTTTAAGAGAATCAACGGGATCATAACAGTCATCATAGCAATCATCCTTCGGTAAGCACGAAGGGAAATTAAACAATGTATGAGTTGAAGAGTTACTCTCATTAGAAGGTGGGCACGGGTAGCTAATCCGCTCTTCCTCCTTTTGTTCTTCACTCTCCTCCTCATATTTTTCATCCAATGAGCTCACAGTTTAATCAATTTCTTCTTCCATAGACTCCTGCAAAATATTAGTCTCTTCTTGGACAGTGGGGTAGTCCTCAATATATGGTTCAACATAGGCATTAGAAGCATAATTATCATAGCAATATTTAAGTATGGCAAAATTTTCAGATTTGTAAAGAGTAGCATCATACGTTTGAATCAAAGAAGCAATTTCATAAGCACCCTTAAAAGCAAAAAATTATTCAATTTGTTGAACATCATAGTAACTATAAACACCCTTAGCATACAAATATACGATTTAATTATCACTAAACTCACATTCATAGGGAAGGTGTTTCTTAGGGTTTTCAAAACAACAAGTAATATAATATATTTCGCATAAATTCCAAGCATAGCATTGCAAATGATGAATTTGACCCAGTAAAATTTTCCCTTTTTCAGATATTCGGTGTCGCACATAACAATCATGCTCATCTAAAGATTTGCCCTCAACTAAGCTAGTTGGGGTTTCAGCACGAGCACATAGGGATCGAAGATGATCCAAGTAATAAGCTTCAGTAGTGTGATAGATTTTGAGTGGTTCTTCAACCATTGGTTTAGTAGGTACAACAAATTTTTTTGGTATTTTGCGTTTCCTACCCATAACTAAAGATAGAAAACAACTAAGAACAGCAAATAAAAATTACTTAGTGATAAAGAAAACAAGCACACACAAGAATATTCACCCCCATGCTATTGCTGCCCGGCAACGGCGCCAAAAAAAGGTCTTGATAACCCACAAGTATAGGGGATCGCAATAGTTTTCGATAAGTAAGAGTGTCGAACCCAACGAGGAGCTAAAGGTAGAACAAATAATCCCTCAAGTTCTATCGACCACCGATACAACTCTACGCATGCTTGACGTCCGCCTCCATGGCGTGGGAGGGGCAAGAGCCCCTCCGAGATTGGATCTGTCTCTCTGTCTCTCTCTGTTTCTGCGTTCTCAGATTCTAACCTTTCACCGTTTCTTATATTCCCGGAGATCCGTAACTCCAATTGGGCTGAAATTTTAACACGATCTCTATCCGGATATTAGTTTTCTTGCGACGAAAGAAGGGCATAAACCGCCTTACGGGGTGGCCACGAGGGTCAGGGGCGCGCCCCCTGCCTCATGGGCCCCTCGAGCATCATCTCGCGTTGATTTTTCTTCCCAAAAATCACATATATTCCAAAAAAATCTCCGGCAGTTTTTATCGCGTTTGGACTCCGTTTGATATGGATATTCTGCGAAACAAAAAACATGCAACAAACAGGAACTTGCATTGGGCACTGGATCAATATGTTAGTCCCAAAAATAGTATAAAAAGTTGCCAAAAGTATATGAAAGTTGTAGAATATTAGCATGGACAATCAAAAATTATAGATACGACGGAGATGTATCAGCCAGCCAGTTTTAGCCCGTGGGCATTTTTTTCAGTTCTGGATGATCTATCTATTTATCCAGAGGTTTACCGTTTTGCAGAAAAGTCCCTAAACTCCATGCATTTTAAAACTCGACATTCGTGCATCATATGTAAAAACATTATATATGAAAAATGCTTAGAATTTCATCTAGTTTAATAATATGCCACTTTCATCTATGTTTAACATGTTTAAAATGTTTTTTGATTAATTTTGCTCATATACCATGTTAAAATGCTTTAATTCATAACTAAATAACCGTAGCTCCAATTTTTAATAAACTTAATATGTAAATGGGGTAGAAAAATGCCTAGTTTAACATGGTGTACTTTCTTTGCATGTTTAACAACTCTAAAATATGGTTTAGGGAAGAAGAGTACCAAATCTAATATATGCTCATGAGGATTTCTCCAGACTTGTTGCTTGTTGTTCCGGCCTCATTTAAACTTGCCTAGATAGGTAGTTTTCATATGCTTCACCTCTTGCCATGTTTAAAAACATTTAATATTGTTGGGTACATAAACGAGAGTGAACTACATAAGTCATGTGGTGTTTCGTCAATATGCAACTCGTTGCATATTGAGCTCCACTTAACTTGTAGTTTTTCTTGTTGCACTTTGCCATGCCTCTTTAAACCTGACATGCATCATACTTGGTTGTGCATCATGCCATGTTTATGTGATGGTTGTTTACTATGTTTCTTGCTTATTTCCGGTTTGCTTCTCTCGTTAGCTTCGATTTCGTTCGACTACGTCCGTTTGTCTTCTTCATGGATTCGTTCTTCTTCCTTGCGGGATTTCAGGCAAGATGACCATACCCTCGAAATCACTTCTATCTTTGCTTGCTAGTTGTTCGCTCTATTGCCATGTCGCGCTACCTACCACTTGCTATATCATGCCTCCCATATTGCCATGTCAAGCCTCTAACCCACCTTTCCTAGCAAACCGTTGTTTGGCTATGTTACCTCTTTTGCTCGGCCCCTCTTATAGCGTTGCTAGTTGCAGGTGAAGATGAAGTTTGTTCCATGTTGGAACATGGATATGTTGGGATATCACAATATCTCTTATGTAATTAATGCATCTATATAGTTGGTAAAGGGTGGAAGGCTCGGCCTTATGCCTGGTGTTTTGTTCCACTCTTGCCACCCTACTTTTCGTCATACAGGTGTTATGTTCCTTGATTTTGCGTTCCTTACGCGGTTGGGTGTTATGGGAACCCCTTGACAGTGCGCTTTGAATAAAACTCCTCCAGCAAGTCCCAACCTTGGTTTTACCATTTGCCTCACCACCACCTATACTTTTCCCTTTGGAGTCGCGCTCTCGAGGGTCATCTTTATTTTAACCCACCGGGCCACTGCTTCTCTAAGTGTTGGTCCGAACCAGATCCACTTGCGGCGCCACCTCGGGGAAACTTGAGGGCTGGTTTCAGCTATACGTAGTGTTCATCCTGTGTTGCCCTGAGAACAAGATATGTGCAGCTCCTATCGGATGTCGGCGCATCGGGTGGTCTTGCTGGTCTTGTTTTACCATTGTCGAAATGTCTTGTAACCGGGATTCCGAGACTGATCGGGTCTTCCCGGGAGAAGGAATATCCTTCGTTGACCGTGAGAGTTTGTGATGGGCTAAGTCGGGACACCCCTGCAAGGTTTGAACTTTCTAAAGCCATGCCCGTGGTTATGGGTAGATGGGAATTTGTTAATGTTTGGTTGTAGATAACTTGACACTTAACTTAATTAAAATGAATCAACCGCGTGTGTTGTCGTGATGGTCTCTATTCGGCGGAGTCCGGGAAGTGAACACGGTTCTTGTGTTATGCTTGAACGTAAGTAGATTCAGGATCACTTCTTGATCACTTCTAGTTCACGACCGTTGTGTTGCTTCTCTTCTCGCTCTTATTTGCGTATGTTAGCCACCATATATGCTTAGTGCTTGCTGCAGCTCCACGTTACTACCCTTTCCTACCCATAAGCTTAAATAGTCTTGATCTCGCGGGTGTGAGATTGCTGAGTCCTCTTGGCTCACAGATACTTCCAAACAGTTGCAGGTGCCAATGATACCAGTGTAGTTGACGCAACTGAGCTCAAGTGGAAGCTCGATGAAGATCGTGTTCATTGTGTTGTTTCATTTCCAGTTGATCAGTAGTGGAGCCCAGTAGGGACGATCGGGGATCTAGCATTTGGGGTTGTCTTCTTTTATTTTGGCTCCATAGTCGGACCTTGATTGTATCCTGGATGATGTATGTTTAACTTGTATTTGTGTGAAGTGGCGATTGTAAGCCAACTCCTTATCCCTTTCTATTCAGTACATGGGATTGTGTGAAGATTACCCCTCTTGCGACAAACCTACCATGGGGCTATGCCTCTAAGGCATGCCCTGACACGTGGGAGATATAGCCGCATCGTGGGTGTTACAGAACATTTCTTAAAAAATACTAAAGCACACCGTACTCAAAAAGATATAAGTGAAGCACTAGAGCAAGTCCATTGCTCATAAAAATTTAAGTGAAGCATAGAGAGCAATTCTAACAAGTCATGACATAATTTTGACTCTCTCAAATAGGTGTGTCCAGCAAGGATTGATGACTTAAAACACAAAATAAAACAAGCAAAGACTCATATCATACATGACGCTCCAAGCAAAACACATATCATGTGACGGATAAAAATATAGTTTCGAGTAAAATACCGATGGTCGTTGGAAGAAAGCGGGGATGCCACTCGGGGGCATCCCCAAGCTTAGTTGGTTGCTCATTTTTGGATAATATCTTGGGATTCCGGGGCATCCCCAAGATTAGGCTCTTCCATCCTTCCTTCATCCATTGTAAGATCACCCAAAACTTGAAAACTTCAATCACACAAAACTCAACAAAACCTTCATGAGATCCGTTAGTATAAGAAAACAAATCACTACTATAAGTACTATTGCAAACCCATTCATATTTTATTCTTGCATTATATCTACTGTATTCCAACTTTTCTATGGCAAAAAATCTTCAAAGAAAACCATAGAATCACCAAAACAAGCTCACAACGCAAAGAAAACAGAATATGTCAAAAATAGAACAATCTGTAGCAATCTGGATATTTCGAATACTTCTGTAACTCCAAAAATTCTCAAATATTAGGATCTCGTGAGCAATTTGTATATTAATCATCTTCAATAAGAATTGTTATTTTATTACGCTCCTGTTAAAAATAAGAATTATTTTTGTGAGTGCAAAAGTTTCTGTTTTTTAGCAAGATCAAGTCAACTATCACCCAACAAGATCCTAAAGGCTTTACTTGGCACAAACACTAACTAAAACACACAAAACACAATCATAACAGAATCATAATTGTGCGAACACTCAAGAAGAGAAAGCAAAAGACAAAAATAATTTTATTCATTTGGTTGCCTCCCAACAAGCGCTATCATTTTACGCCCCTATCTAGGCATAAAACAAGGATCTAAGTTTTGTCATCCTTCTCCTTAACTTCCTTAGAGGTATTTTTGTCATGTGGTTTTGTAAAAACAACATAAAATATATTATCCATCGAAACCTTAGCACTACCAAGTTTCTTACTATCATAACCTCTTTGATTTCCAGCAACAATCCGAGAATAATGTCGATTAACATCATTAAAAACTTGTTGGATTATATCTGGAATAGGGACTTCCTTTTTAAGATTGTCATAAAAAATTATTATCGCCAAGCAAATGTCTTAACGCATAATCACTATTGTAAAGAATTTCATCTAACACCGGTTTTTCACGGTTCATACCATAAAAATCAAAGATTTCCCTAGCTTCCCATTTTATGTAGTCAAATCCGTTCATAAGAACACGAGTGGCTAACTTTTTAGCCTTGGGATTCTTTATAACGGGTAGCTCAAAAAATAATCTCTACAAGGTAGGATGAGTGCGGATAAATTTATTTTCAAGTTTCAGCACTAGTGCTGAGATACCTTCCGCATAAGATTTAGTCCTCTTAAGTATAGGAACATCATCAAGACTTAAATTTCGAACACAATTGAAAAATTATTGGATACGGTCTTTTCCTATATCATTCCCTTGCCCCAAAACAAAACTTTTAGCATCCAGATTGCCAGATCGTCCAATTTTAGGAGTTAGGCCATCATCTGTTTCTGCCATACCAAAGTCACTCATGATTGCAAACAAGAAGATAGATCTGACGAGAAAAATGGCAAACAAAAAAAGGGCAAATAAAACGGCAAATTTATGTGATGTGGGGGAGAGGAATATGAGAGGCAAATGGAAAATAATGTAAATTACAAGAAGATGAGATTTGTGATTAGGAACCTGGTAGATGTTGATGATGTCTCCCTGGGAACGGCGCCAAAATTCCTTTTGATGTCTGCTAGAACTACGTCGGTATTTCCCCAAAGAGGAAGGGATGATGCAGCACAACAACGGTAGGTATTTCCCTCAGTGATGAGACCAAGGTTATCGAACCAGTAGGAGAACCAAGCAACACTATGTAAACATCACCTGCACACAAATAACAAATACTCGCAACCCGACTATTAAAGGGGTTGTCAATCCCTTTCGGGTAACGGCGCCAGAAATTGGCAAACAGAAATGAGAGAGTTGTATTAATTTGATAGATCGAACGACAAATAAAATAATGTGCGGCAAGGTATTTTTGTATATTTGGTTTAATAGATCTGAAAATAAAAGAAAATAAAAATAGATCGCAAAGGCAAATATAATAAAGAAGAGACTCGAGGGCCATAGGTTTCACTAGTGGCTTCTCTTGAGAAAAATAGCAAACGAAGGGTAAACGAATTACTATTGGGCAATTGATAGAACTTCAAATAATCATGAAAATATCCAGGCAATTATCATTATATAGGCATCACGTCCAAAATTAGTAGACCGACTCCTACCTGCATGTACTACTATTACTCCACACATCGACCGCTATCCAGCATGCATCTAGTGTATTAAGTTCATGGAGAAACGGAGTAATGCAATAAGAACGATGACATGATGTAGACAAGATCTATTTATGTAGAAATAGACCCCACCTTGTTATCCTTAATAGCAATGATACATACGTGTCGGTTCCCCTTCTGTCACTGGGATCAAGCACCGTAAGATCGAACCCATCACAAAGCACCTCTTCCCATTGCAAGATAAATAGATCAAGTTGGCCAAACAAAACCCAAATATCGGAGAAGAAATACGAGGCTATAAGCAATCATGCATATAAGAGATTAAAGAAGACTCAAATAACTTTCATGGATAAAAAGATAGATCTGATCATAAACTCAAAGTTCATCGGATCCCAAAAAACACACCGCAAAAAGAGTTACATCATATGGATCTCCAAGAGACCATTGTATTGAGAATCAAACAAGAGAGAGGAAGCCATCTAGCTACTAACTACGGACCTGAAGGTCTACAAAGAACTACTCACGCATCATCGGAGAAGCACCAATGGACTTGATGAACCCCTCCGTGATGGTGTCTAGATTGGATCTGGTGGTTTCTGGAACTTGCGGCGGCTGGAATTGATTTTTGTCGACTCCGCTAGGGTTTTTGGAATATTGGGGTATTTATAGAGTAAAGAGGCAGTTCAGGAGGCAACCGAGGTGGGCACAACCCTCCAGGCACGCCCTGGTGGGTTGTGCTCCCCTCGGAGCACCCCCCAGGTGCTTCTCCGGCCTACTGGATGTCTTCTGGTCCACAAAAATCCACAAGAAGTTTCGCTGCCTTTGGGGTCCATTTGATATTGATTTCCTGCGATGTAAAAAACATGCAAAAAAAGCAACTGGCACTTGGCACTATGTCAATAGGTTAGTACCAAAAAATGAATAAAATGACTATAAAATGATTGTAAAACATCCAAGAATGATAATATAACAACATGGAACAATAAAAAATTATAGATACGTTGGAGACGTATCACTGTGTCAACCGGAACTGGATTACTATATGCTAGTGTTGGGGTTAGAAGGGGTGTAGCTAGTTCTTTGTCCAACTGGGTAGGGGTACAATCTGTGTGAGTCTGGGTTATGTGTGGTGGGGCTAGTTATTGGGCAAGTATAACCGTGGTTCTATCTGCATCGACAGGTAGCACGATATTTTCTGAAGACCGTGTTTTTACTCCCATAGATACTGACATCACCCCCTCCAATTCAAATGGTTGATAAACTAGAAAAGTAATTGAATGTACAGACATTGTAAGATAGTGAAAGTGCAACTAATCCCTGGGTGGTTTTGGTAATTATTAACAACATATAGCTCATTGAACTAATATCCATTCAAGATAATCTTTTCAGAAAGTTTAATGATTAGCATGGCATGGACTAGATATGTGGACCCCTTAAAATGCTAAGGACACATATTGGCTCAAGCTCAAGACTCTACTTTCGTTTTAGTGATCCAAGATCATATTGAGTCCATGGGAAAAGCCAATACTATTAAAAGGGGATGAGGTGTTGCTTAATGGCTTGCTTGCTCAAAATGCTTAGTAATATGCTCCAAAAGCCCTCA
Source organism: Triticum urartu (assembly GCF_003073215.2). NCBI lineage: Eukaryota > Viridiplantae > Streptophyta > Magnoliopsida > Poales > Poaceae > Triticum > Triticum urartu. Next base: position 421,187,199 of record NC_053022.1, on the reverse strand, counting down.
ACCACTTTCTCATATCCACATATGTCCCAAACCAAAAGTCAAACTCGACTCACCGATTTGATCTATCCGGCGCCACCGAGTTCATTTGACATAGCCATAGCCAGAAACCCTAATCAGTTCAGTCTCACTGATAGGGATCTCGGCCTCACCGAGATGGGATTGCAAACTCTCTATTTCCCTTTGTAACGTTTTGGTCTAACCGAGATGAGCGATCGGTCCCACCGAGTTTGCAATGCAAACTCTCTGTTTGCTTTTTGTAACATTTTGGTCTCACCAAAATGAGTGATCGGTCCCACCGAGTTTGCCTGACCAACTCTCTGTTTGCCTACTACAGAAATCAATCTCACCGAGTTCATGTGATCGGTCTCACCGAGATTACGTTATGCCCTAACCCTAATACAATCGGTCCCACCGAGTTGACATGTCGGTCCCACCGAAAAGCCTAACGTTCACATTTTGAACTAAATCGGTCTGACCAAGTTTCAGTATTCGGTCCCACCGAGTTTGGTAAATTGTGTGTAACGGTTAGATTTTGTGTGGAGGCTATATATACCCCTCCACCCATCCTCCATTTGTGGACAGAGCCCTCAGAATGTGCCTACACTTCCAGCATTCATTTTCTGAGAGAGAATCACCTACTCATGTGTTGAGACCAAGATATTCCAATCCAACCACAAGAATCTTGATTTTAGCCTTCCCCTAGTTGCTTTCCACTCAAATCATCTTTCCACCATATCCAAATCTGTGAGAGAGAGTTGAGTGTAGGGGAGACTATCATTTGAAAAATAAGAGCAAGGAGTTCATCATCAACACACCATCTATTACCTTTTGGAGAGTGGTGTCGCCTAGATTGGTTAGGTGTCACTTGGGAGCCTCCGTCTAGATTATGGAGTTGAACCAAGGAGTTTGTAAGGGCAAGGAGATCGCCTACTTCATGAAGATCTACCCAAGTGAGGCAAGTCATTCGTGGGAGATGGCCATGGTGGGATAGACAATGTTGCTTTTCGTGGACCCTTCAAGGGTGGAGCTCTCAGTGGACTCGCGCAGCCGTTACCCTTCGTGGGTTGAAGTCTCCATCAACGTGGATGTATGATAGCACCACCTATTGGAACCACACCAAAAATCTTCGTGTCTACACTGAGTTTGCTCCCTCCAAACTCCTCCCCTTTACCTTCATATGCAATGATTTACATTCCACTAATATACTCTTAGAATTGCATGTGTAGGTTGATTGCTTGACTTGTGATAAGTTGCTAAAATTTGCTAAGACTTAAAATTGGGAAAAGGCTATATTTTTATTTGGTCAAGTAGTCTAATAACCCCCCTCTAAACATACTTTCGATCCTACAGATAGATAGGTGCAATGGATAGTAGGGAAGAAAACAGGGCAGGAAATAATTCACATTTATGTTGTCTAACCAAACAGGATAGCATGACATAATTTCACATATATGATGACTAATTAAACAGGATAGCATGACACAATTTCACATGTATGATGGCTAACTAAATAGGATAGAATGACATACTTCAAAATATGATGACTATGTAAACAGGATGACATGATATAACTATACGATGTGTCTATTAAAGTGGTTGGCATGCCATAATTCACAAATATGCCATCGATGGAAACATGATGGCATTATATAATTCACGGATATAATGACATAATTCAAAATATGATGATTATGTAAACAGGATGAGATGATATAACTATATTATGTCTTTAGAAAATGGGTTTGCATGCCATAATTCAGATACATGTTGTCTATGTAAACATCATGGCATGATATAATTCAAATATATGATTTATATACTAAGAAAGTGAGCAGAGGGCAATCACATATATGATGTGTCAACTAAGCAGATGGGATTCAATATTGTGTATATGATGTAAAAACTAAGCATTGCAAGACAACATATGCATGATATGAGTAATATAACCCTGCCAAGTTTGACCATACACCTCTGGGGGAAAATAGGACTGGTCATCTGCCTCTAAATCCTCCTCTAAGGAGCTATCTGTAACCAGCAAGATATCTTCTTAAGCACGTAGCATTGTCTTCTCTAAAGACCTTATTTTCACTCCAGATATTTCCATCACTAATTCAAATGGCTGATGCACAGGAAGAGCAGTTGAATATACAAACATTGCCAACAAATGGAATGAGTAATACAAAAAAGGATGGCATGATATAATTCACATATATGATGCTTGGCTAAACAGCATGGCATTGCATAATTCACATACATAATGCCTTGCAACAAGATAGCATTGCATAATTCACATATATAATGTCTTGCAACAAGATGGCATTGCAAAATTCACATATGTGGTAATCAGACACTAAACAAGTGCCATTCACACAAAGCATGTCTAAACTAAACAAATGACATGCCAATGCAAGACCCCATATGCACGATATGAGCAATATAACCCTGCCAAGTTAGAGAATGCACCTGGGGGGAATAGGACTGGTCATCTGTCTCTGAATCCTCCTCTGACAAGCTATCTATAACCAGCAAGACATTCACTTCGTTAGATAGCATTGTCTGCTCTGAAGACCTTGTTTTCACTCCAGATTTTTCCATGACCGTGTGGAATGGCTAATGCACAGGAAGAGTAATTGAATGTACTAAAATTCTTGACAAATTTAATACATAATAAAAAGGATGGGATGATATAATTCACATATAAGATGACTGGCTAACCAGGATGGCATTGCGAAATTCACATATATGATGCCTGGCTAAACAAGATGGCATTGCATGATTCACATATATGATATAGAAACTAAACAGATGGCATTCACACAATGCATGTCTAAACTAAGCAGATGACATATTTTATGTATAAAGTAAGAAATGCACGGCACCGTATGCATGATATGACCAACATCAGCATGCCAAGTTAGAGCAAAAGAACTCAGCGGGTAAATAGGAGTGGTCTACTCCCTCTGAATCCCCCTCTAAACTGTTATCTTCCTCTTGATTACAGTCTGGAATGGGGGAAGGGGGTTGCTTTTGCGCCGACCATGGATCTACGTCCGCATGAAATTTTATTGCCATGCAAGGCTCGCCTCTTTTGCTCTACATGTTCAGTACCATTGTGTACAATAACTAACATGCATAGGAATAAAACATAGTGAGATTATGTAAGGAGTGCATGCACAAATCGAGAGTGGTAGTGGCAAACTATGGTAGACCTAAAACCAATGATAGTAGGCAGATAATAGCTTAGTTAAAAAATATAGATAATGGATCCTTTAATGTTTGTTTCCATCCAACATGAAACTCATAGTAGACACCTGAGATTAACCAGGTAGTAGACAGATAGTATTGATTACTACCCCAATATGTACCCCACAACCATTTAAAAACTCAAGTTTGAGAATTAGTTTGGACCTGACTAGGAATCTAATCAGTGAACATGACGACAAAGTAGCATGTCATCATATTAAGTGATGCATAACATAAGGAGACACGAAAGAGTGCGACCTCTCTTGCGGACCTGTGTAGTCTCAAGGTCATTTGCTCAGTTGATGATGGTAATGCAGTTGTCATGGGTGCCGGCGGCGGGGAAGAAGATCTGAGGAAGCGAAAGACAGTCTGGAGGGCGGATCCCTTCTGTGGTGAACCCTTCCATCATTGGAGCAGCTGAGTTGGGGTGGAACACAGTGTAGCAGGAGCAGGATAAACCACACAAGGTTTTCTTTGACACATATGTGTAACAGAAGTAATTCAGTAAGGGCTTGTTTGAATTGGAGGATTCTAACAATGCAGGGATAGGAAATACACAAGAATGGGATAGGAATGCACGTGCAAAATAGAGAATTTAAAAACACAGGATTTCTGCCAATCTGGGTGTTTGGTTCACAAGAATTGGAAGATCACAGGATGCAAAGAAGCATGGTGAGATTAAGTCAAACCACAAGAAAATGTACGGTTATAATGCTATTATGATACTATCTCTTAGTCTTGTGCTTCATGAATAGGAATTTGAAAAGGAGGACAAGTGGATATTAAAATTCCTACGGTTTTTCTTTCAAGGAGACACTAAAGGAACAAATCCTACAGTTTTCCTTTGCTCCATTCCTTTGAACCAAATGCATGAATAGTAGTACCATAGGAAACTTTCCAATTCCTATGTTTTTCCTTCACTTTTCCTTTCAAGCACTAGCGATTCTAGTAAGCAAGCTTGAACAGGGAAAATCCTACACTCAAAAAATGTTTTTGTGCTACTTCTACTACTTTGGACCCAGGCCACTGCCCTACTAGCTCAACTCCCAGGCCCATCTACAAATGCACAGCTCAAACGCGTAGAAATAAATAATTATGGCATTCAAGAGAGTCCATCGTGGATAGCTAAGCTGCCTGGTACCTCACTGCTTGTCATGTAGTAGGAGAAACTAATCGTATTTCACGTTACTACGTGTGCTCAGTGGACAATATATATATATATATGTATATATATAACATGTAGAGTAAAAAAGCGATGCAAGAAGTGTATAACCTCTTTGGCAAAGCCATGTCGATCTCAGCGTGATTGGGCTGGTCGATGAGGATGCTCCGACTGATTTGGATGACAGAGGAGGGGAAGAAGATCTTAGGCATGTGGAGATGGAGCTGGGGGTACTGCTCCGCTGTGATGGAGGGTTTCGTCGTTGGAGAAGCTCTGGTGAGTTGTACGATGGTGAGGCTGAAGGAGGACAAGAGAGACAACGTTAAGCTGAGTGGAATTCTAATAGAATCTACAATAGATGATGTAAAATACATAACCACAAAGTGCTAGATGTGAAATACATCAGCCGCTCATCTCTGAACTTAACTGTTGAAAGTGAATAAAACTGTCAAAACTGAATTTTACCGTCGAACTGAATTATGCAGTTGAAACTGAATTTTACTGTCGATACTAAATGCACTAGTAGCAGAGAAGCAGTAGCAGCAGCGCCCGGAGCAGCAGCGCGTGCGAGAGATGGTGCAGCTAGTCATGTAACAGCATCTCGGGTAGCAGCTACAGGGGCTCGATCGAGAGTAGGATAGGCTGCTAGTGCAGCAGCAACGCGAGCAAGAGTAGAGGAGCAGCGCAAGCAAGAGCAAGAGCGAGAGAAGCAGCACAAGAAAGAGCAAGAGCAGATGAGGTAGGTGACCAAGAGCAAGAGCAAAGCAGCATCGCGAGCGAGAGCCAAAGCAGAAGCAGCTCCTACTGATGTGGACGTCGCCGCCGAGGGAGCGATGATGTGGAGGAAGTGGCCGGCTACGCGACCGTAGATGGAGCCGCGCCATGTCAGCTTGGGACCGACCGCCGGCAACACTGTGAGATCGTCAATAAGAAAATGCAACGATTAGTGTAGAACCTCTTTGGTGGCGCCGATTAGGCCTCAGCTTATCCGAGGATTTGGTGAGGATGCTCCTCTTCCGGTGGTGCAGGTGAAGACGGGAGTGTGGGAATGGAGGTAGTGCGAAAGACGAGGGGAACATCGGGGCAGCTCCTTGGAGGTGGAGGACAGGGTGGCTGAACCGGCGGGACGACGAGATCGACGATGGATCCTCATTCGGTGCGGTAGATGAGGGACATTGAGGTGTTGCTGTGGACGACGTCATCGGGGAAGAGGCTCCGGCTGGGTGGCGGACTGATAACCCACAAGTATAGGGGATCGCAACAGTTTTCAATAAGTAAGAGTGTCGAACCCAACGAGGAGCTAAAGGTAGAACAAATATTCCCTCAAGTTCTATCGACCACCGATACAACTCTACGCACGCTTGACGTTCGCTTTACCTAGAACAAGTATGAAACTAGAAGTAATTTGTAGGTGTTGTTGGATAGGTTTGCAAGATAATAAAGAGTACTTAAATAAAAAGTAGGGGATGTTTAAATAAAGAAACAATAAAGTAAATATAGCGAGTGTGGAAAAGTGGTGGTAGGAGTTGCAAAATTGCCCCTAAGCAATTGACTACTTTACTAGACCGATAGCAAGTATTATGTGGGAGAGGCCACTGCTAGCATGTCATCCCTGAATTGGAACTCTATGCACTTATGATTGGAACTATTAGCAAGCATCCGCAACTATTAATGTTCATTAAGGTAAAACCCAACCATAGCATTAAGATATATTGGTCCCCCTTCAATCCCGTATGTATCAATTTATATGCTAGGTTGAAGCTTCTATCACTCTTGCCCTCCAATACATAGTCCTATCAACATACAACTAACCCTAGGGTGTGATCCACGCATGCAATCATATGATGGGAACCAAAGGACAGCAACATAACCACAAGCAATTTAAATCAATCATAGCAATTCATCAACCACCGATAGGACAACGAAAATCTACTCACACATCATAGGATGGCAACACATCATTGGATAATAATATGAAGCATAAAGCACCATGTTCAAGTACAGGGTACAACGGGTTGCGGGAGAGTGGACCGCTGTAAATAGAGGGGGGAAGGTGATGGAGATGTTGGTGAAGATGGCGGAGGTGTTGGTGTAGATCGCGGTGATGATGATGGCCCCCGGTGGCACTCCGGTGCCACCGGAAGCGAGGGGGAGAGAGCCCCCCTATTAGTATCAAAACCGGCGGATCTCGGATAGGGGGTCCCGAACTGTGCGTCTAGGCCGGATGGTAACAGGAGGCAGGGGACACAATGTTTTACCCAGGTTCAGGCCCTCTTGATGAGGTAAAACCCTACGTCCTTCTTGATTAATATTGATGATATGGGTAGTACAAGAGTAGATCTACCACGAGATCAGAGAGGCCAAACCCTAGAAGCTAGCCTATGGTATGATTGTATGTCGTCCTACGGACTAAAACCCTCCGGTTTATATAGACACCGGAGAGGTTAGGGTTACACAAGGTCGTTTACAAAGGAGGAGATATATATATCCATATTTCCTAGCTTGCCTTCCACGCCAAGTAGAGTCCCCTCCGGACACGAGACAAGTCTTCAATCTTTTATCTTCATAGTCCAAGAGTCCGGCCAAAGGTTATAGTCCGGCTATCCGGACACCCCCTAATCCAGGACTCCCTCACCCCCTCCTTCTTCTTCCTTGACCTCCTCCCTAGATGGGAGAAGGGTTTCCCCTTTGGTCCATGGCCTTCATGGCACGGGAGGGGCGAGAGCCCCTCCGAGATTGGATCTGTCTCTCCGTCTCTCTCTGTTTCTGCGTTCTCAAATTCTTCCCTTTCACCGTTTCTTATATTCCTGGAGATCGTAACTCCGATTGGGCGGAAATTTTGACACGATCTCTATCGGGAAATTAGCTTTCTTGCGGCGAAAGAAGGGTATCAACCACCTTAAAGGGTGGCCACGAGGGTCATGGGCGCGTCTGCCTCCCCAAGGCACGCCCCCTACCTCGTGGGCCCCTCGAGCATCATCTCGCGTGGATTCTTCTTCCCAAAAATCATATATATTCCAAAAAAAATCTCCGTCAGTTTTTATTCCGTTTGGACTCCGTTTGATATGGATATTCTATGAAACAAAAAACATGCAACAAACAGGAACTGGCACTGGGCACTGGATCAATATGTTAGTCCCAAAAATAGTATGAAAAGTTTCCAAAAGTATATGAAAGTTGAATAATATTGGCATGGAACAATCAAAATTATAGATACGACGGAGATGTATCACGGACGAAGGAGGGTGTGGGGCTTCGTGGGTTTTCGCGGCTTCGGTGTACGACTAGGTGGGCAGAGGGATTGCAGGGGGAACCATGGCTTAGGGACGTGCTTGTCCGAAATGTGGGGTAAGTTATGAAAGTACCCCCAGCGATTTGAGATAGGTGGTTCTTTTGGTTCAGGGGTATCACAGGCATTTCGCGTGTTGGGATTGCGCAGGAGGTGGGAGTTTTCACGCGCATTGTAATTTTGGGATAGCAAGGCACGGGTTGAGATGGAGGGAGTTTTCGGAGCACAACGAGACAAAGAGATATCTTAAACTTTTGGGGTAACAAGTCCCGGGTTGAAGAAGCGGGAGTTTCGCAGCACGATAGACAGAGATGCTAGCTTGAAATTTTGGCATAACAAGGCGCGGCTTGAAATTTCGGAAGAACAAGCTTAACGTGTACAAAAAAGACAATTTTCACCTCACTAGAGAGAGCCATGTCCCGTTTGACTATATTACTAGAAATGCATTCAAATACAACAACAACAACAACAACAACAACAACAACAACAACAACAACAACAACAACAACAACAACAACAACAACAACAACAACAACAAAACTAAAAAAAGGGACAACAAACATAACATGTACAGTACCAAATCAATTGGCACTTCCCTCAACAATAAAAAAAACAATTCGTGTTGTTTAGCATATGGACTAAATTTGAGTACATTTTCCCTATTTGAATGGGATTGTACTCGGGTTAGTTATACAACCATATAAATATTATCTTATATAAATATAGGAGTAGTAAATTCTTATATAAATACTAACTACATGTACATACGATCTCAAATTCAAATATATGTATCCATTTTATGTTGAATTCAAATTATAGTACATGTATGCTCTAGCTAGATGTTCGGAATCTAAACCATGTATGATACTACGTACAATGTGTTTAACACGCACAACACACACACAAACACCATTTAGACGTACACGTGCATTGCACGAATAAGATTTGGCAACCAAATTATGAATAAATACCACATTGTTGCATGTAAGCTTTGAGTCGTATATGCATGATGTAGATGTTCGTTTAATTCTTATAGTTCATCTCATTCAAAATCAATTCGTTTTTATAAAAAAGCTAATCTATTTTAAGATTCATGGAATTGTGTGTTTTAAAGCATAAAGTAAAAAATAAATAATGGCAATTCATGTATTAAAATTTTTGGGAAATTATGATACGGAAGATTCTAGAACAAAGGAGAAGTGCTTGTGTTTTGAGGTTTGTGCATTATGCTTAAGTTCAACCATGGAGTCTTCTACTCTCTTCGTCTGGTGAAAAGTGTACATATAGAAATTTTAGGAAAAATTATGGAGTGGTGTAAAAGATGCATTGGAAAGGTGCAAGCCACCATCTCCCTCCTCTTTAATTACCCAACCACCAATGAGCTAAGTGCATGTAGAAATTAAGAATAACATATGTAGAATGTTATTGGTCTTGATTACCGTGTGATGAGGGAGAAACATTTTCATCTACATTAAAGTGCATTGGAAAGATAAAAGTACACTCTTTTGTTCGACACATTTTAAAGCCAAACATACATTTTTCACCGGATGGAGGGAGTAGATTGTACATGTGGCAAAATCTGGTGGAATGTAGATGATATCCAACGGCCAGTAGTGCTCGGATTTGCCATCTCTGCACCGTCGGATTGGCTTCATCCAACGACCATCTTTCAAAGTTATTCACACACTATGTAGGGGTATAGATATAGATATTTGATGCGAAAGCCACCCATCATCTCCAATTTGAATAGTGTGTCCATGCACGGATGCAATGTGGCCAAATGATGCCTGCCATCAGTATCTCAAATTCAAATCAGTCTGACCTTGTTCAATGTGTATACAGTATAGCATGCTCGTTTCCAAACAACACTGCGCATATCTCAGTTATATTCATGTATGCATGGGTTTCAAGCATCATGATCTCTTATTCAAATATTTGAATTCAACTTTACATTGATTATGACCTCACCTAGTATTTTACACCCACACAGTCGTCTTCTCTTTATAATTGTACCACTAAGTTGCTCTCATGCGTGTATGCACACACACACACACTACCACTCGGCATTATCCATCGCACACATGCAATCTTTTTCTTTAGGTCGGTCTCCCATGCATGCACACACACACGCCTCCCCCTCTTCCTCACTTCAGGAATTCTTTATCTCTCACATGCATGCACAACGATCAATGTTTCTCTATGTGTGTATATATAGCTAGGTCTTCCCCAGTTTTTCGCACAAATCGATCGATCTATATATCTAGTCAAGTCTCACCCTCTTTCCCATGTACACATCGATCAATCTATACCTCTCTATATAGGATTACATAGATAATACACCCACATTATATATCCATCATTCCCCTCTCATCATCCATGCCTTCCGCTTCATCTCTCAGACATGTGCACAGTGGCGAAGACAGGGCAGCAAGGGCCCTGCCCCCCCTAACATCATTATATATTGAGGCCAATATGAATGTGATCAGTAGATCAATTGCTGGTAAAATGGTTTAAGTTGATGAATTGGCCCTCCTCGTAAAGGATTAGCAATGCTTGGCCCCCTAGCTCATTTATTTTTCATGGTTCCGCCACTGCGCGCAACCGCACACATTCTCGCACTTGTGCACTCCTTCATAGCCTCCCTCCACTTGGCCCCTCGCACCATCTTCCAGTCCCCCATATCCCAGTGCTTGTACGCTCATAGAGCTCTTCCCTCTATCTGTCTCTATCGATATCTCGCACGGTCGACCCCTCCCCTCCCTTCTCGTATATCACCCAGGCGCCATGCACATAAATGAATGTATATAGGCCTCTCCTTCACACAAATTGCATTGACACGTATTCCCCCACCATATCTTAGTATCTCTCACACACACGGACTACGTGTGCAAAAGAGAAGAGGTGCACACACACTCGTTCCCACATACAAATGCGCGGGTGCATGGCGGAGCACATTTCTACAAAAAATGAGCGTGTAGAAATCCTTTAGATGATGTGCCAAACTAGTCTATATCTATACATCTATATCTATATCTATACCCCTATATTGAGTGCGAATAAATTTGAAAGATGGTTGTTGGATGCAGCCAATCAGACGGTGTAGAGATGGCAAATCTGAGCACTACTGGCCATTGGATATCATCTACATTCCACCAGATTCTACCACATGTACAATCTAGAAGACTCCATGGTTGACTTAAGCATAATGCACAAACCTCAAAACAATACTTCTCCTTTGCTCTAGAATCTTCCGTATCATAATTGCCCAAACTTGTTTTCTAGTTGAATTGCCATTATTTGTTTTTACTTTATGCTTTACAATGCACAATTCCATGAATCATAAAATAGATTAACTTTTTTATAAAAACTAATTGATTTTGAATGAGATGAACTATAAGAATTAAATGAACGTCTGCATCAAGCATATATGACTCAAAGTTTACATGCTATAGTGTGGTATTTATTCATAATTTGGTTGCCAAATCTCATGCGTGCAATGCATGTGTACCTTACTAGTACTTCCAGTATGTGCAAAACATGTAAATTAGAAACCCAATGACACACTACATAGTGTCTCTCCCTTTTCCAGTTAATATATTATGATTAAAATGATGTGGGGGCATCCAAGAAGCCACGTGGCACATGTGGAGGCGTTGTCGCGACCTCCTTGTGTGGATCGATCACAGTGACGTGCTACTAGTTCCAGAAGAATGTACTCGTCCTCTCTCACGCACATTGGAAGTACATGCACGAAGCGAAGATGTGCACGCACACACTCATTCCCTCACACGCACACGCGGGTACACGGTGGGACGCATTTTTGTACGAAGATCCACCCCATGTGATAATTTGACGCATGTAAAGTCGTTCACTTCATTGATGGCCAATTAATACAGTGCATGCAAATTGAGTGGACGTGAGGGAGGAAGTAGTTGAGAAATACATTACTACCCCACTGCGTGCATGCGAGTAGTTAAATCATGGGTTGCTTCTTCCATTGGTCTCCTTTGTATTTTGTGCCAATTTTTTACCATAATTTTAAGTAACACAATATTTATGCATGTCATAAAAATTAATGTCATCAAAAACTATGTTCAAATGTGATTCCAATGATATAATTTTTGGTGACATGCATTAACATTTTGTTAGTCAATTTTTTGGTCAAAAATTGGCACAAAATAAAAAGGGAGCCAATAAACCAGGACGCGGGCAGGATGATCAATTTTTGCCTGGGTTACTGTTGGTGGCCTTTGTATTTAAATATGGACAGAGTGGAGTAGCACTATCTTTATCTTAGCCTCGTAGGGCTCTCCCATCACCTACGATCGCCTCCCCGCCTCGCCCACCGGATCCCGCCACGGATAATCCCTTCGATCCCAGGATCCCGCGGGCTGCCCTCTCGCTGCGGCCTGCAGCACTGCCGCCTTTGAGTGAAACACATTTGTTTTAGAGGGGATCCATTGGTCTGGAATCACAGATCGGTGGTGCCGGAGGACATGCCAAGGCTACATTTCAGGTGTTGTGCAGCAAGGGAGAATCAGATCGAGGAAGTGTTGCATCGATTGGAGATATGTCCGAAGGAGCTGCGCGTGGCGAAGCACAAGGCGGAGTCGCAAGTCGATCTCAGGGGAGAGATGTCGAGGGATGTCAGCATCTGGCAGCGTCGCGTTGATTTCAAGCTGGGGCTAATGGCAGAGATCATATTCCCAGAGTCAACTGCGGAGGAAAGAACGCGCATGCCTGCGGAATGGCATGAGCAGTCGGTGCAACTGTTCAAATGGGCGGTAGGAGAAGCCAAATCGCGAGACCAACTGCGGTGGCACCGCTGGGCATGCATCATAGGCGAGGTGAGCTGCCCTCCTTCCCCGCCAGCGATGTAGTGACCTACTCGGTTGTTGCTACAGTGAACTTGCGGTGCCATGGCAGTTTGCAACCGTGACAATCACTCCATCTATATGTATTGTATTCTTGTGAAAATACTTAGTAGTTTGGAAAAAGATGGTAGTAGTTGATTTATCACTAGTTTTTGAATGCTCGGTCATGACAATCACCCGAAGCCACATAAGTCTCCATCGTGTAACACTTACAGTCGGTCTCACCAACAGACGGTCGGTCAGACCCACGTCTCACCGAAGGGACATGCATCAGCTTGGCATGACATGTATGACCAGTTACATCACTGACTTGTGCGACCGCATTTGAGCAGTAGTACTTGAAATTTGTGTTTCGGGAAACTCATCGGGAGCCGTTTCAGGCCTCGAAACCAAAACCATCAATTAATCTTTAGCTTGTTCCCATCACATTCCAAAGTATAGTATAATTAAGTACAAACTTGCTCACACCTAGTACGTATCAATCCTGAACATGTTCCCACTATGCAGGTTTTATTACTAGTGATAGTACTAGGTTATAAAAAGGGGAACTAGTACCTAGCCGAAAATCACTCTACCTTCCTCCTCATAAGTCTTTCTTGTCCGTCCTTGCCATGGCCGGTGTGCAGAGCTCTAGGTCAAGAACTACTCGTAACAAGGGAGCAGGGACCAAGGTCGTGGAAAAAAAGAGAGGGCTCGCCGCCTCGCATAGACCTTGAAATATCTGTCACGGGCAGGCGAGGGCTCCCAGGAGCGCCCTAGCCGCGAAGGCGAACATGCCGAGCTGGCGGCACTGGAGTCGTTATCCCTCGACGACATGCCCGATCAGCTCAATAAGCAGAAGGAGTTCATTGACGGCTTGGTGGAGCTACTGAAGGAGAGCCTCGACGACATGCCCGTTGAGCTCAATGACCAGGGGGAGTTGACCGCCGGATTGGTGATGCTGCTGAAGAAGAGCGTTGCCTCAGATAAGAAGGCGACCGGTGAAATCCTGCAACTTCAGGAGGACAAGGCGAAGCTCCGCCACGAGCTCGACCTGCTGAAGGAGGAGAACGTCGGCTGGAAGAATTTGCATGATAAGAGTAGTTCCTTAGTGAAGATCCTGCACACACTCGTCATGGAACAGAAGGAGGAGTTGGCGAAGCTCCGCATCAAGCACCCGGCTGCTGTCAAGGTACGTATTGAAGTCGTGGAACAGATGATGAAGGCTCGCATCAAGAAATCCCGCATCATGGACAAAATGAAGAAGATGGCAGAGGAGATGCGTGAGCAGATGGAGGTCATGGAGGCGATGAAGAAGCCGTTATGACTCCACGGCCAGCAACCCTCGTGTAGTAGAGAGTAGCGCCCCAGACTTGTGTGTGCGTCTTCCTTCTTTTTTTGGGGGGGGGGTTAATCTTCCTTCTTCTTTTGTTCCTGTGTTTCTTCTTTTGCTTAGGGTGTTTTGCCGCACGTGTCACGTTCTCTACGAGGCATGAATAGAACAATGCTAACTATGAGCGGCTCCGTGGGATCGGCGACTGGAAAATTATATCATTTTTATCGCCATATCGCACTGGGCTGCCGTGTTTCATGCTCCTCCGTCGTACTAGTACTCTAGTGGAAAACTTGAGTATACCGCATGGTTCTTTGCTCCTCCTCAGGTCACCGGCAACATTTATATGAGCAGTCAAATCACAAGGCCCCGCCTTCTAGTAGTAATGAGCCATCAAATCACAAAGGCCCTCGCCTCTCATGAAACCGACTAAGCGAGACTGCCCCGCCCTTTAGCCTTTTAAATGTATACTTTTGTACAGTAGTAGTATTGATGGATTGCACCATGGAGCAAAACTAACAAGATGAAATTAATGAAAAAAGGTGGTACATATAGAGAGCGCTCGTCGCCAAATTATGCATATAGTATTAAAAAAGCTAGTACGTGCTTATATGGGGTGCTAAAGTCTATTAAATAAATTAGCATACCTAGTTAATTCTTTGACAACTAAACTGTTGGCTATATGATGTTGGTCATATATACTGTACGTATATAATGTGAAGAAACGAGTGGTAGTACTACCAACTACAAGATGAACCATAAGAAATACTAGTATGTACGTACTAAAGAGTTAAAGTAATGAGAAGGAACATAACATAGTTCTGCTGGGGGCTCAGCACAACACACCCCTCAAATAAAACTAAGCACCTTAAAATTAAACTAAGCAACTAATCTGTTAGACACTGCATTACAACTACCATGAGCAACGACACTGCCACCTTACTTAGACTCCTCGTCCACGTGCTCGACTTCGTCCTTGTCCGTCCTCTTCTTGGTTGATACTTCTTTGCTTGAACTGCACACTTGGCTCTCGCTCTTCATCCAACCCTTCTAGATATTAAAACAAAGGTAGGCATCCATTGCACCGTAATGGATGTGGTCTCTATCTAGTACATTCCACTGCCATGCAAGATGAAACTTGGGCAGAGGTTTTGTCAGTTTACCGTACGAAGGATCAACCATGGCTGCTGCCAGGGTCATCATTGAAGGCTGACGGGAGGAAACCAGCCCATTCGTCTAGAGGTCAAAGGGCTGGCCTACAACGAGGCCTATCCGATCCAGGACTTCTATGTCATTCGTAAAGTCTATAGAAATGAATTTTACTTTGCCGCCCACGAGGAAGTTCTTAAAATGCTCGCACTCAACGTCGAAATGGCATATGTGGGAGACCAAGCACAGGTTATGCACGCAAACCTGGATCACTATGGGCTTCTTCTCTTCCTCCTTTAGATTCTTCTCTTTTCCCAGGACTGTGGTGTACTCAACATCTGGCCCAACGACCCACTCATTACCCTTTGACTTTTTGAACATGCGTCTGAAGCGAGCAAGACATCCTTTCACCGTCGTGGAAGAACGGGTGTAGATGATGTCGAACTCATCACCGGTGATGGTTCTAACCTTGTACTCACCGCCGATCATGGAGATTTGGGACGCATGGATTTGGGAGGAGGGTTGGGACTAGTGGAACTGCTTTAATGTGAAAGGACGGGACGGCTAGGAGTGAACTGCTGTAATGTTAAAGGACAGCCAGGGACGAGTAGGAGTGAACTGCTAGCGGTTTTACGATGTTAAAATGCTGAGTGGGGCATGCGAACAGCAGGGTAGTGGCTTGCCCGGTGCATAAATGGATTTGTGCATAGTACTATGGGGGCCCAATTAGATGTCATGTCTACTAGATGCCCAATTAAATGGCTTCATGCATCTATGTGTTCGCATGTCAAGTGTTAAATTACAGGTGATACGAAGCTTTCCATGCTCCCATTATATGGGCTTCCGAGAGCACTTGGATCTGAGGTCGAACGGTTGCATGGTGTGATTCTAGACCTATGGGGGAATATCCTATCCTGGAGGGTTATTCTACAAATTTTTAGCAACTTAGCATGCGACCGTTTGATCTCAGATCCAAGGGCTATCAGTAGCCTGTATCATGGTCGCGCATACCACGAACGTCGCCTCGCTCGCGCGGACGCGCCCTTGGAGATTTCATATGGCTATAAATGAGCATTTTCTGCCTACTTTGCATGCATGAACCTACTTCCTCCATCTAGGTGCATTAGGCTATCTGATGTTGGCATGTCATACATAGTCATCACTTAGTCACTCATACAACAAGGTTAGCTATAAGGTTGGCCATAAGAGCATTTTTTTACTTCTCTCTATCTCTTTCTTCATAGTATTTATTACATTTGCCAAGGAGTAAGGAGTACAGTACTTGGCACATGTATACCATGGAGGTGGTCAGGAATCGGGAGACTCACGCGGGTCATAGCGCCGCAGTAATAATGATAATGGCAAGTCAAATCACAGGGCCCCACCTATCCAGTAGTAACGAGCCATGGAATCAGACAGCCCTACGTTTGCAGCAGCCTACTCCCTCATCTTCTCGCCTCTCTGTCGAACTGCCCCCTCGACTTTTAAATATAATTTTGTATCCATGGATTGCGTCATGGAGCAAAGCCTCAAGAAAACGGCGGTACACATGTGTATAGCACGCTCGTCCCATTCGCTCGCACCCCAGACGGTCGGTCGGTCTGGCACGCCACTCTCTGAATGGAACGTGCGTCATACTACGTTTGCACACACATGTGGGACCGCAATTGAGAACCAACCACAGGCACACTCCCCGGCCCCGCAAGTCAGCTGAGTTAATAGAAGAGAGAGACGAGCGATAGTACTGGAGCAGTGTTATACAAATGTCGGTGCCTGGACAATCCCTGCATGACACGGGAGATCAGTTCATCCATGCATGTGACGAGACTCCAGCAAATGGCTGGATTGGCTATCGTCTACATATCGTCCATGCTATGTTGTACAGGGCTCTAGTTCTGATGAGAAATCTAAAAAAAGGTTTCTTGTAATCTCGCAATATTAGGTGTCATGTGCTTGGGATCACTGCGAGGGTTAAACAGTGACAACTGAGTTCCTCCAAGGCACTGGTCATTGGGGGCACATGCATGAAGACTACTCGGCTGCCATCTAGGTCAAGTCGGCTATGTTCATTAGGACATCTATCGATTGACCCCTTTTCCACGAGTTTATCTTTAGTTTTAGTTTTGATCCTCGTCTAGTTTGTCCGTCAGGATTCATGTTGTCTCCTTGGGGCAGCGAGGTTATAGTTTCTTGTCATGTGGCATTTTTTGTGTTATATGTTAATCCAATGTTTTAGATCAAAATGATGACAACTGCACCTCCAGGGCACTCGCATGAAGACTTCTCGACAATCATAGACGAGGTCAAGCCGGCTTCGTTGATAAAAGAAAACTACTTCACTATATAGGCAGGAGCCTCCGTGCTTGCTTGCTAGTGTTCCTCTCTTCACACTCTCTCGTCCTCTCCAGATCTAAACACCATAGCGGTGGCCACACTCTCTCTGCTCACCGCTGGTCATAGATCCAGCCGGATCCCCTCCGCCGGAGAAGGTGAGAAGGTGCAATGTTCACGCGGTCGTCCTCGGCGACGGCTCTTGCCCACTATCGGCGCGCCCTGATCAGCGTGACTTGTCGTTCTCTCCCACGCAGCGGCGGCTAGGGAGGGCCTCCGAACCCTTCTTCCTCGCTGCCGTAGTATGGGCTGATCCGACATCCTGCCGCCCACCTAGAGACATCCCGCCGACCCTTAGGCATAACTTCCTTCGAAACCAGCCTTGCTCTACTTCCCCAGCTTCTCACGTCGTTGCATTTGTATCTTTTACTATTTCTCATCCCCCCTTGTAGATAGGATCGATTGGCTGTTTGAAAGCCACCTAAATTTTTACAATTAAGAGGTAAAACTACTCCATGCAGTCGAATCTAGTACTACTTGGTTCAAACAGGGAAGACAGGGGGTGGGGGTGTGGGAGATTTGTTACCTGAATCTAGGACTTGGTCGAAAGAGGAAATAATGTGGGCAAAAAGTAGCAGAGACTGGATATCCAACTGGTCTCTTGGTCTAATAGGGAAATAAAGGAAAACACAATACAAACTCAATATAAACTGATCTATTGGTTGAAAAAGGGAAGAATGTAGAGACTGGGGGACAAGTCAACAGAGTATGTCCAACACTAGATTTGCCAGCCTCGCACAGTATAAGGTGGCCATACCGAACAAAAATGGGACCAACCCAGATATCCTGTTCTGATATTTGTTGGCCCGAGCCCCTCTTATGTAATGCCACTGGTAAAATGTAGCAGTCCCACTGTTAAAAGTAAGGACACGTTAAACCAATGTTGTTTTCAATGTAATACCTCCAGTAATATGAATCAATGGCACTGTTTTTCATGTCTTGCTAATTTTCCATTAAGATAAGTTGCTTCTTTTCATTAGAAATGCAATTGTCCTGGTCCGCCTACTCTCCCGTGTCCAAATACCAAATCTTTAGCAGCTGTTAATGTAATGTTGCTAGTAAAATGAAGCAGTGGCACCATTAAAGTAATGTCGTATTTAATGGTTGTCATAGTTAATCCTAATGCCCGCACTAATATCTGGCAATGCTGCTGCTTTAGAAATTGCTACTGTCCTTGTTGGATAGCCATTCAAATAAGGAACATGCTTCTTTTCATTTGATGTATGTTTCATCACTTGTTAGTCACCCTCCATTCCACCTTTTTGTGCAAACAGAGATATATATATTTCACGCCTGATCTTAGTTGAACTGCACAAATGATATCCAAATTATAGTTGAGCATTCCATGAGCTTCATGACCAACCTTGATGTTGCTCAATTTTATTGAAATTAATGAAGAAGAAGTTGCTATCTCATGGGACATTGCTTCATTTTAGGTGAACCGCACAAAAAGGTCCCATGAATTGAATCATCCATGTTGGTGACCGGTGTCATCCCTTCTACGATGGCGTTCACTGCAGATATGGTTCCCATCACGAGGTATGTTCCTTTTTGGTCTGACCATTTTGCCAAAGATCCTGCATGTTGAGTCTGCACTTGTGCTACTATTTTGGCACTGCCATGATAAAGCAGTCATGTTATTATTTTGCACCTTAATCTAGTGGCACTATTAATTTGAGGCAATGTTTTGGCACCGCTAGTGCCACTAATTTTTTTATATATCGAAAGAGGGGGTTTCCTCTGATTTCATTAAAGAAACCCAACCATAGAGAACAAATTATCCAACAACATCTAAGTGTAAATGTGTGACGCCCCCGATTCAATCATACACTAATCATACACGCAAATGTGTATGATCAAGATTAGGGACTCGTGGGAAGATATCACAACACAACTCTAGACACAAATTCAAATAATACAAGCTTTATATTACAAGCCAGGGGCCTCGAGGGCTAGAATACATAAGCTCGAATACACAAGAGTCAGGGGAAGCAACATTATCTGAGTACAGACATGAGTTAAACAAGTTTGCCTTAAGAAGGCTAGCACAAAAGCAACATCAATCCAAAAGGCAAGGCCTCCTGCCTGGGAGCCCCCTAACTACTCCTGGTCGTCTGCGGTCTCCACGTAGTAGTAGGCACCCTCGGTGTAGTAGTAATCATCGGTGGTGATATCTGGCTCCTGAACTCCGTCATCTGGTTGCGTCATCCGAGAAGAATGGACAATGGGGAAAAGAGGGAGCAAAGCAACCGTGAGTACTCATCCAAAGTACACGCAAGCAAGGATCTACACTACATATGCATCGGTGTCAATGAAATGGGTAGTATCTGTGGAATGAACTGTAGAATGCCAGAAGAGAAGGGGAAAGCCTAGCCTATCAAAGACTAGCATCTTCAAGCAGCTCCAAGGATCTCGCAGCATCAGAAGAGATAAGAGTGGCATAATATAATATTAGTAAGCATGTTATAACATCGCCCAGAGATCACTTCCTCAACTCCCTGCGAGAAAACAGTCCCGGAGCCATCATTTCCATTACATGCCTCAGCATCAAGTTCTAGTTGTATCGATCGGGATACAACTCCAAGCGTCCCTTATCGTAGGACTGGCTATCAATAGATGTTTTCTTCCCTGCAGGGTGCACCAACTTACCCACCACGCTCGATTAACTCCGGCCGGACACACTTTACTGGGTCATGCCCGGCCTCGGCCAAACAATACGCCGCAACCCGACCTAGGCTTAATAGAGAGGTCAGCACGCCGGACGAAATCTATGCCCCCAGGGGTCTTGGGCCATCGCCCCGGGAACTCCTGCATGTTGCATGGGCGGCCCGTGAGCAGACCTAGCTACCTCCTTAAAAAGGCAAGTGCTTACGCAGTCCAACCCGGCGCGCGCCGCTCAGTCGCATGACGTCTATTAAGCTTCAGCTGATGCATATGACACAGAATGCCCATACTTTGCCCACGTGATGGTTAGTGCTATCGGGCCAGAGGCCCCTTAGATCAAATATCCAAATCATAGTGGATTATGAACGCGCGGTAACAAGAAAAGTCTCACGAAAGATGTGACCCCATCGCCCCATCTCGAGGACTCGTGGCAAGGGCTAAGAATGCCCGGCCACACCTCGTAATTATCTCATGGGCACCTTCCAGGTCAGCCCGACTCCACATCACTCGCAATTAAGCTCGCGCGGGTACCCCTCAGGGCTGACCCGTCTTTAGTAACATGGTTCAGTGTAAAGTCCTAGTAAACATAATAACCGTGTGTCTAACACCAAGGTTAACCCTGAGGAATCACCCTCGATGGAATTCCACCTGATGTAACCATCAAGGTGGACTTGGAGGAACCACCCTCTCGTTGGTCCACTCTTGAGGGGTTGCACGACAGAGTCATTATCGAAAGTGGTCAAGGAGGAATCACCCTCGATGACCCTAACCAATGAACTAACCTGCAAGGTTAACATCAGAAGTGCTGATGAGGCACCACCCTCGGCACTCGATAGTAACCTAGTAGTGTCGAGCAACTAAGGGGAAAGTGATGTGCGGTGCCGGGGCCTGATCTTCAATCATGTTGCTCGAGTCATTGATGATGAAGCGGGGGCAACAAGGACAAGGTGAGGGTCACTGATGGATCACTAACCAACCTATACTAAGCAGTTTAGGATAAGTAGGTAGGTAACAATAAGCAGGTTACAAAAGCAGGCTATGCATCAGAATAGGAGCAAACAATAATAGTAGCAAAATCTAATGCAAGCATGAGAGAATGGAATGGGCGATATCGAGATGATCAAAGGGGGGCTTGCCTGGAAGCTTTGTTGAAAAGGGAGAAGTGTCGTCGGTGACGTAGTCGATCACATGGGCATCATCGGTCTCGGGGTCTACAGGAGAGAAGAGGGGGAAGAAACAGTAAATATAGAGCAAACAGAGGTACTACTAAGCATGACATGACGAAAAGCAGAACTAGGGTCGACCTAACGTAGTACTGCACGATATAGATGAAGGGGGGATTCAACTAGGAATGTTTTCCCGGTTCCGGACCTGTGCCACACAGATGACCGGAGGGGGAATTCCATGTTCAGATAGTTAGAGGCATCTCACAGTTAAACGGACCGCGAATTCTAATTCGTCTCGTTGTTCTGAGCAACTTTCATGTATAAAACTTTTTCATCTGAGTTACGGATTATTTTCTACGAGTTTCTAAAGATTTAAACATTCCTGAAATTATTTAATTTTAATAGAAACGCAATTATGACATCATCATTGCATGGGGGTGATGTCAGCAGTCAACAAACTCGCTAACCAGGGTCAAACCTAACCTGTGGGTCCAGTGGGACCCTCATGTCGGCCTCTGTTGGCTTAACAGTGGATTAAGTAATCTAGCAAGGTTAATTAGGGGTGTGGGCCCCGGGTGTTAGTGAGTGTTTAGGTTAATCTAATTACTTTTTTTTTATAAAACGTGTATTAGACTAATTAACAGAGGGGCCCACATGTCAGTGGCTGGGGGCTGCCCAGTCAGCATGTTGACTGGGTCAACCTAGTCAATGGGGCTCGTGAGGCCCGCTGGCAGCGACACAGGGGTGGCCCTAGGTGTGCCAGCCCAGCGGAGCCGCTGGAGTAGCTCCGGCGAGCTCGCGCGCAGCAGCCGAACACCGGCGAGCATCGGGATTCGTCTATGGGGCACCAAATCAAGCATCGTTTCTTGCATTCGAACGAGGAGGGTGCCCCGCGTCTATCTACGACGTCAGAATGCACGGGGGTGGCCAAAAACAACGCCGGTGACGAGCGCGGCAGACAGCTGTTCGGGCGCGGATGGGGATCGCGCTATGGGGATCCGTTCGATGTGTGTTTGGCTCCGAACAGACGAGCGCGTCGAGGCGCATCAAACTGTGGGGAGCTTGGTCAGAAATGGCTGGAGATAATGGTGGCGAGCGGCGGAGCAGACGCCGGAGTTCGGGCGTCGACGGATCCAGCGCTAGGGGGTACGAGGAAGCACGGGCTTGTGCTCGTTGGGCTCCTGGGAGCACGAGGAGTTCGACCATGGCCTCAGACGGCGGTGACATCGACCATACGATGGCCACAAGCTCGTCAGCAACGAGCCGAGCACAGACGCAGCGACAGCTAGCTACAGCGTGTGAGAAACCTAATAGAGAGGACCAGGTGGCGGAGGAGCTCACCGAGCGGCACGCCGATGGCCCTTGGTAGTTTAGGAGCGCAGGGGAAGGCTGAATCAACGGCGGCAGTGTCCGACGGCCCGGGGAGGAAGAAGAAGGGTATCCGATGTTGCGGGGCTTGCCAGCTCCAGCGAGCAGTGCCAGGCGATGAGGCAGAAACCGGCGGAGTCCTCGGGCACCTTGGAAGGGCAGAACGATGCCGGTGGCCACGGCTGCGATGGCGAGCAGCGACAGACGCGCTCGGTGGAGAGGGAGAGAGCTCGAGGGGGGTCTAGTGGGGAGAGGGAGAGGCAGAGCAGGCGAGGGGAAATGGGAGTGGCAAGGGAGGAGGGGACCGAGGTGTCGGGGAGGCTTATCCACCTCAACATCGGCGAGCGGGTGCGGTGGGGGCGCGCTCAGTGCGCGCACGAGGTGGGTGGAACATGAGGGAGGGGAGAGCTACTGGGAAGGGGCATGGGCCGGCCTGCTGGGCCAGCTGGCTCGGGTGGGCTGAAGCCTAAGTGGGGCAAGGGCTTTCTCTCCCCTCTGCTTTTCCTTTTCTCTTTTTTTGTTTTTATTTTTCCAGCAGCTTTTGCTTTTTTTTTTCTTTTAGCCAGAAATGGCCTTGCAAAAATATGCCACTAGCCAAAACAATTTCAAAGAATTATTATGCACTGCCACAAAAATATTGTGAGGCTTTTGAAAAAGGTTGCAATTTTTATAAATTAAAAATCCATTTAATCTATTGTTTTAGCCACTGCTTTAATTGGTTTAGGCCATTTAAACACCTTGCAAAAATGTTGGTTCACCACCAATATTAACAAATTATTATTTGCCACAAGATGAACATTTTAGTTTTCATGTCTGACAAATATGAATTTTTGACTTCAGATTAGATTTGAATTTGAATTGTGATTTTGGATCAAGTGAAGATTAGCAACAGTAAATGTGATGACATGGCACAAAAAACAGGGGATTACTGTAGCATGACAGTGGGGGTGTTACAAAACGGGCAGTTATGCAACTACTACTAGAACGGACTGAGTACTAGCAGGAGACAAGTTTTCCACATAAGCTAGGCATGTAGGGGGACGCAACACCAGCTCGACTAAGTTTGGATTACAACCCAAATGCTACCACAGAAACATCAGGGGGGGAAGATAGGGACTGAAAGAGCCAGCTTCAACATCCCACTCTAAGCACCCCCGGCCTCCATCCTTGCGACCCACGGTACACCTCGCTTTCCACCTGCTCGACCCTAGTGCCACTGATAAAATGAAGTAATAATACAGTTAAAATAGAGCGACTGTCCTTTCTATCATTTCATTTCCAATGTGGATAAAGAAAGTGCTTCTCTTTGTTAGTATATGTTTTGTCAACTTGTCCCATTGTAAATGTTTAAGTGTTTCTGCAAACTGGAATGCTTAATTTTAGTTGATATGCACAAAAATAGAGATTGGAATGTCTCAAGATCCCTCCTTGTACTACTGTTGTACACTGATGTTCATCACTGGTAGAAGGTGTATCGAGGAGAATTGGGTCGATTTCCAGTATGAGAACTACTGTATGAAGCGTCGCAGGGACCATCTCGCCCTCGCAGCATGGCATACTATGATACCATCACAATATTACCTTCTATTTATTAGTGTATGTTTCATCAATTAGTGCCACTATAATGTAAACACGCTTTTTCATTATCTGTGCAAACAGGGTTATTCAGCTGCATTTTGGTGGAACTACACAAATGTATGGATGGAACCGGCATATATGCAGAGTGTGAGGTGTCAAGTAAAAATTACCGACACCAACCATGCTCCATCTAAGCATTAGCATCTGCCACCACCAGTGGGATGGGTGGCGCTCTCTGTGGACGGATCTTTCTCGGCACCAAATCCTCTAATCTAATACTAGTAGCTTATATTGGCACTTTTCTAGCTCTTTTCTCAAAGAAGCACCAATCTATTTTTCTTTATTTGTACACAGTGTCACAACTTTGTTTTTGGTCCAGAGCTATTTTAGGGTGATTGGCGTAGTACTCGGAGACTGATTGTAAGCATGATTTTCATTAGCCGTCACACTGATTGTAAGCATGAGCAGATGGAAGATTAGGTTAGTGTGAAGCTTACCTAAACCCTACCGCCGCCGTTGAAACGAGGTGAGCGGCGAGGGAATCGTGGAGAACTGCGGGGAAGCGATGTCGTGCCATCCGGCCTCTTCTTGCGGTGGGAGAACAAATACTCCTGTGGCTCCGACTGGCACTGCACCTCACGAACGGCACACCATACTCGATCGATTTGTTATCCTCTGGATGCTCGACCTTTGACCAGTACGCCCACCACCTTCGCCTGACTTTCGCCTCGGGTGAATCTGTCTGCTCCATTGCCCAGAGGAGATACTAGATGAACTCGAAGGACTGCGGCGTGACTAACGCCGAGGAGGACATCGCCGCCCTCATCGCCGCCGTCTCGCTCTTTCGCATACATTGCCACATGGGCCTAACCGTCCCCGAAATCTCCCACTTGTTGTCAAACCAAGTAAGGATCTCCTTCAACTTGGCTAACTTCGCCTGGTCGCCGCTGGCGATCTGCCCGATTCACTGCTGCATCCTCTCCATAGATGTCCTTCTGAGAGGTCCGGTGCTAGCTTTGGAAGATGGGAGGAGAGACGGTGGTCTTGCAATTGAGAAGAGGGAGAGGTGAGATGGTGGTTTTGCAATGGAGAAGATGGAGAGGAGACGGGGTGGTTTTGTGATGGAGAAGAGGAAGAGGAGAGACGGTGGTTTTGGAATGGAGATGATGGAGAGGGGAGGAGGTGGTTTTGCGATGGAGAATAGGGAGAGGAGCGTGCAGCAGTGATTTACGATTGGACGAGAGGGCTGACGTGCTTTGACGGGATCAAAATCAAAATCAATTTACCCATCAATAAGAAAGTGACCCCACATTAACTAGTCTCCCTTGTATGTTGGATCACATTTGACCATGAGTTTCACAAATAAAATATATATTATATGTTGCAAAAATAATATAATTTGAAAGTACATTCAGATACGAACCAAATGATACAATTCTTGATGACATGCATTCACATTTTGCTTGTCAAATACAATATGTGGTCAAACTTTGACCCAAAATACGCAAAACAAAAAAATACTTCCAAGACCAGCGCCGCTCCTCTCCTCTTAAACCACCGCTGCTCCTCTCCTGTTCCAATCCAAATCTAGCATCGCTCCTCTCCTCTTCCATTTCAAAACCACCGCCCGTCCTCTCCTGTTCCAATCCAAAATCAGCGCCGCTCCTCTCCCGTTCTAATCCAAAACCAGTGCCGCTCCTCTCCTCTTCCATTCAAAAACCACCGCCGACGAGTGAAGGTGCTGTGGAGAAGTAGATCGATGGAGGAGTACAACCGATACGTGAGGATCGCACACGGTGACCCTATGAAGCTAGCTGGAATGTTGGAGATATAGTCTTGGTTTGACAACAAGGGCCAATTAGCGGCGATGGTGATATCCATGGCCAAATATCTGCAACAGAGCGAAAAGGCGGCAATACTCCCGAAGGGAGTCGCGCGGGAGTACATAGAGCTACTGCTCTAGGCCATGGGGCAAACAGATTCACTGAATCCGATCGTGAGGCAGCAGTGGTGGGAGTATCGATCCAAGATGGAGAATCCACCAGAGATTGAAGGGTCGAGCATCTACAGGGTGCCGTTTGTGAGGGTGTTGTGCGAGAGCGAGCCGGTGGAGTCTTCGTCGACTGAACCCAACTGCAAGAGGGGAAAAGCAGTTGGCCCTGACGACACTTCCCCGCCATCCTCTCCCTCGCCGTTCACCTTGTATCACAGGGCGGTTGTCTGCCGCCGAGGAATAGGAGGGGACTGCCCCCCTCCCCCCCCAACCCAATAGTCGGGCAGGTTGTGAATTGTCAGGGGGAGTTTAGGGTTGTCAGTATTTGCAGGTTGTGAATTGTGTTTTGTGTTGTGTATTTTGAGAGTACTTTCAGATATGAATGTCTTTTGAATTTCAGATTTGTAGTATTGAGCATATGAAGTATTTTATGAATTCAAATGTAGTTTCATATAAAAGTGCAGATAATGTGATTCTCAGAGAAGAAACTGCAAGTTTCAGTTTCAGATATGAAATTGCAAGTTTCAGAGGCAGAGCATTTATATTAACACGCCCTTTTCAAACAAGGATAACATCATGTTCAAAGTTTTATTCATGGTCGAAAATGGAACTACCAGGCAGTTACATCATGTTGATTAACATCCATGCATAGCATATCTTCATGTAATGCACTGTCAAAAAGATAGTTTATTTTCAAAATGCCCACACAATGTTGAGTGTGGGAAAAATAGAGAAAACGAGGGACGAATTTTGGAAAGTGTTGGAGGTGGTGTGCGTATATGACAATGGGGACCCACATGTCAATAATGGCAGTGGCAAAAAATTTAGAGATATTTTCACTGCATCAGGTGGAATCAAACCCGGGCGGAACAACGGTCGGGTAGTGTCACTTGGCCACTTGGCTAGTTTAGTAGTTTTGCTAGAAATTAGGCACGACATCTACCATAACTGTAGCATGCCTTCCCCAGCTCTGGTTCGTTCTCGTCCGGGGCCTGGACGTCATCCTCCGCCTTTGTGCGCTCGCCGTGGCGCCGCTGTCTGTCGTTGTGAACATGCTGAACAAACAAGAGGAATCTGGAGAGGATTGTACGTGGAGAGGCGGACAGTCGGGACCCACCAGGTCCATGGCCATACGCAAGGAAGTGCCTCATTGAAAAAGTACTTCCTCCTAGTGCTATACTGACGTTGGGGCCCACGGGTTTGTCAATATAGTTACATTTTTTGAGGTGCTTCAACGTAGTTACTAAATGAGATAAATTTAATACGAAGCCGGGGAGCTGGCAGGTACTCCCTCCATTTCTTTTTAGTCTGCATATAAGATTTGATCAAAGTCAAACTTCGTTAACTTTGACTAGGTTTATAGAAAAAAATCAAGATTCACAATATGAAATCAATATTGTTAGATGCATCATGAAATTAATTTTCATACCATATTGCTTTAGTATTGTAGATGTTCATATTTTTTCTACAAAATTGGTCAAACTTTACAATGTTTGGCTTTGAACAAATCTTATATGCAGACTGAAAAGAAACAAAGAGGAGTATTATTTATTATCAGTGGGCTAGCAAGTATCAGCTGGGTTGTGCGTTGCCCCGTCTAGGCTTTCTTTTTTAACATGCGCAGCCCATGACATGTCGGTTTGTATTTTCTTGTAGGCCGTCATGTATCGACCGGCCTATGGACCTCCCATCCTAAGTTTTAATTTTCCTGAAACATCCGCAACCCAACTTCTGTATTTTTTTAAAGAAAACGCAGAGGTCTGTTCTATTTTTCTATATAAGAATAGGAACGTCGGGTCCAACTTATGTTTCCCTTCTAACTATAATATATATATTTATATTATTTTATATGTTATTATATATTGTTATTATTGTCATCATATATTTAACAGATACTTACATATATAAGAAAAATATCCCACGTCTTATTAATTATAAAAATAATGTTTCAACAATAAAATCCTAGATTTTTTTATAAGGCAACGAAAATCCTGGTGATTGTGTACAAAAGCTTGGTAAGATTTAAGGACCAATGTAATAATAAATCACTTATTATTTAAATATATTTATAGAAGAATGCTCAGCCCCTGTTTATTTTTTGATAACATTGTTGCGCCCAACCCAATATTATAATTAGAACCAGCCCATCAAAATCGTGTATTTCGAGAAAGTGCAAATGGGCTGTAATTTTTTAGGAAAAAAATGGGCCGAATGGATGCTACATTATTTGTTCAGCCAGCCCAGCAAATTCATGTATTTCGAGAGAGTGAAAATGGGTTGTAATTTTAAAAAAATGGGACGCATGGACGCTACATTATTTGTTCACCCAGCCTAGCAAATGGACTGTAATTCTCGAAAAAATGATCAAATGGAATGTAAATTCTAAAAAAGTTGGTTGAATATGTGCCACATTTTTGGAGGCTGAAATGTGGGATAATAGGTCGAAGGCAACGCAGGTCATTGTCAACTCAATCAACAAATGATTCTGACATCGATAGCTATTGGATTTACATCCAACGACCGGCATCCATCTTCAATCTCTCGTCTTCTTCCTCCAGCGCCGCCGGGACCACCTACTGCTAGCAGCTCTGCTTAGCACGCTTCACTGTGAAGCGCTACCCCACCGTCTGTCAGGCCATCCCTCCGCCCCTCCACACCTTCTGTTATTCTCCACCAACTACCGAAGCACGCCGCACTAGAACCAGTTAACCCTCGTACACCTCTCCGTCTGCAACTCCACTCCCGCGTCTTCCCATCTCTGGCTCATTGCCGTCCGTGGCCTCGCTATCGTCCACCACCTTGGATGCGATCGGTGCGGCGTGGTCAACAAACGAGAGTCATCGGAAGAGGACTGTACATGGAGAGGATGACAGTGGGGACGCACAAGGTCCATGGATGCACGCATGCAACCGCCTCCTTATTACGCGAAAATAAAATTATTCCTCCCCCTGAAAGCTAGGACCCACCACGTATATCTTCGCACAGAATGAAGTGCCTCCTTATTCCTGCCACTGACAGCTGGCACCCACCAGCTACATTTTCGCATGCAAGGAAGTGTGTCCATATTACCAAAAAATGATTCTTCCCCCTGACAGTTGGGACCCACCAGCTATATATTCGCACGCAAGGAAGTGCCTCCTTATCCTCCCTGACAGCTGGGACCAACCCGGTCGAACCGTACATAGGGTTGTCTGTCTCATCACGAACGTGTACGTACATACTGGTCGATCGGTCTCTTTGAAGTGATGAACCGTGACCGAGTAAGGAGCGGCACGTGTCGTAGTAGAGGCGCGAACGTAGCATGTCACGCACTCCCTTCTATATCATGTACATGTACGTATAGCCACGCTGCAAGAAAGTAAATACGGCTAAGTACGTACATATGGGCGGGGTCTCGAACACGTACAACAATGATGTCATGTTCATCGGCGGCCAACCGGCTGGGTCGGAATGGAGAAACTACGTCGTGTTCATCAGGAGGTAACGGAATGCGTCTTGTTCATCGGGAGCTAACCGACTTGGACAGAACAGCCGAAACGAGGCCTGGCGTACCGCAAAATGGTGGAAACGGCCTTCTGTTCAACCGCCTACGCTCGAAATGGGATCTTGTTCATCGGGAGGGGTCTAGCGTACCGCAAATGGAGGAAACAGACTTATATTCGACCTCCTACAGTCGAAACGGGGTCTTGTTGATCGGGAGGGGTGTGGCGTACCGCAAAACGGAGGAAACGGACTTATCTTCGACCTCTTACGGTCGAAACAGGGTCCTGTTCATTGGGAGGGGTGTGGTGTACCACAAAATGGGACTCCGCAGGGTACTGTAAATCCACCGTCTACTGCCTTTCTCCAGCCTCCACAGGATAATGTTCATCCACCGTCGACCTCCTCCAGCCTTCACATGTGACTGTTCATCCATGACGTATCCCTCCTGCCTCCACCAGCTACTGTTCATCCACGAGATCATGTTCATCTAGCCTCCACCGACTACTGTTCAACCAGCCCTCCACAGGGTCCTGTTCGTCCACCCCCAACTGGCTCGATAGGGGTCCTGTTCATCTAGTGGCAATAGCCTCTCCTACCACGGGGTCCTGTTCATCCAACCCCCACCGAAAACTGTTCATCGAACCCCCAACAAAGGTCACTGTTCAACAAGAGGCAACAGCTGGTTCGATCGGCTTCAGTCAGCAGTAGTAGCGAAGGAATCGCTCGGGTTCAGTTACCAGCCAAGGGGTCGATCACTCGGGTTCAGTAAGAGAACGCCTCGCTCGGGTTTAGTTAGAGCCCAACGCCTCGCACACACACGCGTAGTGTATGAGAGAAACGCGCAAACCTCCATGCATCGCTCGGCCCCGACCACCCACCGTAACCGCGAACTCCCCAAAATGTTCATCGCCCTCGCTTCTACCATGGTTTTTTCGTCATGGACGGCCCAAAGAATGGCATGTAGTTGCGTCTCTGATACGTCTCCATCGTATCTATAATTTTTTATTGTTTCATGCCAATATTATACAACTTTTATACAGTTTTGGCGACTTTTTATATGATTTATTGGACTAACCTATTGATCCAGTGCCTAGTGCAAGTTCCTGTTTTCTGCATGTTTTTTGTATTGCAGAATATCCATATCAAACGAAGTCCAAATGCAATAAAATTTTACGGAGAATTATTTTGGAATATATGTGATTTTTGGGAGTTGGAATAACCGCAAACGGAGGCCCACATAGGGCACAAGACACCAGGGTGCGCCAGAGGCCCCTGGTGCACAGTGGTGGGTTGTTCCCACCTCGTACGTTCGTTGGACCTCTACTTCGAGCACAAGGAAGCTTATATACAAAAACAAATCGTGTTAAAATGTCAGCGCAATCGGAGTTACGGATCTCCAGAAATATAAGAAACGGTTTTCAGGCAGATCTGGCAACGCGAAACAGAAGAGAACAGAGAGGGAGATCCAATCTCGGAGGGGCTCCCGCCCCTCCGCCACCATGGAGACCAAGGACCAGAGGGGGAACTCTCCTCCCATCTAGGGGGCAGGCCAAGGAAGAAGAAGAAGGAGGGGGGCTCTCTCCCCCTCGCTTCTGGTGGCGCCGGAGTTCCACCGGGGCAACGATCGGGATGGCGATCTACATCAACAATCTTGCTACCATCAACACCAACTCTCCCCCCCCTCTATGCAGCGGTGTAACACCTCTTCTCCCCGCTGTAATATCTACTTAAACATGGTGCTCAACTCCATATATTATTTCCCAATGATATATGGTTATCCTATGATGTTTGAGTAGATCCGTTTTGTCCTATGGGTTAATTGTGATCTAGGTTGGTATGATTGTATATTTTATTATGGTGCTGTCCTACGGTGCCCTCCGTTCTCGCGCAAACTTGAGGGGGGCCCTCTGTAGGGTGTTGCAATATGTTCATGGTTTGCTTACGGTGGGTTGCGAGAGTGTCAGAAACTTAAACGCGAGTAACTGGGGTATGACATATGGGAGTAAAGAGGACTTGATACTTAATGCTATGGTTGGGTTTCACGACCTTAATGATCTCAGTAGTTGTGGATGCTTGCTAGAGTACCAATCATAAGTGCATATGATCCAAGTAGAGAAAGTGTGTTAGCTCATGCCTCTCCCTGATATAAAATTCCAAGAATGATTACCGGTACTTGTTATCGATTGCCTAGGGACAAATGACTTTCTTATTGACAAAAGCTTTACACTATTATTACTTTGAAATTTATACGTAGTTTTGTTCTCCGCAAAGTACTCGTAGTTTTATCCTTGCAAAATAGTTTCATACTTGTTTCCGGTAAAGCAAACATCAAGCGTGCATAGAGTTGTATCGGTGGTCGATAGAACTTGAGGGAATATTTGTTCTACCTTTAGCTCCTCTTTGGGTTTGACACTCTTACTTATCGAAAGAGGCTACAATTTATCCCATATAATTGTGGGTTACCAAGACCTTTTTCTGGCGCCGTTGCTGGGGAGCAATAGTGTGGGGTGAATATTCTCGTGTTTGCTTGTTTGCTTTATCACTAAGTAGTATTTTATTTCATGTTCTAAGTTGTTCTCTATCTTTAGTTATGGATATGGAACACGAAACACCAAATAAATTAGTGGTACTTGCTACTCATGGAGATGGGGATCCTCCTAAAACCCTCGATGCTGGTTATGTAAAAGATATTATGCACTACTTTGATAATCCCGAGAAAACCCCATTCAACTATATAATGGGAGTAACGTTGGATCAACGTGAATACTTTAGGGATTATCACTTGACTCATAAAGGGAAATTGTTATGGGATAAAATTCATATGTTGCATTGGTATGCTCAGGAGCTATGCTTGAGATATGATTATACTTGTTGCTCTAGGATGAATGCTCCACATCTTCCCTTTTCATGTGAATTTAATGATAATGAAACCTTGGCTTCTTATGCTAGAGGTATATATGATTACTATGATGTGGAACGAATAGAAGAATTTGTTGCTTTTAAGGGTGCTTATGAAATTGAATCTTTGTTTGAAAAGTTTGAAGATTTTGATGATTTAGTTTATAGACCTGAAAATTTTGCTATCCTTAAATATTGCTATGATAATTATAAATACAATTCCGATATTGATGCATTTAATGAGAAAGTCTCCGTTGTGCAAGAAGAGACTAATATTTTGCAGGAGTCTATGGAAGAAGGAATTGATGAAATGGTGAGCTCATTGGATGAAACAGATCATGAGGAGAACGAAGAACAAGCGAAGGAAGACCGGATTGATCACCCGTGCCTGCCTTCTAATGAGAGTAACCCTCCAACTCATACATTGTTTAATGTTCCTTCGTTCTTACCAAAGCATGAATGCTATGATAATTGCTATGATC
The DNA here is from genome assembly GCF_003073215.2 of Triticum urartu. Lineage (NCBI taxonomy): Eukaryota > Viridiplantae > Streptophyta > Magnoliopsida > Poales > Poaceae > Triticum > Triticum urartu. The sequence goes on along the minus strand of NC_053022.1, from coordinate 421,154,147 downwards.
ATGTTTTTTCATTTGAAATATCCCTTTTTGATGAACTTAATGCTTTCTATGCTTGTGGCCATGATGCCAATATGAGTTATGCTTATGGAGATGAACTTGCTATTTTTACTTATAATACGAATGAAATTGTTGCTACTGCACCCACACATGATAGTCCTATTATCTTTTTGAATTCTCCCAACTACACTATATCGGAGAAGTTTGCTCTTGTTAAGGATTATATTGATGGGTTGCCTTTTACCGTTGCACATGATGATTTTGATGAATATAATATGCATGTGCTTGCTTCTCCTACTTCAATTATTAATAGAGAGGAACTATATCTCCACCTCCCTATGTTTCCAACACGATAAAATTGCAAGAAACTGCTTATGCTATGTATTGGCCTTTACTTGATGTGCATGAATTGTTCTTGTATGACATGCCGATGCATAGGAAGAGAGTTAGACTTCGTCATTTCTTGAGATATGTTGCTTTGTGCTCACTACTAAATGCCAAATCATTGCTAATTAAAATTGGCTTTATATACTTTGGGATCCGGGTGGATCCATTACTTGAGCACTTTATGCCTAGCTTAATGGCTTTATTAAAGAAAGCGTTGCCAGCGAGACAGTCTGGAAGTTTTAGAGAGTCATTTATTTCTGTTGAGTGCTTTTATAAAGTTTAAAAACAAAACATATAGCGGGGAACACAAAACTTTTCAAAAAGGAAAGTGAAAGTGAAAGAGACAAGCATTGTTGAAGTGGGGGAGCTCCTTGAACTTTGTTCATGCTCACAGAAACTTTGTGAATCTTAATTACAGAAACTTTTCAACAAAATAATTATCCCCTTGTACAATTCCATTGTATTATAAAAATAATGTGCCAAGGTTTGCCTTTAGGATGTTTAGATTGCTTGTTGGTTTGTGCGGTGCAAAACAGAAACTTTGGCTGTAGTGCGCGATTTTACATTTTTTTACTAGAACGTCAAACGTTTCTTAAACTTTTTGCACTGTCTTTCTATACAAAATTTTTATTTTTCCTAAATTTTTCAGAATTTTTGGAGTACTAGAAGTATGGTGAATGTTCAGATTACTACAGACTGTCCTGTTTAAGACAGATTCTATTTTTTATGCATTGTTTTGCTTGTTTTGATGAAACTATCGATTCTATCAGTGGATTGAGTCATGAAAAAGTTATATTAAAGTAGCTACAATGTAAAAACAAAATATGAATTGGTTTTCAATAGTACTTAGAGTAGTGATTTGCTTTATTATACTAACAAATCTTGCCAAACTTTCTGTTGAGTTTTGTGTGGATGAAGTGATCAAAAATCGAGGAGGTCTCGATATGAGGAGAAGGAGGAGAGGCGAGAGATCAAGCTTGGGGATGCCCAATGCACCCAAAGTAAATATTCAGGGATACTCAAGCGTCTAAGCTTGGGGATGCCCCGAAAGGCATCCCATCTTTCTTCAACAAGTATCGGTATGTTTTCGGTTTCGTTTCATTCATGTGATATGTGTGAATCTTGGAGCTTCTTTTGCATTTAGTTTTTCCATTTTTCTTTTATGCACCATGCTGGTATGAGATAGTCCATGGTTGATTTATAGAATGCTCATTGCACTTCACTTATATCTTTTGAGTATGGCTTTATAGAATGCTTCATGTGCTTCACTTATATCATTTGAAGTGTGGATTGCCTGTTTCTCTTCACATAGAAAACCATTATTTGAAGAATGCTCTTTTGCTTCACTTATATTTTTTAGAGCATGGTATTTTGTAGAAATAATTAAACTCTCATGCTTCACTTATATCTATTTAGAGAGTCAAAAGGAATTGGTCAATTGCATGGTTAGTCATAAGATCCTACATAAAACTTATGGATCACTGAATATGATATGTTTGATTCCTTGCAATAGTTTTGCGATATAGAGATGATAATATGTGGGAGGTAATAGTAAACGGTTGTGGTTAGTAAGAACATTGGTGTTAAGGTTTGTGATTCCCGAAGCATGCACGTATAGTCTCTTGTTATGCTATGGTGTTGGAGCATTATTTATTATTGATTGTCTTCCTTATGAGTGGCAGTCGGGGACGAGCGATGGTCTTTTCCTACCAATCTATCCCCCTAGGGGCATGCGTAGTAGTATTTTTCCTCGAGGGATAATAAACTTTTGCAATAAGTATATGAGTTCTTTATGAATAATGTGAGTCCATGGATTATGCATATTCTTACCTTTTCGTAATTTGCTAGCCTCTACGGTACCATGCATTGCCCTTTCTCACATCGAGACGTGGTGCAAACTTCACAGGTGCATCCAAACCCCGTGATATGATACGCTCTATCACACATAAGCCTTATTATATCTTCCTCAAAATAGCCACTATACCTACCTATTATGGCTTTTCCATGGCCATTCCGACATATATTGCCATGCAACTTCCACCGCTTCCGTTTGATGACTTGAGCATTCATTGTCATATTGCTTTGCATGATCATATAACTGACATAGTAATTGTGGCTCAGCCACCGTTCATCATTTTTCATACATGTTACGCTAGATCATTGCACATCATGGTACATGCCAGAGGCATTCATATAGAGTCATACTTTTCGATAGGTATCGAGTTCTAATTTTTATTTTCTTTTGAGTTATAAGTAAATAGAAGTGTGATGATCATCATTATCATTTTTAGAGCAGTGCCCTAGTGAGGAAAGGATGATGGATACTATGATTCCCCCACAAGTTAGGATGAGGCTCCGGACAATGATAGAGAGAAAATAAAGAAAGAAAAGAAAAGAAGAAAGAAGAAAGAAAAAAAGAAATAAATAAATAAACAAAGAGAGAAGGGGCATTGTTAGTATCCCTTACCACACTTGTGCTCTAAAGTAGCACCATGTTTTTCATATGGAGAGTCTCCTATGTTGTCACCTTCATATACTAGTGGGAATTTATCATTATAGGATTAGATGCACGCCCACTTAGTTTTCATATTGAGCTTTCATACACTTATAGGTATTACTGCATTCGTTGCATGGCAATCCCTACTCCTCACGTTGATATCAATCGATGGGCATCTCCATAGCCCGTTGGTTAGCCGCATCGATGTGAGACTTTGTACTTTTTTGTCTTCTCTATATTTACCCCTATCATTATACTCTATTTCAAGCTTAGTGCTATATCCATGGCTTGCGCTCATGTATAGCGTGAGAGTTGAAAAAGCTAAAGCGCATTAAAAAGTGTGAACCAATTGATCGGCTTGTCATCGGGGTTGTGCATGATAAATACTTTGTGTTAAGAAGACATAGCATGAGGAGACTATGATTTTGTAGGGATAGCTGCTACCTCTTGAGCACACGTTGGTTTTCCCTTGAAGAGGAAAGGGTGATGCAGCAAAGCGGCGTAAGTATTTCCCTCAGTTTTTGAGAACCAATGTATCAATCCAGTAGGAGACCACGCGCGAGTCGCCTCGTACCTACACAAACAAATAAGAACCTCGCAACCAACGCGATAAAGGGGTTGTCGATACCTTCACGGCCACTTGCAAGAGTGAGATCTGATAGATATAATGATAATAAGATAAATATTTTTGGTATTTTTATGATATAAATTGAAAGTAAAGATTGCAAAATAAAATAGATTGGAAACTTGTATGATGGAAAATAGACCCGGGGGCCATAGGTTTCACTAGTGGCTTCTCTCAAGATAGCATAAGTATTACAGTGGGTGAACAAATTACTGTCGAGCAATTGATAGAAAAGCGAATAATTATGAGAATATCTAGGTATGATCATGTATATAGGCATCACGTCCGTGACAAGTATACCGACTCCTGCCTGCATCTACTAATATTACTCCACACATCGACCGCTATCCAGCATGCATCTAGAGTCTTAAGTTCATAAGAATGGAGTAACACTTTAAGCAAGATAACATGATGTAGTGGGATAAACTCATGCAATATGATATAAACCCCATCTTTTTATCCTCGAGGGCAACAATACAATACGTGTCGTTTCCCCTACTGTCACTGGGATCGAGCACCGCAAGATTGAACCCAAAGCTAAGCACTTCTCCCATTGCAAGAGAGATCAATCTAGTAGGCCAAACCAAACTGATAATTCGAAGAGACTTGCAAAGATAACCAATCATACATAAAAGAATTCAGAGAAGATTCAAATATTTTTCATAGACACTACAAGAAATATGTCAACTTGTGACCCTCACTATTGGCCGCTGAAAGGTCATAGTTTTTCATTTGCGACCTTTTTGTGACCAAAAACAGAAGGTCAAAAGCTGGCGGTCGTAAACTGAAATTAGCGACCTTCTCTGTGTTGGTTGTTGAACCCATGACTTTTTTTTTTGGTCACTGGTTGTCTGCCCAGGCCACGTCGGATCCGACGTGGCAATCTGACGTGGCAAAATTGCGACCAATTGAAAAGGTCGTTGGTTAAAATCAGCCCAGTCCAGTTCGCTGTTTTACATGGGCCTGGCCCAACAATTCAGCCCACTTATATTTTTTCCTGACAATTTTTAATAGCTACATGTGCCTAGCAAGCAATTCGGCCTTTTTATTTTCTGGGTCATGGCCTTTTTGTCTCAACAATTACTTTTTTTAAGACAGATCCAATAGTCAAATGGGTCCTAATTGAGTGGGTCCCAATGGTCAGGGTCAAATTCTTCAGATTTCAATTTTCTAATAAATAAAAACAAATATTTAAATTAGAACAGATTTAAAAGAGAAGTAATACTTCAAACAGATAAAATAGCCAAATCTGGTACATTACAATCAAACATAGTTCACACCACGTTTATAATCGAACATACTTCACATTAGGTTTACAGCCACCAAGAACACAACTAAATTGAGTGTTTCAACTAAATATCTATAAAAGTATAACTAGCTCCAATGAGCTAGAACTAAATGCTTCTTCACTTCTTCATCCTAGAGCTTGCGACGAAACATGAACGAACGCCAACATCTACATGTTATAGAGCAAAAAAGGTTAGGGATAAAATAAAAAGCAATCAATGAAACAAAACAGGACTGCACCATATCACAGGAAGTTCCATATGAGCTAGAATATGGCCAACTGCACTATGCACTACTCATACAAGGATATATGCCTACTAATATTAACATACTGATCTAATACAGAGCATAGGCATCATGCATACCCTAAGCATATACAAATAGATGATATTCAAGATGATGTGCTGCATATGCAAAATAAATCAAGAAACTACAACACGGAACAGGAAACCGAGCCTCAAAGTGTTCACTTGTCATGTTTTGTCCGCCATTTTGAGATCGACACACACCAAGCAAACAAACATGATTGCTTTATTCCTTTTGGATTAAAATAGGAATATAGTGTTCCACGTTATACTACAACATCATCAGGATTAAAACAACACATTTATAGTCAGAGTGCTAGATGAGACAAATATCCATTGAAACCAATTAGAATAGGTGAGCCAGGGATAAGTAGCAGCAGGAAAATAATGGTACATTCACAACTTCAGTTCAGGAAAATATCACCACATGTACAAGTATACAGGCAGCAATAGTATCATTGAGTATAGCAAAACAACAGCTTGACCCATATAAGTCACAGCTCTAAAGAAAGAAAGAAAGAAAGAACAAGTTTAGCTAGCTATGTATTCATAGTTGAGAGCTAAGCAATTTGTTTGTTTATGCTGTAACTGACAGACCTAGTACAAGAAACAAGCAAAGTGAAACAGTATTGACCAATTCGATGGCAATACAAGCTAAGCAACTTAGCTAGTAGGTGACCATCGAATCCATGATGCAGCAGCAGGTGCAAATATGATATGATGTGAAGAAGAAGCTAGCTGGAGAGGTTGGGGATGAAACCAAAATTACAAACCATTGTCGCACCTCATATCACCATTGTTTTATCGTTTTATAAGCAACTGGAAACTATGCAGAGAGCAGTCTGGACAGTAAAAGAATTATCAAGCAGAGCAAAACAGCAGCGTGGCCATCAACTCATAGCCCTGAAGAAAGAAAGAACCAATAGGGTCAGCTACTTATTTATTCAGAATTGAGAGTTGAGCAATCATCAGAAAACTAAAGATACTGCTTAGCTAACTAAATAACACATTATTCAGTCACACAGTATAATTCTGACTATAATATAAGCAAAGAACTAAAGACACTACGTACTTAGAACTCAACTAAAAGTGAGAATGATTTATGCAAACATTCTGATTTTATTTGTTTATATTAGTAAAAACAAGTCTATCAGGTAAGATCAAGAACACGAATACTAACACAGACATATCTTCCTTTATGTGAACAAGTGTGCTTTCTTCATTAATTAGTAGTAACTATTCCATGCTAATACAAGCACACGCCCTGGCCAGCTGGCCTATCGAAGTCTGAATCTAATTAAATCGCACCATGGACGTGTCATATCACCAAGGCAAGTACTAGTAAATCTTTGCACCATTTTTCAGATAGATAAAAATGTAGTTGTACTCATCCTAACTAGCATTGTGTAGCAGCGCTAGAAGAAAGGAGGTTTTCAGTATACTACATGGCGTGTCAAAAAAATTCCAGATTTCTATTCTGTTATTTCCAAGTATCAAACACAAGCTACAGAACGAATCACATAACTGCTATAGTGATTCTATCCAGATTCTGAAACCATGTGGAAGTATAAATGGATCTTCAATAGCCATTATTTAAACTGATCAGAATTGCAAAAGGAGGTGACTATTTGCATATTTAAACTCATAACTAAAGGGAGGAGGGGAGCAAGGTGGCCACCGTGGTTGTGGGCGACGGTCGCTGGCTCAACTTTGTCCAAGTGAAGGCAATCTGGAGTCTGAAGAAACTTTCAGCATTTGAAAAACTGCAACGTGAGTATGCAGGTATCCTTTTGCTGAATGCCGAACCATTTAGATCGTTAACTGACGCTGAAGAACAAAAACAGCATGTAAAATGCCACCATTGGATCAGAACTCACGTAAACCTACAGACCAGGAAAATGCATCACAAGTTGTATGCTCACCTTGTCACATAAACTTACAGACTAGATCAGCACGGCAGCGGTTGCTCATCCGCCATGCCTTTGAAGACGAGGAACCTGAGCAACTCAAACTTGAAGTATATGAAGCTCCCCTTACTGTGCGTGAAGTAGCAACCGAAGCTGCAGCCCACCACGCACTGCCACCCCAGGCCATGGATCGTGTCGAACTAATGCAGTGTAGCCATCCAAATCAGATCCAATCATTCGGCAGCACTTGCGTAGATAACTGTTGATTCATGTTCAAGTACATTGTTATTTCTCTTGCAAGACTGTCTCTAGCTTGTTACTTGCAGATTCAGAGGCTATAGATTTGGGGGCGGTATTGGCAAGTTTCTCACCTTCTTGATGTGCACCGCGATGCTCCGGCAGTCGAGGACGTTGAAGCGGTCGAGTGCCCTGGACGCCGCCGGCGTGGCCTACAGCTGCATCTTGGCCGGCATGTTGGTGTCCTCCACCGTCGCCTTCCCTTCCAGCATCCCGCTCGCTCGAGTGGATCAACAGCCGCGCGCATGGATCGGAGGTTGGGGGTGAACAGCCGCTACAAGCACAGAGAGTGAGAGAGGGGGATAGAGGTGAACCACCACCATACCAAATCAAGAAAAAAACTAAAATCTGAGAGGGGAGATGGGTCAGACCTTGAGGGGCAGAGGGAGATTTGGGAGACCGTGATGGATTTGGGAGGGGGAGACCATCCTGGTCGCCATGGGTGGGCTCGCCGGAGAGGAGATTGCCTGCTGCCGGCGCGCGTCCTTGCAGGTTGACGAAGAACCGGTCGTCCTCGAGCAGATCAAGGCCATCCCGGAGATGGATCGGCGCTCGAGGGTTCGGGATTCACCGGAGCAGCGCCGGATCGAGTTGGAGGCCACCGAAACCCTAGCCACCACGGGCTAGGGATTCAGGCTCCCCCTGCCATGGCCATGGCCACGGGGTAGGAGTTGGGCTTGAGCTAGTAGCTGCTGGGTTGGATCTAGAGGCCACCGGCGGGGCTGGTTGAGAGGAGGTCGCCGCCGGCAGGTGGGATCGAGGGAGAGGATTGGATTGAATCGTGGGAGGTGCAGCATCGCGACAGAGAAGACTTGGAAGGGGATAGGAGGAGAAGGGAGCGAGGAAAGAAAGGAGGCGGGGTGGATGGAAAATGACTTAGGGTTTCAGAGTTAGTGTGGAAGGGTTGAGGACGGTCGTTGGATCCGCGAGCATCCGACGGCGTATGATGCACGATCCACGTGAGATGTCCACGGACTAATCAGAATGCAGTATGATGTTGTGACCATCTAAATAGGTCATAGTTGCCTAAAAATAATGCATTAAAATCATGTCAACTATTTTATGACTTGAGAAATTCAAAACGAAAATGGAAAACCTTCTCATTGTGTCACCAAAATGTGAACAAGTTTTCAGAAAAAATAAAAAACATGAAAAAAGATAAATATCTTTAAAAAGGTGTCGTGAGACATGAGTCTTTTTTTGGCAAAAAAGACATTTTTCCACTTTTCGGGTGCCCGAATTGAGTTCTTTTTGTGAAGGACCTACCATATATTTGTTGCAAAATTGGACCAAATCAATTTTCTAAAATACTAGGCCATATTTGATTCACAATTGACCAAATGGTTGGGTGTCAAAAGCCTTGATCCACCTCTGGTGAAAAAGAGAAATTCCCGCCGATTCAGCAGGAAGCGGGTCAAATTTGAACTGCAGCTGCCTCATAGTTTGCTCTTTATTTTATCAAAAAATCATTTCTAGATACATAAGTATCTATTTAATCAGAGAAACATCAAAAGTTTTCCGAGATTCAACCACTAGCTAGGCACGGTCAAACCCACCGTTTTGATCGCATTTCTAAATGGACATAAAAAATTCAAAAAAATCAAAAAATTGGAAAACCTTCGCATTGTGTCATTATATGTGACCAAGTTTCCAGGAAAAATAATAAACTTGTAATACGACAATTATTTTAAAAAAGTGTTCTCAGAAATGAGCTATCATGCGTGAAGATTCATGACTTTCAAGCCAAATGATCAATCTTATGGCCACATTCATGGCATAGTTTGTTCAAATGATCTCATATTGTGCACAATGGTGCATCTTGGAATTCCAAACAATGTTTCCTAAGGGAGTTTTTATTTTCTTTGCATGGAAAATTCATTTTCCATTTTCTGAGTGCCCGAATTGAGTTCTTTTTGTGAAGGACCTACCATATATTTGTTGCAAAATTGGACCAAATCAATTTTCTAAAATATTAGGCCATATTTAATGCATAATAGACAAAATGGTTGGGTGTCAAAAGTTTTGATCCACCACTTGTGAAAAAGAAAAATTTCTGCGGATTCAGCAGGAAGCGGGTCAATTTTGAACTGCATCTACCTTACAGTTTGCTCTTTATTTTTCCAAAAATCATTTCTAGTTATATAAGTATCTATTTAATCAGACATACATGGTTTGGTGGCTATACATCGAGGTTTGGATGGTGGACGAGGGCCCCAACTCCAGAGCGCGTAAACTCGCATGCCCGCCGCGTGGTCACCGCGTGACTGTGGCGTTGCCTTGTGTTCTGGGCGGCCTAGGCATGTCTAGGGGGTTCGGTACTCCTCAGGCAGGTGCTAGGAATAAAATTACAACATAAGATTCTCATAAGGAGACCGAACTATGCTCAAACATGAATTAGCAGCCAAGTGTTTGATTAGCGATACAGGGAATGCACATAGCCAATGGGCGTGAGTTTTGGCTGAGGATGATCATCTACTAAGAAGACTGTCTTCACAATTTTTTAGCTCAAAAGGAGGAGCCTAGGTGGTACTTGCTTTGCAAAGTACCACACTGGACAGAAATATGAATGTTGAAGCTGGGCTCAAAATAATGAATGGATTGAGCTGAAATTTGGTGGGGGTGGTTATTTGGGCATAGGAAAGCATTGTAGAAAATTGATACCACTTGGACATGCCAAAGTGGTACTTCCTTCACAATGCTATTCCCTGCACAAAAACTTGGGAAAATTAGCGAGAGAAATTGGATAAATGAAATGAGATCAAATTTGGTGTAGGTAAGTTACATAGGTATGGTCATGCTCTGGTAAATTTTCAGATCATTTGGGTAAGCCTAGCTAGTACTTACTTCACAAAGCTACACTCGAGATAGAAACTTTGGAAATTTCCTGAGAAAGATTTACTAGGAAAATGGAGCATAATATTATCATGTGGCAATGATTTGGGTATGGAAGAGTGCCAAAAAATTTGAGGGTAATAGGAGGGATCTGGATAACACTTGCTTTGCAATGTGCCAATCTGGCCATAAAATATAAATTGAACCTGGGCTCACATAGATGATTTGACTGAGCTGCAATTTGGAGGAGGGTGATAATTTTGGCATATGAAGGAACTATATAAATTTCATGTCATTTGGATATATAAAAATGGTACTTCCTTCACAATGCTTCTAGGTGGAAAAAAACTTTCGAAATTTACCGAGGAAGATGTACTCAGCAAATGGAGCTGAATTTTGTCACGACAAAATGATTTGGATACGAAAGAGTGCCCAAAATTTTTGAGGGAAATCAAGAATATATAAATAGCACTTCCTTCACAAAGTATTGTTGTGAACAGAATAGGAAAATGAATATTGTTGAATTATTTTTGAACTAGGCAAGGAAGGATTTTTACATATTTGACGAAGATATGACCCAAAGAATTTATGAGATTTTTTGGGGAATTTTGGGAATGACGGAAATATAGGTTGCTTCACAACCTATGGCAAAAATTGACACATGGACATGACACATAGGCAGAACTGATGAGATGGCGCCTAGTCATCACAACCCACCACAATTTACAAGGCTATGACCATCTATATTGGTCGTTAACAACTAGAGATAAGGCAGCGGACCAACGCTGTTTGCTTTATGACCATTTCGTGTAAGGAAATTACGACCTTTCTGACCAAAATGGTCGTTATAGTTTAGGGTTTGGAGCCCCCCGAACAGCTTTTAACCAATTGGTCTGAAATGGTCATAGATCTATGACCAATTCTTCTAGGGTCACTGATAGAAGGTCACTAGTTGACATATTTCTTGTAGTGAGATAGTCTTGATCATAAACCCACAATTCATCAGATCTCGACAAACACACCGCAAAAGAAGATTACATCGAATAGATCTCCAAGAGAATCGAGGAGAACTTTGTATTGAGATCCAAACAGAGAGAACAAGCCATCTAGCTAATAACTAGATCTGAGGTAAACTACTCACACATCATCGGAGGGGCCATGGAGTTGATGTAGAGGCCCTCCGTGATCAATGCCCTCTCCGACGGAGCTCCAGAAAAGGCCCCGAGATGGGATCTCTTGGGTACAGAAGGTTGCAGCGGTGGAAATAGGGTTTCGTGGTGCTCCTGGATGTTTTCAGGGTGCGTAGGTATATATAGGAGGAAGTAGGTCGGTGGAGCCACGAGGGGCCCATGAGGGGGGAGGGCGCGCCCGCTGCCTCGTGGCCTCCTTGTTGGTTGCTTGACTGTAACGCCCTCGATGCGGCTATATCTCCCACGTGTCGAAGCACGACTTAGAGGCATAACCGCATTGAAAGCAATGTCGCAAGTGAGGTAATCTTCACACAACCCATGTAATACATAAGGGAAAGAGATACATAGTTGGCTTACAATCGCCACTTCACACAAATACATAAATAAAGCATTACATCAACCAGTTACAAACAAGGCCCGACTACGGAGCCAAAATAAAAGAAGACTACCCCAAATGCTACACAGATCCCCGATCGACCCCAACTGGGCTCCACTACTGATCGACTAGAACGAAACAACATAAAGGACAAGATCTTCATCGAGCTCCTCCTAGGCTTGGTTGCGTCATCTGCACGGACTCATCGGCACCTGCAAGCTGGTTTTGGAAGTATCTGTGAGTCACGGGGACTCAGCAATCTCGCACCCTCGCGATCAAGACTATTTAAGCTTATAGGTAAGGCAAGATATGAGGTGGAGCTGCAGCAAGCGACTAGCATATATGGTGGCTAGCATACGCAAATGAGAGCGAGAAGAGAAGGCAAAGCACGGTCGATACAACTATGATCAAGAAGTGATCCTAGAACAACCTACGTCAAGCATAACTCCAACAACTGTGTTCACTTCCCGGACTCCGCCGGAAAGAGACCATCATGGCTACACACGCGGTTGATGCATTTTAAATAAGGTCAACTTCAGGTTTTCTACAACCGGACATTAACAAATTCCCATCTGCCCATAACCGCGGGCACGGCTTTCGAAAGTTCAAATCCCTGCAGGGGTGTCCCAACTTAGCCCCTCACAAGCTCTCATGGTCAACGAAGGAATATACCTTCTAGCGGGAAGACCCGATCAGACTCGGAATCCTGGTTACAAGACATTTCGACAGGGTAAAACTAAACCAGCAACACTGCCCGAATGTGCCGACAAATCCCGATAGGAGCTGCACATATCTCTTTCTCAGGGCACACTCAGATTGTCCAAACTTCCGGTGGGCCAGCCCAGAGTTGCCCCTGGTGGCCACTGGCGGCTGACAGTTTGGACCAACACTCAGAGGAGCACTGGCCCGGGGGGGTTAAAATAATGATGACCCTTAGGAGCGCGACTCCCAAGGGAAAGGAAAAGGCTAGGTGGCAAATTGTAAAACCAATGTTGGGCATTGCTGGAGGAGTTTTACTCAAGGCGAACTGTCAAGGGGTTCCCATAATAGCCCAACCGCGTAAGGAACGCAAAATCCGGAAACATAACACCGATATGACGGAAACTAGGGTGGCAAGAGTGGAACAAAACACCAGGCATAAGGCCGAGCCTTCCACCCTTTACCAAGTATATAGATGCGTTAATTAAATAAGATATATTGTGATATCCCAACAAGAAAACATGTTCCAACAAGGAACATCATCTCCATGTTCCAACGAGGAACAAACTTCAATCTTCACCTGCAACTAACAACGCTATAAGAGGGGCTGAGCAAAGCGGTAACATAGCCAAACAACGGTTTGCTAGGACAAGGTGGGTTAGAGGCTTGTTTCAACAATATGGGAGGCATGATAAGCAAGTGGTAGGTATCGTAGCATAGGCATAGCAAAAGAGCGAGCAACTAGCAAGCAAAGATAGAAGTGATTTCGAGGGTATGGTCATCTTGCCTGAAATCCCGCAAGGAAGAAGAACGAGTCCATGAAGAAGACAAACGGACGTAGACGAACGTGTCCTCACAAATGCGACGTTACCGGAACCAACCCGAAGAAGCAAACACCGGAAAGAAGCACACAACATAGTAAACAACCACCACATCAGCATGACATGATGCACAACCAAATATGATGCATGTCCGGATTAATGAGGCCTGGCATGGCAAAGTGCACAAGCAATCCTACAAATTAAGTGGAGCTCAATATGCAACTCCGTTGCATATTGACGGAACACCACATCAATTATTTAGTTCACTCTCGGTTAGGTACTCAACAATATTAAAAGTTAGTTAACATGGAAATAGGTGAAGCATAACAAAACTATACTATCTAAACAATTTAAATGGGGCCGGATATAACAAACAACAAATCCGGTAAATCCCCATATGCATTTAGCAATTTAATGCAACAACAATTTAAACATTTTAATTGTTGTTATCATGATGCAGATGACATGAACAAGTTTATGCAATTCTTATTAAAAGTTGACAAGAGCATTATGAAGCATTTGTCCCCGTGGTGGAAAGGAAAGGGGTGCCACGGCAACGATACGAAAACGGTGCCACGGCAGCGTTTCGGTTCCGGTAACTCGATTGAGATACCGATGCAAAGGAGAAGTGTGCGGCTGCGTGAAAAAGATGGTGGGGCGCTCCCGGATTCCGAGTGTCCCACGAGTTGGCGGCAAGGAAACGAGTGACAATTTGGACATGGTGCAAACACGAGCATCTCAAACATCGCAAGCATTCGTTCATGGACGTTGTCTTGGGGTTATACCTTTGAAGCGTGCATTATCGGAACGGATCGAGTTCGGTGGTAGGGGTACACGTGTCGAAGGGGAAGTAGTTGTTCACGGGTCGTCGTGGGAAGTAGCGGTTCACGCGACGGTAGTTGAACTTGACGTTTGTGTTACACGGGTCTTCGGCGACGGTAGAGGTACAAACGTTCTCGCGGTACTTGGGTCGTCATGGAACTTGGCGCTTGCGGTATTGATAGCTCGAAGGGGTACTTGGCGTGTCCGAGGTCTCCGGCCGTAGTGGTACTTGATGATACGGGTAGTCGAACTTGACGAAAAACGGGTCTCCTCGGGAACTTGATGCATCCGAATTCTTCGGGTTTGTAGTAGTACTTGGCGGGTCATCATGTAGATGTACTTTCGAGAGGAAACTTGGCGCGTTCAAAAATCTTCGGGGTTTGTCATTGGACTTGGCGGTGCTAGTCTTCTCGGTTCAACAGTGATATGCAAAGGCCAAAACAATACATCTGAAAGCCGCAGGGTTGTAGTCGTCTTGCTCCGGGTGTTGCAACTGTGGTGGAGGTCATCCATGGAGGGGCGCTAGTTGCCGCAGAAGGACCACGCCACGGGGCTCAGCGAGGGAGGCGGCGCGCAGGAAGAGCAGCTGCAGCAGCACATCACGCTGCAGACACAGGAGGAGGAAGGCCATGGCAGAGGAGGGGCTTGTGCATGGGAGGGAGCAGCAAGGCGTCGCTGGAGGGAGGAGGCACAAGAGGTCGAGACCATGGCAACTCGACGACGGCACACGGAGGAAGAACAACTCCGGTGGTGGCTGTTCTCGCTAGGGAGGCGGAGCTCCTGCAAAACGACGGCGGCACGGCTGAGAAGATGGACGGCGGAGGTGCGCAAGACACTTAAGGGCGCGGGGGCGCGATGGAGCTCGGCGGGGTTGAGGACGACTAGTCCGGGCGGCGAAGGAGGCGCGGCCATGGAGACTTGGCGCGTCGCGTGGGACTTGGGGCGCCGGAGGACGACGTCTGTGGGCGCAGGGCCTTGCTGGTGGCCCCGTGGACGCGACGGTGGCGAGGAGGCCGGCGGGGGTCCAGCCTGGATCCCTGGATCGAAGGAGGAGGGAGGCTGAGGGGATCGAGCGGGGCTGCGAGGGAGATGGGGGAGTCGGGCTTCGCTCCTCTGTGCGTGCGTGGTGAGAGTGGCGGCGGTAGACAAGAACGAGAGGGAGAGATGGGGATCGAGTGGAGGGGATCGGGGCAGCTAGGGTTAGAGCAGGCTGGGCCTTAGAGGCCGGCCCAGTATAGAGGGGCTGCACCTAGGGGGGGCGCCGGCTGGGCCTAGAAGGAGAATGGGCCTGCTGCTCTCTCTCACTCCTCTCTGATTTGCTTTAACAAAAAAAACAAATAGAGAGAAGAAAAATAAATAAAGAGAGGGTTAGGGAAAGAATATTTCAGAAAAAAAATATTCTTGGAGCACCGGAACTTTGCACAAATAGAATAAAATGGTTTGGCACTATTTTAGAGATAGAAAAATAATTCAAGTTTGAATTAGATTCAAGCTTGAGCCATTTTTGAATCCAACCAAAACAAGTCCAAAGGATCTGAAAATTGGAGGAGGTGTTCCTGGCACGGTCTAGAATTTATAGGAAAAGAATGGACATTAATAGAGAAGGGGGAAAATGGAACTATCAAAAGACAGGAAATAGAAGGAAAGGAGAAAGAGATGATGCATGGGACGAAGGCATGGGGAAATATTTGCAAGTGTGTTCATGGGTGATTCCGAAAATGGAATATTTAATATAGCTCCCTAATATCGGGCGGATATGTTATAAAGAGAACTCACCATGTGAATTCCCTCAATTTAAATGGACCGAAGATCCATACGATTTATTTATTCGACTTGAGATGCAAAGATTAATGACATGATGGATGCAATGCACATGATGCAATGATGAATGCAAAGAACCAAACAAGTCACACGACGGAACCCGGAAACCCTGGAAGGCATCTGAAGCTCCGGTCTTGGGGCATTACAACACTCCACCACTACGAGAGGATCTCGTCCCGAGATCTAGAATGGCACCGGAGGGAAAAAACGGAAGAGAAAGAGAAGAGGTAAAACTAAGTTGCTTCTTTGACGAATGACTGAAACCAAAGAACCTTGCGAGGTGAACAAATTCGAGACAGAATACAACGAAGGTGAACAAGGTCAAAAACACTCCTTTAGAAAAGAGGAACAAAGAACATTGCGAAAAAACCTTGAGGTTGAAGGGCAAGATAAATATTGAAACCGCTCCGGTTAAAACAAGATAGAAAAGGATTAATAATGATATAATTTGGACAGCACTCCGACTGAAAAGAAAAGGAATTGAATAAGAACTTGATAAGATGAGAAGATACTTGAGTAAAATCACAAACATACTGCCTCCAGAACTATTGAATGAATGGAACAAGGGGTAAGAAAGATTCTCAGACAGCACTCCGGTTGAAAAGATATGCAAACGGCTTGATAAGGCGAAGAACTTGAGCACAGGACACAACGCCTGGTAAATGGATAAGCAAAAGAAAGAAAATGATCTTGACAAAACAAGAAGATGGGTTGAAGAGAGCAACATCATGAAGCCTTCGGAAGAATTGAGAGGATGGAATGGAATGAACGGAGGAGAAAACAAGATCTTGGTAGAACACGCTTACAACAAATGCTAGAACGGAGTTGTTGGAAAACCAACAACGGAAAGAATAATCTTGATATGGTCTTATGGAATACATCTCAAAATTATGAGGTGACAACCTGCCACTCATGGGAAGAAGAATTGGATTGGCATGAACAAGGAGATGAGAAGATTATTTCACCGGAAGGAAAAAAAGAAGAACTTGGGTCATTTATGGGCACCATAAATAGCAACAATCCTTAGGGAAGGCTTTAGGTGAAATATGACCCAAGATAACTCCAATGACGAGATTGATGGATTTATAATATCTCATTCTTGATAACATGTGAATCATGAAACATGAACTCAAATTATCAAGAATGACATAATACCACCTCCGATGATACGGTAGAAAGATTTGCACTCTGGATTGCAAGATGGAGAAAGCTTGAGCTCCTCTGAAAAGAATTTCAATGAACACTTCGAGAAGGAATTAACTCCTTGATGAACCATCATGTTGAGCCTCCATGAAGAACTCTGGAAAACAAAAGGAAGATCAAACGAAAAGAAAGAGAAGTTTAAAACAAGGTGAATCCTTGTAATGATTTAGATGAATCTCCATGGTGATATAATTGAAAGAGGTTGGAACTCCGGGAAAAAGAGAAGATGAACAATTGACAACGAGAATTAGTCATTGTGAACGAACTCTGGAGGAACGAATCCATCATTTGGATGAAGCAAGAATAAGAATTACATTATGCTTATCCTTCACCAATTAAATTGATGACAATCAACGGATTTGGCATATTACTTAATCTCGTAGAAAAAAATTAAGAGAGATATAACATAAACTTGAGAAGGTATTGAACGAACCACCGGAAGGGTTGAAACAACGAATAAATTGATATGGTGACCAAGGAAGAGAACTCTTGAACGGACCACCGTAAGAATTGAAAATGATCGAAGTAGGGGTGAATCACCGGTAAGAATTAGCAAATGAACGAAGGTGCTTGAGACAAACTAGATACATGAGAACGAAGGGATCACGAACTAATTAGAGATCACTTGAACGATGCACCGGCAAGATTGGAGAATGATAACTAAAGGCTGAGAATGAATAAACCTGAATTGTGGGACTCCGGATAATGAAACTGAGAAGACTCTGAATTGCTCCGGATGGATGAAAAGAATTCCCAAAATCAAAACAATTATGAGAGGGTGACCTGAAACTAGAACCACGAATCTTTGAGAGAACGGATAAGATATGGAGGAAAAACTCTTCTTCGATTTTCAAAATCCGAGAATGACGACGAGAAACACCACCATGAAAAGTTGAGATTACTCCGGAAGAATCAAAAGCAAAGAGGTTGAGCCAACGATGAAAATAGTGTGAAAGATCTTGGAGAAGGCATTTGACTGATGAATAATCATTCTTACATCAAATTTTGAAATGAATTTGAGAATAGCTCCAGGAAAAATAAGAAGAGTAGGGTAAGATCCTGGGAAAAGACCTGTGGGTTAGGGCCCACTGAAAAGAAACACCGTTGAGCGATTTAAGAGAGAAAGCACCGGTCGAATTAAATGGCTTGAATAAGATAGCATTCCCGAAAGATCTTGAAAGAATGAGAATAAACTTCAACATCTTCTGAGGTATCTTTAGCACTCCGGAACAAATGAATAGAGAGAGGTGAATAATTAAGAGTTGCACTGGTAAGAGAAGGCATTGAAACGAGGAAAAAGGGTATGATCAACACCAACGCTTGATTTGAATCCACCGGAGAAGAAAAGAATGAAGAATATGGAACTAGTAGAGCATCTTCATGAGAACCACCGGGTAAGAACATGAAGGAAAAGAATGGCGAGACTTCACATGAATAAAAGGATACTTGATTAAGAAATCTGAGTCCTTGAAGAAACAAGGGTGGGAGGGTGGGAAAACAAAGACAACTTGGAATGGATGAAGCAAACACCGTTGAGAAGAACTGATACTTGATCTTGCGGATGTTGCAATGATCGGATCCACTTGAAGAGAAGTACATTGGTTAAAAAGGATTGACATGACAGACTCGATGATCGAGAAGGATTAGTATTCACAAGGAATATGAGAACACCACTTAGACAAGGGATGGAATCAACATTTGACTTCGAAGCAACTCGAATACCACAACTCAAAAACAAAACAAAGGATCGGCTTGCAGAAGAAGCCAGAACAAACATATGATAGAGATTTCGTCCGAAGTTTTCGTGGTGGGGCCTACACGGGCTCGATTGTACAACACCATCATGGACAAGGCAGTGCACATGACATACGAAGCGTCCCCGAGTCGGCATAGCCAAGGACTCTTTAAGACACAACGAGACCAATTGTAAAACCAACCATGAATAGGCGGACCACTAGACGTCGAACCCCAATTTCATATCACACACCTGTCGGAAAGATATCCTAAGAGCTACTTGAATTCCCACTTATGAAACTCCCGAAACTTTCCGGTTATGCAATCAGGTGTTGGGGATACAAGGGAAGAATAATATCTCACCCAAAACTAGCAAACCCTACATCCAGCTGTATCCATCCTTCAACACATAACCAAGAAACCATCGGAAATCGTTTACCTCAACCTTCGAAAAGCATCCGTTATACAAGTTATGGCAATACTCCCGAACTCCCGCCCCAGTACTGGGTGGCGTCGAGGTTATCTCACCAACGAACTGCATAAAAGAGATTTTCGATGTCGGCGTACTAATCTCAGGTATTCCAGAACTGCAACGATAAAATTATGACGACAACACCTCGGAGCTCAACTCCCCGGGACACTTCCACAAAACCCCTGACAGGAGGCACCAAGACAATGTCTCGTCACAAAACCATCGGAACGATTCCAAGATACCCGCGTGATCCTAAATTTTTTTTAGTGAAATTTGAGAAGAGAAGAGTCAAAACTCTACGTCAGGATGCCTTACCAGAGCGATGAGGAGACTGGGAAGTAAAAAGAATTCCTAAACTCTCCGATATATAATTCCTAAATGACTCAAAACATTTTTCTAGACTCAACACGGCTGCTAAAAACGATCAAGCAATGGGGGCTCCTAAGGTCGGGGAAGGCTCTGATACCAACTTGTAACGCCCTCGATGCGGCTATATCCCATGTCGAAGCACGACTTAGAGGCATAACCGCATTGAAAGCAATGTCGCAAGTGAGGTAATCTTCACACAACCCATGTAATCATAAGGGAAAGAGATACTGTAGGATCGAAAGTATGTCTAGAGGGGGGTGATTAGACTACTTGACCAAATAAAAACTTAACCTTTTCCCAATTTTAGTTCTTGGCAGATTTTAGCTATTGTAGGACAAGTCAAGCAATCATCACACAATTCAAGCAAGCATGCAAAGAGTATATTGGCAGCGGAAAGTAAAGCATGCAACTTGCAAGAATGTAAAGGGAAGGGTTTGGAGAAATCAAACGCAATTGGAGACACGGATGTTTTTCCCGTGGTTCGGATAGGTGGTGCTATCCTACATCCACGTTGATGGAGACTTCAACCCACGAAGGGTAACGGTTGCGCGAGTCCACACAGGGCTCCACCCAAGGGTAACGGTTGCGCGAGTCCACACAGGGCTCCACCCACAAAGGGTCCACGAAGAAGCAACCACCCACAAAGGGTCCACGAAGAAGCAACCTTGTCTATCCCACCATGGCCATCGCCCACACAGGACTTGCCTCACTAGCGGTAGATCTTCACGAAGTAGGCGATCTCCTTGCCCTTACAAACTCCTTGGTTCAACTCCACAATCTTGTCGGAGGCTCCCAAGTGACACCTAGCCAATCTAGGAGACACCACTCTCCAAGAAGTAACAAATGGTGTGTAGGTAATGAACTCCTTGCTCTTGTGCTTCAAATGATAGTCTCCCCAACACTCAACTCTCTCTCATAGGATTTTGGATTTGGTTGAAAGAGGATTTGAGTGGAAAGCAACTTGGGAAGGATAGAGATCAAGATTCATATGGTAAGAATGGAATGTCTTGGTCTCAACACATGAGTAGGTGGTTCTCTCTCAGAACATATGAGTTGGAATGGTGTGTGTGTTCTGATGGCTCTCTCCTCGAATGAGAAGAAGGTGGAGGGGTATATATAGCCTCCACACAAAATCCAACTGTTACACAGTTTTCCAATCTCGGTGGGACCGAATCAATAAGCTCGGTCGGACCGAAAATGTAAACCTTGTGACCGTTAGTGATTTTCGGTGGGACTGACATGCAACTCGGTAGGACCGATATGGTTAGGGTTTGGGCATAACATAATCTCGGTGAGACCGATTACACAAACTCGGTGAGACCGAATTTGGTAATCAGCTAACCAGAGATTTGGTCAGGCAAACACGGTGGGACCGATTTGCTCTTTCGGTGAGAACGAGTGGAACTCGGTGAGACCGAAAAGTTACAAAGGGGAAACACTGAGTTTACATTGCAATCTCGGTGGGACCGATTCGCTCTTTCGGTGAGACCGAAAAGTTACGAAAGGGAAACAGAGAGTTTGCAACCCCATCTCGGTGAGACCGAGATCCCTATCGGTAGGACCGAATTGCTAGGGTTTGGCAGTGGCTAATGACAAGTGAAACTCGGTGGCGCCGGATAGGAAGAATCGGTAGGACCGAGTTTGGCTTAGGTTTTAGGTCATATGTGGATATGGGAAAGTAGTTGAGGGTTTTGGAGCATATCACTAAGCACATGAAGCAAGAGGCTCATTAAGCAACACCTCATCCCTCCTTGATAGTATTGGCTTTTCCTAAAGACTCAATGTGATCTTGGATCACTAAAATATAAAATGAAGAGTCTTGAGCTTTTGAGCTTGAGCCAATCCTTTGTCCTTAGCATTTTGAGGGTTCCACTTTCACATCCATGCCATGCCAATCATTGAGCTTTCCTGAAATAATCATCTTGGAATAGCATTAGCTTAATGAGCTATATGTTGTTATGAATTACCAAAACCACCTAGGAATAGTTGCACTTTCAATCTCCCCCTTTTTGGTAATTGATGACAACATATAGATCAAAGCTTCGACAAATGATAATAAGCAAGAAATATATCGTCGCTTTGAGAAGTATGTGATAAGTAAGAGCTCCCCCTAAATTTGTGCATATTTAAAATTTGCTTTGGACTGCAAATGCACAAAGAGTTAGAGTCATGGGTTACTCTTCCGTGTCACATACATCTTGGTGGAGCGCTCAAAATGATAAGAATGAAATACATGCACTCATCACCAAAAAAGTGAATGATCACACAAGATAGGATAGGATAATAATATTAAGCAAGCATTAAGTGTAGCTTATGATCAAACACATGATCATCAATGTCTCACAAATAATGACGTAGTATCTCAGGCACTCAAAAGCAAACAAGTTCGAAAAACCACCAAATAAAGCAAGAGAGAAAAGCAACACTCTCTCTCTCTCGAAGCCTATGATCTATACATCTTCTCCCCCTTTGGCAACAAGTTACCAAAAAGTTCCTAGAAAATGCATAGCACTAGATCGACGCTCAGGCTTGATCTTCAGGTGGTGGTGGAGTCCGGATCACTCCAAGGACGAAGGCTTCGGTAGATGCTGAAGTAGACGCTGGAGTTGGAGCTGAAGTGGATGCTGGAGCTGGTGGAACTGAGGCTGTGGCTGGTGCTGAGGTGGTGGCTCTTGTGTCAGCAACTGGCACGGCAGATGACCTCGGGCCTCGTGGCACTCTGGCAAAGGCATGAGTGGTAGTCCTGCCTCTCCTGTCCTACATGTCCTCCTGGAGCTGCTCCACTGCAGACTGAACTTCCATTACCTTGACATCCAAGTCATAGAACTTCTGTTCCATGATTCTCTCTAGGCTCTGCTGATTCTGAGTGAGGGTGGCCAGACTTTGCTCAATCCTTAGCATGGATGCAATCAAGTAACCAAGCTGCTCTTATTTAGTCTTCAAGAAATACTCAGATGCCTCCTCTTGAGTAGGCATCTTGGCAGCTTTCTCCTTCCTCGCCTTCTCCTTCTTCGCGTATGCTTGGGCAGATGATGGCTCGTTCTCAGTCATCACAACTTCATTGTCCTCGAAATCTGGACGGATGGGCAGGTGTTCCTTGTCCAATAGATATATGCCCGTGCCCATCTTGGAGTTGATGAGCTCCTGAATTTGAGGGGCATATCCGCAGCTCCTCTTCTGATCTGCTGCAGTCCTCTTGATTGTTTCCACTATGAGTCTCATCACCTTGAACTTCTGAGGCACATCAAACACATGTAGCAAGTTGATAGCATGGCCTCTGATCATCTTGTGATCTCCAGACTTGGGCAGTAAGGTGTGCCTTAGTATCCAATTGATCGTAGGCAGTCCTGACAGAAGGTAATGCACAGACCCAAATTTGAAGGTGTCAAGAGCTTCATTGGGAATTTCCTTGTACATATTGGACATGGAGTTATGGTCCATCTTCTTCTTGGCATAGATATCCAAGTCATCATCTTGCTCCTCTGGGGCATTAATGATCTGTGCCCACTCAGCCACTGTAGATTGGTACCTTGTACCCTCAGACATCCATGTGATCCTCCCATCTGGATAAAAGTGTGCCGTGGAGTAGAATTGCATGATCAGTTCCTCGTTCCACTTTGTGAGCTTCTGCCCAACAAATTCAGCTACTCCACAAGCATTAAAGCTGTCATATACTCCTGGGTAGTGTTCCTCCTTCTCCTTGATGTAGGTCCATTCAACCCATGTCATGTCACAGACAATTGGCTTCTTATCTAGCAGCACTGTCTCATAGAAATCCTGCTGCTCCTTGGTGTGAAACCTGTAGTCCATTGTTGTCCTTCTCCTTGAAGCATATGGGTCTGCTTCTCTCCACTTCCTAAGCCCTGAATCTCTCCTGAGCTTCATATCCTCAGCCACAGGATGAGCATCGTTGTGGTCTGGGATCTTGGGCTTTAGCTTCCTTAGGACATTCTTTTCCTCTTCTTCAGCAACAGTCTCAGGCACTGGGGCCTTGTTCTTCTCAGCTGCAGGAATGCTCCGTGTGTTCCTCTTGGGCTTTGGCTTTGGAGCTGGCTTGGCCTTGGAAGCAGATCCCCCTGATTTTATGGCATCTCCCATTAGCTTGGGTGCCTTGGGCGCTGGTGCAGCTACCTCTTCTTCCTCTTCTTCTTCCATGATGGAAGCTTTGCCAAGCACTCTAGCCACAGTATTCTTCACCCTTTCCTTTCTTTTCTTTCCCTCAGCTGCAACTGGCTCTTGGGGAGTGGGCTTCTCAGTTGAGGCTCTTGCCTTTGACATGGGCTGCCTGCCTGCTGGCCTTTTGATTTTCAGACCTGGCTTAGTGCCTTGAGCTGGCTCAACTCTCTTGGAAGTGGCCTCTTCCTCTGCCACATAGTCCTCATCTTCGGAATCTGAAGTCCTCTTCTTCCTTTGTCTCGTGGCAGCCTTTGGCAAATTGCTAGGAGTGCTCCTGCTGCCTTCATCAGATGAACTGGAGGGACTAGTGCCCTCACTCATCACCACTTGCTGCTCTGACATATTTTGGCTATCACTTTGATCAGACATGCTGCAAACTGACTGCTGACCCTGTGAATAGATTATAGATGAGATAGAAAAGATGAGCATCACAAAATGTAGAGATTTTTGCAAAAGAATGATCCAAAAACTTAGTTTTAGTTTCCCACTGAAATCATCTCGGATCTACCGATTTTCAAACTCGGTGATACCGAAGCAGTTTTGGAACCTAAACTAGTGAACTCGGTAGGACCGAGTCACAGTTCGGTGGCACCAAGACTGCTAGGGTTTCACTAAGTTCAAAAATCGGTCACACCGATAAGTAATTCTCGGTCAGACCGAGTCTCACTTGTGCAATGGCATAAGCCAAATCGGTGGGACCGAGTTTTTCAACTCGATGGGTCCGAGATGGTTTCGGCGGAAACCTAAACCTAGAATTTTCGAATCAAACCTAATCTATGGGCGTTTTGACTGGATAGAAGTTTATCGAACGTGGCTAGAATCAATATGATCACAATATGCTAGGAATCAGATTGAGGAATAGCACAAAGATCAAGTCCATACCCTAGTTTGGCGGGGACTTGCTACGGCGGCAACGGCGGGGCAGAATTCCCGTTGACGGCGACGGAGACCAGCGACTGGAGGCTGCTGGCGGCGAGAAGACGATCCGGAGACCACGAGGGCAGAGCAGGCTATCGCGCGGGCGAAGGGATTCGGAGAAATTTCCAAAATTTTGCCCGCGACTATATATAGCCCGACCCTGTCGGTGTGACCGAGTGGAACAACTCGGTGGCACCGAGATTCATAACTGCAAGCAGTTACTAAAACTCGGTGTGACCGAAAGGTTCAAATTGGTTGCACCGAGATCGAAAACCTAGATCAACTTAATGATCTCGGTAGGACCGAAGGTGGAGTATCGGTCAGACCGAGAATCATAAAGATGTTTTGGAAGTTTAAGTCTATGACGAATCGGGGACTCCGAGCGCTCCTCACACAGAGTGGTTCGAATCTGACTTGATCAAATTTTGTGATGCAGCATGAATAGAGTTTGAGACAAGAAAAGCATAGATAGCTAGAGGAGGTTCTTAGGCATTCTTGTCCATCCACTTGGCAAAAGAAGATAAAACCAAACAATCAAAACAACAAGTGGATGTCCTCGAATGAGTAAAATATGCAACCAGCATGCTCACACAATAAGATGGCAAATGAAATATGTGGCAAGGCATGCACAACCAATTCTAGCATCTATCAAGCAATTTGCGATGACTAGGTCATCTATATATGAGTATATTGACTTAGGAGTCAAGTGAGAACACTTGATCATAGGTCATACTCATCGTTTAAGCTCAAGTGGGGTTACCACTTTTACATAAAGCATTGTTTTGTTCACATTTTTAGAGTTGCTTTAGCTCAAGTCTTAGAGTAAAGCTCCCCCTAGATGTGATATCCCCCCTAAGAGGGATGAACTAACCTTGGGTTTTGCCGATGATGACTTCATGTAGATATTGAAGATGTGGATGCTCAATGTTGATGTAGATCTCTTGGAGCTGTCCATTTGAGTGAATTGCACTTTCAATACCTACATGGGTTAGTCCCACAAGGAACAAGCAAGGATATCCATAGACATAGAGTGATGCACAAAAAAAGATGTCCATGAAAACTTTTTAGGTTACCTTGTCCCTTGTCTTACAAACAAGAGGGTTTGTGACTCCTTGAACTAGTGCAAGATGTGGAAGTTGATTGCACTTGTTCTTGCCAAAATGATAAGAGTGAAGTATGTTGGCGGAGTCACCCTCAAGAACTCTCTAGTTCTTCTTCTTTTGGATCCACATCATCTTGATGGGAATCCTTGGAGTTGTAGTCGTACTTGATGAAGTGGAACTTGAAGTAGTCTTGGGAATCCACTTGACTAAGGTCTTAGGAGCTTCTTCAAATGCATCAATTTCCTCTTGAAGCTTGTCCTTGCCTTTTTGCTCGTAGTCTTGTGGTGGAAGATCATCTTGAGCTTGTGTCCCCTTGAAAGAAGCATACTTGTCTTGTTGAGGGACAAACTTTGTCTTAGGGTATTGATCTTCTTCCCACTCAACTCCATTGGCATTGAACTTTCGTTCAAAACCAACACCTTGATTCTTCCAGTGCATTCCTTGCTTGCGCACAATTTCCTCGAATTGCTTACTCCCGGCAAGGCTTTTGTACACTCCTTTCTCTATGATTCCCTTCAATAAGCTATTTTCTTGCTCAAGTGTAACTTGGCTAAGAGAATCATTAGTGGAATCAAGAGAACTACTAGAAGCAACAATATTGGATTTAGCATGATCATTGTTACTGCTAGAGGAAGAATCTTTCTTGTTACTAGAGTTGACTTGAGGCATGTAAGTAGATAAGAGTAAACGCTTGGCAATGTAAGAAGAACTTTTCTTGCGGAGATCATCATTGATTGCTTTTAAGAACTCATGCTCTTACTCAAGATTGAGCTTCTCAAAGCGTAATTTCTCATGAGCTCTTAAAAGTTCTCGATGATCTTCGAAGATGGTTTCATGAGCTAACTTAAGAGTGTTTAGTTCTTTAGTTAGGGCCTCAATCTTCTCCTTATCATTGTCATTCGTTTTATCTTGATTAGCATGTTTAATTGAAATTTCATCATAGTATTCATCACTAGAGTTGTCACCAAGCAAATCATCACCTAACAAGTCATCTTCATCACTATTGAAATCAACATACTCGGGATGTGTTACCATAGGACCTTTGGCCATGAAGCATCTTCCAATTCCTTCATTTGGTGAGTTAAATATGTCATAGGAGTTGGTTGACACAAGTGCTAGACCGGCAACACCTTCATCTTGAGTATCTTCGGAGCCGGAGTAATAACTTCTCTCGGAGTGGCTGTCGGAGTCGGAGCCGGATACCCATTCACCAACATGAGCTTGATGTCTTCGTCTTGTGTAGCTCCTTGATGATTTTTCCTTCCTTTCCGAATCCTTGCTTCTCCGTGAGTATCTTCGTTCATAACGATCATCTCTACTCCTTCTCTCTCTTGGTGGTGATCCTTTGCTTCTTCTTTTTGGAGAATCTTCTCTTCTCTTGTAGGGAGCCGTACACTCATTGGAATAGTGTCCGGGTCTTCCACAATTGTAGCAGTTTCGCTCTCTACTAGAAGATCTTTTGTCATTGTAGGACCTTGACTTGGAGCTTCTATCTTTGCTTCTACTCTTGTAGAACTTGTTGAAGTTCTTCACCATTAAGCTCAATTCTTCATTGAAGTCTTGTTTCTCACTAGATGATGTAGGGGCTTCACATGAGGCTTTATAGGCACCACTTGATTTGTTGTGAAGTTCCTCTTTATCCTTAAGTGACATCTCATGAGCAACAATTCTTCCAATCACCTCCGTTGGCTTGAGATCTTTGTAATTGGGCATCATCTGGATCAATGTGCACACGGTATCATATTTTCCATCCAAGGCTCTTAGAATCTTCTTGATGATGAATTTATCGGTCATCTCTTCACTTCCTAAGCCGGCAATCTCATTTGTGATGAGAGCAAGCCTAGAGTACATTTCAGCGACACCTTCACCATCCTTCATCTTGAACTTGTCAAGTTGGCTTTGAAGCACATCCAACTTGGATTCCTTGACGGAGTCGGTACCTTCATGCATATCAATCAAAGTGTCCCAAATTTCCTTTGCATTCTCAAGGCGGCTGATTTTGTTGAATTCTTCGGGGCACAATCCGTTGAAGAGAATATCACAAGCTTGTGCATTGTATTGCAACATCTTCAACTCATCCGCGGTAGCTTCACGGTTCGGTTCTCTCCCATCAAAGAAGTCACCTTGCAAACCAACACACACAATAGCCCAAACGGCGGGGTTATGTCCAAGAATATGCATTTTCATTTTATGCTTCCAACTAGCAAAATTAGTACCATCAAAGTAAGGACCTCTACGGTGATAATTTCCCTCGCTAGACGCCATACTCACCTAGGTTGTGAAACCAAGGCTATGACCACAAAAAGCTATGGAGATCAAAGCAAATGGAGACCAAAGCTTTGATACCACTTGTAGGATAGAAAGTATGTCTAGAGGGGGGTGATTAGACTACTTGACCAAATAAAAACTTAGCCTTCTCCCAATTTTAGTTCTTGGCAGATTTTAACTAATTTGGGACAAGTCAAGCAATCATCACATAATTCAAGCAAGCATGCAAAGAGTATATAGGCAGCGGAAAGTAAAGCATGGAACTTGCAAGAATGTAAAGGGAAGGGTTTGGAGAATTCAAACGCTATTGGAGACACGGATGTTTTTCCCATGGTTCGGATAGGTGGTGCTATCCTACATCCACGTTGATGGAGACTTCAACCCATGAAGGGTAACGGTTGCGCGAGTCCACACAGGGCTCCACCCACGAAGGGTCCACGAAGAAGCAACCACCCACAAAGGGTCCACGAAGAAGCAACCTTGTCTATCCCACCATGGCCATCGCCCACACAGGACTTGCCTCACTAGCGGTAGATCTTCACGAAGTAGGCGATCTCCTTGCCCTTACAAACTCCTTGGTTCAACTCCACAATCTTGTCGGAGGCTCCCAAGTGACACCTAGCCAATCTAGGAGACACCACTCTCCAAGAAGTAACAAATGGTGTGTAGGTAATGAACTCCTTGCTCTTGTGCTTCAAATGATAGTCTCCCCAACACTCAACTCTCTCTCATAGGATTTGGATTTGGTTGAAAGAGGATTTGAGTGGGAAGCAACTTGGGAAGGCTAGAGATCAAGATTCATATGGTAGGAATGGAATGTCTTGGTCTCAACACATGAGTAGGTGGTTCTCTCTCAGAACATATGAGTTGGAATGGTGTGTGTGTTCTGATGGCTCTCTCCTCGAATGAGAAGAAGGTGGAGGGGTATATATAGCCTCCACACAAAATCCAACCGTTACACAGTTTTCCAATCTCGGTGGGACCGAATCAATAACTCGGTCGAACCGAAAATGTAAACCTAGTGACCGTTAGAGATTTTCGGTGGGACTGACATGCAACTCGGTAGGACCGATATGGTTAGGGTTTGCATAACGTAATCTCGGTGAGACCGATTACACAAACTCGGTGAGACCGAATTTGGTAATTAGCTAACCAGAGAGTTGGTCAGGCAAACTCGGTGGGACCGATTTGCTCTTTCGGTGAGACCGAAAAGTTACAAAGGAGGAAACACTGAGTTTACATTGCAATCTCGGTGGGACCGATTCGCTCTTTCGGTGAGACCGAAAAGTTACGAAAGGGAAACAGAGAGTTTGCAATCCCATCTCGGTGAGACCGAGATCCCTATCGGTAGAACCGAATTGCTAGGGTTTGGCGGGTGGCTAATGACAAGTGAAACTCGGTGGCGCCGGATAGGAAGAATCGGTAGGACCGAGTTTGGCTTAGGGTTTAGGTCATATGTGGATATGGGAAAGTAGTTGAGGGTTTTGGAGCATATCACTAAGCACATGAAGCAAGAGGCTCATTAAGCAACACCTCATCCCTCCTTGATAGTATTGGCTTTTCCTAAAGACTCAATGTGATCTTGGATCACTAAAATATAAAATGAAGAGTCTTGAGCTTTTGAGCTTGAGCCAATCCTTTGTCCTTAGCATTTTGAGGGTTCCACTTTCACATCCATGCCATGCCAATCATTGAGCTTTCCTGAAATAATCATCTTGCAATAGCATTAGCTCAATGAGCTATATGTTGTTATGAATTACCAAAACCACCTAGGGATAGTTGCACTTTCAGATACGTAGTTGGCTTACAATCGCCACTTCACACAAATACATAAATAAAGCATTACATCAACCAGTTACAAACAAGGCCCGACTACGGAGCCAAAATAAAAGAATACTACCCCAAATGCTACACAGATCCCCGATCGACCCCAAGTGGGCTCCACTACTGATCAACTAGAACGAAACAACATAAAGGACAAGATCTTCATCGAGCTCCTCCTAAGCTTGGTTGCGTCATCTGCACGGACTCATCGGCACCTGCAAGCTTGTTTTGGAAGTATCTGTGAGTCATTGGGACTCAGCAATCTCGCACCCTCGCGATCAAGACTATTTAAGCTTATAGGTAAGGCAAGATATGAGGTGGAGCTACAGCAAGCGACTAGCATATATGGTGGCTAACGTACGCAAATGAGAGCGAGAAGAGAAGGCAAAGCACGGTCGATACAACTATGATCAAGAAGTGATCCTAGAACAACCTACGTCAAGCATAACTCCAACAACCGTGTTCACTTCCCGGACTCCGCCGGAAAGAGACCATCATGGCTACACACGCGATTGATGCATTTTAAATAAGGTCAACTTCAGGTTTTCTACAACCGGACATTAACAAATTCCCATCTGCCCATAACCGCGGGCACGTCTTTCAAAAGTTCAAATCCCTGCAGGGGTGTCCCAACTTAGCCCATCACAAGCTCTCACGGTCAACGAAGGAATAGACCTTCTAGCGGGAAGACCCGATCAGACTCGGAATCCCGGTTACAAGACATTTCGACAGGGTAAAACTAAACCAGCAACACCGCCCCGAATGTACCGACAAATCCCAATAGGAGCTGCACATATCTCTTTCTCAGGGCACACTCAGATTGTCCAAACTTCCGGTAGGCCAGCCCAGAGTTGCCCCTGGTGGCCACCGGCGGCTGACAGTTTGGACCAACACTCAGAGGAGCACTGGCCCGGGGGGTTAAAATAATGATGACCCTCAGGAGCGCGACTCCCAAGGGAAAGGAAAAGGCTAGGTGGAAAATGGTAAAACCAATGTTGGGCATTGCTGGAGGAGTTTTACTCAAGGCGAACTGTCAAGGGGTTCCCATAATAGCCCAACCGCGTAAGGAACGCAAAATCCGGGAACATAACACCGATATGACGGAAACTAGGGCGGCAAGAGTGGAACAAAACACCAGGCATAAGGCCGAGCCTTCCACCCTTTACCAATTATATAGATGCATTAATTAAATAAGATATATTGTGATATCCCAACAGGTAAACATGTTCCAACAAGGAACATCATCTCCATGTTCCAACGAGGAACAAACTTCAATCTTCACCTGCAACTAACAACGCTATAAGAGGGGCTGAGCAAAGCGGTAACATAGCCAAACAATGGTTTGCTAGGACAAGGTGGGTTAGAGGCTTGGTTCAACAATATGGGAGGCATGATAAGCAAGTGGTAGGTATCATAGTATAGGCATATCAAAAGAGCGAGCAACTAGCAAGCAAAGATAGAAGTGATTTCGAGGGTATGGTCATCTTGCCTGAAATCCCGCAAGGAAGAAGAACGAGTCCATGAAGAAGACAAACGGACGTAGACGAACGGGTCCTCACAAACGCGACGTTACCGGAACCAACCCGAAGAAGAAAACATCGGAAAGAAGCACACAACATAGTAAACAACCACCACATAAGCATGACATGATGCACAACCAAATATGATGCATGTCCGGATTAATGAGGCCTGGCATGGCAAAGTGCACAAGCAATCCTACAAATTAAGTGGAGCTCAATATGCAACTCCGTTGCATATTGACGGAACACCACATCAATTATTTAGTTCACTCTCGGTTAGGTACTCAACAATATTAAAAGTTAGTTAACATGGCAAGAGGTGAAGCATAACAAAACTATACTATCTAAACAATTTAAATGGGGCCGGATATAACAAACAACAAATCCGGTAAATCCCCTTATGCATTTAGCAATTTAATGCAACAACAATTTAAACATTTTAATTGTTGTTATCATGATGCAGATGACATGAACAAGTTTATGCAATTCTTATTAAAAGTTGACAAGAGCATTATGAAGCATTTGTCCCCGTGGTGGAAAGGAAAGGGGTGCCACGGCAACGATACGAAAACGGTGCCACGGCAGCGTTCCGATTCCGGTAACTCGATTGAGATACCGATGCAAAGGAGAAGTGTGCGGATGCGTGAAAAAGATGGTGGGGCGCTGCCGGATTCCGGGTGTCCCACGAGTTGGCGACAAGGAAACGAGTGACAATTTGGACATGGTGCAAACACGAGCATCTCAAACATCGCAAGCATTCGTTCATGGACGTCGTCTCGGGGTTATACCTTTGAAGCGTGCATTATCGGAATGGATCGAGTTCGGTGGTAGGGGTACACGTGTCGAAGGGGAAGTAGTTGTTCACGGGTCATCGTGGGAAGTAGCGGTTCACACGATGGTAGTTGAACTTGATGTTTGTGTTACACGGGTCTTCGACGACGGTAGAGGTACAAACGTTCTCGCGGTACTTGGGTCGTCGTGGAACTTGGCGCTTGCGGTATTGATAGCTCGAAGGGGTACTTGGCGTGTCCGAGGTCTCCGGCCGTAGTGGTACTTGATGATACGGGTAGTCGAACTTGACGAAAAACGGGTCTCCTCGGGAACTTGATGCATCCGAATTCTTCGGGTTTGTAGTAGTACTTGGCGGGTCATCATGTAGATGTACTTTCGAGAGGAAACTTGGCGCGTTCAAAAATCTTCGAGGTTTGTCGTTGGACTTGGCGGTGCTAGTCTCCTCGGTTCAACAGTGATATGCAAAGGCCAAAACAATACATCTGAAAGCCACAGGGTTGTAGTCGTCTTGCTCCGGGTGTTGCAACTGTGGTGGAGGTCATCCATGGAGGGGCGCTAGTTGCCGCAGAAGGGCCACGCCATGGGGCTCAGCGAGGGAGGCGGCGCGCAGGAAGAGCAGCTGCAGCAGCACATCATCGCTGCAGACACAGGAGGAGGAAGGCCATGGCAGAGGAGGGGCTTGTGCATGGGAGGGAGCAGCAAGGCATCGCTGGAGGGAGGAGGCACAAGAGGTCGAGACCATGGCAACTCGACGACGGCACACGGAGGAAGAACAACTCCGGTGGTGGCTGTTCTCGCTAGGGAGGCGGAGGTCCTGCAAAACGACGGCGGCACGGCTGAGAAGATGGACGGTGGAGGTGCGCAAGACACTTAAGGGTGCGGGGGCGCGATGGAGCTCGGCGGGGTTGAGGACGACTGGTCCGGGCGGCGAAGGAGGCGCGGCCATGGAGACTTGGCGCGTCGTGCGGGACTTGGGGCACCGGAGGACGACGTCTGCGAGCGCAGGGCCTTGCTGGTGGCCCCGTGGGCGCGATGGCGGCGAGGAGGCCGACGGGGGTCCAGCCTAGATCCCTGGATCGAAGGAGGAGGGAGGCTGAGGGGATCGAGCGGGGCTGCGAGGGAGATGGGGGAGTCGGGCTTCGCTCCTCTGTGTGTGCGTGGTGAGAGTGGCGGCGGTGGACAAGAACAAGAGGGAGAGATGGGGATCGAGTGGAGGGGGTCGAGGCAGCTAGGGTTAGAGCAGGCTGGGCCTTAGAGGCCGGCCCAGTATAGAGGGGCTGCGCCTAGGGGAGGGCGCCGGCTGGGCCTAGAAGGAGAATGGGCCTGCTGCTCTCTCTCACTCCTCTCTGATTTGCTTTAACAAAAAAAACAAATAGAGAGAAGAAAAATAAATAAAGAGAGGGTTAGGGAAAGAATATTTCAGAAAAAAAATATTCTTGGAGCGCCGGAACTTTGCACAAATAGAATAAAATGGTTTGGCACTATTTTAGAGATAGAAAAATAATTCAAGTTTGAATTAGATTCAAGCTTGAGCCATTTTTGAATCCAACCAAAACAAGTCCAAAGGATCTGAAAATTGGAGGAGGTGTTCCTGGCACGGTCTAGAATTTATAGGAAAAGAATGGACATTAATAGAGAAGGGGAAAATGGAACTATCAAAAGACAGGAAATAGAAGGAAAGGAGAAAGAGATGATGCATGGGACGAAGGCATGGGGAAATATTTGCAAGTGTGTTCATGGGTGATTCCGAAAATGGAATATTTAATATAGCTCCCTAATATCGGGCGGATTTGTTATAAAGAGAACTCACCATGTGAATTCCCTCAATTTAAATGGACCGAAGATCCATACGATTTATTTAGTCGACTTGAGATGCAAAGATTAATGACATGATGGCATGATGACATGATGCAATGAACATGATGCAATGATGAATGCAAAGAACCAAACAAGTCACATGATGGAACCCGGAAACCCTGGAAGGCATCTGAAGCTCCGGTCTTGGGGCGTCACACTGACGTCCACTCCAAGTCCTCTGGATCACGTTTGTTCCAAAAATCACGCTCCCGAAGGTTTAATTCCGTTTGGACTCCGTTTGATATTCCTTTGCTGCAAAACACCAAAATAGGCAAAAAAACAGCAATTTGGGCTGGGCCTCGGTTAATAGGTTAGTCCCAAAAATAATATAAAAGTGTATAAATAAGCCCATTAAACATACAAAACAGAATATATAATAGCATGGAACAATCAAAAATTATAAATACGTTGGAGACGTATCAAGCATCCCCAAGCTTAATTCCTTCTCGTCCTTGAGTAGGTAAATGATAAAAATAGAATTTTTGATGTGCAATGATTTCTAGAATATACTTCAATGTATTTTTCTCTATTGTGGTATGAATGTTCAGATCCGAAAGATTCAAGATAAAAGTTTATTGTTGACATGAAAATAGTAATACTCCAAGTATGCTAATCAAGCAATTATGTCTTATCAAAATACCATAGCCAAAGAAAACTTATCAATACAAAGTAATATAGTTTGGCCATGTTTCATTTTTGTCACACAAAACGCTCTCATCATGCACAACCCCGATGACAAGCCAAACAATTGTTTCATACTTAGCCTTTTCAAACTCTTTCAACTTTTACACAATATATGAGCGCGAGCCATGGACATAGCACTATGGGTGGAATAGAATATGATGATTGAGGTTGTGTGAGAAGACAAAAAGGGAGAAAGTATCACATTGACACGGCTAATCAATGGGCTATGGAGATGCCCAACGATTGATGGCAATGCAAGGAGTAGGGATTGCCATGCAAAGGATGCACTAGAGCTATAAATATATAAAAGCTCATCAAAGAAACTAAGTGGGTGTGCATCCAACTCGCTTTCTCACGAAGACCAAGGGCATTTGAGGAAGCCAATCATTGGAATATACAAGCCAAGTTCTATAATGAAATATTCCCACTAGTTTATGAAAGTGAGAACATAGGAGACTCTCTATCATGAAGATCATGGTGCTACTTTGAAGCACAAGTGTGGAAAAAGGATAACATTGTCCCTTCTCTCTTTTTCTCTCTTATATTTTTTTTATTTGGGCCTTCTTTCTTTTTTTGGCCTCTTTTCTCTTTTTTTCGTCCGGAGTGTCATCCCGACTTGTGGGGGAATCATAGTCTCCATCATCCTTTCCTCACTGGGATAATGCTCTAATAATGATGATCATCCCACTTCTTTTTACTTACAACTCAAGAATTACAACTCAATACTTAGAAAAAAATATGACTCTATGTGAATGCCTCCAGCGATGTACCGGGATATGCAATGAATCAAGAGTGACATGTATGAAAATTTATGAACGGTGGCTTTGCCACAAATATGATGTCAACTACATGATCATGCATGGCAATATGACAATGATGAAGCGTGTCATAATAAATGGAATGGTGGAAAGTTGCATGGCAATATATCTCGGAATGGCTATGGAAATGCCATAATAGGTAGGTATGGTGGCTGTTTTGAGGAAGATATAAGGAGGCTTATGTGTGATAGAGCGTATCATATCACGGGGTTTGGATGCAGCGGCGAAGTTTGCACCAACTCTCAAGGTGAGAAAGGGCAATGCACGGTACCCAAGAGGCTAGCAATGATGGAAGGGTGAGAGTGCGTATAATCCATGGACTCAACATTAGTCATAAAGAACTCACATACTTATTGCAAAAATCTACAAGTCATCAAAACCAAGCACTACGCGCATGCTCCTAGGGGATAGATTGGTAGGAAAAGACCATCGCTCGTCCCCGACCGCCACTCATAAGGAAAGCAATCAAAGAACACCACATGCTTCAAATTTGTCACATAAAATTTACCATACGTGCATGCTATGGGACTTGCCAACTTCAACAGAAGTATTCATCAATTTCACAATTACTCAACTAGCACACCTCTAATATTACCACCTTTATATCTCAAAACAATCTATCAAGCATCCAACTTCTCGTAGCATTTAAAATTTATAACCAAAGTGAATTACCACGCTGTTCTAAAGGACTCTCAAAATAATATAATTGAATCATGTGAGATCAATTATTTCTATAAAATGAAACCACCACCGTGCTCTAAAAGATATAAGTGAAGCACTAGAGCAAAAACTATATAGCTCAAAAGATATAAGTTAAGCACATAGAGTATTATAATAAATTCTGATTCATATGTGTCTCTCTAGAAAGGTGTACAGCAAGGATGATTGTGGTAAACTAACAAGAAAAGACTCAAATCATACAAGACGCTCCAAGCAAAACACATATCATGTGGTGAAAAGCTCCAAGTAAAGTTACCGATGGACGAAGACGAAAGAGGGGATGCCTTCCGGGGCATCCCCAAGCTTAGGATTTTGGTTGTACTTGTATTTTAACTTGGGGTGCCTTGGGCATCCCCAAGCTTAGGCTCTTTCCACTCCTTGTTCCATAATCCATCAAATCTTTACCCAAAACTTGAAAACTTCACAACACAAAACTTAAAAGAAAATCTTCGTGAGCTCCGTTAGTAAAAGAAAACAAACCACCACTTCAAGGTACTGTAATAAACTCATTATTTATTTATATTGGTGTTAAACCTAATGTATTCCAACTTTTCTATGGTTCATAAACTCTATTACTATCCATAGATTCATCAAAATAAGCAAACAACACACGAAAAACAGAATCTGTCAAAACAGAACAGTCTGTAGTAATCTGTAGGTGTAGAATACTTCTGGAACCCCAAAAACTCTAAAATAAATTTATGGACGTGAGGAATTTATCTATTAATCATCTGCAAAAATAATTAACTAAATAGAACTCTTCAGTAAAAAATGGCAGCAATTCTCGTGAGCGCTAAAGTTTCTGTTTTTTACAGCAAGAACAAAAAGACTTTCCCCATGTCTTCCCAATGGTTCTACTTGGCACAAACACTAATTAAACACGAAAAACACAACCAAAACATAGGCTAGCTAAATTATTTATTACTAAACAGGAAAAAAAAGCAAGTAACAAAAATAGAATTGGGTTGCCTCCCAACAAGCGTTATCGTTTAACGCCCCTAGCTAGGCATAAAAGCGAGGATAGATCTAGGTATTGCCATCTTTGGTAGGCAATCCATAAGTGGCTCTCATAATAGATTCATATGGTAATTTAATTTTATTTCTAGGGAAGTGTTTCATGCATTTCCTTAACGGAAATTGGAATCTAATATTCCCTTCCTTCATATCAATAATTGCACCAATCGTTCTAAGGAAAGGTCTACCAAGAATAATAGGACATGAAGGATTGCAATCTGTATCAAGAACAATGAAATCTATGGGCACATAATTCCTATTTGCAAAAATAAGAACATCATTAATTCTTCCCATAGGTTTCTTAATGGTGGAATCCGCAAGGTGCAAGTTTAAAGAACAATCATCAAATTCATGGAAACCTAGCAAATCACACAAAGTTTTTGGGATCGTGGAAACACTAGCACCCAAATCACACAAAGCATAGCATTCATGATCTTTAATTTTTATTTTAATTGTAGGTTCCCACACATCATAAAGTTTTCTGGGGATAGAAACTTCCAAATCAAGTTTTTCTTCGTAAGATTGCATTAAAGACTCAACGATATGTTTAGTAAAAGCTTTATTTTGACTATAAGCATGAGGAGAATTTAGCACGGATTGCAACAAGGAAATACAATCTACCAAAGAGTAATTATCATAATTAAATTCCTTGAAATCTAAGATAGTGGTTCATTGCTATTTAAAGTTTTGACCTCTCCAATCCCACTTTTATCAATTTTAGCATCAAGATATGAAAACTCTGAATTTTTGGGACGCCTTCTAACTAAAGTTGACTCATCTGCAGTACCATCATTATCAAGATTCATATTGCAAAAAAAAGATTTAATAGGGGACACATCAATAACTTTTAGATCTTCATCATTATTATCATGGAAACTAGAAGAACACACTTTCACAAAGCAATCTTTTTTACACGCATCCTAGCGGTTCTTTCTTTGCACTCATCAATGAAAATTCTCATAGCTTTGAGACACTCATTGATATCATGCTTAGGTGGAATAGCTCTAAGTTTCAAAGAATCAACATCAAGAGAAATTCTATCCACGTTCCTAGCCAACTCATCAATCTTAGACTATTTTTCTTCAATTAAAGAATTGAAACTATTTTGCGAACTAATAAATTCTGTAATATTAGATTCAAAATCAGAGGGCATCTTATTATAATTTCCATAAGAATTGTTGTAGGAATTACCATAATTATTAGAGGAATTACTAGGAAACGGCCTAGGATTACCTCTATACGCGTTATTACCAAAATTGTTCCTACCAACAAAATTCACATCCATAGATTCGTTATTATTCTCAATCAAAGTAGACAAAGGCATATCATTGGGATCATTAGGAGTCTGTTATTAGCAAACAATTTCATAAGTTCATCCATCTTTCCACACAAAACATTAATCTCTTCAATTGCATGCACCTTTTTACTAGTAGATCTTTCAGTGTGCCATTGAGAATAATTGACCATAATATTATCTAGTAGTTTGATAGCTTCTCCTAAAGTGATTTCCATAAAAGTGCCTCCCGCGGCCGAATCTAAAAGATTTCTAGAAGAAAAATTCAATCCAGCATAAATTTTTTGTATAATCATCCATAAATTCAAACCATGTGTAGGGCAATTACATATCATTAATTTCATGCTCTCCCAAGATTTTGCAACATGCTCATGATCAAGTTGCTTAAAATTCATAATATCGTTTCTAAGAGAGATGATCTTAGTGGGAGGAAAATACTTAGATATAAAAGCATCTTTGCACTTATTCCATGAATCAATACTATTTTTAGGCAAAGACGAAAACCAAGCTTTAGCACGATCTCTAAGCGAAAACGGAAATAGCTTAAGTTTAACAATATCATTATCCACATCTTTCTTATTTTGCATATCACACAAATCAACAAAGTTGTTTAGATGGGTAGCGGCATCTTCACTAGGAAGGCCAAAAAACGGATCTTTCATGACAAGATTCAGCAAAGCAGTATTAATCTCACAGGATTCGGCGTCAGTAAGAGGAGCAATCGGAGTGCTATTAAAATCATTATTGTTGGTATTGGCAAAGTCACACAATTTAGTATTATCTTGAGCCATCGTGACAAGCAAGCAATCCAACACACAAGCAAACAAGCGAGGAAAAAGCGAATGGAAAGAGAGAGTGGAAGGAAAAGAGGGCGAATAAAATGGCAAGGGTGAAGTGGGGGAGAGGAAAACGAGAGGAAAATGGCAAATAATGTAATGCGAAGGATAAGAGTTGTGATGGGTACTTGGTATGTCTTGACTTGGCGTAGATCTCCCCGGCAACGGCGCCAAAAATCCTTCTTGCTACCTCTTGAGCATGCGTTGGTTTTCCCTTGAAGAGGAAAGGGTGATGCAGTAAAGCAGCGTAAGTATTTCCCTCGGTTTTTGAGAACCAAGGTATCAATCCAGTATGAGACCACACGCGAGTCACCTCGTACCTACACAACAAATAAGAACCTCGCAACCAACACGATAGTGGGGTTGTCAATCCCTTCACGGCCACTTGCAAGAGTGAGATCTGATACAGATAATGATAATAAGATAAATATTTTTGGTATTTTTATGATATAAATTGAGAGTAAAGATTGCAAAATAAAATAGATTGGAAACTTGTATGATGGAAAATAGACCCCGGGGCCATAGGTTTCACTAGTGGCTTCTCTCAAGATAGCATAAGTATTACGGTGGGTGAAAAAATCACTGTCGAGCAATTGGTAGAAAAACGGATAATTATGAGAATATCTAGGTATGATCATGTATATAGGCATCACATCTGTGACAAGTAGACCGACTCCTGCCTGCATCTACTACTATTACTCCACACATCGACCGCTATCCAGCATGCATCTAGAGTATTAAGTTCATAAGAACGGAGTAACGCTTTAAGCAAGATGACATGATGTAGAGGGATAAACTCATGCAATATGATATAAACCCCATCTTTTTATCCTCAATGGCAACAATACAATACGTGTCGTTTCCCTACTGTCACTGGGATCGATCATCGCAAGATTAAACCCAAAGCTAAGCACTTCTCCCATTGCAAGAAAGATCAATCTAGTAGGACAAACTAAATTGATAATTCGAAGAGACTTGCAAAGATAACCAATCATACATAAAATAATTCAGAGAA
This sequence comes from Triticum urartu, assembly GCF_003073215.2. Taxonomy (NCBI): domain Eukaryota; kingdom Viridiplantae; phylum Streptophyta; class Magnoliopsida; order Poales; family Poaceae; genus Triticum; species Triticum urartu. The sequence continues at coordinate 421,113,667 of NC_053022.1, read as the reverse complement.
GATTCAAATATTGTTCATTGATAGTTTTGATCATAAACCCACAATTCATGGGATCTCGACAAACACACCGCAAAAGAAGATTACATCGAATAGATCTCCAAGAGAATCGAGGAGAACTTTGTATTGAGATCCAAAGAGAGAGAAGAGGCCATCTAGCTAAGAACTATGGACCCGAAGGTCTGAGGTAAACTACTCACACATCATTGGAGGGGCCATGGAGTTGATGTAGAGGCCCTCCGTGATCAATGCCCCCTCCGGGAGCTCCGGAAAAAGCCCCAAGATGGGATCTCTTGGGTATAGAAGGTTACGGCGGTGGAAATAGGGTTTCGTGGTGCTCCTGGATGTTTTCAGTGTACGTAGGTATATATAGGAGGAAGAAGTAGGTCGGTGGAGCCACAAGGGGCCCACGAGGCCCACCCAGGGGGTAGGCATGCTCCCCTGCCTCGTGGCCTCCTTGTTGGTTGCTTGACGTCCACTCAAAGTCCTCTGGATCACGTTTGTTCCAAAAATCACGCTCCCGAACTTTTCATTCCGTTTGGACTCCATTTGATATTCCTTTTCTGCAAAACACTGAAATAGGCAAAAAAATAGCAATTTGGGCTGGGCCTCCGGTTAATAGGTTAGTCCAAAAAATAATATAAAGTGTATAAATAAGCCCATTAAACATCCAAAACAAAATATATAATAGCATGGAACAATCAAAAATTATAGATACGTTGCAGATGTATCAATAGCTTTCTTTAGCATTGATATTTTGAAAGACATGATTGTTTGTTGGGATGCCTGAGTATTGATATCTCTATGTCAAATCATAGACTATTGCTTTGAATCACTTATGTCTCAATATTCATGCCATGATTAGATATATGATCAAGTTTATACTAGGTAGCATTCCACATCAAAAATTATTTTTTTTATCATTTACCTGCTCGAGGACGAGCATGAATTATGCTTGGGGATGCTGATACGTCTCCATCATATCTATATTTTTTGATTGTTTCATGCGAATATTATACAACTTTTATACAGTTTTGGCAACTTTTTATATGATTTATTGGACTAACCTATTGATCAAGTGCCACTTCCTGTTTTTGCATGTTTTTTGTATCGCAGAATATCCATATCAAACTAAGTCCAAATGCAATAAAATTTTGCAGAGAATTATTTGGAATATATGTGATTTTTGGGAGTTGGAATCACCGCAAACGGAGGCCCACACAGGGCACAAGAAACCAGGGCGCGCCAGAGGCCCCTGGCGCGATGGTGGGTTGTGCCCACCTCGTACGTTGGTTGGACCTCTACTTCGGGCGCAAGGAAGCTTATATCCGGAAAAAATCGTGTTAAAATCTCAGCGCAATCGGGGTTACAGATCTCCAGGAATATAAGAAACGGTTTTCAGCCAGATCTGGGAACGCGAAACAGAAGAGAACAGAGAGGGAGATCTAATCTCGGAGGGGCTCCCGCCCCTCCGCCTCCATGGAGACCAAGGACCAGAGGGGGAACTCTCCCCCATCTAGGGAGGGAGGCCAAGGAAGAAGGAGGGGGGCTCTCCCCCCTCGCTTTCGGTGGCGCCGGAGTGCTGATACGTCTCCGTCGTATCTATAATTTTTTATTGTTCCATGCCAATATTCTACAACTTTGATATACTTTTGGAAAATTTTTATACTACTTTTGGGACTAACATATTGATCCAGTGCCCAGTGCCAGTTCCTGTTTGTTGCATGTTTTTTGTTTCACAGAAAATCCATATCAAACGGAGTCCAAATGGGAACGCGAGACGGTGCCTGAGGGGGGCATGAGGTGCCCCCCCCGGTGCGCCCCTGACCCTCATGGGCCCCCGTAAGGCGGTTACTGCTCTTATTTGGCGGAAAGAAAGCTAATTTTCGGGGAAAAAATTGGGGCGAAGGTTTCAATCCAATCGGAGTTACGGATCTCTGGATATATAAGAAACGGTGAAAGGGCGGAATTCCAGAATGCAGAAACAGAGAGAGACAGAGAGACAGATCCAATCTCAAAGGGGCTCTCGGCCCTCCCACGCCATGGATACCATGGACCAGAGGGGAAACCCTTCTCCCATCTAGGGAGAAGGTCAAGGAAGAAGAATAAGGAGGGGGGCTCTCTCCCCCTAGCTTCCGGTGGCGCCGGAGTGCCACCGGGGTCCATCATCATCACCGCAATCTACACCAACACCTCCGCCATCTTCACCAACATCTCCATCACCTTCCCCCCTCTATCTATAGCGGTCCACTCTCCCGCAACCCATTGTGCCCTCTACTTGAACATGGTGCTTTATGCTTCATATTATTATCCAATGTTGTGTTGCCATCGTATGATGTCTGAGTAGATTTTCGTTGTCCTATCGGTGGTTGATGAATTGCTATGATTGATTTAGTTTGCTTGTGCTTATGTTGCTTTCGTTTGGTGCCCATCATATGAGTGCGCGCATGGATCACACCATAGGGTTAGTTGTATGTTCATAGACCTATGTATTGGAGGGCAAGAGTGACAGAAACTTCAGCCTAACATAGAAATTGATGCATACGTGTAGCGACCCGACCTCAGATGGTCAAGTCTCTGTGCTTCAGTGTCATCCCTGGATCGGTAATGCTGACACACATAGTACTCGAAGGATTTATAATAGAGTAGCAATCACACACTTATTACATCAAAAAATCTCAAGAGAGAACTTATTACAATAATATGGCTTAAGGCCACCTAATGCGATAACAGCGGAAGGCTTGGAAGATAAAGTGAGTCCATCAACTCCAACGGCATAGCTGAGTTGCACGACAACGACCTAACGAACCTTACTCCTCGTCTGAAAAGTCTGCAACATAATATGTTGCAGCCCGAAAACGGGTCAGCACATGGAATATGGTGGCAAAATAGCACAGTAGAGCAAGAACAAAATAATGCTATCACTACATGCATATTTGGCTGGTGGAAAGCTCTATGTTTATAGTTTTGCGTAAAGCCAATTTTTCCCTACAACAAAGGAATAGATTTTAATTTAACTATCATGGTGGTTGAACAATATTGAGAAGGTAACCCCAACTCAATCCCAAATTAAAGTAGTTAACAACCCAATAATATTAATTAAAAGTGATGAGATACATGTGATAACCCAAGTACTAGATACTCACATTTGTCCATAACCGGGGACACGGCTAACCATGATTAGATTGTACACTCTGCAGAGGTTTGCGCACTTTTCCCCACAAGACCCGATCGCCGCCGTTGGATTTCTCGCACTACACGGTGATTGAGAAATGGATGACCGAGACACAGTCTTTCAGAAACATTAACTCTTTACTCCGGGTAGACCATACCAAACCTACAAAACCCACTACCTACTGATCTACCTCTTCAAGAGCTTCACGTAACTTACTCAACTATGCTAGAGCCCATAATAGCTTGTGGCTGTACACAGAAGTTTCTAGCATGAATCATCCCAGTTCGCTTTGAGCCTGGGTGGCGGTCCATAGGAAGATCACACGAGTACCCCGGGATTTCCAAAAAACAGACAACACTGGGTTCCCCACGTGCCTCAATCCACCCAGATGTTAATTTAAGTTGCCACCTTAAGTTGAACCATTAATTAACAATCTCACATCTGTCATGGATTTCACTCAAACCCAAACCACGTCTACGAGCATAACATAGCATCGCAATATAAACAACACGTAGAAGTAACTCCCAAGGGTTTGATAGTAACAGGGCAATAGGTTCTACCTCAACAACTACTTCCCAACCCACAAGTTAATGACATCCTAATCATGCAATGTTTGAGGATTGGAACTAATGCATAAAAACTGCGTATGAAAAGGGTATGATCAATGTGTTACTTGCCTTGCTGACGATCCGCAAAACCTAGAGACTCGTAGTAACACGCTTCGCACTTCGGGTGTTCTATCGCAAACAAACAATAACATACTTAAGAAACAAGCAAAGATGCACAAGCAAAACTCAAATAAGAGAGGTTGACCAGAAAGTTCAACTTAAGAACTCCGATACGCAAAAAGAATAAATCGAACGGAGCAACGAAACTCAAACGGCGAAAGAAACAAGATCCGTTTACTAATCTGGACTTAGGCCAAATTTTACAGTAGCAAAAACTTGTGCAAGTTGGTTAAATAGAAAGAGGGTCTCGAGACGAAGATCTAGGCGCTTGAATCGCCTGATTCCGACTAAAGAGCAAAAAGATAAACAGAAACTAAGATCGGATCAGAAATCGCGATCGAAAATAATCACAGATTAACCCGATAAAAAGAAAACTGACCAACAGACTAACGAACGAGCATTCATTAACTGTAACTAACAGGTGAAAACCGTTCGTTAAAACGAACATACGGACGAACGTCCGCCAATTAGAAGAACCGAGAAAACCCGGCGAACCGATCTAAAAAAACGAACTAGGGTTTTCTAAAAAAACCGAACGGTTTTAAAAAAACGGCGGCTCGGAATCCGGCGCGGTACCTCCGGCAAGGGGCTCCGGCGAGGCGGGGTTGGGCGGCGAGGCTCGGCGGCAGGCGGCAGCTGCGGGCGGCGCGGGCGCGGCAGGCGGCGGGGCTGCGGTGGCGGCTCGGGGCGGCGGTGGGGGCTTGGTGACGGCTTTAAAGGCGGGGCGGTGACTTGGGGTAGGGGGCAAGGCGCGGCGGCGGAGGAATCCGGCTTGGACTCGTCGTCCGAGTCGGCGGCGGCGGCGACTTGGGCCGGCGGCCCGGCTGGGTTTCGGCCCAATCGGCTGGAGAGATTTAAAAAAACAATTTCGCCGATAGAAATAAAATCCTAGAAAATAAAATAAAAATCTAAAAATGCCAAAACAAATTTTCACCGTCTAAATAAAATATTTAGAACAAGATGAACATTTTCTTGGCACTAAAATGCAACTTTGAAAAAACTGTAATTTTTCTAATTGCAAATAAAATCCCAATAAAATCAAATAAATGATTTTTAATATTTTTCCTCCAATATTTCAATTATTTTGGAGAAGTCATATTATCTCCTCTCATTTATTTTAAAATGAAATATTTTTTCAAGATAAAAAATTATTAAAATCAAAAATCCTCGTTTCATTATTTGATAAAAATCAAATATGAAAACCGGGAAATCCCCAACTCTCTCCGAGGGTCCTTGAGTTGCTTAGGATTTCAAGGATTGCAGAACGAAGATGCAATAAAATATGATATGCATGAATGACTTATGTATAACATTCCAAATTGAAATTTTGGGATGTTACAAACCTACCCCCCTTAAGATGAATCTCTCCCTCGAGATTCTGGTTGGCTAGAAAATAGGTGTGGGTGGTCTTTGTGGAGATCATCCTCTTGTTCCCAGGAGGCTTCATCCTCGGTATGGTGGCTCCACTGAACTTTGCAAAACTTGATAACCTTGCTGCGGGTGACTCGGCTGGCAAACTCAAGAATCTTAACTGGCTTCTCCTCATAAGTCAAATCACTGTCCAACTGAATCGCCTCCAAGGGTACTGTATCTCTTAACGGTATATCGGCCATCTCAACATGACACTTCTTCAACTGTGAAACGTGAAACACATCGTGAACTCCTGACAATCCCTCAGGTAACTCCAACTTGTAGGCAACTTCTCCCATCCGTTCCAAAACACGATACGGTCCTACAAATCTTGGGGCTAACTTTCCCTTAACTCCAAAATGTTTCACTCCTCGTAAAGGTGATACTCGCAAATATGCTCTGTCTCCAATTTCATAGGTTACCTCCTTGCGTTTCGAATCTGCGTAACTCTTCTGCCTGGACTGAGCAATCTTCAGTCTATCATGAATCAGTTTAACCTTCTCCTCAGACTCCTTAATCAAGTCTTGTCCAAACAACTGCCGGTCTCCTACCTCATCCCACATCAACGGCGTTCTGCACATGCGTCCATACAGGGCTTCAAACGGTGCCATCTTCAAACTGGCTTGGTAGCTATTGTTGTACGAGAACTCTGCATAAGGCAAATTGTCATCCCAACTAGATCCATAATCTAGCGCAAAGGCTCTCAACATATCTTCTAGTATCTGGTTGACTCTCTTGGTCTGTCCATCCGTCTACGGGTGGAATGTTGTACTGAACTCCAATATTGTTCCCAAAGTCTGATGTAACTGATGCCAAAACTTTGAGGTAAACTGTGTTCCTCTATCTGATACGATGGTCCTGGAACTCCATCAGACATACGATCCTGGACATATATATCTTGGCCAACTTCGCACTTGTATATGTGGTTTTCACTGGGATAAAGTGAGCCACTTTGGTCAAGCGATCGACTACTACCCATATAGAATCATATCCTGCTTTGGTTCTAGGCAATCCAGTGATAAAATCCATGCCAAGTTTATCCCACTTCCGTTCGAGTATAGGCATAGGCTGTAACAGTCCTGCTGGCTTCTGATGCTCTGCTTTTACTCTCTGACATACATCACATATGGCTACATACTCGGCGATATCCTTCTTCATACCAGTCCACCAGAAACGTTCCTTCAAATCCAAATACATCTTGGTGTTTCTGGGGTGTATTGAGTATGGTGAGTCATGAGCCTCCTGAAGTATTAACTTCCTGATCTCTGGGTTGTTGGGCACATAAACTCGATCCTCAAACCACAAGCTATCGTGCTCATCCTCACGAAAACCTTTGGCCTTTCCTTTGCTCATCTTCTCCTTTATCTTGGCAATCTCTTTGTCATCATTCTAAGCTTCTCGAATCTTGCCTAATAATGTCGACTGAACCTCCATTGTTGCAACGAAACCTCTTGGAACTATCTCCAATCAAAGTTCCATGATATCCTCTGCTAACTCCTTCGGCAATCCCTTACTTTCAAGGATATTGGCATAACTCTTCCGGCTCAAAGCGTCTGCTACGACATTGGCCTTTCCTGGATGATAGTGTAGCTTCATGTCGTAATCCTTTATAAGCTCCAACCATGTCCTCCGCCTAAGGTTCAGCTCCTTCTGTGTGAAGATGTACTTCAAACTCTTATGATCCGTGTACACATCACAACGGTTTCCAATAAGGTAATGTCTCCAAGTCTTCAACGCATGCACTACGGCTGCTAGCTCCAAATCATGCGTGGCATAGTTCAACTCATGAGGATTTAGTTGTCGTGAGGCATACGAAACAACTCTTCCATCCTGCATAAGCACACATCCAATCCTTGTGACTCCAAGATAATTAGGTCGGACGGAAAAACATGTGTGCCAATGGTTAGGGGTATCTGGTCGCACCATCGGCTAGCCATGTACTCTGCTCCGGGTGAACTCATTAGGAGAGGGGTCCTAAGGGTTTGGGTTGGTAGTTTAAACTTTTCCACGAATCCCCTTGATATGTATGAATGCGATGCGCTAGTATCGAAAAGAACAAGAGCGGTAAATGACTTAACCAAAAACTTACCTATTACCGCGTCCGGCTGCTCTTCAACCTCCTCCATGTTAACGTGGTTAACTTGTCCTTTGTTGAATGTATTAGGCTTCTTCCCAGTGCTCCCATTTTCATTTCCATTCCTTCCTTTGGGACAATCATTAGCATAGTGCCCTGTCTTCCCGCACTTAAAGCAAGTAAGTTGACTTAGGTCTCTTTTGGCGGGTGTGGCTGGGTTGGAGCGGTTCTGGTTGTTGTTAGCTCGGTTCCCATTTCCATTCTTAGCACCATTGTGATTATGAGATCCTCCTCCAGTGTGGTTGTGACCTCCATGGTTATGAACAAGTCCTCCCGAGTTCGGGGTTAGGCGAGGCTTCTGCTGAGCTCCTGAGTTATACTTCCCTTGTCCGTACTTCCTCTTACGGCTCTCAATCTGCTGCTGCTTCCCTTCAATCATAAGAGCCTTATCTACCAACTCATGGTAGTTGTTGAAGGTTGCTACCATCAACTGCATGCTCATCTCATCATTTAGCCCTTCCATAAACTTCCCATGCTTCGCGGCATCTGTGGCCACATCATCAGGGGCATAGCGAGATAACTTGCTAAACTCATCCACGTACTGAGCCACAGTACAGTTCCCCTGGCGTAAGTTGCGGAACTCCCGCTTCTTCATCTACATAGCTCCAGTTGAGACATGGGTTGTGCGGAAAGCTTGCTGAAACTGGTCCCAAGTGACATTGGCTACAGGAAAAGTGGCCGTATAATTCTCCCACCATGAGGCTACTGGTCCATCCAACTGGTGTGCGGCAAAGCGCACCTTCACAGCATCTGTGCAACCTGTGGTGGTCAACTCCCTTCCAATACGGCGTAGCCAATCATCAGCAACTATAGGCTCGGTGCTACTGGAAAACACCGGCGGCTGTAACCTCAGAAAACGGGCTAGGTTGTCAACTGGTGGTGGTGGTGGATTGTTGTTGTTGTTGTTGCCTTGGGTCTGAACTAACAACTACATCAGGGTATTCTGCTGCTGGATCAACTCGGTGAGTTCCGGCAGGAAAGCAAAACCGGTGTCACGTCTCGGAGGCATCTGATGGGTTTAGATGGAAGAGATCAGAATAGAAAAGGGGTCTAATGAGAAAGTACTACCCATATGCGCATGAGACAAACACAATCGTTTCACTCAATCAATCAAGCAAGGGCATACAAGCGGTCTAGAACTATCGCAAAAGTGCTCAACTACTACTGCTTACATGGGGGAATACTAATAATATATGGTTGTCATCTAGAAATTTTGATCAGTGGAAGACTCCATGATGTCTGCTCCAGCTTCGTCTTCAAAGTCATCCTCACTAGGATCTGAATCGGTGTCGTCGATGATGATGTAGTCCTCGGGGCAAATCTCCTTGGGTTCTTCATCTTCTTCTACTGGTGTGGGGTCTCCCTTGAATACTCCAATCTTCTTAACTAGGTCGTCATTCTTCTCCAGTAGTGTCTTGATTTCCTCCTCATATCCATCGCGTGTAAACTTGAGTTGTTCCTCCAGCTCAATGATCCTAGTCTTCGCCTTCTTCAAGTCCATCATGTCTGCGCACATCTGGTTCTCCTGACGTCGAATGTGCTGGTTTAACTCCTGGATGAAAGCTGCAATGGATCTATCCTTCTTAGTGTTGATCACTTCCCATTGCTCGTCTCGGCGCCCACATATTTGGTAAATAGTGTCCTTGAGATCCCTGTGATACACTTCTCCAATGCGTCCCATGGTGATGTGAGCTGCCATACTCTTTCCTAAACTCTAGGTTGGTGCGTCAAAGGAAAATTCTATGGGTTTAGAGGTTGGCGAGAACGTCCTTCCTAGAACTTGTACTTGAATCATCCAGCGCTCCTCTTCTGGTAGGGTGGCATTGTATGTCCCGGTGAAGCTTGGTATTCCAATGTTCAAGTACCTAGTGACTTCCTTCAAGTGATGTCCAAAAGGTGTGTCTTCATCCGGTTGTGCAAACTTGTTCTTCATCTCCGTCATCCTAAAGAGTAGAAAATTGAGAGGAGTTAGAAATGAGTAGAGAAGAGTGACCTATGGTTTATCTTAGTGGTCGTGTCCTACACTCAGCGTGTGCTCTGATACCATCTTGTAGCGACCCGACCTTAGATGGTCAAGTCTCTGTTCTTCAGTGTCATCCCTGGATCGGTAATGCTGACACACACAGTACTCGAAGGATTTATAACAGAGTAGCAATCACACACTTATTACATCGAAAAATATCAAGAGAGAACTTATTACAATAATATGGCTTAAGGCCATCTAATGCGATAACAGCGGAAGGCTTGAAAGATAAAGTGAGTCCATCAACTCCAACGGCATAGCTGAGCTGCACGGCAACGGCCTAACGAACCTTACTCCTCGTCTGAAAAGTCTGCAACATAATAAGTTGCAGCCCGAAAACGGGTCAGCACATGGAATATGCTGGCAATAACACAGTAGAGCAAGAACAGAATAATGCTATCACTACATGCATATTTGGCTGGTGGAAAGCTCTATGTTTATAGTTTTGCTTAAAGCCAATTTTTTCCTACAACAAAGGAATAGATTTTAATTTAACTATCATGGTGGTTGAACAATATTGAGAAGGTAACCCCAACTCAATCCCAAATTAAAGTAGTTAACAACCCAACAATATTAATTAAAAGTGATGAGATACATGTGATAACCCAAGTACTAGATACTCAAATTTGTCCATAACCGGGGACACAGCTAACCATGATTAGATTGTACACTCTGCAGAGGTTTGCGCACTTTTCCCCACAAGACCCGATCGCCTCCGTTGGATTTCTTGCACTACACAGTGTTTGAGAAATGGATGACCGAGACACAGTCTTTCAGAAACATTAACTCTTTACTCCGGGTAGACCATACCAAACCTACAAAACCCACTACCTGCTGATCTACCTCTTCAAGAGCTTCACGTAACTTACTCAACTATGCTAGAGCCCATAATAGCTTGTGGCTGCACACGGAAGTTTCTAGCATGAATCATCCCAGTTCCCTTTGAGCCTAGGTGGCGGTCCATAGGAAGATCACACGGGTACCCCGGGATTTCCAAAAAAACAGACAACACTAGGTTCCCCACGTGCCTCAATCCACCCAGATGTTAATTTAAGTTGCCACCTTAAGTTGAACCATTAATTAACAATCTCACATCTGTCATGGATTTCACTCAAACCCAAACCACGTCTACGACCATAGCATAGCAATATAAACAACGCGTAGAAGTAACTCCCAAGGGTTTGATAGTAACAGGGCAATAGGTTCTACCTCAACAACTACTTCCCAACCCACAAGTTAATGAAATCCTAATCATGCAATGTTTGAGGATTGGAACTAATGCATAAAAACTGGGTATGAAATGGGTATGATCAATGTGTTACTTACCTTGCTGACGATCCACGAAATCTAGAGACTCGTAGTAACACGCTTCGCACTGCGGGTGTTCTATCGCAAACAAACAATAACATACATAAGCAACAAGCAAATATGTGCAAGAAAAACTCAAATAAGAGAGGTTGACCAGAAAGTTCAACTTAAGAATCCGGTACGCAAAAAGAATCAAATCGAACAGAGCAACGAAACTCAAACGGCGAAACAAACAAGATCCGTTTACTAATCTGGACTTAGGTCAAATTTTATAGTATCAAACACTTGTGCAAGTTGGTTAAACATAAAGAGGGTCTCGAGACGAAGATCTAGGCGCTTGAATCGCCTGTTTCCGACTAACGAGCGAAAAGATAAACGGAAACTAAGATCGGATCAGAAATCACGATCGAAAATAATCATAGATTAATCTGATAAAAAGAAAACTGACAAACAGACTAACGAACGAGCGTTCGTTAACTATAACTAACGGGCAAAAACCGTTCATTGAAACGAATGTACGGACGAACGTCCGCTAATTAGAAGAACCGAGAAAACCCGGCGAACCGATCTAAAAAACGAACTAGGTTTTCTAAAAAACCGAATAGTTTTTTAAAAAAAACGGTGGCTCAGAATCCGGTGCGGTACCTCCAGCGAGACGGGGTTGGGCGGCGGGGCGGTGGCTTGCGGGGCGGCGGGGCTCGGCGGCGGCTGCGGGCGGCAGGCGACACGGGCGCAGCAGGCGGCGGGGCTGCGGTGGCGGCTCGGGGCGCAGTGGTGGTGTGGTGGTGGGGGGTTTGGCGGCGGCTTTAAATGGGGGCGGCGACTTGGAGTAGGGGGCAAGGCACGGCGGCGGAGGAGTCCGGCTCGGACTCCTTGTCTAAGTCGGCGGCGGCGGTGGCACACGCGCGCGAGGAAGGCGGCGGCGACTTGGGCTGGTGGCCCGGCTGGGTTTCGGCCAAGTCGGCTGGAGAGATTTTTTTTAAAACAATTTCACCGAGAGAAATAAAATCCTAGAAAATAATATAAAAATCTAAAAATGCCAAAACAAAATTTCACCGTCCAAATAAAATATTTAGAACAAGATGAACATTTTCTTGGCCCTAACATGCAACTTTGAAAAAACGTGCAATTTTTCTAATTGCAAATAAAATCCAAATAAAATCAAATAAATGATTTTTAATATTTTTCCTCCAATATTTCAATTATTTTGGAGAAGTCATATTATCTCCTCTCATTTATTTTAAAATGAAATAATTTTCGGAGAGAAAAAATTATTAAAATCAAAAATCCTCGTTTCATTATTTGATAAAAATCAAATATGAAAACCGGGAAATCCCCAACTCTCTCCGAGGGTCCTTGAGTTGCTTAGGATTTCAATGATTGCGGAACTGTCGGGGGACTGATCCATGAACACCTATGGGACCGGCGGGCCGAGTCCCTTTTGGTTCGGCGGGGGCGGAGGTCGCACGAAGAGCAGATCGAGGCGAAACACACGAGCAGTTTACCCAGGTTCGGGCCGCACGGATGCGTAAAACCCTACTCCTGCTTTGTGGTTTGTATTGAGTTCTTGCTCGGGAGCGCGGAGTGCTATAGTACACACCAGCAGCTAACGAGACCGAGCATGAGTGTTCTGTCCCCCCCCCCCACGTTGCGCACGGGCCTCCTTTTATATGCTCAAGGGGTCACCGACAAGTGGCAACGGAGACAAAGGGTAAAAATGGAAAGGTGCTGCGGTTGGTACAGCTACCTGCTACAGTGTATCATACCTAACCCTGACGGCAGGGGACAAGGGCATTAAATGCCCGTCTGCGTCGCCTAAATAGTGCAAAAGGGACCGTCAGGGACGCCACCGCTCGCCACGATGGCGATCTTGTCAGCGCCGCTTGCCACCGCGCACCGCAGGCTGCACAGCCTCCCGCCACGTACGCCTGGAAGGGTCCCAGAGTGACACGTTGGTGGATGTGCTGGAGCGCGGGCAGAGTGGTGGCTTGCCGCGTCAAGCGCCTTGCCGCGGTTGTTGTCTTGTCGCGCCCGGGAGCTTGTCTCTCACCTTGGTTTGGATACTTTGTCCTTGAATGGCTCCAAAAGAACCACGGAGGACCTTGGCGGTCACCCGGCAAGCCTTGCCGCGGGATGCTGCGACTGCCCATGCACAAGTTCGGGATACTAGGGTACCCCTACTCTAGTACACTGACAGGAGCCCCCGGGTCTGGGCCATACACGGTGCCGAGCGCTGTTGGGCCAGGCCCAAAACAGGGCACGGGCACGGGCGGCCTAGGTTACGCCGTATCTCTCTCCGTATCCACCGCGCCCTCCCCGAACGGCACGCGTTGAATGCGGCGTCGTGGGAGAGATCGTGGGTGGTTTCTTTATTCGGAAATGCGGAACGTCCGCCCCCTCCCCCTTTATAAGCAGGGGAAACAGGGGTAGTCCGCCCATTCGCCAGTTGCTGCTTCAATCTCGGAAATCTCCGCCGCTCCCTTGTCTTCCCAAAGCCGAAAAAGAGCAGCGCTCCGCCCCCCATCGCCACCAGCACCACCAACACCGTCGACCTCCTCCACCACTTCCGCCATGGCTCCAAAAGCCGACAAGGGGAAGGTCGTGAAGTCGACCGAGGCGCAGCGGCTTGCGGCGCTGCGAAAGGAGCGGGCGGTCTTCCCCCCCAAGCTTGCCGCGAGGGAGCTGAGGGAGAACTACTATCTCTTCTGGTCGACGGAGACGCGAGCGCATCCGCGCACGAAGGTACTTCCCGCCGCCGCTTGGAAGACGGCTCCAAACGGATACCCTTTCTTCGCCTTGTTCTTCTACTGCGGGCTCTGCCCGCCCTTCTCTGAGTTCTTCTGCGATATCATGAACACCTACGGGTTCCACCTCCTTGACTTCACCCCCAATGCCGTTCTGACCATGGCAGTTTTCGCACATCTCTGCGAAAACTTTGTCGGAGTCCATCCCAATGTAGCCCTTTTTCGCCACTTCTTTATGCCCCGAGTAGAGAGAGGAGAGCCTTTATCCGGCGGAATCGCCTGTATCTCGAGGGCCGGTAAGAAGGATACTTATCTGGAGGGAGAGTTCCGCGGCAAGTGGGAGGAATGGAGAGCAGACTGGTGCTGGATTGACGAGGAGAACCCGCAGCCGTTTACCACCCGGCGCCAAACCCCAGTAGCACGCGGCAGCGACTGGAGTGACGTGGCCCCGAAAGACAACAGGCTGAAGATTGCTGTCACCCGGATCCTACGCCTCAGGCTTGCCGGGCTCACTGTAGGCGTCGTTGGCGCAGATTTTCTTCGTCGCCGCATCGCCCCCCTGCAGGAACGAGGGAGACCCGCCTGGGAGTTCAAGAACGCGGCGGATATCATGAGGCTGCGGCCGGGCCTCAACTTCAACTTCACTGTTCTGGAGCTCAACGTGATGCTCCAGGAGCAGTTCAAGTATGACCCCCAACATCCCGAAGTGTTCAGGTTGCCGGGGGGCGTCGTTCCGCTGTGCAACAACTCCGCGCTCGACCGCATCCGTGCAATGATGCCGCTGTGCGACTCGCATGGAATTGTCCCAACTTGGCAAGAGCCTGCGGATGACGTTGTGCAGCAATTCTTCGATGGCTTGGTAGAAGTGGCGATCCGCCCCGACGAGAAGGACAGCCTCACCCGCGACACCACCGATGCGGAAATGACACGCATCGCCACTAGGCTGGAAGAGGCGGCGGCAGCCGCAGCCGCGGGGAATTTGGATTCACCGTGGAGGAGGCAGATGCAGCAGAGGCGGGAAGCCGTGCCGAGCGAGAGGAGCCCGCCGGCGAGAAAGAGCTTGCCGGTCGTGGCGTCAAGTCAAGCGAGCCCGACAAGGATACGAGCGGCTCGCTGGAGATCAACTCGTCTTCCACCCCGTCTTCAGATAGCTCGCCGCAAGCAGAGCCTCCATCTCCACCAAGAAGGCGTCTCCGCAAGGCCGGGGACGTACCGGAGCGGCAAGCGAGTCAACAGCCGCCGCGCCGCGCAACACGCTCCACCGCGGCAAGTACTATCGCCGCGGGAGCATCTCACGCTGCTGCGGCAACTGGAGCGGGGCCCTCCCGGACCACCGCTTCTACTCCTGCCGCTTCTCACGCCGCGGCGACAGCCGGAGCGGGGTCGTCTCAGACCACCGCCACTGCTCCCGCCAAGCGGCCAAGGGAACCTACTCCTCCGCCTCCTCACGCCGGTCGCGAGCCGGACTTCGACTTCTCCGCGTTCCGCTCCGACGAGGAAGAAGAAGAGTAAGATTCTCTTGTTGTACTTGTAGTTCTTCAATTCTTGCTGTTTTGTCTTGTATCTCATTTGCTTTACTCTGAACTTGTTCCTTTTTAGGACTCTGGCCCAGAGAGCAGCAAAGAGAGCCAAGGTCCCGGTGATCGTCATCGAGGACGAACCCACTGCGACAGCAGGGGGTGCACCCGAGACAACCTTGCCGGACCCGGCAACTTTTCTCCAGAGCAGCCCCCAGCGTAAGTATATGGTTCACTTTCCGCTGTCAGGCGCGCATGGATACTCTGTCTTTGCTGATATCTGACTGTTGGTTCGTGTAGGAGCAGAGCAACCTCACCAGGAGCGCCCGGAGGCCGCCCCCGAAACGCCAAGGGAGAATCCTCCGGCAAGGGAGAGTTATCCGGTAAGGGAGAGGTCTCCGGCAAGGGGGAGTTCTCCGGCAAGGGACAGCACCAGCGGCCCCCCGGCGGCGGAGACCACGACTGCAGACCCCGGAACGGGTACTCCTCTCGCTTCAAAACTTCCCTAGGGTTCTTCTTCTTTTGATCTTCTTGGGTATTTGCTTGACTCTTCTCCCTTTTCCGACCGTCAGACCCATCTGCTGCGCAGCGGATGGAGACCGAGGTTGCCGCCGACGACGCCGCTGCCACCGAGGGAGCAGCCGGTGCTGACGATCCCGCTGGCGCAAAGGCCGCCAAAGCTGCCGCCGCAGCAGCTGGCGAGGGGTCTGGTGATCGTACCGACGGCCCTGAGGCCGCAGGAGCGCCAGGCGCTACATCGACCGCCGACCCGTCCGCCGCTGCCGCAGCGCCAGGCTCCGAAGAGCCCCAGCCAGGCGTCTACTTGAAGGCCGGCGATGGCGTCTTCATCAACCTCCCCTGGGCATCAAGCTCCAGGGCACCGGTCGAGGGAGAGATCTTCGACGGGGAGGTGCTTCCTTCCGCAGGGCTGACGCTGGTTGACGCGCCGAGCAGCAGCAGCAACGAGCCTGAGGAAGAGCGGCTGCTGCGGAAGTTGTTGTCGCTCTACCGCGCGCGGCAAGCCAAGCTGGAATCCCGCGAGGTGCTTGTCGCGAAGGCGGGAGCAGACATCGAGAAGCGCGCGGAGGAGCTCCGGGGTCTCCACCAGGAAGCTCTCCGGTCCCTGGCAGAGGAGCGGGAGCAACTCGCCGAAGGCAGAAGGCCTTCTTCCTCGAGAAGGCTGAAGTTGAAGAGCAACAGCGGCTTGCCGCTGAATAGCTGTCTACGCAGGAGGGCGAGCTAGGGCAGCGGAAGGTCAACCTTGACGCCCACGAGGAGGAGCTTGCCGCGCGAAAACGAACATTCGGCGAAGCCCTCAAGAAAGCGGAGGATGTTGCCGCAGCCGCCGAGGCCTCCAAGAAGGAGCTGGAGACGAAGGTGGCGCAGCTGGAGGCCGATCTCGCCGAGAAGGGCAAAGAGCTCAGCGCCGCCAAGGACTCCAATGCGGATCTTGAGTTGAAGCTGACCACTTTGAACAAGACACTGGACGGCGCCAAGGAGCAGGAGGCGGCCTTGAAGGAGGAGATCAAGGCCGACAAGGCGCTGCTGGAGAGCGCTGCCGCCACCCAGAATGCTTTCAAGGAGACTGTGGAGCACTGGACGGAGAGTCTCGTGAGTGCTACCGCAGATATTGACAGGGAGCTGGCGCAGCTGGGGGTGGAGGATTTTGGGTATCCCTCTGATGAGAACCTCCGAGCCAGCGCCAAGCTCACCTTGTCCTTCAAAGGCGTGGTGACGGCCCTTCAGCGGCTCCGGGAGAAGATCCCAAAGCAGCTGGCCGACGAGTCGCGCAAGATCTGCGCGGGAGCTCTTCAGAAAGTGTTGGTGAAGGTGGCCTTCCGCAATCCGGGCCTCAACCTCACCAACGTCCTCAAGACCCTGCCGCCGGATGCTGATCTGGAGGCGCTCAAGACCCTTGTCGCACCCATTGTGGAAAAGGTGAGCGGGATCAAGAGGATCGAGGGCGATCGCGTAGACTAGGCCGCCCGTTTCTTCTTTTCTTCTCGCTGTTTGTCATGTTATGAAAACAATCTGTTAGAGCCGCGACAAGCTATCTTTGTAATATAACTCTACTCCGGGTAATGATTGCAATGTTATTCCCTTTACTTGATTCCTCCCTTTGTATGTTTTTTTACCCTACGCTTTTAGGGAACTTGCCGGTGCAGGCACCTGAGCCGCGAGCGCTGAGTGCGGGACGTCAGCAGCCTGCTGGCGGTGCCGCTACCGACAAGAAACCTTGTCGCAACTAGTTGCAGCTCACTTAAATTGTTGAGCGGACTCGAAACAAAATAAGGGCGCAACTAGCTACGAGTTGGTTCCTCCGCGCACAGGTTTTCCATACAAAGTGCAGTCGTTCAAGGGAGATAACTTAAATTTTTTTAAAAAAATCTGATTGCTCAAACTTTGGCAACTTAGCTTTTCTGTTGTTTGCTTCCCGGCAAGGCGAAACTTTCCTGAATGACGCCTGGTCCATACCATTATCTTCTCCTTCCCCCCCCCCCAGCAAACTTGTGGGCGAGGGAACCTTCCTTTCCTTGAGAAAAAAGAAAGAAGAGAAAATAAAGATATGGAGCCTTACGGCTCGTTATTGCTTACCGGGGAGTAGGTGCTGCACAAAGTGTCAGATAACACATGCAAAAAATAGAAAGCATGAAATTGACAAGATGTGCGGTGCACATGAGCTTTACTTATGCACGGGGTCTGCGCCCGGCTTTGTACAAAGGATTACATGCAACAGCGGCAAGACTTGTACAAAAGGTGGTTGCCGGAACAGGTTCCGGCAACCGCGCCTTACGGGTAAAACTTACGAAGATGCTCAATATTCCAGGAGTTGCTCACCGGAATGGCATCTTCGGTCTCAAGGCGGACAGCGCCAGGCCTAGTGACTCGTTTCACCCGGTAAGGGCCTTCCCACTTCGGCGTCAACTTGTTGGAATTCTTGGCGGACTGAACACGCCGAAGAACAAGGTCGCCTTCCTCCAGACTTCTGGCATTAACTTTGCGGCTATGGTAGCGGTGCAAAGCTTGCTGGTAGCGAGCAGCTCGCACAGCAGCCTGAAGACGGTCTTCCTCAAGGAGTAGCGCGTCATCTTGTCGCAGCTGCTCTTGCTCAAGCTCATCATAAGCGAGCACTCGAGGTGACCCGTATACGAGTTCCGTGGGGAGAACTACCTCTGCTCCATAGACTAGAGCGAAAGGTGTCTGGCCAGTGGCTCGACTTGGCATCGTCCTGATCGACCAAAGAACCACCGGCAGCTCCTCGATCCAGTTTTTTCCGCACTTGTGCAGCCTGTCGAAAGTTCTGGTCTTGAGCCCACGCAGCACTTCAGCATTTGCCCTCTCCGCTTGACCGTTGCTTCTCGCGTGAGCAACAGAAGCGAAGTAGACCTTGGCGCCAAGATCTTGGACGTACTGCATGAAGGTGCGGCTCGTGAATTGCGTACCGTTGTCGGTGATTATCCTGTTAGGGATCCCGAAGCGGCAAACAATCGACCTGAAGAACTTGACTGCTGACTGTGCTGTCACCTTCCTCACTGGTTCCACTTCCGGCCACTTTGTGAACTTGTCGATTGCAACATACAAGTACTCAAAGCCCCCGACTGCTCGGGGAAAGGGGCCGAGGATGTCGAGCCCCCATACCGAAAATGGCCAGGATAAAGGGATCGTCTGGAGAGCTTGAGCTGGTTGGTGTATCTGCTTGGAATGGAACTGGCACGCTTCACACTTGGTTACTTGTGCAGTTGCATCCTGGAGGGCTGTCGGCCAAAAGAAACCTTGCCGGAATGCTTTGCCGACAAGTGCTCTTGCGCCAATGTGGTGTCCACATATGCCTCCATGTATCTCTGCCAACAGCTTTTGTCCGTCTTCCCGGTGAATACACTTCAATTTCACACCGTTGAGTCTTCTTCTGTACAGTGTCTTGTCGACAAACTGGTACATACTTGACTGCCGGGCTATTCTTTCCGCTTCTTCCTGCTCTTCGGGAAGTTCTCCTGTCTAAAAGGAAACGGACAATCTGCTGTGCCCATGCCGGAGCTTGTGGCTCGACAACAAGGACTAAAGGCAAATTTGCTGCTGCGGGAACATCCGTTTCTACGGCGAGAACCTGCGACTCTGCCAGAGCTTGACGTTCCCCGGCAAGCTTGCCGGAGCAAAACTTGTCGGGATCTTCTGCTTCAATGGAACAAACCCTAGGGCTTGCCGGAGCATATTGCTCCTCAGCGCTCTTGGCGTTGATCTTGGGGACCTTCTTGGCGGCGGCTTCGGGAAGCTCTGCCGGAAAATAGTCACCAGAAATCAACTTCCTCTTCTTGCTCTATCTAGTTGATGGCGTTACGGACGGTTGAGTCAGCTTGAGCACAAAGATCCCTGGTTCCACAGGTAACTTAAGTGCGGCGCACTTTGACAGGCCATCAGCAACGTCGTTCTGAGCTCTTGGAACATGCTCCATCTGTAGGCCGTCAAAGTGCTCTTCTAGCTTTCTCACTTCGTCGACGTAGGCTTCCATCAACGGACTCTGATAGCTCTTGTTCACTTGGCGGACGACAAGCTGCGAGTCACCCTTGACAATGAGCTTCTTGATCCCAAGGGCTGCCGCGATCCTGAGACTGGCAAGCAAGCCTTCATACTCTGCAGTACTGTTTGTTGCTTGCTCCTTGGGGAAGTGCATCTGGACTACGTACTTGAGGTGCTCTCCGGTGGGTGCGACAAGCAGTACGCCAGCGCCGGCGCCTTGCAGCGAAAAGGCACCATCAAAGTACATCAGCCACTCTTTGCTTGCTTCCTTGACGGGGATGCTCGTTTCTGGAATTTCTTCATCTGGTGTTGGCGTCCATTCTGCTATGAATTCTGCCAATGCTCTGCTTTGGATAGTTGAAGTACTCTCAAACTTAAGGCCAAAGCTTGATAGTTCCAGTGCCCACTCAACAATCCTGCCTGTCGCTTCTGGATTCTGTAGTATCCTCTTCAGCGGAAAGCGAGTGACAACTGTGATCTCATGTGCTTGGAAGTAATGGCGCAGCTTTCTCGAGGCCATGAGAAGGTCGAAAAGCAATTTCTGCACGCCAGAGTACCTTGACCTAGCCCCCTGCAGAAGGGAACTGACAAAGTAAACTGGGCGCTGCACCATTTTCTTCTGTATCTCCTCGCGCGTCTGCGCAGATCCTTCCTTGTCGGGACCAGAGCTTGTCGGGGAAGCCCCCTGCTTGTCGCTGGATGTGCCTGCCGTGGTTGCTGGCTCGTCATCTGACTCCCTCTCTGCTACTAACGCAGCACTAACCACTTGATCGGTTGCCGCTATATACAGCAGCAACTTCTCTTGTGGCTTAGGTGCGACAAGTATTGGAGTGGAGGACAGGTATCTCTTCAAGTCTTGCAGCACAGCCTCCGCTTCCGGAGTCCATTTCATTGGACCTGCCTTTTTCAATATTTTGAAAAACGGCAGGGCGCTCTCAGCAGACCTAGAGATAAACCTGCTGAGAGCAGCCACGCAACCGGCAAGTCTTCGTACATCCTTGACGCGCTTTGGTGCTTCAATCTGCTCAATGGCCTTGATCTTGTCGGGATTGGCTTCGATTCCCCGCTGAGACACGAAGAACCCGAGGAGCTTGCCGGAGGGGACTCCAAACACACACTTCTCGGGGTTGAGCTTGAGGTTGATCTTGCGCAGATTTGCAAAGGTCTCGTCTAAATCTTGAATCCGAGGTGCCTTGTCCTTGCTCTTGACCACTATGTCATCCATGTAGGCTTCCACATTTCTGTGTATTTGTGGCTCAAGAGCGACATGGACTACTCTTGCAAATGTTGAGCCAGTATTTTTTAATCCGAAAGGCATCCGTATGAAACAGTACGTGCCACATGGAGTAATGAATGCGGTCTTCTCCTCATCCTCTTCTGCCATGAAGATCTGATGGTATCTTCTGTATGCGTCAAGAAATGAAAGCAAATCACATCCGGCTGTGGAGTCAACAATCTGGTCAATGCGCGGAAAAGGAAATGGGTCTTTGGGACAAGCTTTGTTAACATCGGTAAAATCGATACAAAGTCTCCATTTCCCGTTCGCCTTGCGCACGACTACAGGATTGGCCAACCACGTAGGATGGAGCACTCCTCTGACAAGGCCTGCTGCTTCCAACTTCTTGATCTCTTCTGCAATGAATTCTTGGCGCTCCACTACTTGCTTCCTGACTTTCTGCTTGACGGGCCGCGCATGAGGACAAACGGCAAGGTGGTGCTCAATTACTTTTCCTGGGAACACCGGGGATGTCAGACGGTTGCCACGCAAACACGTCGACATTCGCCCGCAGGAAAGCAATGAGCGCGCTTTCCTATTTAGGGTCGAGAGTGGCACTGATGGTGAAGGTACCACCAGTGCCGTCCTCCTTGGCGGACACCTTCTTCGTCTCTGGCGGAGCTGCCATTGTCTTCTTACACTTGCCGGTGGAGCTCGATGGTGCGTCCTCGACGGCAGCGCAGCACTCCGAAGAGGTGCGCTTGCCGGAGTGGGCATCAGAACTCTTGCCGGACTTGGTCTTCTTCTTCCCCCCGGGAGCTTCAACGGCAGGTGACTTGTGATCTGCTGCGGCTGCCGCTTCCCGGTAGATCTTGTCGGCGCAGATAAGAGCATCCTTCTTGTCGCCAGGAACCGAGATGACGCTTATTGTGCCTGGCATCTTTAGCATGTTGTATGCGTAGTGAGAGGCTGCCATGAACTTGGAGAGTGCTGGACGGCCAAGTATCCCATTGTAAGGCAATGGAAAATCGGCAACGTCAAAAGTGACCCTCTCAGTCCTGAAGTTCAGCTCGCTTCCAAATGTTACTGGCAACGTGACCTTCCCCTTCGGCTTGCTTCTTCCCGGGTTGATTCCTTGGAATGTGCCGGTCTCTTCAAGCTCGCTGTCAGGGATCTGGAGTTTCTGGAGTACAGCGGAGGAGATCAGGTTCAAGCCGGCCCCGCCGTCAACTAGCATCTTAGTGACCTTGAGGTTGCGGATGGTTGGTGAAACCAACATCGGCAAGCACCCGACCGTAGTTGTGCGATCAGGGTGGTCCTCAATGTCAAAGATGATAGGCGTGCTGGACCATTTCAGAAGCTTGCGTGACTCGACAGGTGGTTCCGCCGCATTGACTTCCCGCACCCACTGCTTGAGTTGGCAGTGTGAAGTATGCAGAGAAGCACCGCCGTCAACGCACAAGACCTCCGTGGCTTTCTGGAACTCCTGCTCACTGGTCTCGACATCATCCATGTCTTCATCGTCGTCGTCATCTTCATCCTTGTCGCGGCCGCGGGGAGGTCTATCTCCTTGCCGCTACTTGGCCTTGCCGCGGCGTCCTCCCCGGCCGGCGCGCTTCTTGCCAGATTCTCCAGCGCCTCCTTGGGCCCTCTCCTTGTCTCGTCGCTCGTACTCAGCCTTTTGTTGCTGGACAAGCTGCTCGACCTTCTTGCAGCTCTGGAGGTCATGGCCCTTGGTGCGGTGGATCTTGCAGTACTGCTTGTCGGTGTCGTCCTGCTTGTCGGCGACCGCCACAGCCTGGCAGTTGGTGCATGCGGCAATCTCCTTGCCGGAGCTACCAACTTTGGCTTTCTTGGCGCCACCTTCGTTGCCGGACTGCTCAACGACTAGCACATCTTTGTTTTTCTTCTTCCTGTTCCGCCGCCGGTTTTTCTTTGCCGGGGCAGCATCCTCGCTGTCAGATCCTCCTGCTCCTGCATTCTCTCCGGGGAGTTCCCTTCCTTCCTCAGCACGTGCACACTTGTCGGCCAGGGCATACAGCTCACTGACGTCTCTGATCTTGCACATCGCCATCTCGTCCCGCATCCTGCGGTTACGCACGTTCTGATGGAACGCACTGATGACTGCGGCAGGGTGGACATCTGGGATGTTGTGCTGTACATGGCTGAATCTCTGAATGTACTTGCGCAGGGGCTCTCCTTCCTTCTGGGCGAGCAAATGAAGGTCACTCTCTTGGCCATGAGGTTTGTGGCCGCCTATAAAGGCGCCGACAAAATGATGGCATAGGTCTGCCCAGGAGGATATGGAGTTGTCCGGCAAGTGCATGAGCCAGGACCTGACGTTGGGCTTGAGCACCAGCGGGAAGTAGTTGGCAAGGATCTTGTCGTCCCGCCCCCCGGCAGCCTGCACCGCGATGGTGTAGATGTTGAGGAACTCTGACAGATGCGACTTGCCGTCGTACTTCTCTGGTACGTCTGGCTTGAAATTCTTCATGCTGGCCCACTGGACTTGCCGCAGCTCACGAGTGAACGCAGGGCAACCTACAGCGTACGGCAAGTCGCCTGGTTCCCCTGGCGCATGCATGTCGACAGAGGGCCCAGCGCGCTGGTCTGATTGACGTCGCGCTTCTCTTTGGCGCTCGATGCGAGTACGAGCGTCTTCTTGCTGTCGTTCGTGAAGAACTTGGCGCTGATCGCGACGAGCTCGTGGATCTGATGACGCGGTGGAGTCGCTGTCGAGGTGAATCCGGCGAGTCGGCGATCTTGGCCTTTGGGGCGGAGAGTGCACAGTAGTTGCACCCCCACCGGTCTTGTCGCCACCGGCTCGTGCCTGGCTGACTTGCCGCGGCTGCGACGTGCTCGGCTGCTGTTGAGTGTCGCTGTTGGCGAAGCCGATGAGACTCTGGATGGCGGCCCTCCAGTCGTCGATCTTGTCTGCCGTCGGAGGGTAGTCCAGGAGCAGTTGAGCTCGTGCCAAAGCTTCTGCTACAGTGGCGGGTGGCGGTGGCGAACGGTGCGAGGAGCGGGATATGCTCGGACTTCTAACTATATTGGAAGGAGCAGTATCCCATCCAGGCGACCGTGTCTCGCTCGCGCCAGCAGGTTGGCGTGCATGGCGGTCTTGAGCACTCCGAGATCCACCAGCTCGATCTTGGTCCAGCAAACGCATGGTACTGTGAGCACCATGACGCTGCCGGTCCCGTGCCTCATGAGATGGGCGCGGTGCATGTACGGACGCCGAGGTCTTGGAGTGCGCCTGGTCGTTGTGGGAGCCGGCTACGCCACCGATGGGCAGCGCAGCCTTGTCCTTGGACCTGGCAGCACCGTGAGCTCCCTCGTCGACGCCCGTTCTTCCGCCGGCGTCCGCCCCATCAGCCGTTTGCTCCGGTGGTAGCGGGGCGGACGGAACAGCCGCCTTCGAAGCCTTCTTCTTCGGCGGCATGTCGATGAAGATGATGAAGATCTAGCTCGCGTGAATGCCGGATCTGGTTCACACAACCTCGACGCCCCCCTACCTGGCGCGCCAAAGATGTCGGGGGACTGATCCACGAACACCTATGGGACCGGCGGGCCGAGTCCCTTTTGGTTCGGCGGGGGCGGAGGTCGCACGAAGAGTAGATCGAGGCAAAACACACGAGTAGTTTACCCAGGTTCGGGCCACACGGATGCGTAAAACCCTACTCCTTCTTTGTGGTTTGTATTGAGTTCTTGCTCGGGAGCGCGGAGTGCTATAGTACACACCAGCAGCTAACGAGACCGAGCATGAGTGTTCTGTCCCCCCCCCCCACGTTGCGCACGGGCCTCCTTTTATATGCTCAAGGGGTCACCGACAAGTGGCAACGGAGACAAAGGGTAAAAATGGAAAGGTGCTGCGGTTGGTACAGCTACCTGCTACAGTGTATCATACCTAACCCTGACGGCAGGGGACAAGGGCATTAAATGCCCGTCTGCGTCGCCTAAATAGTGCAAAAGGGACCGTCAGGGACGCCACCGCTCGCCACGATGGCGATCTTGTCAGTGCCGCTTACCACCGCGCACCGCAGGCTGCACAGCCTCTCGCCACGTACGCCTGGAAGGGTCCCAGAGTGACACGTTGGTGGATGTGCTGGAGCGCGGGCAGAGTGGTGGCTTGCCGCGGCAAGCGCCTTGCCGCGGCAAGCGCCTTGCCGCGGTTGTTGTCTTGTCGCGCCCGGGAGCTTGTCGCTCACCGGGCCTTGCCGGGACGCGTGGCGCATCGCGGCAAGCTCCTTGAGATGCCTTGGTTGGCCTTCCTGGCAAGCTCCTCTTGCCGGGGTCTTGAGGTGCCTTGGTTGGCCTTCCCGGCAAGCTCCTCTTGCCGGGGTCTTGAGGTGCCTTGGTTTGGATACTTTGTCCTTGAATGGCTCCAAAAGAACCACGGAGGACCTTGGCGGTCACCCGGCAAGCCTTGCCGCGGGATGCTGCGACTGCCCGTGCACAAGTTCGGGATACTAGGGTACCCCTACTCTAGTACACCGACAGGAACGAAGATGCAATAAAATATGATATGCATGAATGACCTATGTATAACATTCCAAATTGAAAATTTGGGATGTTACAATACGGGATTGAAGGGGAACCAATATATCTTAATGCTATGGTTGAGTTTTACCTTAATGAAGGTTAGTAGTTGCGGATGCTTGCTAATAGTTCCAATCATAAGTGCATAGAATTCCAAGTCAGGGATGACATGCTAGCAGTGGCCTCTCCCACATAAAACTTGCTATCGGTCTAGTAAAGTAGTCAATTGCTTAGGGACAATTTGGCAACTCCTACCACCACTTTTCCACACTCGCTATACTAACTTTATTGTTTCTTTATCTAAACAGCCCCTACTTTTTATTTACGCTCTCTTTATTATCTTGCAAACCTTTCCAAGAACACCTATGAGGGAGTCCTGGATTAGGGGGTGTTCGGGTAGCCGGACTATACCTTCGGCCGGACTCCTGGACTATGAAGATACAAGATTGAAGACTTCGTCCCGTGTCCGGATGGGACTTTCCTTGGCGTGGAAGGCAAGCGTGGCGATGCGGATATTCAAGATCTCCCACCATTGTAACCGACTCTGTGTAACCCTAACCCCATCCGGTGTCTATATAAACCAGAGGGTTGTAGTCCGTAGGCAATCAACTCCATACACAACAATCATACCATAGGCTAGCTTCTAGGGTTTAGCCTCCTTGATCTCGTGGTAGATCTACTCTTGTACTACCCATATCATCAATAGTAATCAAGCAGGAGTAGGGTATTACCTCCATCGAGAGGGCCCGAACCTGGGTAAAACAAAGTGTCCCCTGTCTCCTGTTACCATCCGGCCTAGAAGCACAGTTCGGGACCCCCTACCCGAGATCCGCCGGTTTTGACACCGACATTGGTGCTTTCATTGAGAGTTCCTCTGTGCCGTCACAATCAGGAAGGATGCCTTCTCCCGTCTTTAGAGACGGCGCCGTTGCTAAGGGAGCCTTGGCTATCGGCCAAACCCTCCGGCTAGGTGGTTTCCTCATGACCGCCTGTTCGGCTGTTGCACCGACGGTGACCTCTCGGGTCATCAAAAGCAACCTACACGTCAGCTCGGAGCTCGTCGAGCAGCTAGATCCAATGGAGCTCTCTTCCGTAAACGAGCTCTTGGATCGCATCGCCGCCCTGGGGGTCGCTACGGATTATGACCAGGTTGGGCTTAAACCCGATCTAAGAGAAATTAACTCTCCCCAAGTCACCCACCACGTTGCCGTGGTAGAGGCGCAGTGCGGCGACCCTTCATCTATTCTAAGGACTAGCTACATCCGAATTCCCGACTCCTCCAAGCCGGATACCCGCGGAGAGGAGGATGTAACTCAAGACCTGAGCTTAGGATCAGGCAACGGACTAGATTCTTTGGACAACATCCAAGAATCCAAACTTCAGAGTTCGGAAACTCTTCGGCCTCCGAATCTTGGATTGGGTTAGGTTTCAGATTCAATGACACCCGCCCACCCGAACATAAGCGATCTCTCCCGAATCAGGCAGAGGCCCGAGGAAACAGTACATCATTACTGGGCCAGATTCCTCCTGGTTATGAACAGGATAAAGGATTGCCGCGAGGGAGACGCAATCTCTATTTTCTGCAGTAATTGCACGGACGAGGGAATCGTTAACGCCGTAAGTCGTCGTGATATCACACCTTCGCTGACTTGGCGTCCATAGTACAAAAATACCGTGCGATGGAAAGTGCCTGGAAAACTGAAATAAAATTTTGGGATAATCCGGCCTTGAATAGTAATCCCGTCCGAACTAATAGGGTGCATCATCATAGGACACCCGGGATAAACACCAAAAAGCCAAAACCCTCTACAGGGCATGGAACCGTAGTGGAAAGGTGGCTTGATGGACCCTGTAGAATTCACAGTACAGAGGATGCCACACCAACTCACAGCCTTAGAGCATGTTGGATACTCCGGCAGGTGGCCAAAATTGGCGAGGACCTCTTAATTTTGGAGGCCGCAGAAAGCCAGCCCGAGGACACCACTACCATTCTCACAGTATTCGAGACTTTCGCATCAAATAATAGGCGAAAAAGAACACTCCGCAGCCTCACCGAAGTCTATCAAGTTGCAACAATAAATCCATGGAGCGACACAGCTATTACCTTCAACGCAAGTGATGAACCTAGATTCCGAACAGCCCGAGCACCAGCCGCATTGGTCCTCAGTCCCATAGTGGACGGCTTTCGCCTCACCAAGGTGCTCATGGATGGAGGCAGCGGACTGAACCTCATTTATGAGGAAACCCTTCAAAAATGGAAATAGACTGGAACCTCATCGAGCGAAGTAGCACAACCTTTAGAGGAATAATCCCCAGTCAGGAAGCGCGCTACACAGGAAAAATCACACTAGATGTGGTGTTCGGCATGCCGGATAATTACAGGTCCGAAGAAGTCACGTTTCAGGTGGCCCCGTTTAAGAGCGGACATCACGCTTTACTAGGGCGGGAAGCATTCACAATCTTCCAAGCAATACCCCATTATGGGTACATGAAGCTTAAGATGCCCGGGCCGAATGGAATTATCACTCTAGCTAGTGATCCAGACATAGCACTCGGCGCCGAAAACAAGACAGCCGCATTAGCCCTTGAGGCACTATCCGAAGCCTTAGCGGCCGAGGAACTGACTGCGTTGTGCTCCACGGTTAACAGGGATGATGTGATACTCGATAAGAGATCCAAATCCACATCCTTCAAGCCAGCTGACGAAATAGTCAAATTCCAGGTCCATCCAACGGACCCCAATAAAACAGCTTCCATCGGGGCACGACTGAACCCTAATGTAAACGCCGCACTGCGAGAGTTCCTACGAGAGAACTGGGACATTTTCGCCTGGCACCCTTCAGACATGCCAGGGATCCCACGCAAGCTGGCAGAACACAGCTTAAATATCCTAAAGGGATTCAAACCTGTCAAACAAGCCCTTCGGCGTTTTTCCGAACCCAAGAGACAGGCTATGGGAGAGGAGCTAGCCAAGCTATTGGAGGCCGGATTCATTAGAGACATAAAACATCCGGACTAGCTAGAAAACTTGGTGATGGTACCAAAGAAGGACAAATCCTGGCGCCTGTGTGTTGATTTTAAAGACCTTAACAAGGCTTGCCCAAAGGATCCCTTCCCCCTCCCACGTATTGATCAAATTATCGATGCCACCGCAGGACACGACTCGTTGTGTTTCCTCGACGCATACTCCGGTTACCATCAAATCAAGATGGCAGAATCAGACCAAGCTGCAACAGCATTCAGCACACCATACGGCCCATTCTGCTTCAACACAATGCCCTTCGGGCTGAAAAACGCTGGCGCAACATATCAGCGCATGATCCAGACATGTCTGGCAAATCAGATCGGCAAAAAGTGGAGGCGTACGTGGATGATGTGGTCATCAAATCAAGACATGTCGAATCTCTAATAGACGAGTTGAGGCTTACTTTCGATAACCTCCGAAAATACGACATCAAGCTCAACCCGGAAAAATGCGTCTTCGGCGTTCCAGCTGGAAAGCTCTTGGGCTTCATTGTATCCGGTAGAGGAATTGAAGCTAATCCAGCCAAGATCCGAGATTTGTCACAATTGGATATCCCAAAGGACCTCAAACAAATACAAAAATTAACTGGATGCGTGGCGGCTTTAAGCCGCTTCATCTCCCGCTTGGGAGAAAAGGCACTACCCCTCTATCGCCTACTTCGGCACACCAAACACTTTGAGTGGACGGAGGCCGCCACGGCTGGACTTGATGAAATAAAAGCCATATTGGCAACAAACCCAGTCCTGGCCGCGCCGAACACCGGCGAACCAATGTTATTGTACATTGTAGCAACACATCAAGTTGTCAGCGCAGTGCTCGTTGTCGAGCGGGAAACGGACGGACACAAATTCCCCCTTCAAAGGCCAACCTACTACGTATCCACTGTCCTCACTCCATGCAAATCACGGTACCCGCATTATCAAAAGATTGCATACGCGGTAGTCATGGCACCCCAGAAGCTACGACACTACTTTCAAGAGTGTTCCATAACAGTAGCCTCGGAAGTACCACTCAACGATATTATCAACAACCGCGACACAACGGGCCGGATTGCAAAATGGGCCATCGAGCTTCTCCCGTTCGATATAACCTATAAGCCACGGCGAGCTATTAAATCGCAAGTTTTGGCCGACTTCGTCGAAGAATGGACGGAGGCCGAGCTCCCTAAAGAGTACGGCACATATTCAAACTGGATTATGCATTTCGACGGCTCCAAAATGTTGGCCGGACTGGGGGCTGGCGTCATCCTGACGTCCCCCACAGGAGACACGGTCCAATATGTGCTCCAGATCATGTACATGGATTCCAACAATGCAGCCGAATATGAGGCCCTCCTACATGGTCTCCGGATAGCAGTATCCATGGGTATCCAGCGCCTAGAGGTACACGGGGATTCAAACCTCGCGATATCCCAATAAATGGAGACTTCAACGCCAAGGACCCAAAAATGGCAGCTTACCGCAACGCCGTCCTAAAAATGTCAGCTCGGTTCGAAGGGCTGGAGTTTCACCATATAGCCCGAGAAAACAATCGAGCAGCGGACGTCTTGGCACGCATCGGAGCAAAACGCGATGCATTCCCCCCAACATCTTTTTGGAAAGATTGTTCAAGCCATCCGTAGCATGGGAGGGGGAACCCGCAAATAACAGCCCGAACCCAGCCGCACCACTCGACGCCGAACAATCTGACACAATCGGAGGCTTTGCCAATGAAATTACACCTTCAGCCCACGTAATAATGGCGGTCATCGCCCCGTGGACAGAACCATTCCTAGCTTACCTTACTAGGCAGGAACTCCCGGAGGACCAAAACGAGGCCCGCTACATAGTGCGCCGATCTAAAGCCTATAGAGTCCATGAGGGAGAGCTTTATAAGAAAAGCACTACCGGAGTCCTTCAAAGGTGCATCTCCGGAGAGGAAGCAGAACCTTTTGGCTGAAATTCATGCCGGACTAGGTGGTCACCACGCCGCGGCTCGGTCCCTTGTTAGCAAGGCTTTTCGTACAGGCTTTTATTGGCCGACGGCCCGGGCAGACGCTCAGGACTTAGTCCAAGATGCGCTGGTTGCCAACTTTTTGCCAACCAAAGCCATATGCCACCCACTGCACTCCAAACTATACCCATCACCTGGCCTTTCGCGGTCTGGGGCCTTGACATGGTCGGACCCCTTAAAGGTGGGACCGATAGGAAAAAAATACTTACTAGTCATGGTGGATAAATTCACCAAATGGATAGAAGCCAAGCCTGTTAAAACGGCCGAATCCGGACCTGTGATAGACTTCATATCCGGGGTTGTACACCGTTATGGCGTCCCCCACAGCATCATAACCGATAACGGTACAAACTTTACCGCCGACAAGGTAAAACTCTGGTGCAAAAACATGGGCATCAAGCTTGATTATGCTTCCGTCTATCACCCACAAACCAACGGCCAGGTCGAACGTGCAAATGGTCTTATCATGAGCGGCATTAAACCCAGACTGGTGCGGTCCCTCAAGGAATCTAACACGCACTGGGTAGAGGAGCTCGACTCCGTGCTATGGGGGCTGCGGACCACGCCAAATCGCACCACCGGATATACACCATTTTTTATGGTGTACGGCGCAGAGGCAGTTCTGCCCTGCGACATAATTCATGACTCACCTAGAGTGCGCATGTACGAAGAAAGAGAAGCCGAGCTCGATCAGCAGGACAATTTGGACGCCCTGGAGGAGGAGCGTGACGTGGCAAAAGACCATTCCGCATTTTATCAAGAGCAGGCCCGAAGATATCAAAGCAGAGAAGTACGGGCCAAAAATTACAATGTTGGCAAACTAGTTCTATGTCTGCCGGATAAGAAAAAGGACAAACTCAAGCCCAAGTGGGAAGGTCCATTCATAATCGACCAAGTCCTGACTGGCGGGGCGTACCGCCTGTGAGATGCGTCGGATAACCGACTCGAGCCGAACCCGTGGAACGCCACCCGTCTCCGAAGATTCTATGCCTAGCGCCGGACTCTGTGTTCGTCTCCTTCCTTTGTCCATTTTTTGCATTTTTTTTGTCTTACATTTCTCTCCTTCCCCTCTTTTCTTTTATAGCCCTTAAAGGCTCATCTAGTGACGCGCTAGTCGCGCTCATTAAACCTGGGGGCTTCTTTAACAGAAGCTTATTTATACGGGCTTCATGCCCAACACATGCGTCAAACTTCCGCATGTACCTTTTTCTTCACCATTATATGCATCGATATGACTTAAGTTTTGGCCAAGCTAGGTTGCCTGGCTCCTGTGCTTACCCCTACGTTCCCGATTGTTCGGCTAGGTGGTAAAGGGAGCACCTCTGCGATTGTTACTGCCGGGTCAGCCGGATGTGTACCTCAGACTGGGTGAAGCCGAAAGCTAGCGTTCTTAAGGGAATATTTGGTCGGTGAGATAAAAGATGATCTTTTTACTAATTTTATGCGCCCCCAGATGCTTTTTCTGCATCTTTTTACACAGTCCGGACATGCACTTTAGGGCATGCCTCCCAGCGAAAGGAACCCCTAACAGAACTATTCGCTCTGGAAGATGTTTCTTACTAACCATGTAATATAACATAACTAGTTGGGCACTTGTCTGATAAAGCACTAATGACCCCTACGCTTGGTCTCCACGCATACCACGGTTCTTATATAACCGCTCTGGTATTCGGACACACTCCGGACCGTCAGGTCCCGAGGTTGAAGCGAAACGGTCGGTAACGACAAACGATCTACAATCCGGCCAGAAGGCATTATACATGTCAATTCAAAATTACATAGTCATTTTGACTGATTGTATTCCTCTTCTATACCATCTAACAGGCTGTCTAATTTACAGTCCTGCTGGGAATACTTCGTGGCCAACTCTACTTGGCCGTATACTAAGCTCACAGGGATCTCCTTCCCGTCAGGCCCCACTGGTCTGACCTCGGCCATGTGGTTCAGGTCAGACTTCGTAAAACGGGTCTTCACCATGGCCCAGGCTTCCCTAGCGCCTTGTCGACAGGCCGATATCTTCCACAACTGGAAGCGCCGCCGAGCTCCCTTCAGCTTCTCCGCAAGCTCTCCAAGGCCCTCGGGCACGGAGTGGGCAGGCCATAAGGCTTGGGCAACACCTCGCATCACCTGCCGAATTCGCTCGTGCAGTTGCGTGAGTTCGGGAAGAAGGTCACCCGTAGAACCGGGCATCTCCTCTTCAGGAAGACCTGTGAGCATACCTACAGACATTACTCTGTTAGTCGACTTCCTCGCTGAACTCTTTTTTCAAAGTTCGTTCAAGCACTTACTAAAAATGTCGCGTCGAAGCCGCTGATTCTCCTTCGTGGAGTCCGACAGCTGGCCACGAACATCTTTAAGTTCGACGTCCAGCTTGGTGTTGGCATCCTGAAGATCATTCTTCTCTCGCCTCACCCTTGTCAACATACTCTCACCGGCCTTTAGCTGGCGTAAGAGTTGTTGCTTGTCCGGATCGAGTCCGGCGCCATCTGCAATACGATTTGTCAAATTTGCACCCACACCGCACAATACTAATCTTTCGAAGTGTATCTTACCTGAGGGGATCTCTTTGGGCTCCTTGTTGCGGTTAGTGCGGCCTCTAGTTGGGCCTTGCACTTTTCCAGCTCCTGGGACAGTACAGTATTCTTCTCTGTAAGAGCCTGCATATTAAATGATCCTTAAATCAGTTGCTCTAACTATTTCAAGTCTCGGGGGCTACTGGTATATATATATTTGACCAAAATTTTCTTACCCGTATGTCTTTTACATACTGCTCCATGGCTCTGGCTAAACCATTTTGAGCGGCACGGAGGTACGCATCTCCCGAATTAAAGGCATCTAAAGCCTCTTGGGAGAAACAAGCGTCGCGTAGAACTGTCCGGCGACGCCTGTGGTTCATGGCACTCTCCACTTCCGAATTTGTGGCAGACAGCCTGTCCTCATCCTCTGTCGGAGGAGCGTCCGGTACGCGCCTTGTGCTCGCCTCTGCTTCCTGGCCAGCCATTGGAGCCTGGCTGGTGGAGGCGCGATTGGCAGCCTCTCCGGATGTAGTCCGGCGAGGTCTCTTCCTTCTGAAGATAGCACGAACGTTAATATGCCCTGACAGAATAACACCAGGGAAACAGAGGGTGCGCTATACCTTTGCGCCGGCATCTCAGTCCGGACTTCATTCCTTTTTGCCCCATGGGGCCCTGCGGCCCCTCGTTGGCTAGCCGCCGCAGGTTCGGCCTCCTGCCTCGGAAAACTCCCCTACAAAACACGGTTGTCGTCAGAAACACCGGAATACGCGAGAGTGCAATCTCTCTCAAGGGAATGAGACTCCGGTTTCTGTCACCTGGGAGGCCGGAATTAACCCTGGGTAATCAGCCATGATGGCTACCAAGGTATTGTCCTTGCTTAGCTGATGGAACACCCCGTCGATAAGATCCACCGATATGTCCGGATCCTCTTTGGAGTCCGGATTGAGGGACCGTTCTGGGTCCTCGGGCTGTGGAGGGCGGCTGCTTATGTCCTTTACCTCCTGTCATAGTTCCTGCATTGAAGTCGTTAGACTACCTATCTAACCATGGGAGTATAAAACAAACGGGCAAGTGCAATTGTTCACTTACCCAACTTGGAGGATTGTACATACTGAATCCGGCCTGCGGATTGACGCGGAGGAATTCCTCCATTTCTCCCTTATACAAAGAGGATAAGATCTTTATTAAGGCGGCGGCTGAGTCCGGCCCCTTACGACCGTAACGTGTGGTGTCATCCTCCCCGTTGAAATCCCACATGGGGTGGCCTCTATATTGAAGCAGCTGCACCCCCCGCATAATGCATGCGGCCATGACTCCAATCATGGTTAGTCCGGAATGAGCCAACAGTCTTATCCGGCCCATCAGGTAAAGGACGTCTCTGTCACTTTCTCTCTGAGAGCTCCGCGGACGCCAGCTCAAGCGTTTCTTCAATGGAGCACTGTTGAACTCAGGGAGACCGACCCGGATAGGGTCCGGTAGCGGGACGTCATCTATGTAAAACCATTCCGAAGGCCAGTCCTCGGATGCCTTCTTTGGGGTTCCGGATAGGTATCCGGTCCCGGCGATGCGCCATACTTCGGCTCCGCCCACTTGATATATAGACCCCTTTTCAGAACGGGGCACCAGGCAGAATAACCTCTTCCACAGCGCGAAATGAGCATCAACGCCTAAAAATAGCTCGTAGAGGGCGACGAAACCCGCAATATGCAATACGGAGGCGGGCATGAGATTGTGCAGCTGGAGGCCGTAGAACTCCAGAAGCCCGCGGAGAAATGGGTGAATTGGAAATCCCAGTCCCCTTATTAGGTAGGGGACGAGGCACACCCGCTCCCCTTTAGAAGGATTGGGGGTGTTCTCCGCTTGTTTTCCGCCATTATAGGTGGCGATACCGGCTCGGACCGGGACCATGCATGCCTGAGGGAGGAATCCCTGGGCCTGAAGTGACGCTAACTTGCTATGCGGGATGGTGCAACTCTCCCAGTCCCCGGGTTTGGGACCGGAGGGGCGAGGGGAGGAGCTGCGACGGATGGTCATGGTTGAATGGACCTTTGCTGGAAGCACTCTGATGATAACTCGCGGAAAGGAGAAGATGTGGTTTGGACATAAATCCCCATCCTGTTAAATAGGCGGCTCGTTTATATGGCTAGGGGTGTGGATGTAAAAACGCCCCGGCTTTTCGCATTTGTTTGAACACGTGGAAGACGGCCATTATTGGGCATGGAAGCCGAGGAGGACTACATTACAAAAATCGGACATTATTCCTACAGGTACACAAGATTTGGAGAGGAACCCGCCTTGCAATGCCGAACAATCTGCGCGCCGGACTCATCGTCATTGAAGCCTGGTTCGGGGGCTACTGAGGGAGTCCTGGATTAGGGGGTGTTCGGGTAGCCGGACTATACCTTCGGCCAGACTCCTAGACTATGAAGATACAAGATTGAAGACTTCGTCCCGTGTCTGGATGGGACTTTCCTTGGCATGGAAGGCAAGCTTGGCGATGCAGATATTCAAGATCTCCCACCATTGTAACCGACTCTGTGTAACCCTAACCCTATCCGATGTCTATATAAACCGGAGGGTTGTAGTCCATAGGCAATCAACTCCATACACAACAATCATACCATAGGCTAGCTTCTAGGGTTTAGCCTCCTTGATCTCGTGGTAGATCTACTCTTGTACTACCCATATCATCAATATTAATCAAGCAGGAGTAGGGTATTACCTCCATCGAGAGGGCCCGAACCTGGGTAAAACAAAGTGTCCCCTGTCTCCTGTTACCATCCAGCCTAGACGCACAGTTCGGGACTCCCTACCAGAGATCCGCCGGTTTTGACACCGACAACCTACAAAGTACTTCTAGTTTTATAATTGTTCTAGGTAAAGCAAATGTTAAGCATGCGTAGAGTTGTATCGGTGGTCGATAGAACTTGAGGGAATATTTGTTCTACCTTTAGCTCCTCGTTGGGTGTGAATATTCTTGTGTGTGCTTGTTTGCTCACTAAGTAATTTTTATTTGCTGTACTAGGTTATTCTCTATCTTTGGTTATGGATATGGAGCCCGAAATACCAAAAAAATTAGGTGTACATGCTATTCATGGAGATGGGGAACCTCCTAAAACCCTCAATGCTCATTGTGTGAAAGAGATTATGTACTACTTTGATAATCCTGAGAAAACCTCATTCAATTATGTTATGGGAGACCTGTTGGATCAACATGAATACTTTAGGGATTATCGCTTGACTCAAAAAGGGAAACTATTATGGGATCAAATTCATATGTTGCATTGGTATGCTCGGGAACTATGCTTGAGATATGATTATACTTGTTGTTCTAGGATGAAGGCTCCACACCTTCCCTTTTCATGCAAATTTAATGATGATAAAACCTTGGCTTCTTATGCTAATGGTATATATGATTACTATGATGTGGAACAAATATAAGAATTTGTTGCTTTTATGGGTTCTTATGAAATTGAATCTTTGTTTAAAGAGTGTGAAAATTTTGATGATTCAGTTTATAGACCTGAAAATTTAGCTATCCTTAAACATTGCTATGAGAATTATGAATTCAATTCCGATATTGATGATTTTATTGAGAGGGT
Organism: Triticum urartu; assembly: GCF_003073215.2. NCBI lineage: Eukaryota > Viridiplantae > Streptophyta > Magnoliopsida > Poales > Poaceae > Triticum > Triticum urartu. Next base: position 421,077,226 of record NC_053022.1, on the reverse strand, counting down.
CTCCGCTGTCCAAGAAGAGACTAATATTTTGCAGGAGTCTATGGAAGAAGTTAATGAAACTATGAGCTCATTGGATGAAAAAATGAGGAGGAGAGCGAAGAACAAAAGGAGGAAGAGCGGATTGATCACCCGTGCCCACCTTCTAATGAGAGTAACTCTTCAACTCATACATTGTTTAATTTCCCTTCATGCTTACCGAAGGATGATTGCTATGATGACTGTTATGATCCCGTTGATTCTCTTGAAATATCCCTTTTTGATGATGCTTGTTATGCTTGTGGCCAAGATGCCAATATGAATTATGCTTATGGAGATGAACTTGCTATAGTTCCTTATGTTAAACATGAAATTGTTGCTATTGCACCCACGCATGATAGTCCTATTATCTTTTTGAATTCTCCCGACTACACTATATCGGAGAAGTTTGCCCTTATTAAGGATTATATTGATGGGTTGCCTTTTACCGTTGCACATGATGATTTTGATAAATATAATATGCATGTGCTTGCTTCTCCTACTTGCAATTATTATGAGAGAGGAACTATATCTCCACCTCTTTATGTTTCCAGTATGATAAAATTGCAAGAAACTGTTTATAATATGCATTGGCCTTTACTTTGTGTGCATGAATTGTTCTTTTATGACATGAAGATGCATAGGAAGAGAGTTAGGCTTCGTCATTACATGATATATGTTACTTTGTGCTCACTACTAAATCACAAATCATTGTTAATTAAAATTGGCTTTGATATACCTTGGGATCCGGGTGGATCCATTACTTGAGCACTATATGCCTAGCTTAATGGCTTTAAAGAAAGTGCTGACAGGGAGACAACTCGGAAGTTTTAGAGAGTCATTTATTTCTGTTGTTTGCTTTTATAAGGTTTAAAAATAAAAATAATGTGCCAAGGTTTTCCTTTAGGATGTTTTAGATGCATGTTGGTTTGTACTGTGCAGGACAGAAACTTTGGCTGTAGTGAGAGATTTTACATTTTTTACTGGAACATAAAACGGTTCTGAAACCTTTTGCACTATATTAATATACAAATTTTTTATTTTTCCTAATTTTGGTAGAAGTTTTGAAGTACCAGAGGTCTGGTGAATGTTCAGATTATTACAGACTATTCTGTTTTAGACAGATTCTGTTTTTGATGCATAGTTTGCTTGTTTTGATGAAACTATCAATTTATATCAGTGGATTAAGCCATGGAAAATTTATATTACAGTAGATATAATGCAAAAAAATATGAATTGGTTTGCAACAGTAATTAGAGTAGTGATTTGCTTTATTATACTAAGGGATCTTACCGAGCTTTCTATTGAGTTTTGTGTGGATGAAGTGTTCGAAGATTGAGGAGGTCTCGATGTGAGTAGAAGGAGGAGAGGCAAGAGATCAAGATTGGGGATTCACAAGGCACCCCAAGTAAATATTCAAGGAGACTCAAGTGTCTAAGCTTGGGATGCCCCGGAAGGCATCCCATCTTTCTTCAACAAGTATCGGTATGTTTTCGGATTTGTTTCGTTCATGCGATATGTGCAATCTTGCAGCGTCTTTTGCATTTAGTTTTCACTTTTATTAGATGCACCATGCTGGTATGAGATAGTCCATGGTTGATTTATAGAATTCTCTTTGCACTTCACTTATATCTTTTGAGTATAGCTTTATAGAATGCTTCATGTGCTTCCCTTATATCATTTGAAGTTTGGATTGCCTGTTTCTCTTCACATAGAAAACCACCATTTGTAGAATGCTCTTTTGCTTCACTTATATTTGTTAGAGCGTGGGCATATCTTTTGTAGAAATAATTAAACTCTCTTGCTTCACTTATATCCATTTAGAGAGATGACAGGAATTGGTCATTCACATGGTTAGTCATAAAATCCTACATAAAACTTGTAGATCACTCAATATGATATGTTTGATTCCTTGCAATAGTTTTGTGATATAAAGGTAGTGATATTAGAGTCATGCTAGTTGAGTAATTGTGAAATAGAGAAATACTTGTGTTGAGGTTTGCAAGTCCCGTAGCATGCACGTATGGTGAACCGTTATGTAACGAAGTTGGAGCATGCGGTATTTATTGATTGTCTTCCTTATGAGTGGAGGTCGGGGATGAGCGATGGTCTTTTCCTACCAATCTATCCCCCTAGGGGCATGCGTAGTAGTACTTTTCTTCAAGGGCTAATAAAATTATGCAATAAGTATATGAGTTCTTTATGACTAATGTGAGTCCATGGATTATACGCACTCTCACCCTTCCATCATTGCTAGCCTCTTCGGTACCGTGCATTGCCCTTTCTCACCTCGAGAGTTGGTGCAAACTTCACCGGTGCATCCAAACCCCATGATACGATACGCTCTATCACACATAAACCTCCTTATATCTTCCTCAAAACAACCACCATACCTACCTATCATGGCATTTCCATAGCCATTCCGAGATATATTGCCATGCAACTTCCATCATCATCATATACATGACTTGAGCATTTATTGTCATATTGCTTTGCATGATCATAAGATAGCTAGCATGATGTTTTCATGGCTTGTCCGTTCTTTGATGTCATTGTTACGCTAGATCATTGCACATCCCGGAACACCATCGGAGGCATTCATATAGAGTCATATCTTTGTTCTAGATATTGAGCTGTAATATTGAGTTGTAAGTAAATAAAAGTGTGATGATCATCATTATTATAGCATTGTCCCAGTGAGGAAAGGATGATGGAGAATATGATTCCCCCACAAGTCTGGATGAGACTCCGGACGAAAAAATATATAAAAAAGGAGAAAGGCCAAAAAATAAGAAGAAGGCCCAAAAAAAGAAGAAGAGAGAAAAAGAGAGAAGGGACAGTGTTACTATCCTTTTACCACACTTGTGCTTCAGAGTAGCACCATGTTCTTCACATAGAGAGTCTCTTGAGTTATCAATTTTATATACTTGTGGGAATTTTCATTATAGAACTTGGCTTGTATATTCCGATGATGGGCTTCCTCAAATGCCCGAGGTCTTCATGAGTAAGCAAGTTGGATGCACACCCACTTAGTTTCCAGTTTGAGCTTTCATACACTTATAGCTCTTAGTTCATCCGTTGCATGGCAATCCCTACTCCTCACATTGACATCAATTGATGGGCATCTCCGTAGCCCGTTGATTAGCCGTGTCGATGTGAGACTTTCTCCTTTTTGTCTTCTCCACACAACCTCCATCATCATATTCTATTCCACCCATAGTGCTATGTCCATGGCTTTGCGCTCATGTATTACGTGAGGCTTGAAAAGGCTGAAGCGCGTTAAAAAGTATGAACCAATTGCTCGGCTTGTTATCAGGGTTGCGCATGATTTGAATGCTTTGTGTGGCGAAGATGGAGCATAGCCAGACTATATGATTTTGTAGGGATGAGCTTTCTTTGGCTATGTTATTTTGATAAGACATAATTTCTTGGTTAGTATGCTTGAAGTATTATTGTCATAATGTCAAATGATAGACTATTGCTTTGAATCACTCGTGTCTTAATATTCATGCCATGATTAGATTACGTGATCAAGATTATGCTAGGTAGCATTCCACATCAAAAATTATCTTTTTTATCATTTACCTACTCGAGGACGAGCATGAATTAAGCTTGGGGATGCTGATACGTCTCCGTAATATCAATAATTTTTGATTGTTCCATGCCAATATTCTACAACTTTTATATACTTTTGGCAACCTTTTATACTATTTTTGGGACTAACATATTGATCCAGTGCCCGGTGCCAGTTCCTATTTGTTGCATGTTTTTTGTTTCGCAGAAAATCAATATCAAACGAAGCTCAAACGGGATAAAAATGGACGGAGAATATTTTTGGAATATATGTGAAATATGGGAAGAAAATGAACACGAGATGGTGCCCGAGGGGGCCAACCCTCATGCGCCCCCTGTAAGGTGATTAATGCTCTTCTTTGGCCGCAAGAAAGCTAATTTTTGGAGAGAAAAATCGGGGTGAAGGTTTCAATCCAATCGGAGTTACAGATCTCCAGATATATAAGAAACGGTGAAAGGGCAGAATTCCAGAACGCAGAAACAGAGAGAGACAAAGAGACAGATCCAATCTCGGAGGGTCTCTCGCCCCTCCCACGCCATGGAGACCATGGACCATAGGGGAAACCCTTCTTCCATCTAGGGAGAAGGTCAAGGAAGAAGTATGAGGGGGGCTCTCTCCCCCTCGCTTCCGGTGGCGCCGGAGTGCCATCGGGGGCCATCATCATCACCGCAATCTACACCAACACCTCCGCCATCTTCACCAACATCTCCATCACCTCCCCCCCTCTATCTATAGCAGTCCACTCTCTCGCAACCCGTTGTACCCTCTACTTGAACATGGTGCTTTATGCTTCATATTATTATCCAATGATGTGTTTCCATCCTATGATGTCTAAGTAGATTTTCGTTGTGCTATCGGTGGTTGATTAATTACTATGATTGATTTAATTTGCTTGTGGTTATGTTGTTGTCCTTTGGTTCCCATCATATGAGCGCGTGTGTGGATCACACCATAGGGTTAGTTGTATGTTGATAGGACTATGTATTGGAGGCCAAGAGTGACAGAAACTTCGGCCTAGCATAGAAATTGATGCATACGGGATTGAAGGGGGACCAATATATCTTAATCCTATGGTTGGGTTTTACCTTAATGAATGTTAGTAGTTGCAGATGCTTGCTAATAGTTCCAATCATAAGTGCATAGAATTCCAAGTCAGGTATGACATGCTAGCAGTGGCCTCTCCCACATAAAACTTGCTATCGGTCTAGTAAAGTAGTCAATTGCTTAGGGACAATTTCGCAACTCCTACCACCACTTTTCCACACTCGCTATACTAACTTTATTGTTTCTTTATCTAAACAGACCCTACTTTTTATTTACACTCTCTTTATTATCTTGCAAACCTTTTCAAGAACACCTACAAAGTACTTCTAGTTTTATACTTGTTCTAGGTAAAGCAAACGTTAAGCGTGCGTAGAGTTGTATCGGTGGTCGATAGAACTTGAGGAAATATTTGTTCTACCTTTAGCTCCTCATTGGGTTCGACACTCTTGCTTATCGAAAGAGGCTACAATTGATCCCCTATACTTGTGGGTTATCAATCTCCAGCCCGCCCAGGACGAAAAGCCCATTTTTTGTCATGATTTTTTTGTCATAGAAGTAGGAGCCCACTACATCTACGATGATACCGGGTTTTGTCACAACTATCATCATAGAAGTGTCATAAGCATGACAGAAAAAAATTCGTTCGGCCCAAAATGTCACAGATGTGTCTTTTTTTGTAGTGACTCATCATGAGAATAACCCGCTTAGAATGGAAGATACTAACTACCTCCTGTCGCTCTATGAACAATCCAGACACACCAAAAGGGATATTTATTTGAAGTTTTTAGAGGTAGCACATGCAAATTTACTTAGGACGGTAGGGTAATACTGCATATAGGTAGGTATGGTGGACTCATCTGTAATAACTTGGGTTTCATGATTTTGATGCACAAGTAGTAATTCCGCTTAGTACAGGCGAAGGCTAGCAATTAGGTTGATAAGCGGCCAGCTAGAGAGCAAAAACGGTCATGAACATGCATTATGCATAAGTAACATTGGATACTAGCATGAGTAGGATATGAACACCATGAACATAAATCATAGAGGCTATGTTGTTTTTGATTCAACTACATGCATGAACATGTGCCAAGTCAAGCCACTCGAACATTCAGAGGAGGATACCATATCATCATACTACATCACAATCATTTTAACGCAATGTTAACATCCAAAATAAATCATTATCCACTCCTAGCTACTTAAGCATGGCATGAGAAACTATAATCTCTAATGGTCATTGCAAACATGTTTAATCATAATAGGCTGAATCATGGATACTAGGTTAAACATATTTACAAAAACAGAACAAGTTGAGTTCATACCCGTTTCTCTCTGCCACCACCAATTCATCAAATATCGTCATTATCTCCTTTCACTTGCACGAACGAACGATATGAAAATAACAATAGTGCAAGAGTGCCGTGGACTAAGCTGGAATCTGCAAACATTTTATTAAAAAGTAGAAGATAAGGTAATATGGGCTCTTTGTTAGATCAACACTAATGCATATAAGAGCCACTCAACATTTTCATCATGGTCTTTGATGACCCACAAGTATAAGGGATCTATCTTAGTCCTTTCGATAAGTAAGAGTGTCGAACCCAACGAGTAGCAGAAGGAAATGATAAGCAATTTTCAGCAAGGTATTCTCTGCAAGCACTGAAATTATCGGTAACAGATAGTTTTACGATAAGGTAATTTATAACGAGTTGCAAGTAATAAAAGTAAATAAGGTGCAGCAAGATGGACCAATCCTTTTTGTAGCAAAGGACAAGCCTGGACAAACTCTTATATGAAGTAAAGCGCTCCCGAGGACACACGGGAATTATCGTCAAGCTAGTTTTCATCATGTTCATATGATTCGCGTTCGGTACTTTGATAATTTTATATGTGGGTGGACCGGTGCTTGGGTGATGTCCTTACTTGGACAAGCATCCCACTTATGATTAACCACTATTGCAAGCATCCGCAACTACAACAGAAGTATTAAGGTAAACCTAACCATAGCATGAAACATATGGATCCAAATCAGCTCCTTACAAAGCAACACATAAACTAGGGTTTAAGCTTCTATCACTCTAGCAACCCATCATCTACTTGTTACTTCCCAATGCCTTCCTCTAGGCCCAAACAATGGTGAAGTGTCATGTAGTCGACGTTCACATAACACCACTAGAGGAAAGACAACATACATCTCATCAAAATATCGAACGAATACCAAATTCACATGACTACTAATAGCAAGACTTCTCCCATGTCCTCAGGAACAAACGTAACTACTCACAAAGCATATTCATGTTCATAATCAGAGGGGTATTAATATGCATAATGGATCTGAACATATGATCTTCCACCAAGTAAACCAACTAGCATCAACTACAAGGAGTAATCAACACTACTAGCAAACCACAGGTACCAATCTGAGGTTTGGATACAAAGATTGGATACAAGAGATGAACTAGGATTTGAGATGAGATGGTGCTAGTGAAGATGTTGATGGAGATTGACCCCTCCCGATCAGAGGATCGTTGGTGATGACGATGGTGATGATTTCGCCCGCACATAGGGAAGTTTTCCCGGCAGAACAGCTCCACTGGAGCCCTAGATTGGTTCCGCCAAGGTTCCGCCTCGTGGCGGCGGAGTCTCGTCCCGAAAGCTTGCTTATAATTTTTTCTCGGACGAAAGACCTCATATAGCAGAAGATGGGCATCGGAGGACCACCAGGGAGCCCAGAGGTAGGGGCGCGCCCAGGGGGGTAGGGCGCGCCCCCCACCCTCGTGGCTGGTGGGTGGCCCCCCTCTGGTACTTCCTGCGTTCAGTATTTTTTAGATATTTTGGAAATAACTTTCATGAAATTTCCGGACTTTTGGAGCTGTGCAGAATAGGTCTCTAATATTTGCTCCTTTTCCAGCCCAGAATTCCAGCTGCCGGCATTCTCCCTCTTTATGTAAACCTTGTAAAATAAGAGAGAATAGGCATAAGTATTGTCCTCAAGGGAAAGCCGAAATCTAAAAATATGTCCACATGTTTAGAGATAGAGGTGTCGATAAAAAGAAAATACGGACATGAGGGCATCATGATCATTCTTAGAACAGCAACATATATATATATATATATATATTTTCATATGATCTCTTATGCTAAAGTAACAATTCAATCACAATTTTAAGTATGAATCATAAACTTCACTGAGAACCAACAAAATCTAATCTCAGTCATTGAGGCAATTGCAATTTATCGTATCATAGGAAAGAGTCAATGTAAGAGCTTTTCATCAAGTCCACATACTCAACCATCTTTTAGTCTTTCACAATTGCTGACACTCACGCAATATGTATGGGTATGAAGTTTTAATCGAACACTGAGAAAGATAGGGGCTTATAGTTTTGCCTCCCAACGTTTTACCTCAAGGGTAATGTCAACAATAATAGTTCATGAAGACTCACATCCAATTAGCAATGTATATCAGGATATTTCCAACATATTGTGCTTGCCAAAGGATAAAATGTAAAAAGGAAAGGTGAAGATCACCATGACTCTTATGTAAGGTAGAAGATAAAAGTAAAAGATAGGCCCTTCGCAGAGGGAAGCAGAGGTTGTCATGCGCTTTTATGGTTGGATGCACAAATCTTAATGTAAAAGAACGTCACTTTATATTGCCAGTTGTGATATGGACCTTTATTATGCAGTCCGTCGCTTTTATTTCTTCCATATCACAAGATCGTATAAAGCTTATTTTCTCCGCACTAATAAGTCATACATATTTAGAGAGCAATTTTTATTGCTTGCACCTATGACAACTTACTTGAAGTATCTTACTCAATCCATAGGTAGATATGGTGGACTCTCATGGCAGAACTGGGTTTAGGGATATTTGGAAGCACAAGTAGTATCTCTACTTGGTGCGAAGAAATTGGCTAGCATGAGAGGGAAAGGCAAGCTCAACATGTTGGATGATCCATGACAATATAATTTATCTTAGATGTAAGAAAACATAACCCATTACGTTGTCTTCCTTGTCCAACGTCAACTCTTTAGCATGTTATATTTTAATGAGTGCTCACAATTATAAAAGATGTTCAATATAGTATATTTATATGTGAAAACCTCTCTTTCTTTATTACTTCCTATTAATTGCAACGATGACCAAAACTATGTTTGTCAACTCCCAACAACTTTTATTCATCATACTCTTTATATGTGAAGTCATTACTCTCCATAAGATCAATATGATCTCTTTTTATTTCTTTTTATTCTTTCTTTTTTATTTTACTCCCTCAAGATCATATCAAAATAATAAAGCCCTTGACTCAACACTAATCTTTATTATATATAGCTCACAGACTCGATTACATAGAAGGATCATAAAGCAAAACTCACAACTAGATCATACTAAAACTTTATTCTACTAGATCAAGATATTATCAAATGGATCGAACTAAGAAAATAGTAAAGATAAAAGTGATGGTGATAACAATACCGGGGCACTCCCCCAAGCTTGGCAGTTGCCAAGGGGAGTGCCCATACCCATGTGTTTATATCTCCTTCTTTCTCGGTGAAAAGGGTGTTGGTGACGATGGATAGTCGCACATCGAGCGTAGGAGATCCTCCAACTTGCGGATAATGCCCTTGAGTGTGATGATATGCTCCTTCAACAAAATATTTTCATGTGTGAGATACTTGTTTGGTATACTAGCTAACTCAATCATCTTCAAAGCTTCGATCTCAGTTGGGGTAAGAAGATTGTGATCAAGTTGAAGGATGTCTTCGGCTGCCGGAACTTGGTCCTCCGTGGCCTTCTTGATGCCTTCATCCTTGTTGATCTCCATAGGTTCTTCCCTCTTTAGTTCTATGTTCATTAGCCAAGCATCATTGTCACCATTGTTGGAGGAGGGGGCGACATGATGCCTGGCCTTGACAACCCTGACAGAGAACAGCTCGAAACAAGAACAAAGGATATTTGCGTGATACGGTGGTCAAAACCTTCGGGAGATTATATAATGACTTTTTACCGACCAAAAGAAGTATCGTGCAAGAAAACGGAGTCCGGAGAGCACACGAGGTGCCCACGAGGCAGGGGGCGCGCCCTCCACCCTCGTGGAAGCCTCGTGTCCTTTCTGGTCTGCTTCTTATTTTCCTATTTTTCTAAATATTCCAAAACAGAGAAAATTGCCATTAGAACTGTTTTGGAGTCGGTTTACTTACCGTACCACATACCTATTCCTTTTCGGAGTCTGAAACATTCCGGAAAGTGTCCCTTATGTATTCCTCCAGGGTTACGGTTTCAATAATATTAGTTTCAACATTTATGGGATTACCTGAGATATAATGTTTAATTCTTTGATCGTTCACCACCTTCGGATTTGCACCTTCGAAGTTGTTGATTTTTATGGCACCGGAATGATAGACCTCCTTGATAACGTAAGGACCTTCCCATTTAGAGAGAAGTTTTTCTGCAAAAAATCTTAAACGAGAGTTGTATAGCAATACATAATCACCTACATTGTACTCACGCTTTTGTATCCTTTTATCATGCCATCTTTTAACTTTTTCTTTAAACAGGTTGGCGTTCTCATAGGCTTGGGTTCTCCACTCATCAAGTGAGCTAATGTCAAATAACCTCTTCTCACTGGCAAGTTTGAAATCATAATTGAGCTCTTCAATGGCCCAATATGCCTTATGTTCTAGCTCAAGAGGTAAATGACATGCTTTACCATAAACCATTTTATACAGAGACATACCCATAGGATTTTTATATGCAGTTCTATAGGCCCATAATGCATCATCAAGTTTCTTGGACCAATTCTTTCTTGATCTATTAACAGTCTTTTGCAAAATTAATTTGAGCTCTCTGTTACTCAATTCTACTTGATCACTAGACTATGGGTGATAAGGAGATGCAATTCTATGATTAACATCATACTTAGCAAGCATTTTACGAAAGGCACCATGAATAAAATCTGAACCACCATCAGTCATTAAATATCTAGGGACCCCAAACCTCGGGAAAATAACTTCTTTAAGCATCTTAATAGAGGTGTTATGATCAGCACTACTAGTTGGAATAGCTTCTACCCACTTAGTAACATAATCAACAACGACTAAAATATGTGTATACCCGTTAGAGGAAGGAAAAGGTCCCATATAATCAAAACCCCAAACATCAAATGGTTCAATAACAATTGAATAATTCATAGGCATTTCTTGAAGTCTACTAATATTACCAATTCTTTGACATCCATCACAAGACAAGACAAACTTACGGGCATCCTTGAAGAGAGTAGGCCAATAAAAAGCGGATTGCAATACCTTATGTGCAGTTCTATCTCCAGCATGGTGTCCTCCATAAGCCTCGGAGTGACACTTGCATAGGATTTGTTCCTGCTCATGCTCAGGTACACAATGTCTAACAATACCATCTACTCCTTCTTTATAAAGATGTGGGTCATCCCAAAAGTAATGTCTCAAATCATAGAAGAACTTTTTCTTTTCCTGGTATGTGAAACTAGGTGGTATAAATTTAGCAACAATATAATTAGCATAATCAGCATACCATGGAGCAGTACGAGAAGCATTTATGACATTTATTTGTTCATCGGGAAAGCTATCATCAATAGGTAGTGGGTCATCAAGAACATTCTCTAACCTAGACAAGTTGTCTGCAACGGGGTTCTCAGCTCCCTTTCTATCAATAATATGCAAATCAAATTCTTGTAGCAGGAGAACCCATCTAATAAGTCTAGGTTTAGCATCTTTATTTTCCATAAGGTATTTAATAGCAGCATGATCAGTGTGAATAGTTACTTTAGAATCAACAATATAAGGTCTGAACTTATCACAAGCAAAAACTACTGCTAAAAATTCTTTTTCAGTAGTAGCATAGTTTCTTTGGGCACCGTCTAGGGTCTTACTAGCATATTTAATAACATTTAATTTCTTATCAACTCGTTGTCCTAGAACAGCCCCTACAGCATAATCACTAGCATCACACATAATTTCAAAGGGTAAATTCCAATCAGGTGGCTAAATAATAGGTGCAGAAATCAATGCTTTCTTAAGTATTTCAAATGCTTCTACACAATCATCATCAAAGAGAAAAGGAATATCTTTTTGTAATAGATTAGTCAGAGGCCGAGAAATTTTTGAGAAGTCCATAATGAACCTCCTAGAAAAACCGGCGTGACTGAGGAAGCTTCTTATCAATAGCATCAACTTTAGCTTTATCAACTTCAATGCCTCTTTCAGAAATTTTATGCCCCAAAACAATACCTTCATTAACCATAAAGTGGCATTTCTCCCAATTCAGAACAAGATTAGTTTCTTCACATCTCTGCAAAACTCGATCAAGGTTGTTCAAGCAATCATCAAAAGAGGGTCCATAAACGGAGAAATCATCCATGAAAACCTCACATATCTTTTCACAAAAGTCAGAAAATATAGCCATCATGCATCTTTGAAAGGTAGCAGGTGCATTACATAGACCAAAAGGCATACGTCTATAAGCAAAAGTACCGAAAGGGCAAGTAAAAGTGGCATTTGCTTGATCATCAGCTGACATGGGTATTTGAGAGAAACCGGAGTAACCATCTAGAAAGCAAAAATGTGTATATTGGGATAATCTTTCTAGCATTTGATCAATAAAAGGTAAGGGGTGATGATCTTTTTTAGTAGCTTTATTTAATTTGCGGAAATCAGCTACCATCCTATAACCTGTAATAATTCTTTGTGGAATCAATTCATCTTTATCATTAGGAACAACAGTAATACATCCCTTCTTAGGGACACAATGGACAGGACTTACCCACTGACTATCAGCAACGGGATAAATTATACCTGCCTCAAGGAGCTTCAATATTTCCTTTCTTACCACTTATTTCATCTTAGGATTCAGCCGGGGTTGGTGATCAATAACTGGTTTGGTGTCTTTCTCCAAATTTATTTTGTGTTGACATAAAGTGGGACTAATGCCCTTAAGATCACCAAGAGTATATCCAATAGCAGCATGGTGCTTCTTTAGAGTTTTCAATAATCTCTCTTCTTCATACTCTGAAAGGTTGGCACTAATAATAACAGGATATATCTTCTTTTCATCAAGATAAGCATATTTAAGAGTACCAGGCAATGGTTTAAGCTCAAACATGGGATCACCCTTGGGTGGAGGTGGATCCCCTAGGATTTCAACAGGCAAATTGTGTTTCAGAATGGGTCCTTGTTTAAAGAATACTTCATCTATTTCCCTTATTTCATTCATAAACATATCATTCTCATGGTCTAGCAAATATTGTTCTAAAGGATCATTAGGAGGCACAGCAATAGAAGCAAGACCAATAATTTCATCTTTGCTAGGCAATTCTTCATCACGGGGTTGTCTACGAAATTTAGAAAAAAGTAAACTTATGAGACATATCATCCAAACCAATAGTAACAACATCCTTCTTGCAATCTATCTTAGCATTAACAGTATTCAAGAAGGGTCTACCAAATATAATGGGAAAAAGCTATCTTGAGGGGAACCAAGAACAAGGAAATCAGCAGGATATTTAGCCTTCCCACACAAGACTTCAACGTCTCTAACAATCCCAATTGGTGAAATAGTATCTCTATTAGCAAGCTTAATGGTAACATCGATATCTTCTATCTCAGCTGGTGCAATATCATGCATAATTTATTTACATAAGGAAATACGTATTGCACTAGCACTAGCACCCACATCACATAAGCCATGATAGCAATGATCTCCTATTTTAACAGAAATAACAGGCATGCCTACAACAGGTCTATGTTTATTTTTAGCATCAGGCCTAGCAATTCTAGCAGATTCATCACAGAAGTAAATAACATGCCCATCAATATTATCAGCCAAGAGATCTTTAACAATAGCAATATTAGGTTCAACTTTAACTTGCTCAGGAGGTGTATAAGTTCTAATATTACTTTTACGAACCATAGTAGAAGCTGTAGCATGATCCTTTATTCTAACAGGGAAAGGTGGTTTCTCAACATAAGCAGTAGGAAAAATAGGATCATTATAAGTGATAGTTTTTTCTTCAACTTTAATAGGTGCAACTACTTTTGTTTCAATGGGAGGATTATATTTAAACCACTTCTCCTTAGGGAGATCAACATGAGTAGCAAAGGATTCACAGAAAGAAGCTATTATCTCGGAGTCTAGTCCATATTTAGTGCTAAATTTACGGAAAACATCGGTATCCATAAAAGATTTCACACGATCAAACTTAGGTGTTATACCTGACTCCTTACCTTTGTCGAGATCCCAATCTTCAGAGTTGTGTTTAATTCTCTCCAATAAATTCCATTTGAATTTAATAGTCTTCATCATAAAGGAACCAGTACACGAAGTATCAAGCATGGAGCGATTGTTGTCAGAAAGCCGAGCATAAATTTTTTAAATAATCATTTCTCTTGAGAGCTCATGATTGGGGCATGAATATAACATTGACTTAAGCCTCCCCCAAGCTTGAGCGATGCTTTCTCCTTCGCGAGGCCAAAAATTATATATATAATTGCGATCACGATGAACAAGATGTATAGGATAAAACTTCTTGTGAAATTCCAATTTCAATCGCTTATAGTCCAATGATCCCATATCATCACATAGCCTATACCATGTCAATGCATCTCCCTTCAAAGATAAAGGGAGACCTTCTTCTTGATAACATCACCGGGCATACCTGCAAGCTTAAATAATCCACAAACTTCATCCACATAGATTAAGTGTAAGTCAGGATGCAATGTTCCATCTCCTGCAAAAGGATTAGCTAGCAGTTTCTCTATCATACCCGAAGGAATTTTTAAGTAAACATTTTCATTTTCAGTAGGTCCAGTAGGTTGAGGAGAAACTATTTACTCTACCGGTCAGGGTGAAGATACCCCTAACAAGGCCCTCAAAGGATTACTTTCCATAGTAACAAGTGACAGTAAATTTCAGCACACTATATAAATTTTACCTTACCAAATTCCACCTACCAAAGGCGCTTCACTCCTCGGCAACAGCGCCAGAAAAGAGTCTTGATGACCCACAAGTATAGGGATCTATCAAAGTCCTTTCGATAAGTAAGAGTGCTGAACCCAACGAGGAGCAGAAGGAAATGATAAGCAGTTTTCAACAAGGTATTCTCTGCAAGCACTGAAATTATCGGTAACAGGTAGTTTTGTGATAAGGTAATTTGTAACGAGTTGCAAGTAATAAAAGTAAATAAGGTGCAGCAAGATGGACCAATCCTTTTTGTAGCAAAGGACAAGCCTGGACAAACTCTTATATGAAGTAAAGCGCTCCCAAGGACACATGGGAATTATCGTCAAGCTAGTTTTCATCACGTTCATATGATTCGCGTTTGGTACTTTGATAATTTGATATGTGGGTGGACCGGTGCTTGAGTGCTGTCCTTACTTGGACAAGCATCCCACTTATGATTAACCACTATTGCAAGCATCCGCAACTACAACAAAAGTATTAAGGTAAACCTAACCATAGCATGAGACATATGGATCCAAATCAGCCCCTTACGAAGCAACGCATAAACTAGGGTTTAAGCTTCTGTCACTCTAGCAATCCATCATCTACTTATTACTTCCCAATGCGTTCCTCTAGGCCCAAACAATGTGAAGTGTCATGTAGTCTACGTTCACATAACACCACTAGAGGAAAGACAACATACATCTCATCAAAATATTGAATGAATACCAAATTCACATGACTACTAATAGCAAGACTTCTCCCATGTCCTCAGGAACAAACGTAACTACTCACAAAGCATATTCATGTTCATAATCAAAGGGGTATTAATATGCATAATGGATCTAAACATATGATCTTCCACCAAGTAAACCAACTAGCATCAACTACAAGGAGTAATCAACACTACTAGTAACCCACAGGTACCAATCTGAGGTTTGAATACAAGAGATTAACTAGGGTTTGAGATGAGATGGTGCTGGTGAAGATGTTGATGGAGATTGACCCCCTCTCGACGAGAGGATCGTTGGTCATGACGATGGTGATGATGTCCCCCTCCCGGAGGGAAGTTTCCCTGGTAGAATAGCTCTGCCGGAGCCCTAGATTGGTTCTGCCAAGGTTCCGCCTCGTGGCGGCGGAGTCTCGTCCCGAAAGCTTGCTTATGATTTTTTTCTCGACGAAAGACTCCATATAGCAGAAGATGGGCATTGGTGGGCCACCAGGGGGCCCACGAGGTAGGGGGTGCGCCCTGGGGGTAGGGCGCGCCCCCACCCTCGTGGCTGGTGGGTGACCCCCCTCTAGTACTTCTTGCGCTCAGTATTTTTTATATATTCTGGAAATAACTTCCGTGAAGTTTCAGGACTTTTGGTGCTGTGCAGAATAGGTCTCTAATATTTGCTCCTTTTCCAGCCCAGAATTCCAGCTGCCGGCATTCTCCCTCCTTATGTAAACCTTGTAAAATAAGAGAGAATAGGCATAAGTATTGTGACATAATGTGTAATAACAGCCCATAATGCAATAAATATCGATATAAAAGCATGATGCAAAATGGACGTATCAGTCTTCTCTTCGGTACGACTCAATAAACAGAAAAGAAATTCAGAGAAACACACTGAAATATTTTTGGAGTTTCTGGTTTTTCTGGAAGAAAGAAAAAAAAGAAAAGAAAAGCAAAAACGAGAAAAACTATTTACACGGGAAAGCTCCCAACAAGAAAAAGAAGAACAAGGAAATCTTTTTGGGTTTTCTCAAAGTTTTTTAAACACACAAGAAGAATACGAGAAAATAAATCTAACATGGGTGATACAATAAAAAAGTATGAATACTGATAACTGGAATGAAATGTGTGAACATGAATGTAATGTCGGCGGAAATACGCTGTAACACCCCGGATGTAATTTACATAATATGTACTCCAACTCTTGCCGTTTCCGGCTCTAAGTTATTATATTTCCTCGGGTTCGGGTTTTTGTCGCCGTGTGTTGTTGCCGTTGTCATGCATCTCATATCATGTCATCATGTGCATTGCATTTGCATACGTGTTCGTCTCATGCATCTTAGCATTTTCCCCGTTGTCCGTTTTGCATTCCGGCGCTCCTATCTCCTCTGGTGGTCCTTTCTACCTCTTTTCGTGTGTGGGGGTTAAACATTTCCGGATTGGACCGAGACTTGCCATGCGGCCTTGGTTTACTACCGGTAGACCGCCTGTCAAGTTTCGTGCCATTTGGACTTCGTTTGATACGCCAACGGTTAACCGAGGGACCGAGAAGGCCTCGTGTGTGTTGCAGCCCAACACCCTTCCATTTTGGCCCAAAACCCACCTAAACCCTCTCCATCATCTAGAGCGTTCGATCACGATCGCGTGGCCGAAAACCGCACCTCATTTGGACTATCCTAGCTCCCTCTATGCCTATATATAGGTCTCTCCCCGAAAATCCCGGATCCATTCTGCCCTAACCCTAGTCTCCTCCCACCTCTCGCCGCCGGACGCGTCCGCTTCGGGCCGGACGTGTCCGACCCAGCCGCCGCCGCCACGTGGCGCTCTCCGATTCACCGCCACCATCGCGCCCATTTCGTCGCGCCTGCCCGCGCGCCGGCCCGCCGGGGCCCAGGCGGGGCCCTCTCGGCCCGACTCCTCCCGCCGCCCGCACCTACCGGGCGAGCCGCCCGCGCCGCTCGCCGGCGCCCTTCGTCCTTCGCCACGCCGCCACGGATCCCGGCTCCGGCGACCTCCGCCGCGGCCGCCCAGCTCGCCGCGCCGCCCGGAGGCCTGCAGCCGCCTCGTCGCCGACCCGACGCGCTCCGGCGACCGTGCCGCGCCGGCGCCGCCCCCTCCACGCCGTCAACCCGCCCCGGCCAGCCTCTTCCTCTCCGGTGAACTACAAATTCCGGCGAGATCGAGTTCTCCAGCAGCTACAGTAAACTCCGGCGAGATCCCGATCTGGATCTAGATCTGGGGTTGACTTTCTCCCCTAAACTCTAATTATTTAGGCATCTTCATCGCATCGTAACTTTGCATCCGTAACTCCGTTTGGCGCGTGTAGCATATCAAAATGTTAGTCTCAGAGAGTACATCATTTCATCTCATTGCATCATTTTCATTTGAGCTCATCTTGATACCCAAAATGCTGTTGGAAGAGAGCTATTTGAGATAATTGTCAGATCTTCTGCACCAAATAGCTATTTGTCATTTTTACCATGTTTTATGTGTTCATGATATGCCCCTGAGTTCTACATGAGTTTTGTTATATGCCATGCCATCTTTACAGAGGTGCTTACCATGTATTTTTGTGACATGTGTGGTGACTATCACAAGCTTGCAAAGTACTGCATTCGTTAAAGTCCTTGATCTGTTTTAATCAATATGCCATATGCTCATGTTGTTTCCTAGTGATCCATGCCTCTTTTGAGGATGATCAGTAAGGATGATTTTTTATTGTGGTGCTCTATCCATCCATGTCTTTGTGTGCAATTATGGAGCACTCTAGAATGAGTCAATCGAGCTCTACTTTTACCATTTCGTGAATCCTGGCAGATTGTTTGCTTGTTAGCGATTTTGCCGAGGATGTTGTTGTTGATCCGTGTATGCTATGTTGTTGTTCTTGCCATGTCGAGATTCTAAGATATGTATTCTTGATGGTTGTATGCTTAGATTGTCATTCCTTGCTCTGTAGTGAGTGCATCGAGCTCGTGAACATGCCTACTCGTTAACAGATTTGCATGCTCCAGTTTTTCACTAAGTCTGTAATCTGATTATGTTTTTGCCATGTTCACATGCTTGCAATTGTATTTTCTGATCCCTTTTTGCTCAAGGTCACTAAGGGACTTTTGTTAAGTTCTTTGAGTAGCTTCATGTCATGCCTTACTTTGCCATTTTATGTTCCTGTAGCATATAGTTTTCATGCTCCCAAATGTGCTACCTGATCTGAAATTTCAGGCTTGTGTTAATTTCACTAAGTCTGAAACTTGTTTACCATTTTCACTTTTGCCATGCTTATTTGAACCTGTTAATGGATGAATTGGCTGTAGCTCAGTGTTCATCTTTTGTCAAGCATTATGAGTGGATTCCTGCCATGTATTTTGTTGTCTTGTTTGAGTGCTGTAGCATAATTATCTGATGCATTTAGATGGCTAGTTGTTGTTTATCGCAGACCGGTGCCATATTTGTTTTGCTTGCCATTTCCAAACCGTGCCTCCGATTCCGGTGTTCTTTATCGATTTCAACCGAAATCACCTCAACTTTCCAGTGGCACTCTTGGATTTCCAAGTTGAGGCCAGGTTCAATCATTCCTTGTCAAATCTTGCATATGCATCGCATATCGCATCCCGCATAGCATACCATGTTTGCATCATGTTGTTTGAGCTTTGCACGTGGTTGATTGTATTCCTTTTGCTTGTTTGTCTTGTTTGGGTAGATCCGGAAGATGAGTTCTCTAACGAGGAGCCCGTTGAGTTTGCTTACGAGGATCAAGTCAACTCTGACAACTTTGCAGGCAAGATGATCATACCCTCGAAATCACTTCTATCTTTGCTTTGCTAGATGCTCGCTCTTTTGCTATGCCTATGCTATGATACCTACCACGTGCTTATCATTCCTCCCAAATTTCCATGTCAAACTTCTAACCCACCGTGTCCTAGCAAACCGTTGATTGGCTATGTTACAGCTTTGCTCAGCCCCTCTTATAGTGTTGCTAGTTGCAGGTGAAGATTGGAGACAGTTCCTTGTTGGAACATTATTTTCTTGTTGGGATATCACTATATTATCTTGTTATCTTAATGCATCTATATACTTGGTAAAGGGTGGAAGGCTCGGCCTTTGGCCTAGTGTTTTGTTCCACTCTTGCCGCCCTAGTTTTCGTCTTCGGTGTTATGTTCCCGGATTTTGCGTTCCTTACGCGGTTGGGTGATAATGGGAACGCCTTGACAGTTCGCCTTGAATAAACTCCTCCAGCAATGCCCAACCTTGGTTTTACCATTTGCCACCTAGTCTCTTTTTCCCTTGGGTTTCCGGAGCCCGAGGGTCATCTTATTTAAACCCCCCCCCCCCGGGCCAGTGCTCCTCTGAGTGTTGGTCCAAACTAGAGCCCTGTGCAGCGCCCCCTTGGGGAAACTCGAGGTTTGGTTTTAGTTGTATGGAGCTCTCATCTGAGTGTGCCCTGAGAACGAGATATGTGCAGCTCCTATCGGGATTTGTCGGCACATTCGGGTGGTGTTGCTGGACTTGTTTTATCTTTGTCGAAGTTGTCTTGTAGAACCGGGATACCGAGTCTGATCGGAATGTCTCGGGAGAAGGTTTATCCTTCATTGACCGTGAGAGCTTGTGATGGGCTAAGTTGGGACTCCCCTGCAGGGATTTGAACTTTCGAAAGCCGTGCCCACGGTTATGGGCAGATGGGAATTTGTTAATGTCCGATTGTAGATAACATGAACCTTAACTTAATTAAAATGAATCAACTGCGTGTGTTACCGTGATGGTCTCTTCTCGGCGGAGTCCGGGAAGTGAACACGGTGTTGGACTAATATTTGCCGTAGGTTGTTCTTTAGTTCATCGTTCGTGCTTTGCCTTCTCTTCTCGCTCTCTTTTGCGAACAAATTAGCCACCATATATGCTAGTCGCTTGCTGCAGCTCCACATATTACCTTGCTTTACCTATAAGCTTAAATAGTCTTGATCGCGAGGGTGCGAGATTGCTGAGTCCCCGTGGCTCACAGATTACTTCCAAAACAGATGCAGGGCCCGATGACTCCATTCCAGATGATGCGCTTGAGCTAAAGTGGGAGTTCGACGAAGACTCACGCTGTTACTATGTGTCTTTCCCTGATGATCAGTAGTGGTGCCCAGTTGGGGTGATCGGGACCGTGTCACATGTTGGGGTTGATCTTTTATTTTGGTACCGTAGTCGGACCATGAGTGTATTGGATGATTGTAATGTTATTCATGTACTTCGTGTGACGTGGCGAGTGTAAGCCAACTATGTACCTTTCCCCTTATTATCTTTTTACATGGGTTGTTGTGAATATTACCTTACTTGCGACATTGCTTTCAATGCGGTTATGCCTCTAAGTCGTGCTTCGACACGTAGGAGCTATAGCCGCATCGAGGGTGTTACAAGTTGGTAATTAGAGCCTTCCCCGACCTTAGGAGCCCCCACTGCTTGATCGAATTAGCTGACGAGTTGAGTCTAGAAAAATGTTTTGAGTCATTTAGGAATTATATATCGGAGAGTTTAGGAATTCTTTTTACTCCCCAGTCCCTTCATCGCTCTGGTAAGGCATCCTGACTTAGAGTTTTGACTCTTCTCTTCTCAAATTTCACTAAAAAAAATTTAGGATCACGCGGGTATCTTGGAATCGTTCCGATCGATTTGTGACGAGAACATTGTTCTTGGTGCCTCCTGTCATTTAGGGGTTGTGGCATTGTCCCGAGGAGTTGAGCTCCGAGGTGTTGTCGTCACAATTTTATCGTTGCAGTTCTGGAATACCTGAGTTTAGTTTGCCGACATCAAAAATCTGTTTTATGCAGTTGTTGGTGAGATAACCTCGACACCACCCAGTACTGGGGCGGGAGTTCGGGAGTATTGCCATAACTTGTATAACGGATGCTTTTCGAAGGTTGAGGTAGACGATTTCCGAAGTTTTCTCGGTTATGTGTTGAAGGATGGATACAGCTGGATGTAGGATTTGCTAGATTTGGGTGAGATATTATGCTTCCCCAATATCCCCAACACCTGATTGCATAACCGGAAAGGTTCAGGAGTTTCATAGGTGGGAATTCTTGTAGCTCTAGTTCTTCTTCCGCGGATATTTGGTTTGAGATTGGGTGATCCTTACCGAGTATTCGTTCTTGCTCCATACCTTGTTGATTTTATTCCTCTACCTAAATTCTAAGTGGCTTCTCAATTTATGGATATGTGACCATTTCAATTGGAATGCATTCGTTCATTTTGTTCGCATGTGATGACTATATGTTGCAATTTATACCCGTTGGATTCAGCTTCAATATTTGTCTATCAATGTGCTAATGGATGTCAACCTCTTCAGGATGGCTCCTCCAATGCGCACGACTCCGAATCCTGATCCGCCACCACCACCTCCACCTCCGGAGGCATGGCAAGCTGTGATGGCCGCTACCAATGCAAACACGCAGCTGATCATTTAACTTCTTCAAAAATGCAACCAAGCGAACCAAGGCAACCAAGGCAACAATCAGAATCACTTTGCTACACTCAACCAGTTCCTTGCTAACCAGCCAAAGACCTTCAGCAATTGCGTTGAGGCAACTGACGCTGATGATTGGCTCGTGGACTTGTGCAAGCATTTCGAGTGCAGTAACATCAGGCCTGAGGACTTTGTCAAGTTCACTTCCTTCCAACTCAAAGACCAAGTTGCAGAATGGTTTCAGCAGTACAAAGATTCCAGAGGAGGTCGTGTGATTACCTGGGATGAATTCTGTCAAGACTTCAAAGCTCATCATATTCCTCAGAGCGTGGTTGAAAGCAAGCGTGAGGAATTCCGCAACCTGAAGCAAGGCTCTATGTCTTTCTATGACTACAACAAGATGTTTCAGAAGCTCGCCCGCTTTGCTAAGCAGGACCTCCCTGACGAGAAGAGCATGATATACCAGTTCAGGGGTGGTCTCAGAGAAGAAATCCAGCTAGCTCTTGTCCACTTTGAGCCCAGGAGGTACGATGAGTTTTACAACATGGCATTGAAGCAAGACTCTGCTCAACTGAAGTGTGATGCTTCCAAGAAGCGAGTCAGAGATGCTACTCCTTCTTCCTCAACTCAAGTGGCTAAGCAGCAGAAGTATTGGCTTCCTCCTCCTCCGTTCCGTCAGCCTTATCAGCAGAAGAGCAAAGGTGACAGTGGATCTTCCCACCCACTCAACCCTGGCTTTCAGAACAAGACTTCGTCTCAAGCTCCAAGATCGAGTGCTCCATATCACTGTCCGCTTTCAGAGGTCACGTGCAACAAGTGCCAACAGAAGGGTCACTATGCCAACAAATGCTTCAATCAGAGGCGCCTCCCTCCTCCTCCTCCTCCTGTGAGATCAGCAAGTACAGCTGTGGTCAAGCATAACCCCAAGCACGCCAAGGTCAACTTGATGAATGCAGCTCAGGCAGAGGACTCGTCAGATGTCATCATGGGTAACCTTCCTGTTAACGATATTCCTGCAAGAGTTCTTTTTGACGTGGGTGCATCGCATTGTTTTATTTCCAAACCTTTTGCATCAAAGTATGAGTGCGATTATCAGTATCTGCAAAGTTCTTTGCAAATCGTGTCACCGGGCAAGCAAATGACAGCTAATATCTGCGTCCCGGATGTTACTATCACGTTGGGCGATTACAAATTTCTAGTTTCTCCTATTGTTCTGGGCGACTCGGATATCGATCTTATTCTCGGAATGGATTGGCTTTCTAAGCACAAGGCGCATCTTGATTGTGCAGCCAGGCAGATTCAATTGACTCATTTGTCTAAGGATGTAATTGTCTTTGCCGCTCATGACGATACCATCCGTCTGTTTTCTCTCAATGAGAAGGGTGAACTGGATGCCATCTCCCAAATTCCAGTCGTTTGCGAATATCAAGACGTCTTTCCAGAAGAGCTTCCAGGAATGCCTCTGCACCAGCCAGTTGAATTCGTCATCGATCTTGAACCTGGCACGGAACCAGTTTGCAAGCGTCCTTACAAGCTCGGACCTGAAGAGTTGAAGGAGCTGAAGAAGCAACTCGATATTCAAGAGCGCATGGGTCTCATCCGACCTAGTTCTTCTCCATGGTGTTGTGGAGTACTTTTTGTGAAGAAGAAGGATGGAACGGACCGACTTTGTGTTGACTATCGTCCATTGAACAAGAAGACTATCAAGAACAAGTACCCACTTCCCAACATCAATGAGTTGTTCGAACAACTCAAAGGTGCCCAAGTATTCTCCAAGCTTGATCTCCGTATGGGCTATCACCAGATTCGAATCCGTGAGCAAGATATTCCCAAGACGGCTTTCAGAACAAGCTATGGTTCATATGAATACACTGTCATGTCTTTTGGCCTCGTCAACGCTCCTCCGACTTTCTCTCGCATGATGAACTTCATCTTCAACGCCTACACAAATGACTTCGTTTTGGTCTATCTTGATGACATTCTGGTCTTTTCTAAGAACAAGGAAGATCATGCCAAGCACTTGCGTTTGGTGCTCGATAAGCTCAAGGAACATCAGTTCTACACCAAGTTCTCAAAGTGCGAGTTTTGGCTCGATGAGGTTCTTTATCTTGGGCATATCATCTCTGCCAAGGGCATAGCGGTGAATCCTGAGAAGGTGTCTGCAATTGTGAATTGGGAACCACCTCAGAACATGAAGCAACTCCGCAGCTTCCTTGGTCTCGCAAGCTACTGTCGAAGGTTCGTTGAGAACTTTTCAAAGATCGTGAAGCCTCTTTCAAACCTTCTCCAGAAGCACGTCAAGTACGTTTGGTCTCCGGAATGTGACATCGCTTTCAACACTTTGAAAGAGAAATTGGTCACTGCTCCAGTTCTTACTCCTCCTGATGAATCCAAACTGTTCGAGGTCTTCTGCGATGCCTCTCTTCAAGGTCTTGGTGCAGTGTTAATGCAAGAGAAGTAAGTTGTGGCTTATACCTCTCGCCAGTTGAAGCCCAACGAGAAGAACTACCCCACTCATGACCTCGAGTTGGCGGCAGTTGTGCATGCTCTTTTGACTTGGAGACATCTCTTATTGGGGAGAAAAGTGGACATCTTCACTGACCACAAGAGTCTCAAGTACATCTTCACTCAGCCTAATCTCAACCTCAGGCAGACTCGTTGGGCTGAAATGATTCAAGAGTATAATCCGAGTATCGAGTATACTCCAGGCAAGGCCAATGTGATTGCTGACGCGTTGAGCAGGAAGGCGTACTGCAACAGTCTGATTCTCAAGCCTTACCAACCCGAGCTTTGTGAAGCTTTCCGCAAACTCAATCTGCAAGTTGTTCCTCAAGGTTTCCTCGCCAACCTTTAGGTCTCTCCTACTTTGGAAGATCAGATTCGCGAGGCTCAACTTCTTGATGCTATGGTGAAGAAGGTGAAGATTGGGATTGCCAAGAGTCAACCCAAGTACAAGAGCTACCGCCTTGATGACAAGGATACTCTCTTCTTCGAGGATCGTATTGTTGTGCCCAAAGGTGACCTTCGTAAAGTTATCATGAATGAGGCTCACAATTCACTCCTCTCCATCCACCCTGGGAGTACGAAGATGTATCAGGACCTCAAGCAGGCTTATTGGTGGACTCGAATGAAGCGCGAGATTGCTCAGTTCGTGAATGAATGTGATGTCTACAGAAGAGTGAAGGCAGAACACCAAAGACCAGCTGGACTCCTCCAACCTCTTGCCATTCCAGAATGGAAGTTTGACCACATTGAGATGGATTCGTGACTGGGTTTCCAAAGTCCAAGCGTGATGCTATATTCGTTGTCATCGACAAACCTCACTAAAGTGGCGCACTTTATGCCTATCAAAGAGTCAATCACTGCAGCTCAATTGGCGGAGCTTTATACCTCTCGGATTGTCTCTCTGCACGGTATTCCACAGGTGATCTCTTCAGACCGTGGCAGTATCTTTACCTCCAAGTTTTGGGATTCTTTTCAGAAGGCCATGGGCACCAACATCCGCTTCAGCACAGCTTTTCATCCTCAAACTAGCGGTCAAGTTGAGCGTGTCAATCAGATTCTCGAAGATATGCTCAGGGCTTGCGTTATCTCCTTCGGTATGAAGTGGGAGGATTGTCTTCCATATGCCGAATTCTCCTACAACAACAGTTTTCAAGCCAGTTCGGGCAAGGCCCCATTCGAAATCCTGTATGGCAGGAAGTGCGTACTCCTCTTAACTGGTCAGAAACCGGTGAATGTCAACTTCTTGGAAATGACTTGATCACAGAGGCAGAGGAGATGTGCAAAGTCATTCGTGATAACCTCAAAGCAGCGCAATCGCGCCAGAAGAGCTACTATGATAGTAAGCACCGTGATTTGGCTTTCGAGATCGGAGATCATGTGTACCTCCGCGTCTCTCCAATGAAAGGTACTCGTCGCTTCGGTATCAAAGGGAAGCTTACCCCTAGATATGTGGGTCCTTTCAAGAGCGTCAGCAAGAGAGGCGATCTCGCCTATCAACTCGAGCTTCCTCCAAACTTTGCAAATGTGCACGACGTGTTCCATGTCTTTAAGCTCCGCAAGTGCTTCAAGACTCCTGACCGCACTGTCAACTTCGAAGACATTGATCTCCAAGAAGACCTCTCTTATCGTGAGCACCCAGTTGCTATTCTTGAAGAGACTGAACGCAAGACTCGCAATGAGTCAATCAAATTCCTCAAAGTCAAGTGGTCACACCATTCCGACCGTGAAGCCACCTGGGAATGCGAGGATCACCTCTGTTCTGAGTACCCGGCGTTCTTCCAGTCCTAGATCTCGGGATGAGATCCTTTCATAGTGGTGGAGTGTTGTAACACCCCGGATGTAATTTACCTAATATGTACTCCAACTCTTGCCGTTTCCGGCGCTAAGTTATTTTATTTCCTAGGGTTTGGGTTTTTGTCTCCGTGTGTTGTTGCCGTTGTCATGCATCTCATATCATGTCATCATGTGCATTGCATTTGCATACGTGTTCGTCTCATGCATCCGAGCATTTTCCCCGTTGTCTGTTTTGCATTCCGGCGCTCCTATCTCCTCCGGTGGTCCTTTCTACCTCTTTTCGTGTGTGGGGGTTAAACATTTCCGGATTGGACCGAAACTTGCCATGTGGCCTTGGTTTACTACCGGTAGACCGCCTGTCAAGTTTCGTGCCATTTGGACTTTGTTTGATACGCCAACGGTTAACCGAGGGACCAAGAAGGCCTCGTGTGTGTTGCAGCCCAACACCCTTCCGTTTTGGCCCAAAACCCACCTAAACCCTCTCCATCATCTAGAGCGTTCGATCACGATCACGTGGCCGAAAAACGCACCTCATTTGGACTCTCCTAGCTCCCTCTATGCCTATATATAGGTCTCTCCCCGAAAATCCCGGATCCATTCTACCCTAACCATAGTCTCCTCCCACCTCTCGCCGCCGGACGTGTCCGCATCGGGCCGGACGTGTCTGACCCAGCCGCTGCCGCCACGTAGCGCTCTCCGATTCGCCGCCACCGCCGCTCTCACTTCGCCGCGCCTGCCCGCGCGCCGGCCCGCCGGGGCCCAGGCGGGGCCCTCCTGGCCCGGCTCCTCCCGTCGCCCGCACCTACCGGGCGAGCCGCCCGCGCCGCTCGTCGGCGCCCTTCGTCCTTCGCCGCGCCACCGCGGATCCCGGCTCCGGCGACCTCCGCCGCGTCCGCCAGCTCGCGGCGTCGCCCGGAGGCCTGCAGCCGCCTCGTCGCCGACCCGACGCGCTCCGGCGACCGTGTCGCGCCGGCGCCGCCCCCTCCATGCCGTCGACCCGGCCCGGCCGGCCTCTCCCTCTCCGGTGAACTACAAAGTCCGGCGAGCTCGAGTTCTCCAGCGGCTACAGTAAACTCCGGCGAGATCCCGATCTGGATCTAGATCTGGGGTTGACTTTCTCCCCGAAACCCTAATTATTTAGGCATCTTCATCGCATCGTAACTTTGCATCCGTAGCTCTGTTTTGCACGTGTAGCATATCAAAATGTTCGCCTCAGAGAGTACATCATTTCATCTCATTGCATCATTTTCATTTGAGCTCATCTTGATGCCCGAAATGCTGTTGGAAGAGAGCTATTTGAGATAATTGTCAGATCTACTGCACCAAATAGCTATTTGTCATTTTTACCATGTTTTATGTGTGCATGATATGCCCCTGAGTTCTACATGAGTTTTGTTATATGCCATGCCATCTTTACAGAGGTACTTACCATGTATTTTTGTGATATATTTGGTGACTAGCACAAGCTTGCAAAGTAGTGCATTCATTAATGCTGATTTCAGGGACTTAGAATTTCACTAAGTCCTTGATCTGTTTTTATCAATATGCCATATGTTCATGTTGTTTCCTAGTGATCCGTGCCTCTTTTGAGGATGATCAGTAAGGATGATTTGTTAATATTGTGGTGTTCTATCCATCGATATCTTTGTTTGCAATTATGGAGCAACCTAGCTTGAGTCAATCGAGCTCTACTTTTGCCATTTCGTGAATCCTGGCAGATTGTTTACTTGTTAGCGATTTTGCCGAGGATGTTGTTGTTGATCCGTGCATGATATATTGTTGTTCTTGCCATGTCTAGCTTCTATGATATGTATTCTTGATGGGTGTATGCTTAGATTGTCATGCCTTGCTCTGTAGTGAGTGCATCGAGCTCGTGAACATGCCTACTCGTTCACATATTTGCATGCTCCAGTTTTTCACTAAGTTTGTAATCTGATTATGTTTTTGCCATGTTCACATGCTTGCAATTGTATTTTCTGGTCCCTTTTGGCTCAAGGTCACTAAGGGACTTTTGTTAAGTGCTTTTAGTAGCTTCATGTCATGCCTTACTTTGCCATGTTAAGAGCCTGTAGCATATAGTTTTCATGCTCCCAAATGTGCTACCTGATCTGAAATTTCAGGCTTGTGTTAATTTCACTAAGTCTGAAACCTGTTTACCATTTTCACTTTTTCCATGCTTATTTGAACCTGTTAATGGATGAATTGGCTGTAGCTCAGTGTTCCTCTTTTGTCAAGCATTACGAGTGGATGCCTGCCATGTATTTTGTTGTATTGTTTGAGTGCTGTAGCATAATTATCTTGATGCATTTAGATGGCTAGTTGCTGTTTATCGCAGACCGGTGCCATATTTGTTTTGCTTGCCATTTCCAAACCGTGCCTCCGATTCCGGTGTTCTTTATATCGATTTCAACCGAAATCACCTCACCTTTCCAGTGGCACTCTTGGATTTCCATGTTGAGGCCAGGTTCAATCATTCCTTGTCAAATCTTGCATATGCATCGCATATCGCATCCCGCATAGCATACCATGTTTGCATCATGTTGTTTGAGCCTCGCACGTGGTTGATTGTATTCCTTTTGCTTGTTTGTCTTGTTTGGGTAAAGCCGGGAGACGAGTTCTCTAACAATGAGCCCGTTGAGTTTGCTTACGAGGATCAAGTCAACTCTGACAACTTTGCAGGCAAGATAATCATACCCTCGAAATCACTTCTATCTTTGCTTCGCTAGATGCTCGCTCTTTTGCTATGCCTATGCTACGATACCTACCACTTGCTTATCATGCCTCCCAAATTGCCATGTCAAACCTCTAACCCACCATGTCCTAGCAAACCGTTGATTGACTATGTTACCGCTTTGCTCAGCCCCTCTTATAGCGTTGCTAGTTGCAGGTGAAGATTGGAGACAGTTCCTTGTTGGAACATTATTTTCTTGTTGGGATATCACTATATTATCTTGTTATCTTAATGCATCTATATACTTGGTAAAGGGTGGAAGGCTCGGCCTTTGGCCTAGTGTTTTGTTCCACTCTTGCCGCCCTAGTTTCCGTCATATCGGTGTTATGTTCCCGGATTTTGCGTTCCTTACGCGGTTGGGTGATAATGGGAACCCCTTGACAGTTCGCCTTGAATAAACTCCTCCAGCAATGCCCAACCTTGGTTTTACCATTTGCCACCTAGCCTATTTTTCCCTTGGGTTTCCGGAGCCCGAGGGTCATCTTATTTAAACCCCCCCGGGCCAGTGCTCCTCTGAGTGTTGGTCCAAACTAGAGCCCTGTGCAGCGCCCCCTCGGGGAAACTCGAGGTTTGGTTTTAGTTGTATGGAGCACTCATCTGAGTGTGCCCTGAGAACGAGATATGTGTAGCTCCTATCGAGATTTGTCGGCATATTCAGGCGGTGTTGCTAGACTTGTTTTATGTTTGTCGAAGTTGTCTTGTAGAACCGGGATACCGAGTCTGATCGGAATGTCTCGGGAGAAGGTTTATCCTTCGTTGACCGTGAGAGCTTGTGATGGGCTAAGTTGGGACTCCCCTGCAGGGATTTGAACTTTCGAAAGCCGTGCACGCGGTTATGGGCAGATGGGAATTTGTTAATGTCCGATTGTAGATAACATGAACCTTAACTTAATTAAAATGAATCAACTGCGTGTGTTACCGTGATGGTCTCTTCTCGGCGGAGTCCGGGAAGTGAACACGGTGTTGGAGTAATATTTGTCGTAGGTTGTTCTTTAGTTCATGTTCGTGCTTTGCCTTCTCTTCTCGCTCTCTTTTGCGAACAGGTTAGCCACCATATATGCTAGTCGCTTGCTGCAGCTCCACATATTACCTTGCTTTACCTATAAGCTTAAATAGTCTTGATCGCGAGGGTGCGAGATTGCTGAGTCCCTGTGGCTCACAAATTACTTCCAAAACAGATGCAGGGCCCGATGACTCCGTTCCAGATGATGCGCTTGAGCTAAAGTGGGAGTTTGACAAAGACTCACGCTGTTACTATGTGTCTTTCCCTGATGATCAGTAGTGGTGCCCAGTTGGGGCGATCGGGACCACGTCGCATGTTGGGGCTGATCTTTTATTTTGGTACCGTAGTCGGACCATGAGTGTATTGGATGATTGTAATGTTATTCATGTACTTTGTGTGACGTGGCGAGTGTAAGCCAACTATGTACATTTCCCCTTATTATCTATTTACATGGGTTGTTGTGAAGATTATCTTGCGACATTACTTTCAATGCGGTTATGTCTCTAAGTTGTGCTTCGACACGTAGGAGCTATAACCGCATCGATGGCATTACATACATACTCCCCCAAGCTTAGGCTTTTGGCTTAACTCGGTAATCACCACTCAAAAAAGCCATCAGGTCCCACGTTGAAGTGCTGGGGAGCGGGCACCTGAGGGTCCCACTCTTGAGGTTCCTCCTATGTTGCTGCCTGGGCGTTCCGGTAGGCAATGATATCCTCTGGCATGATACCATATCCGCCCATGGCAATCGGATCAAACAAAGCAGGTGCAGGCAATGGAATAATATCACGAGTGTTCACACTGAAAACCAGGTTATAAGGAATATCAATAGTGGTGTTCTCGCCATCAATGAATTGATGATGTGCCATAGCCTGGCGATCTAAATGAACATTGGGCAAGGGATAATCATGCTAGCGTATCTGAACATTAAAATGACTCGCCAAGCGAGTAGCATAAATACCATCATGTATTTTACCCTTGGATATGTTAATGTGTAGGCGACGTGCCACAATAGCTCCCAGGCTATAAGTGTTGTCACTGTAAAGTGCACGGTGTAAAACAGCAAAATTGGGGGCACTAAGTGCACCAACCTTCTCTCTAGCAAGTAAACACTTTGCAATGAATAGAGTAAAATAATGTACTGAAGGTGGTGACACTCGACACCCCTCTCTCATCTCCCATGAAACGAGTACGATAAAAGCCCTCGAACTCTGCAAGCCTAGGCTCCCTTAAATCCCCAACAGAAGGGATCAAGCATATGTCAAAAAATTCAGTAAGTGGTATCTGATGGGTTTCAGCATATCATTAAACTGCACCTCGGGAGGATTATTCCTACTCATGAAATGAAAAAATTGCACAAAGGAATTTGTGAGGAGATGATATTGTTCACATTCAGCTGCGATGAAGTCGATGAGGCCGGCATTAGCATCGAATTGTACAAACTCTTGACGGATTCCAACTCCATCCATGAATGGGTTGTGCGGCCATTCGCACGGTCGTACCTGCACCATTCTCCGGGTGTGGAGGTCATTATCCGACGACTCCCTGATAACTCCCTTGGAGTTCTTCTTG
Source organism: Triticum urartu (assembly GCF_003073215.2). Lineage (NCBI taxonomy): Eukaryota > Viridiplantae > Streptophyta > Magnoliopsida > Poales > Poaceae > Triticum > Triticum urartu. Next base: position 421,045,855 of record NC_053022.1, on the reverse strand, counting down.
GAAGCAAACTTCCTAAAGAAACTCATCTTTTTTCTATGAACAAAATTTTGAAATTTTTAGGCCACAAAATTTTCTCAACAGAACTTCACAAGATTCATAGCAACTACTCATAGGGATGCATAGAGGCCATATCAAGCATTCAAACTACTTAGAACTCTAAGAATTCAACATGCAAGCTCATCTACAGCAGCACCAAGAGTAACTAATTATTCAAAATATAAACTACTAAAGAAAAAACTAATTGGACCAATGGAGGAGTCACATACCAAGTAGCAATCCCCCGAAACAATTTCAGAAACGGGGCTTCGAGAAAAAAGATCGAAATCCGCGGGTTTGAGAGCAAGAACACAAGAGATAGAGAGAGAGAGAGAGAGAGAGAGAGAGAGAGAGAGAGAGAGCAATGGTGATTTTTTCTGGAGGTAGGTGGTGACATGGGCTAAAGAGATAAGTGAGGGGGCCCACATGGGGACCACAACCCACCAGGTGCACCCCCTCTGATGTTATTTGCATCAAAAATTCAGAAGAAAAAAATTGTATTAAATTTTTAGAGCCCGAAACAATTTCAGAGACGGGGCTTCGAGCAAAGAGATCGAAATCCGCGGTTTGAGAGAAAGAACACGAGAGAGAGAGAGAGCAATGGTGATTTTTTCTGGAGGTAGGTGGTGATATGGGCTAAAGAGATAAGTTAGGGGACCCACATGGGGACCACAACCCACCAGGTGCACCCCCTCTAATGTTATTTTCATCAAAAATTCAGAAAAAAATCGTATTAAATTTTTAGAGCATTCTGAGAACTTTTATTTTGGGGTCATTTTTTATTGCACGGGAAATTCAGAAAATAGACAGATCATGGCATTTTATTTTATATAACTAATAAAAACATAAAACAAAAGGTAAGGACAGAAGGTAGTGCTCACTAAATTCATCAACTTCATACCTCTCAAAAATGATTCATTAATAATGTTGATCAAGTCTTATTAACAACCGCTTTCGATTAGCATGAAACCGAAGAAATTTCGTAAAACACTAAGTTACCTCAATGGGGATATGAATGTCCCCAACAATAAGCATTTTATATTTCTTTTTGGCAGTAGGTAGAGGTAGTTGAAAACTTCCAATAGTGATTGTTGGAGATTTTTCAATAACATTTATACCATTCACTTGGAATTGTTTCTTCGGGAAGTGCACCGTATGCACATTACCATTGATATGAAAAGTTACCTTGCTTTAATTGCAATCAAATAACATCCCCTATAGTATTCAAAAAGGTTCTACCAAGGATAATCAACATGTTGTCATCCTCGGGCATCTCAAGTATAATAAAGTCAGTTCGGATAGTAATGTTTGCAACAACAACGGGCACATCCTCACAAATACCGACAGGTATGGCAGTTGATTTGTCAGCCATTTGCAAAGATATTTCGGTAGGTGTGAGTTTATTCAAATCAAGTCTTTTATATAAAGAGAAAGGCATAACACTAACACCAGCTCCTAAATCACATAAAGCAGTTTTCACATAATTTCGTTTGATGGAGCAAGGTATAGTGGTATTCCTGGATCTCCAAGTTTTTTAGGTAACCCATCCTTAAAATAATAATTAGCAAGAATGGTGGAGATTTCATCTTCCGGTATTTTTCTCTTGTTGGTGATGATGTCTTTCATGTACTTTGCACAAGGGGCCATTTTTAGGATATTAGTCAAGCGGGTACGCAAAAAGACTGGCATAATCATTTCAGCAAAGCGTTCAAATTCTTCATCATCCTTTCTTAGTTGATTTAGGTGGAAAGGGCGTAGTTTTTTGAACCCATGGTTCTCTTTCCTTACCATGTTTTCTAGAAACAAAGTCTCTTTTTTGTATCTTTTATTCTTGGGTTGTGGGTTATCAAGATCAACAACTGGTTCTATTTCAACATCATTGTCTGGTTCTTTATTATTTGCTTGAGTGTCTTCATGAACCTCATCATTATCTTTTTCATTATCAGAAGGTGAGTGTTCATTACCAAATTGAGTTTCAACATCAGAAATAGAAACATCATTATCATTATCGGAAGGTTTTTCTATTTCAGGTTCACTAGAGGCACGCAAAGTCCTATCATTTTTCTTCTTCTTTTTCTTTTTAGGTGGACTAGGTGCATCAGTGTTCACTTTTTGAGAGTCTTGTTCAATTCTTTTTGGGTGTCCCTCAGGGTAAAGTGGTTCCTGAGTCATTCTACCTCCTCTAGTCATTACTCTAATAGCATGGTCATTGATATTATTGTTCATTTCATCAAACAAATCTCTTTGAGATTTAGCAACTTGTTTTGGTTGAGTTTGAACCATGGAGGCATGTTTTCCTACACCTCTAACATCATTGGTAATTCTAAATGGCAAGTCACTCAAGCGAGCAATCATATCAGAATTGTATTTCAGTTGTTTCATAATATTTGCACTGAAGTGATCTTGTTTTCTAATGTAGTTGTCAAACTCATAAAGACATTGACTAGGATGCATATTGTAAGGATTGTCATTGTCATTGAATTTCATTAAAGAATTTACCTCTACCACCTTACGTGGTGGTGTTTAAATGATTTGATCCCATGTATTTCTTCAATAGGAGGTAATTTTTTGACATCCTTAGCTTTAATACATTTTTCCTTCATTGATTCCTTTCCCTCTTGCATATCTTCAGGACTGAGCTATAAGATACCCCTCTTCTTCGGAGTAGGTTTAAGCGGTGGTTCGGTAAGAGTCCAATCATTATAATTTTTCAATATGTTATTCAATAGTTCTTTAGCTTCTTAAACAGTTCGTTCCCTAAAAACACAACTAGCACAACTATCTAGGAAATCCCTAGAAGCATCGGTTAGTCCATTATAGAAGATATCAAGTATTTCGTTTTTCTTAAGAGGATGATCAGGCAAAGCATTAAGCAATTTGGGAAGCCTCCCCCAAGCTTGTGGGAGACTCTCTTCTTCAATTTGCACAAAGTTAAATATTTCCTGTAAGGAAGCTTGTTTCTTATGAGCAGGAAAATATTTTTCAGAGAAATAGTAAATCATATTCTGGGTACTATGCACACAACCAGGAGCAAGAGTATTATACCAAGTCTTAGCATCACCCTTTAATGAGAACGGAAATAATTTAAGAATATAATAATAGCGAATTTTCTTATCATGAGCAAAAAGGGTGGCTATGTCATTCAACTTAGTAAGATGTGCCGCAACAGTTTTAGTTTCATAACCATGGAAATGATTAGATTCAACCAAAGTAATCAACTCTGGGTCAACAGAGAATTCATAATCCTTATCATCAACAAAGATAGGTGAAGTAGCAAACTTAGGATCACATTTCATTCTAGCATTTAAAGATTTTTCTTTTAGTTTGCATAATAATTTCTTAAGATCATCCCTATCATTGCAAGCAAGAAAGTCTCTAGTTGTCTCCTCATCCATAACATAACCATCCAATATCTTAGGCTATTCATATATAGGAGAACAAGATCTAATAGGTGCTTCAAGATTTTCAGTTTCAAGCTCTTCATCGGTTTCAATAATTTCATCAGTTTCAACATTCTCAAAAGCTTTAGTTCTAGCAAGTTGTTCATCAAGAAATTCATCTAGTGGCACATTATCATCAAGCAAGGTACTAGCATCATCATGAGTATCATTCATAGCAGAAGTAGCATCATCAATGACTTGCGACATAATAGGATTAATAACATGTGGTAGTGTTGCAAGTCTACTCAAAACATAAGGTGAATCAAGGGCAGAGTGTGATGGCAGTTCCTTACCTCCGCTCGCCCTAGAGGGAACGATCTTGGTTTTAGTGTCCTTCAGATTCTTCATATTGATAATTTGATAATAATCCCAAGTGACTCAACAAATATAGCTATGCTCCTCGGCAACGTGCCAGAAAAAGGTCTTGATAACCCACAAGTATAGGGGATCGCAACAGTTTTCGAGAGTAGAGTATTCGACACAAGGAGAGCCAAAGAATATTTGCAAGTATTAGAAGCTGAGTTGTCAATTCAACCACACCCTGAGATTAATTATCTACAGTAACGTAATCAGTAGCAAAGTAGTATGATAGTTTTGATAGTAGTAGCAACAACAATAATAACAGTAACAGTGATAGCAATGATTTTGTAGCAAGTGTAACAGTAACAATAGCAGTAATAATTTAGCAGGAACAATATGAGAGAAATTTGTAGGCACTGGATCGGTGAATTTGTTGGATGATATTCATCATATAATAGTCATAACCTAGGGCGATACAGCACTAGCTCTAGTTCATAAATATAATGTAGGCATGTATTCTGTAAATTGTCATACGTGCTTATGGAAAGAACTTGCATGACATCTTTTGTCCTATCCTCCCATGGCAGCGGGGTCCTATTGGAAACTAAGGGATATTAAGGCCTCGTTTTAATAGAGAACCGGAACAAAGCATTAACACATAGTGAATACATGAACTCCTTAAACTACGGTCATCACCGAAAAGTATCCTGACTTCTGTCACTCTGGGGTTTGCGGATCATAACATGTAATTGGTGACTATAACTTGCAAGATCGGATCTAGAACATAGATATAATGGTGATAACATAAACGGTTTAGATCTGAAATCATGGCACCCGGGCCCAAAGTGACAAGCATTAAGCATGGCAAAGTCATAGCAACATCAATCTCAGAACATAATGGATACTAGGGATCAAGCCCTAACAAAACTAACTCGATTACATGATGAATCTCATCCAACTCCTCACCAATCGGCGAGCCTACGAAGGAATTACTCAATCCTGGTGGGGAGCATCATGGAATTGGCGATGGAGAAGGGTTGGTGATGATGAAGATCGAAGATCCCCCTTTCCGGAGCCCCAAACGGACTTCAGATCTGGCCTCCCGATGAAGAACAGGAGGTGGTGGCAGCTCCGTCTCATGAAATGCGATAATTCCTTCTCCATGATATTTTCTCCAAAAATGATATTTTATAGTATCAGGATTGAGGTCTGCGGTCCACCAAGTTGGGACAACCCACCTGGGCATGCTAGGAGGAAGGGGCGTGCCCTGGTGGGTTGTGCCCACCCAGGTGCCCCCCTTTGGTGGTTCTTGGCTCCAGTAATTTTCTTTTATTGTATAAAAAATCCTCGCAAAGTTTCATTCCAATCCGAGAACTTTTATTTCTGCACAAAAACAACACCATGGTAGTTTTGCTGAAAACAATGTCAGTCTGGGTTAGTTTCATTCAAATCATGCAAATTAGAGGCCAAAACAGGAGGAAAAGTGTTAGGAAAAGTAGATACGATGGAGACGTATCACGGAGCCTTCTAGCATCAGCGGCACATGCTTCATGGTCACATTGTCGTTGCCGCCGCCAATCTGGACTGCCACTCGGTAATCTTCTAGCCATATCTCAGGCTTGGACTCGCTAGCAAATCTTCTGGTCGCCTATTAGGTTCAACTTTAATTTGTTCAGGGGGTTTGGGTGTCTTAATATTACTTTTGTTGACTACAGTTGGAGCTTTAGCATGATCCTTTATTCTAACAGGGAAAGGTGGTTTCTCAACATAAGTAGTAGGAACAACAGGATCATTATAAGTGATAGTCTTTTCTTCAACTTTAATAGGTGCAACTACTTTTACTTCAATGGGAGGATTATATTTAAACCACTTCTCCTTAGGGAGATCAACATGAGTAGCAAAGGATTCACAAAAGTAAGCTCCTATCTCAGAGTCAAGTCCATATTTAGTGCTAAATTCACGAAATGCATTGGTATCCATAAAAGATTTAACACAATCAAACTTAGGTGTTATACCTGACTCCTTACCTTTGTCGAGGTCCCAATCTTCAGAGTTGCGTTTAATTCTTTCCAATAAATCCCATTTGAATTCAATAGTTTTCATCATAAAAGATCCAGTACAAGAAGTATCGAGCATGGAGCGATTGTTGTTCGAAAGTCGAGCATAAAATTATTGAATAATCATTTCTCTTGAGATCTCATGATTGGGTCATGAATATAACATTGACTTAAGCCTCCCCCAAGCTTGAGCGATGCTTTCTCCTTCGCGAGGCCAAAAATTATATATATAATTACGATCACGATGAACAAGATTAATAGGATAAAACTTCTGGTGAAATTCCAATTTCAATCACTTATAGTCCCATGATCCCATATCATCACATAGCCTATACCATGTCAATGCATTTACCTTCAAATATAAAGGGAAGACCTTCTTCTTGATAACATCATCGAGCATACTTGCAAGCTCAAATAGTCCACAAACTTCATCCACATAGATTAAGTGTAAGTCGGGATGTAATGTTCCATCTCCTCCAAAAGGATTAGCTAGCAGTTTCTCTATCATACCCGAAGGAATTTCAAAGTAAATATTTTCAGTAGGTTCAGTAGGTTGAGGAGCAACTATTTGCTCTACCGGTCTGGGTGAAGATACCTCGAACAAGCCCCTCAAAGGATTACTGTCCGTAGTAACAAGTGACAGTAAATTTCAGCACACTATATAAATTTTTCCTCACCAAATTCTACCTACCAAAGGCGCTTCACTCCCCGGCAATGGCGCCAGAAAAGTGTCTTGATGACCCACAAGTATAGGGGATCTATAGTAGCCTTTTAAATAAGTAAGAGTGTCAAACCCAACGAGGAGCAGAAGGAAATGATAAGCAGTTTTCAGTAAGGTATTCTCTGCAAGCACTGAAATTATCGGTAACAGATAGTTTTGTGATAAGGTAATTTGTAACGAGTAGAAAGTAATAAAAGTAAATAAGGTGCAGCAAGATGGCCCAATCCTTTTTGTAGCAAAGGACAAGCCTGGACAAACTCTTATATGAAGTAAAGCGCTCCCAAGGACACATGGGAATTATCGTCAAGCTAGTTTTCATCACGTTCATATGATTCGCGTTTGGTACTTTGATAATTTGATATGTGGGTGGACCGGTGCTTGGGTACTGTCCTTACTTGGACAAGCATCCCACTTATGATTAACCCCCATTGCAAGCATCCGCAACTACAACAGAAGTATTAAGGTAAACCTAACCATAGCATGAAACATATGGATCCAAATCAGCCCCTTACGAAGCAATGCATAAACTAGGGTTTAAGCTTCTGTCACTCTAGCAACCCATCATCTACTTATTACTTCCCAATGCCTCCCTCTATGCCCAAACAATGGTGAAGTGTCATGTAGTCGACGTTCACATGACACCACTAGAGGGATGACAACATACATCTCATCAAAATATCGAACGAATACCAAATTCACATGACTACTAATAGCAAGACTTCTCCCATGTCCTCAGGAACAAACTTAACTACTCACAAAGCATATTCATGTTCATAATCAGAGGGGTATTAATATGCATAATGGATCTGAGCATATGATCTTCCACCAAGTAAACCAACTAGCATCAACTACAAGGAGTAATCAACACTACTAGCAACCCATAGGTACCAATCTGAGGTTTGGATACAAAGATTGGATATAAGAGATGAACTAGGGTTTGAGATGAGATGGTGCTGGTGAAGATGTTGATGGAGATTGACCCCCTCCCGATGAGAGGATCGTTGGTGATAACGATGGTGATGATTTCCCCCTCCCGGAGGGAAGTTTCCCCGGCAGAGTAGCTCTGACGGAGTCCTAGATTGGTGTCGCCAAGGTTCCGCCTCGTGGCGGCAGAGTCTCGTCACGAAAGCTTGCTTATAATTTTTTCTCGGACGAAAGACCTCATATAGCAGAAGATGGGCATCGGAGTACCACCAGGGAGCCCACGTGGCAGGGGGCGCGCCCATGGGGGGTAGGGCGCGCCCCCCACACTCGTGGCGAGGGTGTTGCCCCCCTCTGGTACTTCTTGCGCCCAATATTTTATATATATTCTGAAAAGTGCACCCATGGAGTTTCAGGACTTTTGGAGATGTGCAGAATAGGTCTCGAATATTTGCTCCTTTTCCAGCCCAGAATTCCAACTGCCGGCATTCCCCCTCTTCTTGTAAACCTTGTAAAATAAGAGAGAATAGGCATAAGTATTATGACATAATTTGTAACAACAGACCATAATGCAATAAGTATCGATATAAAAGCATGATGAAAAATGGACGTATCAACTCTCCCAAGCTTGGACCTCGCTTGTCCACAAGCGAAAGCCGAAATCGAAAAATATGTCCACATGTTTAGAGATAGAGGTGTCAATAAAAATAAAATACGGACATGAGGGCATTATGATCATTCTTAGAACAGCAACATATATATATATATATATATTATCATATGATCTCTTATGCTAAAGTAACAATTCAATCACAATTTCAAATATGAATCATAAACTTCATTGAGAACCAACAAACTCTAATATCAGTCATAACATAGGAAAGAGTCAATATAAGAGTTTTTTAGCAAGCCCACATACTCAACCATCTTTTAGTCTTTCACAATTGCTAACACTCACGCAATATTTATGGGTGTGAAGTTTTAATAGGACACAGAGAAAGATAGGGGCTTATAGTTTTGCCTCCCAACGTTTTACCTCAAGGGTAATGTCAACAATAATAGTTCATGAAGACTCACATCCAATTAGCTATATATATCAGGATCTTTCCAACACATTGTGCTTGCCAAAAGATAAAATGTAAAAAGGAAAGGTGAAGATCACCATGACTTTTATATAAGGTAGAAGATAAAAGTAAAAGATAGGCCCTTCATAGAGGGAAGCAGAGGTTGTCATGCGCTTTTATGGTTAGATGCACAAAATCTTAATGCAAAAGAACGTCACTTTATATTGCCACTTGTGATATGGACCTTTATTATGCAGTCCGTCGCTTTTATTTCTTCCACATCACAAGATCGTATAAAGCTTATTTTCTCCACACTAATAAGTCATACATATTTAGAGAGCAATTTTTATTGTTTGCACCGATGACAACTTACTTGAAGGATCTTACTCAATCCATAGATAGATATTGTGGACTCTTATGGCAGAACTGGGTTTAGGGATATTTGGATGCACAAGTAGTATCTCTACTTGGTGCAAAAAAATTGGTATAAGTATTGTGACATAATGTGTAACAACAGACCATAATGCAATAAATATCGATATAAAAGCATGATGCAAAATGGACGTATCAACTCCCCCAAGCTTAGACCTCGCTTGTCCTCAAACGAAAGCCGAAATCAAAAAATATGTCCACATATTTAGACATTGTGGTGTCGATAAAAATAAAATACGGACATGAGGGCATCATGATCGTTCTTAGAACAGCAACATATATATATAAGGTGGGTCTATTATGATAACACCCCTTAAGACCTTATTAACAGTCTTATTCTGCTAACACCCCCACCTGAGCACCGCGGCCCCTTCCCTCCATGCGACGGCTACCTCCAGTTCAAGCTATGGCCACCGGTGTTGCTGTGGCTCACCTGCCATCGCCGGATCCTCGTCAACGCCTGCATCGGCCGCCGGATCCCTGTCAACGCCTGCATCGGTCGCTCCTCCCATCGCCGGATCCCAGCATCTCCAACATCGCGACACTGGGTGCAGTCCACTCCCTGTTTCAGTGATGAAGTATGCCCTGCACGGCGATGCAGTGCGGTTCCCATAAGCAATGTGTGGCAATGCAGTACGGTTGGTGCCGGCGTGCTGTTCCCAGAAGCAAAGCGCGGAAATGTAATCCGGTTGTCGTCGGCGTGTGATTTCCTAGGTGTGGTGGTGCTCATATTTTCCTTGTGTAGCTCGTTTTCTTATATAGACACTGTGCGGTTCAGCAGCAAAAGAAGGTTTGCTTATTTCCGTCATGTAATTCAGTTCGCTGAGCCTCCCTCTTGTGTGATTCAGAGGGACCAAAAAACAGGTTGTTTGTTTCAAATAAAATCTACACGGTGTGGGACTTTTCAGTTCACTGGCAACGACACCATGGCGAGTGAGAGGAGGGCCTCCGCCCCCAAAGTCCCTGTGCAAAATTATTGATAAAATAGTGGTACACCCGACTGTTCGCGCAGTGCGGAGCACCTGGGCGTGCAATTTGGTTGTTTTCAGTTTTGTTTTGTAGTCTTAAAGTGCACTTCACTATGTGAGAGCTCTGGTGCATGTTTTGTTGTGCAATGGGTGTGTACATGTTTCTACGTACATGTTTCTGGTGCACTCATGCGGTTTGGGGTGGTGCACTTGCAGTCCGGTGCGTGGGCAGACGAAGTTCTTTGTGGTTCGCTCTGAGAAACATTGATACAGTACACTTATCTCGTCTCAGCAATCAGGGAGCATTCTTAAAAAAATGAGAAGAGAAAATGAAAAATAATAGTGCAGCTCACTAACCTCAACCGTGCAAACTTACAAAAGCATTTTGCAAAAAGAAAATGCAGTACACTAGCCTCGATAATTTGCAAAAAAATGCAGTACACTAGCCTCGATAATTCAGTTTGAACGTATTTATAAAAAAGTAGTTTGAAAACGACAAAAAATCCATTTAGTGCACTTTAATTTGTGTAGCGGTTCACTTTCCCTTTGATTTGCACTGCACTCATCCCACGAGTTACCAGGTGTTTCGTGTTTCATAAAAAAAGTTAGAAAAAGGATGAAAGAAATCATGAAGTACATTTGGCCAGCTGATCCAGTGCAATTTTTCGTCTGAAGCAGTGCGTTCTTCTGTCGGATGAAGTGCACACGTCGATTTTAGTGCTTGTTTGAAAAAAAATCTTATGAGAAAAGAAACCATGAAGCTTACTTGACCGTCTGATGCAGTGCGGTTTTCAGTCTAAAAGTAGTGCGGTTTTCTTTCTCGTCTTCAAAAAATTACGTCCCACAAAAAAGAAACCATGCAGTTCTCTTACCCGTCTGAGTCAGTGCGGTTTTTCGTCCGATGCAGTGCGGTTTTAGTCGGATGAAGTACGCACGTCGATTTGGGTGTCGCGAAAAACAGAGTGTCCGCATTTCGGTAAATTCGAAATTCCTCTTAAACCGTAAAGAATTAGAGAGAGTGTTCTACATGAAAAAGTTGCGCCTCATCGATATCTTTCCAACAGCGTATCGTTTGAATCATTCCGACCAGTGGTTTGTAAATATTTTGCAAAAAACGGCCGCTGCCACTCGTCGTCCGCCGCACGATTTTTAAAATTAACTAAAAACCATAAGGAATCTCAAAAGCATTTAAACATATGAAAGTTGTGCCTCGTCCGTAGCTTTCCAATGGCGTATCACACACCTTGTTTCGACAAACGGTTCAAAAACTGGAGCGAAAATAGTAACAAAAAATTTGAAAAATTTTGAAAAACAGAATTCCGTAATTTAGTAAATTTGAAACTGCTTTTAAATCGTAACGAATTAGATAAAACAATAGTTATGAAAAAGATGCGCCTCGACGATATCTATCCAACAGTGTATTATTTGCCTCATTCCGACGAGCGGCTTAGAAAAAAACGCGAAAAAACGCTCGCTGCCACTCATTGTGGGCCGCACCATTTTTGAAACTGCTCTTAAACCGCGGGGAATCTCGAAAAGTGTTCAACATGGCAAAGTTGCGCCTAATCCGTAGCTTTCCAACGGTATATTACACGTCTACTTCCGATAAATTTTAAAAAAATTAGAGCGAAAACAGTACCAAAAAAACACTACACGCAGTTTTTTCCGACATGAAGTTAACTAGTCTCTGTAATGCAGTGCTCTTGCTATAGAAAGTGCAGTGCCCTTGATACGTCCATTTTGCATCATGCTTTTATATCGATATTTATTGCATTATGGACTATTATTTCACATTATGTCATAATACTTATGGCTATTCTCTCTTATTTTACAAGGTTTACATAAGGAGGCAGAATGCCGGCAGCTGGAATTCTGGGCTGGAAAATAAGCAAATATTAGAGACCTATTCTGCATAACTCCAAAAGTCCTTAAACTCCACGGAATGCCTTATAATAAATAATGAAAAATCCTCGCCAAAGATGAAGACCAGGGGGCCCACACCCTTTCCACGAGGGTGGGGGCGCCCCCCCCTAGGGCGCGCCCCCTACCTCGTGGGCCCCTTGGTGGCTCACCGATGACCATCTTCTCCTATATGAAGTCTTTCGTCGAGAAAAAAATAGGAAGCAACCTTTCGGGACGAAACTCCACCGCCACGAGGCGGAACCTTGGCGGATCCAATCTAGAGCTCCAGCAGAGCTGTTCTACGGGGGAAACTTCCCTCCCGGAGGGGGAAATCATCGTCATCGTCATCACCAACACTCCTCTCATCGGGAGAGGGAAATCTCCATCAACATCTTCATCAGCACCATCTCATCTCAAAACCCTAGTTCATCTCTTGTATCCAATTCTTGTCTCCAAGTCCGAGATTGGTGGTAGTAGGTTGCTAGTAGTGTTAATTACTCCTTGTAGTTGATGCTAGTTGGTTTAATTGGTGGAAAATCATATGTTCAGATCCTTTATGCATATTATTACCCCTCTGATTATGAACATGAATATTCTTTGTGAGTAGTTACTTTTGTTCCTGAGGACATGGGAGAAGTCTTGCTATTAGTAGTCATATGAATTTGGTATTCGTTCGATATTTTGATGAGATGTATGTTGTCTAGCCTCTAGTGGTGTTATGTGAACGTCGACTACATAACACTTCACCATTATTTGGGCCTAGAGGAAGGCATTTGGAAGTAATAAGTAGATGATGGGTTGCTAGAGTGACAGAAGCTTAAACCCTAGTTTATGTGTTGCTTCGTAAGGGGCTGATTTGTATCCATATGTTTCATGCTATGGTTAGGTTTACCTTAATACTTCTGTTGTAGTTGCGGATGCTTGCAATAGAGGTTAATCATAAGTGGGATGCTTGTTCAAGTAAGAACAGCACCCAAGCACCGGTCCACCCACATGTCAAATTATCAAAGTACCGAACACGAATCATATGAACGTGATGAAAACTAGCTTGACGATATTCCCATGTGTCCTCGGGAGCGCTTTTCCTTATATAAGAGTTTGTCCAGGCTTGTCCTTTGCTACAAAAAGGATTGGGCCACCTTGCTGCACTTTATTTACTTTTGTTACTTGTTGCTCATTACAAATTATCTCATCACAAAACTATCTGTTACCACTTATTTCAGTACTTGCAGAGAATACCTTGCTGAAAACCGCTTATCATTTCCTTCTGCTCCTCGTTGGGTTCGACACTCTTACTTATCGAAAGGACTACGATAGATCCCATATAATTGTGGGTCATCAAGACTCTTTTCTGGCGCCGTTGCCAGGGAGTGAAGCGCCTTTGGTAGGTGGAATTTGGTAAGGAAAAATTTATATAGTGTGCTGAAATTTACTGTCACTTGTTACTATGGAAAGTAATCCTCTGATGGGCTTGTTCGGGGTATGTTCACCCCGACCAGTAGAGCAAAGAGTTGCTCCTCAACCTAGTGAACCTATTGAAGATGAAATTCCTTATGAATATCCTTCGGGTGTCATAGAAAAACTTCTAGCTAATCCTTTTACAGGAGATGGAACAAAGCATCCTGATGAACACCTAATATATGTGGATGAAGTTTGTGGATTATTTAAGCTTGCAGGTATACCCGATGATGGTGCTAAGAAGAAGGTCTTCCCTTTATCTTTGAAGGGAGACGCATTGATATGGTATAGGCTATGTGATGATACGAGATCATGGAACTATAGAAGATTGAAATTGGAATTTCATCAAAAGTATTACCCTATGCATCTTGTTCATCGTGATCGCAATTATATATATAATTTTTGACCTCGCGAAGGAGAAAGCATCGCTCAAGCTTGGGGGAGGCTTAAATCAATGTTATATTCATGCCCCAATCATGAGCTCTCAAGAGAAATGATTATTCAAAAAAATTATGCTCGGCTTTCCGAAAATAATCGCACCATGCTCGATACTTCTTGTGTTGGCTCTTTTATGATGAAGACTATTGGATTTAGATGGGATTTATTGGATAGAATTAAACACAACTCTGAAGATTGGGATCTCGACAAAGGTAAGGAGTTAGGTATGACACCTAAGTTTGATTGTGTTAAATCTTTTATGGATACCAATATTTACCGTAAGTTTAGCACTAAATATGGACTTGACTCTGAGATAGTAGCTTCTTTCTGTGAATCTTTTGCTACTTATGTTGATCTCCCCAAGGAGAAGTGGTTTAAATATCATCCTCCCATAGAAGTAAAAGTAGCTGCACCTATTAAAGTTGAAGAAAAGACTTTCACTTATAATGATCTTATTGTTCCTACTCATTATGTTGAGAAACCACCTTTCCCTGTTAGGATAAAGGATCATGCTAAAGCTTCAACTATGGTTCGTAAAAGGAATATTAAAACATATACACCTCCTGAGCAAGTTAAAGTTGAACCTAATATTGCTATTGTTAAAGATCTCTTGTCTGATAATATAGATTGGCATGTTATTTATTTCTGTGATGAAACTGTTGAGATCTATGGTAGGGTGCGTCGACTGCAAATTTAAAATTTCCTACGCGCAGAACAACCAAGAACATGCTACGGGAGATGGATCACAGTTCGTTACCACTAGACGTGCAGTGTCGTGCAGCGGAAGAAGAATTGGGGCAGCGCGTCCGCGTAGATCGTCTCCTCCTCATCTGATCTCCCTCGTGCAACCGGTGGTCGGTTACCACGTACAGGTTCGCCGGAGCGGCGCAAGTGCACCGCCTCTAACGGTATCCGCGCGTACAGGAGGAACGTCGTGCGGCGGACTGCTAGGTCCGATCACACAACCGGCAGCGAGTGGAGGTGTCTATTCGCAACACATGCAAACCCTAGTGACAGCGCCGAAGCGATCATCCCATGAGTGTGCCGCACCTCCACTATATATATAGGCGTCCGTCACGGGCTCAACACTTGGGCCTTGCACGGACCCTAAAGCCCATAAGTCTACTCAGCCACAATCCGAATACAGTTCAGATCACATCCGACCAGTGTCCTCGGATACGACGTCGTAGGTTCCTTCCCTTAAGCGCGCGACCCCTTAGGTTCAAGTCGGCTTGGTCGTAGTTCGGATCACCTCCGAACTGCACGGTTGGTAGCAGCCTCTAGCAAGGCATGCCGAACACCAAGCAGACTATGAAGCTGGTTAGCGAACATGTACATCACACTTCCATTCCTTTTGCCACACGATATATGTTGTCGAGCTCAAGGCAAGTCTATCATCCTTGTGCTAGCCCGACCTCTTTCTCGTTTCAGTGATGCCGACCACAAAACCGGATTATCTCATAATCCTTGTCGCACGGCCATGCTTATCCTGGTCGGATCACACGAGGGGCCCAGAGTATATCTCTCCTGATCAGAGGGGCAAATCCCATCTTGCTCGACTACGTCTCGCAGCATGGTTCTGGATAAACCCGAAACCTACCTTTATAACTACCCAGTTACGGAGTAGCGTTTGGTCGGCCCAAAGCAAGTCTATCACCATCCCGAGTACATGCGTCAACTCATGTCTTAGGACATAGAACATATGTTGTACTAGAGACTCACAGATGACATATCGCTGCGTCTCATAGTTGGGTCTGTCCGGCTTGGACCTTATCTCGACTCGGATCCGACTACGTCAAATCTGACCAGATCCTTCCAACTTCATATTATCCGGTTAGCATCCAATGCACCATGGCTAGTGAGACCAAGCCATCGACCGTGTCATATGCTAGTCTAGTTGGCTGCGCGTCCACACAGCCCTTTCGACTAGGGACCTTTTAGGACAGTCATCATACAATGCATAGTCCCACAAACAAGTCACATACTTGCTGATACACATCATTGATAATGTCCAAGGACTATCTTTATTCATGAACACATAGGAAATATCATCATACATGATTGCCTCTAGGGCATATCTCCAATAGTCTCCCACTTGCACTAGAGTCAATCAAATAGACATCGAATGCCCATAGTTCTAACGTGCCCCTCATGCTTGGGTTGTGGAAGCGGCTTAGTCAACGGATCCGCAACATTTGCATCCGTGTGAATTTTGCATATATCTACATCACCACTCTTTACGATCGTTCGTATCAGGTGATATTTCCGATCTATGTGTCTGACCTTGTGGTGATTCCTCGGCTCCTTGGCTTGTGCGATGGCACCAGAATTATCACAATAAAGGTCCAACGGTTTTACCGAGGCTAGGAAAATACCAAGATCATCCAGAAAGTTCTGGATCCAAACACCTTCCTTTGCTGCTTCACAAGCCGCAATATATTCGGCTTCTGTAGTAGAATCGGCCATCGTATCTTGCTTGGAACTCATCCAGCTCACTGCTCCTCCATTCATGACGTACACGAATCCGTACTGTGATCGACAATCATCTCTGTCGGTTTGGAAACTAGCATCGGCGTAACCCCTTACGACGAGCTCTTCCTCACCTCCATAAACTAGGAACATCTCTTTAGTCCTTTTCAGGTACTTCAAAATAGTCTTTACCGCTGCCCAGTGACTCTCACCTGGATTGGCCAGGTATCTACTTGTTAGGCTTATTGCAAAAGCAACATCGGGCCGCGTACATATCATGGCATACATGATGGATCCGATTGCCGAGGCATATGGAATCCTACTCATCCTGCTTCGCTCATCAGATGTCGAAGGACTCTGAGTCTCGCTTAGCCTTATAACATGTGAGAGTGGCAAGAACCCTTTCTTTGCCTCACTCATGTTGAACCGCTTCAACACTTTATCTATGTACGTGCTCTGGCTTAAACCAAGCAGCCTCCTTGATCTATCTCTATAGATCTTAATGCCTAAAATGTACGTTGCCTCACCAAGGTCCTTCATCGAAAACTTGCCATTCAATGACTCCTTGACAGAGTTCAGCATCGAAATATCATTTTCGATCAGTAGTATGTCATCCACATACAAGATCAAAAACACTATCGAGCTCCCACTTAACTTCTTGTATAAACAAGAGTCCTCTTCGCTTTTGATGAAGACGAAACCAGTGACGACCTCATCAAAACGAATGTTCCAGCTCCGAGATGCTTGACTCAACCCATAAATGGATCTCTTGAGCTTGCATACCTTACTAGTGCTAGTCGGATCGACAAAACCCTCGGGATGTATCATATACACGTCCTCGGTTAAATTTCCATGAAGGAAAGCCGTCTTGACATCCATCTGTCATATCTCGTAATTGAAATATGCAGCTATAGCTAGTACGATCCTCACCGACTTTAGCATCGCTACCGGCGAGTAAGTCTCGTTGTAGTCAATTCCTTGAACTTGTCCATAACCCTTAGCGACAAGCCGAGCTTTGTGGATCTGAACATTTCCATCCACATCGGTTTTCTTCTTAAAGACCCATTTGCAACCAATGGCCATTACGCCAGGCGGCGGATCAACCAAGTCCCAAACTTGATTCTCATCCATGGACTTTAACTCGAATCTCATGGCCTCCAGCCATGCCTCGGAATCTGGGCTCACCATCGCTTCCGCATATGTAGCCGACTCGTTGCTTTCTAGCAATAATACATCGTGCACTCTGCGCAATCTTTCCGACCTCCGTGGTTCCGGTGTTGCTTCCACTACGGGTTCCCTGACTGACTCCGGTATGATCTCATCACCAGTCGAGCCGTCCCCGAGTGGTCGTCGAATTTCTTCGAGTCGGACCATCCTCCCACTGGCCTCCCGACTGAGAAACTCTTTCTCAAGGAAAACCCCGTTCCGAGCAACAAACACTTTGTTCTCTTCCCGGTTGTAGAAGTTATATCCCAAGGTTTCGCTCGGATATCCCACGAATATGCATTTATCTGACTTGGGTGTAAGCTTGTCTGACATAAGTTTCTTAACAAATGCTTCACAACTCCAAATCTTTAGAACAGACAAACTGGGACTCTTCCCGGTCCACATCTCATGTGGTGTCCTGTATATGGATTTTGATGGTACCCTGTTAAGTGTGAAAGCTGCAGTTTCTAGAGCGTATCCCCAGAATGACAAGGGTAAATCTGACTTGCTCATCATAGATCGAACCATTTCCAACAAGGTGCGATTCCTCCATTCTGATACACCATTTCTCTGTGGCGTACCCGGAGGTGTGAGCTGAGGTACTACACCTCTGCTTTTCCGATGATCATCAAACTCCTGGCTCATGTACTCACCTCCACGATCAGATCGTAGAAGTTTTATAGTCTTGCCGAGCTGATTCTCCACCTCGTTTTGAAACTCTTTGAACTTTTCAAAAGTCTCTGACTTGTGCCTCATCAAATAGATATATCCATATCTACTCAAGTCGTCGGTAAAAGTCACGAAGTACTGATAGCCACCTCTAGCAGTTGTGCTCATTAGTCCACACACGTCACTGTGTATCAGTTCCAATAGCTCGGATGCCCTCTCGCAACTCTTTGCGAAAGGAGACTTAGTCATCTTGCCGAGCAAGCATGATTCGCATATCTCGAACGACCCAAAGTCGGTCGAAGTTAGGAGTCCATCATCATGGAGCTTCTTCATGCGTTTCAGACTAATATGTCCAAGCCAGCAATGCCAGAAGTATGTCGGATTTATCTCATTGGGCTTATGCCTCTTGACATTCATGTTATAGACCGGTTCCTGTTCTAGATTCAATATAAATAACCCATCAACAATGGGTGCATAGCCGTGGGTGCATAACCATTCAAATAAATCGAACAACCATTGTCCTTTAAATTGAATTCATAACCCTGACTCATCAAGCATGAGGCAGAAATAATGTTCCGACTAAGTGTAGGAATGTAATAACAATTATTCAATTCCAAAATAAATCCAGAAGGAAGCTGGAGCTGCATCGTGCCGACCTCCAACGCAGCAACTCTTGCTTTGTTGCCGACCCTGATGTCAATCTCCCCTTGTGCCACACGCCTAGTTCTTAGTAGCCCCTTCATCGAGTTGCAAATATGAACAACCGATCTGGTATCAAATACCCAAGAGCTACTGGGTATGTCAGCAAAGTAAATGTCTATAACATATGCAACAAGTGTACCTTTGCCTGAAGCAGCATTCCCGGCCTTCTTGCCATGCTCTCCAAGCCACTTGCTACAGTTCCTCTTCCAGTGACCAGTTTCCTTGCAATGATAGCAAATGGTCTTTGAGTCCGGTCCAGACTTTGCGCAGCGGCGGAGGTTACCATCTCCGTGCCCTTTGCCTTAGCCTTCTTCTTAGACCAACTCTTCTTGAACTTAGCTGATTTCTGCACCATCAACACTTGATGCGTGCCTTTCTTAATATCCTGCTCTGCCACTTTGAGCATCCCATGCTATTCAGTGAGCTTCTTATCCATGCCATGCATATGATAGTTCGAGATGAACGTCCCATAGCTGGGCAGAAGAGAACCCAGAACTGCATCAGTAGCCAGCTCATCCAAGAGCGGGAAGCCCAACCGATCCAAAGCTTGCACATATCCGATCATCTTGATCACATGCGGGCTCAGTGGATCACCTTCCTTCAGATTACAATCCATCAAGGATCGCCAGACGTTGAACCTTTCGGTCCTAGCCTGCACCTGAAACATGCTCTTGAGACTCTCGATCATATCAAAAGCCCCAACGTCTTTGAAATGCTGCTGCAAATCGGGCTCCATACAAGCCAGCATGAGGCAGCTGATCTCGTTTGATTCATCAACGATTTCTGGTAGGCATTCTTGGTTGTGGTACTAGCATTATCGGCAGGTTCCTCTGGAAGCGGATCCTCTAGAACATGTTCCTTTTTATCATGCTTGAGAACAATTCTCGAATTTCTATACCAGGTAGTAAAGTTTGTTCCATTCAGTTTATCCTTTTCCAGAATTGATTTCAATGCAAAGTTGGGTTGAGCAGGTGGTGCCATTGATCTACATCAGAAAAATATGCAATCACTAAGCAATGTGTTTATGTAGAGTAATTCTAGCCTTAAACAGAAATACTCCCAGTGAAGTCAGCATCCCTCCGCAAACTCTCAATGATTCAGGATCCGACTAGCACATGCGACTAGTGAGCTTTAGCATCACTGCTAGACAACATGCCTATCCGGTAAGCAACTCCTTGCTAATCGTATCTCTATACAATTCCTGTCGGTCGGGTAGGTATCTCATACCCCGGCTCCTGACCTCTTTTGCCACAAGGCCCAAAACCGTTTTGATAGCCTTGTCAAGTCAACCTAATGCAGTGCATGTCCGTGTCCGACACGAACCCTTGAGTTCAAGGACACCTAGTAGCACCCTAATTTTATGAGCCCACTACTAAACGTACTTGACGTGCGAAGGTGCAACATCGGGGATGGCAATTCGCTTCATATTCATGAGGGATCTTTCTACCATTCTAACATGCATAGAAAACAAGGAAGCATAACAATCACAAATAAACACATATTGTGAAATAGTATGGCTCCTTCATGGATGTTCTTCCAGGTCGGCTCCAACTCCAATGACCATCTAGAAACTCCATCTTATTTGTCACGCCGGGACGCCAAGCCACCAACCTGATCTCTATTATCCAACTACTATAACTAGTAACGAATTTTACATAGAGTCACAAGTCGACACGCGGGTCGTTATACAATATAATGACAGCACTTTGGCTCCTGCCGGCTGCCAAACATGACACGCAGGCCATGTATAATTTACACACATGCATCACATACACATGAGCCATACTATTCACATCAAACCCTGCAAAATAAAGTTATGCATAGAATCGTATTCTACCGGTTTGAGTGATCATGTATGAAATACAAGGCGCTACGCACACGGCGGTCCCGCTAGCTGGTCAGCGGGCGGGGTTCGAAGGGGCAGCGCCCCTCGCGGGTGCCGGCAGCGCCCGATGTTTTCGGAAATTACAGATCACATCTGAACTCCGATCACGCCAAATTCTCTGATCTGACCGATCTCATCAATCATCGTGAATCCGATTCGGATTTACGTTTCACTGTTAACCCCGATGGCGGATAATCGACCGGTAGGGGTAGATCGTGTTACGACCTCATCGATCCCAATCAACAGAAAACATAGCCACATCGATCCCCATGTGCAGTTGATCTCATCAACCGTGCACACAGCAAATCTTATCAATGAAAACAGATCTCATCTATTGCCTCCACATATCTAATATGCATACGATCTGAATCCAAATCCTATAGCAGAGGCTCTAATACCACTGTTGGGATCTACGGTAGGGTGCGTCGACAGCAAATTTAACATTTCCTACGCGCAAAACAACCAAGAACATGCTACGGGAGATGGATCACAGTTCGTTACCACTAGATGATGAAGCTATGTACCTAGGGTAGGGTCATGGACCTGTCCTAACTGCCCTACCCAAGGACATCTCTAGAAGAAACCACCTTTCAATCGACTTGGAGGTGTTCCACTCGACAGACTCGAAGACGCTCGACCAAGAAGCAATCACTCGACCAAGATCCAACCGCTCGACGGCCAGGAGACCTGAAGTCACTCTGCACGCTAACGGTCGGTCATTAAATAGCTTTTATGGTCATCATAGCACTTTATTACTAGCGTTACCAGTAACGCCCTGCCTTAATGTACATTAAACCCTTTGTAACGTGGGCTGGCCAGGGTCCTGGCGCACTCTATATAAGCCACCCCCCTCTTCCGAGACAAGGGTTCGCACCTCTGTAACTCATACTCACATAATCCAGTCGACCGCCTCCGGGCTCCGAGATGTAGGGCTATTACTTCCTCTGAGAAGGGCCTGAACTCGTAAACCGTGCGTGCTTACAACTTCTCCATAGCTAAGATCTTGCCTCTCCATACTTACCCCCCTACACTACTGTCAGACTTAGAACCACGACAGTTGGCGCCCACCGTGGGGTAGGTGTTTTAGCGTTTGTTGGAGGAGTTGCGACCTTTTCCGACCCGAATCATCATGGTTTTCGGCGGAGTTTGGATGGAGGGCCGCGAGATCCGTCTCGGCGCGCTCACGTTCATCGTCGACGACTCTGCTTGGCTCCAGGAGGCTCTGCTCGACGTGGACGCACTCCCTGCTCGCGGGGCAACGCACTTTAGCATGTGCATCCGCGGCGTTCTCCTGCAGCAACCGTCGACCCCCTACCGGTCGGCTCCTGTGTTGTCCTCCCTCCTTGTTTCCCGCCGGCGCAAGCACTCTGGTCGGTCGAGACTTTAGCGGTGGGTGAGGCACGCGGTGGCACGTCAGTCGGCCACCCCTCAAGTCGCGGCAATCGAGCCCGACAAATCCCTCTACGGCCTGTTCGACTGGCTCCGCAGAGACCGCATCCGAGTGCGACAGCAGCGATCCGGCGGCAGAGGTTCTGATGGTCGATGGACCACCCAGTCCTCCCGGTTTTCCCCGCACCGACGGAGGCGCAGGTGGAGGCGACTCGTCGCGTCTCCATGAGTAGTATCTTCCCGAGCCTCTCACGTCGCTGTAGAGAGAAGAACTTCGCCGCCGGAACATGGATGCACTGCACACTCCTATTGTTGGAGAAACCCCCGAGGCTCGCGCCTTGGAGGACGCGTGCCTGGCAAACTTGGCCGAGCGCACTCGACTGGAGAACCTCCAGCGAGCACTCGATGAGCGTGCGCGACAACGGGTTCCCGAATCCAGTCGATGTTATCTCTTCCCGCCCCTGCAGGTATATCGAACTCCGATTCAGAATTTAGTAGTTGCTGCCCGTATAGCGGAGTCGATTCAGCCTTCCTAGTTGGAGGCTGGCAGAGGCTTGCTACAGATCAGAGCGTTACTCCGGGCAGCAGGAGATCAGAATTCCGCTGTTTCTCAGTCGCGGAACAGGATTCACAGCAGATCCGTTGCCGCAGACACAGTCCAGTCGGCTCACAGCCCGAGATCGCCCCCGAGGCGTGAGGGACGTGGAGACCGGTGTGACCAGTATGGGAACCATGAGTAGTATGATCACCGAGTCGATCGTGACGGTCGACGTCGAGTGCCCACGCCTCCCCCGAGGAGCGGGTCGTATGTGCCTCGCCAGGAGGATGACAGGCGCCATCATAGTGGTGGGCGAAGGATTCCAGTCGACCCCAGAGGGCCAGGCTTTGACGCGAGATCCATTCTCGTCCAGGGTTTGGTCGACAGGAACAGGGCTCACCGAGAAGGTCACGACAGAGATGCACCTACCGGCAGCAGAGTACATGTTTCGGGGCCAGAGTGCTTTAGTAGAGCCATCAGGGCCGTTGTGATTCCTCCCAACTTCAGGTTGGCGACTGGAGTCGGTAAGTTCACTGGCAAGTCCAAGCCCGATACTTGGCTTGAAGATTACTGAGTGGCCGTCCAGATCGGCGGCGGCAATGATGAAGTGGCCATGAAGCACCTGCCTCTCATGTTGGAGGGCTCGGCCAAAGCGTGGTTGAACCAGTTAGCACCTAGCAGCATTTACACTTGGGAGGATCTCTCCCGAGTGTTCGTCACCACATTTGAAGGCACGTGCAAGCGGTCGGCAGGGCTGACGGAACTGCGGTCTTGTGTACAGAAGCCGAATGAAACTTTGAGGGATTACATCCAGAGGTGGATCACGTTAAATCACTCGGTGGAGAATGTGCCTGACCACCAAGCAGTTTGTGCCTTCAAGGAAGGCGTCAAGTACAGAGAACTGAATTTGAAATTCGGTTGAACCGGGGATATGTCCCTGAATCGGATGATGGAGATTGCCACCAAGTACGCTAATGGCGAAGATGAGGATTGACTCAGGAGTGGCAAACTCAAGTCAGTCGCCCAAGAGCCCGGAGGCAATTCCAATCGGAAACAGAAGCGGAAAGCCGAGCCAGCGGCTCCCGGGGAAGCCTTGTCTTTAACCCAAGGAAAGTTTAAAGGGAAACCTAAAGGGCCTTGGAACCCCAAAAAGGTTAAAGACAAGGATGGAAATGATGTGTTGGACTTGCCATGTCTCGTCCACACAAAGAAAGATGAAGAGGGTAATTTCATTTACCCGAAACATACCACTCGACAGTGTCGACTCTTGATCCAGCAGTTCCAGGGCAAACAGCCCAAAGGTAAGGAAAAGGAGTCGGACAAGGTCGAGGACAAAGAGGACAGTGACGAAAGATACCCTCAAGTCAATTCCACCTTGATGATTTTTGCTGATGTTGAGAGCAAAAGTCGACTGAAAGTCATCAACCGAGAGGTGAATATGGTTACTCCAGCGACACCAAGTTATTTGAAATGGTCCCAGACTGCCATCACGTTCGACCAATCCGATCACCCAACGCATATTGCCACCCCTGGGAGGCAAGCTCTAGTGGTCGACCGAGTGGTTGAAGGCACTCGACTGACCAAAGTCTTGATGGATGGTGGCAGTGGTTTGAACGTATTGTATGCTGAGACGTTGAAAGGGATGGGCATTCCGATGTCCAGACTCAGTGCCAGCAACATGAGTTTCCATGGAGTCATTCCTGGGAAGAAGGCTGAATCACTCGGACAGATTGCTCTTGATGTGGTTTTCGGTGATTCCAAGAATTACCGCAAAGAGAAGTTGACATTTGAAGTTGTAGACTTCCAGAGTGCCTACCACGCTATTGTGGGCAGGCCGGCTTATGCACGCTTCATGGCCCGACCGTGTTATGTGTATCTCAAATTGAAGATGCCTGGCCCCAAAGGCGTGATCACTATTACGGGCAATCGGAAGAAAGCGGAAGAATGTTTTCAAAAAGGTTCGAAGATCGCCGATGCTCAGATGGCAGTGGTGGAGTTGCAGGAGTACCAGAATACTGCAGACCCGAGTGATTTGTTGTGAGCCAAGAAGCCTGCTACAGAGTCAGCTTTTCAGTCGACTGGCGATACGAAGACAGCTCACATCCACCCGACCGACCCCAGCGCTGGTCCAACTCATATCTCGACAACACTCGACTCCAAATAGGAAGAAGCGCTCATCCAGTTCCTCCATGAGAACTCGGACATTTTCGCATGGAAGCCCTCTGACATGCCGGGTGTTCCCAGGGAGCTGGCTGAGCACCGCCTAAGAGTCGACTCAAAAATAAAACCTGTCAAGGAACTTCTCCGACGATCCGCCGTCCAGAAGAGAAAGGCCATTGGCGAAGAGGTAGCTCGGCTCTTAGCGGCGGAATTCATTCGAGAAATCTACCACTCCGAGTGGCTCGCCAATGTTGTCATGGTCCCCAAGAAGGACAAGTCACTTCGCATGTGCATTGACTTTAAACATATCAATCGGGCCTGCCCGAAAGATCATTTTCCTCTCCCCCGCATCGACCAGATAGTCGACTCGACTGCGGGATGTGAGCGACTGTCTTTTTTAGACGCTTATTCCGGGTACCATCAGATCCGTCTGTATGGGCCTGACGAGATCAAAACAGCTTTCATCACTCCTTTCGGGTGCTTCTGTTATGTTACCATGCCATTCGGCCTCAAGAATGTCGGAGCCACATTCATGAGGATGATTCAGAAGTGTTTGCTCACCCAAATCAGTCGGAATGTGGAGGCGTACATGGATGATATTGTGGTCAAGTCACGGAAGGGTTCCGACCTGCTGACTGACCTTGCTGAAACCTTTGCCAACCTCAGAAGGTTCGATATCAAGCTTAATCCATCAAAATGCACATTCGGGGTTCCTGGCGGAAAGTTACTCGGTTTTCTCATTTCCGAACGGGGAATCGACGCCAATCCAAAAAAAGTCGGTACCATACTCCGAATGAAATGTCCTGTGCGAGTGCACGATGTTCAGAAGCTTACTGGTTGCTTGGCCGCCCTAAGTCGATTCATATCTCGTCTCGGTGAAAAGGCATTACCTATTTATCGATTGATGAAGAAGTCTGACAAGTTCGAGTGGACTCCTGAAGCTGACGTAGCGTTCGCAGAGCTTAAAGCTCTGCTCTCCACCCAGCCGGTGCTTGCTGCCCCAATCAGCAAGGAGCCTTTGCTGCTTTACATTGCAGCCACAGGACAAGTCGTCAGTACGGTACTTACCGTCGAGCAGGAAGAAGAAGGGAAAACCTTCAAAGTTCAACGCCCAGTGTATTATATTTCTGAAGTCTTGACCCCATCGAAGCAAAGATATCCTCATTATTAGAAGCTCGTATATGGGATTTATATGACCACAAAGAAAGTTGCCCACTACTTCTCTGATCATTCCATTACAGTCGTCAGCGACGCTCCGTTGTCAGAGATCTTGCATAACAGGGACGCAACTGGTCGAGTGGCAAAATGGGCGATTGAACTCCTTCCTCTAGATATCAAGTTTGAGGCAAAGAAAGCTATCAAGTCCCAGGCAATCGCGGATTTCGTCGCCGAGTGGATTGAACAGCAACTGCCGACTCAGGTTCACTCGGAGCATTGGACCATGTTCTTTGACGGTTCCAAGATGCTAAATGGTTCCGGAGCCGGAGTGGTGTTGGTCTCCCCCAGAGGAGATAAACTCAGATATGTTCTTCAAATCCACTTTGATTCCTCTAACAACGAGGCAGAATACGAAGCACTTTTATATGGGTTGTGCATGGCCATTTCACTCGGCGTCCGTCGCCTCATGGTCTATGGCGACTCAGATTTGGTGGTCAATCAAGTGATGAAGGAATGGGACGTCAGAAGTCCAGCCATGACTGGTTATTGCAATGCAGTGAGAAAGCTGGAGAAGAAATTCGAGGGGTTAGAGCTTCATCACATAGCCCGACTGAAAAATCAAGCAGCTGATGATCTGGCAAAAATAGGTTCCAAAAGAGAAGCCATTCCCAGCACTGTGTGTTTGGAACACATCCACACACCATCAGTCCAGGAGGATCCCTTCACTGAAGAGGCCCCGCAGCCAAAAAGTGCCACGGATCTGACTGAAGTTGAAGTTCCAGCTGTGGTCGACCTGATCATGGAAGTCTTGGTTATCACTCCCGTCTAGACAGAACCATACATCACGTACATCCTAAGGAAAGAACTCCCAGAAGACGAAGAAGAGGCTCAACAGATCGTCCGTCGATCCAAGGCCTTTACAGTCATAAAGGGACAGTTATATAGAGAAAGCGCGACGGGGGTCGGCCAGAAGTGTATTATGCCAGAAGAAGGTCAGATGATCCTTAACGATATCCACTCGGGGACCTATGGTCATCATGCGTCCTCTCGGACCATTGTGGCTAAAGCATACCAAGCGGGGTTCTACTGGCCAAGAGCCAATGAGATGGCCAAAGAGATAGTCGACAAATGTGCAGGATGTCAGTATTACTCCAATATGCCACACAAGCCCACGTCAGCCCTGAAAACCATTCCACTCGTCTGGCCTTTCGCTGTTTGGGGTTGGACATGGTTGGACCACTGAGAACAGGCAGGAGCGGCTTCACTCATGTGCTGGTAGCAGTCGACAAGTTCACCAAATGGATTGAAGCCAAGCCTATCAAGAATCTTGATGCTTGCACCACTATCAGTTTCATCAGAGAGTTGATATTCAGATATGGAGTTCCACACAGCATCATCACCGACAACGGGTCAAACTTCGATTCCGACAAATTCAGGGCCTTTTGCGCCTCTCAGGGCACTCGAGTCGACTATGCTTCGGTCGCTCACCCCCAGTCGAATGGGCAAGCAGAAAGGGCAAACGGCCTAATTCTCAAAGGACTGAAACCCCGATTGATGCGCGATCTCAAGCACGCAGCAGGTGCATGGGTCGACAAGCTTCCATCAGTCCTTTGGGGATTGAGGACAACCCTGAATCGATCTACCGGAAGAACCCCATTCTTTCTGGTCTACGGGGCCGAAGCACTCTTACCGAGTGACCTACTTCACAACGCTCCCAGAGTCGAGCTCTACTCATAAGATGAAGCAGAACAAGCCCGGCAGGACGCAGTCGACCTCTTAGAAGAAGAAAGGGAAATGGCCTTGATTCGATCGACCATCTATCAGCAAGACTTGCGTCGATTCCATGCCAGAAACGTGAAGAGTCAAGCCTTCCAAGAAGGAGACTTAGTCCTCCGAGTGGATCAGCAGAAACCACACAAGCTCGCTCCTACTTGGGAACGCCCCTTCATAGTCACCAGAGTCCTCCACAATGGAGCATACCACCTCTACAATGTCGATCGCCGGATTGATGAGTCACGAGCCTGGAATGCGGAGCTACTTCACCCCTTTTATACTTGAATTCTCACTCGGATGAGATGTAATAAGAAAAACTCCTGTAGTTTATTTATCAAAGACAAGAGCATTATAATTTTCCCAGTGATTATTATTGTTTTTGTTTGCGTAAGAAATCCCCCGGTGGGTGGCTTAGCTGCGAATCCGCTTCGCCTAAGTTTGTAAAACCAGTTTCCTTCCGAGTGGCGAGCCAGCCTCCCACTCGGGGGCTTAGCTGCGAATCCGTTTCGCCAAAGTTTGAAAAAATCCTACTGAGTGGAGAGCAATCCTCCCACTCGGGGGCTTAGCTGCAATCCAGTACTCGCCTAAGTTCTCCCACTCGGGGGCTTAGCTGCAATCCAGCACTCGCCTAAGTTTGAAAAAATCCTACCGAGTGGAGAGCAATCCTCCCACTCGAGGGCTTAGCTGCAGTCCAGCACTCGCCTAAGTTCTCCCACTCGGGGGCTTAGCTGCAGTCCAGCACTCGCCTAAGTTTGAAAAAATCCTACCGAGCGGAGAGCAATCCTCCCACTCGGGGCTTAGCTGCAGTCCAGTACTCGCCTAAGTTCTCCCACTCGGGGACTTAGCTGCAGTCCAACACTCGCCTAAGTTTGAAAAAATCCTACCGAGTGGAGAGCAATCGTCCCACTCGGGGGCTTAGCTGCAGTCCAATACTCGCCTAAGTTCTCCCACTCGGGGGCTTAGCTGCAGTCCAGCACTCGCCTAAGTTTGAAAAAAATCCTACCGAGTGGAGAGCAATCCTCCCACTCGGGGGCTTAGCTGCAGTCTAGTACTCGCCTAAGTTCTATCACTTGGAGACTTAGCTGCAGTCCGGCACTCGCCTAAGTTTGAAAAAATCCTACCGAGTGGAGAGCAATCCTCCCACTCGGGGGCTTAGCTACAGTCCAGTACTCGCCTAAGTTCTCCCACTCGGGGGCTTAGCTGCAGTCCAGCACTCGCCAAAGTTTGAAAAAATCCTACCGAGTGGAGAGCAATCCTCCCACTCGGGGGCTTAGCTGCAGTCTAGTACTCGCCTAAGTTCTCTCACTTGGAGACTTAGCTGCAGTCCGGCACTCGCCTAAGTTTGAAAAAATCCTACCGAGTGGAGAGCAATCCTCCCACTCGGGGGCTTAGCTGCAGTCCAGTACTCGCCTAAGTTCTCCCACTCGGGGGCTTAGCTGCAGTCCAGCACTCGCCTAAGTTTGAAAAAATCCTACCGAGTGGAGAGCAATCCTCCCACTCGGGGGCTTAGCTGTAGTCCAGTACTCACCTAAGTTCTCTCACTTGGAGACTTAGCTGCAGTCCGGCACTCGCCTAAGTTTGAAAAAATCCTACCGAGTGGAGAGCAATCCTCCCACTCGGGGGCTTAGCTGCAGTCCAGTACTCGCCTAAGTTCTCCCACTCGGGGGCTTAGCTGCAGTCCAGCACTCGCCTAAGTTTGAAAAAATCCTACCGAGTGGAGAGCAATCCTCCCACTCGGGGGCTTAGCTGTAGTCCAGTACTCACCTAAGTTCTATCACTTGGAGACTTAGCTGCAGTCCGGCACTCGCCTAAGTTTGAAAAAATCCTACCGAGTGGAGAGCAATCCTCCCACTCGGGGGCTTAGCTGCAGTCCAGAACTCGCCTAAGTACGAAACACATCTCATTCCTCAAGGACGACGAGGGGCAGGTCGACTGCCACCTTCTCCTGGGGAGCTTCGCCACAAATACAATGCGCGATTCATCCCGCTCTATAGTAATGAAGTGCGGGTCGAGTGCCACCTTCTCCTGGAGAGCTTCACCACAAATACAATGTGCGCTCCGTCCCACTCTACAGTAACAGGGTGTGGGTCGACCGCCGCCTTCCCCTGGGGAGCTTCGCCACAAATACAAGACATGGGTCGACTGCTTCCCTCTCCTTCAGAGCTGCGCTGCGAATGCAAAGTTGTCTCGAATGAAGAATGGGTTCACTCAGCAGGAGATTCATAAAGATATTCAGCGGTAAACCAAGTTCGGGTAAATTCCAAAGGTTCCAGATCACAGATCGAAGTACTCGGGCATGCAGCCCGAAAAAGTTTAACGGTTACAAAAACCACTCGGCATTCCGAGGCAAATTTAAGGTGGACATAAGAGTTTGTTCACTCCGCGGGAGGAGGGCTGGCAGGCTCGACGAACTCATCCAGGTCGACACCGTCGGCTATCCGAGTGGCTGCAGCGATGAAAGTCTCCATAAAGGTTCGGAAGTCATGCTTCTGGGTGTTGGCGACCTTGATTGCTGCCAGTTTGTCCTGTCGCACCTCCTTGCAGTGGACACGAACCAAAGACAGAGCCACGTCAGCGCCACACCAAGCAGCAGACTTCTTCCACTCCTGCACTCGGTCGGGATTTCATTTAGTCGAGTCATCAGGGACTCAATATCATTTTGGAGCACAGCCTCTGGCCAAAGCGTCGGGTCAATCCGCGACATGGCAACCTTCATTCGAGCCAAGTAGTCCACGGCACTGTCGATGCGAGATTCCAAACGGAGCAGATTCATGGCAGTTTCATCTTTCACGGGAGAGTTGATTGGATCCAAACCTGGTTCAATCCGCCCAGTCTCCTCTTCAAAGTTCTGGCAAAACTCTGCATTCACGATCCAAGGATAAGTCAATTTTCGTACATTGAGTCGACACAAAAAAAATCAGTCGGAACAGAATGTGCACCTTCAAGCTTGATGAACAACTTCTTGGCAAGACTTCTCAGATAGCTCTCCAGATCATCCCTCCTGCGAGCAATGCCTTCCATTTTCTCGCCCTGGACGAGATTCGCCTTCTTCCAGCGCGAGCACTCCTTGTTGGAGTCATTCAGAGCGGTCTTCAGCCTGGTATTCTCTTCTTCCAACAGGCCGACCGAAGCCAGCTTCTGTTCGGCCAGAGCGGTCTTGTCGTCAGCCTCCTTACGAGCAGCGGCCAAATCCTGATCCTTCTTCTCTAGAGCTTCTCTCAGTTTTTCTGCAAAGAAATGATGATTGATTCAGAAATAGCAGAAGGGTACTCAAGCCTAAAACTGACCAGTCAACAAACTCGTCTTACCTGCGGCACCGTCTCTGACCTTTTGCAGCTCTGTCCTGGCCAGCTCCAAGTCAAGGTTCAGTTGAATCTGCTGCTTCTCCAAGTCAGCAAAGCGAGATCCAAGATCACAAGATTTCTGAAATAAAAGGGAGAAGTTATTTTTACAGCAAAAACAACAAAGGCAATAAATACTAAGACTACGGTCGACTGCCCGCAGTCCACCATAGTCTCGGGGACTACACCCAGTGGGTGACACGTTTCTGAAATCAAAGGGAGAAGTTATTTTTACAGCAAAAAACAACAAAGGCAATAAATACTAAGACTACGGTCGACTGCCCGCAGTCCACCATAGTCTCGGGGACTACACCCTGGGTGCACTTAGCGTGCCCCCAACGGTTCTGATCCCACTCGACCGGCCCGTCGAAGTCGAGTTCAAAAAAAGGGGCAGAAAGAGAGAAAGTAGAACTCAGACTACAATCGACTGCCAGCAGTCCACCGTAGTCTCGGGGACTACACCTAGTGGGTGCACTTAGCGTGCCCCCACCGGTTCTGATCCCACTCGACCAGACCGAGTGGAAGAGACAAACTACCAGTTTGGTTTATACATTAGGCAAAATACAAAGACTACAGTCGACTGCCAGCAGTCCACCGTAGTCTCGGGGACTACACCCAGTGGGTGCACTCAGCGTGCCCCCACTAGTCCAAAAATTCAATCGACGCACCCAGTGGGTGTACAGGTGCAAAGGTTTTCGAAAAGAATCTTCAGGTAGCATATCCTAACAGAACAAGCGGCGACCAACTAACCTGAATGTTGCTCTGGAGAGCCGAGCTGGCATCATAGGCGGCTTGGCTGGTGTCCCGCACCATCTTCATCTTCTCCATCATAATGCCCGCCTGGCATATGGCTTCCCTAGCAGCATTCACCTCGTCCTCTGGGACATGACGGGTCGCAAAAAGTGAAGGCGGGTCGACAGGGGCTCGAGCAGTCGACGAAGAAGGCAAGCCACTCGACAGTGGCTCGGCGAAGGTAACAGAACCCCGATTGACGTCGCGAGTGTCCTGAACGACTGGATCCGCCCTCGACGTCGGCTGTAGCGCCTCACTTACAGGAGCTCGCCTATTCTTCCTCGTCAAAGGCCTCTCGGACTCTTCATCATCATCAGGGAGGTCAATAATGTTGGGAGCTGTGCAAAGTTCAATTGCCAAAATCACGTCACCCAATGATGCACATTGCAGTTGAATCGACCGAGTAAAGATTGTATGGTAGAAATAATACCCG
This sequence comes from Triticum urartu, assembly GCF_003073215.2. Classification (NCBI taxonomy): domain Eukaryota; kingdom Viridiplantae; phylum Streptophyta; class Magnoliopsida; order Poales; family Poaceae; genus Triticum; species Triticum urartu. The sequence goes on along the minus strand of NC_053022.1, from coordinate 421,013,603 downwards.
GATTAGAAGTGACCGCATCCTCCATCACCTCATCATCATCCCTATAAGCTGAGGTCCCGGAAGTGGCAGCGCTGACAATTACAAAGTTCGTCCAGTCAAAACAAGAAAAACAAATAGCGCGGAGCGTCGAGTGAATACAAAGAGAGACACTCACGTGGAGGCGACGGGGATATCAATCTTGATCTTCGGCAATGCCTTCCGAGTCCTCGGCTCTGAAACTTTGGGGTGCTTTGGCGCCTTCTCAGTCGGGGTTGGTGAAGAGATCCGAGGACGCTTCGAAGACTGAACAGCCTGATTAGTTGCCTTGTCGCGGGCACTCGGCCGTTCTTGGTCGAGCTTGGATCGCCTCTCCCTGCGAGGGGGCGACTCGACTTCTTCTCCATCACTTGAGCCGTCGCTTCCTCCATCCCCTTCACCATCGGAAGTCCACTCGCCACTGTCGCCGCCACTCGCCTCACCTTCCAGTGCTTGCTCTTGCTCCCCGTTGAGCCTTGAATACATTTCAATAATAGCCTGAAAGGAAGCAGGGAGAACAAAGTCAGTCGACGCAATATAGGCAGCTGCGCGAGTGAATTCAGATTACAAGCAAAAACTCAGAATCAGACCTGCTCTGGTGCATGACATTGGTCGAATGGGGGAACTCTCCTAGCTCCCCTGGGATTGTCCTTGTTCCCGGTAATGCCCGACAGCCACTTCTCCAGTGTGTCGTCCTCGACCTCCTCCGGGTGGATCCGAGTGGAGTCTTCAAGACCCGAATACATCCACATCGGATGGTCTCGAGCTTGAAGAGGTTGGATGCGCCGCTGAAGGAAGACCTCCAGGAGATCCATACCAGTGACCCCATCACAAATAAGCTGGACCACTCAATCGACCAACAGCTTCACGTGCCCCTTCTCCTCCAGGAGCACCTTCAAAGGGGAGGGTTTCTCCACTCGGTCCATGGTAAAGGGAGGGAGGCCAGTCGATTGCCCTGGCGTCGACTGGTCTTTATAGTAAAACCAGGTCGACGGCCATCCGCGAACCGAGTCAGGAAGAATCATGGCCGAAAAGGAGCTTTTCCCTCTCGTCTGGATGCCAAGACCCCCACACATCTGGATCACTTGGGTCCTCTCATCACTCGGATTAGCCTTTTTCACTGTCTGGGAGCGACAAGTGAAAATATGCTTGAAAAGACCCCAGTGAGGCCGGCAACCCAGGAAATTCTCACACAAAGAAATGAAAGCGGCGAGATAAACGATCGAGTTGGGGGTAAAATGGTGGAGTTGTGCCCCAAAGAAGTTCAGAAACCCTCGAAAGAAAGGGTGAGGAGGCAAGGAAAATCCACGGTCGACGTGGGTGGCAAGAAGAACACACTCACCCTCCCGAGGTTGCGGCTCAGATTCCTTCCCCGGAAGCCGTGCCGAGTCATAGGGGATCAGCCCCCCTTCGGCCAGGTCATCGAGGTCTTCTTGGGTGATCCTCGAGTGGATCCAGTCGCCCTGGATCCAGCCCCTCGGCAGGCCGGTCCGCGAGGAAGATCCGCCCTGACTGGTCGCCTTCCCCTTCGACCTCGCCGTCGCCTTCTTTGCCCGCTCCAGAGCCGCCGTCTTCTCCTTCGCCATTGTCGCCGGCGAGACGCGTACGGAGCGGTGATGCTGGGGCAAGAGCGAGCGCAGCGGAGGGGCGTGAAGAGGAGAAGAGGAAATGGGAACGCACTGTTCAGGAGACCCCGGTCCAACGCCTTATATGAGGCCGCTTCCGAGTGGCTGACGGGTAGGCCCAGGTGGCTCTGTCAAATCCCATAACGATCGCGCGCGCGGTACGTGGCGAAAAAAGGCGGCATGGGGATCGAGGCGTCTCCGCTCTATCCCATACGATTACTGCGGCCTCCCCCGTCTCGCGTGCTTCCCAAAATTCGGATCCCACAAAATCTGCGGGCAGCAAACAAACTTGTCAAACTAAAAGATCTCCTCCGCACCGTCACTCGGAGCTTTACAAGTGAAGAAACTCACTCGACGAAGAATTAAGAATGGATCAAGGCGACTGAAAAGGAAGTTGCTGTCATCACTCAGGTCCATTGATCCGGAACAAGATATGCTCACGACATGAAAAACGAGTCGAAGAGGTTCTCAACTCCTTCCCCACTCAAACCTCGATCCATTCGGGGGCTAATGATGAAGCTATGTACCTAGGGTAGGGTCATGGACCTGTCCTAACTGCCCTACCCAAGGACATCTCTAGAAGAAACCGCCTTTCAATCGACTTGGAGGTGTTCCACTCGACAGACTCGAAGACGCTCGACCAAGAAGCAATCACTCGACCAAGATCCAACCACTCGACGGCCAGGAGACCTGAAGTCACTCCGCACGCTAACGGTCGGTCATTAAATAGCTTTTATGGTCATCATAGCACTTTATTACTAGCGTTACCAGTAACGCCCTGCCTTAATGTACATTAAACCCTTTGAAACATGGGCTGGCCGGGGTCCTGGCACACTCTATATAAGCCACCCCCCTCCTCCGAGACAAGGGTTTGCACCTCTGTAACTCATACTCACATAATCCAGTCGACCGCCTCCGGGCTCCGAGACGTAGGGCTATTACTTCCTCCGAGAAGGGCCTGAACTCGTAAACCTTGCGTGCTTACAACTTCTCCATAGCTAAGATCTTGCCTCTCCAGACTTACCCCCCTACACTACTGTCAGACTTAGAACCACGACACTAGATGCACAGTGTCGTGCAGTGGAAGAAGAGTTGGGGCAGCGCGCCCGCGTAGATCATCTCCTCCTTGTCTGATCTCCCTCGTACAACCGGTGGTTGGTTCCCACGTACAGGTTCGCCGGAGCGGCGCAAGTGCACCGCCTCTAACGGTATCCGCGCATGCAGGAGGAACGTCGTGCGGCGGACTGCTAGGTCCGATCACACAACCGGTGGCGAGTGGAGGTGTCTATTCGCAACACATGCAAACCCTAGTGACAGTGCCGAAGCGATCAGCCCAAGAGTGTGCCGCACCCCCACTATATATATATATATATATGCGTCCGTCATGGGCTCAACACTCTTGGGCCTCGCACGGACCCTAAAGCCCATAAGTCTACTCGGCCACAATCCAAATACAGTTCGGATCACATTCGACCACTGTCCTCGGATCCGACCTCGTAGGTTCCTTCCCTTAAGCACGCGACCCCTTAGGTTCAAGTTGGCTTGGTCGCAGTTCGGATCACCTCCGAACTGCACGGTTGGTAGCGGCCTCTAGCAAGGCATGCCGAACACCAAGCAGACTATGAAGTGTTGGGTTTCGTAGTAATTTCAAAAAAATTCCTACGCTCACGCAAGATCATGGTGATGCATAGCAACGAGAGGGGAGAGTATGATCTACGTACCCTTGTAGATCGACAACGGAAGCGTTTGGTTGATGTAGTCGTACGTCTCCACGGCCCGACCAATCAAGCACCGAAACTACGGCACCTCCGAGTTCTAGCACACGTTCAGCTCGATGACGATCCCCGGACTCCAATCCAGCAAAGTGTCGGGGAAGAGTTCCGTCAGCACGACGGCGTGGTGACGATCTTGATGTACTACTGTTGCAGGGCTTCGCCTAAGCACCGCTACAATATTATCGAGGACTATGGTGGAAGGGGCACCGCACACGGCTAAGAGTATGATCACGTGGATCAACTTGTGTCTATCTAGGGTTCCCCTGCCTCCGTATATAAAGGATTGAGGGGGGGGGTGCGGCCGGCCTAAGAGAGGCGCGCCAGGAGGAGTCCTACTCCCTCTGGGAGTAGGATTCCCCCCCCCCCCCAATCCTAGTTGGAATAGGATTCGCGGAGGGGGGAAAAGAGAGAGGGTGGCCGGCCCCCTCTCCTTGTCCTATTCGGACCAAGGGAGGGGAGGGGCCCGCGGCCCATCTTGGGCTGCCCCTTCTCTTTTCCACTAAGGCCCACTAAGGCCCATATAGTCTCCCGGGGGGTTCCGGTAACCTCCCGGTACTCCGGTAAAATCCCGATTTCACCCGGAACACTTCCGATATCCAAACATAGGCTTCCAATATATCAATCTTTATGTCTCGACCATTTCAAAACTCCTCGTCATGTCCGTGATCACATCCGGGACTCCGAACAACCTTCGGTACATCAAAATGCATAAACTCATAATATAACTGTCATCGTAACCTTAAGCGTGCGGACCCTACGGGTTCGAGAACAATGTAGACATGACCGAGACACGTCTCCGGTCAATAACCAATAGCGGAACCTGGATGCTCATATTGGCTCCCACATATTCTACGAAGATCTTTTATCGGTCAGACCGCATAACAACATATGTTGTTCCCTTTGTCATCGGTATGTTACTTGCCCGAGATTCGATCGTCGGTATCCTATACCTAGTTCAATCTCGTTACCGGCAAGTCTCTTTACTCGTTCTGTAATACATCATCCCTCAACTAACTCATTAATCGCAATGCTTGCAAGGCTTAAGTGATGTGCATTACCGAGAGGGCCCAGAGATACCTCTCCGACAATCGGAGTGACAAATCCTAATCTCGAAATACGCCAACCCAACATGTACCTTTGGAGACACCTGTAGAGCTCCTTTATAATCACCCAGTTACGTTGTGACGTTTGGTAGCACACAAAGTGTTCCTCTGGCAAACGGGAGTTGCATAATCTCATAGTCATAGGAACATGTATAAGTCATGAAGAAAGCAATAGCAACATACTAAACGATCGGGTGCTAAGCTAATGGAATGGGTCATGTCAATCAGATCATTCAACTAATGATGTGATCCCGTTTAATCAAATAACAACTCTTTGTCCATGGTTAGGAAACATAACCATCTTTGATTAACGAGCTAGTCAAGTAGAGGCATACTAGTGACACTCTGTTTGTCTATGTATTCACGCATGTATTATGTTTCCGGTTAATACAATTCTAGCATGAATAATAAACTTTTATCATGATATAAGGAAATAAATAATAACTTTATTATTGCCTCTAGGGCATATTTCCTTCATGAAGCTGGTTAGCGAACCTGTACATCACGCTTCCATTCCTTTTGCCACACGATATATGTTGTCGAGCTCAAGGCGAGTCTGTCATCCTTGTGCTAGCCCGACCTCTTTCTCATTTTAGTGATGCCGACCACAAAACTGGATTATCTCATAATCCTTGTCGCATGGCCATGCTTATCCTGGTCGGATCACACGAGGGGCCCAGAGTATATCTCTCCTGGTTGGAGGGGCAAATCCCATCTTGCTCGACTACGTCTCGCAGCATGGTTCTGGACAACCCGAAACCTACCTTTATAACTACCCAGTTACGGAGTAGCGTTTGGTCGGCCCAAAGCAAGTCTATCACCATCCCGAGTACATGCGTCAGCTCAGGTCTTAGGACATAGAACATATGTTGTACTAGAGACTCACAGATGACATATCGCTGCGTCTCATAGTTGGGTCTCTCCAGCTTGGACCTTATCTCGACTCGGATCCGGCTACGTCGAATCCGACCAAATCCTTCCAAGTCCATATTATCCGATTAGCATCCAATGCTCCATGGCTAGTGAGACCAAGCCATCGACCGTGTCATATGCTAGTCTAGTTGGCTGCGCGTCCACACAGCCCTTTCGACTAGGGATCTTTTAGGACAGTCATCATACAATGCATAGTCCCACAAACAAGTCACGTACTTGCTGATACACATCATTAATAATGTCCAAGGACTATCTTTATTCATAAACACATAGGAAATATCATCATACATGATTGCCTCTAGGGCATATCTCCAATAGAAACTGCTAGAATTGCTAAACCCCGTGATACAGATAAACCTAGACCTGTGGTAGGCATGCATGTTATTTCTGTTAAAATAGGAGATCATTGTTATCATGGCTTATGTGATATGGGTGCTAGTGCTAGTGCAATACCTATTGACTTATACAAAGAAATTATGCATGACATTGCACCTGTTGAGTTAGAAGAAATTGATGTTACTATTGAACTTGCTAATAGATATACTATTTCACCAATGGGAATTGTTAGAGATGTTGAAGTCTTGTGTGGGAAAACTAAATATCCTGCTGATTTTCTTGTTCTTGGTTCCCCACAAGATAGCTTTTGTCCCATTATATTTGGTAGACCCTTCTTAAATACTGCTAATGCTACCATAGATTGCACAAGGGATGTTGTTACTGTCGGCTTAGATGATATGACTCATGAATTTAATCTCTCTAAATTTAGTAAACAACACCGTGAAGAAGAATTGCCTAGTAAGGATGAAATTATTGGTCTTGCTTCTATTACCGTACCCCCTAGTGATCCTTTAGAACAATATTTGCTAGACCATGAGAATGATATGTTTATGAATGAAAGAAGGGAAATAGATGAAGTATTCTTTAAACACGAACCTATGCTGAAACACAATTTTCCTGTTGAAATCCTAGGGGATCCTCCTCCACCTAAGGGTGATACCGTGTTTGAGCTTAAACCGTTGCCTGATAATCTTAAATATGCTTATCTTGATGAAAAGAAAATATATCCTGTTATTATTAGTGCTAACCTTTCAGAGCATGAAGAAGAAAGATTATTGAAAATTCTGAAGAAGCACCGTGCTGCTATTGGATATACTCTTGATGATCTTAAGGGCATTAGTCCCACTCTATGTCAACATAAAATAAATTTGGAAGCAGATGCCAAACCAGTTCGTGATCCTCAACGATGTTTGAATCCTAAAATGAAAGAAGTGGTAAGAAAAGAAATACTAAAGCTTCTGGAGGCAGGTATAATTTATCCCGTTGCTGATAGTCAGTGGGTAAGTCCTGTTCATTGTGTCCCTAAGAAGGGAGGTATTACTGTTGTTCCTAATGATAAAGATGAATTGATTCCACAAAGAATTATTACAGGTTATAGGATGGTAATTGATTTCTGCAAATTAAATAAGGCTACTAAGAAAGATCATTACCCCTTACCTTTTATCGATCAAATGCTAGAAAGATTATGCAAACATACACATTACTGCTTTCTAGATGGTTATTCCGGTTTCTCTCAAATACCTGTGTCGGCTAAAGATCAATCAAAGACTACTTTTACATGCCCTTTTGGTACTTTTGCTTATAGACGTATGCCTTTTGGTTTATGTAATGCACCTACTACCTTTCAAAGATGCATGATGGCTATATTCTCTGACTTTTGTGAAAAGATTTGTGAGGTTTTCATGGACGACATTTCCGTCTATGGTTCCTCTTTTGATGATTGCTTGAGCAATCTTGATCGAGTTTTGCAGAGATGTGAAGAAACTAATCTTGTCTTGAATTGGGAAAAGTGCCACTTTATGGTTAATGAAGGTATTGTCTTGGGGCATAAAGTTTCTGAAAGAGGTATTGAAGTTGATAAAGCCAAGGTTGATGCTATTGAAAAGATGCCATGTCCCAAGGACATCAAAGGTATAATAAGTTTCCTTGGTCACGCCGGATTTTATAGGAGGTTCATTAAGGACTTCTCAAAAATTTCTCGGCCTCTGACTAATTTATTACAAAAAGATATACCATTTGTCTTTGATGATGATTGTGTAGAAGCATTTGAAATACTTAAGAAAGCATTAGTCTCTGCACCTATTGTTCAGCCACCTGATTGGAATTTACCCTTTGAAATTATGTGTGATACTAGCGATTATGCCGTAGGTGCTGTTCTAGGGCAAAGAGTTGGTAAGAAATTAAATGTTATCCATTATGCTAGTAAGACTCTAGACAATGCTCAAAGAAATTATGCTACTACTGAAAAAGAAATTTTAGCAGTTGTATTTGCTTGTGATAAGTTCAGACCTTATATTGTTGATTCTAAAGTAACTATCCACACTCATCATGCTGCTATTCAATATCTTATGGAGAAGAAAGATGCTAAACCTAGACTTATTAGATGGGTTCTCTTGCTACAAGAATTTGATTTGCATATTGTTGATAGAAAAGGAGCTGAGAACAGCAGACAACTTATCTAGGTTAGAGAATGTTCTTGATGACCCACTACCTATTGATGATAGTTTCCCTGATGAACAATTAAAAGTCATAAGTACTTCTCGTAGTACCCCTTGGTATGCTGATTATGCTAATTACATAGTTGCTAAATTTATACCACCTAGCTTCACATACCAACAAAAAAAGTTCTTCTATGATTTGAGACATTACTTTTGGGATGACCCACATCTTTATAAAGGAGTAGATGGTGTTATTAGACGTTGTGTACCTGAGCGTGAACAGGAACAGATCCTACGCAAGTGCCACTCCGAAACTTATGGAGGACACCACGCGGGAGATAGAACTGCACATAAGGTATTGCAATCCGGTTTTTATTGGCCTACTCTCTTCAAGGATGCCCGTAAGTTTGTCCTATCTTGTGATGAATGTCAAAGAATTGGTAATATTAGTAGACATCAAGAAATGCCTATGAATTATGCACTTGTTATTGAACCATTTAATGTTTGGCGCTTTGATTATATGGGAGCTTTTCCTGCCTCTAATAAATATACACATATTTTAGTTGCTGTTGATTACGTTACTAAGTGGGTAGAAGCTATTCCAACTAGTAGTGTTGATCATAACACTTCTATTAAAATGCTTAAAGAAGTTATTTTTCCGAGGTTTGGAGTCCCTGGATATTTAATGAGTGATGGTGGTTCACATTTTATTCATGGTGCTTTCCGTAAAATGCTTGCTAAATATGACCTCAATCATAGAATTGCATCTCTGTATCACCCACAGTCTAGTGGTCAAGTAGAATTGAGTAATAGAGAACTCAAATTAATTTTGCAAAAGACTGTCAATAGGTCTAGAAAGAATTGGTCCAAGAAACTTGATGATGCATTATGGGCCTATAGAACTGCATATAAAAATCCTATGGGTATGTCTCCGTATAAAATGGTATATGGAAAAGCATGTCACTTACCTCTCGAACTAGAACATAAGGCATATTGGGCTATTAAAGAGCTCAATTATGATTTCAAACTTGCCGGTGAAAAGAGGTTATTTGATATTAGCTCACTTGATGAATGGAGAACCCAAGCTTATGAAAATGCCAAGTTGTTTAAAGAAAAGGTTAAAAGATGGCATGACAAAAGGATACAAAAGCGTGAGTTTAATATAGGTGATTATGTATTGCTATACAACTCTCGTTTAAGATTTTTTGCAGGAAAACTTCTCTCTAAATGGGAAGGTCCCTATGTTATTGGGGAGGTCTATCGTTCCGGTGCCATAAAAATCAACAACTTCGAAGGCACAAATCCGAAGGTGGTAAACGGTCAAAGAATCAAACATTATATCTCAGGTAATCCCATAAATGTTGAAACCAATATTATTGAAACCGTAACCCCAGAGGAATACATAAGGGACACTTTCCAGAACGTTTCACACTCCGAAAAGGAATAGGTATGTGGCACGGTAAGTAAACCGACTCCAAAACAATTTTTAAGGCAATATTTCTCCATTTTGGAAAATTTAGAAAAATAGAAAATTAAGTAGCAGTCCGGGAAGGACACGAGGGCCCCACGAGGGTGGAGGGCGCGCCCTACCCCCCTGGGCGCGCCCCCCTACCTCGTGAGCTCCTCGTGTGCCCTCCGGACTCCGTTTTCGTACACGACACATATTTTGGTCGGTAAAAATTCATTATATATTCTCCCGAAGGTTTTGACTCCCGTATCACGCAAATATCCTCTATTTTTGTTTTGAGCTATTGCTGCTGTAGATTAGAGCAAGATGTCTTCTCAAGAGTCAGTCGGGGAGAGCCGGGTATCTAATCCGGCACCGGAACCAAGGGCAAACAGCGACCCTGACCACTTTGGGCCAACAACGGAGGAGGAGATGGAGGCTGACTTAATGAGGATAGATGCCATGGAGGATCAAGAAGTCACCTCTCGCTTCCGAGCTGGGTTCATGATGGGGGAACCACAGAGCTCAGCTATTCCAAACTCGGTTATCCCTTCCAATGTTAGATTTCTTTCTTATGGAAATATGAAGAGGAGTGTCACTTGTTCTCCCTCAGCTATGAAACACCCTTGGGTGCAAGGAGCTTTAGCCGTCACAGGAAAGCTTCGTAAGGAAACAATGGACCTCAAGCAGCAAGTCAACAAGCTCGAGGAGGAGAACCGTATCCTGAGAGGAATCATCACCAAGAATATTTCACCAACAACAAAGAAGGAGACATAATCACATGGGTATGGGCACTCCCCTTGGCAGCTGCCAAGCTTGGGGGAGGTGCCCCGATATCGTATCACAATCACAACTCTTATCTTTACAGTTTTCCTTAGTTTGATCCTATTAGTAGTATTTTGATTTAGTAGAACAAAGTTTATGGCATGATCTAGTTTTAAGTTTTTCTTTATGATCTCTCTATGTAATCGAGTCCGTGAGCTATATAATAAAGATTAGTGTTGAGTCAAGGGCTTGATTTCCTTGCTATGATCTTGGGTGAATAAAAGAAAAGAGAAAAAGAATAAGAAGAAACAAAAGTTCATATTGATCTTATTGATAGTGATGACTTCACATAGAAAGAGTGTGATGATTAAAAGTTGTTGGAAGTTGGCAGACATAGCTTTGGTCATCGTTACAATTAATAGGAAGTAATAAGGAAAGAGAGGTTTCACATATAAATATACTATTATTGACATCTTTTATGATTGGGAGCACTCATCAAAATATGACATGCTAAAGAGTTGAATTTGGACAAGGAAGACAACGTAATGGGTTATGTTTTCTTATATCTGAAATAAAGTATGTTGTCATGGATCATCCAACATGTTGAGCTTGCCTTTCCACCTCATGCTAGCCAAATTCTCAGCACCAAGTAGAGATACTACTTGTGCTTCCAAATACCCTTAAACCAGTTTTGCCATGAGAGTCCACCATATCTACCTATGGATTGAGTAAGATCCTTCAAGTAAGTTGTCATCGGTGCAAAGTAATAAAAATTGCTCTAAATATGTATGATTAGTGTGGGCGAAATAAGCTTTATACGATCTTGTGATGTGGAAGTAATAAAAGCGACGGACTGCATAATAAAGGTTCATATCACAAGGGGCAATATAAAGTGACGTTCTTTCGCATTAAGATTTTGTGCATCCAACCATAAAAGCGCATGGCAACCTCTGCTTCCCTCTGTGAAGGGCCTATCTTTTATTATTATCTTCTACCTTATGCAAGTGTCATGGTGATCTTCACCTCTCCCTTTTTCATTTTATCCTTTGGCAAGCCCGGCATGTTGGAAAGAACCTGATATACATATCTAATTGGATGTAGGGGGCATGAGTTAGTATTGTTGACATTACCCTTGAGGTAAAAGGTTGTGGGGCCAAACTATAAGCCCCTACCTTTCTCTGTGTCCGATTAAAACTCTGTAACCACAAGTATTGTGCAATCATGAAGGACTAGATGATAGTTGAGTATGTGGACTTGCTTTTTAGCTCTGACATAGACTCTTTCTGATGTTATGATAAATTGCAATTGCTTCAATGACTAAGGTTATAGTTTGTTGGTTCTCAATAAGGTTTCTGATTCATACTTTTGCATTGTGAATAGATCATCACTTGAACATAAGTAATCATATGACAATATCTATATATGTTGTTGTTATGAGAATAATCATGATGCCTTCATGCCCGTATTTTATTTTTATCAACGCCTCTACCTCTAAACATGGGGACATATTTACTGTTATCAGCTTTCGCTTGAGGACAAGTGAGGTCTAAGCTTGGGGGAGTTGATACGTCCATTTTGCATCATGCTTTTATATCGATATTTATTGCATTACGGGTTGTTATTTCACATTATGTCACAATACTTATGGCTATTCTCTCTTATTTTACAAGGTTTACATAAGGAGGGAGAATGCCGGCAGCTGGAATTCTGGGCTGCAAAAGGAGCAAATATTAGAGACCTATTCTGCACAACTCCAAAAGTCCTGAAACTCTACGGAATGCCTTATAATAAATAATGAAAAATCCTTGCCAAAGATGAAGACCAGCGGGCCCACACCCTTTCCACGAGGGTGGGGGGCGCCCCCCCCCCTAGGGCGCGCCCCCCTACCTCGTGGGCCCCTTGGTGGCTCTCCGATGACCATCTTCTCCTATATGAAGTCTTTCGTCGAGAGAAAAATAGGAAGCAAACTTTCGGGACGAAACTCCGCCGCCATGAGGCGGAACCTTGGCGGATCCAATCTAGAGCTCCGGCAGAGCTGTTCTGCCGGGGAAACTTCCCTCCCGGAGGGGGAAATCATCGCCATCGTCATCACCAACGCTCCTATCATCGGGAGAGGGCAATCTCCATCAACATCTTCATCAGCACCATCTCATCTCAAAACCCTAGTTCATCTCTTGTATCCAATTCTTGTCTCCAAGTCCGGGATTGGTGCTAGTAGGTTGCTAGTAGTGTTAATTACTCCTTGTAGTTGATGCTAGTTGGTTTAATTGGTGGAAGATCATATGTTCAGATCCTTTATGCATATTATTACCCCTCTGATTATGAACATGAATATGATTTGTGAGTAGTTCCGTTTGTTCCTGAGGACAAGGGAGAAGTCTTGCTATTAGTAGTCATGTGAATTTGGTATTCGTTCGATATTTTGATGAGATGTATGTTGTCTAGCCTCTAGTGGTGTTATGTGAACGTCGACTACATAACACTTCACCATTATTTGGGCCTAGAGGAAGGCACTGGGAAGCAATGAGTAGATGATGGGTTGCTAGAGTGACAGAAGCTTAAACCCTAGTTTATGCGTTGCTTCGTAAGGGGCTGATTTGGATCCATATGTTTCATGCTATGGTTAGGTTTACCTTAATACTTTTGTTGTAGTTGCGGATGCTTGCAATAGAGGTTAATCATAAGTGGGATGCTTGTTCAAGTAAGAACAGCACCCAAGCACCAGTCCACCCACATGTCAAATTATCAAAGTACCGAACGCGAATCATATGAACGTGATGAAAACTAGCTTGACGATATTCCCATGTGTCCTCGGGAGCGCTTTTCCTTATACAAGAGTTTGTCCAGGCTTGTCCTTTGCTACAAAAAGGATTGGGCCACCTTGCTGCACCTTATTTACTTCTATTACTTGCAACTCGTTACAAATTACCTTATCACAAAACTACCTGTTACCGATAATTTCAGTGCTTGCAGAGAATACCTTGCTGAAAACCGCTTATCATTTCCTTCTGCTCCTTGTTGAGTTCGACACTCTTACTTATCGAAAGGACTACGATAGATCCCCTATACTTGTGGGTCATCAGCCCACGCATTGAGCATGCAGTGCGGAAGTGTTATCAGAATAACTATTCTGATAATATTATCAGAAAAGACGGGATGTATATATATGTGTGTATATATATTGTCATATGATCTCTTATGCTAAAGTAATAATTCAATCACAATTTTAAGTATGAATCGTAAACTTCATTGAGAACCAACAAACTCTAATCTCAGTCATTGAGGCAATTGCAATTTATCGTATCATAGGAAAGAGTCAATATAAGAGCTTTTCAGCAAGACCACATACTCAACCATCTTTTAGTCTTTCACAATTGCTGACACTCACGCAATATGTATGGGTATGAAGTTTTAATCGGACATAGGGAAAGATAGGGGCTTATAGTTTTGCCTCCCAACGTTTTACCTCAAGGGTAATGTCAACAACAATAGTTCATGAAGACTCACATCCAATTAGCTATATATATCAGGATCTTTCCAACATATTGTGCTTGCCAAAGGATAAAATGTAAAAAGGAAAGGTGAAGATCACCATGACTCTTATGTAAGGTAGAAGATAAAAGTAAAAAATAGGCCCTTCGCAAAGGGAAGCAGAGGTTGTCATGCGCTTTTATGGTTGGATGCACAAAATCTTAATGCAAAAGAACGTCACTTTATATTGCCACTTGTGATATGGACCTTTATTATGCAGTCTGTCGCTTTTATTTCTTCCATATCACAAGATCGTATAAAGCTTATTTTCTCCGCACTAATAAGTCATACATATTTAGAGGGCAATTTTTATTGCTTGCACCGATGACAACTTATTTGAAGGATCTTACTCAATCCATAGGTAGATATGGTGGACTCTCATGGTAGAACTAGGTTTCGGGATATTTGGAAGCACAAGTAGTATCTCTACTTGGTGCGAAGAAATTGGCTAGCATGAGAGGGAAAGGCAAGCTCAACATGTTGGATGATCCATGACAATATAATTTATCTCAGATGTAAGAAAACATAGCCCATTACGTTGTCTTCCTTGCCCAACGTCAACTCTTTAGCATGTCATATTTTAATGAGTGCTCACAATTATAAAATATGTCCAAGATAGTATATTTATATGTGAAGACCTCTCTTTATTTATTACTTCCTATTAATTGCAACGATGACCAAAACTATGTTTGTCAACTCTCAACAACTTTTATTCATCATACTCTTTATATGTGAGCTCATTACTCTCCATAAGATCCATATGATCTCTTTGTTTATTTTTATTTCTTCTCTTTTATTTTATTCCCTAAAGATCATAGCAAAATAATAAAGCCCTTGACTCAACACTAATCTTTATTATATATAGCTCACGGACTCGATTATATAAGAGGATCATAAATCAAAACTCACAACTAGATCATACTAAAACTTTATTCTACTAGATCAATATATTATCAAAAGGATCGAACTAAGAAAAACAGTAGAGATAAAATTGATGGTGATACGATACTGGGGCACTCCACCAAGCTTGGTAGTTGCCAAGGGGAGTGCCCATACCAGATACTCAGTTCTTCTTTCTTGGTGAAGAAGGTGGAGTTGTTGATGATGTAGGCTTGTCGTCCCTCTTCCAAGGCATAGGCTCACCATCATAGAAGGATTATCGAGTCTCCTGAATCCTCAAATCTGCAGCCAAACTCATCCTCTTGAATCTATATTCATACTCACAATTTTGATTGTGCAAGTCATAGATCTGGGCTTGGAGGTGCTCGATTTTCTCATGAAGCTTGAAGATGGCCTCCCCAATGTCCTTGATGTCCAGCTTGTGGTTGTTGGTGAACTCCGTGATCATAATGTGATTGGAGTTGAGTCCACGCTCCACCATCTCCTGACACTTGAAAACTCGTTGCTCCAATGCCTCAAGCCTTGCCTCCGTGCTTCCGGTCCTCCTTGGCCCCTCAACATCGCGGATGTGCAACAACCCCTCACGCATCTCAATGGTTTGTGGGTGTTGCAGCACCTCCACGGAGTAGGGGTTGATGACCTTCTCGAAGAACTTGTCCTTGGGGCACTTGAAGACCACATGACGACCTGGATCTGTCAGAAAAAATAGCTTGAAACGAAGACAAGAGATATTTGCGTGATACGGTGGTCAAAACCTTCAGGAGATTATATAATGAATTTTTACCGACCAAAAGAAGTATCGTGTAGTCTGGAGAGCACACGAGGTGCCCACGAGGCAGGGGGCGTGCCCAGGGGGTAGGGCGCGCCTCCCACCCTCGTGGAAGCCTCGTGTCCTTCCTGGACTGCTTCTTATTTTCCTATTTTTCTAAATATTCCAAAACGGAGAAAAATTGCCATTAGAACTATTTTGGAGTCGGTTTACTTAACGTACCACATACCTATTCCTTTTCAGGGTCTAAAACGTTCTGGAAAGTGTCCCTTATGTATTCCTCCAGGGTTATGGTTTCGATAATATTATTTTCAACATTTATAGGATTACCTGAGATATAATGTTTAATTCTTTGACCTTTCACCACCTTCAGATTTGTGCCTTCGAAGTTGTTGACTTTTATAGCACCAGAATGATAGACCTCCTCGATAACGTAAGGACCTTCCCATTTAGAGAGAAGTTTGCCTGGAAAAAATCTTAAACGAGAGTTGTATAGCAATACATAATCACCTACATTGGACTCACGCTTTTATATCCTTTTATCATACCATCTTTTAACTTTTTCTTTAAACAGCTTGGCATTTTCATAAGCCTGGGTTCTCCATTCATCAAGTGAGCTAATGTCAAAAAGCCTCTTCTCACCAACAAGTTTGAAGTCATAGTTGAGATCTTTAATAGCCCAATATGCCTTATGTTCTAATTCAAGAGGTAAGTGACATGCTTTACCATAAACCATTTTATACGGAGACATACCCATAGGATTTTTATATGCAGTTCTATAGGCCCATAATGCATCATCAAGTTTCTCGGACCAATTCTTTCAAGATCTATTAACAGTCTTTTGCAAAATTAATTTGAGCTCTCTGTTACTCAATTCTACTTGACCACTAGACTGTGGGTGATAAGGAGATGCAATTCTATGATTAACATCATACTTAGCAAGCATTTTACGAAAGGCACCATGAATAAAATGTGAACCACCATCAGTCATTAAATATCTAGGGACTCCAAACCCCAGAAAATAACTTCTTTAAGCATCTTAATAGAGGTGTTATGATCAGCACTACTAGTTGGAATAGCGTCTACCCACTTAGTAACGTAATCAACAGCAACTAAAATATGTGTATACCCATTAGAGGAAGGAAAAGGTCCCATATAATCAAAGCCCCAAACATCAAATGGTTCAATAACAAGTGAATAATTCATAGGCATTTCTTGACGTCTACTAATATTACCAATTCTTTGACATTCATCACAAGACAAGACAAACTTACAGGCATCCTTGAAGAGAGTAGGCCAATAAAAACCGGATTGCGATACCTTATGTGCAGTTCTATCTCCAGCATGGTGTCCTCCATAAGCCTCGGAGTGACACTTGCATAGGATCTGTTCCTGTTCATGCTCAGGTACACAACGTCTAATAATATCATGTACTCCTTCTTTATAAATATGTGGGTCATCCCAAAAGTAATGTCTCAAATCATAGAAGAACTTTTTCTTTTGCTGGTATTTGAAACTAGGTGGTATAAATTTAGCAACAATATAATTAGCATAATCATCATACCATGGAGCAGTTTGAGAAGCATTTATGACATTTAATTGTTCATCAGGAAAGCTATCATCAATAGGTAGTGGGTCATCAAGAACATTTTCTAACCTAGACAAGTTGTCTGCAACGGGGTTCTCAGCTCCCTTTCTATCAATAATATGCAAATCAAATTCTTGTAGCAGGAGAACCCATCTAATAAGTCTAAGTTTAGCATCTTTCTTTTCCATAAGGTATTTAATAGCAGCATGATCAGTGTGAATAGTTACTTTAGAATCAACAATATAAGGTCTGAACTTATCACAAGCAAATACAGCTGCTAAGAATTCCTTTTCAGTAGTACCATAATTTCTTTGGGCACCGTCTAGGGTTTTACTAGCATATTGAATAATATTTAATTTCTTATCAACTCTTTGTCCTAGAACAGCCCCTATAGCATAATCACTAGCATCACACATAATTTCAAAGGGTAAATTCCAATCAGGTGGCTGAACAATAGGTGCAGAAATCAGGGCTTTCTTAAGTATTTCAAATGCTTCTACACAATCATCATCAAAGACAAAAGGAATATCTTTTTGTAATAGGTTAGTCAGAGGGCGAGAAATTTTTGAGAAGTCCTTAATGAACCTCCTATAAAAACCAGCATGACCAAGGAAACTTCTTATACCTTTGATGTCCTTGGGACACGGCATCTTTTCAATAGCATCGACTTTAGCTTTATCAACTTCAATACCTCTTTCAGAAATTTTATGCCTCAAGAAAATACCTTCATTAACCATAAAGTGGCATTTCTCCCAATTCAGAACAAGATTAGTTTCTTCACATCTCTGCAAAACTCGATCAAGGTTGCTCAAGCAATCATCAAAAGAGGATCCATAAACGGAGAAATCATCCATGAATACCTCACAAATCTTTTCACAAAAGTCAGAGAATATAGCCATCATGCATCTATGAAAGGTAGCAGGTGCATTACATAAACCAAAAGGCATATGTCTATAAGAAAAAGTACCGAAAGGGCAAGTAAAAGTGGTCTTTGCTTGATCATCAGTTGACAGAGGTATTTGAGAGAAACCGGAGTAACCATCTGGAAAGCAAAAATGTGTATGTTTGGATAATCTTTTTAGCATTTGTTCAATAAAAGGCAAAGGGTAATGATCTTTTTAGTAGCTTTATTTAATTTGCGGAAATCAATTACCATCCTAGAACCTGTAATAATTCTTTGTGGGATCAATTCATCTTTATCATTAGGAACAACGGTGATACCTCCCTTCTTAGGGACACAATGGACAAGACTTACCCACTGACTATCAGCAACGGGATAAATTATACCTGCTTCAAGGAGGTTTAATATTTCCTTTCTTACCACTTGTTTCATCTTAGGATTCAACCGCCATTGGTGATCAATAACTGGTTTGGCGTCTTTCTCCAAATTTATTTTGTGTTGACATAGAGTGAGACTAATGCCTTTAAGATCATCAAGAGTATATCCAATAGCAGCGCGGTCCTTCTTCAGAGTTTTCAATAATTTATCTTCTTCATGCTCTGAAAGGTTAGCACTAATAATAACAGGATATATCTTCTTTTCATCAAGATAAGCATATTTAAGAGTATCAGGCAATGGTTTAAGCTCAAACACAGGATCACCCTTGGGTGGAGGAGGATCCCCTAGAATTTCAACAGGCAAGTTGTGTTTCAGAATAGGTCCCTGTTTAAAGAATACTTCATTTATTTCCCTTCTTTCATTCATGAACATATCATTTTCATGGTCTAGCAAATATTGTTCTAAAGGATTGGTAGGAGGCACGGCAATAGGAGCAAGACCAATAATTTCATCTTTACTAGGCAATTCCTCATCACGGGGTTGTCTATGAAACTTAGCAAAATTAAACTCATGAGACATATCCCCTAAACCAATAGAAATGATATCCTTCTTGCAGTCTATCTTAGCATTAACAGTGTTCAAGAAGGGTCTACCAAATATAATGAGACAAAAGCTATCTTGTGGGGAACCAAGAACAAGAAAATCAGCAGGATATTTAACCTTCCCACACAAGACTTCAACATCTCTAACAATCCCAATTGGTGAAATAGTATCTCTATTGGCAAGCTTAATGGTAACATCGATATCTTCTATCTCAGCAGGTGCAATATCATGCATAATTTCTTTGTATAAGGAATGGGGTATTGCACTTGCACTAGCACCGATATCACATAAGCCATGATAGCAATGATCTCCTATTTTAACAGAAATAACAGGCATGCCTACAATAGGTCTATGTTTATTTTTAGTATCAGGTCTAGCAATTCTAGCAGTCTCATCACAGAAGTAAATAACATGCCCATCAATATTATCAGCCAAGAGATCTTTAACCATAGAAATATTAGGTTCAACTTTAATTTGTTCAGGGGGTTTGGGTGTCTTAATATTACTTTTGTTGACTATAGTTGAAGCTTTAGCATGATCCTTTATTCTAACAGGGAAAGGTGGTTTCTCAACATAAGCAGTAGGAACAACAGGATCATTATAAGTGATAGTCTTTTCTTCAACTTTAATAGGTGCAACTACTTTTACTTCAATGGGAGGATTACATTTAAACCACTTATCCTTAGGGATATCAACATGAGTAGCAAAGGATTCACAAAAGGAAGCTACTATCTTAGAGTCAAGTCCATATTTAGTGCTAAATTCACGAAATGCATCGCTATCCATAAAAGATTTAACACAATCAAACTTAGGTGTTATACCTGACTCCTTACCTTTGTCGAGGTCCCAATCTTCGGAGTTACGTTTAATTCTTTCTAATAAATCCCATTTGAATTCAATAGTTCTCATCATAAAATATCTAGTACAAGAAGTATCGAGCATGGAGCGATTGTTGTTAGAAAGTCGAGCATAAAAATTTTGAATAATCATTTCTCTTGAGAGCTCATGATTGGGGCATGAATATAACATTAACTTAAACCTCCCCCAAGCTTGAGCGATGCTTTCTCCTTCGCGAGGCCAAAAATTATATATATAATTACGATCACGATGAACAAGATGCATAGGATAAAACTTCTGGTGAAATTCCAATTCCAATCGCTTATAGTCCCATGATCCCATATCATCGCATAGCCTATACCATGTCAATGCATCTCCCTTCAAAGATAAAGGGAAGACCTTCTTCTTGATAACATCATCGGGCATACCTGCAAGCTTAAATAATCCACAAACTTCATCCACATAGATTAAGTGTAAGTCGGGATGTAATGTTCCATCTCCTGCAAAAGGATTAGCTAGCAGTTTCTCTATCATACCCGAATGAATTTTAAAGTAAACATTTTCAGTAGGTTGAGGAGCAACTATTTGCTCTACCGATCGGGGTGAAGATACCCCGAAGAAGCCCCTCAAAGGGTTACTTTCCATAGTAACAAGTGACAGTAAATTTCAGCACACTATATAAATTTTTCCTTACCAAATTCCACCTACCAAAGGCACTTCACTCCCCGGCAACGGCGCCAGAAAAGAGTCTTGATGACCCACAAGTATAGGGGATCTATCGTAGCCTTTTCGATAAGTAAGAGTGTCGAACCCAATGAGGAGCAGAAGGAAATGATAAGCAGTTTTCACTAAGGTATTCTTTGCAAGCACTGAAATTATCGGTAACAGATAGTTTTGTGATAAGGTAATTTGTAACGAGTAGCAAGTAATAGAAGTAAATAAGGTGCAGAAAGATGGCCCAATCCTTTTTGTAGCATAGGACAATCCTGGACAAACTCTTATATGAAGTAAAGCGCTCCTGAGGACACATGGGAATTATCGTCAAGCTAGTTTTCATCACATTCATATGATTCGCGTTCGGTACTTTGATAATTTGATATGTGGGTGGACCGGTGCTTGGGTACTATCCTTACTTGGACAAGCATCCCACTTATGATTAACCCCCATTGCAAGCATCCGCAACTACGACAGAAGTATTAAGGTAAACCTAACCATAGCATGAAACATATGGATCCAAATCAGCCCCTTACGAAACAATGCATAAACTAGGGTTTAAGCTTCTGTCACTCTAGCAACCCATCATCTACTTATTATTTCCCAATGCCTCCCTCTAGGCCCAAACAATGGTGAAGTGTCATGTAGTCGACATTCACATGACACCACTAGAGGCATGACAACATACATCTCATCAAATATCGAACGAATACCAAATTCACATGACTACTAATAGCAAGACTTCTCCCATGTCCTCAGGAACAAATGTAACTACTCACAAAGCATATTCATGTTCATAATCAGAGGGGTATTAATATGCACAATGGATCTGAACATATGATCTTCCACCAAGTAAACCAACTAGCATCAACTACAAGGAGTAATCAACACTACTAGCAACCCACAGGTACTGAAAGTGCAACTATCCCTAGGTGGTTTTGGTAATTCATAACAACATATAGCTCATTGAGCTAATGCTATTCCAAGATGACTATTTCAGGAAAGCTCAATGATTGGCATGGCATGGATGTGAAAGTGGAACCCTCAAAATGCTAAGGACAAAGGATTGGCTCAAGCTCAAAAGCTCAAGACTCTTCATTTTATATTTTAGTGATCCAAGATCACATTGAGTCTTTAGGAAAAGCCAATACTATCAAGGAGGGATGAGGTGTTGCTTAATGAGCCTTTTGCTTCATGTGCTTAGTGATATACTCCAAAAACCCTCAACTACTTTCCCATATCCACATATGACCTAAACCCTAAGCCAAACTCGGTCCTACCGATTCTTCCTATCCGGCGCCACCGAATTTCACTTGTCATAAGCCACTGCCAAACCCTAGCAATTCGGTTCTACCGATAGGGATCTCGGTCTCACCGAGATGGGATTGCAAACTCTCTGTTTCCCTTTCGTAACTTTTCGGTCTCACCGAAAGAGCGAATCGGTCCCACCGAGATTGCAATGTAAACTTCAGTGTTTCTTTTGTAACTTTTCGGTCTCACCGAAAGAGCAAATCGGTCCCACCGAGTTTGCCTGACCAACTCTCTGGTTAGCTAATTACCAAAATCGGTCTCACCGAGTTTGTGTAATCGGTCTCACCGAGATTACGTTATGCCCAAACCCTAACCATATCGGTCCTACCGAGTTGCATGTCAGTCCCACCGAAAATCTCTAACGGTCACTAGGTTTACTTTTTCGGTCCGACCGAGTTTGTTGATTCGGTCCCACCGAGATTGGAAAACTGTGTGTAACGGTTGGATTTTGTGTGGAGGCTATATGTACCCCTCCACCCTCCTCTTCATTCGTGGAGAGAGCCATCAGAACGAACCTACACTTCCAACTTACCTTTTTCTGAGAGAAAACCACCTACACTTGTGTTGAGGCCAAGATATTCCATTCTTACCATATGAATCTTGATCTCTAGCCTTCCCCAAGTTGCTTTCCACTCAAATCTTCTTTCCACAAAATCCAAATCCTATGAGAGAGAGTTGAGTGTTGGGGAGACTATCATTTGAAGCACAAGAGCAAGGAGTTCATCATCAACACACCATTTGTTACTTCTTGGAGAGTGGTGTCTCCTAGATTGGCTAGGTGTCACTTGGGAGCCTCCGACAAGATTGTGGAGTTGAACCAAGGAGTTTGTAAGGGCAAGGAGATCGCCTACTTCATGAAGATCTACCACTAGTGAGGCAAGTCCTTCGTGGGCGATGGCCATGGTGGGATAGACAAGGTTGCTACTTCGTGGACCCTTCGTGGGTGGAGCCCTCCGTGGACTCGCGCGACCGTTACCCTTCGTGGGTTGAAGTCTCCATCAACGTGGATGTAGGATAGCACCACCTATCCGAACCACGGGAAAAACATCCGTGTCTCCAATTGTGTTTGAATTCTCCAAACCCTTCCCTTTACATTCTTGCAAGTTGCATGCTTTACTTTCCGCTGCCAATATACTCTTTGCATGCTTGCTTGAATTGTGTGATGATTGCTTGACTTTTCCTACAATAGCTAAAATCTGCCAAGAACTAAAATTGGGAAAAGGTTAAGTTTTTATTTGGTCAAGTAGTCTAATCACCCCCCCCCTCTAGACATACTTTCGATCCTACATGTACCAATCTGAGGTTTGGATACAAAGATTGGATACAAGAGATGAACTAGGGTTTGAGATGAGATGGTGCTGGTGAAGATGTTGATGGAGATTAACCCCCTCTCGATGAGAGGATCGTTGGTGATGACGATGGTGATGATTTCCCCCTCCCGGAGGGAAGTTTCCCCGGCAAAACAGCTCCGCCAGAGCCCTAGATTGGTTCCGCCAAGGTTCCGCCTCGTGGCGGCGGAGTCTCATCCCGGAAGCTTTCTTATAATTTTTCCTCGGATGAAAGACCTCCTATAGCAGAAGATAGGCATCGGAGGACCACCAGGGAGCCCACGAGGCAGGGGGTGCGCCCAGGGGGGTAGGGCGTGCCCCCCATCCTCATGGCCAGGGTGTGGCCCCCTCTGGTACTTCTTGCGCCCAATATTTTTTATATATTCTGAAAAGTGCTCCCGTGGAGTTTCAGGACTTTTGGAGATGTGTAGAATAGGTCTCTAATATTTGCTCCTTTTCTAGCCCAGAATTCTAGCTGCCGGCATTTCCCCTCTTCATGTAAACCTTGTAAAATAAGAGAGAATAGGCATAAGTATTGTGACATAATGTGTAATAACAACCCATAATGCAATAAATATCGATATAAAATCATGATGCAAAATGGACGTATCAGCAACCTGAAGTTGTTAGGAATCTCAGCCGCTCGTATGTAATGACTGAAGCACTCGAGACCTGATGGTACGGAACCACTCGTACGTCGTGATCTTGGCCTTCTCGCAGGGCCCAGCCTCTGTCGACCAGGTTTTGAGAGAGAACAGATCTCGCGTTGAACAGCGGGTCTCGAGTGTCTCTCGATGGACGAGAAGGACTCAACCTGCAGTCGCTGTCATGTGTTCGTCTGTCGTCATAGGGCTGGCGCCCGTACGCGACATCCCATGGTGGAGGCATCAGGGCATGATCGTAGTCGTCATTACGCCGGGGCGACGTAACTCGATCGCGCCTCCAATCTTCGTGACGATCTTTGGGGGAAGAAACGGCTCGGCGCTTGCCCGAGCTGAGTGGGATATGAGCCGACTGGACGGTCTCCGCATGCACGGATGCGCTATGGATCCGGTCTCTAGACTGGGACACCGCCGCATTCTATGACAACGATGTCTTGAGGAGCGCCTGGATATGACGAATCCTTTCTCCCAGCGAAGAGCCAGAGGGTCGGATGGAATCCGCGAGACGAGTGGCGATTGCTAGATTTTTAAGTGGAGTACCGAGGAGTTGATACTTACGAGGTTGGTCACTCGAGTAGAGTCGGCATTTGTGCTGACTAGAACTGGGCTGACAGCGCTCGCGTTCGTCTAGCTCCCTCTGAAGGCGTTCGAGGTGATCACGTTTGGCCAGAGTGGCCAGGCGAGTCGACTCAATGGCTAATGCCTCCGATGTCATCCCTGTGATGGGGGTGTTGAGGAGTTGGTCATTCCTGCAACAGAGCTCGTCCCGCTGCTCCCGGGTGAGAGCTTGGGGGACGTAGGGCTCATGGCCCGGAGCCCCGCCACCGGTGTTGCCATGTGACGCTCCTACGCGATCAGCCTGAGCGTCGTGAACCCAGGGGGCATATGACGCTCAGAGTTGTCCGCCATGAGAATTTCGGCAGTGGACTCGATGCTTTCGCACTTGGACTCCTTGGATGAATCGCCGAATGATCCACTGGAGAGGTCGAGGGCGGGTTCGTCAAACTCGAGTGTCGCCACAATGTTCAGTCGCTGCCTGGGTGGCTACAGCATGCTTGATCCAGCGCTGCAGTCGTGAGCGTCCGGAACGCTTGCGGCGACATGCGATGGTGGGGCGAGTGACCATTTGGTATGGAGCCGAGGGTTGTCAGAGAAGGAATCCATAGGTCAAAGCGTGGAAGTGCGTCGCGCCGCGGACGGGCAACGCCTCCACGTCCAGCGGGGCTTCGCAGAGCCACGCTGAGTCGTCGGCGATGAAGGAGAGGGCCCCAAAATGGATTTCGTCGCTGACTGGCATGATGATGAAGAAAACCACCTACGTCGTGAAACTTTGCTAGACGCCTAGCCCCAAGGTGGGCGCCAATTGTCGGGGTTACGATCCTGACAATGAGTACTAGGGGTACGAATAAGGGGTAGAGACTACCTACGGCGCAGGTGTAACACTCGGTATTTAACGAGTTCAGGCCCCTCTCGGTGGAGGTAACAACCCTATGTCTCGTGCCTTAAGGCTTGCTTTGATTTGAGGGTATGATTACAGAGATGGAATGTGCCTGGCTGTGGAGAGGGGTGCGGCTTATATAGAGTGCGCTGCAGCCCCATGTCTCCCACGCCGCCGAGGCATTAACTGTCATTGAATGAGTCAGTTACTAGTGTAATGAGCCTCTACTACAACAGTTACAGGTAACGGTAGCTATAACTCTATTTAGTGGATGACTTAGGATTCCTTGCCCGTTGCAGCTCTCACGTCGTCCTTCTGTCTTCTACATCTGTGTGGTGGTCCATCGGCCGAGTGACGTATGACCGTCTGAGTGCTGCGGAGTCGTCCGAGTGAACTCCCCGATGTATGCATCCGAATGTTGGCATGGTCCAGGGACCTACCTATGATGGTGATGGGCCCTATGTGGGTCCCAAATGATGGGTCCTTGACCCTATCTGTAATAGGTGACCATATCAAGCTACACTTGTACCTAATAACATGCATTGTATACAATGAGAGTACTTGTCAACGTGGTGAGGACGCAGTCCATTTAATTAATGGGGAACGATGAATCATAACATAGATTCGGAACGACCTACTCACCGGATTACGGGAATTTACACATGGATTGACTTGTCAATGTCAATTCATGTGGAAATTGTTGTCGTCAACATGATGCATCCTCTTCATATTTTTTAATCTTTTTAGGTTTCTCTTGTCAAGGATGTCACTATTAGATGTAAAACTACTATCATCATAGCTTTCCCTCTCCCTAAGCTCTGCCCTGGCATATGCTTGACCATGTCTACTATTGTACTTAGGCATGAATGTATTATGCTTATTCTTTGACTGGCCACTCTTTGAGCTGGCAAAATCAATACTTTGATACCAGTTTCTGGCCATTTTCGATTCATCAGACTCAGACATTGCACAATGCCTATTCTTTTTTGGCATCATATATTTCTTTAAATATTCATGTCCGTGGGACACTTCCGATGTCCTTAGGCTAGACAATGGACGATGAATTTTACTTCGTTTCTTTATAAATTCATCTCCAAGCTTACCCAAATATAGGTTACCCATATTATTTATATTGCGAGCTTGTTGTTCTACATGAGTCTTCAACAACAATGGGTTGTCTAAGCACAGTGCACACCTTATGAAAACAAGGAGATGTCTATATAATTAGCTCATTGGCTAAAGGCATTTTCTCCATTCCACTTATCAATAAAATGCCACTATGTAATGCATTGTAAACTTGACCATTTCTGAATCGTCAGATTCGCGTCAAAGGCTATAACAGAAAAAACAGAACTGATTCAGTATTAAAACAATAATGGTATCCCAATGGAACATGCAAATGAAACCATCTCGGATTTACTTCATCGACTACATACGCTTAACTAGGATTCCCGTTAGTTCGGTTTTAACATACTCTCCAAGGCTGATACTAAGATGCGGAGGTACCAACTCAAATCCATTTAAGATGCATTCGTAAATCAAGGCGGATATAGAAAACTGAATCTAGTGCAAGCCTGAAAATAGACGAGGATAGAACTCACAAACGAAGGAGTTTTCTCTGTAGAACAGTAACACTCGTTGGCCGATTCAAAGATTTGGAGGATTCTAGCTCATTTTCTCCGAACAGGATCCACGATCTTGAAGAACTCTGGCAGCAGCGGACTCGCACAAGAGAGGACTAGCCGGAGAAGATTGTTTAGGGATGTAGTGGGAGTACATTAATGTCTGCTGGCGAATTGAATTTGTGGGCCAGACGCGCATTGTGTACGTGCGTGTACACAATCGTGCTCATACGGTATGGAAGATGTACTGATACATAACGGAGCGTAGAATCTACGTTGACTACGGCACAGAGTTGTGCAAATCTCGGAAACATCCAACGGCATCCACCTACCCGGCAGAAACCGGTACTGCTACTTTTTCATTTCGCCCGATGCACGCATGACGAACGAGGGAGCCCGACGAGCGAAGCCTCCACGCGCCGCCGTCGGTCTCGATTTGTCATTTGAGTGAGGCGAGGCGCCTGATGAAGATGTCGTAGGCGTCGTCCCTGTCGAGCATGCTGACCCGGACGTACCTCGGGCCCGCGCCGAACTGGTTCCCGCTCCTCGTCACGATCTTGTGGCCGCGGAGGAACCCCGCGCAATCCTCCACGTCCTCCCTGTCGCACCGCAGCCACGCGAACGCTGCAGAAAGAGATCATCAAACAATGGCGCGAGGTGAGCGACCGAGAGCTGAGAGCACGCGAGACGCTATGCCATGGTGTGACCGTGCTACGTACCAGGGTTATTGGCGGCCGTCTCGTTGGCGAAGTTGCAGCGGCCGGAGGTCTCCTCGGGCAGGCTGAAGATGCCGGACGCGGCGGCGGCCTCGCGCAGCATCCTCCAGCGCTCCGCCATCTTGCGCCGCCCGAAGTCGAACAGCCGGTGACGCGAGGCCGAGGCGCCGCCGTCGTACCCGTCGGAGACCGCCCTGAGCACCTTGGCGGCGCGCAGCTGCGAGTCCTTGGACACGCTGACGGTGTTGAGCTCCACGAACTTGGTCATCCTCCGCGCCACCTCCCGGTCCTTCACCAATGCCCACCTGCAGAAGCATCGCTTTTCGTTTCAGGTTCGGCATTTCAGACTTCTTCTTGTCTGAGATGAAGTTGCAGCGAGCGACGGACACTTACCCGATCCTCGTGCCGGCGTGCCCGGTGCTCTTGGACATGGTGAAGAGCATGATGTCATGGTCGGCCCGGCGAGTGATCGGGGTGTACTGCGGCCAGTAGTAGGCAAGGTCATGGACCGCCTTCCCGGAGCCACCGGAGCCCAGCACGGCGTCGCGGATGGCGCCATCGGGGTTGTTCGGGGAGCACACCAGCTCGATGTAGGCGTCGCCGATGAACGAGCTTGCGTCGCCGGCCCAGCGGAACAGCCCGGACCGGAGGAAGTCCGTCACGGCAGGATACCACTGCATCCATGATCCATGATCAGATCAAGAGTGACTTTTTATGTAAACTTAGGGAGCAACTAACGGTCTGAACCTGAGAGGATTTTTTTTTTTGTAATATCGCACTTACCGAGTAGTAGGGCGCCGTGGAGACGACGCTGGTGGGCTGGACGGCATCCGCTGGCGACAGGGCGTAGAGCGCCGCCATGAGGAGCTGCGTGGAGCCGGTGCCGACGAGGACGTGGTAGCCGTCCACGGCGGCGTTGCCGACCGTGCGGTGGAGGCGGCGCACCTGCTGGTCGAAATCAGGCTCCATGAACCAGCACACGTTACTGACGTCCGAGAAGTAGGACATCGTTTGCCACCCCGGAACGACGAGCTCCGCCGCGTCGCCGGTCTCCCTCCAGAAGGCCTCAAACATGGTCGGGTCCCCGCTGCAGCCGACAGAACGAATGTCAGTCAAACGCGCTTGTAAAATGGGATGGCCTCCCTCCATGACATTGTCTGACACTGAACAAGGACACGCTCCGGCGGGAAGAACACCTCTCGCCGGCTTTTCAGATTACAGATATTTTAATGCAAGAATTTACTACGGAGAAAAATTGAAGGAACAGGGGCTTACTGGTCCAGATGAATAACAGAATTGGAAGTCACTGCCGGCTTCCCGGTCGATGGCGCACTCGCAGCCGCGCCGCTGGTGCCCGGCTGCGGGGCGCAGGCGTGGTGTTGCTGATCAAGAGAGACGACACCGGGATGGTGCGGGTGGCTGACGATGTACCGGGGGAGTAGGAGCGCGAGTGCGGCGGCATTCAGTGCGAGGGAGGCGAACATGCCGAGTCGCCATAGTGGCATGCGCCCCGCCGGCCGCCTCCTGCCGGTGACCTCGGTGGCTGAGAGTACGCTGCTGAGCGCCGGGCCGCCGCCGTTCGCGTGCTCCTCCCGGCTGGGCGCGCCACCGCCGCGGGGAGAAGCGATCGCGTTCGCCGACGGCGGCATTAGGCTGCCATTCCCTTGGAACTCCGCCGACGTGCGCCGTCGGGACGCCGCCATGACTCCCGGAGGAATTCGAGGCTTTTCTTGTGTGAACCAGCCCAGCGAAAATGAAAAGAACACCACCCTCCAAAACTACCCTTCAGATTTTGAGGACCTCGTGGTGGAAGGGTCGATCTACACCTTACCCTTCACCCGGCGGACACGGTTTTGCGCCGGTGGCTTTTTGGTCTACAAATAACGCGTGACGTTGGCACTTTATCGACTAAAGAACAAAGTTTTATTTGACTAAACAACAAAGTCATACAACCACGAAAATGAGAATCCCGGAGCAGCCAGCTTGGTTGATATCAGCGACGACGGAACCAACAACAGAACGATCGTGGGCCAGTACGCACAAGTACCATAAAGGCAATAATGCAGCCACACCTACCTATGCGAACCAATATGTGATTGAGAAGGTTAGATGGACAGTGGTATCCCCAACTCATCAGGGTTCAAACCCTGGTGCTTGCATTATTCTTGGATTTATTTCAGAATTTCCGCGCGATGCGCTTTTAATGAGAGGAGACGTTTTCGTCGATGACGAGGCGCCTACGGTGGCTTCGTCAATCTCAAAATGATACGCCAGCTCAGTCTCTCGGAGGTGCTTATAGGGATAGGGTGTGCGTGTGTGCGTTCATAGGGGTGAATGTATGCGCATGCATATGAGCGCTTGTGTCTGTACTGATGCTAAAAAAAAGACACACCTACATATGAGTTTACGAAACCTTACGTAAATCCACTTCCCGCTAACCAAACTGCCCTCCTTGATTTTTCAGGGTAGAGAGAAAGTGGCATCACGATAGAGACCAAACGCATCAGCAACACCAGTGAAACGCCCGCAAAAAAAGGCACGCAAGGCGACTTTGTAACCCACACAAAAACACGCACACATTGTTGAGATTTCAACCCGGTGCCATCGTCATCACACCTCCGCAAGGGCGACTGCAACTCATCATGGACGATCACCGATGTGCTCTCACCGCAAACAAGTGACGAGGCCTCCGCCGGTCGATACCAAATAGTCAACCACACACGCTGGCGACCAGACAGCTCCGATTCTGTCGACGTCCCGCTAACCAAACTGCCTTCCCTGATTTTCAGGGTAGAGAGAAAGTAGCATCACGGTAGAGACCAAACGCATCAACAACACCAGTGAAACGCCCGCAAAAAAAGGCACGCAGGGCGGCCTTGTAACCCACACAAAAACGCGCACACATTGTTGAGGTTTCAACCCGGTGCCATCGTCATCACACCTCTGCAAGGGTGACTGCAACTTCATCATCGACGACCACCGATGTGCTCTCACCGCAAACAAGTGACGAGGCCTGCGCCGGCCGATACCAAATAGTCAACCACACACGCCGGCGACTAGACAGCTCCGACTCTGTCGACGTCCCGCTAACCAAACTGCCCTCCCTAATTTTCAGGGTAGAGAGAAAGTGGCATCACGGTAGAGACCAAACGCATCAGCAACACCAGTGAAACGCCCGCAAAAAAAGGCATGCAGGGCGACCTTGTAACCCACACAAAAACGCGCACACATTGTTGAGGTTTCAACCTGGTGCCATCGTCATCACACCTCCGCAAGGGCGACTGCAACTTCATCATCGACGACCACCGATGTGCTCTCACCGCAAACAAGTGACGAGGCATGTGCCGGCCGATACCAAATAGTCAACCACACACGCCGGCAACCAGACAGCTCCGACTCTATCGACGAGCATCACATGAGAAAAGCGTTGGGACTACGTCGAGCCAGCACCGAAACCGACCACCCATCTCGTGTCATCGTCGCTGCAAGGGCCCTCCTCAGCAGCTCCGACTCGAAAAGGACAAAGTGAAGCCCTACGACCCCTCAAACACGCGGGATGAGACCGACTACCAAAACTCAGATGCAACCCTGCTCCATCTGAAGCCGCCATCGTTGCCACACAAGAGGCCGCAGAAGACATCCACATTGTCAGGCGCGCATCTGCCGACCACGAGCGTCCAGCCCATGAAGCACACCAATGGGATCTAATACTCTTCAAGGCGACACCCAAAGAGAAAAGCGATGATGACGATGTTGTTGCCCGACCCAGCCAGGCCTTAGATTTTCAACCGAAGAGCACGATCCGCCTTAGATTTTCACCCGAAGAGCACGATCCAAAGGTTGCGAAGGATACGGGTCTCCACAGCAGCGCCTCCCAAGAGGTGAGACAACGTCCACGGATGCCGCCGTTACCGTCCGGCAAGACCAGACAAGCTTTCGCCCGGAGCTTACCCACCACCGCCACCCCACGCACTGCACCACCGCTGGCCCACCCACCTCTCGCAGAGCCACCGCTGGCCCACCCACCTCTCGCAGAGCCACCGCGCCGGCAGCATCGAAGACCCACCAGCATCACACCTCCCCGTCAGACGACAGGCCAGATCCAGCCGGCCTACCAGATCCAGCGTCCTCCCGCAGTTGCACTGCCACAGGACCCAGCTACCGGCCGCCGACAGCAGCGAGCAAGGCGCACCCCAACGAGCTGGAGGAGCCCAGGCTGCCATCCGGCCGCGCCAAACCGAACAAATCCCGTGGCACCTGACGCATACCAATCTTCCGTCGTCGCAGATTCAGATCATTCGTACTGAGTTGGTGTCATATGGCACAGGTGCACAACCAGTATCATAACTTTGGCTGCTGTCATCCCCAGCTAATAGAATCATAGATCCACAACCAACTGGTGTATCATTATTTATTGCAACAGACGGAAGGAGAGAACAAAGACTTGCTACCAGAGAGCACAAAAATCAACGGAGCAAACTAGGATCATTCACCTACTGGGAAAAGACAGGTCCTTTTCGGGGAGCATTCCTTCTGGAGACAATGTGTGTCAAAGGGGGGAACCAAGAAACCGCTGCAAGCAAATCTTACTTTGCTTGAGGATGCGAGGCGATGAAGTCGACTGCCGACTTGATGGAATCGATCTTCTCTGCCTCATTGTCGGGGATCTCGAAGCTGAATTCTTCCTCAAAGGCCATGACGATCTCGACAGTGTCCAGGCTGTCCAGCCCGAGGTCCTTCTGGAAATGCGCATTAGGGGTCACCTGCATGATTTAGCAGGGTATTAGAGCGGATTAAGGGCAGTTTAAAGCATCTGCATAGTACTCCTATCAATCAACTAATCTTCAGATAACAGACATTACAAAAGGTGAGAAACAACACTACACATGTGATTCAAGTTAAGTGTAGAGAGAACCAATGCAAATATAGATGGACAACAGAAGTGCCACAGCAACTATAAAACAATTAAACATAAAATGTCTTGCAGATACTGAACAGAAAGTGCTGGCGTGCAGGCAATCGACCGCACAAATTGCTGTCTTAAATTCTTGACAGTAAGAATGAAAATTCAGCACTTATTTCTTTCACAGCTCTACAAAAGACACTTGTAGGCATAGCACAGAGTATCCAGTACTGACCAGTGGCCAACTTTGGCACAGTTTTGACCTACCTGTCGGGTCTAGTCACCATTAGACCCAAAGCGATGGCTTGCAATGACCCTATACAGCGCACTCATGATTAGTTCAACTATGCTAAGCTTGATTAAAACTGCTCAACTTGTATATAAGTTTTAGTTAGCATGCTTAACCTCAGCCTGGCAAACTCAAAGGAGTGAAAAAAACAAACAGAAAGGTAGCAACACGCCAACACGCCATGCAATTTTTTGTAACAGAGTATGAACTTAGCAGTAGCATTTGATTAATGTCATCCATCTGAGCCCATCAGCATTGCAATTATTTTCCCCATACCGAGCTTTGTCCAATTCACACCACAAATTGATGCTAAAACACTTAACAAAATCAGCAAACTTAATTACCACAATAAATAGTAAAATATCCACAAAGCACATAACAGATAGCTGAAATAATATCTATGCAATAAGACAAGGACAACAATATCAAGCAATGTTACAAATATAACTACCCAGCACATATACATTAAATTAATTTCAGATCAGACATACAAAAAAACGGTTCTACGAAGAAAAACTGGTTCAAAATAACAAAGTTCGTCAATAATATATTGACCTAATTTCAAATAGGAAAGTAAAGGTCTATTACTTAACACGTGGTAGAATAAATGAACATTTGCCCAATTGAAAGTCATGCATACAAAACAAGATCACACAATATTACCAATATAATTACCCAGCACACACACATTAAACTAATTTCAGATAGACATATATACAAAACTAAAGGTCTATTACTTAACACATGGTAGAGTAAATGAAAATTTGTCCACTGACAGTCATATACACAAAACAAAATCAAACAATATTACCAATATAACTACCCGGCACGCATACATTAAACTAATTTCAGATAGACATATATACAAAACAAATTAGGTTCTAGGAAGAAAAACTGGTTCAAAATAACAAAGTTCGTTGATAACACATTGACCTAATTTCAAATAGGAAACTAAAGGTCTATTACTGAACACACAGTAGAGAAAAAGAACATTTGGCCACTTGACGGTCATGGGATGTATATTAACAAGATGTCCGCTACTTCAAAAATTAGGTAACAGAAACGGGGAAATAAAATTTAAACATGGAACTAGAAGAGACAACCGAAGAAAACAGAGTTAACATTGTACTAATAGTGAACTTTTGCACTAAGGCATAGAATCACCGAGTTAATCTGCACATATCGATGCAGAACTATACCATTATAGTTTATAGAGGTGCTCAATGTCTACTGCGGACCAAATCAGTCAATAACCAGACATGTACCCAAATTCGGTTCTAGGAAGAAAAACTGGTTCAAAATAAAGAAGATCATCGATAATATATTGACCTAATTTCAAATAGGATACTAAAGGTATACTCCTGACAGTCATGGGAAACTGTCCACTAGTTCCAAAATTAGATAACAGAAACGGGGAAATAAAATTTAAATGCGGAACTAGAAGAAACAACTTTAGAAAACAGAGTCAACATTGTACTAATAGTGAATTTTTGCACTAAAGGCATATAATCGCCTAGTTAATCCGCACACATCAATGCGGAATTAGACCATCGTAGAGGTGCTCAATGTCCACTGAGGACCAAATCAGTCAATAATCAGATATGTACCCAAATCATTTTTCCTAAACTATCTTATCTAATCGTCAAGAAAATAGAAAAGACACCATAGTCTCCCTTTCCCTTCCAGCCTACCCAAAATGCACGATTTGCGAAGCCTACAACTTTTAAATCACCTATAACTTCGTAATCGTCTCTAATTTACGCCCAGATCTTCTTGGACGATCCAGTCCACTCGATAACACGAGGCAACAGACCAGCGATGGGAGCCAAAACCCTATATGCATGCCTACACGGTACGAGATCCGAATCCTTCCACCAAAAGTACAGGGACGCGCAAGCGCACGAGGGACGCGCTTACCTTGGAGGGCTCGATCTTCTGGAAGTTCTTGATGACGGAGACGACGCGGTCGGCGACCTCGCCCTTGTCGAGGAACGAGCCCTTCTCCACCTCCGAGGTGGAAGACAGGAGCCTGGCGACGGGGACGCTTCCCGCTGCGACCGCGGGGCGCGCCACCGGCACGCGGAGGTGGTTCAGGAGGGCTCTCCTCGCCGCCGCCATCGCCATTCCCCTCTGGTCTCGGTTGGTGCAGTCGTGCGGCGAGTGGGGAGGAGAAGGGCAACGTGGGCGACCTGCGGCTGCGGTGGTCCGGGCTGATGATGCGGGCTAATCGTCGTGATAGATCGATCCTACAAATCGGGGCCCATTCCGAAGCCTTACAAAGTCGCTCGTGGGCCGGATGTTTAGGACAGATCTAGCTCATAGCTGACGTAACCTACGGATCCTCGGCCTGGAAAAAAAAACTACTGCTTATTAGCAAAGTGCCCATTAGTAGGGAATGGCACCCGCAGGGTATGGGTACGGGTGGAGCTACCACATACCCTTACCCGTCCATCCTAAACTTACCCATCACCCATCTAGGGATGGCAACGGGTACACATTAACCACGTATCCTGCGGGTAAAAACCCTATTAGGATAAGGGTATGAGACAAAAATTTACCCATGGATACTTAAATAGGAAAATATTACACCATCGGGTAGAGAGGGTACGGGTATGGGATCGTATAACCCATGCCCGCGTACCCATATACCCATCTAAAATGCTGACAAGTGGGTTTCCGTTAATATCCTAATGTATTAATTTTCCCTCCTAATCACACCAGGTAAAAACTCTAATATGTAGTCAAATTATCTCTATGATTTATCATGATTTTATGAACTTAAAGTGTATGCATATGTGTTGTTATTTATGATTATGTGTTGTTGTTTAATATTTTTATGTGTCACTTTATAGGAAAGTATTTTTGTTTATGAGAATGTGTTTTTGTTTCAATATGTTGTTGTACATTGTTATTTAAAATGTGTTGCTATGAATAATTTTTGATTATATGTTGCTTTTTATAACTATTTTCTACTCAATTGGTGTGTTGTAAACGCAGGTATTTTTACCTACGGGTACCCATATACCCTGTCGGGTGACGGGTATGGAAAAAATTGTATCTTTGACAAGTATGGATTAGACTAGGGAAAACATTTAGTGGTTGTTTGGATACAGGGAATTAGATGTGAGATTTTAGAAAACAAGTTTTTGGAGGATTTTTAAGAAAACCAGTTTTGATTAGTTATTCTGTTAGGTCAATACATACAATACCTTGTTTGGACGCGAAAGTAGAAAAACGGGATTTTGAGTTCTTCGCTTTGGGAGAAAACAATTCATGGAGGTGGAGTGCTTCGGTTCGCTCTTGGCACCTACATGCATAGTGGCAGACAACCACACCGTAAACGGCTCTCCGGTGGAGGTTCGTGGTTTTCAGTGTGGCCGCCGGGGTGATCACGCTTATCGCCTGATTGTGATCTGCTTCGCTAGCCGGTGTCATGCATGTTGGTCCAGGTTCCCATCTAACGTTGCTCCGGTGATGAATTCTTTCCGCCGTGAAGATGCACGTACATGTAGCTCGCATATGGCAAGACACAAGTAAACGGAGTAAATCGCCTTGATTGATTCTCAGGCCAGACATGCATGTGACACCTAGCTGCTGGATTGATTCGCCGGTAACAACAGAGCACAACGCACATGTTAGGGAGGCGGGACGATAACCTACAAGCTGGAGTATCTGCATATCGACGACGGAGGTGGTTGTGAAGTCCACGTCCACCATGGAGGCGGCAGCCGGCCGAAGTCCATGTCCGCCATGGAGGCGCTGGGCTAGGTGGAGCATCGCAACTTGCTTCTGGGTGCCTGGCCGAGATCGGCAAGCTGTTGTCACGACCTGCATAGTTTACCACGATCTGCGCCTGGGACTTCGTTGATCTCTTGGTGCGTATAGAAAATCCGTTTATATAAAAACGTCTATTGGTCGTTTTTGTATAAACACGTTTTTTGGGCTTTTGGAAAACTCGGTTTAGTATATCCGCTAGTTAGTTAGATAATCCAAACAATGTTTTGGGTTGTTACATCAGAAATCAAGTTTAAGGAAAACTAGTTCTCTATAATCTAGCTATCTAAACAACCCCTTGGAGCATCTTCAATAGCCGTGCACCGTGCGCTAAAAAACATTGCGAGTTTTTGCACGGCATGGAGCGCTTGCTCCAGCGCCCGCTGCAAAGTTCAGCGCATGTGAGCCGCTTCAGCAGGCGCTGTAAAAAAACTGTGCGCGCGCTCTCGCACAAACAACATATGCACTCCAAACACAACCAAGAAGATCAAACACAAACAAAATAAATCAACAATAAATAGTTCAATTTTATTATTACAACTCGAATAAATAGTTTATCTTGCAATAGAACAAATAGTTTAACAATACAACATCAAACAGACAAATCATGATGCTCTTTGTCGGCCATTCCATGCCGACCACTCCTTGATGAGATCCTTCTGAAGATCATCATGCGTTTCGGCACGTCAAATGGCATGATAGGAGGCAACAAAACGGGCCACCCTGGCAGCCCTCCGCCGCACTCGCACGAGATGTCTCAAGAGCTCGTACTGAGAGTAGTCTAAATCTTAGCCACCGACGATCATGTTGTGCATGATCACACAAGCGTGCATGATGTACCAAAGCATCTTTTGATCCCAAAATCTAGCCGGTCATCTCACAATAGCAAATTGGGCTTGCAAAATTCCAAAATCTCTCTTCACGTCTTTTCTAGCCGCCGTCCGAGCATTGTGGAAATCAAGATTTTTCTTACCTTCCGGTTTTTCAATGGCTTCACAAATGTTTGCCACTTTGAGTAGATGCCATCTGCAAGATAGTAGTCATAGTTGTATGTATGGTCATTTACTACAAACTGCACCGGTGGCAGTTCACTATTTGCAATCTTATTCATCAGTGGTGACCGATTAACAACGTTGATATCATTCAAAGATCCAGGCATTCCAAAAAGAACATGCCAAATCCGAGTCTCTTGATCGCCCACCACTTCAAGGATTATAGTGGAACCCTTTTTTGGCCATGGAATTGGCCATGCCATGCCTTAGGACAATTCTTCCAATTCTAATGCATGCAATCTATTGAGCCAAGCATACCTGGGAAGCCGCGAGCTTTGTTCATCTCCAATAGCCATGTGGCGTCTTCAGCATTGGAAGATCTCAAATACTCCTGGCCAAACACTTGCACAATTCTGACTGTGAAGTGCTTGACACACATGATGGCTTGACTCTCACCCATGGCCAAGTGGTCATCAACTAGATCAGCGGGAATACCGTATGCCAACATATGCAAAAGCGGCTGTCACCTTCTGAAAGGTGCTATGCCTGAGCTCTCCGGCAGCATTCCTCCTTTGCTTAAAAAACAGTCATGGCTCGCTAGTTTCTCTGCAATGCGCCTGAATAACTCGGTGCTCATCCTAAACCGGTGCCGAAAGTACGACTCGGGGTACACGGGATTATCGGCAAAATAATGAAGGAAATATGCCCTAGAGGCAATAATAAAGTTGTTATTTATATTTCCTTATATCATGATAAATGTTTATTATTCATGCTAGAATTGTATTAACCGGAAACTTAGTACATGTGTGAATATATAGACAAACAGAGTGTCACTAGTATGCCTCTACTTGACTAGCTCGTTGATCAAAGATGGTTGAGTTTCCTAACCATAGACATGAGTTGTCATTTGATTAACGGGATCACATCATTAGGAGAATGATGTGATTGACTTGACCCATTCCGTTAGCTTAGCACTCGATTGTTTAGTTTACTGCTATTGCTTTCTTCATGACTTATACATGTTCCTATGACTATGAGATTATGCAACTCCCGAATACCGGAGGAACACTTTGTGTGCTACCAAACGTCACAACATAACTGGGTGATTATAAATGTGCTCTACAGGTGTCTCCGATGGTACTTGTTGAGTTGGCATAGATCAAGAATAGGATTTGTCGCTCCGATTGTCGGAGAGGTATCTCTGGGCCCTCTCGGTAATGCACATCACTATAAGCCTTGCAAGCAATGCAACTAATGAGTTAGTTGCGGGATAGTGCATTACAGAACGAGTAAAGAGACTTGCCGGTAACGAGATTGAACTAGGTATTGGGATACCGACGATCGAATCTCGGGCAAGTAACATACCGATGAAAAAGGGAACAATGTATGTTATTATGCGGTTTGACCGATAAAGATCTTCGTAGAATATGTAGGAGTGTAACGACCCGACCCGAATGGATCAAGTCTCTGTGCTTAGGTGTCATCCCTGGATCGGTATGCTGCACACAGTACTCGAAGGATTTATAACAGAGGTAAATCACATGTATAAAGTAACGTAAATACTATTACCTCAATCCAAATAGCGGAAGCAACAAGGTTGTGGATTCCCATCAACACCAATGGCAAAGTTGAGTGTAGAAATCGTAACCCTAATGTATCACTTACTCGTCGTAAGAAACCTGCAACATAAGACGTTGCAGCCCGAAACGGGTCAGTACATTGAATGTACTGGCAAATTCACACCATAGAGAATGATGAACAATGGCTATCACTACATGCATATTTGGCTGGTGGAGAAGCTCTATGGTTATAAGGTTTTTGCATAAAGCCAATTTTTCCCTACTGCAAAGGAATACATTTTAATTAACTATCATGGTGGTTGTTGAACATTGAGAATGGTTGACAGCATTCTCAATCCCAATTAAGTAACGTCATTAAACCCAACGATATTCATTTAAAGTAACGTGATGAGATCAACAGGATAATCCAAGAGCTAGATACTCAAGATGTCCATAACCGGGGACACGGCTAATCATGATTAGTTTGTACACTCTGCAGAGGTTTGCGCACTTTTCCCCACAAGACTCGATCGCCTCCGTTGGATTTCTCGCACTACACGGTGTTTGAGAAACGGATGACCGAGACATAGCCTTTCAGAAGCGCTAGCACCTTACGATCGGGTAGACCGGTACACCTACATCCCCTACATCTGCTAGTCTACCACTGTAAGAGTTCGCACAACTTAGTCAACTATGCCAGAGCCCATAATGGCTTGTGGCTGCACACAGAAGTTTCTAGCATGAAAGATCTTATGATCCCTTTGAGCCTGGGTGGCGGTCCAAAATAAAACAGGCAAGTCCTGATAGACATCAGGTGCCTCAATCCACCCAGATGTGTATTTAAGTTGCCACCTTAGATAAACCATTAAAATTAACAAACTCACATCTGTCATGGATATCACTCACCCAATCCACGTCTACTAGCATAGCATGGCATAATAAGCAAACGTAGAAGTAACTCCCAAAGGTTTCATAGTAATACAGGTAATAGGTACTACCTCATCTACTTCCCATCCCACAGTTTAGTTAGATCCTAATCATGCAATGTGTGAGGATTGATCTAATGCAATAAAACATGGGTTGTAGA
This sequence comes from Triticum urartu, assembly GCF_003073215.2. Classification (NCBI taxonomy): domain Eukaryota; kingdom Viridiplantae; phylum Streptophyta; class Magnoliopsida; order Poales; family Poaceae; genus Triticum; species Triticum urartu. Next base: position 420,973,543 of record NC_053022.1, on the reverse strand, counting down.
GAAGGTATGATCAAAGTGTGAACTTGCCTGCAAGGTTGATGAAGATGATTCGCACTCAAAATCTCTTGATAGATCTACTCGTCACACTCCGGTCAATCTATCGTAAGCAAGCAATAGTAACCACACAATAAGTACTCATCTAATGCGCAAGTAAAACTCGAACGAGAGAACGAACCAGAAATTTCAACTTAAGAACTCCGGTTGCAAAGAGAGAATGAACCGAACAAACGACGGAAAACAAACGGCGGAAGAAAACAACTCGGTTCTAGCATGTTGAAACTAGGTCAAATTTTACCGGGGCAAAAACTTGTTCAAGTTGATTAGACGGAACGGCGGTTTCGAAACGAAACTCCAGGCGTTTGAATCACCTGATTCCGATAAACGAGCGAGAAGAAAGACTAGAACGAAGATCGGATCTGAGATCACGATCGCCGAATAAATCCGACGAGAAGAAAAAGAAGAACGGTTAAATGAACGGACGTTCGTTAACCTAGAAGAATCCGGTGACCACGTTCGTTAGGACGAACGATCCGGCGAACGGTCCAAAGGCAACTAAATCGGAAAAGAAAACGAATCCAATCTAGGGTTTCGGAAAAGAAACCGAAACAAAGAATCGGAGAGAAAAACCGGAAAAGAAAACCGGAACGGTTTCTTTTAAAAGAACCGAACCGCGGGGAAGAAAAAGAGAGGCGCGGGGCTACCTCCGGCGAGGCGGGGCGAACGGTGGCGACGACGGCGTGCTCGGGCGGCGGCGACGGCGCTATAGGGGCGGCGGCAGGTGAGGGGCGTGGCTTGGGGAGGAGAGGGGGTTTGGGTTTTTGGTGTGAGGAGAGGGGGGGTCTATGGGGGTATTTATATTGGTGAGGGGAGAGGAGACTTGGGGTAGGGGGCAAGAAAAAGAGAAGGAAAAGGAAAACGAAACAAGGAAAAGGGGGGGGGGGCTAACCAGAGTCCTAGAGGGACTCGGCTAGAGGCGAGGCGGCGGCCTGGCGCGCTGTGCCTGGCGCCTGGCGCTGGCGCTGGCTGGGGGCGGTGGCTGGCTGGGCCTTTGGCCCGGCTGGCCTGCTCAATTTTTTTAACTGATTTCGCGCGCAGAAAAACGAGAAAAAGAAAAACTAAACGGGCTCCAAAAACCCTAAAGTAAATTTTCTCCGACTCCTAAAAATGAGTCGAACAAAATGAACTTTTCTACGGACCTAAAATGCAATTTTCGAAAACGCGCATTTTTCCCTATCCAAAGAAAAACAAACAAACACCGGAAAACGAAATTCGATCTATTTATTAAATCTTCATTTTTCCTATATTTTGGGAAAGTCATATTATTCCCTCTCTCATATTTTGATATCGGAAAAATAATTGAAGATGAAATAAATAAATGAAATGATCCTCTTTTCAAATTCGAGAAAACTCTCAAATATGAAAATAACGAAATCTCCAACTCTCTCCGAAGGTCCTTGAGTTGCGTGAAATTTCTAGGATCGACCAAAATGCAAGAAAATAAGGTATGCATGATGACCTATGTATAACATTCCAAATTGAAAATTTGTGATGTTACAAGGAGCCAATATGAACATCCAGGTTCCGCTATTGGTTATTAACCGGAGACATGTCTCGGTCATGTCTACATAGTTCTCGAACCCATAGGGTCCGCACGCTTAAAGTTCTGTGACGATCAGTATTATGAGTTTATATGTTTTGATGTATCGAAGGTAGTTCGAAGTCCCGGATATGATCACGGACATGACGAGGAGTCTCGAAATGGTCAAGACATAAAGATTGATATATTGGAAACCTACATTTGGACATCGGAAGAGTTCCGGGTGAAATTAGGATTTTACCGGAGTGCTGGAGGGGTTACCGGAACCCCCTGGGGGCTAATGGGCCTTGTTGGGCCCTAGTGGAGAGAGAGAGGGGCCGGCCAGGGCAAGGCCACGCGCCCCCTCCGCCTCTGGTCCGAATTGGACTAGGAGGGGGGGGGGGCGGCGCCCCCCTTTCCTTCTCCTTCTCCCCCTTCCTTTCCCCTCCTAGTAGGAGTTACTCCTACTAGGAGGAGGACTCCTCCTCCTGGCGCGCCCTACAGGGCCGGACGGCCTCCCCCCTTGCTCCTTTATATACGGGGGTAGGGGGCACCCTAGAACACACAAGTTGATCATTGATCTCTCCCAGCCGTGTGCGGTGCCCCCTCTCCACCATAATCCACCTCGGTCATACTGTAGCGGTGCTTAGGCGAAGCCCTGCGATGGTAGCTTCATCAACATCATCACCACGCCATCGTGCTGACGAAACTCTCCCTCGAGCTCTACTGGATTGTGAGTTCGCGGGACGTCATCGAGTTGAACGTGTGCTGAACGCGGAGGTGCCGTACATTCGGTACTGAGGATCGGTCGATCGTGAAGACGTACGACTACATCAACCGTGTTGTCATAACGCTTCCGCTTAATAGTCTACGAGGGTGCGTGGACGACACTCTCCCTCTCGTTGCTATACATCACCATAATCTTGCGTGTGCGTAGGATTTTTTTTGAAATTACTACGTTCCCAACAGTGGCATCCGAGCCAGGTTTATGCGTAGATGTTATATGCACGAGTAGAACACAAGTGAATTGTGGGCGATACAAGTCATACTGCTTACCAGCATGTCATACTTTGGTTCGGCGGTATTGTTGGATGAAGCGGCCCGGACCGACATTACGCGTACGCTTACGCGAGACTGGATCTCCCGACGTGCTTTGCACACAGGTGGCTGGCGGGTGTCTGTTTCTCCAACTTTAGTTGAACCGAGTGTGACTACGCCCGGTCCTTGTTGAAGGTTAAAACATCACTAACTTGACGAAATATCATTGTGGTTTTGATTCGTAGGTAAGAACGGTTCTTGCTCAGCCCGTAGCAGCCACGAAAAACTTGCAACAACAAAGTAGAGGACGTCTAACTTGTTTTTGCAGGGCATGTTGTGATGTGATATGGTCAAGGCATGATGCTATATTGTATGAGATGATCATGTTTTTTAACGGAGTTATTGGCAACTGGCAGGAGCCATATGGTTGTCGCTTTATTGTATGAAATGCAATCGCCATGTAATTGCTTTACTTTATCACTAAGCGGTAGCGATAGTCATGGAGGCAATAGTTGGCGTGACGATGACGATGGTTCGATGGAGATCAAGGTGTCAAGCCGGTGACGATGGTGATCATGACGGTGCTTTGGAGATGGAGATCACAGGCACAAGATGATGATGGCCATATCATATCACTTATATTGATTGCATGTGATGTTTATCCTTTATGCACCTTATTCTGCTTGATTGACGGTAGCATTATAAGATGATCTCTCACTAAATTTCAAGGTACAAGTGTTCTCCCTAAGTATGCACCGTTGCCAAAGTTCGTCGTGCCGAGACACCACGTGATGATTGGGTGTGATAAGCTCAACGTTCTTATACAACGGGTGCAAGCCAGTTTTGCACACACAGAATACTCGGGTTAAACTTGACGAGCCTAGCATATGCAGATATGTCCTCGGAACACTGAGACCGAAAGGTCGAGCGTGAATCATATAGTAGATATGATCAACATAGTGATGTTCACCATTGAAAACTACTCCATTTCACGTGATGATCGGTCATGGTTTAGTTGATTTGGATCACGTGATCACTTAGATGATTAGAGGGATGTCTATCTAAGTGGGAGTTCTTAAGTATTATTATTAATTGAACTTTAATTTATCATGAACTTTGTCCTGATAGTATTTGCATATCAATGTTGTAGATTAATAGCTTGCGATGTAGCTCCCCATTTATTTTTTATATGTTCCTAGAGAAAATAAAGTTGAAAGATGTTAGTAGCAATGATGCAAATTGGATCCGTGATCTGAGGATTATCCTCATTGCTGCACAGAAGAATTATGTCCTTGATGCACTGCTAGGTGACAGACCTATTGCAGGAGCAGATGCACACGTTATGAACGTTTGACAAAGCTCGGTATGATGACTACTTAATAGTTTAGTGCACCATGCTTTACGGCTTAGAACCGGGACTTCAAAAACGTTTTGAACGCCATGGAACATATAAGATGTTCTAAGAGTTGAAATTGGTATTTCATACTCATGCCCGTGTCGAGAGGTATGAGACCTCTGACAATACTTTTCCTACAAGATGGAGGAGAATAGCTCAGCTAGTGAGCATGTGCTCAGAATGTCTGAGTACTACAATCACTTGAATCAAGTGGGAGTTAATCTTCTAGATAAGATAGTGATTGACAGAGTTCTCTAGTCACGATCACCAAGTTACTAGAACTCCATGATGAACTATAATATGCAAGGGATAACAGAAACGATTCCTAAGCTCTTTGTGATGCTGAAATCGACGAAGGTAGAAATCAATAAAAACATCAAGTGTTGATGGTTGACAAGATCACTAGTTTCAAGAAAAGGGCAAAGGGAAGAAGGGGAACTTCAAGAAAAACGGCAAGCAAGTTGCTGCTCAAGTGAAGAAGCCCAAGGCTAGACATAAGCCTGAGACTAAGTGCTTCTACTACAAAGGGACTGGTCACTGGAAGCAGAACTGCCCCAAGTATTTGGCGGATAAGAAGGATGGCAAAGTGAACAAAGGTATATTTGATATACATGTTATTGATGTGTACTTTACTAGTGTTTATAGCAACCCCTCAGTATTTGATACTAATTCAGTTGCTAAGATTAGTAACTCGAAACGGGAGTTGCAGAATGAACAGAGACTAGTTAAGGGTGAAGTGACGATGTGTGTTGGAAGTGGTTCCAAGATTAATATGATCATCATCTCACACTCCCTATACTTTTGGGATTAGTGTTGAACCTAAATAAATGTTATTTGGTGTTTGCGTTAAGCATAAATATGATTTGATCATGTTTATTGCAAATAAGGTTATTCATTTAAAGTCAGAGAATAATTGTTGTTCTGTTTACATGAATAAAACCTTCAATGGGCTTACACCCAAGGTGAATGGTTTATTGAATCTCGATCGTAGTGATACACATATTCATAATATTGAAGCCGAAGATGCAAAGTTAATAATGATAGTGCAACTTATTTGTGGCACTACCGTTTGGGTCATATTGGTGTAAAGCGCATGAAGAAACTCCATACTGATGGACTTCTGGAATCACTTGGTACTTGCGAACCATGCCTCATGGGCAAGATGACTAAAACGCCGTTCTCCGGAACAATGGAGCGAGCAACAGATTTATTGGAAATCATACATACTGATGTATGTGGTCCGATGAATATTGAGGCTCACGGCGGGTATCATTATTTTCTCACCTTCATAGATGATTTGAGCAGATATGGGTATATCTACTTAATGAAGCATAAATCTGAAACATTTGAAAAGTTCAAAGAATTTCAGAGTGAAGTGGAAAATCATTGTAACAAGAAAATAAAGTTTCTACGATCTGATCGTGGAGGAGAATATTTGAGTTACGAGTTTGGTCTACATTTGAAACAATGCGAATAGTTTGGCAACTCATGCCACCCGGAACACCACAGCATAATGGTGTATCCGAACGTCGTAATCGTACTTTACTGGATACAGTGCGATCTATGATGTCTCTTACTGATTTACCGCTATCAGTTTGGGGTTATGCTTTAGAGACAACTGCATTCACGTTAAATAGGGCACCATCGAAATTCATTGAGACGACGCCTTATGAACTGTGGTTTGTAAGAAACCAAAGTTGTCATTTCTTAAAGTTTGGGGCTGCGATGCTTATGTGAAAAAGCTTCAACCTGATAAGCTCGAACCCAAATCGGACAAATGTGTCTTCATAGGATACCCAAAAGAGAATTTTGGGTACACCTTCTATCACAGGTCTGAAGGCAAGACATTCGTTGCTAAGAATGGATCTGTAGCGACCCGACCTCAAACGGTCAAGTCTTTGTGCTTCAGTGTCATCCCTGGATCGGTAATGCTGACACACACAGTACTCAAGGATTTATAACAGAGTAGCAATCACACACTTATTACATCGAATGTCTCCAAAGAGAACTTATTACAATAAATATGGCTTAAGGCCATATAATACGATAACAACGGAAGGCTTGGAAGATAAAGTGACTCCATCAACTCCAACGACATAACTGAGCTGCACGGCAACGACCTAACGAACCTTACTCCTCGTCTGAAAAGTTGGCAACATAATATGTTGCAGCCCGAAAACGGGTCAGCACATGGAATATGCTGGCAAAGTAACACAGTAGAGCAAGAACAGAATAAGGCTATCACTACATGCATATTTGGCTGGTGGAAAGCTCTATGGTTACAGTTTTCGCGAAAAGCCAATTTTTTCCTACAACAAAGGAATAGATTTTATTTAACTATCATGGTAGTTGAAACATCATTGAGAAAGTTCCTCCAACTCAATCCCAATTAAGGTAATTAACAACCCAACAATATTAATTTAGAGTGATGAGATACTTAAGATACTCCAAGTACTAGATACTCAAGATTGTCCATAACCGGGGACACGGCTAACCATGATTAGTTTCTACACTCTGCAGAGGTTTGCGCACTTTTCCCCACAAGACTCAACCGCCTCCGTTGGATTTCTCGCACTACATGGTGTTTGAGAAACGGATGACCAAGACGCAGTCTTTCAGAAACATTAACTCTCTACTCTGGGCAGACCATACCAAACCTACAATCCCACTACCTGCTAATCCACCTATTCAAGAGCTTCACGTAACTTACTCAACTATGCTAGAGCCCATATTAGCTTGTGGCTGCACACGGAAGTTTCTAGCATGAATAATCTCAGTTCCCTTTGAGCCTGGGTGGCGGTCCATAGGAAGATCACACGGGTACTCTGGGATTTCCAAAAAAATACAAGCAACACTGGGTACTCCAGGTGCCTCAATCCACCCAGATGTATATTTAAGTTGCCACCTTAAGTTGAACCATTAATTAGCAATCTCACATCTATCATGGATTTCACTCTCCCAAACCTCGTCTACGAGCATAGCATAGCATAGTAATATAAGCAATTCGTAAGAGTAACTCCCAAGGGTTTGAATGTAACAGGGTAATAGGTTCTACCTCATCAACTACTTCCCAACCCACATGTTAATGACATCCTAACCATGCAATGTTTGAGGATTGGAACTAATGCATAAAAACTGGGTGATAAAGGGGTATGATCCAAAGTGTTACTTGCCTTGCTGACGATCCGCGTAACCTAGAGACTCCAAATAACACGCTTCACACTCCGGGAATTCTATCGCAAACAAACAATAGCATACATAAGCAATCAAGCTAAGAAGCACGGATAAAACTCAAATAAGAAGATCTAACCAGAAAGTTCAACTTAAGAACTCCGGTTTGCAAAAAGAATCAAATCAAACGGAGCAACGAAACTCAAACGACGAAAGAAACAATATCTGTTTACTAATCTGGACCTAGGTCAAATTTTACAGTAGCAAAAACTTGTGCAAGTTGGTTAAGCGGAAAGAGGGTCTCGAGATGAAGATCTAGGCGCTTGAATCGCCTGATTCCGACTAACGAGCGAAAAGACAAACTAGAACACAAATCGGATCAGAAATAACCGCGGAAAAATCCGATAAAAGAAAACTGACCAACAGGCTAACGAACGAGCGTTCGTTATCTGTAACTAACGAGCGAAAACCGTTCGCTAAAACGAACGCCCGGACGAACGTCCGCTAAAAAGAAAAACCGGAAAAAAAACCGGCGAACCGAAAAAAATGAGTTAGGGTTTTCTAAAAAAACCAAATCGTTTTTTCTAAAAAACCGATGGTGACGGCGCGCTACCTCATCGGATCCGGCGGGGTGTGGCTTCGGCGGGGCTGGCGGGCGGCGGGGCTCAGGCGGCGGCGACGAGGCGACTCGGCGGCGGCAGCCGGCGGCGCGGGCTGCGGCAGGCGGTGGCGCGGGCCGCGGCAGGCGGGGCTGGCGACGGTGGTGGTGGCAAGGCGGGGTGGTGGCGGCGGAATTTAAAGGGGGCGAGGGGCGGCATGGCTTGGGCGAGGGGGCGTCCGGGGAGAAGTCCGGCTCGGACTCCCCTCGTCGTCCGTGCTGCGCACGGCGGCGCGCGCGAGGGAGACAGTGGCGGAACGGGCTGGCTGGGCTTCGGCCCAGCTTGGTCCAGAAACTTTTTTTTAAGTAATTCCGCCGAAACTAAGAAAAATCCTAGAAAATAAAATAAAAATCTAAAAATACCAAAACAAATTCTCACCGTCTAAATGAAATATTTAGAATGAGATGGACATTTTCTTGGCCCTAAAATGCAATTTTGAAAACATGCAATTTTTCTAATGCAAACAAAATTGCAATAAAATCAAAATAAAAACAAATATTGATTTTAATATTTTTCCTCCAATATTTCATTTATTTTGGAGAAGTCATATTATCTCCTGTCATATATTTTAATATGAAATATTTTCAGAGAGAAAAATAATTAAAACCAAAATCCTCATTTCAAAATTTGATAAAATCAAATTTGAAAACCGGGGAAATCCCCAACTCTCTCCGAGAGTCCTTGAGTTGCTTAGGATTTCGAGGATCGCAAGACGAAATGCAATAAAATATGATATGCAAGAATGATCTGTGTGTTGGGGAACGTAGTAATTTCAAAAATTTACCTACGCACACGCAAGATGATGGTGATGCACAGCAACGAGAGGGGAGAGTGTTGTCTATGTACCCTGGTAGACCAGAAGCGGAAGCGTTAGCACAACGCAGTTGATGTAGTCGTACGTCTTCACGACCCGACCAATCAAGCACCGAAACTACGGCACCTCCGAGTTCTAGCACACATTCAGCTCGATGACGATCCCCGGACTCCGATCCAGCAAAGTGTGGGGGAAGAGTTCCGTCAGCACGATGGCGTGGTGATGATCTTGATGTTCTACCGTCGTAGGGCTTCGCCTAAGCACCGCTACAATATTATCGAGGATTATGGTGGAGGGGGGCACCGCACACGGCTAAGAGAACGATCACGAAGATCAACTTGTGTGTCCAGAGGTGCCCCCTGCCCCTGTATATAAAGGAGCAAGGGGGAGAGGCCGGCCGGCCCTTGGGGCGCGCCAAGGAGGGGGGGAGTCCTCCTCCTAGTAGGAGTAGGACTCCCCTTTCCTAGTCCAACTAGGAAGAGAGAAGGGGGAAGGAAAGAGAGGGAGAGGGAGAGGGAAAGAGGGGCCGCGCCTCCCTCCCCTAGTCCAATTCGGACTCCCCATGGGAGGGGGCGCGCCATCTCCTGGGCTGCTTCCCTCTCTCTCCCCTCAGGCCCACTAAGGCCCAATACTTCCCCGGGGGGTTCCGGTAACCCTTCCGGCACTCCGGTTTTCTCCGAAATCACCCGAAACACTTCCGGTGTCCGAATATAGCCGTCCAATATATCAATCTTTATGTCTCGACCATTTCGAGACTCCTCGTCATGTCCGTGATCATATCCGGGACTCCGAACAACCTTCGGTACATCAAAATATATAAACTCATAATGAAACTGTCATCGTAACGTTAAGCGTGCGGACCCTACGGGTTCGAGAACAAAGTAGACATGACTGAGACACGTCTCTGGTCAATAACCAATAGCAGAACCTGGATGCTCATATTGGCTCCTACATATTCTACGAAGATCTTTTATCGGTCAGACCGCATAACAACATACGTTGTTCCCTTTGTCATCAGTATGTTACTTGCCCGAGATTTGATCGTCGGTATCTCAATACCTAGTTCAATCTCGTTACCGGCAAGTCTCTTTACTCGTTCCGTAATACATCATCCCACAGCTAACTTATTAGTTGCAATGCTTGCAAGCCTTATGTGATGTGCATTACCAAGAGGGCCCAGAGATACCTCTCCAACAATCGGAGTGACAAATCCTAATCTTGAAATACGCCAACCCAACAAGTACCTTTGGAGACACCTGTAGAGCACCTTTATAATCACCCAGTTACATTGTGACTTTTGGTAGCACACAAAGTGTTCCTCCGGTTTGCATAATCTCATAGTCATAGGAACATGTATAAGTCATGAAGAAAGCAATAGCAACAAACTAAAGGATCAAGTGCTAAGCTAACAAAATGGGTCAAGTCAATCACATCATTCTCCTAATGATGTGATCCCGTTAATCAAATGACAACTCATGTCTATGGTTAGGAAACTTAACCATCTTCGATCAACGAGCTACTCAAGTAGAGGCATACTAGTGAAACTATGTTTGTCTATGTATTCACACATGTATTATGTTTCCGGTTAATACAATTCTAGCATGAATAATAAACATTTATCATGATATAAGGAAATAAATAATAACTTTATTATTGCCTCTAGGGCATATTTCCTTTAGTCTCCCACTTGCACTAGATTCAATAATCTAGATTACACAGTAATGATTCTAACACCCATGGAGCCTTGGTGCTGATCATGTTTTGCTCGTGGAAGAGGCTTAGTCAGCGGGTCTGCAACATTCAGATCCGTATGTATCTTGCTAATTTCTATGTCTCCCACTTGGACTAAATCCCGAATGGAATTGAAGCGTCTCTTGATGTGCTTGGTTCTCTTGTGAAATCTGGATTCCTTTGCCAAGGCAATTGCACCAGTATTGTCACAAAAGATTTTCATTGGACTAGATGCACTAGGTATGACACCTAGATCGGATATGAACTCCTTCATCCAGACTCCTTCATTTGCTACTTCCGAAGCAGCTATGTACTCTGCTTCACATGTAGATCCCGCCACGATGCTTTGTTTTGAACTGCACCAACTGACAGCTCCTGCGTTTAGTAAAAATACGTATCCGGTTTGCGATTTAGAATCGTCCGGATCAGTGTCAAAGCTTGCATCAACGTAACCATTTACTATGAGCTCTTTGTCACCTCCATATACGAGAAACATATCCTTAGTCCTTTTCAGGTATTTCAGGATGTTCTTGACCGCTGTCCAGTGATCCACTCCTGGATTACTTTGGTACCTCCCTGCTAGACTTATAGCAAGGCACACATCAGGTCTGGTACACAGCATTGCATACATGATAGAGCCTATGGCTGAAGCATAGGGAACATCTTTCATTTTCTCTCTATCTACTGCGGTGGTCGGACATTGAGTCTTACTCAACTTCACACCTTGTAACACAGGCAAGAACCCTTTCTTTGCTTGATCCATTTTGAACTTCTTCAAAACCTTGTCAAGGTATGTGCTTTGTGAAAGTCCAATTAATCATCTTGATCTATCTCTATAGATCTTAATGCCCAATATGTAAGCAGCTTCACCGAGGTCTTTCATTGAAAAACTCTTATTCAAGTATCCCTTTATGCTATCCAGAAATTCTATATTATTTCCAATCAATAATATGTCATCCACATATAATATCAGAAATGCTATAGAGCTCCCACTCACTTTCTTGTAAATACAGGCTTCTCCAAAAGTCTGTACAAAACCAAATGCTTTGATCACACTATCAAAGCGTTTATTCCAACTCTGAGAGGCTTGCACCAGTCCATAAATGGATCGCTGGAGCTTGCACACTTTGTTAGCTCCCTTTGGATCGACAAAACCTTCTGGTTGCATTATATACAACTCTTCTTCCAGAAATCCATTCAGGAATGCAGTTTTGACATCCATTTGCCAAATTTCATAATCATAAAATGCGGCAATTGCTAACATGATTTGGACAGACTTAAGCATCGCTATGGGTGAGAAGGTCTCATCGTAGTCAATCCCTTGAACTTGTCAAAAACCTTTTGCAACAAGTCGAGCTTTATAGACAGTAACATTACCGTTAGCGTCAGTCTTCTTCTTGAAGATCCATTTATTCTCAATTGCTTGCCGATCAACGAGCAAGTCAACCAAAGTCCACACTTTGTTCTCATACATGGATCCCATCTCAGATTTCATGGCTTCTAGCCATTTTGCGGAATCTGGGCTCGCCATCGCTTCTTCATAGTTCATAGGTTCATCATGATCTAGTAGCATGACTTCCAGAACAGGATTACCGTCGGTGTCAAAACCGGCGGATCTCGGGTAGGGGGTCCCGAACTGTGCGTCTAGGCCGGATGGTAGCAGGAGGCAAGGGACACAAAGTTTTACCCAGGTTGGGGCCCTCTCGATGGAGGTAAAACCCTACGTCCTGCTTGATTAATATTGATGATATGGGTAGTACAGGAGTAGATCTACCACGAGATCAGAGAGGCTAAACCCTAGAAGCTAGCCTATGGTATGATTGTTGTTGTGTATGTTGTCCTACGGACTAAAACCCTCCGGTTTATATAGACACCGGAGAGGGCTAGGGTTACACAAAGTCGGTTACAATGGTAGGAGATCTACATATCCGTATCGCCAAGCTTGCCTTCCACGCCAAGGAAAGTCCCTTCCGGACACGAGACGGAGTCTTCAATCTTATATCTTCATAGTCCAGGAGTCCGGCCCAAGGTATATTCCGGCCATCCGGACACCCCCTAATCCAGGACTCCCTCAGTAGCCCCCGAACCAGGCTTCAATGACGATGAGTCCGGCGCGCAGATTGTCTTCGACATTGCAAGGCGGGTTCTCCTCCAAATTTCGTGTACCTGTTGAATAAAGTCCGGTTTCTTATAGATGTTGCACTCCTTGGCTTCTACGCCCAATAATGGCCGCTTCCCACATGTCAAACAAATATGAAAAGTCTGGGTGTTTTTACATTCACACCCCTAGCCGCGTAAACGATCTGACCTATTTAAAGGGACGAGGATTTAGATCCAAACCACATCTTCCCCCCTTCGCAAGTGTTCATCAGAGCGCATCCGACAAAGGTCCATTCCACCATGGCCAGCCGTCGCGACTCCTCCTCTCGCCCTTCCAGCCCTCAGCGTGGATATTGGGAGAGATGCTCTATCCCGCATAGCGAGCTAGTGACGCTCCAGACCAAGGGATTTCTCCCCCTGGCCTATATGGTCCCGGTTCGAGCCAGCCTTGCCATCTATAATGGCGGAGAGCAAGCGGAGAGTGCCCCTAATCCCTCCAAAGGAGAGCGGGTGTGCCTCGTCCCTTATTTAATAAGGGGCTCAGATTTCCAATCCATCCATTTCTCCGGGGGCTCCTGGAGTTCTATGGCCTCCAGCTACACAATCTCACGCCTGCCTCCGTATTGCATATCGCGGGCTTCGTACCCCTCTGCGAGCTGTTTTTGGGTATCGAGGCTCATTTCGGGCTATGGAAAAGGTTATTCTGCCTTGTGCCCCGCTCTAAGGAGGGGTCAATGTATCAAGTGGGCGGTGCCAAAGTGTGGCGCATCACCGGGACCGGATATCTGTCCGGAACCCCAAAGAAGGCATCCGAGGACTGGCCCTCGGAATGGTTTTATATAGAAGACGTCCCGCTGCCGGATCCTGTCCGGATCGGCCTCCCTGAATTCGACAGTGCTCCCTTAAAGAAGCGCCTAAGCTGGCGTCCACAGAGCCCTCAGAGGGAAAGTGACAGGGACATCATTTACCTGATGGGACAAATAAGATTGTTAGCCCATTCCAGACTAACCATGATCGGGGTTATGGCCGAATGCATTATGAGGGGGGTGCAACCGCTTCAGTATAGAAGCCACCCCATGTGGGACTTCAACGGGGAGGACGACGCCACCCGCTACGGCCGTAAGGGGCCAGATTCAGCTGCCGCTCTACTAAAGATCTTGTCCACTTTGTATAAGGGAGAAGAGGAGGAATTTCTCCGCGTCAACCCCCAGGGTGGATTCTCTATGCACAATCCCCCAAGCTGGGTAAGCGGTCGTATTTACTTGCCCATCCGTTTTGTATTCCCATTGTTAAATATTCAGTCTGATGACTTCAACGCAGGAACTGCACCGGGTTGTTAAGGAAATAAGCAGCCCTCCTCCACAACCCGAGGACCCAGGACGGTCCCTCGACCCGGCCTCTCAAGAGGATCCGGACATATCTGTGGAGCTGATTGATGGAGTGTTCCATCAATTGAGCAAGGACAATGCCTTGGTGGCCATTACGGCCGATTACCCAGGGCTAATCCCGGCCTCCCAGGTAACTGAGATCGAAGTCCCAGTACCCCGAATAGGTGTCCCCCCTCTCGTGTTTTCAGTTTCCTGATTACAACCGAACTTTGCAGGGGAGGTTTTTAAGGCGGAAGGCCGAACCTGCGGCGACAAGCCAACGAGGGGCCGCAGGTCCCCGTGGGCAGAAAAGAAGTCCAGTACGGACCGAGGCGTCAGCGTAAAGGTATGGCGCGCCCCTTTATCCCAGGTGTTATACCTTCGAGGCACATTGACACTCGTGCTCTCTTTAGGACAAAGAGACCTCGCCGGACTATATCCGGAGAGGCTGCCAATCGCGCCTCCACCAGCCAGGCTCCAAAGCCTGGTCCGGAGGCGGAGGCGAACACAAGGCGCGCGCCAGACGCTCCTCCGACGGAGGATGTGGACGGGTTGTCTGCCACCAACTCTGAGGTGGAGAGTGCCATGAACCACAGGCGTCGCCGGACAATTCTTCGCGACGCTTGTTTCTCCCAAGGGGCGTTAGATGCCTTCAACTCGGGATATGCGCACCTCCGTGCCGCTCAAAATGGTCTAGCCAGAGCCACGGAGCAATATGTAAAAGACATACGGGTAAGAAAATTTTGGTAATTATATATATATACCAGTAGCCCCCGAGACTTGAAACAGTTAGAATAACTGATTTAAGGATCACTTGTTATGCAGGTTCTTACAGAAAAGAATTCCCTACCGTCCAAGGAGCTGGAAGAGTGCAAAGCCCAACTTGAGAGGCCGCACTAGCCGCGGCAGGGGAGCCCAAGGAGACCCCCTCTGGTAATATACACTTCGAAAGATAAGTATTTTGCGAAGCACGGCATGGGTGCGAATCTGACAAATGAAATTGCAGATGGCGCCGGATTGAATCCGGAAAGGCAACACCTCCTACGCCAGCTAAAGGCTGGTGAGAAGGTGCTGAAAAAGGTGAGGCGGGAGAAGAACAATCTCCAAGATGCCAACACCAAGCTGGGCGTCGAACTGAAAGATGTTCGTGCCTAGCTGTCAGACTCCATGAAGGAGAATCAGCGGCTTTAGCGCGGCATATTGAGTAAGTGCTTGAACGAACCTTTGAAAGAAAGTTCGGCGGGGAAGTAGACTAACAGAGCAATGTCTGTAGGGTGACCTTCTTCCCGAGCTCTCGCAATTGCTCGATCGAGTTCGGCAGGCGATGCAAGGCGTCGCCCAGGCCCTGTGGCCATCCGTCTCCGTGCCCGAAGGTCTTGGAGAGCTTGCGGAGAAGCTAAAGGGAGCACGGCGGTGCTTCCGATTGTGGAAGATATCGGCTGCCGTCAAGGCGCTAGGAAGGCCTGGGCCATGGTGAAGACGCGGTACGCAAAGGCTGACCCCAACCACATGGCCAAGGTCGGTCCTATAGGGCCCGATGGGAAGGAGATCCCTATAAGCTTAGTATACGGCCAAGTAGAGTTGGCCGCAAAGTATTCCCAGCAGGACTGTAAATTAGACATCCTGTTAGATGGTATCGAAGAGGAATACAATCAGTCAAAATGACTGTAATTTAATTGACATTTATAATGCCTTCTAGCCGGATTGTAGATCATTTGTCATGGTCGACCTTTTCGCTTCAGCCTCAGGACCTGACGGTCCGGAGTGTGTCCGAATTCCCATGCGGTTATATAGGAACCGGGGAATGCATGGAGACCAGGCATAGGGGTCATTAGTGCGTGAACAGACAAGTGCCCGACTAGTTATGTTATATTACATGGTTAGTAAGAAACATCTTCCAGGGAGAATAGTTCCGTTAGGGGTTCCTTTCCTTGGGAGGCATGCCCTAAGGTGCATGTCCATGCTGCGAAAAGAAACACAGGAAAAACATCTGGGGGCGTATAGATAAAAATAAAAAAGATCATCTTTAGTTCACCGACCGAATATTCCCTTAAGAACGCTAGCTTTTGGCTTCACCCAGTCTGAGGTACACGTCCGACTGACCCGGCAGTAACAATCGCAGAGGTGCTCCTTTTACCACCTAGCCGAACAATCGGGAACATAGGGGTAAGCACAGGAGCCAGGCAACCCAGCTTGGCCAAATCTTAAGTCATATCGATGCATATAATAGTGAATAAAAGGTATATGCAGAAGTGTGACACATGTGTTGGGCATGAAGCCCGTATGAATAAGCTTCTGTTTAAAGAAGCCCCCAGGTTTAATGAGCGTGGATAGCGCATCACTTTATGAGCCTTTAAAGGCTATAAGAGAGAGAGAAGAAGGGAAATGTAAGACAGAAAATATATAAAAAATGGACAGAGGAAGGAGACGAACACAGAGTCCGGCGCTAGGCATAGAATCTTCGGAGATGGGCTGCGTTCCATGGGTTCGGCTCGAGTCGGTTATCCGATGCATCCCGCAGGCGGTACGCTCCACCAGTCAGGACTTGGTCAATTATGAAGGGACCTTCCCACTTGGGCTTGAGTTTGTCCTTTTTCTTGTCCGGTAGTCGTAGAACTAATTCACCAACGTTGTAATTTTTGGCCCGTACTTCTCTGCTTTGGTATCTTCGAGCCTGCTGTTGATAGAATGCGGAACGGGCTTTTGCCACATCATGCTCCTCCTCCAATGCGTCCAAGCTGTCTTGCCGATCGAGCTCGGCTTCTCTTTCTTCGTACATGCGCACTCGAGGTGAGTCATGAATTATGTCGCAAGGCAAAACTGCCTCTGCGTCGTACACCATAAAGAATGGTGTGTATCCGGTGGTGCGATTCGGCGTGGTCCGCCGCCCCCAGAGTACGGAGTCGAGCTCCTCTACCCAGTGAGTGTTAGATTCCTTGAGGGACCGCACTAATCTGGGTTTGATGCCGCTCATGATAAGACCATTTGCACGTTCGACCTGGCCGTTAGTTTGTGGGTGATAGACGGAAGCATAATCGAGCTTGATGCCCATGTTTTTGCACCAGAGTTTTACCTCGTCGGACGTGAAGTTCGTGCCGTTATCAGTGATGATGCTGTGGGGGACGCCGTAACGGTGTACAACCCCGGATATAAAGTCTATCACCGGTCCGGATTCGGTCATCTTAACAGGCTTGGCTTCTATCCATTTGGTGAACTTATCCACCATGACCAGTAAGTATTTTTGCTTGTGGGTTCTGCCTTTAAGGGGTCCAACCATGTCAAGCCCCCAGACCGTGAAGGGCCAAGTAATGGGGATAGTTTGGAGGGCGGTGGGTGGCATATGGCTTTGGTTTGCAAAGAGCTGGCAACTAGTGCATCGTTGGACTAAGTCCTGAGCGTCTGCCCGGGCCATCAGCCAATAAAAGCCTGTACGGAAGGCCTTGCTTACAAGGGACCGAGCTGCAGCGTGATGACCGCCGAGTCCGGCATGAATTTCAGCCAGGAGGTTCCGCCCTCCTCTTCGGAGATGCACCTTTGAAGGACTCCCGTAGTGCTTTTCTTATAAAGCTCTCCCTCATGGACTCTGTAGGCTTTGGATCGCCGCACTATGAAGCGTGCCTCATTTTGGTCCTCGGGGAGTTCCTGCCTAGTAAGGTAGGCGAGGAATGGTTCTGTCCACGGGGCGATGACGGCCATTATTACATGGGCTGAAGGTGTTATTTCATTGGCAGAGCCTTCGATTGTCTCAGAACGTTCGGTGTCGGGCAGTGCGGTTGGGTCCGGGCTGTTATTGTTCGGCTCCCCTTCCCATACTACGGATGGCTTGAACAGCCTTTCCAAGAAGATGTTGGGGGGGACTACATCGCGTTTTGCGTGCCAGGACATCTGCCGCCTGATTATTTTCCTGGGCTATATGGTGAAATTCAAGCCCCTCGAACCGAGCTGACATTTTTAGGACGACGTTGCGGTAAGCTGCCATTTTTGGATCCTTGGCATCGAAGTCTCCATTTATTTGGGATATTGCGAGGTTCGAGTCCCCGCGCACCTCTAGGCGTTGAATGCCCATGGATACTGCCATCCGGAGACTATGTAAAAGGGCCTCATATTCGGCTGCATTGTTGGAGTCCGTGTACATAATCTGGAGTACGTATTGAACTGTGTCTCCTGTGGGGGACACGACGCCAGCCCCCAGTCCGGCCAACATCTTGGAGCCGTTGAAATGCATGATCCAATTTGAATATGTGCCGTACTCTTTAGGGAGTTCGGCCTCCGTCCATTCTGCGACGAAGGCGGCCAAGACTTGCGACTTGATGGCTCGCCGTGGCTTACAAGTTATGTCGAACGAGAGGAGCTCAATGGCCCATTTTGCAATCCGGCCCGTTGCGTCACGGTTGTTTATAATATCGTTAAGTGGTACTTCCCAGGCTACTATTATTGAACACTCTTGAGAGTAGTGTCGTAGCTTCCGGGATGCCATGAATACCGCGTACGCAATCTTTTGATAATGCGGGTACTGTGATTTGCAGGGAGTGAGGACAGTGGACACATAATAGACCAGCTTTTGAAGGAGGAATTTGTGTCCGTCCGCTTCTCGTTCGACGATGAGCACTGCGCTTACAACCTGATGTGTTGCTGTAATGTATAATAGCATTGGTTTGCCAATGTTTGGCGCGGCCAGGACTGGGTTTGTTGCCAGTATGGCTTTTATTTCGTCGAGTCCGGCCGTGGCTACATCCATCCATTTGAAGTGTTCGGTGCGCCGAAGGAGGTGGTAAAGGGGTAGGGCCTTTTCTCCCAAGTGGGAGATAAAGCGGCTTAGAGCCGCCACGCATCCGGTTAACTTTTGTATTTGTTTGAGGTCCTTTGGGATATCCAGTTGCGACAGAGCTCGGATCTTGGCTGGATTTGCTTCAATTCCTCTACCGGATACAATGAAGCCCAAGAGCTTTCCGGCTGGAACGCCGAAAATGCATTTTTCCGGGTTGAGCTTGATGTCGTATGTTCGGAGGTTATCAAATGTGAGCCTCAAGTTGTCTACTAGAGATTCAACATGTCTTGTTTTGATGACCACATCATCTACATATGCCTCCACTGTTTTTCCGATCTGGCTTGCCAGACATGTCTGAATCATGCGCTGATATGTTGCGCCGACATTTTTGAGCCCGAAGGGCATCGTGTTGAAGCAGAATGGGTCATATGGCGTGATAAATGCCGTTGCGGCTTGGTCTAGTTCTGCCATCTTGATTTGATGGTAGCCGGAATATGCATCGAGGAAACACAACGAATCGTGTCCTGCGGTAGCGTCGATAATTTGATCGATGCGGGGGAGGGGGAAGGGATCCTTTGGGCAAGCCTTGTTAAGGTCTTTAAAATCAACACACAGGCACCAGGATTTGTCCTTCTTTGGTACCATCACCAGGTTTGCTAGCCAGTCCGGATGTTTTATATCTCTGATGAATCTGGCCTGCAATAGCTTTGCTAGCTCCTCTCCCATGGCCTGTCTCTTAGGTTCGGAAAAACGCCGAAGAGCCTGTTTGACAGGTTTGAATCCTGTTTGGATATTTAAGCTGTGTTTGGCCAGCCTGCGTGGGATTCCTGGCATGTCTGAAGGGTGCCAGGCGGAAATGTCCCAGTTCTCTCGTAGGAACTCTCGCAGTGCGGCGTCTACATCAGGGTTTAACTGTGCCCCGATGGAAGCTGTTTTATTGGGGTCCGTTGGATGGACTTGGAATTTGACTATTTCGTCCGCCGGTTTAAAGGAGGTGGGCTTGGATCTTTTGTCGAGTACCACATCGTCCCTATTCACTGTAGAGCACAGCGCAGTCAGTTCCTCAGCCGCTAGGGCTTCGGATAGTGCCTCGAGGGCCAGTGCGGCTGTCTTGTTTTCGACGCGGAGTGCTATGTCCGGATCACTAGCGAGAGTGATGATCCCGTTAGGCCCGGGCATCTTGAGCTTCATGTACCCGTAATGGGGTATTGCTTGGAATATTGTAAACGCTTCCCGCCCTAGCAGAGCGTGATAACCGCTGCTGAACGGAGCCACATGGAACGTGACCTCTTCGGACCTGTAATTATCCGGCGTGCCGAACACCACATCTAGTGTGATTTTTCCTGTAGAGCACGCTTCCCGACTAGGGATTATTCCTCTAAAGGTTGTGCTGCTTCGCTCAATGCGGTTCCAGTCTATTTCCATTTTTGAAGGGTTTCCTCATAAATGAGGTTCAATCCGCTGCCGCCGTCCATGAGTACCTTGGTAAGACGAAAGCCGTGCACTATTGGACTGAGGACCAATGAAGCTGGTGCTCGGGCTGTTCGGAATTTAGGTTCATTACCGGCGTTAAAGGTAATAGCCATGTCACTCCATGGGTTTATTGTTGCTACTTGGTAGACTTCGGCAAGGCTACGGAGTGTCCTTTTTCGCATATTATTTGATGCGAAAGTCTCGAAGACTGTTAATACCGTATTGGTGTCTCTGGGGTGGCTTTCTGTGGCCTCCGGAATTAGGAGATTTTCGCCATTTTTGGCCACCTGCCGGAGTATCCAACATGCTCTGAGGCTGTGAGTTGGTGTGGCGTCCTATGTACTGTGAATTTTACAGGGTCCACTAAGCCATCCTTCCAGTACGGTTCCATGCCCTGTAGAGGGTTTTTGCTTTTTAGTGCTTGACCCGGGTGTCTGGTGATGATGCACCCTTTTATTTCGGACTGGGTTTGTATTCAGGGTCGGATTGTCCCAAAATTTTATTTTGGTTTTCCAGGCGCTTTCCATCGCATAGTACTTTCGTACAATGGACGCCAAGTCAGCGAAGCGTGTAATATCACGGTGACTTATGGCGTTGAGTATTCCCTTGTCCGTGCAATTATTGCAAAAGATTGAGATTGCATCTTCCTCGCGGCAGTCCCTTAGCCTGTTCTTAACCAGGAGGTATCTGGCCCAGTAATGATGTACTGTTTCATCGGTTCTTGCCTGATTTTGGATAGATCGCTTATGTTGGGGTGGGTGGGTGGAATTAAATCCGAAGCCTCACTCCATCTGAGGCCCAAAGGCCGAGGAATTTCTGAACTCAAAAATTTGGATTCCTGGATGTTGTCCAATGAATCCAGCCCGTCGCCTGACTCTAAGTTCAGGTCTTGAGTGATATCCTCCCCTCCGCGGGTATCCGGCTTGGAGGGATCGGGAATCCGGACATAGCAAGTCCTTAAGATAGATGAAGGGTCGCCGCACTGTCCCTCTACCACGGCAACGTGATGGGTGACTTGGGGGGAGTTAATCTCTCTCAGATCGGGTTTAGGCCCAATCTGGTCGTAATCCGTAGCGACTCCCAGGGAGGCGAAGCGATCCAAGAGCTCGTTTATGGAGGAGAGCTCCATTGGATCTAACTGCTCGACGAGTTCGAAGCTGACATGAAGATTGTTTTCGATGGCTCGAGAGGTCATCGTCGGTGCAGAAGCCGAACATGCGGTCATAAGAAAACCACCTAGCCGGAGGGTTTGGCCGACAGCCAAAGCTCCCTTAGCAATGGTGCCGTCTTTAAAGACGGGGTGAGGCATCCTTCCTGATGGCGATGACACATAGGAACTCTCAATGAAAGCACCAATGTCGGTGTCAAAACCGGCGGATCTTGGGTAGGGGGTCCCGAACTGTGCGTCTAGGCCGGATGGTAGCAGGAGGCAAGGGACACGAAGTTTACCCAGGTTCGGGCCCTCTCGATGGAGGTAAAACCCTACGTCCTGCTTGATTAATATTGATGATATGGGTAGTACAAGAGTAGATCTACCACGAGATCAGAGAGGCTAAACCCTAGAAGCTAGCCTATGTTATGATTGTTGTTGTGTATGTTGTCCTATGGACTAAAACCCTCCGGTTTATATAGACACCGGAGAGGGCTAGGGTTACACAAAGTCGGTTACAATGGTAGGAGATCTACATATCCGTATCGCCAAGCTTGCCTTCCATGCCAAGGTAAGTCCCTTCCAGACACGGGACAGAGTCTTCAATCTTATATCTTCATAGTCCAGGAGTCCGGCCAAAGGTATAGTCCGGCCATCCGGACACCCCCTAATCCAGGACTCCCTCAATTACCGTACTACTCTGGTGCAGATCTTACTCTGGTTGATCTACGAGGTTCAGTAGTAACTTGATCTGAAATTTCATGATTATTATCATTAGCTTCCTTACTAATTGGTGTAGGTGTCACAGAAACCGGTTTCTGTGATGTACTACTTTCCAATAAGGGAGCAGGTATAGTTACCTCATCAAGTTCTACTTTTCTCCCACTCACTTCTTTCGAGAGAAACTCTTCTCTAGAAAAACTCCGAATTTAGCAACAAAAGTCTTGCCTTCGGATCTGTGATAGAAGGTGTACCCAACAGTCTCCTTTGGGTATCCTATGAAGACACATTTCTCCAATTTGGGTTCGAGCTTATCAGGTTGAAGCTTTTTCACATAAGCATTGCAGCCCCAAACTTTCAGAAACGACAACTTTGGTTTGTTGCCAAACCACAGTTCATAAGGCGTCGTCTCAACGGATTTCGATGGTGTCCTATTTAACGTGAATGCAGCCGTCTCTAAAGCATAACCCCAAAACGATAACGGTAAATCAGTAAGAGACATCATAGATCACACCATATCTAATAAAGTACGATTACGACGTTCGGACACACCATTACGCTGTGGTGTTCCGGGTGGCGTGAGTTGCGAAACTATTCCGCATTGTTTTAAATGCAGACCAAACTCGTAACTCAAATATTCTCCTCCACGATCAGATCGTAGAAACTTTATTTTCTTGTTACGATGATTTTCAACTTCACTCTGAAATTCTTTAAACTTTTCAAATGTTTCAGACTTATGTTTCATTAAGTAGATATACCCATATCTTCTTAAATCATCTGTGAAGGTGAGAAAATAACGATATCCGCCACGAGCCTCAACATTCATTGGACCACATACATCTGTATGTATGATTTCCAACAAATCCGTTGCTCTCTCCATAGTACCGGAGAACGGCGTTTTAGTCATCTTACCCATGAGGCACGGTTCACAAGTACCAAGTGATTCATAATCAAGTGGTTCCAAAAGTCCATCAGTATGGAGTTTCTTCATGCGCTTTACACCGATATGACCTAAACGGCAGTGCCACAAATAAGTTGCACTATCATTATCAACTCTGCATCTTTTGATTTCAACATTATGAATATGTGTATCACTACTATCGAGATTCATAAAAAATAGACCATTCTTCAAGGGTGCATGACCATAAAAGATATTACTCATATAAATAGAACAACCATTATTCTCTGATTTAAAAGAATAACCGTCTCGCATCAAACAAGATCCAGATATAATGTTCATGCTCAATGCTGGCACCAAATAACAATTATTTAGGTCTAATACTAATCCCTAAGGTAGATGTAGAGGTAGCGTGCCGACCGCGATCACATCGACTTTGGAACCATTTCCCACGCGCATCGTCACCTCGTCCTTAGCCAATCTTCGCTTGATCCGTAGCCCCTGTTTCGAGTTGCAAATGTTAGCAACAGAACCAGTATCAAATACCTAGGTGCTACTGCGAGCATTAGTAAGGTACACATCAATAACATGTATATCACATATACCTTTGTTCACTTTGCCATCCTTCTTATCCGTCAAATACTTGGGGCAGTTCCGCTTCCAGTGACTAGTCTGCTTGCAGTAGAAGCACTCAGTCTCAGGCTTAGGTCCAGACTTGGGTTTCTTCTCCTGAGCAGCAACTTGTTTGTTGTTCTTCTTGAAGTTCCCTTTCTTCTTCCCTTTGCCCTTTTTCTTGAAACTGGTGGTCTTATTGACCATCAACACTTGATGGTCCTTCTTGATTTCTACCTCCGCGGCTTTTAGCATTGCGAAGAGCTCTGGAATAGTCTTATTCATCCCTTGCATATTATAGTTCATCACGAAGCTTTTGTAGCTTGGTGGCAGTGATTGAAGAACTCTGTCAATGACACTATCAACAGGAAGATTAACCCCCAGTTGAGTCAAGTGATTATGATACCCAGACATTTGGAGTATATGTTCACTGACATAACTATTCTCCTCCATCTTGCAGCTATAGAACTTATTGGAGACTTCATATCTCTCAATCCGGGCATTTTCTTGAAATATTAACTTCAACTCCTGGAACATCTCATATGCTCCATGACGTTCAAAACGTCGTTGAAGACCCGGTTCTAAGCCGTAAAGCATGGCACATTGAACTATCGAGTAGTCATCAGCTTTGCTCTGCCAGACGTTCATAACATCTGGTGTTGCTCCTGCAGCAGGCTTGGCACTTAGCGGTGCTTCCAGGACGTAATTCTTCTGTGCAGCAATGAGGATAATCCTCAAGTTACGGACCCATTCCGTGTAATTGCTATCATTATCTTTCAACTTTGCTTTCTCAAGGAACGCATTAAAATTCAACGGAACAACAGCACGAGCCATCTATCTACAATCAAACATAGACAAGCAAGATACTATCAGGTACTAAGTTCATGATAAATTTAAGTTCAATTAATCATATTACTTAAGAACTCCCACTTAGAAAGATATCCCTCTAATCCTCTAAGTGATCACGTGATCCAAATCAACTAAACCATGTCCGATCATCACGTGAGATGGAGTAGTATCAATGGTGAACATCAATACGTTGATCATATCTACTATATGATTCACGCTCGACCTTTCGGTCTCCGTGTTCCGAGGCCATACTGTTATATGCTAGGCTCGTCAAGTTAAACCTGAGTATTTCGCGTGTGCAACTGTTTTGCACCCGTTGTATTTGAACGTAGAGCCTATCACACCTGATCATCACGTGGTGTGTCAGCACGAAGAACTATCGCAACGGTGCATACTCAGGGAGAACACTTATACTTTGATAATTTAGTGAGGGATCATCTTATAATGCTACCGTCAATCAAAGCAAGATAAGATGCATAAAAGATAAACATCACATGCAATCAATATAAGTGATATGATATGGCCATCATCATCTTGTGCTTGTGATCTCCATCTTCAAAGCACCATCATGATCACCATCGTCACCGGCGCTACACCTTGATCACCATGGTAGCATCGTTGTCGTCTCGCCAATCTTATGCTTCCACGACTATCGCTACCGCTTAGTGATAAAGTAAAGCATTACAGCGCAATTGCATTGCATACAATAAAACGACAACCATATGGCTCCTGCCAGTTGCCGATAACTCGGTTACAAAACATGATCATCTCATACAATAAAATTTAGCATCATGTCTTGACCATATCACATCACAACATGCCCTGCAAAAACAAGTTAGACGTCCTCTACTTTGTTGTTGCAAGTTTTACGTGGATGCTACGGGCTTAGCAAGAACCGTTCTTACCTACGCATCAAAACCACAACGATAGTTTGTCAAGTTGGTGCTGTTTTAACCTTCGCAAAGACCGGGCGTAGCCACACTTGGTTCAACTAAAGTTGGAGAAACTGACACCCGCCAGCCACCTCTATGCAAAGCACGTCGGTAGAACCAGTCTCGCGTAAGCGTACGTGTAATGTCGGTCCGAGCCGCTTCATCCAACAATACCGCCGAACCAAAGTATGACATGCTGGTAAGCAGTATGACTTATATCGCCCACAACTCACTTGTGTTCTACTCGTGCACAACATCAACGCATAAAGCTAGGCTCAGATGCCATTGTTGGGGAACGTAGTAATTTCAAAATTTTACCTATGCACACGCAAGATCATGGTGATGCACAGCAATGAGAGGGGAGAGTGTTGTCTACGTACCCTCATAGACCGGAAGCGGAAGCGTTAGCACAACGCGGTTGATGTAGTCGTACGTCTTCACGGCCCGACCGGTCAAGCACCGAAACTACGGCACCTCCGAGTTCTAGCACACGTTCAGCTCGATGACGATCCCCGGACTCCGATCCAGCAAAGTGTCGGGGAAGAGTTCCGTTAGCATGACGGCGTGGTGACGATCTTGATGTTCTACCATCGCAGGGCTTCGCCTAAGCACCGCTACAATATTATCGAGGATTATGGTGGAGGGGGGCACCGCACACGGCTAAGAGAATGATCACGAAGATCAACTTGTGTGTCCAAAGGTGCCCCCCTGCCCCTGTATATAAAGGAGCAAGGGGGAGAGGCCGGCCGGCCCTTGGGGCGCGCCAAGTAGGGGGGGAGTCCTCCTCCTAGTAGGAGTAGGACTCCCCTTTCCTAGTCCAACTAGGAAGAGAGAAGGGGGAAGGAAAGAGAGGGAGAGGGAGAGGGAAAGACGGGCCGCGCCCCCTCCCCTAGTACAATTCGGACTCCCCATGGGAGGGGGCACACCATCTCCTGGGCTGCTACCCTCTCTCTCCCCTCAGGCCCACTAAGGCCCAATACTTTCCCGGGGGGTTCCGGTAACCCTTCCGGCACTCCGGTTTTCTCTGAAATCACCTGAAACACTTCCGGTGTCTGAATATAGCCGTCCAATATATCGATCTTTATGTCTCGACCATTTCGAGAC
Source organism: Triticum urartu (assembly GCF_003073215.2). Classification (NCBI taxonomy): domain Eukaryota; kingdom Viridiplantae; phylum Streptophyta; class Magnoliopsida; order Poales; family Poaceae; genus Triticum; species Triticum urartu. The sequence goes on along the minus strand of NC_053022.1, from coordinate 420,947,185 downwards.
TCCTTGTCATGTCCGTGATCATATCCGGGACTCCGAACAACCTTCGGTACATTAAAATATATAAACTCATAATGAAACTGTCATCGTAACGTTAAGCGTGCGGACCCTACGGGTTCGAGAACAATGTAGACATGACCGAGACACGTCTTCGGTCAATAACCAATAGCAGAACCTGGATGCTCATATTGGCTCCTACATATTCTACGAAGATCTTTTATCGGTCAGACCACATAACAACATACGTTGTTCCCTTTGTCATCAGTATGTTACTTGCCCGAGATTTGATCGTCGGTATCTCAATACCTAGTTCAATCTCGTTACCGGCAAGTCTCTTTACTCGTTCTGTAATACATCATCCCGCAGCTAACTTATTAGTTGCAATGCTTGCAAGTCTTATGTGATGTGCATTACCGAGAGGGCCCAGAGATACCTCTCCGACAATCGGAGTGACAAATCCTAATCTCAAAATATGCCAACGCAACAAGTACCTTCGGAGACACCTGTAGAGCACCTTTATAATCACCCAGTTACGTTGTGACGTTTGGTAGCACACAAAGTGTTCCTCCGGTAAACGGGAGTTGCATAATCTCATAGTCATAGGAACATGTATAAGTCATGAAGAAAGCAATAGCAACAAACTAAACGATCAAGTGCTAAGCTAACGAAATGGGTCAAGTCAATCACATCATTCTCCTAATGATGTGATCCCGTTAATCAAATGACAGCTCATGTCTATGGTTAGGAAACTTAACCATCTTCGATCAACGAGCTAGTCAAGTAGAGGCATACTAGTGACACTATGTTTGTCTATGTATTCACACATGTATTATGTTTCCGGTTAATACAATTCTAGCATGAATAATAAACATTTATCATGATATAAGGAAATAAATAATAACTTTATTATTGCCTCTAGGGCATATTTCCTTCACTATGTATAACATTCCAAATTGAAAATTTGGGATGTTACAAACCTACCCCCCTTAGGATGAATCTCGCCCTCGAGATTCGGGATGGCTAGAAAATAGGTGTGGGTGGTCTTTGCGAAGATCATCCTCTCGTTCCCACGTGGCTTCGTTCTCGGTATGGTGGCTCCACTGAACTTTGCAAAACTTAATAACCTTGTTGCGGGTGACTCGACTGGCAAACTCCAAAATCTTGACTGGCTTCTCCTCATAAGTCAAGTCATTGTCCAACTGAATCGCCTCCAAGGGTACGGTATCTCTTAGCGGTATGTCGGCCATCTCAGCATGGCACTTCTTCAACTGGGAAACGTGAAACACATCGTGAACTCCTGATAGTCCTTCAGGTAACTCCAACTTGTAGGCAACTTCTCCCATCCGTTCCAAAACACGATACGGTCCTACAAATCTCGGGGCTAACTTTCCCTTAACTCCAAAACGTTTCACTCCTCGCAAAGGTGATACTCGCGATATGCTCTTTCTCCAATTTCATAGGTTACCTCCTTGCATTTTGAATCTGCATAACTCTTCTATCTGGACTGAGCTATCTTCAGTCTATCCCGAATCAGTTTAATCTTCTCCTCAGACTCTTTGATCAAGTCTGGTCCAAACAACTGTCGGTCTCCAACTTCATCCCACATCAATGGTGTTCTGCACCTTCGGTCGTACAGGGCTTCAAACAGTGCCATTTTCAAACTGGCTTGGTAACTATTGTTGTATGAGAACTCTGCGTAAGGCAAATTGTCATCCCAACTAGACCCATAATCTAGCGCACAGGCTCTCAACATGTCCTCCAGAATCTGGTTTACTCTCTCGGTCTGTCCATCCGTCTGCGGGTGAAATACTGTACTGAACTCCAATCTCGTTCCCAAAGTCTGGTGCAGCTGATGCCAAAACTTTGAAGTAAATTGTGTTCCTCTATCTGATACGATGGTCCTCGGAACTCCATGCAGACATACAATCCTGGTCATATATATCTTGGCCAACTTGGCACTGGTATATGTTGTTTTCACTGGGATAAAGTGTGCCACTTTGGTCAAACGGTCAACTACTACCCGTATAGAATCATATCCTGATTTGGTCCTGGGCAATCCGGTGATAAAATCCATGCCAAGTTTATCCCACTTCCATTCGGGTATCGGCATAGGCTGTAACAATCCTGCTATCTTTTGATGCTCTGCCTTCACTCTCTGACATACATCACATACGGCCACATACTCGGCGATATCCTTCTTCATCCCTGTCCACCAGAAACGTTCCTTCAAATCCAAATACATCTTGGTGTTTCCGAGGTGTATTGAGTATGGTGAGTCATGAGCCTCCTAAAGTATTAACTTCTTGATCTCTGTGTTATTGGGCACATAAACACGGTCCTCAAACCACAGGGTGTCATGCTCATCCTCACGAAAACCTTTGGCCTTTCCTTCGCTCATTTTCTCCTTTATCTCGGCAATCTCTTTGTCATCCTTCTGAGCTTCTCGAATTTTTCCCAACAATGTAGACTGCACCTCCATTGTTGCAACAAAACCTCTAGGAACAATCTCCAATCAAAGTTCCCGGAGATCCTCTGTTAACTCCTTCTGCAATCCCGTGCTTTTTAGGGTACTAGCATAGCTCTTCCGGCTCAAAGCATCAGCTACGACATTGGCCTTGCCTGGATGATAATGAAGCTTCATGTCATAATCCTTTATAAGCTCCAACCATCTTCTCTGCCTAAGGTTCAGTTCCTTCTGGGTGAAAATGTACTTCAAACTCTTATGATCCGTGTACACATCACAATGGTTTCCAATAAGGTAATGTCCCCAAGTCTTCAACGCATGCACTACGGCTGCTAGTTCCAAATCATGTGTGACATAATTTAACTCGTGTTGTTTTAGTTGTCATGAGGCATACGAAACAACTCTTCCGTACTGCTTAAGCACACTTCCCAGTCCTAAGCGAGAGGCGTCGCAATACACTTGAAAATCCTTACGTATATCTGGCAGTGTCAGCACTGGGGCTGTAGCCAAACGTTTCTTCAGCTCCTGGAAACTTGCCTCACAATCTTCCGTCCATTTAAACTTGATATCCTTCTTCAATAATTCTGTCATGGGCTCCGCGATCTTGGAAAAATTCTCAATGAATCTATGGTAGTATCCTGCGAGTCCAAGAAAACTGCGGATCTCGCTAACTGAAGTGGGTGCCAACCATTCAGTGACTGACTGAATCTTGGTGGGATCTACTGCTATACCTTCTCCCGATATAACATGTCTAAGGAATCCGACTTCCTTCAACCAAAACTCGCATTTGCTGAACTTGCCATACAACTGATGTTCCCTGAGTTTCTCGAGAACAAAACGCAAATGCTCCTTGTGTTCCTCTCCGTTCTTCGAATATACCATTATATCATCAATGAACACCACAACAAACTTATCCAAATATTTCATGAATACTTTGTTCATCATGCTCATGAAATAGGCAAGGGCGTTAGTCAGTCCAAATGACATGACCGTATATTTGTATAGCCCGTACCATGTGGTGAAGGCTGTCTTTGGTATATGCTTTTCTCGTATCTTCAACTGATGATATCCTGATCGCATATCGATCTTCGAAAACACCTTAGCTCCATGCAGTTGGTCAAACAGATCATTGATCATCGGCAATGGGTACTTGTTCTTAATCGTCACTTCATTCAAGGCTCGATAATCAACAACCATTCTTACGACTTATCCTTCTTCTCAACCAAAAGCACTGGGGCTCCCCATGGTGATGAACTCCATCGAATGTAACCTTTCTCCAATAACTCCTTGATCTGTTTCTTAATCTCCTCCAGATCATTCGCGGGCATCCTATAGGGTCTCTTGGATATTGGCCCTGTGCCTGGCAATAGCTCTATTAAAAACTCAATATCTCGGTCTGGTGGCATGCCTGGTAACTCCTCTGGGAAAACATCTGGGTAATCCTTTACTACAGGCACTTCTTCCTGAACAACTCCCTGAGGGTATTTACTTGGCTACTTCTTGGCGCATGTCTGGATAAATACTTGATCCTTTTTCCCTCCGGGGTGGTGAGACAATTGACTTACTAACACAGTCAATGCTTCCTCCATACTTTGACATCCAGTCCATTCCTAATATCACATCCAATCCTTGTGACTCCAAGATAATTAGGTCGGACGGAAAAACATGGTTGCCAATGGTCAAGGGTATCTGGTCACACCATCGACTAGCCATATACTCTGCTCCAGGTGAGCTTACTAACAGAGGGGTCCTAAGGGTTTGGGTCGGTAGTTTAAACTTATCCACGAATTCCCTTGATATGTATGAATGTGATGCACCAGTATCAAAAAGAACAAGAGCGGTAAATGACTTAACCAAAAACTTACCTATAACCGCGTCTAGCTGATCTTCAACCTCCTCCATGTTAACGTGGTTCACTTGTCCTTTGTTGAATGGATTGGGCTTAGGGTTCAGTTCCTTCTGGGTGAAAATGTACTTCAAACTCTTATGATCCGTGTACACATCACAATGGTTTCCAATAAGGTAATGTCTCCAAGTCTTCAATGCATGCACTACGGCTGCTAGTTCCAAATCATGCGTGACATAATTTAACTCGTGTGGTTTTAGTTGTCGTGAGGCATACGAAACAACTCTTCCGTCCAGCATAAGCACACTTTCAAGTCCTAAGCGAGAGGCGTTGCAATACACTTGAAAATCCTTACATATATCTGGCAGTGTCAGGACTGGGGCTGTAGTCAAACGTTTCTTCAGCTCCTGGAAACTTGCCTCACAATCTTCCGTCCATTTAAACTTGATATCCTTCTTCAATAATTCTGTCATGGGCTTCGCGATCTTGGAAAAATTCTCAATGAATCTACGGTAGTATCCTGCGAGTCCAAGAAAACTACGGATCTCGCTAACTGAAGTGGGTGCCAACCATTCAGCGACTGACTGAATCTTGGTGGGATCTACTGCTATACCTTCTCCCGATATAACATGTCCAAGGAATTCGACTTCCTTCAACCAAAACTCGCATTTGCTGAACTTGCCATACAACTGATGTTCCCTGAGTTTCTCGAGAACTAAACGCAAATGCTCCTTGTGTTCCTCTCCGTTCTTCAAATATACCATTATATCATCAATGAACACCACAACAAACTTATCCAAATATTCCATGAATACTTTGTTCATCATGCTCATGAAATAGGCAGGGGCGTTAGTCAGTCCAAATGACATGACCGTATATTTGTATAACCCGTACCATGTGGTGAAGGCTGTCTTTGGTATATCCTTTTCTCGTATCTTCATCTTTGGATATCCTGATCGCATTGCAGTTGGTCAAACAGATCATTGATCATCGGCAATGGGTACTTGTTCTTAATCGTCACTTCATTCAAGGCTCGATAATCAACAACCATTCTTACGACTTATCCTTCTTCTCAACCAAAAGCACTGGGGCTCCCCATGGTGATGAACTCCGTCGAATGTGACCTTTCTCCAATAACTCCTTGATCTGTTTCTTAATCTCCTCCAGATCATTCGCGGGCATCCTCTAGGGTCTCTTGGATATTGGCCCTGTGCCTGGCAATAGATCTATCAAAAACTCAATATCTGGGTCCGGTGGAATGCCTGGTAACTCCTCTAGGAAAACATCCGGGTAATCCTTTACTATAGGCACTTCTTCCTGAACAACTCCCTGAGGGTATTTACTTGGCTACTTCTTGGCGCATGCCTGGATACATACTTAATCCTTTTTCCCACCTGGGTGGTGAGACAAATTGACTTACTAACACAGTCAATGCTTCCTCCATACTTTGACATCCAGTCCATTCCTAATATCACATCCAATCCTTGTGACTCCAAGATAATTAGGTCGGACGGAAAAACATGGTTGCCAATGGTCAAGGGTATCTGGTCACACCATCGACTAGCCATATACTCTGCTCCAGGTGAGCTTACTAACAGAGGGGTTCTAAGGGTTTGGGTCGGTAGTTTAAACTTATCCACGAATTCCCTTGATATGTATGAATGTGATGCACCAGTATCAAAAAGAACAAGAGCGGTAAATGACTTAACCAAAAACTTACCTATAACCGCGTCTAGCTGATCTTCAACCTCCTCCATGTTAACGTGGTTCACTTGTCCTTTGTTGAATGGATTGGGCTTAGGGTTCAGTTCCTTCTGGGTGAAAATGTACTTCAAACTCTTATGATCCGTGTACACATCACAATGGTTTCCAATAAGGTAATGTCTCCAAGTCTTCAACGCATGCACTACGGCTGCTAGTTCCAAATCATGCGTGACATAATTTAACTCATGTGGTTTTAGTTGTCGTGAGGCATATGAAACAACTCTTCCGTCCTGCATAAGCACACTTCCAAGTCCTAAGCGAGAGGCGTCACAATACACTTGAAAATCCTTACGTATATCTGGCAGTGTCAGCACTGGGGCTGTAGTCAAACGTTTCTTTAGCTCCTGGAAACTTGCCTTACAATCTTCCGTCCATTTAAACTTGATATCCTTCTTCAATAATTCTGTCATGGGCTTCGCGATCTTGGAAAAATTCTCAATGAATCTACGGTAGTATCCTGCGAGTCCAAGAAAACTGCGGATCTCGCTAACTGAAGTGGGTGCAAACCATTCAGCGACTGACTAAATCTTGGTGGGATCTACTGCTATACCTTCTCCCGATATAACATGTCCAAGGAATCCGACTTCCTTCAACCAAAACTCGCATTTGCTGAACTTGCCATACAACTGATGTTCCCTGAGTTTCTCGAGAACTAAATGCAAATGCTCCTTGTATTCCTCTCCGTTCTTCGAATATACCATTATATCATCAATGAACACCACAACAAACTTATCCAAATATTCCATGAATACTTTGTTCATCATGCTCATGAAATAGGCAGGGGCGTTAGTCAGTCCAAATGACATGGCCGTATATTTGTATAGCCCGTACCATGTGGTGAAGGCTGTCTTTGGTATATCCTTTTCTCGTATCTTCAACTGATGATATCCTGATCGCATATCGTTCTTCGAAAACACCTTAGCTCCTTGCAGTTGGTCAAACAGATCATTGATCATCGGCAATGGGTACTTGTTCTTAATCGTCACTTCATTCAAGGCTCGATAATCATCAACAATTCTTAGGGATTTATCCTTCTTCTCAACCAAAAGCACTGGGGCTCCCCATGGTGATGAACTCCGTCGAATGTAACCTTTCTCCAATAACTCCTTGATCTGTTTCTTAATCTCCTCCAGATCATTCGCGGGCATCCTATAGGGTCTCTTGGATATTGGCCCTGTGCCTGGCAATAGCTCTATCAAAAACTCAATATCTGGGTCCGGTGGAATGCCTGGTAACTCCTCTGGGAAAACATCCAGGTAATCCTTTACTACAGGCACTTCTTCCTGGACAACTCCCTGAGGGTATTTACTTGGCTACTTCTTGGCGCATGCCTGGATACATACTTGATCCTTTTTCCCTCCGGGGTGGTGAGACAAATTGACTTACTAACACAGTCAATGCTTCCTCCATACTTTGACATCCAGTCCATTCCTAATATCACATCCAATCCTTGTGACTCCAAGATAATTAGGTCGGACGGAAAAACATGGTTGCCAATGGTCAAGGGTATCTGGTCACACCATCGACTAGCCATATACTCTGCTCTAGGTGAGCTTACTAACAGAGGGGTCCTAAGGGTTTGGGTCGGTAGTTTAAACTTATCCATGAATTCCCTTGATATGTATGAATGCAATGCACCAATATCAAAAAGAACAAGAGCGGTAAATGACTTAACCAAAAACTTACCTATAACTGCGTCTAGCTGATCTTCAACCTCCTCCATGTTAACGTGGTTCACTTGTCCTTTGTTGAATGGATTGGGCTTCTTCCCAGCGCTCCCATTTCCGTTTCCATTCTTCCCTTCAGGGCACTCCGTGGCATAGTGTCCAGTCTTCCCGCACTTGAAACAAGTAGCGTGGCTTAGGTCTCTCTTGGTGGGTCTGGCTGGATTGGGGCGGTTCTGATTGTTGCTTGCTCCATTCCCATTGCCATTCCTAGGGCCAGTATGATTATGGTTACTTCCTCCATTATGGGTGTGGCCTCCATGGTTTTGAACAAGTCCTCCCGAGTTCGGGGTTAGGCGAGGCTTCTGCTGAGCTCCTGAGTTATACCTCCCTTGTCCATACTTCCTTTTACGGCTCTCAATCTGCTGCTGCTTCCCTTCAATCATAACAGCCTTATCTACCAACTCCTGGTAGTTGGTGAATGTTGCCACCATCAACTACATACTCATCTCATCATTTAGCCCTTCCATGAACTTCTTTTGCTTTGCGGCATCTGTGGCCACATCATCAGGGGCATAGCGAGATAACTTGCTAAACTCATCCGCGTATTGAGCCACAGTACGTTTCCCCTGGCGTAGGTTGTGAAACTCACGCTTCTTCATATTCATGGCTCTAGTTGAGACATGGGCTGTACGGAATGCTTGCTGAAACTGGTCCCATGTCACCGTGGCTATAGGGTAGGTGACAGTGTAATTCTCCCACCATGAGGCTGCTGGTCCATCCAATTGATGTGCGGCAAAATGCACCTTCTCAGCATCAGTACATCCTGCAGTGGTTAACTCCCTTCCAATCCTGCGGAGCCAATCATCTGCTACTATAGGCTCGGTGCTACTACAAAACACCGGCGGCTGCAACCTCAGAAAACGGGCTAAGTTGTCAACTGGTGGTGGTGGTGGATTGTTGTTGTTGTTGTTGCCTTGGTTCTGAACTAACAACTGCATCAGGGTATTCTGCTGCTGGATCAATTGAGGGAGCTCCAGTGGGAAAGCAAATCTGGGGTCACGTCTCGGAGGCATCTGATGGGTTTAGAGGGGAGAGATTAGAATAGAATGAGGTCTAATGAGAAAGCACTACCCATATGCACATGAGACAAACACAAACATTTCACTCAATCAACCAAGCAAGGCATACAATCGGTCTAGAACTATCGCAAAAGTGCTCGGACTATACTATTTACATGGTGGAATACTACTACTGATGTGGTGGTCTACTAAAAATATTCCTCGGTTGCAGACTCCATGATATCTGCTCCAGCTTCGTCTTCAAAGTCATCATCGCTAAGGTCGGAGTCGGTGTCGTAGATGATGATGTAGTCCTCCGGGCGGATCTCCTTGGGTTCTTCGTCTTCTTCTACTGGTGTGGGGTCTCCCATGAATATTCTGATCTTCTTAATCAGGTCGTCATTCTTCTCCACTAGTACGACGATTTCCTCCTCATAATCTTCACATGTAGCCTTGAGTTCTTCCTCCAGTTCCGCGATCCTAGTCATTGCCTTCTTCAGATCTATCATGCCTGCGCACATCTGGTTCTCCTGGCGTCGAATGTGTTGGTTTAGTTCCTGGATGAAAGCTGCAATTGATCTATCCTTCCTGGTGCTGATCATCTCCCATTGCTCATCTCGACGCCCACAAATCTGGTAGATAGTATCCTTAAGCTCCTTATGATAAACTTCTGCAATGCATCCCATGGTGATGTGAGCTGCCATACTCTTTCCTAGACTCCAGGTTGGTGCATCGAAGGAAAACTCTATGGGTTTAGTGACTGGCGTGAAGGTTCTTCCTGGAACTTGAACTTGAGTCATCCATCGCTCCTCTTCTGGTAAGGTGGCGTTGTTGGTCCCGGTGAGCTTGGTATTCCTATGTTCAGGTACCTAGTGACTTCCTTCAAGTGTCGTCCAAAAGGTGCTTCTTCATCCGGTTGTGCAAACTTGTTCCTTGCGTCCGCCATCCTAAAGAGTAGAGAATGGAGAGGACTCAGAAATGAGGAAAGAATAGTGATCTATGGCTGTTAGCTTAGTGGTCGTGTCCTACACTCTGCGTGTGCTCTGATACCATCTTGTAGCGAACCTCAAATGCTCAAGTCTTTGTGCTTCAGTGTCATCCCTGGATCGGTAATGCTGACACACACAGTACTCGAGGATTTATAACAGAGTAGCAATCACACACTTATTACATCAAATGTCTCCAAAGAGAACTTATTACAATAAATATGGCTTAAGGCCATATAATACGATAACAACGGAAGGCTTGGAAGATAAAGTGAGTCCATCAACTCCAACCGCATAGCTGAGCTGCACGGCAATGACCTAACAAACCTTACTCCTCGTCTGAAAAGTTTGCAACATAATATGTTGCAGCCCGAAAACGAGTCAGCACATGGAACATGTTGGCAAAGTAACACAGTAGAGCAAGAACAGAATAAGGCTATCACTATATGCATATTTGGCTGGTGGAAAGCTCTATGGTTACAGTTTTTGCGAAAAGCCAATTTTTCCCTACAACAAAGGAATATATTTATTTAACTATCATGGTAGTTGAAACATCATTGAGAAGGTTCCTCCAACTCAATCCCAATTAAGGTAATTAACAACCCAACAATATTAATTTAGAGTGATGAGATACTTAAGATACTCCAAGTACTAGATACTCAAGATTGTCCATAACCGGGACACGGCTAACCATGATTAGTTTGTACACTCTGGAGAGGTTTGCACACTTTTCCCCACAAGACTCGATCGCCTCCGTTGGATTTCTCGCGCTACATGGTGTTTGAGAAACGGATGACCGAGACACAGTCTTTCAGAAACATTAACTCTCTACTCCGGGCAGACCATACCAAACCTACAATCCCACTACCTGCTGATCCATCTCTTCAAGAGCTTCACGTGACTTACTCAACTATGCTAGAGCCCATATTAGCTTGTGGCTGCACACAGAAGTTTCTAGCATGAACAATCTCAGTTCCCTTTGAGCCTGGGTGGCGGTCCATAGGAAGATCACACGGGTACTCCAGGATTTCCAAAAAAATATAGGCAACACTGGGTACTCCAGGTGCCTCAATCCACCCAGATGTGTATTTAAGTTGCCACCTTAAGTTGAACCATTAATTAACAATCTCACATCTGTCATGGATTTCACTCTCCCAAACCTCGTCTACGAGCATAGCATAGCAATATAAGCAATTCGTAAGAGTAACTCCCAAGGGTTTGAATGTAACAGGGTAATAGGTTCTACCTCATCAACTACTTCCCAACCCACATGTTAATGACATCCTAACCATGCAATGTTTGAGGATTGGAACTAATGCATAAAAACTGGGTGATAAAGGGGTATGATCAAAGTGTTACTTGCCTTGCTGACGATCCGCGTAACCTAGAGACTCCAAATAACACGCTTCGCACTCCGGGAATTCTATCGCAAACAAACAATAGCATACATAAGCAATCAAGCTAAGAAGCACGGGTAAAACTCAAATAATAAGATCTAACCAGAAAGTTCAACTTAAGAACTCCGGTTTGCAAAAAGAATCAAATCAAACGAAGCAACAAAACTCAAACGGCGAAAGAAACATGATCCGTTTACTAAGCTGGACCTAGGTCAAATTTTACAGTAGCAAAAACTTGTGCAAGTTGGTTAAGCGGAAAGAGGGTCTCGAGAAGAAGATCTAGGCGCTTGAATCGCCTGATTCCGACTAACGAGCGAAAAGATAAACTAGAACGAAAATTGGATCAGAAATCGCGATCAGAAATAACCACGGAAAAATCCGATAAAAGAAAACTGACCAACAGGCTAACGAACGAGCGTTCGTTATCTGTAACTAACGAGCGAAAACCGTTCGCTAAAACGAACGTCCGGACGAACGTCCGCTAAAAAGAAAAACCGGAAAAAAACCGGCGAACTGAAAAAAACGAGTTAGGGTTTTCTAAAAAAACCAAATCGGTTTTTCTAAAAAAAACCGACGGTGACGGTGCGCTACCTCGTCGGATCCGGCGGGGTGCGGCTCCGGCGGGGCTCAGGCGGCGGCGGCGAGGCGGCGGCGTGGGCGGCGACAGGCGACTCGGAGGCGGCGCGGGCGGCGGGCGTCGGGGCTGGCGGCGGTGGTGGTGGCGAGGCGGGGTGGTGGCGGCGGCATTTAAAAGGGGGCGAGGGGCGGCGTGGCTTGGGCGAGGGGGCGCCCGGGGAGGAGTCCGGATCGGACTCACCTCAGCGTCCGTGCTGCGCACGGCGGCGCGCGCGAGGGAGACGGCGGCGGAACGGGCCGGCTGGGCTTTGGCCCAGCTTGGTCCGGATTTTTTTAAAAATAATTCCACCGAAACTAAGAAAAAACCTAAAAAATAAAATAAAAATCTAAAAGTGCCAAAACAAATTTTCACCGTCTAAATGACATATTTAGAACGAGATGAGCATTTTCTTGGCCCTACAATGCAATTTTGAAAACGTGCAATTTTTCTAATGCAAACAAAATTGCAATAAAATCAAAATAAAAACAAATATTGATTTTAACATGTTTCCTCCAATATTTCATTTATTTTGGAGAAGTCATATTATCTCCTCTCATATATTTTAATATGAAATATTTTTGGAGAGAAAAATAATTAAAACCAAAATCCTCGTTTCAAAATTTTATAAAATGAAATTTGAAAACCGGGGAAATCCCCAACTCTCTCCGAGGGTCCTTGAGTTGCTTAGGATTTCGAGGATCGCGAGACGAAATGCAATAAAATATGATATGCAAGAATGATCTATGTATAACATTCCAAATTGAAAATTTGGGATGTTACAGGATCCTTTCTAGAGAAGGAGTTTCTCTCGAAAGAAGTGAGTGGGAGGAAATTAGAACTTGATGAGGTAACTATACCTGCTCCCTTATTGGAAAGTAGTTCATCACAGAAACCGGTTCCTGTGACACCTACATCAATTAGTGAGGAAGCTAATGATAATGATCATGAAACTTCAGATCAAGTTACTACCAAACCTCGTAGGACAACCAGAGTATGGTCCGCACCAAAGCGGTACGGTAATCCTTTCTGGAAGTCATGTTACTAGACCATGACGAACCTATGAACTATGAGGAAGCGATGATGAGCCCAGATTCCGCAAAATGGCTTGAGGCCATGAAATCTGAGATGGGATCCATGTATGAGAACAAAGTGTGGACTTTGATTGACTTGCCCGATGATCGGTGAGTCATTAAGAATAAATGGATCTTCAAGAGGAAGACGGACGCTGATAGTAGTGTTACTGTCTACAAAGCTCGACTTGTTGCAAAAGGTTTTCGACAAGTTCAAGGGGTTGACTACGATGAGCCTTTCTCACCCATAGCGATGCTTAAGTGTGTCTGAATCATGTTAGCAGTTGCCGCATTTTATGAAATCTAGCAAATGGATGTAAAAACTGCATTCCGTAATGGATTTCTTAAAGAAGAGTTGTATATGATGCAACCAGAAGGTTTTGTCGATCCTAAAGGTGCTAACAAAGTGAGCAAGCTCCAGCGATCCATCTATGGACTGGTGCAAGCATCTCGGAGTTGGAATATATGCTTTGATAAAGTGATCAAAGCATATGATTTTACACAGACTTGCGGTGAAGCCTGTATTTACAAGAAAGTGAGTGGGAGCACTACATCATTTCTGATAAGTATATGTGAATGACATATTGCTGATCGGAAATAATGTAGAATTTTCTGGAAAGCATAAAGGAGTGTTTGAAAAGAGTTTTTTCAAAGAAAGACCTCGATGAAGCTACTTACACATTGAGCATCAAGATCTATAGAGATAGATCAGGGCGCTTGATAAGTTTTTTCAATGAGTACATACCTTGACAAGATTTTGAAGTAGTTCAAAATGGAACAGTCAAAGAAGGAGTTCTTGCCTGTGTTGCAAGGTGTGAAGTTGAGTAAAGACTCAAAAACTGACCACAACAGAAAATAGAAAGAGAACGAAAAGTCATTCCCTATGCCTCAGTCATAGGTTCTATAAAGTATGCCATGCTGTGTACTGATATGTCTCCAACGTATCTATAATTTTTGATTGTTCCATGCTACTATATTATATGTTTTGGATGTTAATGGGCTTTATTTTACACTTTTATATTATTTTGGGACTAACCTATTAATCGGAGGCCCAACCCAAATTGTTGTTTTCTTGCCTATTTCAGTGTTTCGAAGAAAAGGAATATCAAACGGAGTCCAAATGGAATGAAACCTTCGGGAGAGTTATTTTTGGAACGAAAGCAATCCAGAAGACTTGGAGTAGACGTCAGAGAAGCTTCGAGGTGGCCACGAGGCAGGGAGGCGCGCCCTACCCCCTGGGCGCGCCCCCACCCTCATGGGTCCCTCGTGGCTCCCCTGACCGACTTCTTTTGCCTATATATATCTGTTGGGGAACGTAGTAATTTCAAAAAAATTCCTACGCACATGCAAGATCATGGTGATGCATAGCAACGAGAGGGGAGAGTGTTGTCTACGTACCCTCGTAGACCGGCAACGGAAGCGTTGACACAATGTAGAGGAAGTAGTCGTACGCCTTCCCAATCCGACCGATCGAAGTACCGAACGTACAGCACCTCCGAGTTCTGCACACGTTCAACTCGGTGACGTCCCTCGAGCTCCGATCCAGCCGAGTGTTGAGGGAGAGTTTCGTCAGCACGACGGCGTGATGACGGTGATGATGTTCTACCAACGCAGGGCTTCGCCTAAGCACCGCTACGATATGACCGAGGTGGAATATGGTGGAAGGGGGCACCGCACACGGCTAAGGAACGATCACGAAGGTCAACTTGTGTGTCATGGGGTGCCCCCTTGCCCCCGTATATAAAGGAGGGATGGGGTAGGTGCGGCCGGACCCTAGGGGTGCGCCTGGAGGAGTCCTACTCCCACCAGGAGTAGGACTCCCCCCTCTTGCCTTGTTGGAGAAGGAAAGGGGAAGGCGAAAAGAGGAAAGGGGGGAGCCACCCCCCTTCCTTGTCCTATTCGGACTAAGGGGGGAGGGGGCGCGCGGCCTGCCCTGGTCGGCCCTCCTCTTCTCCCTTAGGGCCCATGTAGGCCCATTAACCCCCCCCCCCCCCCGCCCCCCCCCCCCCCGAGGCCCCCCCGGGCCCCCCCCCCTGAGGGGGGGGGGGTTCCGGTAACCCCCCGGTACTCCGGTAAAATCCCGATTTCACCCGGAACGATTCCGATATCCAAATATAGGCTTCCAATATATCAATATTTATGTCTCGACCATTTCGAGACTCCTCATCATGTCCGTGATCACATCCGGGACTCCAAACAACCTTCGGTACATCAAAACACAAAAACCCTAATTACGATCGTCACCGAACTTTAAGCGTGCGGACCCTACGGGTTCGAGAACTATGTAGACATGACCGAGACACGTCTCCGGTCAATAACCAATAGTGTAACCTAGATGCTCATATTGGCTCCTACATATTCTACGAAGATCTTTATCGGTCAGACCGCATAACAACATACGTTGTTCCCTTTGTCATCGGTATGTTACTTGCCCGAGATTCGATCGTTGGTATTCCAATACCTAGTTCAATCTCGTTACTGGCAAGTCTCTTTACTCGTTCCGTAATACATCATCCCGCAACTAACTTATTAGTTGCAATGCTTGCAAGGCTTGAGTGATGTGCATTACCGAGAGGGCCCAGAGATACCTCTCCGTCAATCGGAGTGACAAATCCTAATCTCGAAATACGCCAACGCAACAAGTACCTTTGGAGACACCTGTAGAGCACCTTTATAATCACCCAGTTACGTTGTGACGTTTGGTAGCACACAAAGTGTTCCTCCGGCAAACGGGAGTTGCATAATCTCATAGTCATAGGAACATGTATAAGTTATGAAGAAAGCAATAGCAACAAACTAAACGATCAAGTGCTAAGCTAACGGAATGGGTCAAGTCAATCACATCATTCTCCTAATGATGTGACCCCGTTAATAAAATGACAACTCATGTCTATGGTTAGGAAACATAACCATCTTTGATCAACGAGCTAGTCAAGTAGAGGCATAATAGTGACACTCTATTTGTCTATGTATTCACACATGTATTATGTTTCCGGTTAATACAATTCTAGCATGAATAATAAACATTTATCATGATATAAGGAAATAAATAATAACTTTATTATTGCCTCTAGGGCATATTTCCTTCAGTCTCCCACTTGCACTAGAGTCAATAATCTAGATTACACAGTAATGATTCTAACACCCATGGAGCCTTGGTGCTGATCATGTTTTGCTCGTGGAAGAGGCTTAGTCAGCGGGTCTGCAACATTCAGATCCGTATGTATCTTGCAAATTTCTATGTCTCCCACTTGGACTAAATCCCGAATGGAATTGACGCGTCTCTTGATGTGCTTGGTTCTCTTGTGAAATCTGGATTCCTTCGCCAAGGCAATTGCACCAGTATTGTCACAAAAGATTTTCATTGGACCCGATGCACTAGGTATGACACCTAGATCGGATATGAACTCCTTCATCCAGACTCCTTGATTTGCTGCTTCCGAAGCAGCTATGTACTCCGCTTCACATGTAGATCCCGCCATGATGCTTTGTTTAGAACTGCACCAACTGACAGCTCCACCGTTCAGTATAAACACTTATCCGGTTTGCGATTTAAAAACGTCCGGATCAGTGTCAAAGCTTGCATCAACGTAACCATTTACGATGAGCTCTTTGTCACCTCCGTATACGAGAAACATATCCTTAGTCCTTTTCAGGTACTTCAGGATGTTCTTGACCGCTGTCCAGTGATCCACTCCTGGATTACTTTGGTACCTCCCTGCTAGACTTATAGCAAGGCACACATCAGGTCTGGTACACAGCATTGCATACATGATAGAGCCTATGGCTGAAGCATAGGGAACATCTTTCATTTTCTCTCTATCTTCTGCGATGGTTGGACATTGAGTCTTACTCAACTTCACACCTTGTAACACAGGCAAGAACCCTTTCTTTGCTTGATCCATTTTGAACTTCTTCCAAACTTTGTCAAGGTATGTGCTTTGTGAAAGTCCAATTAAGCGTCTTGATCTATCTCTATAGATCTTAATGCCCAATATGTAAGCAGCTTCACCGAGGTCTTTCATTGAAAAACTCTTATTCAAGTATCCCTTTATGCTATCCAGAAATTCTATATCATTTCCAATCAGTAATATGTCATCCACATAAAATATCAGAAATGCTACAGAGCTCCCACTCACTTTATTGTAAATACAGGCTTCTCCAAAAGTCCATACAAAACCAAATGCTTTGATCACACTATCAAAGCGTTTATTCCAACTCCGAGAGGCTTGCACCAGTCCATAAATGGATCGCTGGAGCTTGCACACTTTGTTAGCTCCCTTTGGATCGGCAAAACCTTCTGGTTGCATCATATACAACTCTTCTTCCAGAAATCCATTCAGGAATGCAGTTTTGACATCCATCTGCCAAAGTTCATAATCATAAAATGCGGCAATCGCTAACATGATTCGGACAGACTTAAGCATCGCTATGGGTGAGAAGGTCTCATCGTAGTCAATCCCTTGAACTTGTCGAAAACCTTCCGCAACAAGTCGAGCTTTGTAGATAGTAACATTACCGTCAGTGTCAGTCTTCTTCTTGAAGATCCATTTATTCTCAATTGCTTGCCGATCAACGGGCAAGTCAACCAAAGTCCACACTTTGTTCTCATACATGGATCCCATCTCAGATTTCATGGCTTCTAGCCATTTTGTGGAATCTGGGCTCACCATTGCTTCTTCATAGTTCGTAGGTTCATCATGATCTAGTAGCATGATTTCCAGAACAGGATTACCGTACCACTCTGGTGCGGATCTTACTCTGGTTGATCTATGAGGTTCGGTAGTAACTTGATCTGAAGTTTCATGATCATTATCATTAGCTTCCTCACTAATTGGTATAGGTGTCACAGAAACCGGTTTCTGTGATGCGCTACTTCCTAAGGATCCATTCTTAGCAACGAATGTCTTGCCTTCGGATCTGTGATAGAAGGTGTACCCAACAGTCTCCTTTGGGTATCCTATGAAGACACATTTCTCCGATTTGGGTTCGAGCTTATCAGGTTGATGCTTTTTCACATAAGCATCGCAGCCCCAAACTTTTAGAAACGACAACTTTGGTTTCTTGCCAAACCACAGTTCATAAGGCGTTGTTTCAACGGATTTCGATGGTGCCCTATTTAACGTGAATGCAGCCGTCTCTAAAGCATAACCCCAAAACGATAGCGGTAAATCTGTAAGAGACATCATAGATCGCACCATATCTAATAAAGTACGATTATGACGTTCGGACACACCATTACGCTGTGGTGTTCCGGGTGGCGTGAGTTGCGAAACTATTCCGCATTGTTTCAAATGTAGACCAAACTCGTAACTCAAATATTCTCCTCCACGATCAGATCGTAGAAACTTTATTTTCTTGTTACAATGATTTTCAAC
The DNA here is from genome assembly GCF_003073215.2 of Triticum urartu. Lineage (NCBI taxonomy): Eukaryota > Viridiplantae > Streptophyta > Magnoliopsida > Poales > Poaceae > Triticum > Triticum urartu. The sequence continues at coordinate 420,928,942 of NC_053022.1, read as the reverse complement.
TTCACTCTGAAATTCTTTGAACTTTTCAAATGTTTCAGACTTATGCTTCATTAAGTAGATATACCCATATCTGATTAAATCATCTGTGAAGGTGAGAAAATAACGATATCCGCCATGAGCCTCAACATTCATCGGACCACATACATCTGTATGTATGGTTTCCAACAAATCTGTTGCTCTCTCCATAGTATCGGAGAACGGCGTTTTAGTCATCTTTCCCATGAGGCACGGTTCGCAAGTACCAAGTGATTCATAATCAAGTGATTCCAAAAGTCCATCAGTATGTAGTTTCTTCATGCGCTTTACACCGATATGACCTAAACGGCAGTGCCACAAATAAGTTGCACTATCATTATCAACTCTGCATCTTTTGGCTTCAACATTATGAATATGTGTATCAGTACTATCGAGATGTTGGGGATCGTAGCAGAAATTTAAAATTTTCTACGCATCACCAAGATCAATCTATGGAGTAATCTAGCAACGAAGGGAAGGAGAGTGCATCTACATACCCTTATAGATCGCTAAGTGGAAACGTTGCAAGAACGCGGATGAAGGAGTCGTACTCGCAGTGATTCAGATCATGGTTGATTCCGATCTAAGTGCCGAACAACGGCGCCTCCGCGTTCAACACACGTGCAGCCCGGTGACGTCTCCCACGCCTTGATCCAGCAAGGGGAGAAGCAGAGGTTGGGAAGACTCCGTCCAGCAGCAGCACGACAGCGTGGTGGTGGTGGAGGAGCGCGGGACTCCAGCAGGGCTTCGCCAAGCACTACGAGAGACGAGGAGGGAGAGGGGTAGGGCTGCGCCAATAGGGGAAGAACTTCGTGCGTCGGGCTGCCCCTTTGCCTCCACTATATATAAGGGGAGAGGGAGGGCTGCGCCCCCACCTAGGGTTTCCACCCTAGGGGTGGCAGCAGCCCCAATCCCCATCTGGGGTGGTGGCCAAGTGGGGGGGAGAGGGAGGCGCACCAGGCATGGGCCTTAGGGCCCATCTGCCCTTAGGGTTTGCCCCCTCTTCTCTCTAGGCGCATGGGCCTTGGTGGGGAGGCGCCCAAGCCCACCTAGGGGCTGGTCCCTTCTCACACTGGGCCCATGTGTGCCTCCGGGGCCCGTGGCCCCTCCCGGTGGACCCCCGGACCCCTCCGGTGGTCCCGGTACACTACCGGTGATGCCCGGAACACTTCCGGTGGCCAAAACCATACTTCCTATATATCAATCTTTACCTCCGGACCATTTCGATCGTTGGTATCCCGATACCTTGTTCAATCTTGTTACCGGCAAGTCTCTTTACTCGTTCCGTAACACATCATCCCGTGATCAACTCCTTGGTCACATTGTGCACATTATGATGATGTCCTACCGAGTGGGCCCAGAGATACCTCTCCGTTTACACGGAGTGACAAATCCCAGTCTCGATTCGTGCCAACCCAACAGACACTTTCGGAGATACCCGTAGTGCACCTTTATAGCCACCCAGTTACGTTGTGACGTTTGGCACACCCAAAGCACTCCTATGGTATCCGGGAGTTGCACAATCTCATGGTCTAAGGAAATTATACTTGACATTAGAAAAGCTTTAACATACGAACTAAACGATCTTGTGCTAGGCTTAGGATTGGGTCTTGTCCATCACATCATTCTCCTAATGATGTGATCCTGTTATCAACGACATCCAATGTCCTTGGTCAGGAAACCGTAACCATCTATTGATCAACGAGCTAGTCAACTATAGGCTTACTAGGGACATGGTGTTGTCTATGTATCCACACATGTATGTGAGTTTCCTATCAATACAATTCTAGCATGGATAATAAACGATTATCATGAACAATGAAATATAATATAATAATAACCAATTTATTATTGCCTCTAGGGCATATTTCCAACACGAGATTCATCAAAAATAGACCACTCTTCAAGGGTGCATGACCATAAAAGATATTACTCATATAAATAGAACAACCATTATTCTCTGATTTAAATGAATAACTGTCTCGCATCAAACAAGATCCAGATATAATGTTCATGCTCAACGCTGGCACCAAATAACAATTATTTAGGTCTAATACTAATCCCGAAGGTAGATGTAGAGGTAGCGTGCCGATTGCGATCACATCGACTTTGGAACCATTTCCCATGCGCATCGTCACCTCGTCCTTCGCTAGTGTTCGCTTAATCCGTAGTCCCTGTTTTGAGTTGCAAATATTAGCAACAGAACCAGTATCAAATACCCAGGTGCTACTGCGAGCTCTAGTAAGGTACACATCAATAACATGTATATCACATATACCTTTGTTCACCTTGCCATCCTTCTTATCCGCCAAATACTTGGGGCAGTTCCGCTTCCAGTGTCCAGTCTGCTTGTAGTAGAAGCACTCAGTTTCAGGCTTAGGTCCATATTTGGGTTTCTTCTCCTGAGCAGCAACTTGCTTGCTGTTTTTCTTGAAGTTCCCCTTCTTATTCCCTTTGCCCTTTTTCTTGAAACTAGCGGTCTTGTTGACCATCAACACTTGATGCTCCTTTTTGATTTCTACCTCCGCAGCCTTTAGCATTGCGAAGAGCTCGGGAATCGTCTTATCCATCCCTTGCATGTTATAGTTCATCACGAAGCTCTTGTAGCTTGGTGGCAGTGATTGAAGAACTCTGTCAATGACACTATCAACAGGAAGATTAACTCCCAGTTGAGTCAAGTGATTATGATACCCAGACATTTTGAGTATATGTTCACTGACAGAACTATTCTCCTCCATCTTGTAGCTATAGAACTTACTGGAGACTTCATATCTCTCGATCTGGGCATTTGCTTGAAATATTAACTTCAACTCCTGGAACATCTCATATGCTCCATGACGTTCAAAACGTCGTTGAAGTCCCGATTCTAAGCCGTAAAGCATGTCACACTGAACTATCGACTAGTCATCAGCTTTGCTCTGCCAGACGTTCATAACATCTGGTGTTGCTCCAGCAGCAGGCCTAGCACCCAGCGGTGCTTCCATGACATAATTCTTCTATGCAGCAATGAGGATAATCCTCAAGTTACGGACCCAGTCCGTGTAATTGCTACCATCATCTTTCAACTTTGCTTTCTCAAGGAACGCATTAAAATTCAACGGAACAACATCACGGGCCATCTATCTACAATCAAACATAGACAAGCAAGATACTATCAGGTACTAAGTTCATGATAAATTTAAGTTCAATTAATCATATTACTTAAGAACTCCCACTTAGAAAGACATCCCTCTAATCTTCTAAGTGATCACGTGATCCAAATCAACTAAACCATAACCGATCATCACGTGAAATGGATTAGCTTTCAATGGTGAACATCAATATGTTGATCATATCTACTATATGATTCACACTCGACCTTTTGGTCTCAGTGTTCCAAGGCCATAGCTGCATATGCTAGGCTCGTCAAGTTTAACCTGAGTATTCTACGTGTGCAAAACTGGCTTGCACCCGTTGTAGATGGACGTAGAGCTTATCACACCCGATCATCACGTGGTGTCTGGGCACGACGAACTTTGGCAACGGTGCATACTCAGGGAGAACACTTTTATCTTGAAATTTAGTGAGAGATCATCTTATAATGCTACCGTCAATCAAAGCAAGATAAGATGCATAAAAGATAAACATCACATGCAATCAATATAAGTGATAGATATGGCCATCATCATCTTGTACTTGTGATCTCCATCTCCGGAGTACCGTCATGATCACCATCGTCACCGGCGTGACACCTTGATCTCCATCGTAGCATCGTTGTCGTCTCGCCAATCTTATGCTTCCACGACTATCGCTACCGCTTAGTGATAAAGTAAAGCATTACAGCGCGATTGCATTGCATACAATAAAGCGACAACCATATGGCTCCTGCTAGTTGCCGATAGCTCGGTTACAAAACATGATCATCTCATACAATAAAATATAGCATCATGTCTTGACCATATCACATCACAACATGCCCTGCAAAAACAAGTTAGACGTCCTCTACTTTGTTGTTACAAGTTTTACGTGGCTGCTACGGGCTTAGCAAGAACCGTTCTTACCTACGCATCAAAACCACAATGATAGTTTGTCAAGTTGTTGCTGTTTTAACCTTTGCAAGGACCGGGCGTAGCCACACTCGATTCAACTAAAGTTGGAGAAACTGACACCCGCCAGCCACCTGTGTGCAAAGCACGTCGGTAGAACCAGTCTCGCGTAAGCATACACGTAATGTCGGTCCGGGCCGCTTCATCCAACAATACCGCCGAACCAAAGTATGACATGCTGGTAAGCAGTATGACTTATATCGCCCACAACTCACTTGTGTTCTACTCGTGCATATAACATCAACACATAAAACCTGGCTCGGATGCCACTGTTGGGGAACGTAGTAATTTCAAAAAATTTCCTACGCACACGCAAGATCATGGTGATGCATAGCAACGAGAGGGGAGAGTGTTGTCTACGTACCCTCGTAGACCGGCAACGGAAGCATTGACACAACATAGAGGAAGTAGTCGTACGTCTTCCCGATCTGACCGATCCAAGTACCGAACGTACGGCACCTCTGAGTTCTGCACACGTTCAACTCGGTGACGTCGCTCGAGCTCCGATCCAGCCGAGTGTTGAGGGAGAGTTTCGTCAGCACGATGGCATGATGTTGGTGATGATGTTCTACCGACGCAGGGCTTCGCCTAAGCACCGCTATGATATGACCGAGGTGGAATATGGAGGAAGGGGGCACCGCACACGGCTAAGGAATGATCACGGAGATCAACTTGTGTGTCATGGGATGCCCCCTTGCCCCCGTATATAAAGGAGGGAGGGGGGAGGTGCGGCCGACCCCTAGGGGTGCGCCTGGAGGAGTCCTACTCCCACCAGGAGTAGGACTCCCCCCTCTTGCCTTGTTGGAGAAGGAAAGGGGAAGGGGAAAAGAGGAAAGGGGGGCGCCGCCCCCTCTTCCTTGTCCTATTCGGACTAAGGGGGAGGGGGCACGCAGCCTGCCCTGGCCGGCCCTCCTCTTCTCCCTTAGGGCCCATGTAGGCCCATTAACCCCCCCCGGGGGGGGGGGGGGGGGTCCGGTAACCCCCCGGTACTCCGGTAAAATCCCGATTTCACCCGGAACGATTCCGATATCCAAATATAGGCTTCCAATATATCAATCTTTATGTCTCGACCATTTCGAGACTCCTCGTCATGTCCGTGATCACATCCGGGACTCCGAACAACCTTCGATACATCAAAACACAAAAACCCTAATTATGATCGTCACCGAACTTTAAGCGTGCGGACCCTACGGGTTCGAGAACTATTTAGACATGACCGAGACACGTCTCCGGTCAATAACCAATAGCGGAACCTGGATGCTCATATTGGCTCCTACATATTCTATGAAGATCTTTATCGGTCAGACCGCATAACAACATACATTGTTCCCTTTGTCATCGGTATGTTACTTGCCCGAGATTCGATCGTCGGTATTCCAATACCTAGTTCAATCTCGTTACCGACAAGTCTCTTTACTCGTTCCATAATACATCATCCCGCAACTAACTTATTAGTTGCAATTCTTGCAAGGCTTGAGTGATGTGCATTACCGAGAGGGCCCAGAGATACCTCTCCGACAATCGGAGTGACAAATCCTAATCTCGAAATACACCAACCCAACAAGTACCTTTGGAGACACCTGTAGAGCACCTTTATAATCACCCAGTTACGTTGTGACGTTTGGTAGCACACAAAGTGTTCCTCCGGTAAACGGGAGTTGCATAATCTCATAGTCATAGGAACATGTATAAGTTATGAAGAAAGCAATAGCAACAAACTAAACGATCAAGTGCTAAGCTAACGGAATGGGTCAAGTCAATCACATCATTCTCCAAATGATGTGATACCCTTAATCAAATGACAACTCATGTCTATGGTTAGGAAACATAACCATCTTCGATCAACGAGCTAGTCAAGTAGAGGCATACTAGTGACACTCTGTTTGTCTATGTATTCACACATGTATTATGTTTCCGGTTAATACAATTCTAGCATGAATAATAAAAATTTATCATGATATAAGGAAATAAATAATAACTTTATTATTGCCTCTAGGGCATATTTCCTTCAATATCCATATACCCTAAAACATCGGGGAGCAGAATAGATCAGGAGTTCCACCGCCAGAAGCCTCCGTAGCCACCGAAAACCAATCTAGACCCGTTCTGGCACCCTGCCGGAGGGGGCAATCCCTCTCCGGTGGCTATCTTCATCATCCCGACGCTCTCCATGACGAGGAGGGAGTAGTTCACCCTCGGGGCTGAGGGTATGTACCAGTAGCTATGTGTTTGATCTCTCTCTCTCTCTCGTGTTCTTGAGGTGATACGATCTTGATGTATCGCGAGCTTTGCTATTATAGTTGGATCTTATGATGTTTCTCCCCTCTACTCTCTTGTGATGAATTGAGTTTTCCCTTTGAAGTGATCTTATCGGATTGAGTCTTTAAGGATTTGAGAACACTTGATGTATGTCTTGCATGTGCTTATCTGTGGTGACAATGGGATATCACGTGATCCACTTGATGTATGTTTTGGTGATCAACTTGCGAGTTCCGTGACCTCGTGAACTTATGCATAGGGGTTGGCACACGTTTTCGTCTTGACTCTCCGATAGAAACTTCAGGGCACTCTTTGAAGTTCTTTGTGTTGGTTGAACAGATGAATCTGAGATTGTGTGATGCATATCGTATAATCATACCCATGGATACTTGAGGTGACATTGGAGTATCTAGGTGACATTAGGGTTTTGGTTGATTTGTGTCTTAAGGTGTTATTCTAGTACGAACTCTATGATAGATTGAACGGAAAGAATAGCTTCGTGTTATTTTACTACGGACTCTTGAATAGATCGATCAAAAAGGATAACTTTGAGGTGGTTTCGTACCCTACCATAATCTCTTTGTTTGTTCTCCACTATTAGTGACTTTGGAGTGACTCTTTGTTGCATGTTGAGGGATAGTTATATGATCCAATTATGTTATTATTGTTGAGAAAACTTGCACTAGTGAAAGTATGAACGCTTGTCCTTGTTTCAACGCATTGCAATACCATTTACGCTCACTTTTATCATTAGTTACCTTGTTGTTTTTATATTTTCAGATTACAAAAACCTATATCTACCATCCATATTGCACTTGTATCACCATCTCTTCGCCGAACTAGTGCACCTATACAATTTACCATTGTATTGGGTGTGTTGGGGACACAAGAGACTCTTTGTTATTTGGTTGCAGGGTTGCTTGAGAGAGACCATCTTCATCCTACGCCTCCCACGGATTGATAAACCTTAGGTCATCCACTTGAGGGAATTTGCTACTGTCCTACAAACCTCTGCACTTGGAGGCCGAACAACGTCTACAAGAAGAAGGTTGTGTAGTAGACATCAAGCTCTTTTCTGGCGCCGTTGCCGGGGAGGTTAGCGCTTGAAGGTATATCTTTAGATCTTGCAATCGAATATTTTTGTTTCTTGTTTTATCACTAGTTTAGTTTATAAAAGAAAATTACAAAAAATGGAATTGAGTTTGCCTCATAAGCTTCATCTTTTTAATATCTTTCGTGAGAGTGATGGAAAATAAAATTGTGCTCAAGTGCTAGAAGAAGAAGTCTATAAAATGTTTGGCACTAAATCTTTGAATGATGAGCATGATTGCAATGTTGTTAGTATGAACTCCTTGAATATCCATAGTACTAATGATGATTGCACTAGTCATGATGAAAATGTCTCTTCTAAGCATGTCAATTTTTGTGGAGTGCATAGAGCTTGCAAGTACACACCAATTAGGGAAAATAGATTTTGCAAGAGGCATAAGTATTTGGAAACTAATTGGTTGCAAGAGAGGCTAGATGTTTGTGCTGAAAATTTAAAATTTCCTCACCATACTTGTGAACTTTGCAATGAAGATGGTCATTTAAATTTCAAATGCAAATTGTTTCATGATTGTATCGTGTCCAAAAATTGTGATGATTTGATTTCCCTTGCACATCATAATGAACTTAGTTTGCTTTTGGGTTATGAAGAAATGAAACGTATAACTAAGCATATTCCAGAATATAACCTTGAGAAATTCCTCGATATTGATCTAGAAGAAATTTTTATGTATTGTTCGGTGAATTGCATTGAAAATCCTTATATTGCCAATTATATAAAGAAAATAAAACAAATAGAGGATGAAGAGAATACTAATGAAAGGGAAGAGGCTTCCCAGTATCCTCCTATTATTTCTTATGATGAATCAGGTAACGAGGAGGAGCCTTCTATTCAACCGATCTCATTAATAAGGAGCTCCAAAAAGAGGATTGAACCCACACATAATGTGAAGAAGAAAAAGAAAAGATGGAGAAGTAAAGGTAAAAATGTATCCCTCCCAAATGACGATGTTGCTCCTACTACTCATTGTGATGATGATAATTGCTATACTATTGGTGCTATCCATACTATTAATGATGAGAGTGATTATGATTATGATATGAAAAGGCCCAAGCTTGGGGATGCTATGTTTGATGAGAATGACATGTTTGAGAATATATTTTCTGCAATTAATGTTTTTCCCAAGCTTGGGGATTCTATGTTTAATGAAGATGATATTTCTAGCCTCCCAAGTTTTGATATGCAAATTTGTTATGATGATAGCATGCCTCCTACTTATGATGATTATATTGATGAAAGTGGGTTTGGAAGAGTGTCAAATTTAGGAAGTAATGATCCCACTATTTTGGAGGATGTTGAATATTATTGTGATAATTATGAAAGTGTATTTGGAGAGGTCATCACTTTATTTAGTAATGATTCCACTATCTTGGAAGAGGTTTCAATTGGTTATGATGAGAACAAAGTTGCTACCTATGATGATTATTGTGATGACACTTATGCTATAAAAAGTACTGATGATTATATTTATAAAACTTGTCATGATTATGATTACCCTTTTTCTGAACATTATTCTTTGAATGTGGAAACAATTTATAGTATTCGAGTTTCTTATGATACTCCCACTATTCTGAATAAGAAGAATTTTGCTTATGTGGAGAGTAGTAAATTTTCTATGCTTGTAGATCATGAAAAGAATGCTTTATGCGATGGTTATATTGTTGAATTCATTCATGATGCTACTGAAAATTATTATGAGGGAGGAACATATGCTTGTAGGAATTGCAATAATATCAAGTTTCCTCTCTATGTGCTTAAAATCCGGAAGTTATACTTGTTTTACCTTCCTATGCAAGTTGATTCTTGTTCCCATAAGTTGTTTGCTCACAAAATCCCTATGCATAGGAAGTGGGTTAGACTTAAATGTGCTAGTCATATTATTCATGATGCTCTCTTTATATTTCAAATCTTGTCTTTCATGTGAGCATCGTTGAAATATTTTGCCTAGCTAAAAGGCTTTAGAGAAAAGCGCTTGTTGGGATACAACCCAATATTTTTCCTTGATGTTATTAAATAAATAATTTATGTAGACTCTGTTTTGGTTGTGTTTTTTGTGTTTAATTAGTGTTTGTGCCAAGTAGAACCGTTGGGAAGACTTGGGGAAAGTCTTTTTGATCCTGCTGTAAAAAACAGAAACTTTAGCGCTCAGAAGAATTGCTGCCATTTTTATTGGAGAGTGATATTTAGTTAATTCTTTTTGAAGAGGATTAATAGAAAAATTACTCAGGTCCACCAATTTATTTTAGAATTTTTTGGGTTCCAGAAGTATTATAAAACTACAGATTACTACAGACTGTTCTATTTTTGACAGATTCTGTTTTCTATGTGTTGTTTGCTTATTTTGATGAATCTATGAGTAGTATCGGAGGGTATGAACCATAGATAAGTTGAAATACAGTATATATTAAACTAATATAAATAAAGAATGAGTTCACAACAGTACCTAAGTGGTGATTTATTTTCTTATACTAACGGAGGTTATAAGTTTTCTGTTAAGTTTTGTGTTGTGAAGTTTTCATGTTTTGGATAAATATTCGATGGACTATGGAATAAGGAGTGGCAAGAGCCTAAGATTGGGGATGCCCAAGGCACCCCAAGGTAATATTCAAGGACAACCAATAGCTTAAGCTTGGGTATGCCTTGGAAGGCATCCCCTCTTTCGTCTTCGTCTATCGGTAACTTTACTTGGAGCTATATTTTTATTCGCCACATGATATGTGTTTTTCTTGGAGCATCATTTTTTTTGCTTGATGTTTTAATAAAATACCAATATCTGAAATTATTAAATGTTAGAGAGTCTTCACATAGTTGCATAATTATTTGACTACTCATTGATTGTCACTTATATCTTTCGGAGTAGTTTGTCATTTGCTCTAGTGCTTTACTTATATCATTTAAGAGAACGGCGGTGGTTTTATTTATTAGAAATAATTTATCTCTCATGCTTCACTTATATTATTTTGAGAGTCCTTTGGAACTACATGTAAATTTTCTTTTAGGAATAATATAAAAACTTTCGTAGAAGTGCATTGAATACTATGAGAAGTTTGATACTTGATAATTGTTTTGAGATATGGAGATGGTGATATTAGAGTCATGCTAGTCGAGTAGTTGTGAATTTGAGAAATACTTGTGTTGAAGTTTCTGATTCCCGTAGCATGCACGTATGGTGAACCGTTATGTGACGAAGTCGGAGCATGATTTATTTATTGATTGTCTTCCTTATGAGTGGTTGTCGGGGACGAGCGATGGTCTTTTCCTACCAATCTACCCCCCTAGGAGCATGCGCGTAATACTTTGTTTCAATAACTAATAGATTTTTGCAATAAGTATGTGAGTTCTTTATGACTAATGTTGAGTCCATGGATGATACGCACTCTCACCCTTCCACCATTGCTAGCCTCTCTAGTATCGCGCAACTTTCGCCGGTACCATAAACCCACCATATACCTTCCTCAAAATAGCCACCATACCTACCTATTATGGCCTTTCCATAGCCATTCCGAGATATATTGCCATGGGACTTTCCACCATTCCGTTATTATGACACGCTTCATCATTTTCATATTGCTTGCATGATCATGTAGTTGACATCGTATTTGTGGCAAAGCCACCGTTCATAATTCTTCATACATGTCACTCATGCATCATTGCACATCCCGATACACAGCCGGAGGCATTCATATAGTCATATTTTTTTCTAAGTATCGAGTTGTAATTCTTGAGTTGTAAGTAAATTAAAGTGTGATGATCATCATTATTAGAGCATTGTCCCAGTGAGGAAAGGATGATGGAGACTATGATTCCCCCACAAGTCAGGATGAGACTCTAGACGAAAAATGAAAAAAATGAAAAAAGGATGAAAGGCCAAAAAGAAAAAAGAAGGCCAAATAAAAAAATGAGAGAAAAAGAGAGAAGGGACAATGTTACTATCCTTTTTCCACACTTTCACTTCAAAGTAGCACCTTGATCTTCATGATAGAGAGTCTCCTATGTTATCACTTTTATATACTAGTGGGACTTTTACATTATAGAACTTGGCTTGTATATTCCAATGATGGGTTTCCTCAAAATTGCCCTAGGTCTTCATGATCAAGAAAGTTAGATGCACACCCACTTAGTTCTTGTGTTGAGCTTTCATACACTTATAGCTCTAGTGCACCCGTTGCATGGCAATCCCTACTCACTCACATTGATATCTATAGATGGGCATCTCCATAGCCCGTTGATACGCCTAGTTGATGTGAGACTATGTTCTCTTTTTTGTATTCTCCACCACCACCATTCTATTCCACATATAGTGCCTTATCCACGGCTCACGCTCATATTTTGTGTGAAGATTGAAAAAGTTTGAGAACATCAAAAGTATGAAATAATTGCTTGGCTTGTCATCGGGGTTGTGCATGATTTAAATATTTTGTGTGATGAAGATAGAGCATAGCCAGACTATATGATTTTGTAGGGATAGCTTTCTTTGGCCATGTTATTTTGATGAGACATGATTACTTTGTTAGTATGCTTGAAGTATTATTATTTTTATATCAATATTAAACTTTTGTATTCAATCTTATGGATCTGAATATTCTTTCCACAATAAAGAAGATTACATTGATAGATATATTAGGTAGCATTCCACATCAAAAATTATGTTTTTATCATTTACCTACTCGAGGACGAGCAGGAATTAAGCTTGGGGATGCTGATACGTCTCCAACGTATCTATAATTTTTGATTGTTCCATGCTATTATATTATCTATTTTGGATTTTAATGGGCTTTATTTTACACTTTTATATTATTTTTGGGACTAACCTATTAACCGGAGGCCCAGCCCAAATTGTTGTTTTCTTGCCTATTTCAGTGTTTCGAAGAAAAGGAATATCAAACAGAGTCCAAACGGGATGAAACCTTTGGGAGAGTTATTTTTTGAACGGAAGCAATCCAGAAGACTTGGAGTAGATGTCAGGGAAGCTTCGAGGTGGCACGAGGCAGGGAGGCGCGCCCTACCCCCTGGCGTGCTCCCACCCTCGTGGGCCCCCTCGTGGCTCCCCTGACCGACTTCTTCGCATATATATATATATATCCATATACCCTAAAACATCGAGGAGCAGAATAGATCAGGAGTTCCGCCGCTAGAAGCCTCCGTAGCCATCGAAAACCAATCTAGACCCATTCTGGCACCCTGCCAGAGGGGGGAATCCCTCTCCGGTGGCCATCTTCATCATCCCGGTGCTCTCCAGGACGAGGAGGGAGTAGTTCACCCTCGGGGCTGAGGGTATGTACCAGTAGCTATGTGTTTGATCTCTCTCTCTCTCTCGTGTTCTTGAGGTGATATGATCTTGATGTATGGCGAGCTTTGCTATTATAGTTGGATCTTATGATGTTTCTCCCCCTCTACTCTCTTGTGATGAATTGAGTTTTCCCTTTGAAGTGATCTTATCGGATTGAGTCTTTAAGGATTTGAGAACACTTGATGTATGTCTTGCATGTGCTTATCTATGGTGACAATGGGATATCACGCGATCCACTTGATGTATGTTTTGGTGATCAACTTGTGAGTTCCATGACCTCGTGAACTTATGCATAGGGGTTGGCACACGTTTTCGTCTTGACTCTCCGATAGAAACTTTGGGGCACTCTTTGAAGTTCTTTGTGTTGGTTGAATAGATGAATCTGAGATTGTGTGATGCATATCGTATAATCATACCCACGGATACTTGAGGTGACATTGGAGTATCTAGGTGACATTAGGGTTTTGGTTTATTTGTGTCTTAAGGTTTTATTCTAGTATGAACTCTATGATAGATTGAACGGAAAGAATAGCTTCGTGTTATTTTACCACGGACTCTTGAATAGATCGATCAGAAAGGATAACTTTGAGGTGGTTTCGTACCCTACCATAATCTCTTCGTTTGTTCTCCACTATTAGTGACTTTGGAGTGACTCTTTGTTGCATGTTGAGGGATAGTTATATGATCCAATTATGTTATTATTATTGAGAGAACTTGCGTTAGTGAAATTATGAACCCTTGGTCTTGTTTCAACACATTGCAATACCGTTTACGCTCACTTTTATCATTAGTTGCTGTTTTTATATTTTCAGATTACAAAACCTATATTTACCATCCATATAGCACTTGTATCACCATCTCTTCGCCGAACTAGTGCACCTATACAATTTACCATTGTATTGGGTGTGTTGGGGACACAAGAGACTCTTTGTTATTTGGTTGCAGGGTTGCTTGAGAGAGACCATCTTCATCCTACGCCTCCCACGGATTGATAAACCTTAGGTCATCCACTTGAGGGAAATTTGCTACTGTCCTACAAACCTCTGCACTTGGAGGCCCAACAACGTCTACAAGAAGAAGGTTGTGTAGTAGACATCATGTACCAGACCTATTATGTACCTCACCATAAGTTTGGCAAGAGGGTACAATAGTGATCCAGGAGTAGATCACTGGACAACAGTCAAAATATCCTTAGTGGAATAAGGAAATGTTTCTCGGTCATGGAGGTGACAAAGAGTTTGTCGTAAAGAGTTACGTCGATGCAAACTTTGACACCGATCTGGCTGACTCTAAGTCTCGATCTAGATACATATTGAGAGTGGGAGCAATTAGCTAGAGTAGCTCCGTGCAAAGCATTGTAGACATAGAAAATTTGCAAGATACATACGAATCTGAATGTTGCAAACCTGTTGACTAAGCCTCTTCCACGAGCAAAACATGATCAGCACCAAGACTCTTTGGGTGTTAATCACAGAGCGATGTGAAATAGATTATTGACTCTAATAAACCCTTTGGGTATTAGTCACATAGAGATGTGAACTATTGGTGTTAAATCACATGACGATGTGAACTAGATTATTGACTCTAGTGCAAGTGGGAGACTGAAGGAAATATGCCCTAGAGGCAATAATAAAGTTGTTATTTATATTTCCTTATACCATGATAAATGTTTATTATTCATGCTAGAATTGTATTAACCGGAAACTTAGTACATGTGTGAATATATAGACAAACAGAGTGTCACTAGTTTGCCTCTACTTGACTAGCTCATTGATCAAAGATGGTTGAGTTTCCTAACCATAGACATGAGTTGTCATTTGATTAACGGGATCACATCATTAGGAGAATGATGTGATTGACTTGACCCATTCCGTTAGCTTAGCACTTGATCGTTTAGTTTACTGCTATTGCTTTCTTCATGACTTATACATGTTCCTATGACTATGAGATTATGCAACTCCCGAATACCGGAGGAACACTTTGTGTGCTACCAAACATCACAACGTAACTGGGTGATTATAAAGGTGCTATACAGGTCTCTCCGATGGTACTTGTTGAGTTTTCATAGATCAAGAATAGGATTTGTCACTCTGATTGTCGAAGAGGTATCTCTAGGCCCTCTCGGTAATGCACATCACTATAAGCCTTGAAAGCAATGCAACTAATGAGTTAGTTGTAGGATAGTGCATTATGGAACGAGTAAAGAGACTTGCCGGTAACGAGATTGAACTAGGTATTGGGACACCGGCGATCGAATCTCGGGCAAGTAACATACCGATGACAAAGGGAACAACGTATGTTATTATGCGGTTTGACCGATAAAGATCTTCGTAGAATATGTAGGAGCCAATATGAACATCCAGGTTCCGCTATTGGTTATTGACCGGAGACATGTCTCGGTCATGTCCACCTAGTTATCGAACCCGTAGGGTCCGCACGCTTAATGTTCTGTGACGATCGGTATTATGAGTTTATATGTTTTGATGTACCGAAGGTAGTTCGGAGTCCCAGATATGATCACGGACATGACGAGGAGTCTTGAAATAGAGATGTGATATATTGGAAACCTACATTTGGACATTGGAAGAGTTCTGGGTGAAATCAGGATTTTACCAGAGTGCCGGAGGGGTTACCGGAACCCCCCGGGGCTAATGGGCCTTGTTGGGCCCTAGTGGAGAGAGAGAGAGGGGCCGGCCAGGGCAGGACGCTCGCCCCCTCCCTCTCTGGTCCGAATTGGACTAGGAAGTGGGGCCCCCTTTCCTTCTCCTTCTCCCCCTTCCTTTCCTCCTCCTAGTAGGAGTAGGAAAGAGGGGAGTCGTACTCCTACTAGGAAGAGGACTCCTCCTCCTGGCGCGCCCTACAGGGCCGGCCGGCCTCCCCCTTGCTCCTTTATGTACGGGGGTAGGGGGCACCCTAGAACACACAATTTGATCATTGATCTCTCCCAGCCGTGTGCGGTGCCTCCTCTCCACCATAATCCACCTCGGTCACACTGTAGCGGTGCTTAGGCGAAGCCCTGCGATGGTAGCTTCATCAACATTGTCACCACGCCGTCGCGCTGACGAAACTCTCCCTCGAGCTCCACTGGATCGTGAGTTCACGGGATGTCACCGAGCTGAACGTGTTCTGAACGCGGAGGTGTTGTACGTTCGGTACTGAGGATCGGTCGATCGTGAAGACGTATGACTACATCAACCACGTTGTCATAATGCTTCTGCTTAACGGTCTACGAGGGTACGTGGACGACACTCTCCCCTCTCGTTGCTATGCATCACCATGATCTTCCATGTGTGTAGGAATTTTTTTGAAATTACTACGTTCTCAACAAATAGTTCCTCATCGATCTTTTGTGGGCATCGATCATATCCCTCCAAATTTTCTGCCGACCCATAACCGAAGCACCGTGCTTCGGTTTTCTATTGAAGTGCATAGCTAGGATCATTGCAAGATCCTCCTCCTCTTCAATGTCAAATTCTTCTTCGGAAGAATCATATGACGAACTCATCAACAATGTTAACTAGGCTATAAAAACTACAAACAACATGCACCAAGTTCATGTACAAAATGTGAAGTTGAAGCAATACATACCTCGCAAGCGTTTTGTCAAACACCTTGTGTGCGCCAAGCGACAGTGGGCAGCTGGGCGCTGTTCGTCGGAGGAATGGCGCGCGCGAGTGGCGGTGGTGACTAGAGGAAGAAGGAGAAAGCGACGGTGGCGCGGGGATAGGACGGGGAAGCGCCGGAATGGTCGCCAGAACAAATGGGATGGTGCGGGTGGTGGTGCCAGCGCCTGGGTCGGGGTAGGTGGAAGTCGTGAGTGGGTGCTCCAGTGTGCGGCGCACGGTAGCGGGCGCACCAAATAAACGGCGCGTGATGGTGTTTCGGACCGCGCGCTGAACTCCTTATGCTGCACGCGCGGTTATTGCGCCTCCGCCGGAGCTCGCTTAGCGATTGCGCGCGTGCTAAAAACCATAAATTTCTAGCGCAATGTTTATATAGCGCGGCTGTTGAAGATGCTCTTGCACCCGGCACGCCGGCCGAACTTTGGGCCGGACGCGCGCAGGTCGTTCGATCTACTCACAACTTACGACTCTATTTTGTGCCGCATCAACCAGTTTAATAGCACCACACGATAACTGTGAGAGGGACCACGTGCCGCTTCAGAAACAAATCTTATGCTCTCGAATCTTCTCGTTATGTTTCTATTCTCGGCTGGAGCTCCTTCCCTTGCTTCAAATCAAGAGAGCCCATGGCAGCACTTCCCTACTCCAGATGGGCAGAGGCCATGGCTGCCGTGTACATGCCCCTACCAGCCCGCCTCAAATCGCCCGTGAGGGACGCCGCCGCGACGTCTAGGTTGCAGCTATAGGTGTGGATGTGCGCCGGCGGTGCCGCGCGGGGAAGGCCACCCGTGCTGCTGTTGGCCATCTCCCACTCGCAACCTACGAGTGGCGGAGCTGGGTATGAATACGACGGGAGTTGCCACTAGTCAAAGAGGGAGTGATGCAACCTGCATATGGCAGAGCTGGAACCGACCAGGGGGAGTTGCATCCGGCAAGCGACGGAGCTGGAACCGGCAAGTAGGTGAGCTGGAACCAGCGTTCCTTTTTATTTTGCTGAAACCGGTGAATTTTTTGCTGGAACGGTAATTTTCTTTTGCTAGAACCAGTGGCGATTTTTTCTACTACTGCCTGCTGTAATTTTTGCTGGAACTAGTTTGCTTTTTTGCTCGGTCAGTGCCGATGGTGAGTTTTGCTAGAATAGTCATTTTATTTTGCTGGAACCAGCGGCGATATTTGCTACCACCTGCTGTAATATTTGCTGGAACTAGCGGCGATTTTGGCTACCACCTGCTGTAATATTTGGTGGAACTGGTATGTTTTTTTTCTCGGATCAGTGCTGATGGTGATTTTTGCTGGATCGGTCATTTTATTTTGCTGGAACGGGCGATGTGTTTTGCTTCTACCACTGCTATCTTTTGCTGGAACTGGTACGGTCTTTCTGCTCGGATTGGTGCCGGTGTTGTTTTTGCTGCAACTGACGAGCATGGCTGGCGATGGCACCATGATTTTGTTGGGGAACGCAATAATTTCAAAAAATTCCTACGCACATGCAAGATCCGTCTAGGTGATGCATAGCAACGAGAGGGGAGAGTGTTCTCCACGTACCCTCGTAGACCGTAAGCAGAAGCGTTATGACAACGCGATTGATGTAGTCGTATGTCTTCACGATCCGACCGATCCTAGCACCGAAGGTACGACACCTCTGCGATCTACACACGTTCAGCTCGGTGACGTCCCATGAACTCTAGATCCAGCTGAGTGTCGAGAGAGAGCTTTGTTAGCACGACGGCGTGATGATGGTGATGATGAAGTTACCGACGCAGGGCTTCGCCTAAGCACTACAACGATATGACCAAGGTGGAAATCTGTGGAAGGGGGCACCGCACACGACTAAGAGATTAACTTGTGTGTCTATTGGGTGCCCCTCCCCCGTATATAAAGGAGTGGAGGAGGGGGAGGGTCGGCCCTCTCTATGGCGCGCCCTAGGGGGAGTGCTACTCCCACCGGGAGTAGGATTGCCCCTTTCCCTAGTTGGAGTAGGAGAGGAAGGAATGAGGAAAGAGGGCGAAGGAAAGGGGGGCGCCCCCCCTTCCCTAGTCCAATTCGGACCCAGGGGGAGGGGGCGCGCGGCCTACCCTGGCTTCCCCTCTCTCTTTCCACTAAGGCCCAATAAGGCCCATATACTCCCCGGGGAGTTCCGGTAACCCTCGCTACTCCGGTATATGCCCGAACTCACCCGGAACCATTCCGATGTCCAAACATAGGATTCCAATATATCGATCTTTATGTCTCGACCATTTCGAGACTCCTAGTCATGCCCGTGATCACATCCGGGACTCCGAACAACCTTCTCTACATCAAAACACATAAACTCATAACACCGATCGTCACCGAACGTTAAGCGTGCGGACCCTACGGGTTCGAGAACTATGTAGACATGACCGAGACTCATATTTGGTAAATAACCAATAGCAAAACATGGATGCTCGTATTGGTTCCTACATATTCTACGAAGATCTTTATCGGTCAAACCGCATAACAACATACGTTGTTCCCTTTGTCATCGGTATGTTACTTGCCCGAGATTCTATCGTCGGTATCTCAATACCTAGTTCAATCTCGTTACCGGCAAGTCTCTTTACTTATTCCATAATGCAACATCCCGTAACTAACTCATTAGTCACATTGCTTGCAAGGCTTATAGTGATGTGCATTACCGAGCGGGCACAGAGATACCTCTCCGATACACGGAGTGGCAAATCCTAGCTAAACAAACACCATCGAAGACACCTTTAGAGCATATTTATAGTCACCTAGTTACGTTGTGACGTTTGATAGCACACTAAGTGTTCCTCCGGTATTCGGGAGTTGCATAATCTCATAGTCATAGGAACATGTATAAGTTATGGAGAAAGCAATAGCAATAAACTAAACGATCCAAGTACTAAGCTAACGGATGGGTCAAGTCAATCACATCATTCTCTAATGATGTGATCCCGTTCATCAAATGACAACTCATTGTCCATGGCTAGGAAACTTAACCATCTTTGATTAACAAGCTAGTCAAGTAGAGGCATACTAGTGGCACTCTGTTTGTCTATGTATTCACGCATGTACTAAGTTTCTAGTTAATACAATTCTAGCATGAATACTAAACATTTATCATGATATAAGGAAATATAAATAACAACTTTATTATTGCTTCTAGGGCATATTTCCTTCAGTCTCCCACTTGCACTAGAGTCAGTAATCTAGACTACATTGTAATGATTCTAACACCCATGGAGTCTTGGTGCTGATCATGTTTTGCTCATGAGAGAGGCTTAGTCAATGGGTCTGCAACATTCAGATCCGTATGTATCTTGCAAATCTCTATGTCTCCCTCCTTGACTTGACCGCGGATGGAATTGAAGCGTCTCTTGACGTGCTTGGTTGTCTTGTGAAATCTGGATTCCTTTGCCAAGGCAATTGCACCAGTATTGTCACAAAAGATTTTCATTGGACTCGATGCACTAGGTATGACACTGTAGGATCGAAAGTATATCTAGAGGGGGGGGGTGAGTAGACTACTTGACCAAATAAAAATTTAGCCTTTTCCCAATTTTAGTTCTTGGCAGATTTTAGCAACTTAGCACAAACAAGTAATCAACCTACACATGCAATCCTAAGAGTATAGCAGCGGAATGTAAAACAATTGCATATGAAGGTAAAGGGAGGAGTTTGGAGGGAGGAAACGCAATGCAGACACGGAGATTTTTGGCGTGGTTCCGATTGGTGGTGCTATCGTACATCCACGTTGATGGAGACTTCAACCCACGAAGGGTAACGGTTGCACGAGTCCACGGAGGGCTCCACCCATGAAGGGTCCACGAAGAAGCAACCTTGTCTATCCCACCATGGCCGTCGCCCATGAAGGACTTGCCTCACTAGGGTAGATCTTCGTGAATTAGGTGATCTCCTTGCCCTTACAAACTCCTTGGTTCAATTCCACCATCTTGTCAGAGGATCCCAAGTGACACCTAGCCAATCTAGGAGAACCACTCTCCAAGAAGTAACAAATGGTGTGTTGATGATGAACTCCTTGCTCTTGTGCTTCAAATGATAGTCTCCCCAACACTCAACTCTCTCTCATAAGATTGGATTTGGTAGAAAGATGATTTGAGTGGAAAGCAACTTGGGGAAGGCTAGAGATCAAGATTTATGTGGTTGGAATGGAATATCTTGACCTCAACACAAGTGTAGGTGGTTCTCTCTCAGAAAATGTGTATTGGAAGTGTAGGCATGTTTTGATGGCTCTCTCCTTGAATGAATAGTGGGTGGAGGGGTATTTATAGCCTCCACACAAAATCTAACCGTTACAAACAAATCACCAAACTCGGTGGGACCGCATCATGAAACTCGGTCAGACAAATTTAGTTCAAAATGTGAACATTAGGATTCTCGGTGGGACCGACATGTCAACTCGGTGGGACCGATTTCGTTAGGGTCAGGGCATAACGTAATCTCGGTGAGACCGATTACACAAACTCGGTGAGACCAATTTTGGTAATGGACTAACAGAGAGTTGGTCAGGCAAACTCAGTGGGACCGATTCGCTCATCTCGGTTGGATCGAAGTGTTACGAAAGGGAAACAAAGAGTTTACATTGTAATCTCAGTGGGACCGATCGCTCATCTCGGTTTTACCGAAACATTACAAAGGGTAACAGAGAGATTACAATCCCATCTCGGTGAGACCGAGATCCCTATCGGTGAGACCGAACTGATTAGGGTTTCTAGCAGTGGCTATTCAACTGAACTCGGTGGCGCCGGATAGAAAGAATCGGTGGGGCCGAGTTTGACTTTTGGTTTGGGACATAAGTGAATGTGAGAAAGTAGTGGAGGGTTTTGGAGCATATCACTAAGCATTTTGAGCAAGCACCTCATTAAGCAACACCTCATCCCTTCTTAATAGTATTGGCTTTTCCTATAGACTCAATGTGATCTTTGATCACTAAAATAGAAAATGTAGAGTCTTGTGCTTTGAGCTTGAGCCAATCTTTTATCCTTAGCATTTTGAAGGGTCCACTTTCTAATCCATGCCATGCCAATCATTGAGATTTCTTGAAATATTCATCTTGGAATAGCATTAGCTCAATGAGCTATATGTTGTTAGGAATTACCAAAACCACCCAGTGATAGTTGCACTTACAATCTCCCCCTTTTTGGTAATTGATGACAACATATAGATCAAAGCTTCGACAAATAATAAAAAAGATTGAAAAACATCGTCGCTTTGAGAAGTATGTGATAAGCAAGAGCTCCCCCTAAATTTGTGCATTATTTAAAATATTTGCTTTTGAATGCAAATGCACAATCGATTAGGATCATGGGTTACTCTTCCATGTCACATACATCTTGGTGGACTGCTCAAAATGATAGAGATTAAAAGCATGCACTCGTCACCAAGCAAGTGAATGATCATATAAGAGATATAAAAGATATCATCATTCAACCAAACATTAATGTATCATATGATCAAACACATGATCAACAAGTATCTCACAAGTAGCTCACACAAGCACACAATAAAGTTTCAAACCAAATAAGTGTGAAGAGAGATAAAAAACCAACTCTCTCTCTCTCTCTCAGCCTATGATCTATACATTTTTCTCCCCCTTTGGCAACAAGTTACCAAAAAGTTAAAAAATGCATAGTGCTAAATGACTCTTAGGCTTGATCTTCGGGAGGTGGTGTAGAGAGAACGCAAGGACGAAGGCTTCCGATGAAGTAGTTGGAGCTGATGGAGTGGGTGCTGGAGGTGGCACTGGAGCTGTGGCTGCTGGTGCTGATGCTGTAGCTCTCGTGTCTGTCACAGGCACCACAGCAGACCTTGGACCTCGTGGCACTCTCTTGAAAGCATCAGTAGTAGACTTGCCCTTCCTCTCCTCTGCTTCCTCCTGTAGCTGCTCAATTGCAGTTTGGATCTCGGTGACCTTGACATCCAGATCATAGAACTTCTGCTCAACGACCCTCTCCAAACTCTCCTGGTTCTTAGTCAGGGTGGCCAAGCCCTTCTCAATCCTCAGGGTGGATTGGATCAGATATCCAAGTTGATCTTGTTTGGATTTCAAGAACACTTGAGATGCCTCTTCAACAGTTGGCATCTTTGCAGCTTTCTCTGCTTTTGCCTTCTCTCTCTTTTCATTTGCTTGAGTTGAAGATGGTTCATTTTCATCCATCACCACAGTGTTGTCTTCAAATTCAGGATAGATGGGCAGGTGCTCCTTGTCCAAAAGATATGTGCCTGTGCCCATCTTTGAGTTAATGAGCTCCTGAATTTGTGGGGCATACCCACAACTTCTCTTCTGGTCAGCAGCAGTCCTCTTGATTGTCTCAACAATCAAACTCATGACCTTGAACTTCCGTGGGACATCAAATATGTGCAGCAAGTTGATGGCATGTCCTCTGATCATCTTGTGATCACCTGACTTGGGTATCAGTGTGTGTCTTAGAATCCAATTGATTGTTGGCATACCAGACAACATGTAATGGACAGATCCAAACTTATGTGTATCCAAAGCAACATCTGGGATCTCCTTGTACATGTTGGCCATAGTGTTGTGGTCTTTCTTCTTCTCTGCATAAATGTCCATGTCATCTTCGCTTTCTTTGGGGGCATTGATCAACTGAGCCCATTCATCAATAGACGATTGGTACCTGGTACCCTCAGACATCCAAACGATCTTCCCATCTAGATAGGAATGGGCAGTGGAGTAGAACTGCATGATCAGCTCATCATTCCACTTGGTGAGCTTCTAGGAAATAAATTCATCAACTCCACATGCCTTAAAACTGTCATACACTCCAGGATGTTGATCTTCATTCTTCTGGATGTACTCCCAGTCTACCCATCTCATATCACACACAATGGGCTTCTTGTCAAGCAACACTGTCTCATAGAAGTCCTGTTGTTCCTTACTGTGAAACCTATAGTCCACAACAGTTCTTCTCCTGATAGCATATGGATCAGACTCTCTCCATATTCTCAAACCTGCATCCTTCCTGATTTTCATATTTTCTGCAACTAGATGTGCATCATTGTGGTCAGGGATCTTGGGTTTCAGCTTCCTTAGCACTTGATTTTCATCTTCTTCAGCAGCCTCAGGCACTGGGGCCTTGTTCTTTTCCTCAGCATAAATGTTTCTAGTGCTTATCTTGGGCTTCTGAGCTGGAGCAGCTGCCTTGGGAGCAGCTTTGGGCTTAGGTGGAGCATCCCCTGATCTGATTGCGTCTCCCATGAGCTTTTGAGCATTGGGTGCTGGTGCAGCATCCTATTCCTCTTCATCATCATCTCTTATAATTGATGATATGCCAAGCACTTTGGCAGTGGTCTTCTTGACCCTTTCCTTCCTTTTCTTGCCTTGTCCAACTACCTCACCAGATGGCTTGTAGGTTTCAGTAGTGGATGCTCTGGCCTTAGACATGGTGACTCTCTTTGCTGGTGCCTTCTTATGCATCCCTGGCTTGACTGTAGCAGCTGAGCCATACCCCCTTTTCAGCACCTTTTTCTTGGAGCTGACTTCTTCCTCAACAGCCACATAATCCTCATCCTCTGAATCTGAGGTCTTCTTCTTTCTTGTTCTGGTGGCTTCCTTTGGCAAGTTACTTGGTGTGCTCCTGCTGCCATCATCAGATGAACTGGAGGGACTAGTGCCCTCACTTAGTTGAACATGCTCCTCAGACTTGTTCTGGCTATCACTTTGGTCAGACATCATGCAAGCAACCTGACAGCAGACCCCTAGTTCGGCGACGAACTTGCTACGACGGCAACGGCGGTGAAGATTTCCATTGACGGCGGCGGAGACCAGCGGCGGGAGGTCGCTGGCGACGAGAGGATGACTCGGTGGCACCGAGATGCAGAACTGCAAGCGGTTACTGCAACTCGGTGTGACCGAAACGTTCTAATCAGTTGCACCGAGATTGAAAACCTAGATCAACTTAGTGGTCTCGGTGTGATCGAAATGGATGACTCGTTCATACCGAAATGCACAAAGGGGTTTTGTAAGTTTATGTCTATGACGAATCGGGGACTCTGAGTGCTCCTCACACAGAGTGGTATGAATCTGACTTGATCAAACTTTGTGATGTAGCATGAATAGAGTTTGAGACGAGGAAAGCATAGATAGCTAGAGGGAGTTCTTAGGCATTCTTGTCCATCCATTTGGCAGAAGAGAAAAAGGCAAACAATCAAAGCAACAAATGGATGTCCTTGAATGAGTAAAATATGCATCCAACATGCTCACACAATAAGATGGCAAACGAAATATGTGACAAAGCATGCACAAACACTCTAGCATCTATCAAGCAATTTGGTGATGACTAGGTCATCTATATATGAGTATATTGACTTAGCAAATGAGAACACTTGATCGTAGGTCATACTCATCGTTAAGCGCAAGTGGGGTTGCCACTTTTACATAAAGCATTGTTGTGTTCACACCATGTGAGTTGCTTTAGCTCAATTGATTGGAGTAAAGCTCCCCCTAGATATGATGTCCCCCCTGAGAGGGATGAACTAACCTTGGGTTTTGTCGATGATGACTTCATGCAGGTGTTGAAGATGTAGATGCTCAATGTTGATGTAGATCATTTGGAGCAATCCTTTGGAGTGAGTTGCACTTTCAATACCTACACGGGTTAGTCCCACAAGGAACCAACAAGGATATCCATAGACATAAAGTGATGCATACACAAGATGATTTCCATGAAAGCATTAGGTTACCTTGTCCCTTGTCTTACCAACAGGAGGGTTTGTGACTCCTTGAACTAGTGCAAGATATGGAGGTTGTTTGCCCTTGTCCTTGCCAAAATGATAAGAGTGAAATATGTTGGCGGAGTCACCCTCAAGAACTCTCTAGTTCTTCCTCTTCTAGATTGAGGGAGTCCTGGATTAGGGGGTCTCCGGACAGCCGGATTATCTCCATTGGCCGGACTGTTAGACTATGAAGATACAAGATTGAAGACTTCTGTGATGTATTCGGAGAAGGAACCCGCCTTGCAATGCCGAAGACAACTGCGCGCTGGACTCATCGTCATTGAAGCCTGGTTCAGGGGCTACTGAGGGAGTCCTGGATTAGGGGGTCTCCGGACAGCCGAATTGTCTCCATTGGCCGCACTGTTAGACTATTTAGATACAAGATTAAAGACTTCGTCTCATGTCCGGATGGGACTCTACTTGGCATGGAAGGCAAGCTAGGCAATACGTATATGGATATCTCCTCCTTTGTAACCGACCTTGTGTAACCCTAACCCTCTCCGGTGTCTATATAAATCAAAGGGTTTTAGTCCGTAGGACAACCATCACAACAGACAATCATACCATAGGCTAGCTTCTAGGGTTTAGCCTCTCTGATCTCGTGGTAGATCTACTCTTGTAACACCCATATCATCAATATTAATCAAGCAGGACGTAGGGTTTTACCTCCATCAAGAGGGCCCGAACCTGGGTAAAACTTCGTGTCCCTTGCCTCATGTTACCATCCGGCCTAGACGCACAGTTCGGGACCCCCTACCCGAGATCCGCCGGTTTTGACACCGACATTGGTGCTTTCATTGAGAGTTCCTCTGTGTCGTCGCCGTTAGGCTTGATGGCTCCTGCTATCATCGATAGCGATGCGATCCAGGGTGGGACTTTTCTCCCTGGACAGATCTTCATATTCGGCGGCTTTGCACTGCGGGCTAATTCGTTTGGCCATCTGGAGCAGATTGAAAGCTACGCCCCTGGCCATCAGGTCAGATTTGGAAGTTTGAATTACACGGCCAATATCCATGGGGACTTGATCTTTGACGGATTCGAGCCACAGCCGGGCGCACGCACTGCCGCGATGGGTATGACCTAGCTCATCCACCGGACGATACTCCAGAGGCCGCGCCCGCATCAGCTCTGACCCTTAGCTCGGAGCCAACTGCGCCAATCGAGGACGGGTGGCTAGACACCACCTCAGGGGGCTGCAGTCTCGACGGCGATCGAGCCAAACACCAGCTTAACCCTCTGCACAGCTCGTGACTCCAAGGTGCCGGACTCTCTTCTGGACCCCAAACCATCTGCGCCCCTGCTAATCGAATCCGATTGGGCGCCGATCATGGAGTTCACCGCCGCGGATATGTTTCAGCACTCACCCTTCGGTGACATACTGAATTCACTAAGGTCTCTCTCTTTGTCAGGAGAGCCCTGGCCGGATTATGGCCAACAGGATTGGGATGTGTACGACGAAGAAATTCGACGCCCACCCACCACCCACTTTGTAGCCACTGTCGATGATTTAACTGACATGCTCGACTTCGACTCTGAAGACATCGATGGTATGGACGATGATGTAGGAGACGAACATGAACCAGCACCTACAGGGCACTGGACAGCCACCTCGTCGTATGACATATACATGGTGGATACACCCAATGAAGGCAATGGCGACGAGATAACGGAGGATGACCCCTCCAAGAAGCAACCCAAGCTTCGACGTCAGCGGCGCCGCTCTTAGTCCCGTCAAAGCAAAAGTGGTGATACCGGCACAGGAGATAATAACACTCCGGATAGCGCCGAAGACAACAACAATCCCCTCCAGCAAGATTTAGAGCAGGAGGATGAAAGAGCCAGCTCTCCTGAGAGAGCGGTTGGTGGAGAGGAGGAGGATGACAATTACATGCCCCCTTCGAAGACGAGGCAAGCCTCAGCGACGATGAATTCGCCGTTCCAGAGGATCCGTCGAACAAGAGCGCTTCAAGCGCAGGCTTATGGCCACGGCAAATAGCCTGAAGAAAAAGCAACAGCAGCTTCAAGCTGACCAAGATCTGCTAGCTGACAAATGGACTGAAGTCCTCGCAGCCGAGCAATATAAACTCGAGCGTCCCTCCAAGAGTTATCCAAGGCGCAGGTTACTTCCCTGACTGGAGGTAGAAGCGTATGAAACGGCTGATCGTCCACCCCGTGGCCGCGACAGAGAGGCATTCCAGCCAAAAGCTGAGCCCCCACCCCAACGCCATTCAAATAAAATGGCATGGGGAGATACGCCAGACCCGCGAGACATATTGAAGGACAAAGCAAAGCATTCAAGATCGATCTACAGATCACGAGGGCGCACCACTCTACGAGATGATAAACATCACGCCGGATACAGAAGCAAATCCGGCCGGGCTGAACACAGCGGGCAGGACCCATTCGAGCTGCATCACGATATAGCCCAATACAGAGGCGCCGCACACCCCTTATGCTTCACAGACGAAGTAATGGAACATCAATTCCCAGAAGGTTTCAAACCTATAAACATTGAATCATACGACGGCACTACAGACCCCGTGGTATGGATTGAGGACTTTCTCCTCCACATCCGCATGGCCCGCGGTGATGACTTACATGCCATCAAGTACCTCCCACTAAAACTCAAAGGACCAGCGCGGCATTGGCTCAATAGCTTGCCAGCGGACTCCATTAGCTGTTGGAAAGATCTGGAAGCCGCATTCCTCGACAACTTTCAGGGCACTTATGTGCGACCACCAGACGCCGATGACTTGAGCCACATAATTCAGCAGCCAGAAGAGTCGGCCAGGCAATTCTGGACTCGGTTCCTTACAAAGAAAAATCAAATCGTCGACTGCCCGGATGCAGAGGCCTTAGCGGCCTTCAAGCACAACATCCGAGACGAGTGGCTAGCCCGGCACCTTGGTCAGGAAAAGCCGAAATCTATGGCAGCCCTCACGACGCTCATGACCCGCTTTTGTGCGGGAGAAGATAGCTGGTTGGCTCGCAGTAATAACATATCAAAGAACCATGGTACCTCAAACCAAGGACAGCAATAGCACGTCACGTCGCAACAAGCATAAGCGCCGCATTAACGACGAAAGTACTGAGGATACGGCAGTCAATGCCGGATTCAAAGGCTCGAAAACCGGTCAGCGGAAAAAGCCATTCAAGCAAAGTACGCCAGGTCCGTCCAGCTTGGACCGTATACTCGATTGCTCGTGTCAAATACACGGCACCCCAGACAAGCCAGCCAATCACACCAACAGGGATTGTTGGGTGTTCAAGCAGGCCGGCAAGTTAATTGCCGAAAACAAGGAAAAGGGGCCGCATAGCGATGATGAGGAAGAACCCCGGCAGCCACACACTGGAGGACAGAAGAGGTTTCCCCCGCAAGTGCGGATGGTGAACATGATATACGCAACCCACATCCCCAAGAGGGAGCGGAAGCGTGCGCTCAGGGACGTATATGCGTTGGAGCCAGTCGCCCCAAAGTTCAACCCTTGGTCCTCCTGTCTGATCACCTACGATCGCAGGGACCACCCCACTAGTATCCGTCATGGAGGATTCGCCGCACTGGTCCTAGACCCAATCATCGACGGATTTCACCTCACTCGAGTCCTTATGGATGGCGGCAGCAGCCTGAACCTGCTTTATCAGGACACCGTGCGCAAAATGGGTATAAACCCCTCAAGGATCAAACCCATAAAAACGACCTTTAAGGGCGTCATTCCAAGCGTAGAGGCCCACTGCACAGGCTCAATTACACTGCAAGTGGTCTTCGGATCCCCGGATAACTTCCGAAGCGAAGAGTTAATCTTCGATATAGTCCCGTTCCGTAGTGGTTATCACACGCTGCTCGGACGAACCGCATTTGCTAGATTCAATGCGGTACCACATTATGCATACCTCAAGCTCAAAATGCCAGGACCTCGCGGAGTTATCACAGTCAATGGAAACACAGAGCGCTCTCTCCGAACAAAGGAGCACACCGCGGCCCTTGTAGCCGAAGCGCAAAGCAGCCTCTCAAGGCAATCTACTAGTTTGGCGTTTCAAAGCCCGGACACCTTCAAGCGTGCTTGGGGCAATCAGCAGACAGACCGCCTGGCGTGATCTGAGCTCGTGTAGCAATACGGTGGCCACCCCAACCCCATCCCAACGGCAATATTCGTGCCGCAAGTACATAATTACGCATTAAAAATACCATGGGCACAGATGGGGAGGGGGCGGCACAACTGCGGCACGCCCCAAAACGCGGCCTAAACCGCACTAGGGGCTTCCCGTTTGGTTATTTTTTTTCTTCTTTCAGGACTTTAATCTCTGGAAACACTGTCCGGCCGCTCTACTACTGAACACATGATACAACAACCAAGGAGGCAGACAACTACGGAATTCCCAGGTGGATTGCAGATTTCATATCATTCCTTAGCTCGCCCTTGGAAGGGACATAATCCTACTCTTTTGCTTATTGCACTATCTGTATCACTCTGCTTTAATGCAATTTTTCAATATACAATGCATGACATTACGACTATTATTGCACTTTTGTTATATACATATATCTATGTGCTCATTAACAACGCGTTGCAACCGTACACTCTGGTACGGCCGATGCACCAGGGGCTTACGTACCCACAATATGGTGTGAAAAGTCCGAACACTTTCACAAGTGCGGCACCCCGAACTTATAGCATTATATGCATCAGCTCCGAATCATGTCTTTGGTCAAATGTTGGGTTTGCCTGGCTCCTATGTTTTGGTACCTTACGTTCCGCTCTATCGGCTAAGGTAGCGCTAGGAGAACTACTGTGATTGTGCCCTGGTTCTGCCGGGCCGAGCACCTCAGTAGAGAAAGCTAAAACTGACTGTCATGATAAGGCGAGAGACTGGTCGCTGTTTGGCGAGGTTTTTCGAGTCCCTAAAGACTTATGCCGCTTAGGGCGAGGGGCCGGCTCCGTCCAGCTTATAGGCGTGTATCGCGCCCCGAATTCGGCCTTCCGAATACCAGGGGCTTCGCCGAAATTTAAAATTATAGAATTCTATGGCTAAGTGAGAGTGATAAAGAATTATTAGTTCGGTTGCCTTGTTCGTTGTGCTGAGAACCTCCCTCGAAGGACCCAAACATGGGAACAAGAGTGCTTAGGTTTATCCCGAACACCCCAGCACTTGTGGCATGGGGGCAGAAGCCGAGGACTAGCCATCTCTCAGATTGGATAAACAGCCAAACAGAAGGTAATATTTTAAATTCACACAAGCGTTGCATAGCGCGTATGAAACAAGTTTTCATCACACAGGATAAAAAACAAGCAAGTCTCATTCAAATATTACATTTTGCGAACACTCATCCGCGATAAGACGGGCACCCGGCAGAACACCCTCGTAGTACATCTCGGGGTGGCGGTGCTCCTTTCCCTCCGGCGGCCCCTCCTTGATCAGCTTCACGGCGTCTAGCTTGACCCACTGCGTTTTGACACGATCGAAAGCCCGGCGTGCTCCTTCAATGCAGAAGGATCGCTTGATGACCTCCATCCGTGGGCGGGCATCCACAAGCCGCCTCATCGGGCCGAAGAATCTGCTCGGAAGGGCATCGCCAGGACACAACCGGACTATGAAGCCCCTCATGGCCTGATCGGCCGCCTTATGTAGCTCGGCCATCTGCTTCAGCTGGTCGCTCATTGGCACCGGATGTTCGGCCTCAGCATACTGAGACCAGAACAGCTTCTCCGTCGAGCTTCCGTCCTCGGCCTGGTAGAATCGTGCGGCATCGGAAACACTGCGGGGCAAATCTGTGAATGCTCCTGAAGAGCTCTGGATTCAGGTAAGTAATCGGTAATTCACCTTTACAGGCTTGCTTTGCATATAGAAAGCCTTACCCGCCGATATCTTCTTCATCGCGTCGATCTCCTGAAGGGCCTTCTGGGCCTCGTCCTTGGCACTCTTCGCGCTCTCACGGGCCGCGGCAAGCTCAGACTCTCGTGTCTTCAAGTCAAGCTCCAACGCCTCGTGCTTCGTCACGAGAGCCTAGAGCTCTTGCTGCACCCCGCCCACACGAGCCTTGTGCCTCTCTTGCTCGGTGCGCTCCTTGGCCACTGTATCTTCGGCCTTGGTCACCGCTTGCCTCAGGGTCGCCACCTCGGTCGTGGCCCCTGGCAAACATACAAAGATCCTGTGATTTAGCAATCGCGTCCTTTTTCCCATCTATAGACGAGGGTATTACTTACCCTTGTTCTCCTCGAGCTGCCTCTTAGCAAGGCCGAGCTCTTTCTGGGACCCCTCGAGGGCCTCCTTCAGTACGGCGACCTCCGAAGTTAGTGCGGCGGACGCCAGCAGCGAAGCCTGCATA
Organism: Triticum urartu; assembly: GCF_003073215.2. Taxonomy (NCBI): domain Eukaryota; kingdom Viridiplantae; phylum Streptophyta; class Magnoliopsida; order Poales; family Poaceae; genus Triticum; species Triticum urartu. The sequence goes on along the minus strand of NC_053022.1, from coordinate 420,897,501 downwards.
TGCATATCGACATACTTATATTAGACTCCTGCGATATTATTTGATCATCTGTTCGGCTTTTCTTTGTGAACACCGAACAAAGCATCAGGGGCTACTATCTATGCGGTAATACTTCTACTACATTACAAAACACTTACCTCGAAGCCTGTTAGAAGGCTAGTACAGGCTTCAGTCAATCCGCTCTTGGCGGACTGAACCTTCTGGATCACCGCACTTATGATAGTGTGGTGCTCCTCCTCGATGGAAACGCTGTGAAGCGCTTCCAACATATTGTCCAGCGCCTCTGGATGGACAGAGGTCACCGGCACAGGCGTTTCACCCCCTTAGAAGGGGACCGCCTGCCCGAGCTCAGAACTGTTGGAGGGTCCGGCGCGGTGTTCGGCTGAGGGCCGAACTCGGAGCTCTCGGGGTCCCCGTCCCCTCGGCTCCCGGAGTCCAGAAGGTCGCCTTGAGGCGCCTCTGGGACTGTCCCCCCTCGATCTGGTGCCTCTTGAGACAGCACCTCGGTGTCGTCGGCTGGATGAGGGGAGGTGGTGGTCGGGACTAGATCGCTATCCATGTTCGACGAGCCCAGGGAGCCGTCCGGGGATACCTTGGTATTAGCTCGGGGCGGCCTGCACAATTGAGTTCGGCATTAGGAAAAGCAATGCAACAAAGGAATCCTATGGGTTACTTTGGTATCCGAATACTTACGATCTCCCCTGGGGCTTGGCCCTGGCAACCACTCATCTTCACTTTCGTCGGCGGCGGTAGAGCTGTCCGGAAGGAGCGTCCTGCCCTTCTTGGACCCTCCAGCCTCCCCAGTTGGGGCGGCCTTCCTTTTCTTGTCTCCCCCAGTCGATGGGGGAGCCTCTTCTTCCTCTTCCTCGTCTTCAGGGGAAGAGTGCGCTGCAGAGTCATCAAACGGTGAGTCCGACGACGCCTGGCGTCGGGAACTCTTTCGAGCTCCCTTGGCCTTCTTGGTCTTCTCCGGCACCTTGTAAGGGGCCGGAGTCAACATCTTCGCTAGAAGGGGGTCTGCAGGGCCTTCGGGCAAGGGAGCCGGACAGTCGATTTGTCCGGCCATCTTCTGCCAGTCCTGTTAATGGCACGGGAGTTTAGATCCTGCATAGAGCCAATCTATATAGAAAACAAATATCCTGTAAAAGGTGAAACAACTTACCGCACTGGCGTGGCACTTCGCGCTGAATCCCCGATCCTCAGTAATGGGGGGAGGGACCGCGACGCCCTTGAACAACACCCTCCAGGCATCTTCATGAGTCGTGTCGAAGAGCCTGTTCAGAGTTCGGTGCTGCGCCAGATTGAATTCCCACAAGGTAAACTCCCGTTGTTGGCACGGGAGTATCCGACGCACGAGCATAACCTGGACTATGTTGACAAGCTTGAGCTTTTTATGCATCATGTTCTGAATACATGACTGGAGTCCGGTCAGCTCTTTTGAATTACCCCAGGACAGGCCCTTCTCTTTCCAGGAGGTGAGCCGCATGGGGATGCCAGATCAGAACTCGGGGGCCGCTACCGATTGCCACCCCTTTATGGTGTCCACGAAGGTACCCTCGAGCCATGTGATGTTGGGCATCTTGCCCACCATGGCGCCTCCGCACTCCGCCTATTGGCCTCTCACTACCTTCGGCTTGACATTGAAGGTCTTCAGCCATAAGCCGAAGTGGGGCCTGATGCGGAGGAAGGCCTCGCACACGACGATAAACGCCGAGATGTTGAGGATGAAGTTCGGGGCCAGATCGTGGAAATCCAGGCCGTAGTAAAACATGAGCCCCCGGACGAAGGGATGGAGAGGGAATCCCAGTCCGCGGAGGAAATGGGTGAGGAATACCACCCTCTCATGGGGCTCGGGGGTGGGGATGACTTGTCCCTCATCTGGGAGCCGGTGCGCGATATCGTCGGGCAGGTGTCTGGCTCTCCTTAGTTTCTTGACGTCTCCCTCCGTGACGGAGGAGACCATCCACTTGCCTCCCGCTCCGGACATGGTTGGAGAAGGTTGAGATTGAAGTGAGGACTTGGGCGCTAGAGCTCAAGTGTGCGGGAGCGGATGAGCAGAGGAGGAAGAAGGCGTGGATAGAAAGGTGGATCCTTATCCCTTTATATGGGCGGACAAAGTTAAAACGTCCCCACTTGCCTGGTAAAACTCGCTTGTCCCCAAGCGCCGCAATTGATGGTGCAGTTGGGTTACCCATGCCCGTATTGATGAGAATCCCGTAATAAGGGGACACGATCTCTGCTTTGACAAGACGTGTCGAAAAACTGCCTCGCGTTATGTGCGGGGCTGGTTAAAAGAAAGGGTTCGAATAATCACCGGGCCATGACGTAACGTCATGTTGCCAAAACAAGCTAGCGGATTAGATGTGCAAAAACATTATTCTCTCTACGGTGAAATGCGGGACTTATTTTGCAGGGTCGCACACTATCCTCGTATTCAAATTCTTCTGTGATGTATTCGGAGAAGGAACCCGCCTTGCAATGCCGAAGACAACTGCACGCTGGACTCATCGTCATTGAAGCCTGGTTCAGGGGCTACTGAGGGAGTCCTGGATTAGGGGGTCTCCGGACAGCCGAATTGTCTCCATTGGCCGCACTGTTAGACTATTTAGATACAAGATTGAAGACTTCGTCTCATGTCCGGATGGGACTCTACTTGGCATGGAAGGCAAGCTAGGCAATACGTATATGGATATCTCCTCCTTTGTAACCGACCTTGTGTAACCCTAACCCTCTCCGGTGTCTATATAAACCGAAGGGTTTTAGTCCGTAGGACAACCATCACAACAGACAATCATACCATAGGCTAGCTTCTAGGGTTTAGCCTCTCTGATCTCGTGGTATATCTACTCTTGTAACACCCATATCATCAATATTAATCAAGCAGGACGTAGGGTTTTACCTCCATCAAGAGGGCCTGAACCTGGGTAAAACTTCGTGTCCCTTGCCTCCTGTTACCATCCGGCCTAGACGCACAGTTCGGGACCCCCTACCCGAGATCCGCCGGTTTTGACACAGACATGGATCCACACCATCTTGATGGGAACCCTTGGAGATGTAGTTGTACTTGATGAAGTAGAACTTGATGTGGTCTTGGGAACCCACTTGACCAAGGCCTTGGGTGCTTCTTCAAATGCATCAATCTCCTCTTGAAGCTTGTCCTTGCCTTTTTGCTTATGGTCTTGTGGTGGAAGATCATCTTGAGCTTGTGTCCCTTTGAAAGAAGTAGGATCATACTTCTCTTGTTGAGGAACAAACTTCGTCTTGGGGTATTGATCTTCTTCCCACTCAACTCCATTGGCATTGAACTTTCGTTCAAAACCAACACCTTGATTCTTCCGGTGTCTTCCTTGCTTGCGTACAATTTCCTCAAATTGCTTACTCCCGACAAGGCTCTTGTAAACACCTTTCTCTATAATTCCCTTCAATAAACTATTTTCTTGCTCAAGTGTAACTTGGCTAAGAGAATCATTAGTGGAATCAAGAGAACTACTAGAAGCAACAATATTGGATTTATCATGATTGTTGTTACTACTAGATGAAGAATCTTTCTTGCTCTTGTTGCTAGATTTAACTTGTGGCACGTAAGTAGACAAGAGTAAACGCTTGGCAATGTAAGAAGAACTTTTCTTGTGAAGATCATCATTGATTGCCTTTAAAAACTCATGCTCTTGCTCAAGGTTGAGCTTTTCAAAGCGTAACTTATCATGAGTCTTTAAAAGTTCTCGATGATTTTCCAAGGTAGTTTCATGAGCTAACTTAAGAGTGTTTAGTTCTTTAGTTAGACGCTCAATCTCCTTCTTATCATTATCATTCATTTTATCTTGATTAGCATGATTAATTGACGTTTCATCATAGTTTTCATCACTAGAGTTGTCAACAAGTAAATCATCATCACCTAGCAAATCATCTTCATCACTATCGAAATCAACATACTCGGGATGTGTAACCTTTGGACCTTTGGCCATGAAGCAGCTTCCAATTCCTTCATTTGGTGAGTCAAATATGTCGTAGGAGTTGGTTGACACAAGTGCTAGATCGGCAACACCTTCATCTTGAGTATAATCGGAGTCGGAGTGATAACTTCTTTCAGAGTGATTGTCGGAGTCGGAGCCGGATACCCATTCACCAACATGAGCTTGATGTCTTCTTTTTGTGTAGCTCCTTGATGACTTTTGTTTCCTTTCCGAGTCCTTGCTTCTCCGAGAGGGTTTTCGTTCATAACGATCATCTCTATTCCTCCTTTCTCTTGGTGGTGATTCTTCTCTTCTACTTTTTCTTTTGGGAGAATCTTCTCTTCTTTTGTAGGGAGCCGTACACTCGTTGGAGTAGTGTCCGGGTCTACCACAATTGTAGCAATTACGCTCACTAGAAGATCTTTTGTCATTGTAGGACCTTGACTTGGAACTTCTTTCTTTGCTTCTATTCTTGTAGAACTTGTTGAAGTTCTTTACCATTAGGCTCAATTCTTCATTGAAGATTTGTTTCTTGCTTGATGATGTGGGAGCATCACATGAGGCTTTGTAAGCACCACTTGACTTGTTGTGGAGCTCTTCCTTATCCTTGAGTGACATCTCATGAGCAACAACTCTTCCAATGACTTCCGTTGGCTTGAGATCTTTGTAATTGGGCATCATTTGGATCAATGTGCACACGGTATCATATTTTCCATCCAAGGCTCTTAGGATCTTCTTGATGATGAATTTGTCGGTCATCTCTTCACTTCCTAAGTCGACAATCTCATTTGTGATGAGAGCAAGCCTAGAATACATTTCAGTGACACCTTCACCATCCTTCATTTTGAACTTGTCAAGTTGACTTTGAAGCACATCCAATTTGGATTCCTTGACGGAGTCGGTACCTTCATGCATGTCAATCAAAGTATCCCAGATTTCCTTTGCATTCTCAAGACGGCTGATTTTGTTGAATTCTTCGGGGCACAATCCGTTGAAGAGAATATCACAAGCTTGAGCATTGTATTGTAGCATCTTCAACTCTTCCGTGGTAGCTTCACGGTCTGGTTCTCTGCCATTAAAGAATTCACCTTGCAATTCAATACACACAATAGCCCAAAGGGCGGGGTTATGTCCAAGAATATGCATTTTCATCTTATGCTTCCAACTAGAAAAATTAGTACCATCAAAGTAAGGACCTCTATGATGGTATTTTCCCTCGCTAGACGCCATACTCTCCTAAGTTGTGAAACCAAGGCTATGATCACCAAACTCTATGGAAATCAAAGCAAATGGAGACTAAAGCTCTGATACCACTTGTAGGATCGAAAGTATGTCTAGAGGGGGGGTGATTAGACTACTTGACCAAATAAAAATCTAGCCTTTTCCCAATTTTAGTTCTTCGCAGATTTTAGCAACTTAGCACAAACAAGTAATCAACCTACACATGCAATTCTAAGAGTATAGTAGTGGAATGTAAAACAATTGCATATGAAGGTAAATGGAGGAGTTTGGAGGGAGCAAACGCAATGTAGACACGGAGATTTTTGGCGTGGTTCCGATAGGTGGTGCTATCATACATCCACGTTGATGGAGACTTCAAACCACGAAGGGTAACGGTTGCGCGAGTCCACGGAGGGCTCGACCCACGAAGGGTCCACGAAGAAGCAACCTTGTCTATCCCACCATGGCCGTCGCCCACGAAGGACTTGCCTCACTAAGGTAGATCTTCACGAAGTAGGCGATCTCCTTGCCCTTACAAACTCCTTGGTTCAACTCCACAATCTTGTCGGAGGCTCCCAAGTTACACCTAGTGAGGGAGTCCTGGATTAGGGGGTCTCCGGATAGGCGAACTATATCCTTTGGTCGGACTATTGGACTATGAAGATACAAGATTGAAGACTTCGTCCCATGTCCAGATGGGACTCTACTTGGCGTGGAAGGCAAGCTTGGCAATACGGATATGTAGATCTCCTCCCTTGTAACCGACTCTGTGTAACCCTAGCTGTGACGCCCAAGACCGGAGCTTCAGATGCCATCCTTGATTTTTCGAGTTTTCGTCGTGTGATTTGTTTGGTTCGTTGCTTTCATTTTTGCATCATGTGCATTGCATCATGTCTTCTTGCACCTCTTCTTAAAACTCAACTAAATAAATTGCATGGATCTTCGGTCCATTTAAACTGAGGGAATTCACGTGGTGATTCTCTTTACAACATATCCTCCCAATATGTTAGGGAGCTATAATAAATATTCTAACACACTTGCAAATATTCCCCATGTCTTTTCTATTTCAAGTTCGACTTCAAAACCTTGCCGACAAACTCCTTCATCTTTTATCGAGGTTCCTCCAAAAATCCTCATCTTTTTCTGGGCACTTCATCACCCTAGTCCTAGTTCAAACCTTTTGTTTAAATTCAAATGAGTTTGAATTTAAACTTTGCAATCTTGGACTTTTTCTATTTTCCCCGAACAAGAACATTGTTGTGATTCCGGGAAGATTATCCGCGTGTCCAACTCCTTCCCCTATCCTCCTCTTTTTTTTCTGTTTTGTTTTATTATGGGAGAAGAGAGAATAAGAGATGAGAGAGGGAGTGGAGAGCCCAGTACCCGCCCTCTCTACTGGGCCGGCCTCCAAGGCCCAGCCAACTCCCACAACCTCTAACCCTAGCCCGCACCCAACGCCACCTCTCCCGATCCAATTCCCTCCTCCTCGTTCCTCCTCCCGCCGCCTCACGCACCTGCACAACTTTCGCCGGGGAGAAGAGCTCCCGAGCAAGCGCGCGCCCTTCTCTTTGATTTCCCCGCACCCAATGCCCATCTCTCAACCCCAGATCTCTACCTTCGTTCTCCTCCTAGCGCCGCCACTTGCAGGGAGAGAGAGAGCTGCACCACACCCTCGTCTCCTTCCCCTTTGCCCCCTCCTCGTCGCCGAAGTCCAGCCACTGGACCAGCAGGAGGCTGCCGTCGCCATGGATGCCCGCAGGAGCGCCAACGCCACCAGGCCACCGTCCCGCGCTCAAGCTCCTCCGCGCCCTGCTTCTCCTCCGGCGCACCCCAGCTCCCTTATCCTCCTCGGTGCTAGCTCCGCCTACGCTGGAGCACGCGAGCAGCAGCATACTGAGACGCTCCCTGCCTGCATCGCGTCATGGCCCTCCCGAGGCCATCATCACGCAAACATCTCTTCGGCCTCCTGTTCCGCCGTTCTGCCTCCCCACGCCGGCAGCGAGCCCCGCTGCTGCTGCTCTTCGCCAAGCTCCGATGACGAGCACTCCGTCTTGCGCTGCCCCTCTCGCCTTGTCTCCTTCATCTTCAGCGCCTCGAGGCCCCTTTGCTCGCCCGACCATGGAGGCCACCGTGCTGGCCTGCAGCTTCGCGCGCGCTGCCGTGCCATGCTGTTGCTGCTTCGTCCGACCGCGGACGACTGATATGTCTCCAACGTATCTATAATTCTTGATTGCTCCATGCTATATTATCTTCTGTTTTGGACATTATTGGGCTTTATTATCCACTTTTATATTATTTTTGGGACTAACCCATTGACCCAGAGCTCAGTGCCAGTTTCTGTTTTTTTCCTTGTTTTAGAGTATCGTAGAAAAGGTAAATCAACCGGAGTCCAATTGACCTGAAACTTCACGGAACTTATTTTTGGAAGGAAAACAACCCGGGAGACTTGGAGTCCATGTCAAGGAAGCTTCGAGGAGGCCACGAGGTAGGGGGGCGCGCCCACCCCCTGGGCACGCCCTCCACCCTCGTGGGCCCCTCGTGCCCCCCCTGACGTACTTCTTCCACCTATATATCTCCATATACCCTAAAACGATCGGAGATCACAATAGATCGGGAGTTCCACCGCCAGAAGCCTCCGTAGCCACCGAAAACCAATCTAGACCCGTTCTGGCACCCTGCCGGAGGGGGGAATCCCTCTCCGGTGGCCATCTTCATCATCCCGGTCCTCTCCATGACGAGGAGGGAGTAGTTCTCCCTCGGGGCTGAGGGTATGTACCATTAGCTATGTGTTTGATCTCTCTCTCTCTCTCGTGTTCTTGAGGTGATACGATCTTGATGTATCGCGAGCTTTGCTATTATAGTTGGATCTTATGATGTTTTCTCCCCCTCTACTCTCTTGTAATGGATTGAGTTTCCCCTTTGAAGTTATCTTATCGGATTGAGTCTTTAAAGATTTGAGAACACTTGATGTATGTTTTGCCGTGCGTATCTGTGGTGACAATGGGATATCACGTGATTCACTTGATGTATGTTTTGGTGATCAACTTGCGGGTTCCACCCATGAACCTATGCATAGGGGTTGGCACACGTTTTAGTCGTGATTCTCCGGTAGAAACTTTGGGGCACTCTTTGAGGTTCTATGTGTTGGTTGAATAGATGAATCCGAGATTGTGTGATGCATATCGTATAATCATACCCACGGATACTTGAGGTGACATTGGAGTATCTAGGTGACATTAGGGTTTTGGTTGATTTGTGTCTTAAGGTGTTATTCTAGTATGAACTCTAGGGCTGTTTGTGACACTTATAGGAATAGCTCAACGGATTGATTGGAAAGAATAACTTTGAGGTGGTTTCGTACCCTACCATAATCTCTTCATTTGTTCTCTGCTATTAGTGACTTTGGAGTGACTTTTTGTTGCATGCTGAGGGATAGTTATGTGATCCAGTTATGTTATTATTGTTGAGAGGACTTGCACTAGTGAAAGTATGAACCCTAGGCCTTGTTTCCTATCATTGCAATACCGTTTACGCTCACTTTTATCATAAGTTACCTTGCTGTTTTTATATTTTCATTCAGATTACAAAAACCATTATCTACTATCCATATACCACTTGTATCACCATCTCTTCACCGAACTAGTGCACCTATACAATTTACCATTGTATTGGGTGTGTTGGGGACACAAGAGACTCTTTGTTATTTGGTTGCAGGGTTGCTTGAGAGAGACCATCTTCATCCTACGCCTCCTACGGATTGATAAACCTTAGGTCATCTACTTGAGGGAAATTTGCTACTGTCCTACAAACCTCTGCACTTGGAGGCCCAACAACGTCTACAAGAAGAAGGTTGTGTAGTAGACATCAAGCTCTTTTCTGGCGCCGTTGCCGGGGAGGTGAGTGCTTGAAGGTATATCTTTAGATCTTGCAATTGAGTCTTTTAGTTTCTTGTTTTATCACTAGTTTAGTTTATAAAAGAAAACTACAAAAAATATGGAATTAAGTTTGCCTCATATGCTTCATCTTTTTAATATCTTTCGTGAGTATGATGGAAAGGAAAATTGTGCCAAAGTGTTAGAAGAAGAATGCATTAGAATGTTTGGCACTAAATATTTTAATGAGAGCATGATTGCAATGTTGTTAGTATGAATTCCTTGAATATATGTGATGCTAATGATATGCAAAGCCACAAGCTTGGGGAAGCTATGTTTGATGAAGATGATATTTTTTGTCCCCCAAGTTTTGATGAGCAAATTTATTATGATGAAAGCATGCCTCCTATCTATGATGATTATTGTGATGACACGTATGCTTTAAAGAACAATTATAACCATGAAACTTGTCATCTTGATCTTAATTTTCAATCACATGATAGTTATTTTGTTGAGTTTGCTCCCATTATTATTCATGAGAAGAAATTTGCTTATGTGGACAGTAGTAAATTTTCTATGCTTGTAGATCATGAAAAGAATGCTTTAGATGCTGGTTATATTGTTGAATTCATTCATGATGCTACTGAAAATTATTATGAGGGAGGAACATATGCTTGTAGTAATTGCAATAATATCAAGTTTCCTCTCTATGTGCTTAAAATCGTGAAGTTATGCTTGTTTTGCTTTCCTATGCAAGTTGATTCTTGTTCCCACAAGTTGTTTGCTCACAAAATCCCTATGCATAGGAAGTTGGTTAGACTTAAATGTGCTAGCCATATTCTTCAAGATGCTCTTGTTATGTTTCAATTCTTATCTTTTATGTGAGCATCATTGAAATCATCATGCCTAGCTAGGGGCGTTAAACGATAGCGCTTGTTGGGAGGCAACCCAATTTTATTTTAGTTCCTTGCCTTTTGCTCCTGTTTACTAATAAATAATTCATCTAGCCTCTTTTTAGCTGTGGTTTTATGTTTTTAATTAGTGTTTTTGCAAAGTAGAACCTTTGGGAAGACTTGGGGAAAGTCTTTGCGATCATGCTGTAAAAAACAGAAACTTTAGCGCTCACGAGAATTGCTTCCATTTTTATTTGGAGAGTGCTATTTAGTTAATTATTTTTGCAGATGATTAATAGATAAATTCCTCAGGTGCAGCAATTTATTTGAGAATTTTATGAGTTCCATAAGTATACGTTTGATCCAGATTACAATAGACTGTTCTGTTTTTCATGTGTTGTTTTCTTATTTTGATGAATCTACGAGTAGTATCGGAGGGTATGAACCATAGATAAGTTGGAATACAGTAGATATTACACCAATATGAATTTATAATGAGTTCATTACAGTACCTTATGATGGTGATTTATTTTCTTATACTAACGGAGCTTACGAGTTTTCTGTTAAGTTTTGTGTTGTGAAGTTTTCAAGTTTTGGGTAAGATTCGATGGAATATGGAACAAGGAGTGGCAAGAGCCTAATCTTGGGGATTCCCAAAGAACCCCAAGGAAATATTCAAGGACAACCAAGAGCCTAAGCTTGGGGATGCCCCGGAAGGCATCCTCTCTTTCATCTTCGTTCATCGGTAACTTTACTTGGAGCTATATTTTTATTCGCCACATGATATGTGTTTTGCTTGGAGCGTCAATTTATTTTGGTAGAATTTTCTTGCTGTTATTTATAACAATGTTTTGCATATTTTATTTCAATAAAAGTGGCATTGATAGCCTTTACTAAGCCTATTTTAGAAGTCCACATGTTGCTGTTTGAAAACAGAAAGTTTAGCGCTGTTGCAATAATTCCCTAGAAAAGTCAGAATGTGATAAAATGTTGAAACCTTTTGCATATTAAGCTCTGATAAATTTACTACAGTGGGAATTTTCTTTCATAATTTTTGGAGCTAGGGAAGTATTGATGTTGCTGCATTCTTTACAGACTGTCCTGTTTAGGCAAATTGCTGTTATGTTTGCATTGTTTGCATATGTTTGCTTCTTTAATGATTCTATTTGAGGACAGGACTATTAAATATGAAGAGGCATTTATTATGCAATGTTGAATAATAATTTTAGTGATTTGCTACAGTAGAGTATGATAAGGTTTTTTCAATGGTTTATACTAACTTATCTCACGAGTCCTTGTTGAGTTTTGTGTGGATGAATCTTTTGAGATTTAGGGAGACCGTGATATGAGAGGAATTAAGGAGACACAAAAGCTCAAGCTTGGGGATGCCCAAGGCACCCCAAGATAATATTTCAAGAAGTCTCAAGCGTCTAAGCTTGGGGATGCCCGGTTGGCATCCCACCTTTCTTCTTCAACAACTATCGGTTAGTATCGGTTGATCCTAAGTTTTTGCTTCTTCACATGATGTTTGCCATTCTTAGATTTCATTTTATTTTGTTTTTCTTGCTGTTTGAATAAAATACCAAGATCTGAAATTATTAAATATTAGCGAGTCTTCACATAGTTGCATAATTATTCGACTACTCATTGAACTTCAGTTATATCTTTCGGAGTAGTTTGTCGTTTGCTCTAGTGCTTCACTTATATCTTTTAGAGCACAATGGTGGTTTTATTTTGAAGAAATAGATGAACTCTCGTGCTTCACTTATATTATTTTGAGAGTCTTAAATAGCATGGTAATTTTCTTAAACAATCCTAATATGCTAGGCATTCAAGATTAGTAAATTTTTTCCTATGAGTGTTTTGAATACTAAGAGAAGTTTGATGCTTGATGATTGTTTTGAGATATGGAGGTAATAATATCAAAGTCGTGCTAGTTGAGTAGTTGTGAATTTGAGAAATGCTTGTGGTGAAGTTTGCAAGTCCCGTAGCATGCACGTATGGTAAACATTGTGTAACAAATTTGAAACATGAGGTGTTATTTGATTGTCCTCCTTATGAGTGGCGGTCGGGGACGAGCGATGGTCTTTTCCTTACCAATCTATCCCCCTAGGAGCATGTGCGTAGTGCAGAGGTTTTTGATGACTTGTAGATTTTTGCAATAAGTATGTGAGTTCTTTATGACTAATGTTGAGTCCATGGATTATACCCACTCTCACCCTTCCATCATTGCTAGCCTCTTCGGTATCGTGCATTGCCCTTTCTCACATTGAGAGTCGGCGCAAACTTCGCTGGTACATCCAAACCCCGTGATATGATATGCTCTTTCACACATAAACCTCCTTATATCTTCCTCAAAACAGCCACCATACCTACCTATTATGGCATTTCCATAGCCATTCCGAGATATATTGCCATGCAACTTTCCACCATTCCGTTTATCATGACACATTCATTATTGTCTTATTGCTTAGCATGATCATGTAGTTAACATAGTATTTGTGGCAAAGCGACCGTTCATAATTCTTTCATACATGTCACTCTTGGTCCATTGCATATCCCGGTACACCACCGGAGGCATTCATATAGAGTCATCTTTTGTTCTAGTATCGAGTTGTAATCATTGAGTTATAAATAAATAGAAGTGTGATGATCATCATTTTCTAGAGCATTGTCCCAAGTGAGGAATAAAAAAAAGATAAAGGCCATAAAAAGAGAAGGCCCCCCAAAAAAGGGAGAAATGCCATAAAAAAGAGAAGGCCCAAAAAAAACAAAAAAAACAGAAAAAGAGATCAGGGACAATGCTACTATCCTTTGCCACACTTGTGCTTCAAAGTAGCACCATAAAGTTCATGATAGAGAGTCTTTTGTTTTGTCACTTCCATATACTAGTGGGAATTTTTCATTATAGAACTTGGCTTGTATATTCCAACAATGGGCCTCCTCAAGTGCCCTAGGTCTTCGTGAGCAAGCAAGTTGGATGCACACCCACTTAGTTTCTTTTGTTGAGCTTTCATACATTTATAGCTCTAGTGCATCCGTTGCATGGCAATCCCTACTCCTTGCATTAACATCAATCGATGGGCATCTCCACAGCTCATTGATTAGCCTTGTTGATGTGAGACTTTCCCCTTTTTGTCTTCTCCACATAACCCCCCTCATTATATTCTGTTCCACCCAAAGTGCTATGTCCATGGCTCGCGCTCATATATTAAGTGAAAGTTTATAGGTTTGAGATTACTAAAGTATGAAACAATTGCTTGGCTTGTCATCGGGGTTGTGCATGATGATAGCATTCTTGTGTGACGAAAATGGAGCATGACTAAACTATATGATTTTGGAGGGATGAACTTTCTTTGGCCATGTTATTTTGAGAAGACATGATTGCTTAGTTAGTATGCTTGAAGTATTATTGTTTCTATGTCAATATTAAAATTTTGTCTTGAATCTTATGGATCTGAATATTCATACCACAATTAAGAAGAATTACATTGAAATTATGCCAAGTAGCACTCCACATCAAAATTTCTATTTTTGTCATTTACCTACTCGAGGATGAGCAGGAATTAAGCTTGGGGATGCTGATACGTCTCCAACGTATCTATACTTTTTGATTACTCCATGCTATATTATCTTCTGTTTTGGACATTATTGGGCTTAATTATCCACTTTTATATTATTTTTGGGACTAACCTATTGACCCAGAGCCCAGTGCCAGTGCCAGTTTCTGTTTTTCCCTTGTTTTAGAGTATCGTAGAAAAGGAAAATCAAACGGAGTCCAATTGACCTGAAACTTAACGGAACTTATTTTTGGAAGGAAAGCAATCCGCGAGACTTGGAGTCCATGTCAAGGAAGCTTCAAGGAGGCCACGAGGTAGGAGGGTCCGCCCACCCCCTGGGCGCACCCTCCACCCTCGTGGCCCCCTGACGCACCTCTTCCGCCTATATATCTCCATATACCCTAAAACGATCGGAGAGCACAATAGATTGGGAGTTCCGCCGCCAGAAGCCTCCGTAGCCACCGAAAACCAATCTAGACCCATTCCGGCACCCTGCCGGAGGGGGGAATCCCTCTCCGATAGCAATCTTCATCATCCTGGTGCTCTCCATGACGAGGAGGGAGTAGTTCTCCCTCGGGGCTGAGGGTATGTACCAGTAGCTATGTGTTTGATCTCTCTCTCTCTCTCTCTCTCGTGTTCTTGAGGTGATACGATCTTGATGTATCGTGAGCTTTGCTATTATAGTTGGATCTTATGATGTTTTCTCCCCCTCTACTCTCTTGTAATGGATTGAGTTTCCCCTTTGAAGTTATCTTATTGGATTGAGTCTTTAAAGATTTGAGAACACTTGATGTATGTCTTGCCGTGCGTATCTGTGGTGATAATGGGATATCACGTGATTCACTTGATGTATGTTTTGGTTATCAACTTGCGGGTTCCACCCATGAACCTATGCATAGGGGTTGGCACACGTTTTCGTTGTTATTCTCCGGTAGAAACTTTGGGGCACTCTTTGAGGTTCTATGTGCTGGTTGAATAGATGAATCTGAGATTGTGTGATGCATATCGTATAATCATACCCACAGATACTTTAGGTGACATTGGAGTATCTAGGTGACATTAGGGTTTTGGTTGATTTGTGTCTTAAGGTGTTATTCTAGTACGAACTCTAGGGCTGTTTGTGACACTTATAGGAATAGCCCAACTGATTGATTGGAAAGAATAACTTTGAGGTGGTTTCGTACCCTACCATAATCTCTTCGTTCGTTCTCTACTATTAGTGACTTTGGAGTGACTCTTTGTTGCATGTTGAGGGATAGTTATGTGATCCAATTATGTTATTATTCTTGATAGGACTTGAACTAGTGAAAGTATGAACCCTAGGCCTTGTTTCCTATCATTGCAATACCGTTTACGCTCACTTTTATCATTAGTTACCTTGCTGTTTTTATATTTTCGGATTACAAAAACCATTATCTACTATCCATATACCACTTGTATCACCATCTCTTCGCCGAACTAGTGCACCTATACAATTTACCATTGTATTGGGTGTGTTGGGGACACAAGATACTCTTTGTTATTTGGTTGCAGGGTTGCTTGAGAGAGACCATCTTCATCCTATGCCTCCTACGGATTGATAAACCTTAGGTCATCCACTTAAGGGAAATTTGCTACTGTCCTACAAACCTCTACACTTGGAGGCCCAACAACGTCTACAAGAAGAAGGTTGTGTAGTAGACATCAATGACCTATGTCGAGCTTGCCCGGCCACCTTCGACCTCGGCGTGGCCCTGCCTCTACTAGCAGCCTCCTGCTGCCGGCCATTTCCGTGGGTTCGGGAAGCCCCAAGTCTTGTCTGTGGCCTCGTGTCTGTTGATGCTCCGTTGTTTGCTATCTCCATTGTCTCCCTAGGCTCGTCAAATCTTGAACCCGGAGCCCAAGTCGGAAGACTACCTGGATGTGCATCTCACTTGTGCCATTTTGGATCGTCAAGAAGTTTTCGGGATTCGCCAAGTACCATTACGCCCGGAGACCACGGATCCGTGAAGTTCCACTACCGTCACTGTGGATCCGACAAGTTCGCGAGTACGACTACTTCCCACAACGACCTTGTACAACTACCGTCGCAAGAACCGAGACTGGCAAGTCCGAAGACCCTAGTACCATGACGCCAAGTACCCCTTCGGATCGCCAAGCTGGATCAAGAACGTTGACGAGGTTCCGATAAGACTGTCGACGTGTACGGCTACAATGTGAACTTGTACCCGACGACCCCGGAGACCTATGTTGCGCCAAGTACCCGCCCGTCGAACCTCGAAGACTCGTGGACGTCAAGTTCCTTGTTTTGACCCCGAAGACCTACGGAGTGTGAACATCTACGAAGCGATAATGACTACCTCCACTACGAACGTGGCGAGAACGTCTACTTCCGCTACGAACTTGATCCATTCCGAAAAGTCACGCCTGGAAGGTATAACCCCGAGAAGACGCCCGCGAACGAATGATTGCTTGTTGTATGAGATGCACCCTTTGTCTGTACCGTGTCCGTAATGTCTCTCGCTTCCATGCCATCGACTCGTGGAAACCTGGTACCGGGGATCACCCCACCATCTTTTGCACGCTCCTGCCACACTACCTTTTGCACCGGTATATCCATGAGCTATCGGAACCGATATGGTGCCGTGGCATCATTTTCGGATTCATCACCGTGGCACCCTTTCTTTTCACCACGGTGACAAATGCTTCATATTTTGCTCATGTCAACTTTTTCATAAAATTGCATAACTTGCACATGTCATCCGCATCATGATAACAACATCAAGAATTTTTAAATTGTTGTTGCATTAAATTACTAATGCACATGAGGATTTACCGGAATTGTTGTTTGATATTTCCGGCCTCATTTAATATGCCTAACTGTGTAGTTTACTTTTGGTTCACCTCTTGCCATGTTTAACCAACATTTAATATTGTTGAGTACCTAATCAGGAGTGAACTAAATAATTGATGTGGTGTTCCGTCAATATGCAACTCGTTGCATATTGGGCTCCACTTAACTTGTAGTTTTGTTTGTGCACTTTACCATGCCATGCATATTTAAACCGGACATGCATCATACTTGGTTGTGCATCATGCCATGCTTATGTGATGGTTGTTTACTATGTTGTTTGCTTCTTTCCGGTGTTGCTTCTTCGGGTTAGTTTCGATAACATCGCGTTTGTGAGGATCCGTTCGACTACGTCCGTTTGTCTTCTTCATGGACTCGTTCTTCTTCTTTGCGGGATCTTAGGCAAGATGATCATACCCTCGAAATCACTTCTATCTTTGCTTGCTTAGTTGCTCGCTCTATTGCTATGCAGCGATACCTACCACTTGCTTTATGATGCCTCCCATATTGCCATGTCAAGCCTCTAACCCACCTTTTCCTAGCAAACCGTTGTTTGGTTATATTATCGCTTTGCTCAACCCCTCTTATAGCGTTGCTAGTTGCAGGTGAAGATGAAGTTTGTTCCATGTTGGAACATGGATATGTTGGGATATCACAATATCTCTTATTTAATTAATGCATCTATATACTTAGTAAAGGGTGGAAGGCTCGGCCTTATGCCTGGTGTTTTGTTCCACTCTTGCCGCCCTAGTTTCCGTCATACCGGTGCTATGTTCCTCGATTTTGCGTTCCTTACGCGGTTGGGTTATAATGGGAACCCCTTGACAGTTCGCCTTGAATAAAACTCCTCCAACAAGGCCCAACCTTGGTTTTACCATTTGCCACCTAAGCCTCTTTCCCTCGGGTTTCCGGAGCTCGAGGGTCATCTTTATTTTACCCCCCCGGGCCAGTGCTCCTCTGAGTGTTGGTCCAAACTAGAGCCCCTTGCAGCGCCACCTCGGGGAAACTTGAGGGTTGGTTTTAATTGTACGGATTGCTCATCCGGTGTTCCCTGAGAATGAGATATGTGCAGCTCCTATCGGGATTTGTCGGCACATTCGAGCGGCTTTGCTGGTCTTGTTTTACCATTGTCGAAATGTCTTGTACCCGGGATTCCGAGACTGATCAGGTCTTCTCAGGAGAAGGAATATCCTTCGTTGACCATGAGAGCTTGTGATGGTCTAAGTTGGGACACCCTGGCAGGGTTTTGAACTTTTGAAAGCCGTGCCCGCGGTTATGGGCAGATGGGAATTTGTTAATGTACGGTTGTAGAGAACTTGACACTTAACTTAATTAAAATGCATCAACCGCGTGTGTAGCCGTGATGGTCTTTTTTCGGCGGAGTCCAGGAAGTGAACACGGTTCTTGTGTTATGCTTGAATGTAAGTAGTTTCAGGATCACTTCTTGATCACTTCTAATTCACGACCGTTGCATTGCTTCTCTTCTCGATCTTATTTGCGTATGTTAGCCACCATATATGCTTAGTTCTTGCTACAGCTCCACCTCATAACTTTTCCCTACCCATAAGCTTAAATAGTCTTCATCTCGCAGGTGTTAGATTGCTGAGTCCTCGTGACTCACGTATACTCCCAAACAGTTGTAGGTGCCGACGATACCAGTGCAGGTGACGCAACCGAGCTCAAGTGGGAGCTCGATGAAGATCTTGTTCATTGTGTTGTTTTGTTTACGGTTGATCAGTAGTGGAGCCCAGTTGGGACGATCGGGGATCTAGCATTTGGGGTTGTCTTTCTTTATTTTGGTTCCGTAGTTGGACCTTGATTGAATTCTGGTTAATGTATGATATTTATGTATTGTTTGAAGTGGCGATTGTAAGCCAACTCTTTATCCCTTTCTTATTCAGTACATGGGATGTGTAAAGATTACCCCTCTTGCGACATGCCTACCATGCGGTTATGCCTCTAAGCCGTGCCCCGACACATGAGAGATATAGCCGCATCGTGGGTGTTATAAGTTGGTAATCAGAGCCATCCCCGACTTAGGAGCCCCCTGCTTGATCGAATCGCTGGCGTTGTTGAGTCTAGAATAAAATGTTTTGAGTCTTAGGATTATATATATCGGAGAGTAGGATTCTTTTTACTCCCAGTCCCTTCGTCGCTATAGTGAGGCCTCCTGACGTAGAGTTTTGACTCTTCTCTCCTCAAATTTCACTGATTTTTTTAGGATCACGCGAGTATCTTGGAATCGTTCTGATGGTTTTGTGATGAGAACATTGTTCTTGGTGCCTCCTGACATTTAGGGGTTGTGGCAGTGTCCCGGGGAGTTGAGATCCGAGGTGTTGTCGTCACAAATTTTATCGTTGCAGTTTTGGAATACCTGAGTTTTGCCGACATCGAAAATCTCTTTTATGCAGTTGTTGGTCACTACACCACAACACTAATGCAAAGGCATGTAAACTGCCAGGAGAAATCACTTTACAGGGTAAACAAACTACCGGGACAACATTTCTCCCGGTAGGTAGAACCGTCACGAGAACGGCTGCCGGGGATTACTTGTCCCGGCAGATAGACTCTTCCCGGCAGTTTTTCTGCCCTCGCCCTTGTATTTGCCGGCAGTCTCTCTTCTCCCGGCAGATTTGTCAAAACACATTAAACTTCAATTGGCGGCAGTCCAACTGCCTGCAGAAGCTTGTTCTCCCGGCAGTTTCTATGCCAGCATGTAGATTTCAGTACCAAATTAATTTAGGCATCCCTAATGTTATGTCCATCTCATCATGTTCGAACAATCAGGACAGATCACATAATTTATACATACACTTCAATCACAGTAACATATAGGTCTCATCCAAAAACATCAATCAAAGTAAGATATAGGCCTCATCCAAAACCTTAAACTTCATCCGATAAACATAACAATCCTATATATATAAGGAGGTTCTGCCACAAAAGGTATAGTACACATATGTTAATTGTGCCACAAAAGGAGAAAGTACATATCTTTCTGAGGGTGCCACACAACCAAAATGAGCATATAGTGGCATAACCAGCAAAATGAGCAGAGCAAGTGTCCAGGTTCAACAAACAAAGCATATTACATGATCACTGCACCAACTTAATCATAGGTCTTCCAAATCTTCAGCAGCTTGAAGATCTTCCAAACCTCTGTAAACTTCTGTAGCAAAACCTGCAACAGTTGGGAAATTCAAAATGGAACTTTTGTTGCAAAATCTGCTCAGTTTGAAACAAATTAGAACTTACTGGTGAAAGCTATGACTAAAACTGAGTTAAACATGTATAGCATCATCCCTGGAGTTAATATAGTACTCCCTCCGTCCGGAAAATCATGTCCTCAGCTTAGTTCATTTCAAATTTTGCACCGGTGGATCATCGAGTTGGATTAATTGGATGTTTGTTCTGCAATTTGATGAGCATGTAAACTGAATTGTCTATCCTGTATAGTGACTGTAATTTGGATTAATTGGAGTAACTTGGATTAATCAGAGTAACCAATGTTCAGTCTAATCTACTAAAACAAATGTTCAGTCTCAGCTACTGAAACAAATGTTCAGTCAGAAGCTTCAGAACAAATGTTTATTACTAGGAGCAGTAGATCATCTTCCCAGGAGGATTATAATACTGAAGAATAGTGCACAATTATGCTAGCTTCAGAACATGGACCCTAACTGATTATCTTCCCAGGAGTATTTTTTAAAGCAAATAATCATCATACAGTTGTATAAATCCACTACAGCATAAGAGGAATACCAAGGTTAGAATTGGCAGTTTAGGAATGACCAAAAACATACATGGAACTGAAATAAGAAAGAACAAATTACATGCAGCACTGACCTGATATCAAAGAACATGCAAGCCAGCACCGGAGATATACATGCAGCACATCAGGTCAAGTACTGCATCATTTAATTTCAAGTCGACCAAATCTGCTGCTAGTATCAATGGAGAGAAAACCAGAGATGATATGCGACTTCCATCATCAGAGAGGTCTTTGGGAGAACAGGACTCAGCTGCGGACCAGACAAAACAAGACAAATTGCATCCAGTAAAGCAAACTTCAAGCAGACTACAAGAAAAGAAAAGTGTGTCTATCACCAAATGTTCCTGGCTGAACCAAGGTCATCACAGGGTGTGATTATTTATTTATTTATTGCAAAGATCACAGGGTGTGATTGGAATACAAGAAAAGAAAAGTGTGTCTATGGATGACACATCACACAGACTGGTAACCTACAGGCCATTAGTTACATATATGCACCTTCAAGCAGCACATAAATCAAAGAAGCAACAATCTGGTTCCAGTTTAGCATTATCTGGGAGTAGACCTTTTTTCATTTTTGAAAAAAGGTCAAGCTGACCAGTCACTACTTGGCAGATTAGAACAAGCAAAAAAAGGACATGACAATTTTAATCAAGGACCAAGTCTTAGACCATTGATAACAAAACAACGTACTTAAAGAGAAACAATATGAGAAAATTAGTTCTGTTAATAGCCTCTTCAACTCTGCCAAGGAATAGCCATCTCTTCCTTTTAATCTCTAAGAATAGATCAATCTTGAGTCACTGAAGCATCTTCTAATAATGTTCATCACATAACTGTAGTAAATTTCTATGCAACTTTGTCCAGTGTACACCCTTAAATATCTGTGATACTAATCCTTACACTTAAACAACTAGTCATGCAAAATGCAGTAGCCAAGGGGAGAAAGGCTAACTAATCATGCATGCCCATTTTAGACTTCAACCAGTGTCTAGTTAACCACTAACTTAGTGTAACCAATGACGGACATGAACACTAACTTACTGTAACTAGAAAACCAGACCTTCAAAGATCTGACAGAAACACCAGCTTCTTATGTAGAAGACAAGCAACTGTAACTACAAACTTCAGTAGTTACCACTAACTTGACATGAACACCAACTTCAGTAGTTACCACTAACTTGACATGAACACCAACTTCAGTAGTTACCACTAACTTCAGACTTGACAGTAAAGACCAAAATTTCAGACTTGACAGTAAAAAATATAGCACTAGCATTTATCACAAATGTTTCTTTAGCACTGCATTTCTTTGTCATCAGCATAAACCTTTAGCACAAAACATTTCTTGTTGATAAAGTTTAGCACAGAACATTTCTGTCATCAGCATAGCAGTGCATTATCCAACAGTAGAAAAAATCATTTCTTTGTCATAAATGTTTACTCCATTTAGATTGAATTTAGTCTGAGTATTTATCAGAGAACAATTCAGAGAGCCAATCAATCTTATGGCAGCAACAGCAAGATAACAGGGCCAAGGAGGAGCAAACCATGGGTTTGGTGTGTTTGGCGGTGGAGTCTCACAGTGGCAGGCCCTCGGCGCCGGCCCTCCAGTTCCAACTGGCCGCCCCCTTGTCGCTACCCTCCCACCGTCGGCGTGGTCGGACCTGGAGAGATCTACCTGGTCAGGAGCTAAAAATGGGGGCAAGGAAAAGTTGGTGTGGGGGAGAAATGAAGGGGGCTCGGTAGCCGCAACTTGCCTTGAGGTGGTGGTGCTGGTTGCTGAGCGCGACAAAGGCGGCCATGAAGCCACGACTGCAGGAGACGAGCTCCTCGCCTGACGACCAGCAGCAGCAGCCCCTGACAGTGGCAGGCGACCGACAGTAAGTTACACGTGTAAGTTATACACCTCCGTATCAAGATACATCCATTCCAAGCATGGCCTTATACTCTTTAGAACACAGCTAGGCATCAATGTTTAAGAAAGAATGCTAACCAGCCATGTAAACTTGAAAGTTTACTAGTACAAGTAGTATTTTTCTCAACAAGTTATACTCATGCTAGTTTGTTTTGTTAAAATCATTCAAAGTTCAAATTAGTCCTCCTAGAATTGGAGCTTGCCTTTGTATGTAGAGAAACTACCCTGATGTTATACTCCTAAAACCTTAGTGTATGGCCAAAAATTAGTTCTCCTAGAATTGGAGTACCTTGATGTTGAGAACGCAGAGTGTATGACCACAAATTTGGTCATTCTCAAATTAGTTCTGTACTAGAATAATAGTATTAGCACTAAAATGTTCAGGTATTTCTAACTGAACCTAACTGGAGTGAATAACAATAATCCCCATCTCTCTTCATGGACCAGACCGAACACAATAATCCCCTTCTCTCTATACTCCAGCACAATAAAATGGATGTAGGCATCAACTAAACAAAAAAAGTGTTAAAATAATTAGCTTTCTTTCATCTCAAGGCGATTAAGTTGGGTAACGCCAGGGTTTTCCCAGTCACGACGTTGTAAAACGACGGCCAGTGAATTGTAATACGACTCACTATAGGGCGAATTCGAGCTCGGTACCCGGGGATCTGAAGTGGTGCTAACAGTAGTAGTGTTAGTTTTTAGACAAGCAAAGAACCTTCAGACGTGTCTAGCTCATGGTTTTCACTGTTATTAGATCAAAGCAATTCAAAATGATGATTTTTACTAACTGCCGGAATAGTTCAGTGTTGCTACTTTTCAACATTATTACACTTCTACACAATGCGTAGCTACACATTCAAAACAAAAAAGGCAACAAAATTGAAACGAAATCTCACCTGTCAAAGAGGAAACGATGTCCAGGGAAATGATGTTGAGGAGGCAGAGCTGCTCGTAGGAGAGGAGGGTCGACGGTCTACTGCTTCGGGGGCGTGTGAAGGACGAGGCAGACCCGCTGCTTGGAGGTCGGTGAAGCTTGCGGGGAGGCCTGCTCGGGGAGGAAGCGCGCGAGTAGGTTGGTGGCGAGGAAGGCATTCCATGGAGGATGGTAGCCGCCGGTAGTGCTCTGCGTCAATCAGGTGCTCGGCCCCGCAGCTCTGGAGTGGGGCGACGAGGCAGTGGTCGGCGGCAGTGTGGTGGTTGTTGGGGCGGCGGAGGGGCGGCCGTGATGGGGGGCAATGGCTGCAGTGATTTGTTTGGAGAGCAGCCGTCGGCAGTGGGATGGTTGGGGGCGTCGGCGGCTTGCGGTCCGCTGGATTTGTGGGCGGCAGAGGAGCTGCGGTGGTGGGGAGGTACGCCGAAAGTGATCTGATCGAGTGGAACGCGGCCGCTCGCCGGCGGTGGGAAGATCTGGGGGCGACGGGGGCGGCGGTTGGAAGGTTTGGGGGCGGGGGTGCCGGGGGGGAGGGGGGCGGCGGATCTGGATCTGGTGGAGGGCACAGGTGGGGATTGGGCGTGATGTGGGGGCGGGCGTTGCGGTCTGGTAGAGGTAGGGCCGGCGCGTATATTTCTTTCGTGCCAAAATTTTCGCCTAGTCGCGCGCTTTTTTTCCTCGCTGCGCGCGCTTAGGACCGATACTATATTCGATCTCGTGCCGAAGACGGTTTCTGGCAGATCATGGGCCGAGATTTAGTTCTTCCGGCAGAGTTTGGGTTGTAAAGTGTACCGGCAGTTTTCGCGCCGGCGTTGCTTAAGTTCTCCCGGCAGTTGTCCTGCCCTAATGTGCTTTTAGCGGCAGTAACTAATGACCCGGCAGATTCTTTGCCCTTAGACATGTTTTTCTCCTGGCAGTTAACTGCCCCCAATCGAGTGTTGTGGTGTAGTGGGTGAGATAACCTCGACGCCACCCAGTACTGGGGCGGGAGTTCGGGAGTATTGCCATAACTCGTATAACGGATGCTTTTCGAAGGTTGAGGTAAATGATTTCCGAAGGTTTCTTGGTTATGTGTTGAAGGATGGATACAGCTAGATGTAGGAATTGTTAGTTTGGGTGAGATATTATGCTTCCCCTGTATCCCCAACACCTAATTGCATAACCAGAATGTTTCGGGAGTTTATAAGTGGGAATTCAAGTAGCTCCTAGAATATCTTTTCAACAGACACATGATACGATATGGGATATATCATATGTTTGTTTCCGGCTTATTTTGCAAGCCAAACCTTTGCTTTGTTTTGAGTTGTGGTATTCGAGTTGCTTCAATGTCAAATGTTGATTCCATACCTTCCCTAAGTCGTGTGCTCATATTCCTATGTGAATACTAATCCTTCTTGATCATCGAGGTTGTCATGTCAATCCTTTTCCAACCGGCGTGTTTCTCTTCAAGTGGATCTGATCATTTCAACATCCGCAAGATCAATTTTCACTTCTTCTCAACGGTACTCATTTCATCTGTCCCAAGCTGCCTTTGTTTTTACCGCCCTCCCACCCTTTTCCTTCAAGGAATCAGATTTATTAATCAAGTATCATTTTATTCATGTGAACTTTCTTCATTCTTTTCCTTCAATGTTCGTATCCGGTGATTCTCATCAAGATTCTAATGGAGCTTCTAGTTCATCATTATTCGTTCTCTTTCTTCTCCGGTGGATTTAATTCAAGCTTTGTTGATCACATCCTTTTCCTCGTTTAAAATGCTTTCCCATGCCGGTGCACCTCATAATCATTCCCCACTTGCTATTCAATTGTTCCGTGTGCTGAAGATATCTCAGAAGACTCACGGTTACATTCTCGATCTATTCAAGTTATTTTGAGGTTGTTATCTCATTCAATCCATTTAATTCAACCAGTGCGATCTCTCTTCAAAATCATTCCAAAGGTGTTTCTTTTGAGTGGGCCCTAACCCACAGGTCTTTTCCCAGGATCTTACCTGACTCCTCTATTTTCCCGGAGCTTCTCAAATTCTTTCAA
The DNA here is from genome assembly GCF_003073215.2 of Triticum urartu. NCBI lineage: Eukaryota > Viridiplantae > Streptophyta > Magnoliopsida > Poales > Poaceae > Triticum > Triticum urartu. Next base: position 420,872,517 of record NC_053022.1, on the reverse strand, counting down.
AGTTTGACGTAAGAATGAATTATCATCAGTCATATGTCTTTCTCTAAGATCTTTCAAATTCTTTTCATCGTTGGTTCAACCTTTCTAATTATCATTCCGGAGTGCCTCAGCAATTCATGATGGTGTTTTCTCGACGTCATTCTCGGATTTTGAAGACTGAAGAAGAGTTTTTCCTCCATATCTTATCCGTTCTCTCAAATATTCGTGATTCTAGCTTGATGCCATCGTCTCATAATTGTTTTTGATTGTGAGAATTCTTTTCACCCATCCGGAGCATTTCATGAGTTCTTTCTATTTCTTTCCTCCGATGGCCATCTTTTCAAATATTACTCATTCTCAGCTTTTAGCTCTCGCTCTCCAAATCTTACCGGCGCATCGCTCAAATATCCTCTAGTCAGTCCATGATCTCTCCGTTCTCTTGTATCTAAATTCCCTCAAGTATCTTCATTCATTTTCCAAGTCTTCCCGGTGAATTGTGCCTTTGCTACGTCCTTTTTAAATTCTATGGTGGTTTGTTCAAGATTTCTCTTCCTTTGTGTTCATATCAATTCTTTCGTTCTTTCAAATCTTAATGGTGGTTCATTGAAGTCTTTTCTCAAGTTTGCGCTATATCTATCTTAATCCTTTCTGTGATAATAAGTAGTATGCCAAATCCGTTGCTTATCATCAATCTAAATTGGTGAAGGATAAGCATAATGCAATTCTTATTCTTGTTTCATCGAGTATATTCAACTCCTTATTCCAGAGGCTCATCAAATTCTTGATTTCATTTGTTCATCTTTCTTTTCCGGAGTTCCAGTCTTCCGCATTATCTCGTCGCGAAGCTCCATCTAAATCATCGTAAGTCTTCACCTCGTGTTTTCAACTTCTCTTTGTTTCTATCATCCTTTTATTACCGGAGTTCTTCATGGAGACTCTACATGGTGGTTCGTCAAGGATTTTTTTCATTCTTCAATTTTTCATCAAGATTTCTCTCGAAGCGATGATCCGCCAAGCTATACTCTCAAATAAACATGGTGTTCAACATGTGTCTTGTTTTGAGGAGTCCAAGCATTCTTAACCTTGCATTCTGAAATGCAATTCTTTCATATCTCATCTTTTGAGGTGGTGTTATGTCATTGTTGATAATTTCCCTTCGTGTTTCATGCTTCACAAGTTTTCAAGAGTGACATATCTGAAATCCATGATTTTCAATTCATTCAGGACATCTTTTCTATCATATCAATCTCGTTGTTGGAGTTATCTTGGGTTATATTTCACCTAAATCTTTCCCTAAGGATTGTTACTATTTACGGTGCTTATAAATGACCCAAGTTCTTCATTCATCCTCCCGGTGAAATAAGTTTCTCGTCTTCTTGTTCATATCAATCCAATCTATTGTTTTTCGTTAGTGGAAGAACTTCACCTCAAGATTTTGAGATGTTTTCCATAAGCCCACAACAAGCTTACTCTTTTGTTGTTGGTTTTCCAAAAACTCTATTCGACCCTTCTCCTAAAGATGCTTTTTCATCCTCATTTGAGGTAGAAGATGTTGTTTTCTCCTCCGTTCTTTTGATTCCATTCTTACATTTGTTCCGGAGGCAATGTGTTGCTGATTTCATCAAGTATCCTCTCATCTTGTCAAGTTCATGTTGAATTCTTTCCATTTATAGTCGGAGTGCTGTCCAAATTATATCATTCTTATGCCTTCTCTATCTTGTTTTAACCGGAGTGTTGTATTATTAGCTCAAGTTCTTTTCGTCTTATCAAGTCTTGCATCCTGTTTCAATCGGAGTGCTTGCATCTACTTCTTGTCCATTGTTACCTTTTCTTATTTCTTTCAACCCACAAGGTTCTCGTAATGTTCCTTGTTCCTATTTTCTAACGGAGTGTTTTCAACTTTGTTCATCTTCGTTGTATTCCTTCTTTCAATTTGTTCAACCTCTCAAGGTTCTTTGGTTTCACTCGTTTGTCAAAGAAGCAACTTTGTTTTACCTCTTCATCTTTCGTTTTTCCTCCGGTGCCATCCGAGATCTCAGGACGAGATCCTCTTGTAGTGATGGAGTGTTGTGATGCCCCAAGACCAGAGCTTCAGATGCCTTCCTTGATTTTCAGAGTTTTCATCATGTGATTCGTTTGGTTCATTGCTTTCATTTTTGCATCATGTGCATTGCATCATGTCTTCTTGCACCTCTTCTTAAAACTCAACTAAATAAATTGCATGGATCTTCGGTCCATTTAAATCGAGGGAATTCATGTGGTGATTCTCTTTACAACATATCCTCCCAATATGTTAGGGAGCTATAATAATTATTCTAACACACATGCAAATATTCCCCATGTCTTTTCTATTTCAAGTTCGACTTCAAAACCTTGCCGACAAACTCCTTTGCCTTTTATCGAGGTTCCTCCAAAAATCCTCATCTTTTTCTGGGCACTTCATCACCCTAGTCCTAGTTCAAACCTTTTGTTTAAATTCAAATGAGTTTGAATTTAAACTTTGCAACCTTGGCCTTTTTCTATTTTCTCAGAACAAGCACATTGTTGTGAGTCTGGGAAGATTATCCGCGTGTCCAACTCCTTCCCCTATCCTCCTCTTTTTTTTCTGTTTTGTTTTATTATGGGAGAAGAGAGAATAAGAGATGAGAGAGGGAGTGGAGAGCCCAGTACCCGCCCTCTCTACTGGGCCGGCCTACAAGGCCCAGCCAACCCAGCACGCGCGCGCCCTTCTCTTCGATCGCCTCGCACCCGATGCCCATCTCTCGACCCCCAGATCTCTACACTACAAAAAAATACACTTCCGTGATGATACATGTTTGTCACAGTAGGTCGCATTTTTTGTCATGCATGTACATCCATGACGATTTTATGACAAAATCAAGATAGTCATACCTGTGTTGTCGTAGAAGTGTTCCATGACATTACCAAAATTATCATCACGGAAGTGTCCACTTCCATGACGATAAATCGCGCTTCACAGAAGTGCTTTCATCAAGGGTGACCGACACGTGGCATCCACCGTAACGGAACGCCGTTAAGCCATCGGGTCGGATTTTGGATCCAATAACCCTGTCAGATTTCGGGTTCCGGCAGACCCTTGAGGTTCGAACACTGGGGTGCGCGCGGAGATCTCTCCCCTACTGATCTACGCCCAATCTCCTCGCGTGATTTGAGCTGGAAACAACGAACAACACAAGGGACACAAGGTTTATACTGGTTCGGGCCACCGTTGTGGTGTAATACCCTACTCCAGTGTGTGGTGTGGTGGATTGCCTCAGTTGCTGATGAGGATTAGTACAAAGGAAGAACAGCCTCGCGAGAGGTGTTCTTGAGCTGGGGCGATGAACTGCTAGGGTGAGTTCTGTCACCTCTCTTTCTCTCTGCTAGGGTTCTACCCGATTTCCAGCCGTCCCCCTACTCTGTGGTGGCTAGCTCTGTTTATAGAGGCCCTGTGCCTCTCCCCAAATAATGAGCGGGAAGGGCGCCAACAATTGGCCATTTTGAAGGGGAACGGGTAGTACAAGTTATCCTGACCAAAGGTGGTCTTCGGCTGCCAAAAGTACTAGTGATGATGCCGTCTTGGGCTCCATGGTGACCTCCGTCCTGCCGCTCTGCTGATCTTGGTCTCGTTGCACCGGAATGGCAACCTTTGCCTGATGCCTTGGCCTGTGCTTGCCCCCTTTGCACCAAAGGGGAAACAAGGACACTGCGTTGGCCGGCGCCCGCCTGGTTTCGAACGTCATGGCTTGCGTCACGGGTTCCTCGCGAGGTACCCCTGCCTTGATCTCTCCGCCTCCTCGCGAGCCTGCCTGATGAGGCTGCCTCTGAGGAAGCTTCCTGTCGTCCGCCCCGCGAGGCTTGGCCCCTCGCGAGGGTCTTGAGCTTGAGCTGATGAAGATGGGCCGCGCTGGGACCCCGCTTGAGCCACGCGCAGGCCGCAGGCAGGCAAGTCTGGGGACCCCCGTTCGCAGAACGCCGACAGTAGCCCCCGGGCCCAAGGCACGCCCGGGCTTGGCCTAGCAGGAAAGCAAAGGGGCAAGCACGAAGCGCCGCGGGCCCTAACAGCCGGCGGCCTTGGGCGCCGTGTGGCGATTGATTGGACGTGGGCGACTGCGCTTCCCCACGACGCCTCGGTGCCGCACGACTTGATAAGTCCCTGCATGCAGAGAAACCGGTCATGATTACCTGCGATCGTGGTGCGGGCTGGGCGAGCGCCTTCGGCCCATCCCTTCTTGCTGCTCCTTTCCTTCTTCTCAATTACTCACCGCTCCCATGGCTCCAAAGAGACTCTCGGCCGCGGAGAAAGGAAAGGCCCCTCAGGCTGGGCCTGACTCCCCCCCGGCCAAGCGTGGCCGAGGCCACCCTCGCAAGTATACCACGGTCCCCGTGGTGGCCTCCCGCGGCCATGGAGGCGGTTCCCGGCACGATGGTGAGCGCCCGGTTGCCGATGGGGGGCACGCCGTGGGTGTGCGCCCCCCTAGGCCATGCTTTCGCTCTGCGAAGGTGCTGCCGGAGTTCGTCGTGTGGTCGGCAGACCCATCCAGCACCAGGCTCTAGCTCCCCCGTTTCTTCATAGATGAACTGCCGGCCAGCGCCTGGTACGGCTTCTGGCTCCAGGCAGATGGATGCTGCAGCAGGGCCTCCTGGGCGTCGCTGGAGGTCTCCATTTCTGGGAATGGGGCTCTGACACGCGGCTGGCAAACGTTTGCCCGCACGCACGGCCTGTGTCGGTGGTGTACCCTGTATTTCAAGTTTGATGGCGACGCCACCCTCCACGTGAGGGTGTTCGGGGAAGACGGTCGCCGTGCCGGGTGCTGCCCTGAAGACGATGACCGCAGCCACCTGCCCAGCCCCGGCACTGACCAGGATGAAGATGCAGACTGGCATACAGGCGGCGGTGCTCGGGTTCGCTGAGCTTCGACGACACCCTCTCAGGCAGCAGCTCCTCCAACGGGGGCCGCGACCAGCCTCCTCGCTATCGCGCCCGCCTGGGTGAGGGTAGCGGGTCAGCCCGCCGTCGCGCCCCGATGAAGCGAGAGGAGGGATCCGCCTGAGCCCCAGGAGCAGCTCGAACCTTCGCCGTGGGTTGGCGCAGGACGAATCGTGCCTGTCTTGTTTTCTTTTTATCCTGCGCAAAAATAGAAAGTAATGTAGGGCCCCGCGGGGGCGTATTAGAACTGCTGCTGTTTAACCATCGCGTCGTTTCTGCTTTTTCTGCGCCGTGTTTTTGTACCGCGCACCCATGTGCGGGAACTATTTTAGCTCGGTGGGGCTTGGCGCAGTCCTCGCCTCCCGAGGCCGTGGCCTCCTCATGTGCTTCGTGCCCTGCAAGGATCGGTAGGAGGTGTAACTTACAGTCTTAGTTGTGGGGGCAATTGGCCCAGGTCCTGCGCTTGTGTCGCGATGCCCGTGGGGCACGGACCGGGAGGGGTGCTCCCGCAGAGGACTCGGATAGGAAAGCTCAAAACTATCGGGGCAGAAAACACTCGCAAGGGCGCCCGCGAACCTCCCTCGCGAGACTTGTGCGAGAGAAAACGAGGCGAGCGAGTGAGAAAGACAAAGAGTCACAAGCCAAGAATGTCAGCAACTCCAATAAAACTTCAAATGGGAATAAACAAGCCAACTGCAGAAAGCAAATGGGAAAGCCGTGTCCAACACCTATTCTAGTCTTCGATGTCTTCTCACCAACGTAGAGCTAAGTGCTACCACTGGGCGTGGGCGGGAGCCCCCGAGGCCCGAGGGCGGCACTCCGGAGACTCCGGGGCGTGTACAACCCCACTCATTATTACGTGAGAGTTTCACGGGTGGAGAGCTTCACAGGCATTGGCCTTCTTCACAGGCACCGGGCCTTTCTCTAAATGCGACAGCTTCACAGGCATTTGCCTTCTTCACAGGCACCAGGCCTTTCCCAAAACGCAGCTTCACAGGCATTCGCCTTCTTTACAGGCACCGGGCCTTTTCCAAAATGCAGCGGCTTCACAGGCATTCGCCTTCTTCACAGGCACCGGGCCTTTTCCAAAACGCAGTGGCTTCACAGGCATTCGCCTTCTTCACAGGCACCGGGCCTTTTCAAAAACGCAGCGGCTTCACAGGCATTCGCCTTCTTCACAGGCACCGGGCCTTTCCTAGGCGCTAGGCCTCACTCAGGGATAGAACCTCCAGAGATGTTGAATGTTCCACGCGTTCTGGATGGGTACCCCCTCCGTGGTCTCCAAGCACGCGGAGCCAGGCCTAGAGCCATGAACAACCTTGAACGGGCCCTCCTTGGAGAGAACCTGTCTGAGCACGAGATCCCCTACCTCAAGAGTTCTGGGGCGGATGTTGTGGCAGTGGTATCATCGCAGCGCCTGTTGATACCTTGCCGCTCGTAGCGCGGCTTCTCGATGATGTTCCTCCCCCAACACAAGATCCGTCCCCCGCATGGCGTCCTGCTGCGTCTCGTCGAACGCCAGGACTCGTGCGGAACGACGCCTGATCTCGTGAGGGAGGACAGCCTCTGCTCCATAGATGAGGAAGAACGGGGTCTCGCCAGTCGGCTTGGTCGCAGTTGTGCGGATTGACCACAACACGGACTAGAGCTCGTCGTACCAGCCCCTGCCGCAGGCCTCCAGCTTCTTCTTGAAGGTCCTGGCTTTGAGGCCCCTCAGGACCTCCGCGTTGGCCCGCTCGGCCTGGCCGTTGCTCCGGGGGTTTGCTACCAAAGCGTAGCATATCTGCGTTCCAAGGTTTGCACAGTACGTTTTGAAGAGATTACTGGTGAATTGCGAACCGTTGTCGGTGATGATGCGGTTGGGCACCCCAAATCAGCTCACGAGGCCCTTGATGAATTTGACCGCAGAGCCTGTCGGGATTGTGCGGACGGCTTCCACCTCAGCTCACTTGGTGAATTTGTCCACGGCGACGTAGAGGTAGCGATAGCCCCCTGGCGCCTGAGGAAACGGGCCCAGAATGTCCAGCCCCCAAACTGCGAACGGCCATGAGAGGGGTATAGTCTGTATCGTGAAACTGGCAGGCCTCGCAAGCCTTCACAAGCTCAACGGCGTCGTTGAGCGCCGTGGGCCAGTAGAATCCACTGCGGAACGCCTTGCCGACGAGGGTCCGCGACGATGAGTGGTGCCCGCAGTCTCCACCGTGTATGTCCGCCAGTAGCTCCTTCCCTTGCTCTCGGGAGATGTAGTGTAGGGACATGTCATTTGGTCGCTTCCTGTAGAGCTCTCCATCCCTGATGCAATAAGCCGTGGCCTGCCGCGCCACATGCTCCGCTTCCTCCTCATTCTCCGGCAGAGTCCCTTGCATTAGGTAGTTCTTGAGCTCCGGGATCCAACACCCTTCCTAAGGCTCTAACGCCAGGAGCAGGCATGCCCCTGAGGCTGGGCCGCAGACCAGGGCTCCTGAGGCAGGCGGCTGAGGGAGCTCCTCCCTTGGTTGCACCATGCTCGATAGTGGCGGCACCGCCGAGGGTTTGAAGAGCCGCTCCTCGAAGACGCCAGGCTCCCGAGGCAGCCGTCTGGACGCCCTCTTGGCATATGTCATCGGCCTCCTGATTGGTGCCGCGAGGCACATGCTGCAACTCCAGCCCCCAGAACTGTTTCTCCATCTTGCGAACCTCAGCGAGGTAGGCTTCCATGTGCTCGTCCTTTGGCTCGTATATCTTGTTGGAGAAGTTGACGAGGAGCTGCGAATCGCCCTTGATGACGAGGCGCTTTACCCCTAAGGCAGTTGCAGCCTTCAAGCCTGCTATTAGGCCTTCGTACTCCGCTATGTTGTTGGAGACCTTTTCTCCGTGCTGGAAGCAGAGTTGTACGGCGTAATAGAGTTTGTCCTGGGTAGGGGACACAAGCACTGCGCCAGCTCCCGCACCGTGTCGGGAGAACGCCCCATCGAAGTACATGACCCAGCCGTCCGGTGCTTCACTTCCCGGGGAAAGTGATCAGTCTTTGCCTGCCTCAAGACCCGGCGCCTCTGCCCATTCTGCCATGAAATCTGCAAGTGCGGCTCCCTTGATAACTCTGGTCGTGCTGAATTCTAGCTGAAATGCATGTAGCTCAATGTTCCATTCGGTGACCCTTCCGGCTGAGTTGGGGCTCCTGAACACTCTTTCCAAGGGGTATGCTGAGACGACCTTTATGGGATGTCCTTGGAAGTAGTGGCGCAGCTTGCGCGAGGCCACTAGTAGCGCGAGGAGGAGTTTTTGAGGCATGGGATACCGTGCCCTTGCATCCCGTAGCACCATGCTGACGAAGTACACGGGATGCTCGACGAGGTTGAGGGTGTTGGCACAGCTTGCGTCCTCCAGAGGTCGAGGCGTCTCTTGAGACGACAGAGCTCCCAGGGCTTGGTCACCTGAAGAGGCCTCTCCTGCTCCGGGTGCGTTCTCCTGCTGCAGCTATTCCTTTCCGGCTATGGTTGCGGCCTTCGCGAGGCCCTCCTGACTCTGCTTTGCTTCAGTTCGGACGGTCGATGCGGCCTTGGCACAGCGCTCCTCCCTGACCGCCACCAGGGCTGCGCTAGCGGAGTAGGGGGTGGCCGCAAGGTAGAGCACCAGGGGTAAGGTACCTCTTGAGGTCTTGGAATGCCTTGTCGGCCTCTTCAGTCCATTCGAAGGGGCCCTTTTCTTCATCATCTTGAAGAAGGGAGCGCTCGTTCCCCCAACTTAGAGATGAAGCGCCCAGCGCAGTCACACGCCCGGTGAGCTTCTGCATTTCTCTGAGGGTCCTCGGCGGGCTCATGTATTCGACTGCCTTGAACTTCTCCGGGTTGGCCTCGATGCCCCTATGGGATACGAGGAAACCCAGGAGCTTGCCCGAGGGGACTCCAAATACGCACTTCTCTGGGTTGAGCCATAGGTCCACTTCGTTGAGGCTTGCAAAGGTTTCTTCCAGGTCCTGTATCAGGGTCCTTGCCTCACGAGACTTCACCACAATGTCATCGATGTAAGCTTCATCGTTCCTCTTGAGCTGCCGGCCTAAGGCGATGTGCATCAACCACTGAAAGGTCGCGCCTGCATTGCGCATCCCAAACGGCATGCACGTATAGCAGTACACTCCACACGGGGTCAGGAAAGCCGTCTTCTCCACGTCTTCTACCGCCATCTTGATCTGGTGATAGCCCGAGAAGGCATCCAGGAAGCACAATAGGTCACACTCCGCGGTGGAGTCGACTATCTGGTCGATGCGGGGGAGCGGAAATGGATCCTGTGGGCAGGCCTTGTTGAGGTTGGTGAAGTCGACGCACATGCGCTCTTTTCCCCCCTTATGAGGCACAACGAGCGGTTTAGCCAGCCAATCAGGGTAGCGGACCTCGCGAATAACCCCTGCCGCCTCTAGCTTCCGGGTCTCTTAAACGATGCCAGCCTGTTTCTCAGTAGACTGCCGCCTTGCCTTCTGCTTCACGGGGCGCACATTGGGGTATACGTTGAGGTGATGCTCAATCACTTCCCTTGGGACCCCCGCTAACTGATCTGGTTCCCATGCGAACACCTTCTTGTTCGCACACAGGAACCTGATCAGGGCCTTCTCCTGCTCGGGCTCGAGGTTGGCCCCTATGGTGAAGGTGGCGCCAGTGGACCCGTCCTCGTCGACTGGTACCTGCTTGGTTTCCGCCTTGTCTTGGGTGAACAACTGCTTCTTTTTAGCCGGCGCAGCCCCCTTGGGCTCAAGGGCGTCAGTGCTAGTGGGCTGCGCCACCGTGGCCACCCTGAAAACAAGCCAGAGCACCTGCAGCGCATCCCTTGTGTCTCCTGACATGGTGAGGACGCCGCTGCTCCCGGGCATCTTCATGAGGTTGTACGCCGGGTGAGTTGCTGCCATGAACCGAGCCAAGGCCAGATAGCTGAGGATGGCGTTGTAGGGGAGGCCGATGGGGGCGATGTCGAAGTCGATCAGCCCCGTGCGGAAGTTGTCACAGGTGCCGAAGGTCACTGGGAGGCCGATCTGTCCCAAGGAGGCGGTGGAACCGGCTCCGACGCCCGAGAAAGGCTTGCTGGGTTGGAGCCGCTCCAGCGGCACGTGGAGGAGGCTGAAGGCCTCCACCGAGAGCATGTTGAGGCCGGTACCACCGTCGATGAGGGTCCTAGTGACAGCCACCTGGCAGATGGTGGGGGTGCACAACATCGGGAGCGCGCCCGAACCGATGGGGTTGAAGGGGTGGTCCTCCGAGTCGAAGGTTAGATCGGCCTCGGGTGCCACCCAGCCCGGGTGCGGCTTCTCGGCGCTTGGAGGCGGTGCTGATCCGGCAGGCGAATGACTTGACGTGATGACTCGAGGGTGGTGCCTGGAAGCCACCCAGGAGAGCTGCGACGACAGGCGGCGCCGGTGCGGGGAAACAGGCAAGGAAGAGGTCGCGCAGCTCCTCCCAGGAGGTGACAGAGGCCGTCGGCAGGTGGAGGAGCCACGCGCGCGGGATGCCGGTGAGAGCCACGGGCAACCAGTTGGCTATCACCCGATCGTCGCCCCCGGCTCCGAGGACGGCCTCCTCGTACGCCATCAGGAAAATCATCGGGTCCATCGCGCCGTTGTAGCGTGGTAGCATCTCGGGCCTGAACTTGCGCGGCCACTGCACCTGTCGCAAGGCGGGGGCCAAGGCCCGGAGCCCCCTGGCCCCAGTGTCGGCATCCTTTGCTGGAGTGGGCGACGTGTTGTCCGCCATGAGGGCGGGATGCGATGTCGGGGGAGAGCGGGTCGTCAGGAGGGAGGACTCCGGCGCACCCCTACCTGGCGCGCCAAATGTCGGATTTCGGGTTCCGTCAGACCCTTGAGTTTCGAACACTGGGGTGCGCGTGGAGATCTCTCCCCAACCGATCTACGCCCAATCTCCTCGCATTTGAGCTGGAAACAATGAACAACACAAGGGACACAAGGTTTATACTGGTTCGGGCCATCGTTGTGGTGTAATACCCTACTCTAGTGTGTGGTGTGGTGGATTGCCTCAAGGGCTGATGAGGATCAGTACAAAGGAAGAACAGCCTCGCGAGAGGTGTTCTTGAGCTGGGGCGATGAACTGCTAGGGTGAGTTCTGTCGCCTCTCTTTCTCTCTGCTAGGGTTCTACCTAATTTCCAGCCGTCCCCCTACTCTGTGGTGGCTAGCTCTATTTATAGAGGCCCCGGTCCTCTCCCAAATAATGAGCGGGAAGGGCACCAACAATTGGCCATTTTGAAGGGGAACAGGTAGTACAAGTTATCCTGACCAAAGGTGGTCTTCGGCTGCCAAAAGTACTGGTGATGACACCGTCTTGGGCTCTACGGTGACCTCCTTCCTGCCGTTCTGCTGGTCTTGGTCTCGTTGCACCGGAATGACAACCTTTGCCTGATGCCTTGGCCTGTGCTTGCCCCCTTTGCACAAAGGGGGAAACAAGGACACTGCGCAGGCCGGCGCCCGCCTGGTCTCGATCTTCATGGCTTGCGTCAAGGGTTCCTCGCGAGGTACCCCTGCCTTGATCTCTCCGCCTCCTCGCGAGCCTGCCTGATGAGGCTGCCTCTGAGGAAGCTTCCTGTCGTCTGCCCCACGAGGCTTGGCCCCTCGCGAGGGTCTTGAGCTTGAGCTGATGAAGATGGGCCGCATGGGCCCCCGCTTGAGCCATGTCGCAGGCCGCAGGCAGGCAAGTCTGGGGACCCCCGTTCCCAAAACGCCGACAAACCCGTTAACAGCCCTGACCGATGGGAAATTTCCATGTGTAAAATTCTAATTGGCCGAAGGGAACACCTGTCAGCTCGTTAGTGGGCCAGATGTCGCCCGTCCATTGGAGGAGACATGCCTATGATACGTCGACACATGGCTGGGCCCAACAGAGGCCCATATAGGTTAAAAAGACCGGCCCAGTCAAAGGCCCGTAGAACTTAATCAGGTACTAGTGGGACAGCACAATAACGGCCTGCTTAATAAAGGCCCATTTACGGCCCAAAGCCAGATCTGGCCCGTTAGTTGTTCGCCCAATATTTGGGCCCATTTACGGCCCGAAGCCAGATCTGGCCCATTAATTGTTCGCCCAATATTTGGGCCCATTTGCGGCCCGAAGCCAGATCTGGCCTGTTTGGGACCAACTACAGCCCAGTGACTTTCGGCCTGTTAGAGGCCTGATGTAGACATGGGCCCACTTCAGCCCAGTGTGACTTTCGGCCTGGGAATGGCCATGCTGCGCATGGGCCATATATGGTCCGATGGGACATCGGGCCCACTAACGGCCCGTGCTAAAGGTGGCAACAGTTAAGCCCAACGTGACTTTGGGCCTGTAAAAGGCCTGTCGCGTAATTCGGACCGTTGATGCATGTGCTAAGCTTTCGTCCTCTTAAAGGTCCATGATATCAGTGGGCCAACTAAGGCCCGAGATATGTTTCGTCCTGGTAACGGCTCGTGAGCTAACTGGGCCCAAAACGGCCCAGTCTACATTTCGGCCTGCTGAAGGCCCGTCGACGACTAGTGAAAATTGAGGCCCAACATGCATTTTGGCCTGCTAAAGGCCCGTGGTTTCATCTCGGCTGTAACAGGCCAGTACAATATTTAGCCTGTTAATGGCCCAACGCTACCTGGGCCAAACTAAGCGCTGGGTCGACAAAAGGCCCAACTAAAATATAGGCCGGTGTAAGTTTGGGCCTGGTGCAATGTGTGAAGGTCCCAATCATTCGGGCCCAAGAAAGACGCAGGCTGGCCCAATTGTGGCCCGCTAAAAACCTTGCCCGTTAGAGTCGAATGTTTCGGTTCGGTCGACTACATCTGATTTTTTTCAGATAGCGAATGATGGCAGTAACTAGTAGGAATTAAGAACAAACCTACTCTATACAATAAACAAATTATGGCATAGTAACAAAGAATAAACCTACACTATACAATGAAGGATTTAAGGTATATTACATCCACTGGGCATCGAAGTTCGCCACCTGTGATCATAAAGCGCAATGAAGAAGCAGATTACAAAAACTGGGCACCATTGCAGCGTAACAAAATAATACTGAACCGAGACCACTTCCAACACAGTTCAAGAAAGGTTAGCCTTGCGGGGGAACTGCTGCGCAAGCTGCTGAGCAAGGCTGTGAGACCGGCCTAGCATGTCGGTCATAGCTTCCAGGTGTAGCTGTTTAGCGATGAGGTTCTGATTGGTGTTCTCCGCAATCTTTCTTAGAGATAGGACTTCAAGTCGAAGTTGAGTTGCAGAATGCCTTTCTGCTAGAACTTGGGACTGAAGAAGTCGAACTGATTCAGACAACGAATTCTGTGAGCTTGTCTGACTATTAGTCTCAAGTAACTTGAACACTGCATCAAGACAAGACTTTGGGGTTGTCTCGCTATCTTCAAGTTGTTTTACCTTCTTTCCTGCAATATATGTTGGGTTTGTCTCACAGCGTTCAGCAGACTTGTGCATGCCATCAGGCATATCACCCTGAAACAAAGCAGATAGATGACAAGTTTTGCATGTGTATCAACAAAGATGATAACTGTTCTGTCAATTCTAACCAATTTCAAATTAGAAAATAAAGAGTAACTTTAAAATATCAATAGCAAAAGTTGGCATTGTTCATAATGCGGGGAGCTTCACCACACTACTGGATTACCATGTCAACATAACAAGCATAGATGAAGGGCAAACAAAATCATTGTATCTATTTTGGATAATGTGCATGGCATGTTGTTCATATCATCAGCCACATCAGTAAGATAAAACAGGAGATGACAAGGTGCAAATGTGGGCTGCTTCACCAGACACTGGATTATAGATCCACAAAAACAAGCATACATATAGGAAGTATTAAGTAATGTGCATGGTATGAATAAGGAATTTGGTTTTACAAGTAAAACTCAGAACTTACGGTTCTTATGAACATGCATTTTGGTAGAAACAGCAAACTAAACAATAGTAAACGATAGGGAGTATGAGCAAATTAAACATCAGTTGAGGATAAAGGCTTTAGAAGGACTGACTTACATTAACAGTTAACACCGGCTTTATAATGCCCTTCTCCATGTCAAGGGAAGGATAACTCAAGAATTTCAGCACAGAATCTTCTTCATAAGCATTGCCTGTACTCTACATTTTGTAGAGAGTAATTATAGATATGATAATACTGGAAGGGATAGAGGATAATGAAGATAAGATGCAGATTGATGCTACATAATCAACTACCAATCCCTGGAAGTACAAGTGTTACAAGACAAAATGTACTGAAAAGAGCAATGGGCTACACTTCTGCACTGGCATTGTCTGTGTATTCTACTTGTTGGTAAGATTAAATATAGATCTGATCTTTTTTAGTAAATGGTGGGCGAGGGAGATAAGATGCAGAATGCTACAAAATGAACCAATCCCTCTTCCCATAATACAAGAGTGTTTTGAACACTGGTGTACTGTACAAAACGTTCTTATATTATGGGACGGAGGGAGTAGCTGTTAATGTAAGTACAGTGATAGATCACGTTCAGTCCTTACAAGAGGACTGCAGAGCTAAACCTCTTCAAAAGCATTGGGTTGATTCTAAATTTATGTAAGAGTCCATACGGATCTTATAATGTCCACCAAATGGACGATTACGAGGCTAACATGTGCAGTGATGCTACATAATCAAGCATCTATGAAAGTAAGTATGGTCATATAGGGCAAGAGGTACTCACAAGATCAATGCAGTGTGCAGTATAGTTGCGAGATTCTGTGCTCCCTTGAGAACGAATGTTCTTCTGCTAGCAGTTTCCGTACAAGTGAGACATTAAGGCAAATGCAGAAATGTAGTTCAAATTGTGATGTGATATCATAGACAGTACCTTACGCTGCAGCCGAGACCAATGTGTAACAAGATTATTCCAGTCACCGTCGGATAAATGTAGCACCGAAGACTTTACAGAAATTTCGTTCAGAGGCTTACGATCGAAGTGCGCTTGCCTCAGGTAGGAATGATACTTCATCAACGAGTGCTTGAAAGGCGCAACCAACCCTTGCTCGTCATCACAATCCAGTTTGCTCCTCACCTATTTAAAAGAATGAAATCTTGTGTCTTCTGTCAGCAGAAACATATGCAGTAACAACCATGAATAACATTAGTACATTACTTGCGTGTAAGTTGTGGAGGAAGACTGTAAATTGTTCTGTGTCTGCGGTATAATCTTTCCATGAAGGAAAGATGCACACAAAGTTCCTGACAACAACATAAGCTTCGTCTTCTAAACTGGGAAGAAATGGAATAGGGGTCCTATTTGCTGCAATTGGGGCTCTCTCTGGTTCGAAAAGGGATTTGGCAACTGGATTTGGTGTACTCTTTGCTGGAATGAGGGTTTTGTGTCGTACAGCTGGAGCTATGTCAACTGCATAAACATACTATTTGCTGTAGTTGGGGTCTGCTGAGTTGGGGCATCAGAAATGACCAGTGTAGTAGGGCTAGAGTCTGCTAGAGTTGGAGTATTTTGTGGATCAGGTGATATTGCAACTACACCTAATGGGCTATTTGATTTATCAGGCGCCACTACCTTTTCCAAATACTTTGCTTGTGCTCCTCCATGACCAGTAATCGCCCTCTTCCTTTTGAACGTCTGATACACAAGAACATCATTTGAATGGATAAATATGGTATGATGACGGATGGAATATGTACTGAAAATGGATAGGCAGGGCATATTCACATACACGATGTGTAAACTAAGCTAATGGCAGTTCAACAAAGTAGAAGCAATGCAAAGCATCAGTTGCAAGATATGTGGGAGCAATGTAACCTTGGAAAGTTAGAGCAAGTACCTTGCTGGGTGAATAAGATAGGGCATCTTCCTCTGACTCCTCCACGAGGGAGCTACATTGACTTAGGTCTCCCGCTAGCTCAGAATCACTGTTAGGATCATATTCTGAGCATGAATCTGTAGGTGGAGAGCATTTGCATTGCATTGCATCCAGACTTGATTTCAGTCCCTTAATGCCAAGTTTCTCAGCCATGGCATTGTTCTGCTTTATTCTTTTCATAAATCTGAGATTCATGAAAACATAAAAAGTAGTCAGATTATCTATGGAATGCATTGCGGATTCAACTCGGAGAGTGTCTCCCTATAAACCCCTGCATATGCAAAGTTCACCTCCCCAACCGTGCTGACCAGACCACACACAGAAATACAAATCCCTTATGTCTCTATAACAGGTAGACACACATTTCAAAACTGAAGTAGGAACATTAGAATCTTATGAAATTCATATTTGAACAAATAAACTAAGAAATTATGAGTGGCGTAATGTTTAGCTTCACGGGTGGAGTGTTGGTAGTGCGACACAAAGCAAGTAGGCAGATTGTATTCCATGTAAAAGATTGAAACCTATGTAAAAGCTGGAAATGACACTTTCTTTCTATACAATGAAGTGTTCGTTACCCACACATGATGGAAGAGATCACATAGAGAAATACTATTCACTCATGTCTATGGTTCCAGTATTTAGAAACAAGGTGGTCCACCCTAAAAGAATATTGACAACAAATATGACAAGGCAAGCATAGATGTAGTGAATCAATCATTTACTTGTGAGCTTACTAGGACAAGTATGCAGAATTGTAACTGCAGTAAGAGACCTTCCAAAATTTGAATGAAGAAGTTTGTCTAGCACTTATTGTTTGCAACTAATCGACGTGAATAATTGGATATTATATCGAATGAGTAAGAAAGACAAGTAAAATTGTCAACAAAACTAGCTTGCAGTAGTAATCTGGGTCAATGTCACTACGACCAACAATCCAAAATGACTAGGTTCTGTTCCGAGGGCCGGAATTTTGAAAACCCTGTGAACTTTAGAGGTACTAAAGATTACCAAAATACATCTGAACCATTAAGTGTAGGTAGCACTGAGCACACAACAAACCCTAATGACAGTCCTGCCTAATGAGTAATGAATCAATTAGAAAATGGGTGATGAGGAGTGGCTGCTGAGTGTTGAGGACATATCTCAGGATAAATCGGGTTGGCTTGGTGGGTGCTGCATGCCTGAGCCTTGAACGGACTGGGAAGGTAGGCACGGCGGCATGCCTAGGCAGCGGTGACGCTGTTGGGAGAGCGGCTCCTGGCCTCCTGTTAGTCCGGCGTCTCCTCCTAGAGTCATGCCGTCCGGGGACGGCAAGTCGCCGGCGAGGCAGGCGGCTGGGGGCGAGTAGAGATCGGAAGCGCAGTAGAACAGAGGGGAATCGGGGCCTGGGATGACCCAAAATCCCAGGGTGGGCCGGCCCACCGTGGGCACCCTGTAGAGATACACACCCGAGCGGCGAACATGCATTTTCGAAACTAATTTAGGAACATTTAGCTGACCAAATAAACATATCTGTTTTAATAATATCAGATTCGTATTTGAACAACTAAGCTTGTTTAGCTTGATGGGTGGAGCAGTGTTATTATGACACGAAGCACGTATTCTGATCGTATAGTGATCATAAAAGGGGGAAACTCTAAGCATATTTTTTTAGCAAAAGAGGGTTTCCCCTCCGATTTCTATTAAAGAAACCACCACGGAACCAACATGATCAATTAAACCCTAAATCAATTAAACCCTAAGCATGATCAATTAAACCGTATTATGGCTGTGCCATGGCAGATTTGAAGCTGCAAACCGGAGAAATGATATTTAGCATCCATTGTTTTCTTCGAACTAAGAACTAAATTCTAAGAGCTGAAAAGAAAGTAGAGTAACCAAGTTAAGATCTATTTTCTAGTTGATATCAAAAAGTTGAGGAGATATGAAGTACCACCTCTCTTGCGGCGCCGTGTAGGCATTGGGGGTGCGATGGCTGTCGGTGGTGTTGAAGCAGATCTGCGACAGTAGACGGGTGCATCGGGGGATAAGTCCCGTTGCGGTGGAAGAGAAGATTGTGTGAGCAGCCTCGACAAAGAGGACGACGGCGCCGATGACGCGAGAGGACGTGATGCAGGGCTATTGGTCCGTCGCCGTGGATGAGGAACGTCCATCTCTAGCAGTGGACGACGTGGTCTTGGTAGGCGCTCCGGCATGGTGGAGGACTGTGGCGATGGATGTGGTGGAGGACGGCGACGATGGATGGGGTGGCGGACGGAGGCTGGTGTGGGGATGGGGTGTTGTAGCGCGAACGGTGTATGAATCAAAAAATTGAGGGAGGGGTACGGGGAACCATGTTTTTTGGGACGGGCCTGTCTGAAATATGGGAAAGTTATGAACTTAGCCCCCGTTTAAAATTTGTACGTCTCGTCGGTTGGGGATAGGACGGTAATCTCGCATCTCGCCAATATTTGCCCAGAGCGATTTCGGGCGAGGAGAGGGTGGTTGGCGCCCATGGTGTATGAACGGGGCTGACAGGTAGGGCGGTTGTGTCACGTCTGAGTGAAGTTACAAACCTGCCCCTATTGAAAATATTTGCCTACATCGATTTCGGCCGAGTCGAGTTTGTTTTGCCTCCCACCGTGTATGAATGGGGAATGGAGGGAGAAACAGAGGTCTTTCGGATGAGCTTGAATCAAATGAGTTTTGCCGCCCATGTTTGACGCCGACCATGTCGAAATGGGCTCAGAGGCGGTCGTGTAACGTCTAATTGAAGTTACTAACCTACCCCTATTTAGAGCAGTGGAAATCGGGCCGATGGATTTTCCGTGTAATGGGTAGACTGTAATTTCCATCTCCCAAACACTTGGCTTCGGGCAGCCGACGTGGGAGTGGACATTTTGCTGCTTCTTTCGAATTTTGGGACAATAAGTATCCACGTTCACCCTAGAAACTAAATTCTAATCCATTTTGTATTCCCATATGAATCTTTATAAATCATTCTATGTGTTTTTATATATCTTCAAAAGGACGACAAAGATGTATTCCACTGTCATCTATGAATATGGTTTACAAATGCCGATACTCAAATTTAGAAACTAGAATCCAGTTTAAGGTGAATTCGAATATTTGGAACACTTCATGTCCAACTCAAATGTCACACGCAGCATAATGTGTACTCCCATTTAGATATGTACACAAGCGATGTATCAAGATTCAAATACCGAGTCAATCAACCAAGAATGTACAGAACTAACAGACATAACACTTATAGAGTATATGGATCAATAATATCAACTAACATACATAAGCCAGGCCGTTGTACTTTTTTATGGCTACAACATCATCCTTTTTTTAGCCAGCATCTTGGCCCTTTCCGATGCGTGCCACTTATGGTCCATCTATACTACTACTATTGCTGAATGCACATTCTGCCCGATTGGCATATTTGTAGGTCTGGAACAACAATCCAAATGAAATGTCTCTGAGTCTTATCAATTAATACAGACTTGTGCTCAAATAAAATTACAAACCAAAAAACAAAAAAACAATTATTACATGATCTCTAAAACAAATGGTTTGATTGATTACATGAACAGACAACACAAAGGTTATTCAACTATGGAAAGAACATTTCACCTATGACTTACCAAGTAGGAATTTAATTTCCTTTTTTCCTTCAGGACCTTAACAATCTGGTCAGTCTCAGCTTGCTTTGTTTTGAAATCCACCAAATATTTAATGGTTGTCTTGAGTACT
This sequence comes from Triticum urartu, assembly GCF_003073215.2. Taxonomy (NCBI): domain Eukaryota; kingdom Viridiplantae; phylum Streptophyta; class Magnoliopsida; order Poales; family Poaceae; genus Triticum; species Triticum urartu. Next base: position 420,853,049 of record NC_053022.1, on the reverse strand, counting down.
GCTTGTGATTGTGCTGTTTGCTTCCTCATCATGTCAACTTCATCTCTAAGTGCAGAAGCAGAATCTCTTTCTACCACTAGTTTAGCCTCTAGAGCATCAACAGTTGGTAATACATAATGCACGATTGGGCCGGTGCCACTGCTGTGGGATGAAGCAACGTCCATGGGGACCTCGCTCTTTGATCTTGGGCTAACCTGTTTTGCCATTAAAGTTCCAATTGGATTCAGAAAAGTTGATGTTAGCAAAACATCTCAACTGGGAGTTATAACAGCAAACCAGTTAAACAAATAAGGAATTAAAGAGTTTCAATTGGATGCTGAAAAGTAGTTATTAACATCATTGTAACCCGCTGTTGCAGCAGCAAAGCAATTAAACAAACAGGTAGATATTTAAGTTAAGGCAAACAGGTAATTCTTAACAGTAAGTATCAAACACATAGATAGGCGCAGTCTACAATATGATTAACAGGCTGTGCCATTATGTAATCAGTAGCAAACTAAATTAAGCCAAGCAACGTAATTGCACAATTTTGCAATAAGTGGCTAACTAAAATTCCGAGAAGCAGGTAACTGAACTTATGCTAGTTCTTTGTACAGGCACACTGCAACTTCTTTTTCGCTTACAAGGTTGTACGAAGGAGTCCATGGCATCAATTGCTTGGATACGGAGTCCCAATACTTCTTTCTTCCCACACTGCATGGGTAAGTCGAATGGTTAATCTGGTAAGATGGTTCGTCCTTGATATGTTATATGAGGACGTGTAGTCAGACTAGTTGTACCCAAACACATCACACTGGTTTTTACTGTATATTTCATGCGATTACTTTTGGCATATCGAGATCTAAGCAATCTACAATATGATGAAAAGACTGGCATCCTTCACATTATTGGCGAACTCAGTTCATAGAAACAAGCAATTCAACCATTCTGTGGGTAAATCAAAAGCGCCACTAGAATATTTTTCACTATCCAATCATCCACGCAAAAAGGGGCGACGCCACCATAGGGGCTGGTATGGGTGGCCGCCTCAGGTGGCTAGAAAGTGTGCACCTAGTTTGAGTCATCCAGGTTGGCCCATGCTAGTTTTGTTCATCCCAACGCACGAGCAGGCAATGTAAAAAATGAAGAAAAATGTTTCAATTTGGATGGGCCAATAACATAAGTGCAAGGCAGGCCCTATAGCAAGCTCGCGGCCCAAACGAGTGCCTCCCATATCGATCGATAGCAGGAAAAATCCCAATTCATTCGCTCCAGCCTCCAGTCTAGTTCGCTCCAAACCTAGCCGCCGCTGGACAGACCGACACACCACTTCCTTGCGCCCTCGTTAGAGGGCGGTCGCCGGGCTTCAAGCAAACGAAAGGACAAGAATATGAAGATCCAACCCTGGGTGTAGCCTGTGTGGTCGGCAGCATCGACAGCACAGGCATGGCATCGAGCTTGCGCAAACGGACAGTCGCAGCTTGCAAGAGTAGCATGCGCATCGAGCAGGTACATCACATCCTTGATTATATCTAATTCAACTCTTCAATTTCTGGCCAATAGTTAAACCTGACGGTGTTGTAAAACTACTTGTATGTAGGGAATCTATGAGAAAATGAAACTAATTTCTACTTATTTTATAACTCCCCAATCAATACTGAACCGACTGAATCTGATGTATCTAATCAAGTTTCCGGTGCAAACATACAAGCTCATGTTGTTCTTGAGCCTGAAGTGTCTAATGAACAGACTGCTAATGAAGGATTTGATGCAAACATTTTACATGCTCCTGGTGATGAACATATAGTGTCTAATGAGGGATCTAATGCAAGCATTTTGCAAGCTCATTGAAGGATTTAGTGTCTAATGATGATCTACTATGTTGAGAGAGACAGAGATTTGCAGGCATTGATGACAAGCAAATTATAGTGCATTTTCATAGCTTGAGGAAACTTCGAGGCCATCTACCAGAAAGTCCTCGTATCATGACAACATAGCATGAATACTTTTCTAATCTGTTGTTTGAAACAATTGGCACACTTGTGCAGGATAGATATATTGATATGCACTTTGCGCACTGGTTATACGTGCAATTACACTTCGATATTTTCATCCAGAGAACGAATAATTCAAGCAGGTACAGACCATGTTTGTAGTCCTTGTACACTATGTTGCATTTTGTGTTTTTTGGTGCTTGCATCATTTAGTGTTTATAATCTAAACTACTTTGGATCATTAGTTGATTTTCAAAGTGCGTGTAGCTTCACATTTCTCAAGTTATGTTGATTTCCGGAGTGCAAGTGCCTTCGTATTTTTTAAGTTAAATGTTCGCCCCTGGTAACTTGAATTCGTGGATCAGCCACTGCACACAAATCATACACAAATGCCAGTACGAATTAAATGAAATGCAGGGACTTACGCTAGCTCGTTGTACAGGCTCACTGCAGCTCTGCTTGCGCTAGGGATGTTCCATGTACAAGTCCATGTTACCACTTGCTTGGATGTGCAGGCCTTGTGCTCCTTGCATCCCCCTCTGCATTTTTGACACGATGAATGGTTGATCAAATAAGAGAGGAATCGACCTTGATGTTGTACCGGAGGACAGATACTTACAAGGTTATACGGGTGTGCAGGATGTGTACCAGATCCTGTAGCGCCGTCATGCTTCGCTGAAAAATGGATTTCCTTGTTTCAGATGATATCTCCAGAAGAAATAAGAGTTAAAGTCAGAGTTGCATAGGCGTGTAAGCTAAGAGATCAGTGAAAGGATATCCAAAGATCATCGGAACAGTGCACAAGGGAGTGATGTGTGGATACCTAGTTCGGGTCGGCGTTTGGGCATGCTCGCGTAGCTAGAGTGCGGGTCACTTCAGAGCCGTTGAGGGTGATGCGCTGGCGTTGGCTGGCCGCGCACGAATGCAGATCTTGAGTGGTAGCGGAGCGCTATGATGCAGTGGACGAGACCGTTGGTGAAGCCCCAACGGCCTTGGGGGGCGGAGGTGCGACGATGTGCTCGGTGAAGTAGCCCCGGTGAGCTGGGAGACGGCGTCGGTGAAGCGCACCTGATGCGGTGGAACTTGATGTCTGTGAGGCACGTCGGTTGTGGCGGCCGACATTGTCGGTGGACCACCCGGTGCGGTGGACGAGGGCGTAGATGAGGTAGCTCCGGTGTGGTGGTGAAGCGCGACCGTCGTCTTCGTCGTCGTCGTCCGGCACAGAGGTGGGGAACGGTGGGGAAAGAGACGAGACGAGGGGTGATTCGAGGGTTGGCGGCGAATTAGGGATTTGAGCAAAATCTGGGCGCGGAAGGGGACGGTGGAGAAGAGAGATTTTGCAGGGCTGGAATTGGGGCCGCCAGATATTTCAATCTGAAACGTGGAAGCGCAAACTTATATTGTCGTCGTCCTTTTTTAGGGGGGAGGGGGGCTGGGTGGCTCGGTGCTACGCGTCCGTCCGACACACGCGACCACCCCGATAGGACTATGCTTCGGTACCTTAAGGCACCTACCTTTGTGTCCATGACATGTGGGCCCAACAGGTGGCTGGCCCACATGTCAGTGACCCAAAGGCAGTTGCCTTTAAGGCACCAAAGCAGCGTCCACCCCGACACGACCCTGGTCTGCCTGGTGCACCTACATTTGAGAATGCAAACGAATCTTCTTTCATTTGCAAACGAATCTGTATGTATTACCATGCCCGTGTTTTCCTTGCAATAATTAGTCATTCGAAACGAGGTACTCCATCCATTCACTTTTGTAAGTCGTTTCAGACAACTGAAAATGAACTGTTATGTCTTCAAGGTCTTATAAAAGTGAAGAGAGGGAGTACTATAAATTAATTAATGAGGAGTTATTTGAAAAAAAAAATCGAAACAGTACCCATGCTAACGTGGATTAGAGTGTGTGTCACATAATTAGTTATTTGAATTAGAGTGTGTGTCATGTAGTTAGTTATTTGAATTAGAGTGTGTGTCACGTAGCGATCTCCAATTCTAACGTGGATTTCGCATTTCACTGTATCCACGCAACTTTTTTAATACAAATTCATATGTATATGATGAACACCATGGTAGTGAGAAAACTTTTGGATGGATTCAAACATATGACCTACAAAATAGCACAACAAACTGAGTCAATGTCAACTTTTCGAAACTTAGTATGGCACGAATTCGAAATAATTACCCGTATGCCTGGTCCTCAGTTCAAATCTTACAATGTACACCAAATTGAAACATCGATATTAAGTCTCGTACTATGTACATTCAAATGTTGTTTTTAGCCCCGCGGCACAAACGCTACATACTTCCTGTATCGGTCAATCTTCCTCTCCTAACCACCTTAGGAAGCTATCGGTTTCCAACACAGGTTCATCCTTTCTCTCCATGTTTCGATCTCTAAGTCTCTCAACTACACAACCCCCTTTTCCACTCTATTACCAAATGTATTTACCTCACACACCCGCCATTGCACCCCATGCTGAGCTCTCTCTCTCCCCTCTCCCTCTCACCCTCTCGCGCTAAATATATGCATTGCCTATCTAGCCCCCCAACCTCTCGTGCGCACGCACGCACATTGTATATCTAGGTCACTCCCTCGATACTGTCTCAATCTTTCTTCCGCACGGCAGGCCACACTCGCTCAATCTCGCTCTCTTTATCTGAGTCTTGTTTAACCTCGTTTTCTTACACACACAAATGATATATCTCCTTGTTCGGGCCTCGATCGACACACGCTATACTCTCTCACGCAGATTGTCTATCTAGGCCAGTCCATCCAAGCCGCCGCCACTCTTTCGACCTCATGGTGGGCCACGCTCACTCAATCTCTCTCTCTCTATATATGTCTTGATTGACCTCGCTCTTTCTCGGACAAAAACGATATATCACCATGTTTGAGCCTAATTCGACCTATTCACATTGTATACTCTCTGACGCACATCGTCTATCTAGGTCACTCTCTCCAACCCATCTCACTCTTTCGATCGCACGGCGACCCTATGTGATTGGTTGACCTTGCTTCATCCCACGCACAAAATATATCTACACGTCTGTGACTGGATCATCTCTCAAGCTCTATCTTACAGCCCTCACCCTTGCCAAAAAGCTCAATCGGACAATATCTCTCCAGAGCATATATATTTGTTCAATGAATGTCGGACCACACTTTGTCTCTCTATCTATATGTCTCTCGATTGACCTCGCTTTCTCACACCGTATCTTCCACGCGTTGAAGCTACTACCTCTCCATCCCTCGCAAAGCCGGAGGTATTTACTTGCGAGGGGCACTCCAACCTTGGATTAATTTGTGTAGGCATTTATTTCGGTCGGTTTAGATTATATTTTCGTAGCATTCGGCCCACAACTACTCCAAACACCATTGCAACCCACGCAACTCCCCTAGTTGATTTCCCTCAGGCTCGGTCATCTCTCTCTCTCGCACGTCCTTTCTCACCTTCAACGTCGCACCATGGTATTATCGAAAAAACTATTTGTTCTCTTTAATTATTATAAATAAGCTACAAAACTACACACCAATAGTCCACTTGGAATGGAACAAATTTCGACCCACAAATTAATGTGCTACAAACTACACACCGACGGGCCCACATGTCATGAAACAAATTTTGACCCATATACAAATTAAAAAATAAAGGACGAGGATCGAACATGCGACCGGGCCTTCAAGCCGCACGTCAATAGGTAACATACATATAATAGCAATGTTTGTTGTACCCCCTTTGTTCACATAATGTTTTTATATTACCACATCCCAATTAATGGATAACATGTAATATTATTTTCAGTACTATTCGCCTTCACTTACTGGTGGGTTCCATGTGTGCTCTCTTTCTCCTCCCCTTCTGCGTTTAGATGCACGGGCAAACAGGAAGAACTCGCGGGCGATGTTGCCGTTGACCATATCTGGATGCGTTCACAAGTCACGGCACCAGTTTCACGTACTAGCAGCACTAGTCAGTCTGTACGTGCAATGCACGTTAATTTGGAAGCATATTGAGTGCATGCGGATATTAACTACTAGGATATCATTTGCATGTTGTCATGTGATTAGCACTATTTTTGGCATGAAATTAACTGCACGCTAAACGTGTTGAGCGCTCGACATTGTAGTAGTCTAGGTCGTTGGATAACAAGGAATACATGTGGCTTGATGATGTTTCATATTTAATTTGATACGACTCTAGTAGAACATCCAATCGATCAAACCATACATTTCGTTCAGTCTGACTCCGACTTTAAATTATACGACGATCGATATAAAATAAACGGAAATGATAAACGTTCGGATTTTAAGCATGGCAATCCGAACATTTTTCATGGAAAATTTAGATTACACGGCGGCGGCGGGGGCGTCTCGCGGTGGGAAGCGGCTCCTCTGCCGTGCTCTGTGTGTCGTCGGGCCACTGACCGACGGCGACGGCGGCGTCTTGTGCCATTGTTGGCGTACTCTTGGACGTTTGCCTAGCTTCAAGGAAGGCCAAAATGTCCTGGACTTCGGAGCGAGTCAACTGGCGGGAGGAGGCAACTGGCGTTGGTGCAAGGAAGCGGTCGACGGCGGCCATCCATGCCGCTGAGAGGGGCACTGGCACTCGCGCGGGGACAGGCGCTGTCAACGGCGCGGCGAAGACATTCGTGTGCACGGGCACCGGCACGGGCGTGCGCGTCAGTGCACACGCAGGTGCATGCGCTGGCAGGTGCACGGGCATGCGAAAGTCGGCAGGGACCTCGTGGAACCCCGTGGGATCAAGCTCGGCGACAATGTGCGGCTCCCAGCCCATCAATGCCACGGGGATGGGCGCTGGCGCAGTCGGGGCGACAGGAGCCGGAACGGGAGCGGGGACAGGCGCGACGTCTTCCCGCAAGGCCAGTTCTAGCTCGTTCCAAAGTGCCTTATGTTCTTGAGACTCCGGCTGGGTGTCTTCCTCAGGAAACTGGAACACTAAGGGCAGACCATCGTGATGCGACATGGCGTACGTTTAGGTCAGGCTAGTTGGAGGTAGACGACAGGAGAATCGGAGAGGAAGAGAGAGGATTGTAGCGATACCGGGTAGTGCGGGGTTGATTTTAAACTGCGGCGCCGACGACATTAAAAGTGGGAGCAGTTGGGACGATGGTGGGCGGCGGAGCCTGGTCAAAGGGCTCGCCTCCCGGTGAGCCTACACAGCGGTCTGCTCGCACGCCTCCCTGACAGCCGGCGCAGCGGTCTGCTCGCACGCTTCCCGTCGACTCACACGCTTGCTCGGACGGCACCTGCCGATGAGAAGCGGAGACTCGTGGCGGCACGTAAACGCCCACGGTTTCAATAGTGAAAGCATTCGCCTTAACGGGACATGTCTTTGTTCCAAAATACCTTGGCTCTTCATTTGTGCAACTTGTCATAAGAAGCTTGTCTCAAATTGAAGAAAAAACATACGAAGTAATATTTGTGCCATATCACGTGACCATGCTTAGTTTCAAGAATTTATGCTCACTTTTGGATTTTCTGAAATTTAAGATCCAGGATTCGAAACAATATCATAACCTGCATCATGCAATAAATTTTCAAGCCGCACATCTGTCCTGTTGTATTTCTTAAGAAAGGATTTGGTCAAACATTTTGATTAGTTAGACTTCAGACAAGTTATATATGCAGAGTAAAAGGATAATCCCTCCGTACCAGTGCATTTCCTGATATATTAACTCAAGTACTAGGCATGAACAAATGGGCTCAATTCTGTGCTCATCCTGGTGTAGTAGTAGTAGTACTAGGCAATGCAGTTGACGGGTGACCTTGACGAGCGGCGACCGAGGGAATTGAACCGTGCTCGGCACGGTAGGTAATGTTGTCTAGTTACTAAAGCATCCCTCCATTGTTCATCGGTAGTCATTATGGACCGGGGACATGAGGGGAATTTCCTAGGGCTGGAATTCTGGCCGCCAGGTATTTCGACTTGAAACACTGAGGCTCGACTGGTTGGGGTTGCCTAATGTGCGTACCACGCATGCCACCGAAGGACACGAGCCTGTTTTTTTAGGATCAACACGAGCCAAGGTCTGGCTGTTATGCCGTTGGGTCCTACCATTCGAGAATACAAAAGGAACCTTTTAATTTGCCGAACGAATCTATGTGTATTACAATACCCGTATTTTCCTTGCAAATACTAATCTCAGCGTGGTAATGGATTTATGACAAGTTGTTGAATTAGAGTGAGTTTGTGATATAGTGATCTCAGCGTGGATTTCACATTTCATGGTATCCCTAGTAAGTTTTCCAATGCAAATTAAAATTTAAAAGATGAACAATATGGAGGTGAGAAAACTTTGTATGTATCAAGCATATGACCACACACACACACATAGAGAGACACACATGCACGAACACAACAACAATCCAATAAGTATAGTGCATCTATTTTTCCAAACCATGCATGTATGACATGAATTCAAAAATACTCCTTCTATTCCTAAATATTAGTCTTTTAGAGAGTTCAACAAGTGACTACATACGGAGCAAAATGAGTGAATCTAGACTCTAAAATATGTCTATATACATCCATATGTGCCAGTCCATTTGAAGCCTCTAAAAAGACAAATATTTAGGAACGAAGGGAGTAAAATGTAAGACATCCATGGTCCTCAGTTCAATATTTAAAATGAACATGAAACTGAAACATGAATATTAAGTCTAGTACTACAGTACATGCAAATGTTGTGTTTAGGCGGAGCTATGATTGTCGGGGGTCAACCCCTCGACCTTAGATAAAATTTTTGAGCTATGTTTAGGGTTGTTTAGATTATATTTGTCCCACCCTCCCAACCACTGATTGGTTGTGCACCCCCACCCCTTCTCCCCGGGAGAATATCATGTGCCCCCATACCTTAGATGCTATATGCCGATACGAGTTGCTTGGAGCTTGTAGATCTGAGATATAGCAGCTCACATGATGTGTCTTAATATTTTGCAGGAAACCTTGATGAGTTTGAGAATTATACACAATTTGTACAAAAACTACTTAGATGCCCTTTGATCCCATATCCAGCGACCTCGAAGCTCGTATCACCGTAGCATCTAAGATGAAGGAGGACATCATATTCTCCTGTATGTAAGAATATCATGTGCTACCACACCTTAGATGCTTTGGTGATACAAGCTCTTCGGAGGCGTTGGATTTGTGACCCAACACCTCCTCGGTGGTTCAAATGGTTTTTTTGCAGAAAAGCCCCAAAAGAGTTCGGTCACTGCTTACAAGCACAAAGACTGCTCAGATGCCATTGGATCTCAGATCAAACAACCTCCAAGCTTGTATCACCGTAGCATCCAAGCTGCGATAGCACCTTATGTTTTCTCGCACGGGAGAGTATGAGGTGCTCCCGCACCGTAGATTCTATGGTGATACGAGTTCACTGAGATCTAATGGCCCACAGTAGGAGGTTTGAATGTTTTTGCAATATACGGCTGATAGAGTTTGGGAAATGCGCAGAAAGTACAAGTACTACGCATGTGCCATCTGATCACTGATCATACTACCTAGATGCTCATATCACCGTAGCAGGTAATTAAGCTACGGGGAGCACCTAATATGAGCAGCGGGGAGCCGTTGGATCGAAGATGCAGCGGCACACACGAGGCCTGAATGTTTTATTTGCAAAAAAACCTTTGGAGAGTTTGGAAATTGCACATAATTACAAAGATTACTCCCAAGCCATTGGATCTCACTTCCAACGGTGTAAAAACTCGTATCACCATAGTATCTAAGCTGCGGGGTGGATGTGATATTCTATGCCGCTGTCATTTTTGTTCGTAAACTTGCAAAAAACATGTAACTCGTGTCGTTACTTGTCTAACCGCGCAAAGTGTTTGTTCAAAAAAAACCATCCTACACTGAAATATCGGAACAACACATGGGGTCCCACTTGTCATTAATCATATTTGGACCTAAAACTAACAAATCTGAAAGACGAGATTCGAACTGGCAACCTGGACTACAAAGCGTAAGTCGATAGCCTGAAAAAACGAACGGTTGTTGGCTTTGTCCCATAACTTGATTTTATACAGTACCTGCGTTGAGTAGAGTAGAGGGAGGGCCTCGTCAACACGTGCATGACCGTTGTCTCACTTACTGGTGGGTCCCAGGTCTGCGATCTCAATCTCTCTTCTCTCCATCGTCTAACCTTTGCACGGGCACACACGAAGAGCGGCGCTAGCTTGCCGTGGTGTTATTAGAACTAAAAAAAGCTTGGAAAATAGAAGAATCGCCTAGAAAAAGAGACATTGTGGCTGGTCGAGATAGAGCTAACCACATCTATCCTCTGTGCCACGTTTGCATGATGAAGCTGTGTGGGTAGTGGGGTGTTTTCGACCGACTGGCTGGGTCCCGAGGTCGAACCATAGGTACTACGTCTGATACAGTATATTTTTACACGCACATTTTTCCTCCGTGCCGAGACGTGGCACACCCTACCGTGCGGTTTCAGGGTCCTCCTGGGTGGTGCACGCATATATTCTTCCTGATGTGGGACACCCTACCGCGCGTTTTCTGGGTCCTCCTCGGTAGTAGCGCCGAAGCAGGTAAATGAGTCGTCAAATCACGAAAGACCACCTTTCCTGCCGAGTACATCAATGAAGCACGGTGGCTAGCTAGTTGGGCTAGTTCGACCGATTAGCTAGGCCGCCGCCACATTTGTTTTTTCACCCCTTTTTTTATCTACTTGCCGGCAGGTAAATTTAAATATCCACCGCGGCGTTGCTCTGGTGTTTGGGTGTGGTAGGATTTTTAATTTTTTGATTGACGGGAGCAGGCACGGCAGGATTTTTAATTTTTTTATTGACGGGAGCAGGCATGTCAGCAATTAGTCACGATGACGCCGCCTGTAAAAACCCACTGCTCCCTGATGTGAGAAGTCGTCGACTGGTGTTTCACTATGGTGAAAACCAAAAGATTCCCCGCTCCCTCCGCCTTCCCGTAGATTGCATTGCCTTTCAGCCGTTTCGCCCCCTTTGCTTCCTCTCCCCGTTGCTTCTACCTGGTGCCATGGCGGCGCAGCAGATCACGGAGTCCGAGGTGAGGCGCCTGACACTGGCTCTCGTCGACCGGGAGCGGGCGGTTGCACCCTGCATGGGACTTCGGTGGTGTTTAGGCGCCCTCTGCATGGGCATGTCCATGTATCGGTGCAACATGACCGTTGGACCAAACTCAGACGGTGCAGATCAGTCACTGTAGCACAAAGGGTGTGGGTGTGTTTGGTTGCATTCTCATCTAAATATAGTTGTTTCCTCTTCGTGTATTTTTGTCAACCTACTAGTGTGGACTCATGCACCCTTCATGCACTCTGCCAAACACCCAAAAGTGGGTCGAGAAGGGAACTTTTGCTCCCATCCCGTGCACCCTTCATAAACCCTGCCTAACACTATTCGTGCTTCATATGGTTCATGTTTCGTGGAGTACTGTAGCACCGTACTCTATGTGCGCTGTGGACCTAGTTCTGTTAACATTCATCTCACCGTTCATTCTCGATCGGACAGTCGAAAAAGCGGTACTATGTTACATATAGGAGTAGTTGACATGTGCACAACATAATTGTTATCGTCATATCTTACTACACTAGCAACAAGATTGTGTAGTACTGACGTATGAACCACTGCACATGCCTAGTAGTAGGAGCACTGTGTATGTTCAAGTGGCTTCCGTGTTTCGCACCTCCGTCGTAAGAGTGGAAACGCTTGTTGTAATCATTTTTTTCTTCAAAAAAACAATGGACACGCTCTACCGTGCGGATCGTCCTCTAGCCATGCACTAAACTACTCACTTTTGCCGACGTGTGGGACAGCCAGCACCTGGGTCCACCATCCATGCACTAAATTACTCCGTAGCAGAGTGACGGTAGACTGCCCCGATCGAACTGCCACAGTAATGCCCAATGAGCCGTCAAATCACAAAACCCCCTCCTTTCCAGCAGTAAGTTGGACAGACGAAGCAACCATCATTTCACTCTTCTCTCTCAGCTTCCTCTCTTGAACAAAACCCCCACTCGCTTCGCTTCTCCCTCATCTCGTTCCTCCTTTCACTCTTTTCTCTCAGCTTCCTCTCTTGGATGGACGCCGGAGCACCGGCCGACGTGATGTCTATGGCTCTGGCCAAAACCGTCGAGGCTCATGGTACGAAGAAGCGCAAGCACCCTGCCGAGACTACCGTGGACAACCTCAAAGCCATCGCCCTGTCCAAGCCCCCCTCTCCGGGATCCCTCATTAAGCAAGTCCAGGTAATGTCTCTTTTTGATGATCTTTTTCTCGATCTTGATCATGTTTTTTCATCTAACACAAAATACTAGTACTGGCAGTACAACTTTCTGGGTGATCTTGCATGTGATTTTAGTGTGCTAAATGATGGTTCTAAATTCCTCTTTTGACCAAAACATGTGAGAGGTTGACACTGATTTCTTATACATTACTTCCAACTACTCCCTCTGTCCCAAATTTCTTGTCTTAGATTTGTCTAGATACGGATGTATCTAATACTAAAATGTGACTTAATACATGTTCTAGTGTCTTTGTTCACTCATTTCTGTGCGTATATGTAGTCATATATGGAGTATAATATCGAAAATCATCTTATATTTCTGAACGGAGGTAGTAATAAAATATGGTTTCTGTTTGAATTAGAACCAGGTCCGCGGTGGAGATGAAGTTCTCAAAGTCATGCCGTGTGAACTAGAAGACCTGATGATGAGTTCTACTGCTGAACTATCCAGCTGCTGTGTCCTTGTCGCCACGTGTCCTAAACTAGTGTTTTCCTGTAGCATTGTTGTCAGGCGTGTTATCGAGGCTGTACTTGACCACAACAATTTCCTAGATGTGCCTTCGATTATGAAGGGTGTGGTTCTTGTAAAGCTTCCCAACAAATCTGATGCGGTCTGTCTTCATCATCATGTTTATGAGTGGAAAGACCACTCTGTTAGCTTCTCTAAGGTTGACAAGATGGTCATGGTGCATGTAGACATCTCACACGAAGTCCATGGCCTAGTCAGTTATGTGGGGTTCATCCCGTAGGTCGGTGGCAAGAAATAGTCTGCAGAGTTTAGTTAGTGCAACTGTGCTTGTCTGTAGTAAGTACTATTGTTCAGTACTTGATTTGTGTTTGTGAACCCTGTATTGTTTATTAGAAATGCCGCTTTTGGTGTGTGGTCAATCCTGAGAACGGTCTATGTTAATGTCTGTCCACTCAATTCAGTCTGTATATTTTGAAGTATCCAGATCATATTTTTTGTGAGGACGATTTTTCAATTATGGTTACACTCCAATATCTGTATGCATTGCAGGGTTTATCGCACCCACTAGGATTTCCAGTCCCATGGATGTTCGGTCCATACGATTTGTCACGATCTTTGGACTGTCCTGCTTGTGGGATTAGGCGGGGCCCCTGCATGCCACGTGTAGTTGGACGATCAATCTTTTGTTTAGTACTTCAACATAGTGATTTCCTGGTAAGGATTCACTCGTGTCACATCAAGTAAATCTTATTGATTTACTGTCTAAATCTTATTGATTTAATGCCATGTTTTCTTTCTTTTCCTGCAATTCTACGATGCAGGTTTTGCCATGTGAAATTCATCACAAAATAAACCGTTTGGTTTGCTCTACGATGGCTATTTTTGCAGGTTTCACTTCTTATGTCATGTCAGTAACGAAGGCACTGTCCATCACTTATATTATTGGAAAAAATTGGATCAGTCTGTTGTCTGAGTACAAGCTGAATCCCTATGACGAACTGCAGCTTGGTTTAACAAAAATGCCACAATTAGTCCTTCTCGCGTTTAAAAGAAATGAAGAAAAAAACTGGATCACGGTCACGGATCCTAGTCAAGTTAGAAAGCCGATCATAGCAGACCAGACACGATCGCCGCTGCCTCGCACAGATCGAGCACCGGCAGTTGCTCTAGCACTAACAGTGGTAGCGGCTCAGTCTGATCCAGCTGAGGATTGGGCAACGGCCACGTCAGCGGATTAGTCTGATCTACCGGAGGATCGGGCATCGACACCGGCACCTGCTCCGACACCGGCACCAGCTCTACAAGGAGCACCATCTCCGACAGCAGCAGCGGCTTCAGCACCTACACCAACACTTGCACTTTCATCTGCTCCGGCCTATGCAGTTGCACCGGCAACAGACTAGGCTGCACTTCGCACTTCATATACCAAAGTCCTTACAAAAACCGACATGTCCACCATCTTAGTAAGCATTGGCCGCCCAAGTGCTTCGTTCTTTTTTCTTTCCATGTTGTTTAACATGATTCACTGTGTTGATCTAACTGTTTGGGTATATCTTCTTGCTTGCAAACAGAGAATTCCTAGAGCAACGAGGGAGTCGTTCAACAATCCGGGCGACCGCGGCCAAGTTTCTCTTACCATGCGCAGCCTTGGTGTGAATGAACCTGCTCAATATACCGTAAGTACAAAGGATGGTCGCACGATGATTGATGCTAAAGGATGGTCAAGGTTCAAATCTAAATCATATCTTGCGGTAGGGGATGATGTCAAAATCGAACTTTCTCGGCAAGGAGAGCTGGTCCAAATCAACTTTGAAATTCTTCAGTAGCAGCATGCAACTGCCGAACTGATCTATCCTCCGAGATATTTTGATGTAATAATCTGGCATGGTGAAACAAGTGTCCTGTGTGTATAAGTAGCACAACAATATTATTTATCACATGGTATGTCATTGATAGAATTGCAACTCTGATTGTTGGTTAGGAACTGTCGTTCGATTTCATTCCAACAGCTGCCGTGCTTTATTCAATTTCGTGTATTCGCCTTGCGACATCATCTAAAACTAGCGCCGTACCGATCGCTTGCAATATGAGAAGCGCTGAGGTAGAACACATGGGCCCCCAAACATGCAGGGTCGGCCTGCGGCCCAAAGTCCAGAACCGTGAGCCTATCTGAGTATTATATTCTCAGCTGAACCCCCATAAAAAAGCTGAACCCCCATAATGCCCGTGCGTTGCAGAGGGAGTATATTTCTCGGCAAGGTGAGCCTGTGATATAAAATATTTGTATATTTCTTTACAGAGGGAGTATCTCTCTGTCAAAAAATATATTTATGTGTAACTAGTTACTCCTGTCTTTCTACTTCCTTTCGCTGATATGTGGGGCAATCGGCAACGGGGTCCATGTGCCGTATGCACAAATTAGAGTGCACAACTTCACGGTAGACACACCCCGGTCGTAGCGCCGCAGTAATGCCCAATGAGCCATCAAATCACAACCCCCCTTTCCAGCTTTAGCAGTAATCTGGATGGACGTAGCGGCAATATTTCACTGGGCCTGAATCCCCTTCTTCCTCGTCTGCTTGTTCAGAGAAAACCCCATCTCAGCGATTGCATAGGGTTTTCTCATGGAGAACCAGGTACGAATTCTTCATCCATCCCCGATAAATCCAAGTCCCTTGGTCACAGGTAATGCTAGGATGGCTGCCGCCGCCGTTGATGCATTTTTCTTCCTACTAAATCTAGTGTGCTTCATTTGCAGTGCCCAAAGTGCGAGTACCCTATAGGTTTCTGTGCCCTCGGCGAGACGCCACACTTGTTCCTTCTCATCCTAACACAGCATTTTGAAATGCGCACAGTATGTTCCTAGAATCCTCTTTTCTATCCGAGAGGGTGGGTTTTTTTTGAACATGCTGTGTTCTCATATTACTTTTCCTGCAGTGTATTATTTGCTCTGCTAGAACACATGTACTCAAGATGCTCGGCCTTGCCATAACTAAATACACTAGTTTAATGGTCACAGTGAAGACAAGCCATGGATATAAGTTCCGAGTTGGGTTCATGAACCAAGAAGATCACTGCTTTTTTATGGCCGAACCTGGATAAACTTTCTCAAGTGTTACGGACTGAAAGTTGGCGCACGAATGTTGATGGAAATAGCAGAACCTGGTCTCATCTTCACTGCGATCTTCCACCCCGACGTCGTTCCAATTGTTCATCCATGTTAGTTTTGTATCTGGTTCTTGCTTGTTGCCTCGATTACTTCTTAATCCACCTATTTTGTCTAACTAATCACAATTTAACTTTAGAAGTAGCAACGAATCTCTCACGAAGATGCTACTTCTAACTAATATTTTCCTATAATTGGTGGCACGTGTAGGTTTTTTCAGAGTTAAGCAGTCTGCTCGTTTGTTACTCTGTAATAACTCGGCTGTTACTAATGGCACTGAAGTTGACTGGATCGACATCCACAAGTTCCTACACTTTATTGATCCTCTTGAGGTCCTTGTGGGGCGTTTCAATGGTGGAAGGCCACGTGGGATATGTGTGCCACTGCTGCACTCGTTGAACAGGTCCAACTGTGTCGAGAAACTTATGGTACGAGCTGTTTTCTATTATATATGTTGTTCATAAACTATTGCTTATACACAGTTTTACAGCTGTGATCTTCTTGAAACAGGAACTGCCGAGTTCTATTGTTCCTATACAGATGCCTGCCCATGGTCGGGTCAGACTTGCGCTTTGTCACAACATGATGTTTATGTCGACCTACTCAATTCCCCTTGGAGGTGAAAATATACTTATTCATGGGTGGTCTCAAATAATGAAGGCCCGTCCATCTGGGAGAATAGGACAGAAGATTATGTTCATGATTTTCCATGTCTCTAAAGCGAATATCCTGTTTATTGACCATGTTGCGAGATGAAGCCGCTTTCAGAAGGTGGTGGATGTGCGGGGTGGCGCCTGGGCCTTGTCCTGGGGCTTGGCGGCCTCACCATTGGTTAACTGTAGGCAAAGTAGCACTGTTCGAGGCGTGCTTTGTACGGTTGAACCTGTATAAGTACTCATACTGCTTTCAGCTTTTGTTGTTAAGTGCCCCTGGTGGTTTCAGTTAAGGTTGTTAAGTACTCCTGCTGCTTTTACAGTCTGTCGTGTTTCTTCAGTCCTGTCTTCCTCCAGCCACCAAAACCAAACCAGCGCTGACGGGGCCGCCTGCTTCCGCCTCCCACGGCTGGCTGTGCCTTAGCACACGCATCGCCGCCCCACCGTCTCCTAAATCGTTAACGCCGACGTCCTCTGCGCGCTTTGCTGCGCTTGCCGCGCCGCCGCCCTATAGCCTTGTCAACATGGTCAACAAACAACAGGAATCGGCAGAAGTACGTGGAGAGGATGACAGTAGGGGCCCACCATGTCAGCGTATGGAAAAATAAAATGCTTCCTCCTAGTGTTTTCCTGGCATCTGGGACCCATGACATTGTGAGCGTATATAGTAAATAGACAAGAGAACAGCACAAGATCGGCTGACACCTGGGACGTAGCTACTCGAGCAGTATTTTTTTGTTTGGTATTGTTGAGACGGAGCAGGGTTTGAACTGGGCTGTGGCCCGTTTAGCCCAGGCTTATATTTTATGTTCACCATGTGACCAGCCCAGCTATTTTTTCTTTGTGAAAATGAGCCCAGTTTATTTTTTCTGAAGAATACCCAATCCAGGCCTACTTATTTTTCTACGCGCTGATGGGCTGCAACTCTTTCAAGACATCTGCAAATCTTGAAAGTAATATGAAATGGGTTCTAAATATAAAAACAGATGACAAATTGGCTATTACTTTATAATTTCTGAATTTTTTCACATTTTCAGATTCCTATTTCACTGGGCATTAACCTAATTTAAATATATCCTCAAAGTACTTTAAATCTGGCTCGACATTTCGGTATTAAAAATAGTTTGGAACCCACATAAATATGAGAAAGTGGCCCTGGCCAACCAAAAAAACGACTGTAATAAATTGCATAAGAAGTTGCCATGAGCTATATATAAATTATTAAAAAAAGAGGGAGTGGTCTGACTTGTGGGCCTGTTTAGTTGACGCGTATGCAAGATTTTTTTAGTTATTATATACGTCAACAAACGATTCTAGCAGACGTAACCGTTGGATGTCAATCCAGCGGCCGTCGTGTTTCTTCAATCTCTGATCTTCTTGCTCCAGCCACCAAAGCAGCGCCGGCGGGACTGCCTACTCCCGCCTCCCGTGGCCAACTGTGCTGCAGCGCAGGCCTTAGTGCCCCCTACTACTCCCACCACTGGCCAGGGCATCCCTCTACTCACCCACACCCCCTGTTATTCTGCGGCGACGGCAGCCTCACACCGCAGCCGAACCGGTGAACCCTCGTACTCCTCTCCGCGCGGGCTTCCACTGCCGCGTCTTCCCCGGCTCCGCGTCGTCCCCTTCCTAGGCCTCGCCGTCGTCCACCGCTGTGGTGCTCTCGGGGCGGCGTGGTCAATGTGGTCAACGACCGACTTCCATCGGAAGAGTACTGTACATGGAGAGGCTGACAGCTGGGTCCACGGCAGCCGCAAGGAAGTGCCTCCTTATTACAAGGAAAATAATTATTCCTCCACCTGACAATAGGGACCCGCCGGTCGGGCCACCAGTATTTCGTGAAAAAAATGTTTCCCCCTGACTGCTGGGACCCACAGGACAGGCCATCGTATTTCGCGAAAAAAATGTTCCCCCGCTGTCAGCTCGGACCCACCGGAAGTGCCTCCTTATTACGCACAAAAAAATGAATACCCCCTGCTAGCTGGGACCCACCTTGGTGGGAGGCTGACTTGTGGGCCTACGAAGTTGACTGGGACGGAGGCCTTTATCAACTTTAGTCAATATATGAACGATTCTAGCTCTAGGGACCGTACGATGTCCATCCAATGGCCGTAGTGCTTCTTCAACCTCTGGTCTTCTTGCTCCAGCCGCCCAAAGCAGCACCGGTTGTGCCGCCTGCTCCTGCCGCTCGTGGCCGACTGTGATGCCGCGGAGGTGTCACCGCCTCCTACTACTCCCACCGCTGGCGAGGCCATCCCTCTACGCACCCACACCCCCTGTTATTCTGCGGCGACGGCAGCCTCATACCGCAGCCGAACGATTGAACCCTCATACTCCTCTATGCATGGGCATCCACTGTCGCATCTTCCCCGGCTCCGCATCGTCCCCTTCCTAGGCCTCGCCGTCGTCCACCGCCCTGGTGCTCTCGGCGCGGTGTGGTCAACATGGTCAAGGAATGGCTTCCATCGGACGTGGACTGTACGTGGAGAGGCTGACAGCTGGGTCCACGGCCGCAGCAAGGAAGTGCCTCCTTATTACGCGCAAAAAAATTATTCCTCCACCTGACAGCTTGGACCCACCGGACAGGCCACTGTATTTCGCGAAAAAAACGTTTCCCCCTGACTGCTGGGACCCACCAGCTACATCTTCGCACGCAAGGAAGTGCGTCTGGGCAAAAAAAACGATTCGCCCCTCTGACTTATGGGACCCACCAGCTACATCTTCGCAGGCAAGGAAGTGCCTGACAGTCGGGACCCACCTGGTCGAAGCGTACGTAGCGTTGTCATTCTGGTCGCGAACGTGTGCGTACATATATACTGGTGGATGTAGAGGCGCGCACGTGTTGTAGTAGAGGCACGTACGTGTCGTAGTAGAAGCGTGCACATAGCATGTACACGTACGTACAGCGGCCAGGGTGCAAGAAAGAAAATACGGCCACTTATGTGTACATACGGGCGGGGTCTCGAACGCCTACTCGCGCATTCGTACGGCCAGGGCTCGTGTACATGGCTGGGTCGGAACGGAGAAACAACGTCGTCATCGTGTTCATGGGGAGGCAACGAAATGCGTCGTGTTCATGGGGAGGAAACGGAATGCATCGTGTTCATGGGGAGGCAACGGAATGTGTAGTGTTCATCGGGAGGCAACGAAACGCGTGGGAGCCAACCGGCTAGGTCAGAACGGAATGCGTGGTCGTGTTCATCGGGAGGGCTTGGACGGAACAGGCGATGGAAACGAGGCCTGGCGTACCGCAAAATAGAGGAAACAGACCTCCTATGTTTGGAACGGGGTCCTATTGATTGGGAGGGGTGCGGCGTACCGCAAAACAGAGGAAACTGACCTCCTACGGTCGAAACGGGGGTCCTGTTGATCGGGAGGGGTGTGGCGTACCGCAAAACGGACGAAACGGACCTCCTACGGTCGAAACGGGGGTCCTATTGATCGGGAGGGGTGTGGCGTACCACAAAATGGACGAAACGGACCTCCTACGGTCGAAACGGGGGTCCTGTTCATCGGGAGGGGTGTGGCGTACCGCAAAACGGGACTCCACGGGATACTGTTCATCTCCACCGTCGACCTCCTCCAGCCTCCACGGGCTACCGTCGACCTCCTCCAGCCTCCACGGGCTCCTGTTCATCCAGCCTCCACCGTGCGCTACTCCACCGGCTACTGTTCAACCACCCCTCTGCCGTCTACTGTTCATCCTGCCCTCCACACCACGGGGTCCTGTTCAACCACCCCTCCACGGGCACCCCTCCACTGTCTACTGTTCATCCAGCCCTCCACCACACCACGGGGTCCTATTCATCCAGAGGCAACGCCACCGCTCACTGTTCATCCAAACCCCCCCGCAACACTCACTGTTCATCCCAGAGGCAGCATTCTATCGGCTTCAGTTAGCAGCAGTAGCGAAGGAATCACTCGATAGGCTTCAGTTAATAGCTACCGATCGATCGCTCGGGTTCAGTAACGCGTAGCCTGCAGTGCAATCGCTCGGGTTCAGTTAGAGCCCAACGCCTCGCTCGGGTTCCGTTAGAGCCAACGCCTCGCACACACACACGCGTACGTGTATGATAGAAACGCGCATCGCTCGGCCCCGACCTCCCACCGTAACCAGGAACTCCCCAAAAATTCCTCGCCCTTGCTTCTACCACGGTTTTTTCCGTCATGGACGGCCCAAAGAATGTCATGCAGCTGCGTCTCCGGCCTGCCCAGGACGAAAAGCCCATTTTTTGTCATGATTTTTTGTCATAGAAGTAGGAGCCCACCACATCTACGATGATACCGGGTTTTGTCACAATTATCGTCATAGAAGTGTCATATGTATGAAAGAAAATGTTTTTGTTCGACCCAAAATGTCACGGATGTGTCTTTTTTTGTAGTGCTACCTTCGTTCTCCTCCTAGCGCGGACACTTGCGGGGAGAGAGAGAGCTGCACCACACCCTCATCCCGTTCCCCTTTGCCCCCTCCTCGTCGCGGGAGTCCAGCCACCGAACCAGGCGGAGGCTGCCATCGCCATGGACGCTCGCAGGAGCGCCAACGCCACTAGGCCGACGTCCCGTGCTCAAGCTCCTCCGCGCCCTGCTTCTCCTCCGGCGCACCCCAGCTCGCTTCTCCTCCTCGCTACTAGCTCCGCCTGTGCTGGAGCACGCGAGCAGCAGCATACTGAGACGCTCCCTGCCATCATCGTGCAAACATCTCGTCTGCCTCCCCACGCCAGCAGCGAGCCCCGCTGCTGCTGCTCTTCACCAAGCCCCGATGACGAGCACGCCGTCTTGCGCCGTCCCTCTCGCCTTGTCTCCTTCATCTTCAGCACCTCAACACCCCTTTGCTCGCCCGGCCATGGAGGCCACCGTGTTGGCCTGCAGCTTCGCATGCGCTGCCGTGCCATGCTGCTGCTGCTTCGTCCGACCGTGGATGACCTATGTCAAGCTCGCCCTGCCACCTTCGACCTCGGCATGGCCCTGCCTCTACTAGCAGCATCCCGCTGCCGGCCGTTTCCGTGGGTCCAGGAAGTCCCAAGTCTTGTCCGTGGCCTCGTGTCTGTTGATGCTCCGTTGTTTGCTTTCTCCATCGTCTCCCTAGGCTCGTCAAAGCTTGAACCCGGAGCCCAAGTCGGAAGACTACGTGGATGTGCATCTGACTTGTGCCATTTTGGATCGTCAAGAACGTTTCGGGATTCACCAAGTACCATTACGCCCGGAGACCACGGATTCGCGAAGTTCCACTACCATCATCGTGGATCCGACAAGTTCGCGAGTACGACTACTTCCCACGACGACCTTGTACAACTACCATCGCAAGAACCGAGACCGGTAGGTCCGAAGACCCAAGTACCAAGACGCCAAGTACCCCTTCGGATCACCAAGGTGGATCGCGAATGTTGACGTGGTTCCAATAAGACTGTTGACGTGTACAGCTACAATGTGAACATGTACCCGACGACCCTGGAGACCTATGTTGCGCCAAGTACCCGCTAATGACCCACAAGTATAGGGGATCTATCGTAGTCCTTTCGATAAGTAAGAGTGTCGAACCCAACGAGGAGCAGAAGGAAATGATAAGCGGTTTTCAGCAAGGTATTCTCTGCAAGTACTGAAATAAGTGGTAACAGATAGTTTTGTGATAGGATAAATTGTAACGAGCAACAAGTAAAAAAGTAAATAAAGTGCAGCAAGGTGGCCCAATCCTTTTGTAGCAAAGGACAAGCTAGAACAAACTCTTATAATAGGAAAAGCGCTCCCGAGGACACATGGGAATATCGTCAAGCTAATTTTCATCACGTTCATATGATTCGTGTTTGATACTTTGATAATTTGATATGTGGGTGGACTGGTGCTAGGGTGCTATTCTTACTTGAACAAGCATCCCACTTATGATTAACCTCTATTGCAAGCATCCGCAACTACAACAAAAGTATTAAGGTAAACCTAACCATAGCATGAAACATGTGGACCCAAATCAGCCCCTTACGAAGCAACACATAAACTAGGGTTTAAGCTTTTGTCACTCTAGAAACCCATCATCTACTTATTACTTCCCAATGCCTTCCTCTAGACCCAAATAATGGTGAAGTGCTATGTAGTCGACGTTCACATAACACCACTAGAGGCTAGAAAACATACATCTTATCAAAATATCAAACGAATACCAAATTCACATGACTAATAATAGCAAGACTTCTCCCTTGTCCTCAGGAACAAACGTAATTACTCACAAAGCATATTCATGTTCATAATCAGAGGGGTAATAATATGCATATAGGATCTGAACAGATGATCTTCCACCAAATAAACCAATTAGAATCAACTACAAGGAGTAATCAGCACTACTAGCAACCTACTAGCACCAATCCCGGACTTTGAGACAAGAATTGGATACAAGAGATGAATTAGGGTTTGGAGATGAGATGGTGCTGGTGAAGATGTTGATGGAGATTGCCCTCTCCCGATGAGAGGAGCGTTGGTGATGACAATGGTGATGATTTCCCCTTCCGGGAGGGAAGTTTCCCCGGCAGAACAGCTCTGTCGGAGCTCTAGATTGGTTCCGCCAAGGTTCCGCCTCGTGGCGGCGGAGTCTCGTCCCGAAAAATTTCTTCTTTATTTGTTTTAAGATGTTCCGTGGAGTTTCAGGACTTTTGGAGTTGCGCAGAATAGGTCTCTAATATTTGCTCCTTTTCCAGCCCAGAATTCCAGCTGCCGGCATTCTCCCTCCTTATGTAAACCTTGTAAAATAAGAGAGAATAGCCATAAGTATTGTGACATAAAGTGAAATAACAGTCCATAATGCAATAAATATCGATATAAAAGCATGATGCAAAATGGACGTATCAACTCCCCCATGCTTAGACCTAGCTTTTTCTCAAGCGAAAAGCCGATAACAATAAATATGTCCTCATGTTTAGAGGTAGAGGCGTCGATAAAAATAAAATATAGACATGAAGGCATCATGATTATTCTCATAACAGCAACATATATAGATTCTGTCGTATGATTACTTATGTTCAAGTGATGATCTATTCACAATGCAAAAGTATAAATCATAAACCTTATTGGGCTCTGACAAACTATAATCTCAGTCATTGAAGCAATTGCAATTTATCATAACATCGGAAAGAGTCTATGTGAGATCTAAAAAGCAAGTTCACATACTCAACTATCATTTAGTCCTCCATAATTGCTAACACTCATGCAATACTTGTGGTTACGGAGTTTTAATCGAACACAGAGAAAGATAAGGGCTTATAGTTTTGCCCCACAACCTTTTACCTCAAGGGTAATGTCAACAATAATGGTGCATACTCCCCTACATCCAATTAGATATATATATATATCATGTTCTTTCCAACATGCTGAGCTTGCCAAAGGATAAAATGAAAAAGAAAAGGTGAAGATCACCATGACTCTTGCATAAGGTAGAAGATAATAATAAAGGATAGGCCCTTCGCAGAGGGAAGCAGAGGTTGCCATGCGCTTTTATGGTTGGATGCATAAAATCTCAATGTGAAAGAACGTCACTTTATATTGCCCCTTTGTGATATGAACCTTTATTATGTAGTCCGTCACTTTTATTACTTCCACATCACAAGATCGTATAAAGCTTATTTCTCCCACACCAATCAATCATACATATTTAGAGCAATTTTTATTGCTTTGCACCGATGACAACTTACTTGAAGGATCTTACTCAATCCATAGGTAGATATGGTGGACTCTCATGGCAAAACTGGTTTAAGGGTATTTGGAAGCACAAGTAGTATTTCTACTTGGTGCTGAGAATTTGGCTAGCATGAGGGGGAAAGGCAAGCTCAACAAGTTAGAGGATCCATGACAACATACTTTATCTCAGATATAAGAAAGACATAACTCATTACATTGTCTTCCTTGTCCAACATCAACTCTTTAGCATGTCATATTTTAATGAGTGCTCCCAATCATAAAATATGTCAATGATAATATATCTATATGTGAAAACCTCTCTTTCCTTATTACTTCCTGTTAATTGTAACAATGACCAAAGCTATGTCTGCCAACTCCCAACAACTTTTAATCATCATACTCTTTCTATGTGAAGTCATTACTCTCAATAAGATCAATATGAACTTTTTGTTTCTTTTTATTCTTTTTCTCTTTTCTTTTATTCACCCAAGATCATGGCAAAATAATCAAGCCCTTGACTCAACACTAATATTTATTATATATAGCTCACGGACTCGATTACATAGAGAGATCATAAAGCAAACTCAAAACTAGATCATGCTATAAACTTTATTCTACTAGATCAAGATACTACTAATAGGATCGAACTATGAAAAAGGGTAAATATAGGAGTTGTGATTGTGATACGAAACCGGGGCACCTCCCCCAAGCTTGGCAGTTGCCAAGGGGAGTGCCCATACCCATGTGATTATGTCTCCTTCTTTGTTGTCGGTGTAATATTCTTGGCGATGATTCCCCTCAGGATGCGGTTCTCCTCCTCGAGCTTATTGACTTGCTATTTGAGGTCCATTATTTCCTTACGAAGCTTTCCTGTGACAGCTAAAGCTCCTTGCACCCAAGGGTGTTGCATAGCTGCGGGAGAACAAGTGACACTCCTCTTCATATTTTCATAAGAAAGAAATCTAACATTAGAAGGGATAACTGAGTTTGGAATAGCTGAGCTCTGTAGTTCCCCCATCGTGAACCCAGCTCGTAGGCGAGAGGTGACTTCTTGATCCTCCATGGCATCTACTCTCATCAAGTCAGCCTCCATCTCTTTCTCCGTTGCTGGCCCAAAGTGGTCAGCGTCGCTGTTTGCCCTTGGTTCCGGTGCCGGATTAGATACCCGGCTCTCCCCGATTGACTCTTGAGAAGACATCTTGCTCTAATCTGTAGCAGCAATAGCTCAAAAAAAAACAGAGGAGATTTGCGTGATACAGGAGTCAAAACCTTCGGTAGAATATATAATGAATTTTTACCGACCAAAATACGTATCATGTAAGAAAACGGAGTCCGGAAGGCACACGAAGTGCTCACGAGGTAGGGGGCGCGCCCAGGGGGGTAGGGCGCTCCCACCACCCTCGTGGGGCCCTCGTGTCCTTCCCGGACTGCTACTTATTTTTCTATTTTTCTAAATATTCCAAAACAGAGAACTATTGCCTTAAAAATTGTTTTGGAGTCAGTTTACTTACCGTACCACATACCTATTCCTTTTAGGAGTCTGAAACATTCTGGAAAGTGTCCCTTATGTATTCCTCCGGGGTTACGGTTTCAATAATATTGGTTTCAACATTTATGGGATTACCTGAGATATAATGTTTGATTCTTTGACCATTTACCACCTTCGGATTTGTGCCCTCGAAGTTGTTGATTTTTATGGCACCAGAACGATAGACCTCGTCGATAACATAGGGGCCTTCCCATTTGGAGAGAAGTTTTCCTGCAAAAAATCTTAAACGAGAGTTGTATAGCAATACATAATCACCTACATTAAACTCACGCTTTTGTCATGCCATCTTTTAAATTTTTCTTTAAACAACTTGGCATTTCCATAAGCTTGGGTTCTCCATTCATCAAGTGAGCTAATATGAAATAACCTCTTCTCACCGACAAGTTTAAAATCATAGTTGAGCTCTTTAATAGCCCAATATGCCTTATGTTCTAGTTCGAGAGGTAAATGACATGCTTTTCCATAAACCATTTTATACAGAGACATACCCATAGGATTTTTGTATGCAGTTCTATAAGCCCATAATGCATCATCAAGTTTCTTGGACCAATTCTTTCTAGACCTATTAACAGTCTTTTGCAAAATTAATTTCAGCTCTCTATTGCTCAACTCTACTTGACCACTAGACTGAGGGTGATAAGGAGATGCAATTCTATGATTAACATCATATTTAGCAAGCATTTTACGGAAAGCACCATGAATAAAGTGT
Organism: Triticum urartu; assembly: GCF_003073215.2. Taxonomy (NCBI): domain Eukaryota; kingdom Viridiplantae; phylum Streptophyta; class Magnoliopsida; order Poales; family Poaceae; genus Triticum; species Triticum urartu. The sequence goes on along the minus strand of NC_053022.1, from coordinate 420,826,571 downwards.
GAACCACCATCTGTCATTAAATATCTAGGGACTCCAAACCTCGGAAAATAACTTCCTTAAGCATTTTAATAGAAGTGTTATGATCAACACTACTAGTTGGAATAGCTTCTACCCACTTAGTAACGTAATCAACAGCAACTAAAATATGTGTGTATCCATTAGAGGCAGGAAAAGGTCCCATATAATCAAAGCCCCAAACATCAAACAGTTCAACAACAAGTGAATAATTCATAGGCATTTCTTGACGTCTACTAATATTACCAATTCTTTGACATTCATCACAAGATACGACAAACTTACGGGCATCCTTGAAGAGAGTAGGCCAATAAAAACCAGATTGCAATACCTTATGTGCAGTTCTATCTCCAGCGTGGTGTCCTCCATAAGCCTCGGAATGACACTTGCGTAGGATCTGTTCCTATTCATGCTCAGGTACACAACGTCTAATAACACCATCTACTCCTTCTTTATAAAGATGTGGGTCATCCCAAAAGTAATGTCTTAAATCATAGAAAAACTTTTTCTTTTGCTGGTATGTGAAGCTAGGTGGTATAAATTTAGCAACAATATAATTAGCATAATCAACATACCATGGAGTACTACGAGAAGTACTTATAACATTTAATTGTTCATTAGGAAAGCTATCATTAATAGGTAGTGGGTCATCAAGAATATTTTCTAACCTAGACAAGTTGTCTGCAACGGGGTTCTCAGCTCCCTTTCTATCAACAATATGCAAATCAAATTCTTGTAGCAAGAGAACCCATCTAATAAGTCTAGGTTTAGCATCTTTCTTTTCCATAAGATATTTAATAGCAGCATGATCAGTTTGAATAGTAACTTTAGAATCAATAATATAAGATCTGAACTTATCACAAGCAAATACAACTGCTAAAAGCTCTTTTTCAGTAGTAGCATAATTTCTTTGAGCATTGTCTAGGGTCTTACTAGCATAATGAATAACATTTAATTTCTTATCAACTCTTTGCCCTAGAACAGCATCTACAGCATAATCACTAGCATCACACATAATTTCAAAGGGTAGGTTCCAATCAGGTGGCTGAACAATAGGTGCAGAGACTAATGCTTTCTTAAGTATTTCAAATGCTTCTACACAATCATCATCAAAGACAAATGGTATATCTTTTTGCAATAAATTAGTTAGAGGCCGAGAAATTTTTGAGAAGTCCTTAATAAACCTCCTGTAAAATCCGGCGTGACCAAGGAAACTTCTTATACCTTTGATGTCCTTGGGACATGGCATCTTTTCAATAGCATCAACCTTGACTTTATCAACTTCAATACCTCTTTCAGAAACTTTATGCCCCAAGACAATACCTTCATTAACCATAAAGTGGCACTGTTCCCAATTCAAGACAATATTAGTTTCTTCACATCTCTGCAAAACTCGATCAAGATTGCTCAAGCAATCATCAAAAAAGGAACCATAGACGGAAAAGTCGTCCATGAAAACCTCATAAATATTTTCACAAAAGTCAGAGAATATAGCCATCATGCATCTTTGAAAGGTAGTAGGTGCATTACATAAACCAAAAGGCATACGTCTATAAGCAAAAGTACCAAAAGGGCATGTAAAAGTAGTCTTTGATTGATCTCTAGCCGACACAGGTATTTGAGAGAAACCAGAATAACCATCTAGAAAGCAATAGTGTGTGTGTTTGCATAATCTTTCTAGCATTTGATCAATAAAAGGTAAGGGGTAATGATCTTTCTTAGTAGCTTTACTCAATTTGCGGAAATCAATTACCATCCTATAACCTATGATAATTCTTTGTGGAATCAATTCATCTTTATCATTAGGAACAACAGTAATACCTCCCTTCTTAGGGACACAATGGACAGGACATACCCACTCACTATCAGCAACGGGATAAATTATACCTGCCTCCAAAAAGCTTGAGTATTTCTTTTCTTACCACTTCTTTCATTTTAGGATTCAAACGTCATTGAGGATCACGAACTGGTTTGGCATCTGCTTCCAAATTTATTTTATGTTGACATAGAGTGGGACTAATGCCCTTAAGATCATCAAGAGTATATCCAATAGCAGCACGTTGCTTCTTCAGAATTTCAATAATCTTTCTTCTTCATGCTCTGAAAGGTTAGCACTAATAATAATAGGATATATCTTCTTTTCATCAAGATAAGCATATTTAAGATTATCAGGCAAAGGTTTAAGCTCAAACATGGGATCACCCTTGGGTGGAGGAGGATCCCCTAAGATTTCAACAGGCAAATTGTGATGCAGAATAGGTTCCTGTTTAAAGAATACTTCATCTATTTCCCTTCTTTCATTCATGAACATATCATTTTCATGGTCTAGCAAATAGTGTTCTAAAGGATCACTAGGAGGTACGGCAATAGAAGCAAGACCAATAATTTCATCCTTACTAGGTAATTCTTCCTCACGGTGTTGTTTACTAAATTTAGAGAAATTAAACTCATGAACCATATCATCCAAGCCAACAGTAACAACATTCTTTGTGCAATCTATGGTAGCATTGACAGTATTTAATAAGGGTCTACCAAATATAATGGGACAAAAGCTATCTTGTGGGGAACCAAGAACAAGAAAATCAGCAGGATATTTAGTTTTCCCACACAAGACTTCAACATCTCTAACATTTCCCATTGGTGAAATAGTATCTCTATTAGTAAGTTTAATAGTAACATCAATTTCTTCTAACTCAACAGGTGCAATGTCATGCATAATTTCTTTGTATAAGTCAATAGGTATTGCACTAGCACTAGCACCCATATCACATAAGCCATGATAACCATGATCTCCTATTTTAACAGAATTAACAGGCACGCCTACCACAGGTCTATGTTTATCTTTATCACAAGGTTTAGCAATTCTAGCAGTTTCACCTTCGAACTGAATAACATGCCCGTCAATATTATCAGACAAGAGATCTTTAACAATAGCAATATTAGGTTCTACTTTAACTTGCTTAGGAGGTGTATAAGTTCTAATATTGCTTTTACGAACAACAGTTGAAGCTTTAGCATGATCCTTTATTCTAACAGGGAAAGGTGGTTTCTCAACATAAGAAGTAGGAACAATAGGATCATTATAAGTGATAGTCTTTTCTTCAACTTTAATAGGTGCAGCTACTTTTACTTCTATGGGAGGATGATATTAACCACTTCTCCTTAGGGAGATCAACATAAGTAGCAAAATATTCATAGAAAGAAGCTACTATCTCAGAGTCAAGTCTATATTTAGTGCTAAACTTACAGAAAATATCGGTGTCCATAAAAGATTTAACACAATCAAACTTAGGTGTCATACTTGACTCTTTACCTTCGTCGAGGTCCCAATCTTCAGAGTTGCATTTAATTCTATTCAATAAATTCCATCTGAATTCAATAGTCTTCATCATAAAAGAGCCAGCACAAGAAGTATCAAGCATGGTGCGATTGTTTTCATAAAGCCGAGCATAAAAACTTTGCATAATTATTTCTCTCGGGAGCTCATGATTGGGGCATGAATATAACATTGATTTAAGACTCCCCCAAGCTTGAGCGATGCTTTCTCCTTCGCGAGGCCAGAAATTATATATATAATTGCGATCACGATGAACAAGATGCATAGGGTAATACTTTTGATGAAATTCCAACTTGAATCTTTTATAGTCCCATGATCTCATATCATCACATAGCCTATACCATATCAATGCGTCTCCCTTCAAAGATAAAGGGAAGACCTTCTTCTTAGCAACATCATCGGGTATACCTGCAAGCTTAAATAATCCACAAACTTCATCCACATATATTAAGTGCTCATCAGGATGCTTTGTTCCATCTCGTGTAAAGGTTAGCTAGCAGTTTTTCCATCATACCCGAAGGAAATTCAAAAGGAGTTTCATTTTTAATAGGTCCAGTAGGTTGAGGAGCAACTCTTTGGTCTACTGGACGGGGTGAAGATACCCCGAACAAGCCCTTAGAGAATTACTTTCCATAGTAACAAGTGACAGTAAATTTCAGCACACTATATAAATTTTCCTTACCAAAGGCGCTACACTCCCCGGCAACGGCGCCAGAAAAGAGTCTTGATGACCCACAAGTATAGGGGATCTATCGTAGTCCTTTTGATAAGTAAGAGTGTCGAACCCAACGAGGAGCAGAAGGAAATGATAAGCGGTTTTCAGCAAGGTATTCTCTGCAAGTACTGAAATAAGTGGTAACAGATAGTTTTGTGATAGGATAAATTGTAACGAGCAACAAGTAACAAAAGTAAATAAAGTGAAGCAAGGTGGCCCAATCCTTTTGTAGCAAAGGACAAGCCGGAACAAACTCTTATAATAGGAAAAGCGCTCTCGAGGACACATGGGAGTATCGTCAAGCTAGTTTTCATCACGTTCATATGATTCGCGTTCGATACTTTGATAATTTGATATGTGGGTGGACCGGTGCTTGGGTGCTGTTCTTACTTGAACAAGCATCCCACTTATGATTAACCTCTATTGCAAGTATCCGCAACTACAACAAAAGTATTAAGGTAAACCTAACCATAGCATGAAACATGTGGATCCAAATCAGCCCCTTACGAAGCAACGCATAAACTAGGGTTTAAGCTTCTGTCACTCTAGCAACCCATCATCTACTTATTACTTCCCAATGCCTTCCTCTAGGCCCAAATAATGGTGAAGTGTTATGTAGTAGACGTTCACATAACACCACTAGAGGCTAGACAACATACATCTTATCAAAATATCAAACGAATACCAAATTCACATGACTACTAATAGCAAGACTTCTCCCTTGTCCTCAGGAACAAACGTAATTACTCACAAAGCATATTCATGTTCATAATCAGAGGGGTAATAATATGCATATAGGATCTGAACATATGATCTTCCACCAAATAAACCAATTAGCATCAACTACAAGGAGTAATCAACACTACTAGCAACCTACTAGCACCAATCCCGGACTTTGATACAAGAATTGGATACAACAGATGAACTAGGGTTTGGAGATGAGATGGTGCTGGTGAAGATGTTGATGGTGATTGCCCTCTCCCGATGAGAGGAGCGTTGGTGATGACGATGGTGATGATTTCCCCCCTCCGGGAGGGAAGTTTCCCCTGCAGAACAGCTCTGCCGGAGCTCTAGATTGGTTCCGCCAAGGTTCCGCCTCGTGGCGGTGGAGTCTCGTCCCGAAAAATGTCTTCTTTATTTGTTTTAAGATGTTCCATGGAGTTTCAGGACTTTTGGAGTTGCGCAGATAGGTCTCTAATATTTGCTCCTTTTCCAGCCCAGAATTCCAGCTGCCGGCATTCTCCCTCCTTATGTAAACCTTGTAAAATAAGAGAGAATAGCCATAAGTATTGTGACATAAAGTGAAATAACATTCCATAATGCAATAAATATCGATATAAAAGCATGATGCAAAATGGACGTATCACCCGCCCGTCGAACCTCGAAGACCCGTGGACGTCAAGTTCCTTGTTTTGACCCCGAACACCTACGGAGTGTGAACATACACGAAGCGAGAACGACTACTGATGTCTACTACACAACCTTCTTCTTGTAGATGTTGTTGGGCCTCCAAGTGCAGAGGTTTGTAGGACAGTAGCAAATTTCCCTCAAGTGGATGACCTAAGGTTTATCAATCCGTAGGAGGTGTAGGATGAAGATGGTCTCTCTCAAGCAACCCTGCAACCAAATAACAAAGAGTCTCTTGTGTCCCCAACACACCCAATACAATGGTAAATTGTATAGGTGCACTAGTTCGGCGAAGAGATGGTGATACAAGTGCAATATGGATAGTAGATAAAGGTTTTTATAATCTGAAATTATAAAAACAGCAAGGTAGCAAGTGATAAAAGTGAGCACAAACGGTACAGCAATTGTGTTGAAATAAGGCCTAGGGTTCATACTTTCGCTAGTGTATTTTCCCTCAACAATAATAACATAATTGGATCACATAACTATCCCTCAACATGAAACAATGAGTCACTCCAAAGTCACTAATAGCGGAGAACGAACGAAGAGATTATGGTAGGGTACGAAACCACCTCAAAGTTATTCTTTCCAATCAATCTGTTGGGCTATTCCTATAGGTGTCACAAACAGCCCTAGAGTTCGTACTAGAATAACACCTTAAGACACAAATCAACCAAAACCCTAATGTCACCTAGATACTCAAATGTCACCTCAAGTATCCGTGGGTATGATTATACGATCTGCATCACACAATCTCAGATTCATCTATTCAACCAACACATAGGACCTCAAAGAGTGCCCCAAAGTTTCTACCAGAGAATCACGACGAAAACGTGTGCCAACCCCTATGCATAGGTTCATGGGCGGAACCCCGCAAGTTGATCACCAAAACATACATCTAGTGAATCATGTGGTATCCCATTGTCACCACAGATACGCACGGCAAGACATACATCAAGTCTTCTCAAATCTTTAAAGACTCAATCCGATAAGATAACTTCAAAGGGGAAACTCAATCCATTACAACAGAGTAGAGGGGGAAGAAAACATCATAAGATCCAACTATAATAGCAAGGCTCGTGATACATCAAGATTGTATCACCTCAAGAACACGAGAGATAGAGATCAAACACATAGCTACTGGTACATACCCTCAGCCCCGAGGGAGAACTACTCCCTCCTCGTCATGGAGAGCGCCGTGATGATGAAGATGGCCACCGGAGAGGGATTCCCCCTCCGGTAGGGTGCTAGAACGGGTCTAGATTGGCTTTCAGTGGCTACGGAGGCTTCTGGCGGTGCAACTCCCGATCTATTGTGCTCCCGGATGTTTTTAGGGTATATGGAGATATATAGGCGGAAGAAGTACATCAGGTGAGCCACGAGGGGCTGTGACGCCCCGAGACCGTTGCGCCAGGTGTCTTCCAATTATTCGTTGTTGGTGCCTTGTCTTTTGCTTGCGTGTCATGTTTTTCATATCATGTCATCATGTGCATTGCATCACCATGTTTTCAATAACTTGCATCCGTCCCGGTCTCCTCGTTCCTTCCGTTGTCCGTTATGAGCCCAACCACACTTGCACGCGCCTGCGGCATGTCCGAAATATTATTTTATAAGTGGCCGGAAAATGTTCTCGGAATGGGATGAGAGTTGACGTGTGGTCTTATTATAGTGTAGATAGACCGCCTATCAAGTTTCATCGCATTCGGAGATCGTTTGATGCCCCAACGGATAACTATAGCGGCAGTATAGCCGGTCTAACATCGGACGTTTTTGGTCTCCGGAGACAGATGTCGGGCCCTCTCTCTCTCTCTTCTCGCCCTTGCAGTCTCGCCACAGCCCACCTAGTCCATCCTCCTTCCCCTCTTTGCTTCCGGAGTTTTCCGATGCAATCGCACGGTCCGAAACCTTCTCTGCTCAGTGCATCACCCCCCTCGCGCGTGCGTTCGAAAAGCTGTCCCGGACCCGACCCGGGCAGTCGCCACCGTTGTGTCCGGATCATCCCCAAACGTCTACAAAGAATCACCGTTTTATTATTTGGACTCCCTAGCCTATTCTTTCTGAACCGTCCGATTTCGATCGGAGGATCCAAACTCCTTTTTTTCCTTATATTTATAGACCACCACCTACCAAATCTAGCCTAACCCTAAAACCTAGGAGGCTTGTCCCTCCCTGCCGCCACTCCTCTCCCACATCGGGATCCCCTCCCGATCCAGTTTCACCCGAGACGAATTGCAGCAACCAATTTTCCTTCCTCGTGTTCGGATCCCACCAAATCCATCCCCATAGCCATCCTCTGCTCCCTCCCCAGCAGATGCAGGCCCTTCCTCGTTCCTTGGCACCGCCAAGTCGTGCCCTCGCAGGACCCGTCACCCCGCCAAGTACCTCGCCGGAGAACCTGCTGCCAAGTCCACCCGATGCGCCATACGGGAGAGGAGCTCCCCGCAGCGACACCCGAACCCATCCATCTGCAGCGCCATGGACTTCGTTGACTTTCTGCCCGCGCCGGTGCCATAGCCCGCTCCAGATCCGGCCGGCCTCCGCCAAGTCGCCGCTCCTTCGGATTCCGGTGTTCAGGTCCTCCCCCGTAGCCAACCTGCCCGTTCCCGGCCTCTTCGCTGTGCTCTGCCGTCCTCTGCCCGGCGACCAGCACAGCAGCAACCGCCATGGAGCCCCTTGCCTGCGCCATGGATCCGTGCCCAGCCGTCCTTCCATGCGCCGTTCCTCGCACGCTGGACCTCCCCAACCTTGCCGGAGCCCCACGTCCAAGCCCCGTCGACCCCTCCGGGACCTGCTGCTGCCGCCAAGTCCGCCTATTGCGGCCTCTGCTTCCTCTACTCGGTGCGCTGCCCGAGTCTCCCCTGCTTCGCCAAGCCATCGTCTCCGGCCAAAGCGTCTTCCTCGCGTCGAATCTCGCCGCCCCGCCATGTTCCTGGAGCCGCGGTGCCCGCTCGTCCTCAAGTTCACCGGCATGAGCATCCCATGTCGTCGTTGCCGTCCCGGGTGCCGAGACCTGTTCGTCTGCACTCTACAGCAAGCGCGCCCGTGCACGTTGATCCTCTCCTGATCGAGCTGGGCTGCCAGATCCATCGGTCCAGCACCCCCCCTTGCCTTGCCAGGCCCAATGTGAGGAAGCCCATCTTCCGGTTGTCCCTGCGCATTGTTGGGCTAGTCAATTTTGGCCCGTGTTGTTTTTTTTGCTGACCTGCGATTTTACTATTTATTCCTGAGACTGCAGTTTTACAGAAAAACCCTCCATATTCATGCATTTAATGTCTCACAAACCATGCATCGAATTAAAATAAGTTATATATGAAATATGCTAAGAATCTTGTCTAGTTTCATAATTTTCAACTTTCATGCAAGTTTGAAATGTTTAAATTGTTGTTTGGTTTAATTTTCCTATTGCCATGTTAAAATGCTTTAATTCATAACTTTTTAACCGTAACTCGGTTTGTAACAAACTTTATATGTAAATGGGGTGGAAAAATGCCTAGTTTAACATGATGCACTCATCTGGCATGTTTAACAACTCTAAAATTGTGTTTAGGGCAGAACAGTACCAAACCTAATATATGCATATGAGGAGTTTCCGGACTTGTTGTTTTGTTGTTCCGGCCTCATTTAAACTTGCCTAGATTAGATAGTTTCATCATGCTTCACCTCTTGCCATGCTAACAACATTTAATCTTGTTGGGTACATAAACAAGAGAGAACTAAATAAGTCATGTGGTGTTTATGCAACTCAGTTGCATATTGAGCTCCACTTAATTTGTAGGATTGTGTGTGCACTTTGCCATGCCATGCCATGTATCATTAAACAGGACATGCATCATACTGGTTTGCGCATCGTGCCATGCTTATGTGATGATTGTTTACTATGTTGTTTGCTTTCTTTTCGGTGTACTTCTTCTCGGTAATCCGGTAACGTTGCGTTTGTGAGGATCCGTTGGCTACGCCCGTTTGTCTTCTTCTTGGACTTGTTCTTCCTTGCGGGATCTCAGGCAAGTTGACCATACCCTCGAAATCACTTCTATCTTTGCTTGCTAGTTACCCGCTCTTTTGCTATGCCTATGCTGCGATACCTACCACTTGCTTATCATGCCTCCCATATTGTTGAACCAAGCCTCTAACCCACCTTGTCCTAGCAAACCGTTGTTTGGCTATGTTACCACTTTGCTCAGCCCCTCTTATAGCGTTGTTAGTTGCAGGTGAAGATTGGAGTATGTTCCATGTTTGGAACATGGTTATTTGTTGGGATATCACAATATCTCTTATTTAATTAATGCATCTATATACTTGGTAAAGGGTGGAAGGCTCGGCCTTATGCCTGGTGTTTTGTTCCACTCTTGCCGCCCTAGTTTCCGTCATATCGGTGTTATGTTCCCGGATTTTGTGTTCCTTGCGCGGTTGGGCTATTATGGGAACCCCTTGACAATTTGCCTTAAGTAAAGCTCTTCCATTATATCGGTGTTATGTTCCTGGATTTTGCGTTCCTTACGCGGTTGGGTTATAATGGGAACCCCTTGACAGTTCGCCTTGAATAAAACTCCTCCAGCAAGGCCCAACCTTGGTTTTACCATTTGCAATAACAACCTATAACCTTCCCTTGGGTTTTCGTGAGCCCGAGGGTCATCTTTATTTTAAACCCCCCCGGGCCAGTGCTCCTCTGAGTGTTGGTCTGAAAGGGGCAGCCTGTGGGGCCACCTCGGGGCAACTCGAGGGTTGGTTTTACTCGTAGCTTGACCTATCCGGTGTGCCCTGAGAATGAGATATGTGCAGCTCCTATTGGGATTTGTCGGCGCATCGGACGGCTTTGCTGGTCTTGTTTTACCATTTTCAAAATGTCTTGTAACCGGGATTCCGAGTCTGATCGGGTCTTCCCGCTAGAAGTAATATCCTTCGTTGACCGTGAGAGCTTGTGATGGGCTAAGTTGGGACACCCCTGCAGGGATTTGAACTTTCGGAAGCCGTGCCCGCGGTTATGGGCAGATGGGAATTTGTTAATGTCCGGTTGTAGAAAACTTGAAGTTTAACTTAACTAAAATGCATCAACCATGTGTGTAACCCTGATGATCTCTTTCCGACGGAGTCCGGGAAGTGAACACGGTGTTGGAGTAATGCTTGACGTAGGTTGTTCTAGGATCACTTCTTGATCATAGTTGTTCGACCATGCTTTGCCTTCTCTTCTCGCTCTCATTTGCGTATGTTAGCCACCATATATGCTAGTCGCTTGTTGCAGCTCCACCTCATACCATTACCTTACCTATAAGCTTAAATAGTCTTGATCGCGAGGGTGTGAGTTTGCTGAGTCCCCGTGACTCACAGATACTACCAAAACCAGCTTGCAGGTGCCGTTGAACCATGCAGATGATGCAACCAAGCTCAAGGAGGAGCTCGTTGAAGATCTTGTCCTTTATGTTGTTCCGTTCTAGTCGATCAGTAGTGGAGCCCAGTTGGGTCGATCGGGGATCTGTGTAGCATTTGGGGTAGTCTTCTTTTATTTTGGTTCCCTAGTCGGACCTTGATTGTATCTGTATGTTGTAATGCTTTATCCATGTATTGTGTGAAGTGGCGATTGTAAGCCAACTATGTATCTCTTTCCCTTATGCATTACATGGGTTGTGTGAAGATTACCTCACTTGCGACATTTCTTTCAATGCGGTTATGCCTCTAAGTCATGCTTCGACACGTGGGAGATATAGCCGCATCGAAGGCGTTACAAGTTGGTATCAGAGCCTTCCCCGACCTTAGGAGCCCCCTGCTTGATCGAATCGCTGGCGTTGTTGAGTCTAGAAAAATGTTTTGAGTCATTTAGGATTATATATATCGGAGAGTTAGGAATTCTTTTTACTCCTCAGTCCCTTCGTCGCTTTGGTGAGGCATCCTGACATAGAGTTTTGACTCTTCTCCTCTCAAATTTTCACTAAATTTTTTTTAGGATCATGCGGGTATCTTGGAATCGTTCCGATGGTTTTGTGACGAGAACATTGTTCTTGGTGCCTCCTTTCATTTAGGGGTTGTGGCACTGTCCTGGGGAGTTGAGCTCCGAGGTGTTGTCGTCACAATTTTATCGTTGCAGTTCTGGAATACCTGAGTTTAGTTTCGCCGACATCGAAAATCTCTTTTATGCAGTTGTTGGTGAGATAACCTCGACGCCACCCAGTACTGGGGCGGGAGTTCGGGAGTATTGCCATAACTTGTATAACAGATGCTTTTCGAAGGTTGAGGTAGATGATTTCCGAAGGTTTCTTGGTTATGTGTTGAAGGATGGATACAGATGGATGTAGGATTTGCTAGTTTTGGGTGAGATATTATGCTTCCCATGTATCCCCAACACCTGATTGCATAACTGGGAGAATTTCGGGAGTTTATAAGTGGGAATTCAAGTAGCTCTTAGGATATCTTTCCGATAGATGTATGATATGAAATTGGGGTTCGACGTCTAGTGGTACGCCTATCCACGGTTGGTTTTACAGTGGTCTCATTGTGTCTTAAAGAGTCCTTGGCTATGCCGACTCGGGGACACTTCGTATGTCATGTGCACTGCCTTGTACATGATGGTGCTGTACGATCGAGCCCGTGTAGGCCCCACCACGAAAACTTCGGACGAAATCTCTATCATATGTTTGTTCCGGCTTATTTTGCAAGCCAATCCTTGTTTTGTTTTGAGTTGTGGTATTCGAGTTGCTTCGAAGTGAAATGTTGATTCCATTCCTTGCCTAAGCGGTGTTCTCATGTTCCTATGTGAATACCAATCCTTCTTGATCATCAAGATTGTTTTGTCAATCCTTTTTCACCAGCGTGTTTCTCTTCAAGTGGATCCAATCATTTCAACATCAGTAAGATCAATTATCAGTTCTTCTCAATGTTGCTTGTTTCATCCGTCTCCAAGTTGCCTTTGTTTTTCCCCCCCCCCCCCCCCTTTTTCCTCAAGGACTAAGATTTCTTTATCAAGTATCCTTTTATTCTTGTGAAGTCTCTCCATTCCTTTTCCGTCAATTTTCTTATCCGGTGATTCTCATGAAGATCCTAACGGAGCCTCATGTTCATCATTGTTCGTTTCCCTTTCTTCTCTGGTGGATTCAATTCGAGTTTTCAATGTTGATCATATTCTTTTCTTTGTTTCTAATGATATTCACATGTCGGTGCACCTCAAAATCATTCCCCGCTTGCTATTCAATTGTTCCAGAGTGTTCAAGATATATCGAATATTAGTGTTTCCACTCTGCTTCAAGATCTTTCGAGGATGTTCTCTCATTCAAGTCTTAGTTCAACCGGTGCAATCTATCTTCCAAGTGACCTTTTCAATGGTGTTTCTTTGAGTGGGCCCTAACCCACAGGTCTTTTCCCAGGATCTTACCTGACTCTTCTTATTCTCCCGGAGTTATTCTCAAATCTTCTAAAGTTTGACGTAAGAATGAATTATCATCAGTCTAATGCCTTTCTCCAAGATCGGTCAAATTCTTTTCATCGTTGGCTCAACCTCTTCGCTTTTGATTCTTTCGTAGTGTCTAAACAATTCATGGTTGTGTTTCTCATCATCATTCTATGCATTTGAAGACCGAAGAAGAGTTTTACCTCCATATCTTATCCGTTCTCGCAGAAATTCGTGGTTCTAGTTCGAGGCCATCCTCTCATAATTGTTTTTGATTGTGAGAATTCCTTTCACCTTTCCGGAGTCCATCAATTCAGGTTTATTCATATTCAGCTTTCAGCTCTCGCTCTCCAAATCTTACCGGTGCATCATTCAAGTATTCTCTTATCAGCTCTTGAATTCTTTGTTCTCTTGTATCTAAATTCTATCAAGCATCTTCGTTCATTTGCTAAATTCTTCCCGGTGTTTCTTTATTTTTTCTTCGTTCATTTTCAATCCTTATGGTGGTTCGTTCAAGATTTCTCTTCCTTCTTTATCATATTAATTCATTCGTTGTTTCAATTCTACCGGTGGTTCGTTGAAGACCCTCTCAAATTTACGCTATATCTCTCTTAATCCTTCGTACGAGAATAAGTAGTATGCCAAATCCTTTGGTTGTCATCAATTTAATTGACGAAGCATAAGCGGAATGTAATTCTTATTCTTGTTTCATCGAAGTGAGTAATTCCTTGTTTCGGAGGTTCTTCAAATTCTCTATTTTAAGTGTTTCATCTTTCTTTCCCAGAGTTCCAAGTTCTCTCAATTATTTCATCGCGGAGATTCATCTAAATCATTGCAAGGCTTAACCTTGTGTTTTCAACCTCCTTTTCTCTCGTTTGATCATTCTTTTGTTACCGGAGTTCTTCATGAAGGTTCTACATGATGGTTCATCAAGGACGTAATTCCTTCTCGAGGTGTTCATTGACATTCCTTTCACAGGAGCTCAAGCATTCCTCATCTTTCAACCCGGAGTGCAATTCTTTCCAACTTATCTTTTGAGGTGGTGTTATGTCTTTCTTGATAATTTGAGTTCATGTTTCATGATTCACATGTTGGGTTATATTTCACCTAAAACCTTCCCTAAGGAATGTTGCTATTTATGGTGTTTATCGGTGATCCAAGTTTCCTCCTATTCTCGCGATGAAAGATGTTTTCATCTCTCCATCGCTCTCAAGCAAGGAATTGTTTTCGTTTGTGGCAGGTTTTCACCTCAAGTTTTTGAGATGTTTTCCATAAGCCCTCAACAAGCCTGTTCTTTTCGTTGTTGATTTCCCAACAACTCCATTCAATCCTTCTTTTTAAGGATGCTCTCTCAAATTCATTCGAGGTAGAACATGTTGTTTTCTTCTCCGTTCTTTTCTTTGCATTCTTTCATTTCTTCCGGAGGCATTGCGATGTTGTTCTTTTGAACTGTCATCTCGTGTTGTCTAAGATCATGTCCTTTTCATGCTTATCCATTTAACCGGAGTGTTGTGTCCTCTGCTCAAGTTCTTTTCATCTTGCAAAGTCTTCCATCCCTTCTCAACCGGAGTGCTGCCCAAAGTTGTTCTTCCTTGTTCCTCTTTGCTAACGGAGTGCTTTCAACTTCATTTATCTTTGTTGTATTCTTTTCTCGAAATGGATTAACCTATTCAAGGTTCTTTGGTTTCACTCGTTTGTCAAAGGAGCAACTTAGTTTTACCTTTTCTCTCTCTCTTCCGTTTTCCCTCCGGTGCCATTCTAGATCTCGGGACGAGATCCTCTCGTAGTGGAGTGTTGTGACGCCCCGAGACCATTGCGCCAGGTGTCTTCCAGTTATTCGTTGATGGTGCCTTGTCTTTTGCTTGCATGTCATGTTTTTCATATCATGTCATCATGTGCATTGCATCACCATGTTTTCAAAAACTTGCAACCGTCCCGGTCTCCTTGTTCCTTCCGTTGTCTGTTCTGAGCCCAACAACACTTGCACGCGCCCGCGGCATGTCCGAAATATTATTTTATAAGTGGCCGGAAAATGTTCTCGGAATGGGATGAGAGTTGACGTGTTGTCTTATTATAGTGTAGATAGACCGCCTGTCAAGTTTCATCGCATTCGGAGATAGTTTGATGCCCCAATGGATAACTATAGCGGTAGTATAGCCGGTCTAACGTTGGACGTTTTCGTTCTCCGAAGATAGATGCCGGGCCCTCTCTCTCTCTTCTCGCCCTCGCAGTCTCGCCACAGCCCACCTAGTCCATCCTCCTTCCCCTCTTCGCTTCCGGAGTTGTCCGATGCGATCGCACGGTCCGAAACCTTCTCTGCTCAGTGCATCAACCCCCCTCGCGCGTGCGTCCGAAAAGCTGTCGCAGACCCGACCCGGGCAATCGCCACCGTTGTGTCCGGATCATCCCCAAACGTCTACAAAGTATCACCATTTTATTATTTGGACTCCCTAGCCTATTCTTTCTGAACCGTACGATTTTGATCGGAGGATCCAAACTCCTTTTTTTCCTTATATTTATAGACCACCACCTACCAAATCTAGCCTAACCCTAAAACCTAGTTGGCTTGTCCCTCCCCGCCGCCACTCCTCTCCCACATCGGGATCCCCTCCCGATCCAGTTCCACCCGAGACGAATCGCAGCAACCACTTTTTCTTCCTCGTGTTCAGATCCCACCAAATCCATCCCCGTAGCCATCCTCTGCTCCCTCCGCAGTAGATGCAAGCCCTTCCTCGTTCCTTGGCACCGCCAAGTCGTGCCCTCGCAGGACCCGTCGCCCAGCCAAGTACCTCGTCGGAGCACCTGCTGCCAAGTCCACCCGCTGTGCCATACGGGAGAGGAGCTCCCCGCAGCGACGCCTGAACCCATCCATCTGCAGCGCCATGGCCTTCGTTGACTTTCTGCCCACGCCGGTGCCATAGCCCGCTCCAGATCCGGCCGGCCTCCGCCAAGTCGCCGCTCCTTCGGATTCCAGCGTTCAGGTCCTCCCCCGCAGCCAACCTGCCCGTTCCTGGCCTCTTCATTGTGCTCTGCCGTCCTCTGCCCGGCGACCAGCATAGCAGCAACCGCCATGGAGCCTCCTGCCTGCGCCATGGATCCGTGCCCAGTCGTCCTTCCATGCGCCGTTCCTCGCGCGCTGGACCTCCCCAACCTTGCCGGAGCCCCGCGTCCAAGCCCCGTCGACCCCTCCGGGACCTGCTGCTCCCGCCAAGTCCGCCTATTGCGGCCTCTGCTTCCTCTACCCGGTGCGCTGCTCGAGTCTCCCCTGCTTCGCCAAGCCATCGTCTTCGGCCAAAGCGTCTTCCTCGCGTCGAATCTCGCCGCCCCGCCATGTTCCTGGAGCCGCGGTGCCCGCTCGTCCTCAAGTTCACCAGCGTGAGCATCCCACGTCGCCGTTGCCGTCTCGGGTGCCGAGACCTGTTCGTCTGCACTCTGCAGCGAGCGCGCCCGTGCGCGTTGACCCTCTCCTGATCGAGCTGGGCTGCCAGATCCATCGGTCCAGCACCCCCCGTTTCCTTGCCAGACCCAATGTGAGGAAGCCCATCTTCCGGTTGTCCCTGCGCATTGTTGGGCTAGTCAATTTGGGCCCGTGTTGTTTTTTTTGCTGACCTGCGATTTTACTATTTATTCCTGAGACTGCAGTTTTACAGAAAAACCCTCCATGTTCATGCATTTAATGTCTCACAAACCATGCATCGGATTAAAATAAGTTATATATGAAATATGCTTAGAATCTTGTATAGTTTCATAATTTTCAACTTTCATGCAAGTTTGAAATGTTTAAATTGTTGTTTGGTTTAATTTGCCTATTGCCATGTTAAAATGCTTTAATTCATAACTTTTTAACCGTAACTCGGTTTGTAACAAACTTTATATGTAAATGGGGTGGAAAAATGCCTAGTTTAACATGATGCACTCATCTAGCATGTTTAACAACTCTAAAATTGTGTTTAGGGCAGAACCGTACCAAACCTAATATATGCATATGAGGAGTTTTTGGACTTGTTGTTTTGTTGTTCTGGCCTCATTTAAACTTGCCTAGATTAGATAGTTTCATCATGCTTCACCTCTTGCCATGCTAACAACATTTAATCTTGTTGGGTACATAAACGAGAGAGAACTAAATAAGTTATATGGTGTTTTCTTCAATATGCAACTCAGTTGCATATTGAGCTCCACTTAATTTGTAGGATTGTTTGTGCACTTTGCCATGCCATGCCATGTATCATTAAACAGGACATGCATCATACTGGTTTGCGCATCGTGCCATGCTTATGTGATGATTGTTTACTATGTTGTTTGCTTTCTTTCCGGTGTACTTCTTCTCGGTAATCCGGTAACGTTGCGTTTGTGAGGATCCGTTGGCTACGCCCGTTTGTCTTCTTCTTGGACTTGTTCTTCTTCCTTGCGGGATCTCAGGCAAGTTGACCATACCCTCGAAATCACTTCTATCTTTGCTTGCTAGTTGCCCGCTCTTTTGCTATGCCTATACTACGATACCTACCACTTGCTTATCATGCCTCCCATATTGTTGAACCAAGCCTCTAACCCACCTTGTCCTAGCAAACCGTTGTTTGGCTATATTACCGCTTTGCTCAGCCCCTCTTATAGCGTTGTTAGTTGCAGGTGAAGATTGGAGTATGTTCCATGTTTGGAACATGGTTATTTGTTGGGATATCACAATATCTCTTATTTAATTAATGCATCTATATACTTGGTAAAGGGTGGAAGGCTCGGCCTTATGCCTGGTGTTTTGTTCCACTCTTGCCGCCCTAGTTTCCGTCATATCGGTGTTATGTTCCTGGATTTTGCGTTCCTTACGCGGTTGGGTTATAATGGGAACCCGTTGACAGTTCGCCTTGAATAAAACACCTCCAGCAAGGCCCAACCTTGGTTTTACCATTTGCACTAACAACCTATAACCTTCCCTTGGGTTTTCGCGAGCCCGAGGGTCATCTTTATTTTAAACCCCCCCGGGCCAGTGCTCCTCTGAGTGTTGGTCCGAAACGGGCAGCCTGCGGGGCCACCTCGGGGCAACTCGAGGGTTGGTTTTACTCGTAGCTTGACCTAACCGGTGTGCCCTGAGAACGAGATATGTGCATCTCCTATCGGGATTTGTCGGCGCATCGGGCAGCTTTGCTGGTCTTGTTTTACCATTGTCGAAATGTCTTGTAACCGGGATTCCGAGTCTGATCGGGTCTTCCCGCTAGAAGTAATATCCTTCGTTAACCGTGAGAGCTTGTGATGGGCTAAGTTGGGACACCCCTGCAGGGATTTGAACTTTCGGAAGCCGTGCCCGCGGTTATGGGCAGATGGGAATTTGTTAATGTCCGGTTGTAGAAAACTTGAATTTTAACTTAACTAAAATGCATCAACCGTGTGTGTAACCGTGATGGTCTCTTTCCGGCGGAGTCCGGGAAGTGAACACGGTGTTGGAGTAATGCTTAACGTAGGTTGTTCTAGGATCACTTCTTGATCATAGTTGTTCGACCGTGCTTTGCCTTCTCTTCTCGCTCTCATTTGCGTATGTTAGCCACCATATATGCTAGTCGCTTGTTGCAGCTCCACCTCATACCATTACCTTACCTATAAGCTTAAATAGTCTTGATCGCGAGGGTGTGAGATTGCTGAGTCCCCGTGACTCACAGATACTACCAAAACCAGCTTGCAGGTGCCGTTGAACCGTGCAGATGACGCAACCAAGCTCAAGGAGGAGCTCGATTAAGATCTTGTCCTTTATGTTGTTTCGTTCTAGTCGATCAGTAGTGGAGCCCAGTTTGGTCGATCGGGGATCTGTGTAGCATTTGGGGTAGTCTTCTTTTATTTTGGTTCCGTAGTCGGACCTTGATTGTATCTGGATGTTGTAATGCTTTATTCATGTATTGTGTGAAGTGGCGATTGTAAGCCAACTATGTATCTCTTTCCCTTATGCATTACATGGGTTGTGTGAAGATTACCTCACTTGCGACATTGCTTTCAATGCGGTTATGCCTCTAAGTCGTGCTTCGACACGTGGGAGATATAGCCGCATCGAGGGCGTTATAGGGGCCCACGAGGGTGGAGGGCACGCCCAGGGGGTGGGCGCGCCCCCTACCTCGTGGCCTCCTCGAAGCTTCCCTTACATGCACTCCAAGTCTTCTGGGCTTATTTCCTTCCAAAAATGGGTTCCATGAAGTTTCAGGTCAATTGGACTCTATTTGGTTTTCCTTTTCTTCGAAACCCTAAAACAAGGTAAAAACAGAAACTGGCACTGGGCTCTGGGTTAATAGGTTAGTCCCAAAAATGATATAAAATTGTATATTAAAGCCCATAAACATCCAAAACAGTACATAATATAGCATGGAGCAATCAAAAATTATAGATACGATGGAGACGTATCAACTACCTCCACTATGAACGTGGCGAGAACGTCTACTTCCGCTACGAACTTGATCTGTTCCGAAAAGTCACGCCTGGAAGGTATAACCCCGAGACGACGCCCGTGAACGAATGATTGCTTGTTGTATGAGATGCACCCTTTGTCTGCACCGTGTCCGTAGTGTCTCTCAATTCCATGCCATCGACTCGTGGAAACCCGGTATCCGGGATCACCCCACCATCTTTTGCACGCTCCCGCCACACTACCTTTTGCACCGGTATCTCCATGAGCTACCAGAACCGATATGGTGCCGTGGCATCATATTCGGATTCATCGCCGTGGCACCCTTTCTTTTCACCACGGTGATAAATGCTTCATATTTTGCTCATGTCAACTTTTTCATAAAATTGCATAACTTGCACATGTCATCAGCATCATGATAACAACATCAAGAATGTTTAAATTGTTGTTGCATTAAATTACTAATGCACATGAAGATTTACCGGAATTGTTGTTTGATATTTCCGGCCTCATTTAATATGCCTAACTGTGTAGTTTACTTTTGGTTCACCTCTTGCCATGTTTAACCAACATTTAATATTGTTGAGTACCTAACCGGGAGTGAACTAAATAATTGATGTGGTGTTCCATCAATATGCAACTCGTTGCATATTGGGCTCCACTTAACTTGTAGTTTTGTTTGTGCACTTTACCATGCCATGCATATTTAAACCGGACATGCATCATACTTGGTTGTGCATCATGCCATGCTTATGTGATGGTTGTTTCCTATGTTGTTTGCTTCTTTCCGGTGTTGCTTCTTCGGGTTAGTTCCGATAACGTCGCGTTTGTGAGGATCCGTTCGACTACATCCGCTTGTCTTGTTCATGGACTCGTTCTTCTTCTTTGCGGGATCTCAGGCAAGATGATCATACCCTCGAAATCACTTCTATCTTTGCTTGCTTAGTTGCTCGCTCTATTGCTATGCCACGATACCTACCACTTGCTTTATCATGCCTCCCATATTGCCATGTCAAGCCTCTAACCCACCATTTTCCTATCAAACCGTTGTTTGGCTATGTTACCGCTTTGCTCAGCCCCTCTTATAGCGTTGCTAGTTGCAGGTGAAGATGAAGTTTGTTCCATGTTGGAACATGGATATGTTGGGATATCACAATATCTCTTATTTAATTAATGCATCTATATACTTGGTAAAGGGTGGAAGGCTCGGCCTTACGCCTGGTGTTTTGTTCCACTCTTGCCGCCCTAGTTTCCGTCATACCGTTGTTATGTTCCTTATGCGGTTGGGTTATAATGGGAACCCCTTGACAGTTCGCCTTGAATAAAACTCCTCCAGCAAGGCCCAACCTTGGTTTTACCATTTGGCACCTAAGCCTTTTTCCCTCGGGTTTCTGGAGCTCGAGGGTCATCTTTATTTCAACCCCCCCGGGCCAGTGCTCCTCTGAGTGTTGGTCCAAACCAGAGGCCCTTGCAGGGCCACCTCGGGGAAACTTTAGGGTTGGTTTTAGTTGTACGGATTGCTCATCCAGTGTGCCCTGAGAACGAGATATGTGCAGCTCCTATCGGGATTTGTCGGCACATGCGGGCGGCTTTGCTGGTCTTGTTTTACCATTGTCGAAATGTCTTGTAAACGGGATTCCGAGACTGACCGGGTCTTCTCGGGAGAAGGAATATCCTTCATTGACCGTGAGAGCTTGTGATGGGCTAAGTTGGGACACCCCTGCAGGGTTTTGAACTTTCGAAAGCCGTACCCGCGGTTATGGGCAGATGGGAATTCGTTAATGTCCGGTTGTAGAAAACTTGACACTTAACTTAATTAAAATGCATCAACCGCGTGTGTAGACGTGATGGTCTCTTTTCGGCGGAGTCCGGGAAGTGAACACAGTTCTTGTGTTATGCTTGAACGTAAGTAGTTTCAGGATCACTTCTTGATCACTTCTAGTTCACGACCATTGCATTGCTTCTCTTCTCGCTCTTATTTGCGTATGTTAGCCACGATATATGCTTAGTGCTTGCTGCAGCTCCACCTCATAACTTTTCCCTACCCATAAGCATAAATAGTCTTGATATCGCAGTTGTGATATTGCTGAGTCCTCGTGACTCACAAATACTTCCAAACAGTTACAGGTGCCGACGATACCAGTGCAGGTGACGCAACCAAGCTCAAGTGGGAGCCCGATGAAGATCTTGTTCGTTGTGTTGTTTCATTTCTGGTTGATCAGTAGTGGAGCCTAGTTGGGACGATCGGGGATCTAGCATTTCGGGTTGTCTTTCTTTATTTTGGTTCCGTAGTGGGACCTTGATTGAATTCCGGTTAATGTATGATATTTATGTATTGTTTGAAGTGGCGATTGTAAGCCAACTCTTTATCCCTTTCTTATTCAGTACATGGGATGTGTAAAGATTACCCCTCTTGCGACATGCCTACCATGCAGTCATGCCTCTAAGCCATGCCCCAACACGTGGGAGATATAACCACATCGTGGGTGTTATACTAGCCCCCTCCAGTGTCTATATAAACCGGAGGGTTTTAGTCCGTAGGACACCAGACAATGATACCATAGGCTAGCTTCTAGGGTTTAGCCTCTACGATCTCGTGGTAGATCAACTCTTGTAATACTCATATCATCAAGATCAATCAAGCAGGACATAGGGTATTACCTCCATCGAGAGGGCCCGAACCTGGGTAAACATCGTGTCCCCCGCCTCCTGTTACCATCCACCTTAGACGCACAGTTCGGGAACCCCTACCCGAGATCCGCCGGTTTTGACACCGACATTGGTGCTTTCATTGAGAGTTCCACTGTGTCGTCATCATAAGGAGGGATGTCTCGTATCATTGTCAAGAACAACATCACCTCTGGGGGAGCCCTGGCTGTAGGCCAAACTCTCCGACTAGGCGGCTTCGTCATGACCGCCCGCTCGGCCGCTACGCCGATGATGACTTCTCGGGTCATCGAAAATAGCCTCCACATCGGCTCGAAATTCACCGAGCAGATGGATCTGGTGGAGCTCTCCTCTTTGAACGAGCTCTTGGATCGCATCGCCGCTCTGGGAGTCGCTACGGACTACGATCGGATTGGGCTTAAACCTGACCAAAGGGAGATTAACTCTCTGCTGGTCACCCATTAGAAAGCGGTAGTGGAGGAGCAATGCGGCGATTCTCCCTCTATCCTGAGGACGAACTATGTCCGGATTCCCGAGCTCTTCGAGTCGGATACCCGCCCACGGGAGGACATCGCCCTAACCCTGAACCTAGAATCAGGCTGCATGCCGAACCTGCGGGGCAACATCCCGGAGCCCGAACTTCCAAGATCAAAAACTCCCCCGCCCCGGGGTCTCAGATTGGGTCAAGGTCTGGACTTAAATCCACCCACCCTCCCAGATATAAACGATCTTTCCCGCATTAGGCAAGAGCCCCAAGAGACAGTACATCACTATTGGGCCAGATTCCTCCTTGTAATGAACAAGGTCAAGGAGTGTCGCGAGGAAGACGCAATTTCATTCTTTTACAACAACTGCATGGACAAGGGAATCCTCAACGCCATAATTCGTCGTGACATAGCACACTTCGCTGACTTGGCGGCCATAGTACTGAAGTACTGCGCGATGGAAAGCGCCTGGAAAACCCAAACAAAATTTTGGGATAATCCGGCTCTGACAAAACCCCCAGTCCAAACTAAAAGGGTGCACTCTCATAAGTCGCCCGACTCAATTACAAAGAAGCAAAAGCCCACTACAGGGCGTGGAACCGTATTGGAGGGATGGCTTAATGGGCCCTGCAAAATTCATAGTACAGCGGATACCATACCAACACACAGCCTTAGAGCATGTTGGGTACTACGGCAGGTGGCCAAGAGCGGTGAGGATCTCCTCATTCAAAACACCGCAGAGCACCATCCCGTGGATAACAATACAGTATTGACAGTCTTTGAGACCTTCGCCTCAAATAATAGGCGTAAGCCAGCACTCCGCAGCCTTGCCGAAGTCTACCACGTGGCAACAATAAATCCATGGAGCGACACGGCTATCACCTTCAATGCCAGTGACGAACCTAAATTCCGAACAGCCCGAGCACCAGCCGCCTTGGTCCTCAGTCCAATTGTGGACGACTTTCGGCTTACTAAAGTGCTCATGGACGGCGGCAGCGGATTAAATCTCATTTATGAGGAGACTCTTCAAAAAATGGAAATAGACAGAAACCGTATTGAGCAAAGCAGCACGACCTTCTGAGGAATCATCCCCAGTCAGGAGGCATGTTGCGCTGGGAAAATCACACTAGATGTGGTATTCGGCACTCCAGAGAATTACAGGCCCAAAGAAATTACATTCCAAGTGGCCCATTCAGTAGCGGATACCACGCCCTTCTATGGCGGGAGGCATTCATGATCTTCCAAGCCATACCCCATTACGGGTACATGAAGCTCAAAATGCCCGGGCCCAATGGAATCATCACTCTAGCTAGTGATCCGGACATAGCACACCGCGTCGAGAACAAAACAGCCGCACTGGCCCTCGAGGCATTATCCGAAGCCCTTGCGGCAGAGGAATTAACTGCGCTGCGCTCCATAGTGGACAGGGACGACGTGATACTCGACAAAAGATCCAAGTCCACCTCCTTTAAACCAGCGGATGAAATAGCCAAATTCCAAGTCCATCCAACGGACCCCACAAAACAGCATCCATCGGGGCACAGTTAAGCCCCGCTGTAGACGCCGCACTACGGGAGTTCCTACGCGAGAATTGGGACATATTCGCCTGGCATCCTTCAGACATGCCAGGAATCCCACGTAGGCTGGCCGAGCATAGCCTTCACATTCTAAAGGGATTCAAGCCGGTCAAGCAGACTCTCTGGCGTTTCTCCGAACCTAAGAGACAAGCCATGGGAGAGGAGCTAGCCAAGTTACTGGAGGCCGGATTCATTAGAGAAATAAAACATCCGGACTGGCTAGCAAACCTGGTAATGGTACCAAAGAAGGAGAAATCCTGGCGCCTATGCGTCGACTTCAAGGACCTTAATAAGGCTTGCCCAAAGGATCCCTTCCCCCTCCCTCGCATCGATCAAATTATCGACGCCACCGCAGGACAGACTCATTGTGCTTCCTCGACGCATACTCCGGTTACCACCAAATTAAGATGGCGGAGTGCGATCAAGCTGCAACGGCATTTATCACTCCATACGGTTTAACACAATGCCCTTCGGGCTCAAAAACGCCGGCGCAACATATCAACGCATGATTCAGACATATCTGGAAAAGCAGATCGGAAAAACAGTGGAGGCATACGTAGACGATGTGGTCGTTAAAACCAGACACGTTGACTCCTTAATAGACGAATTGAGGCTCACATTCAACAATCTCTGAACACACGACATTAAGCTCAATCCGGAAAAATGCGTTTCTGGCGTACCCGCCGGAAAGCTCCTGGGCTTCATCGTCTCCAGTAGAGGAATTGAAGCAAATCCGGCTAAAATCCGAGCTCTATCGCAGTTGGCTATCCCAACTGACCTCAAGCAAATCCAGAAGTTAACTGGATGTGTGGCGGCCTTAAGCCGCTTTATCTCCCGATTAGGAGAAAAGGCACTCCCCCTCTATCGCCTTCTTCGGCGCACCGAACACTTCGAGTGGACGGACGCAACCACGACATGATTGGAAGAAATAAAAGCCATCCTGGCCACCAACCCAATCTTGGCCGTGCCAAATGTCGGCGAACCAATGTTGTTATATATAGCGGCAACCCACCAAGTTGTAAGCGCAGTGCTCGTCGTCGAACGAGAGACGGACGGACATAAATTCCCACTTCAAAAGCCGGTATATTATGTATCCACTGTCCTCACTCCATGCAAATCACGGTACCCACATTATCAAAAGATAGCATACGGGGTTTTCATGCCATCCCGGAAATTATGACACTACTTTCAAGGGTTTTCAATTACGGTGGCCTCAGAAGTACCACTCAACGACATAATAAACAACTGCCATGCCATGGGCCGGATTGCCAAATGGGCTATCGAGCTCCTCCCGTTCGACATAACATATAGACCACGGCGAGCCATTAAGTTGCAAGTATTGGCCGATTTCGTCGCCGAGTGGACAGAAGCCAAACTCCCTAAAGAGTATGGCGCATACTCCAATTGGATCACGCACTTTGACGGCTCTAAAATGCTGGCTGGTCTGGGGGCTGGCGTCGTCCTGACGTCCCCCACCGGAGATACAGTCTAATACGTACTCCAAATACTATAAACAGACTCCAACAACGCAGCCGAATACGAGGCCCTATTACATGGCCTCCGGATGGCAGTTTCCATGGGCATTCAACGCCTGGAGGTGCGTGGGGACTCGAACCTCGCAATATCTCAAATAAATGGAGACTTCGATGCCAAGGATCCGAAAATGGCGGCATATCGCAACGCCGTCCTCAAAATGTCAACTCGGTTCGAGGGGCTTGAATTCGACCATGTGGCTCGGGAAAACAATCAGGCGGTGGATATCCTTGCCCGTATCGGCGCTAAGCGCGATCCTGTCCCACCAAACATCTTCCTGGAAAGGTTGTTTAAGCCATCCGTGGTATGGGAAGGGGACACCGGTAACAATAGTCCGGACCCGGCCACAACACCAGATACCGAACACTCTGACACAATCGGAGGCTCTGCCATCGAAATAACACCTTCAGCCCACGTGATAATGGTCATCATCGCCCCGTGGACAGAACCATTCCCGGCCTACCTAACCAGGCAGGAACTACCCGAGGACCAAAATGAGGCACGCTGCATAGTGCGGGGATTCTAAAGCCTACAAGGTCCACAAGGGAGAGCTTTATAAGAAAAGCACTACCGGAGTCCTTCAAAGGTGCATCTCCGAAGAGGAAGGGCGGAAGCTTTTGGCACAAATCCATGTCGGACTCGGCGGCCATCACGCTGCAGCCCGCGCCCTTGTAAGCAAGGCCTTCCGTACAGGTTTCTATTGGTCGACGGCCCGAGCAGATGCACAGGATCTGGTCCAACGTTGCGTTGGTTGCCAGCTTTTTGCAAACCAAAGCCATATGCCGCCTACCGCTCTCCAAACAATCCCCATTACTTGGCCCTTTGCGGTCTGGGGCCTTGAGATGGTTGCTACCTCTTGAGCACTGCGTTGGTTTTCCCAGAACAGGAAAGGATGATGCAGCAAAGTAGCGTAAGTATTTCCCTCAGTTTTTGAGAACCAAGGTATCAATCCAGTAGGAGGCTACGCGCGAGTCCCTCGTACTTGCACAAAACAAAGAAATCCTCGCAACCAACACAAATAGGGGTTGTCAATCCCTATAAGGCCACTTACGAGAGTGAGATCTGATAGATATGATAAAGATAATATTTTTGTTATTTTTATGATAAAGATGCAAAGTAAAATAAAGGCAAAGTAAATAGCAAAGGAAATAACTAAGTAGTAGGAGATCAATATGATAAAGATAGACTCGGGGGCCATAGGTTTCACTAGTGGCTTCTATCGAGAGCATAAGTATTCTACGGTGGGTGAATAAATTACTGTTGAGCAATTGACAGAATTGAGCATAGTTATGAGAATATCTAGGTATGATCATGTATATAGGCATCACGTCAGAGACAGGTAGACCGACTCCTGCCTGCATCTACTACTATTACTCCACTCATCGACCACTATCGAGCATGCATCTAGAGTATTAAGTTAAAAACAGAGTAACACCTTAAGCAAGATGACATGATGTAGAGGGATAGACTCATGCAATATGAACAAAACCCCATCTTGTTATCCTCGATGGCAACAATACAATACGTGCCTTGCTGCCCCTACTGTCACTGGGAAAGGACACCACAAGATTGAACCCAAAGCTAAGTACTTCTCCCATTGCAAGAAAGATCAATCTAGTAGGCCATACCAAACTGATAATTCAAAGAGACTTGCAAAGATAACCAATCATACATAAAAGAATTCATAGAAGATTCAAATATTATTCATAGATAGACTTGATCATAAACCAACAATTCATCGGTCTCAACAAACAAACCGCAAAAAGAAGATTACATCGAATAGTTCTCCACAAGAGAGGGGGAGAACATTGTATTGAGATCCAAAAAGAGAGAAGAAGCCATGTAGCTACTAACTATGGACCCGTAGGTCTGAGGTAAACTACTCACACTTCATCGGAGAGGCTATGGTGTTGATGTAGAAGCCCTCCGTGATCGATGCCCCCTCCGGCGGAGCTCTGGAACAAGCCCCAAGATAGGATCTCTTGGATACAGAAAGTTACAGCGATGGAATTAGGGTTTTGGCTCCGTATCTGATTGTTTGGGGGTACGTAGGTATATATAGGAGGAAGGAGTACGTTATTGGAGCAATAGGGGGCCCACGAGCGTGGAGGGCGCGCCTGGTGGGGGTGGGCGCGCCCCCCTACCTTGTGTCCTCCTGTTTCTTTTCTTGACATAGTATCCAAGTCTCCCGGATCATAATCTTCCTAAAAATCACGTTCCCGAAGGTTGCATTCCGTTTGGACTCCGTTTGATATTCCTTTTCTTCGAAACCCTAAAATAGGCAAAAACAGCAATTCTGGGTTGGGCCTCCGGTTAATAGGTAAGTCCCAAAAATAATATAAAAGTGGATAATAAAGCCCAATAATGTCCAAAACAGTAGATAATATAGCATGGAGCAATCAAAAATTATAGATACGTTGGAGACGTATCAAGCATCCCCAAGCTTAATTCCTGCTCGTCATCGAGTAGGTAAATGATAAAAACAGAATTTTTGATGTGGAGTGCTACTTGGCATAATTTTAATGTAATTCTTCTTAATTGTGGTATGAATATTCAGATCCGAAAGATTCAAGACAAAAGTTCATATTGACATAAAAATAATAATACTTCAAGCATACTAACTAAGAAATTATGTGTTCTCAAAATAACATGGCTAAAGAAAGTTATCCCTACAAAATCATATAGTCTGGCTATGCTATATCTTCACCACACAAAATATTTAAATCATGCACAACCCCGGTGACAAGCCAAGCAATTGTTTCATACTTTTGACATTCTCAAAACTTTTTCAATCTTCACGCAATACATGAGCGTGAGCCATGGACATAGCACTATAGGTGGAATGGAGTGGTGGTTGTGGATAAGACAAAAAGGGAGAAGATAGTCTCACATCAACTAGGCGTATCAACGGGCTATGGAGATGCGCATCAATAGAATCAATGTGAGTGAGTAGGGATTGCCATGCAACGGATGCACTAGAGCTATAAGTATATCAAAGCTCAAAAAGAAACTAAGTGGGTGTGCATCCAACTTGCTTGCTCATGAAGACCTAGGGCATTTTGAGGAAGCCCATCATTAGAATATACAAGCCAAGTTCTATAATGAAAATTTCCCACTAGTATATGAAAGTGATAACATGAGAGACTCTCTACTATGAAGATCATGGTGCTACTTTGAAGCACAAGTGTGGTAAAAGGATAGTAACATTGTCCGTTCTCTCTTTTTCTCTCATTTTTTTATTTGGGCCTTTTTTATGGCCTCTTTTCTTTCTCTCTTTTTTATTTTTATTTTTCGTCCGGAGTCTCATCCCGACTTGTGGGGGAATCATAGTCTCCATCATCCTTTCCTCACTGGGACAATGCTCTAATAATGATGATCATCACACTTTTATTTTTCTTACAACTCAACAATTATAACTCGATACTTAGAACAAAATATGACTCCAGATGAATGCCTCTGGAGGTATACCGGGATATGCAATGACTCATGAGTGACATGTATGAAATAATTATGAATGGTGGCTTTGCCACAAATACGATGTCAACTACATGATCATGCTAAGCAATATGACAATGATGGAGTGTGTCATAATAAATGGAATGGTGGAAAGTTGCATGGCAATATATCTCAGAATGGCTATGGAAATGCCATAATAGGTAGGTATGGTGGCTGTTTTGAGGAAGGTATATGGTGGGTGTACGATACCGACGAGAGGTGCGCGGTATTAGAGAGGCTAGCAAAGGTGGAAGGGTGAGAGTGCGTATAATCCATGGACTCAACATTAGTCATAAAGAACTCATATACTTATTGCAAAAATCTACAAGTTATCAAAGCAAAGTATTACACGCATGCTCCTAGGGTGATAGATTGGTAGGAAAAGACCATCGCTCATCCCCGACCGCCACACATAAGGAAGGCAATCAAAAAATAAATCATGCTCTGACTTCATCACATAACGGTTCACCATACGTGCATGCTACGGGAATCACAAGCTTCGACACAAGTATTTCTCAAATTCACAACTACTCAACTAGCATGACTTTAATATCACCATCTCCATATCTCAAAACAATTATCAAGTATCAAACTTATCATAGTATCCAACACATTCATAAGAAAGTTTTATTATTAATCTTGTCTACCAAGCATATTAGGATTTTAAGAAAATTACCATGCTATTTAAGACTCTCAAAATAATCTAAGTGAATCATGAGAGATCAATATTTTCTATAAAACAAATCCACCACCATGCTCTAAAAGATATAAGTGAAGCACTAGAGCAAAATTGTATAACTCAAAAGATATAAGCGAAGCACATAGAGTATTCTAACAAATTCCAAATCATATATGGCTCTCTCAAAAGGTATGTACAGCAAGGATGATTGTGTTAAACTAACAAGTAAAGACTCAAATCATACAAGAAGCTCCAAGCAAAACACATATCATGTGGCGAATAAAAATATAGCTCCAAGTAAAGTTACCGATAGAAGTAGAGGAAAGAGGGGATGCCTTCCGGGGCATACCCAAGCTTTGGCTTTTAGGTGTCCTTAGATTATCTTGGGGGTGCCATGGGCATCCCCAAGCTTAGGCTCTTGCCACTCCTTGTTCCATAATCCATCAAATCTTTACCCAAAACATGAAAACTTCATAACACAAAACTTAAAGTAGAAAATCTCGTGAGCTCCGTTAGCGAAAGAAAATAAAAGACCACTTCAAGGTACTGTAATGAACTCATTATTTATTTATATTGGTGTTATACCTACTGTATTCCAACTTCTCTATGGTTTATAAACTATTTATTAGTCATAGATTCATCAAAATAAGCAAACAACACACAAAAACAGACTCTGTCAAAAACAGAACAGTCTGTAGTAATCTGTAGCTAGCGCAAGATCTAGAACCCCAAAAATTCTAAAATAAATTTATGGTCGTGAGTAATTTATCTATTAATCATATGCAAAAATAATTAACTGAATATCACTTTCCAAATAAAAATGGAAGTAGTTCTTGTGAGCACTAAAGTTTCTGTTTTTTACAGCAAGTTCAACAAGACTTTCCCCAAGTCTTCCCAACGGTTCTACTTGGCACAAACACTAATTAAACACAAAGAACACAACCAAAACAGATTCTAGATAAATTATTTATTACTAAACAGGATCAAAAAAAGCAAGGAATAAAAATAAAATTGGGTTGCCTCCCAACAAGCGCTATCATTTAACGCCCCTAGCTAGGCATAACAAGCAAGGATAGATCTAGGTATTGCCATCTTTGGTAGGTAATCCATAAGTGGATCTCATAATAGATTCATAAGGTAATTTAATTATGCCTTTCCTTAATGGAAATTGGAATCTAATATTTCCTTCATATCAATAATTGCACCAATCGTTCTAAGGAAAGGTCTACCAAGAATAATAGGACATGAAGGATTGCAATCTATGTCAAGAACAACAAAATCTATGGGCACATAATTCCTATTTTCAACAATAAGAACATCATTAATTCTTCCCATAGGTTTCTTAATAGTGGAATCCGCAAGGTGAAAGTTTAAAGAGCAATCATCAAAATCACGAAAACCTCAAATCACACGAAGTCTTTGGAATCGTGGAAACACTAGCACCCAAATCCCATAAAGCATAGCATTCATGATCTTTAATTTTAATTTTAATAGTTGTTTCCCACTCATTATAAAGTTTTCTAGGGATAGAAACTCCCAATTCAAGTTTTTCTTCATAAGATTGCATCAAGGCGTCAACAATATGTTTAGTAAACGCTTTATTTTGACTATAAGCGTGAGGAGAATTTAGCACGGATTGCAACAAGGAAATACAATCAATCAAAGAGCAATTTTCATAGTTAAATTCCTTGAGATCCATAATAGTGGGTTTAGCGACATCTAGGGTTTTAATTTCTTCAATCCCACTTTTATCAAATTTAGCGTCAAGATCAACAAATTCCAAATTCTTGGAACGCCTTCTAGGTAAAGGTGGATCATATTCAGTCCCATCATTATCAAGATTCATATTGCAAAACAAATATTTAATAGGGGACACATCAATAACTTTTAGATCTTCATCTTTATTTTCATAGGAACTAGAAGAACACGCTCTTATAAAGGCATCTTTCTTAGCTCGCATCCTAGCGGTTCTTTCTTTGCACTCATCAATGGAAATTCTCATGGCTTTGAGAGACAATTGATATCATGCTTAGGTGGAATAGATCTAAGTTTCAAAGAATCAACATCAAGAGAAATTATATCAACGTTCCTAGCCAAATCATCAATCTTAAGCAATTTTTCTTCAATCATAGCATTAAAATTCTTTTTCAAAGTAATAAATTCTTTAATATTAGATTCAAAATCAGAGGGAATCTTATTATAATTTCCATAAGAATTGTTGTAGGAATTACCATAATTATTGGAGGGATTACTAGGATAAGGCCTAGGATTGAAATTTCCTCTATACGCGTTGTTACCAAAATTGTTCCTACCAACAAAATTCACATCCATAGATTCATTATTATTCTCAATCAAAGTAGACAAGGGCATATCATTAGGATCAGAAGAAACACTCTTATTAGCAAATAATTTCATAAGTTCATCCATCTTTCCACTCAAAACATTAATTTCTTCTATCGCATGCACCTTTTTATTAGTAGATATTTCAGTATGCCATTGAGAATAATTAACCATAATATTATCTAGGAGTTTAGTAGCTTCTCCTAAAGTGATTTCCATAAAAGTGCCTCCCGCGGCCGAATCTAAAAGATTTCTGGAAGCAAAATTCAATCCGGCATAAATTTTTTGTATAATCATCCACAAATTTAAACCATGAGTAGGGCAATTAAGTATCATTAATTTCATTCTCTCCCAAGCTTGTGCAACATGTTCATGATCAAGTTGGTTAAAATTCAAAATATCGTTTCTAAGAGAGATGATCTTAGCGGGAGGAAAATACTTAGAGATAAAAGCATCTTTGCACTTGTTCCATGAATCAATACTATTTTTAGGCAAAGACGAAAACCAAGCTTTAGCACGATCTCTAAGCGAAAAATGAAATAGCTTCAATTTAACAATATCATTGTCCACGTCTTTCTTCTTTTGCATGTCACACAAATCAACGAAGCTATTTAGATGGGCAGCGGCATCTTCACTAGGAAGGCCGGAAAACGGATCTTTCATGACAAGATTCAGCAAAGCAGCATTAATTTCACAAGATTCAGCAAAGCAGCATTAATTTCACAAGATTCAGCATCGGTAAGAGGAGCAATCAGAGTGCTAATAAAATCATTGTTGTTGGTATTGGTGAAGTCACACAATTTAGTATTATCTTGAGCCATCGTGACAAGCAAACAAACTAACACACAAGCAAACAAAAAGCAAACGAGCAAAAAGAGGCAAATAGAGAGGGAGGATAGAGAGAGAGAGAGGCGAATAAAACGGCAAGGGTGAAGTGGGGGAGAGGAAAACGAGAGGCAAATGGAAAATAATGTAATGCGGGAGATAAGGGTATGTGATGGCTACTTGGTATGTTGACTTTTGCGTAGACCTCCCCAGCAACGGTGCCAGAAATCCTTCTTGCTACCTCTTGAGAACTGCGTTGGTTTTCCCCGAAGAGGAAGGGATGATGCAGCAAAGTAGCGTACGTATTTCCCTCAGTTTTTGAGAACCAAGGTATCAATCCAGTAGGAGGTTACGCGCGAGTCCCTCGTACCTACACAAAACAAATATATCCTCGCAACCAACGCAAATAGGGGTTGTCAATCCCTATAAGGCCACTTATGAGAGTGAGATATGATAGATATGATAAAGATAATATTTTTGGTATTTTTATGATAAAGATGCAAAGTAAAATAAAGGCAAAGTAAATAGAAAAGGAAATAACTAAGTAGTAGGAGATAAATATGATAAAGATAGACCCGGGGGGCATAGGTTTCACTAGTGGCTTCTCTCGAGAGCATAAGTATCCTACGGTGGGTGAACAAATTACTATTGAGCAATTGTTAGAATTGAGCATCGTTATGAGAGTATCTAGGTATGATCATGTATATAGGCATCACGTCCGATACAAGTAGACCGACTCCTACCTGCATCTACTACTATTACTCCACTCATCGACCGCTATCCTGCTTGCATCTAGAGTATTAAGTTAAAAACATAGTAACGCCTTAAGCAAGATGACATGATGTAGAGGGATAGATTCATGCAATATGAAGAAAACCCCATGCTGTTATCCTCGATGGCAACAATACAATACGTGCCTTGCTGCCCCTACTGTCACTGGGAAAGGAGACCGCAAGATTGAACCCAAAGCTAAGCACTTCTCCCATTGCAAGAAAGATCAATCTAGTAGGCCAAACCAAACTGATAATTCGAAGAGACTTGCAAAGATAACCAATCATACATAAAAGAATTCAGAGAAGATTCAAATATTATTCATAGATAGACTTGATCATAAACCCACAATTCATCGGTCTCAACAAACACACCGCAAAAAGAAGATTACATCGAATAGTTCTCCGCAAGAGAGGGGGAGAACATTGTATTAAGATCCAAAAAAGAGAGAAGAAGCCATCTAGCTACTAACTATGGACCCATAGGTCTGAGGTAAACTACTCACACTTCATCGAAGAGGCTATGGTGTTGATGTAGAAGCCCTCCGTGATCGATGCCCCCTCCGGCGGAGCTTCGGAACAGGCCCCAAGATGGGATCTCGTGGATACAGAAAGTTACGGTGGTGGAATTAGGGTTTTGGCTCCGTATCTGATCGTTTGGGTGTACGTAGGTATATATAGGAGGAAGGAGTACGTCGGTGGAGCAACAGGGGGCCCACAAGGGTGGAGGGCGTGCCTGGTGGGGGTGGGCGTGCCCCTACCTCGTGGCCTCCTGTTTGTTTTCTTGACGTAGGGTCCAAGTCTTCCGGATCATAATCTTCCTAAAAATCACGTTCCCGAAGGTTTCATTCCGTTTGGACTCCGTTTGATATTCCTTTTCTTCGAAACCCTAAAATAGGCAAAAACAACAATTCTGGGTTGGGCCTCCGGTTAATAGGTTAGTCCCAAAAATAATATAAAAGTGGATAATAAAGCCCAATAATGTCCAAAACAGTAGATAATATAGCATGGAGCAATCAAAAATTATAGATACATTGGAGACGTATCAATGGTCGGACCCCTCAAAGGGGGAACCCATAAGAAAAAATACTTACTGGTCATGGTGGATAAATTCACCAAATGGATAGAAGCCAAACCCGTTAAAATGGCTAAATCCGGACCAGTGATAGACTTCATATCTGGGGTTGCACACCGTTATGGCATCCCCCACAGCATCATCACTGACAACGGCACGAACTTTACAGCCGACGAGGTAAAACTTTGGTGCAGCAACATGGGCATCAAGCTCGGTTATGCTTGTGTCTATCACCCGCAATCTAACGGTCAAGTCGAGCGAGCAAATGGTCTTATCATGAGCGGCATCAAACCCAGATTAGTGCAGTCCTTAAAGGAATCAAACACGCACTGGGTAGAGGAGCTCGACTCTGTACTATGGGGGCTGCGGACCACGCCTAATCGCACTACCGGATACACACCATTTTTTATGGTGTATGGCACAGAGGCGGTTCTGCCTTGCGACATAATTCATGACTCACCTCGAGTGCGCATGTACGAAGAATAAGAGGCCGAGCTCGATCGGCAGGACAGTTTGGATGCCCTGGAGGAGGAGCGCGACATGGCAAAAGCCCGTTCCGCATTCTATCAGCAACAGGCTCGAAAGTATCAAAGCAGAGAAGTACGGGCCAAAACCTATAACGTTGGCGAACTAGTTCTACGCCTGCCGGAGAAGAAAAAGAACAAGCTCAAGCCCAAATGGGAAGGTCCCTTCATTATTGACCAGGTTCTGACCAGTGGAGCGTACCGTCTGTGGGATGCATCGGACAATCCAAACCCATGCAACGCAGCCAGACTCCGAAGATTCTATGCCTAGTGCCGGACTCTATGTTCATCTCCTTACCCCCGTCAATTTTTTGCATATCCATTATCTGTCTTTTCTCTCTTTCTTCTTTTTTCTTCTCCTCAAGGCCTTAAAAGGCTAACTTGTGTCTTGACTACACAATCTTGACGCGCTAACCACGCTGATTATACCTGGGGGCTTCTTATACAGAAGCTTAATATAACTATTTTTTTGGGCTTTATGCCCCACACATGTGTTATTCTTCCACATGTACCTTTTTTCGCCATTATATGCATCGATATGACTTATGTTTGGGCCAAGATGGGTTGCCCGGCTCTTGTATTTATGCCCTACGTTCCCGTTAATTCGTCTAGGGCATAAGGGGAGCACCTCTGCGATTATTACTGCCGGGTCAGCCCGATGTGTAC
Organism: Triticum urartu; assembly: GCF_003073215.2. Taxonomy (NCBI): domain Eukaryota; kingdom Viridiplantae; phylum Streptophyta; class Magnoliopsida; order Poales; family Poaceae; genus Triticum; species Triticum urartu. The sequence goes on along the minus strand of NC_053022.1, from coordinate 420,790,707 downwards.
CTCAGACTGGGTGAAGCCGAAAGCTAGCGTTCTTAAGGGAATATTCGGTCGGTGAACAAAACATGACTTTTATTTATTTTGATACATGCACCTAAATGTTTATAGCCTGCGTCTCTTTTCGCAGTTCGGATATGCACATTAGGGCATGCATACCCAGGGAAAGGAACCCTTAACGGAACTATTCTCCCTGGAAGATGTTTCTTACTATCCATGTAATATAACATAGCTAGTTGGGTACTTGTCTGTTCAAGCACTTATGACCCCTACGCCTAGTTTCCATGCATACCCCGGTTTTTACATAACCGAGCGGGTATTTGGATACACTCCGGACTATCAGGTCCAGAGGTCGAAGCAAAAAGGTCCGCCATGACAAATGATTACAATCCGGCTAGGGACATTATATATGTCACTTGAAGTACACAGTCACTAAGACTGACTAAATTCTTCTTCTATACCATCCAATAGGCTGTCTAGCCTACAATCCTATTGGGAATACTTTGCGGCTAATTCTACTTGGTCATACACCAAACTAACAGGGATCTCTTTCCCATCGGGCCCCATAGGTCCGACCTCGGCCATGTGGTTTGGGTCAGCTTTGGTATATCGCGTCTTCACCATGGCCCAGGCTTCCCTTGCACCTTGTCGGTACGCTGATATCTTCCATAATCGGAAGCGTCGCCGCACTCCCTTGAGCTTCTCTATAAGCTCCCCCATGCCTCCTGGCAGGGATGCGGATGGCCACAAGGCTTGGGAAATACCCTGCATCACCTGCCGAACTTGTTCGTGCAGTTGTGAGAGCTCTGGTAGAGGATCACCCGCAGACCCGGGCATCTCCTACGCGGGACGACCCGTCAGCATACCTGTAGACAAAACTCTGTTAGCCAGCTTCTTCGCCGAACTCTTTCAAAAGTTCATTCAAGAACTTACTAAAAATGCCGCGTCGAAGTCGCTTATTCTCCTTCACGGAGTCTGCAAGCTGGGCTCGGACATCTTTCAGCTCCACGCCCAGCTAGATATTGGCGTCCTGAAGATTATTTTTCTCTTGCCCGACCCGCGTAAGCATGCGCTCGCCAGCATTTAGCTGTCGATTAGCACGTTGCACATTCTCCAGCACGGCCTCCGGATTTACTCCGGAGTGATCTGCAACATCTATTGTTAGATTTGCATGCATGCCGCATACTATCTGTTACATGTCATTCTTTGCAATGGAAACAAGTGTTACCAGAGGGGGCCTTCTCGGACTCCTTCAATGCGGCAACCGCGGACCGTAGCTGGGCTTTGCACTCTTCCAGCTCTTGAGACAATTGGGTATTCTTCTCTATAAGAACCTGCACAAATAATGATCCTTAAATCAGTTGTGTCAACTGTTTCAAGTCTCAGGGGCTACTGATATATATAATCATCAGATTTTCTTACCCGTATATCCTTTACATACTGGTCTGTGGCTCTGGCAAGACCGTTTTGAGCAGCACGGATGTACGCGTCTCCTGAGTTGAAGGCATCGAACGCCTCTTGGGAGAAACAAGCGTCACGGAGTACGGCCAGGTGACGCCTGTGATTTATGGCGCTCTCCACTTTGAAATTTGTAGGCGATAGTCTGTCCGCATCCTCTGTAGGAGGAGCATCCGGCATTTGCCTCATGTTAGCTTCCACCTCTATGTCCGGCCCTGGAGCCCGAATGGTGGAGGCGTGATCGGCAACCTCTCCGGATATAGTCCGGCGAGCGTTTTTCCTACTAGGAAACATGGACGTCATTATATTTTAAGAAAGACGACAACCACGGAGCGAGGTTCTGTATCATACCTCTGCGCCGGCGTCTCAGTCCTGACCGCCTTCCGTTTTGGCCTACCCAGCTTCGGTGTCCCTTGTTGGCGAGTCACTGCGGGTTCGGCATGGCGTCCCAAGGGCCTTCCCTGTAAAACACCATATGTGTACGGTAGGTGAAGTGCGTAAAAGGGGATCCTTCTCGGAAGTTGGGACTCCGGTTTTTCTTACATGCGATGCAGGGAGTAGCCCGGGATAGTCGGCTATGATGGCCACCATGGCATCATCGCAGCTCAATTGATAGAATGTCCTGTCGATCAGCTCCACAAATATGTCTGGATCCTCTTCGAGTCCGGGATAGAGGGCCCGGTCAGGGTCCTCCGGTTGTGGAGGTGGGCTGTTGACCTCCCTTACAGCTTTTCGCAGTTCCTGCCATGAAACAGCAAGGTGAGTATTTATGACGAAGAATGCGGGAAGGTTGGGAATAAAAAGTGATAGCTCACCCAGCTTGGAGGGTTGTACATAGAGAATCCATCCCGTGGCTTAATACGAGTGAACTCCTCCTCCTCTCCCTTGAACAACTCGGACAGAATTTTTGCTAGAGCAGCAACGGAGTATGGTCCCTTACGCCCGCAGCGGGTGGCATCATCTTCCCCGTTAAAGCGCCACATGGGGTGCCCTCGATATTGAAGTGGCTGCACCCCCCGCATTATACATATTGACATAACCTCGACTATTGTTAGTCCTGATTGAGCCAGCACTTTTATCCGGTCCATCAGGTAAAGGACTTCTCCGTTATCTTCCTCCTGGGGGCTCCGTGGGCGCCAGCTTTGGCGTTTCCTCCAAGGGGCATTGTCGAACTCGGGAAGACCCATCCGAATAGGTTCTGGAAGGGGGACGTCCTCCATGTAAAACCACTCCGAAGGCCAGTCTTCGGACGTCTTCTTCGGGGTACCCGACAGGTATCCGGACTTGGCGATGCGCCATGTTTCGGCTCCGCCCACTTGATATATTGACCCCTTCTGTGTATGGGGCACAAGGTAGAATAGCCTCTTCCACAGCTCGAAATGAGCTTCACAGCCCAGAAACAGCTCACAAAGGGCAATATAACCAGCGATGTGTAATATGGAAGCGGGGGTGAAATTATGCAACTGGAGGCCATAAAACTCCAGGAGCCCGCGGAGGAACGGGTGGATTGGAAATCCAAGTCCCCTTAGTAAATAAGGGACAAGGCATACCCGCTCCCCCTTGGAGGGATTGGGGAAGCTCTCCGCTTGCTCCCCGCCATTATAGGTGGCAAGCCCAGCTCGAACGGGGACCATATACGCTGGAGGGAGAAATCCCTGGGTCAGTAACTCTACTAATTGGCTGTGCGGGACGGAACACTTCTCCCAATCATCGGGCTTAGGGCTACGGTAGCGGGAGGAGGAGCTGTGATGGTCGGCCATGTTGGAATGGATTTTTCCGAGCGCGCTCCGATGGATACTCGCCATGGGAGGATGGTGTGGTCTGGATCTGAGAATCCTCGTCTCTTTAATAGATAGTTTACTTACATGGCTAGGGTCGCAAATGTAAAAATGTCGTGGCTCCTCGCATTCACTCGACACGTGGAAGATAGCCCTATTGGGCGCGGAAGCCAAGAAGTGCAACATTTATGGGGAGCCAGACACTACTCAACAGATATTCAAAATTTGGAGAAGAACCCGCCTTGCAATGCCAAAGACAATCTGCGCGCCGGACTCATCGCCATTGAAGCCTGGTTCAGGGGCTACAGAGGGAGTCCTGGATTAGGGGGTCTCCGGACAGCCGGACTATATCCTTTGGCCGGACTGTTGGACTATGTAGATCTCCTCCCGTGTAACCGACTCTGTGTAACCCTAGCCCCCTCTGGTGTCTATATAAACCGGAGGGTTTTAGTCCGTAGGACACCAGACAATCATACCATAGGCTAGATTCTAGGGTTTAGCCTCTATGATCTCGTGGTAGATCAACTCTTGTAATACTCATATCATCAAGATCAATCAAGAAGGACGTAGGGTATTACCTCCATCGAGAGGGCCCGAACCTGGGTAAACATCGTGTCCCCCGCCTCCTGTTACCAAACACCATAGACGCACAGTTCGAGACCCCCTACGTGAGATCCGCCGGTTTTGACACCGACACCTAGTCAATCTAGGAGACACCACTCTCCAAGAAGTAACAAATGGTGTGTTGATGATGAACTCCTTGCTCTTGTGCTTCAAATGATAGTCTCCCCAACACTCAACTCTCTCTCATAAGATTGGATTTGGTAGAAAGAGGATTTGAGTGGAAAGCAACTTGGGGAAGGCTAGAGATCAAGATTTATGTGGTTGGAATGGAATATCTTGACCTCAACACAAGTGTAGGTAGTTCTCTCTTAGAAAATGTGTATTGGAAGTGTAGGCATGTTCTGATGGCTCTCTCCTTGAATGAAAAGTGGGTGGAGGGGTATTTATAGCCTCCACACAAAATCTAACCATTACACAAAAATCACCAAACTCGGTGGGACCGAATCATGAAACTCGGTCAGACCGATTTAGTTCAAAATGTGAACGTTAGGATTCTTGGTGGGACCGACATGTCAACTCGGTGGGACCGATTTCGTTAGGGTTTGGGCATAAAGTAATCTCGGTGAGACCAATTACACAAACTCGGTGAGACCGATTTTGGTAATGGATTAACAAAGAGTTGGTCAGGCAAACTCGGTGGGACCGATTCGCTCATCTCGGTTGGACCGAAGTGTTACGAAAGGGAAACTGAGAGTTTACATTGCAATCTCGGTGGGACCGATTGCTCATCTCGGTTTTACCGAAACGTTACGAAGGGTAACAGAGAGATTACAATCCCATCTTGGTGAGACCGAGATCCCTATCGGTGAGACCGAACTGATTAGGGTTTCTGGCAGTGGCTATGTCAACTGAACTCGTCGGCGCCGGATAGAAAAGAATCGGTGGCGCCGAGTTTGACTTTTGGTTTGGGACATAAGTGGATGGGAGAAAGTAGTGGAGGGTTTTGGAGCATATCACTAAGCATTTTGAGCAAGCACCTCATTAAGCAACACCTCATCCCTTCTTAATAGTTTTGGCTTTTCCTATAGACTCAATGTGATCTTGGATCACTAATATAAAAAATGCAGAGACTTGTGCTTTGAGCTTGAGCCAATCTTTTATCCTTAGCATTTTGAAGGGTCCACTTTCTAATCCATGTCATGCCAATCACTGAGCTTTCCTGAAATATTCATATTGGAATAGCATTAGCTCAATGAGCTATATGTTGTTAGGAATTACCAAAACCACCCAGGGATAGTTACACTTATAGACACCTAGATCGGATATGAACTCCTTCATCCAGACTCCTTCATTTGCTGCTTCTGAAGCAGCTATGTACTTCGCTTCACACGTAGATCCTGCCACGACGCTCTGCTTGGAACTACACCAACTGACATCTCCACCGTTCAATAAAAAAATACGTATCCGGTTTGTGACTTAGAGTCATCCGGATCAGTGTCAAAGCTTGCATCGACGTAACCGTTTACGACGAGCTCTTTTTCACCTCCATAAACGAGAAACATATCCTTAGTCCTTTTCAGGTATTTCAGGATGTTCTTGACCGTTGTCCAGTGATCTGCTCCTGGATTACTTTGGTACCTCCCCTCTAAACTAATAGCAAGGCACACATCAGGTCTGGTACACAGCATTGCATACATGATAGAACCTATGGATGAAGCACAGGGAATGACTTTCATTTTGTTTCTATCTCCTGCATTGAGTCTGACTCAACTTCACACCTTGTAACACAGGCAAGAACCCTTTCTTTGCTTGATCCATTTTGAACTTCTTCAAAACTTTATCAAGGTATGTGCTTTGTGAAAGTCCAATTAAGTGTCTTGATCTATCTCTATAGATCTTGATGCCCAATATATAAGCAGCTTCACCGAGGTCTTTCATTGAAAAATTCTTATTCAAGTATCCTTTTATGCTATTCAGAAATTCAGTATCATTTCCGATCAGCAATATGTCATCTACATATAATATCAGAAATGCTACAAAGCTCCCACTCACTTTCTTGTAAATACAGGCTTCTCCAAAAGTCTGTATAAAACCATATGCTTTGATCACACTATCAAAGCGTATATTCCAACTCCGAGAGGCTTGCACCAGTCCATAAATGGATCGCTGGAGCTTGGTAACGCCCCAAGACCGGAGCTTCAGATGCCTTCCTTGGTTTTTCGAGTTTCGTCGGGTAATTTGTTTTGTCTATTGCATTCATCTATGCATTTGTGCATTTCATCATGTCATCATGCCATCATGTCATTTTTTTAACTCAACTAAATAAATGGCATGGATCTTTGATCCATTTAAATCGAGGGAGTTCACATGGTGAAATTCTCTTTATAACATATAAAAGTCTCCTACTATTATTAGGGAGCTATATTTTAAATATTCCATTATTTTGGAATCACCATAACACACTTAGAGTTAAGTTCCATGCCTTTTCCTTCTCAATTCTTGGCCTCCAACTTTGCCACAAATTCTTTCATCTTTCCCGAGCTCCACCAAAATTCCCAACATTTTTGGACTCTGGAAAACCTTGAACTTACTCAAACCATTTGAATTAAATTCAAATGGATTTGAATCCAGATCTTTCAATCTTGCCACTTCTATTTTTCTGTGAACATGCACGTTTTTGTGAGTCTAGAAAAATTACCCGCATGCTCAAATTCGTTCCGAACCCCTCTTCCTTTTTTTCCTTTCTTTCTAATGTTTTTGTTAAAGTAGTTTTAAGAGGGAGGGAGAGAGAGCCCAGCACCCGCAAGCCACTGGGCCAGGCCGGCCTACCAAACTCCTAAGGCCCAGCCCGCACCGGATCTAACCCTAGCAGCCACTAGCCCGACCGAAACCACCCTCTCCTTCGATCTCTCCCTCTCCCCTCATTCTCCTCCTGGACCGCCAGAGACTCATGCACGCATCGAACTTGTCAGCCGCGCTCGATCCCCTTTTACCTCTCTCCGATCCCCTCATCCCCCTCCTAGCGCCGCTGCCAGAGTACCTCGTCAACCCCACAGCCGCCTGCAGCTTCGTCCAGAGAGGAGCTCCCCGCGCCAGTTCCTCCCGCGAGCCGCGCATCCTCCTCCAGCCAGTCGTCGTCCTGGACCCCGACGCGCCCCTTCTCCTCCCTGGATTTTCCTCATCGGCGCGCACCTCACGCCGGTGAGCACGACGCCCTCCATGCAACCCCCCTTCCTCTGCTACTTCTGCTTCCTCGCCCTTGCTGCTCACCCGCGGGCCACGCGGCCTGATGCCGGCCTCGCCGGAGCACACTGCCAGCAGCAGGTCGCCGTCGAGTCATCTCGTCAGACGCCCGTGCCGGAGGCCTACTCGTCGCCTCCCTGTGGCCTCCTCGTCGTCTGCGTCGGTCCTTGCTGCTTCGCCGGGGTATGGAGCCATGTTCGCCACCTGCTCGTCTTGTCCTCCGCGTGCGTGCATGCCGTCGCCATCCGTTGACCTCTTCTACTCCTTCGTGCGGAGCAGGACCACCACGGGCCCTCGGCCCGAGCTGCTACTCACCACCGACCAACGCCGACCCAGGACAGGACCTTGCCAGGGCCACCCCGCTCCGGCCGCGACACCGGCAAGACCACTTCTGCATCTGTACACCACGTTGTTGCCCGTTGCATGTCAAGACCATCTCCGTGGGTTTACGCCAAGTACCACTACCGCAAAGTACCTCTTCACAAGACCAAGTACCTCTCCGAACGAACGTGCATGACTGTTGTCGCAAGAACGGGACCGGAAAGTCCGAAGACCCCAAGTACCAAGACACCGATGACATGAACATCTACGGAATGTGTACGACTTCACGGTGTTGCGCCAAGTGCCCCGATTGCCGGAGCCCTCGGATCCGTCAAGCTCGTCTACGAACCGAGAACAACTACCGTCTCCGAAGAACCGTGTAACGGAACCGTCAAGTTCGACTATGACTCATGTACGACTACGCAGAATTCCTTGGACGCCAAGTTTAATGATGCATCAAGTTCCTCGCCGTGACCCCGAACATCTATGGAAACTCGTGCTATGATAAACATGTACCCACTACAAAAAAAAGACAGATCCGTGACATTTTGGGCCGAACGAATTTTTTTTCTGTCATACATATGACACTTCTATGACGATAATTGTGACAAAACCCGGTATCATCATAGATGTGGTGGGCTCCTACTCCTATGACAAAAAATCATGACAGAAAATGAGCTTTTTGTCCTGGGCGGGCCAGAGACGCAGCTGCATGACATTCTTTGGGCCGTCCATGACGGAAAAAACCATGGTAGAAGCGAGGGGGAGGAAAATTTCGAGGAGTTCTCGGTTACGGTGGGAGGTCGGGGGCCGAGCGATGCGCGTTTCTCTCGTACACGTACGCGCGTGGTTGCGAGGCGTTGGCTCTAACTGAACCTGAGCGAGGCGTTGGCCTCTAACTGAACCCGAGCGATTGCACTGCAGGCTACGCGTTAATGAACCTGAGCGATCAATCGATGGCTGTTAACTGAACCCGATCGAGCGATTCCTTGGCTACTGCTGCTAACTGAAGCCGACCGATGATGCCTCTAGATGAACAGTGAGCGTTGCGGGGGGCGGGGGGGGGGGTTGGATGAACAGTTCCCGGTGGGGGTGGATGAACAGGACCCCGTGGTGTTGCCTCTAGATGAACAGGACCCCGATCGATCGAGCCGGTTGGGCTGGATGAACAGGACCCCGTGAAGGGCTGGATGAACAAGACTACCATGTACACGAGCCCTCGCCGTACGTATGCGCGAGTAGGCGTTCGAGACCCCACCCGTATGTACACATACGTGGCCGTATTTTCTTTCTTGCACCCTGGCCGCCTCTACTATGACACGTGCGCGCCTCTACATCCACCAGTATATATGTACGTACATGTTCGCGACCAGAATGACAACGCTACGTACGCTTCAACCAGGTGGGTCCCGACTGTCAGGCACTTCCTTGCGTGCGAAGGTGTAGCTGGTGGGTCCCAGCAGTCAGGGGGGAATGTTTTTTTCGTGAAATACGGTGGCCTGTCTGGTGGGTCCCTGCTGTCAGGTGGAGGAATCATTATTTTCTGTGTAATAAGGAGGCACTTCCTTGCTGCCGCCATGGACCCAGCTGTCAGCCTCTCCATGTATAGTCCACGTCCGATGGAAGTCGTTCCTTGACCACGTTGACCACGCTGCACCGAGAGCACCAGGGCGGTGGACGACGGCGAGGCCTAGGAAGGGGACGACGCAGAGCCGGTGAAGACGCGGCAGTGGATGCCCACGCGGAGAGGAGTATGAGGGTTCACTCGTTCGGCTGCGGTGTGAGGCTGCCGTCGCCGCAGGGCCTGGCCAGCGGTGGGAATAGTAGGGGGCGGTGAGGCCTCCGCAGCAGCACAGCCGGCCACGGGAGGCAGGAGCAGGCGGCACGACCGGTGCTGCTTTGGGCGGCTGGAGCAAGAAGACCAGAGGTTGAAGAAGCACTACGGCCGTTGGATGGACATCGTACGGTCACTGGAGCTAGAATCATGCATATGACTAAGTTGACAAAGCCCTCCGTCCCCGTCAACTTAGTAGGCCCACAAGTCAGACTCCCACCAAGGTGGGTCCCAGCTAGCAGGGGGTATTCACTTTTTTGTGCGTAATAAGGAGACACTTCCGGTGGGTCCGAGCTGACAGCAGGGGGAATGTTTTTTTCATGAAATACGGTGGCCCATCGGGTAGGTCCCAGCAGTCAGGGGCAAACATTTTTTCGTGAAATACGGGTGGGCGTCCGGTGGGTCCCTGCTGTCAGTGGACCCAGCTGTCAGCCTCTCCACGTACAGTATTCTTCCGATGGAATTCGGTCGTTGACCACATTGACCACGCCGGTGGACGACGGTGAGGCCTAGGAAGGGGACGACGCAGAGCCGGAAGACGCGGCAGTGGATGCCCATGCGGAGAGGAGTACGAGGGTTCACTAGTTCGGCTGCGCTGCCGTCGCCGCAGAATAACAGGGGGTGTGGGTGAGTGGAGTGGAGGGATGGCCTGGCCAGCGGTGGGAGTAGTTTGGGGCAGTGAGGCCTCTGCGGCAGCATAGCCGGCCACGGGAGGCAGGAGCAGGCGGCACGACCGGCGCTGCTTTGGGCGGCTGGAGCAAGAAGACCAGAGGTTGAAGAAGCACTACGGCCGTTGGATGGACATCGTACGGTCAGTCGAGCTAGAATCGTGCATATTGACTAAGTTGACAAAGCCCTTCGTCCCCGTCAACTTAGTAGGCCCACTATACTGGGTCCCAGCTAGCAGGGGGAGTATTCATTTTTTTTGTGCGTAACAAGGAGGCACTTCCTTGCGTGCGAAGATATAGCTGGTGGGTCCGAGCTGTCAGTGACGGTAACGTTTTTTTCGCGAAATACAAAGGCCATTTCGGTGGGTCCCAGATGTCAGGTGGAGGAAATCGTTATTTTGTGCATAATAAGGAGGCATTTCCTTGCGTGCGGCCGTGGACCCAGCTGTCAGCCTCTGCATGTACAGTACACTTCAGATGCATGTTGGTCGTTGACCACGCTGACCACGCCACGCCATGAGCACCAGGGTGGTGGACGACGGCGAGGCCTAGGAAGGGAATGACACGGAGGCAGGGAAGACTCGGCCGTTGTTTTTGTTTCCTACGCGGAGGGGAGTACGACTGTATGAGGGTTTACTGGTTCGTCTGTCGTCGCCAGAGAATAACAGCAGGTGTGGGTGAGTGGAGGGATGGCTAGGCCAGCGATGGGAGTATGGTGGGGCAGTGAGGCCTACGTGGCAGCACAGCCTGCCGCGGGGAGGAGGGAGCAGGCAGTCCCGCCGGCGCTTGTTTGAGCGACTGGAGCAGGAAGAGCAGAGATTGAAGAACCATGACAGCCGTTGGATGGACATCCAACAGTCACTGCTTGTGCGTCAACCTTTTTTTTAGGAAAGCCTCAAATCTGTGGAAAACAGCTTACATCCCATCTGCCATTATTTCTAATAATTTTTAGCCCATTTGCTAATTCTTAAGGTTTTTTTTCGAACCCATATTCTTTTTGTTAGCATTACAGCCCAAATTGTGGCCACGGTTAAAAAATTATAAGAAATTTTGCATATTTCGGTGCGGTCCGAACTGTTTTTGATCCCGAAATTTTGACTCACATTCATACTGGTTTTAAAAATAAATGTATATCAATATAAAATCCAACAAATTCTCCATGCATAAAAATTAATGTAATTTAAAATCTTGAAATGAAAAAAAGGTATTTGAAACTAATTGCCGGTTTGATGTGTTTTAAAAATGTACAACCCATTTCTCGTTACTGATGGGCCATTTTCTCGGCCAGCCGAATAAAAGCTCTCCTCGTCTTGAAAGATTTGCAGCCCAACAGGCCTGACAAAGCGACTTGCTTGGCAAATCACAAAAAAAATTGGGGTGTGGCCATGGACCCAGCTGTCAGCCTCTCCACGTACAGTCCACATCCGATGGAAGTCGTTCCTTGACCACATTGACCACGCCGCGCCAAGAGCACCAGGGCGGTGGACGACGGCCAGGCCTAGGAAGGGGACGACGCGGCAGTGGAAGCCCGCGTGGAGAGGAGTACGAGGGTTCACTGGTTCGGCTGCGGTGTGAGGCTGCCGTCGCCGCAGGGCCTGGCCAGCGGTGGGAATAGTAGGGGGCGGTGAGGCCTCTGCGCCAGCACAGCCGGCCACGGGAGGTAGGAGCATGCGGCACGACCGGCGCTGCTTTGGGTGGCTGGAGCAAGAAGACCAGAGGTTGAAGAAGCACTACGGCCGTTGGATGGACATCGTTATTTTGCGCGTAATAAGGAGGCACTTCCTTGCGTGCGAAGATATAGCTGGTGGGTCCGACCTGTCAGCGGGGGGAACGTTTTTTTAGTCCATTTGGTGGGCTGGGTGAAACAATGATGTAGCATCTATGCAGCCCGTTTAAATCCCATTTGCATTTTTCTCGAAATCCACGGACTTGCTGGGCTGGGTGAAAATATCATGTTGGGCTAGACGAAGAAATGTTATAAAAACATAAACACATGATTGCACGTCAGTAAAATCTTTGCAAGCTTATATACGCAATCACTAGGAGTTAATTTGCCAAGTTATATATAAACAATTATTATTATTATTTTGTAAGATCTTTCAACTTACGAATAAAATATCATTTTAATTTGATGAGTTAATAGTATGTGGGGTATTATTATTTTTTAGGCTAGACGTGGGACAGTTGAGTTGGTTCTAGGGGAAAGTACTGGGAGAAAACTCAGTTTACATCAAAAAAGAAAGTGGGAGAAAATTCAGAGACCTGCTGGGTCCACCTGAGGAGGGGAATATGTTGGGAGGAAGGAGATTCAAAGTACGGCAGCCGAGTGAGCTAGTTTTTTTGACAGACAAGTGAACTAGTTTACATACATAAGAAAATAGCCACTAAGAAAAGCAATCAGGTTAATAGGTTCTTAAAAGAAATATTTCGGACAAAACAGATAATTATGACACATAGGCTAATGCATGAAACACTCACATGATAAAGGTGCTTATAAACAGATAAAGTACAACATCTAGACCTTCCTGGCACACTTGATCATGACGATGCGGCTGTCCGTGTACTCGCCGGTTACGGGAAGCAGACACGCCCTCATGTCCAAGATCTGCCTGTACATGTCGTAGCATGCGTATGCGTCCTTGGCTGCGTAGGTTATGTAGGCTAGATTCAGAGGTACCTCCCACGTGTTCAGGTCGTCTTCTTTCATGTTGGCATATCAGGGGTCGATGATGGTCTCTGCGAGGTCAACCACGGAGTCCTTCTCCTGCCCGTTGCTGATGATCTTGTATTGCTTCTGGATGTCGACAAGCTTGTTGCACCAGATGGCCGAATCATCGCGTTCTTCCTTCTCTCCACCATAGCGAAAGTGCAGTCGGCGCTGCCGATGAAATGGGTGAATGCTCCAGAACCTGGTGCAGCCATAGGACTGAGGCGAGGCAGAGCTTCACCGAGTCCGTATCGTTGGTGTACATCACATTCAACTTGGTGCAGCCATAGGACTGAATGGCGAACTCAAAGGGGAACTCCTTGCTGAAGTCCATATCCAGCAGGCTCACCCCTCGGATCGCCATTGGAGTCTCTTCGAGTGAACGAGTGTGTAGGCGGCGGCAGCAGTTCGTTTTTCAGCTCCTGGGGAACTGGATTCAATAGTAAGCTGAGTGTGTACACGCGACAACAGTTACTACCCCTCCCTCGTCCGCTGCACGCCCGGCAGAAGATGCACCCTCGGCCACACGTCGATTCACGAGCGGGTCTGTATTGGTACTGTAATAACAGGAGTTAGTGGTCACTTTACTTAAATTTAATTAGCTGTAATAGAAATTTATACTTAAACCAAGCAATGCATTCGCTCGTTGTATCAGTGCCACAGGATCAACATGCACAATAATTAGAATTATTATTGTCAGGACGCACACGATCAGCACATTTGTCGCACTTTCACAAAGATAATAGTACCAAGTTTGAACTGTTTGTTATGGTTGTTGTTCTCTGCATCATCATGCCGTGTTTCCCAGCTTGCAAGATTCAGAACCAACAAATAAGATCCAAATAATAAGTACAAGAAAGATGCCTACACATCTCATTGATTCCCAGCTTGCAAGATTCAGAACCAACAAATAAGATCCAAATAATAAGTACAACAAAGATGCCTACACATCTCATTGATTCCTAGCTTGCAAGATTCAGAACCAACAAATAAGATTCAAATAATAAGTACAACAAAGATGCCTACACATCTCACTGATTCCCAGCTTGCAAGATTCAGAACCAACCCATTAGAGCCTTTTGATAAAGTGAATATCGGGATTAAATCCATCTTTGCTAGCCATGTCATACAATCGAAGAACTTGGCGTATGCTCTTGACCGTCACAACATCTGTAGTTGAGTATTCCTGTTTGCATAGCACAAACCAGGAGAGCATGATTTCACTTTAATAGTGGCCTCCTTTACTCAACCTGCAGCTCCACTCGGATGAAGCCTGCCTGGACTTCCATGATTCAATTCATGCACCTTTTTCTGCAGTTCACCTAAAATGAAGCAAAGATTGCATCATTCAGCTAGCAAGAAGTACTTGCTCTCGTGAGCTGGCAGGTTCTTCTTTAATAGTTGCACTAAAATTGAGGAACATTAAGGTTGGCTGTCTGGCTCATGTAAGGTGCAACTATAATTTTGTTATCCTTTTGTGCAGTTCCATTAAAATAAAGTGCCATTGTGGTGACAGTGATGGCTCATCTTGCAAAGGCTAATAAAGTGTTGCACGAGATTACCAGCAGAACTAGACGGAGATTCTGGAAACTCCAATCACCATTTTGTGCAGTTCCACCAAAATTGATAGATGTTGCCCACATGACATTTTAGTTGAACTGCACAAGACACTCATTCCAAAAAAAGTGTTTTGTGCAGTTCACCAAAAGGTCATAATAGCAACATGGTGAAATGGATATCCCTATCTGCACAAAAAGATAGAAAGTAAACAGTTGCTGGTCAATAAGAATATATGAAACATATACAAAATGAAAAGAATCATCTTAATTATGTTCATGGCAATCACGCAAGGACAGTAGAAATTTTAAAACGCCAGCAATGCTTCATGTTACCAGAAGCATTACGATCAACAATGAGATTCCTCAAGTATGGGATTACTTTAATGGTGGCATTGCTTGTTTACCAGACACAGTAAATCAACAGCAGCTAAAGAGTTGGTTTAAGGGCATGGGACCGTGGGGACACCAGGACACTCAGCAGCGTAAAGGAGCAACTTACTTATCATACTGGGGAAAACAGTAGGAGCGCCATTTGTAACATAGTTTAATTGCATCTCATCACTGGAGGCATTAGATTAACAATAACACTGGTTAGACATGTCCCTAAGGTAACAGTGTGATCGCTTCATTTTACATGCGCCCTTACATTAACAACAACAAAAGGTTGGTATAAGGACATGTGATAGTGGACGCATCAGCACAATGTACCTACAAGGAGGCATAAAGTGGTGATGCCGAGTTTGTTCATGCTATGTGAGGGCAGCAAACCTAATCCTGGAGACCTTGTACTATGCGAGGGCAGCTAATCTAATCCTCAAGACCTTTTACTATGTGAGGGCAGCAAATCTAATCCTGGAGACTTTTACTATGTGAGGGCAGCAAATCTAATCCTGGAGACCTTTTACTATGTGAGGGCAGCAAATCTAATCCTGAGACCTTTTACTATGTGAGGGCAGCAAATCTAATCCTGGAGACCTTTTACTATGTGATGGCAGCAAATCTAATCCTGGAGACCTTTTACTATGTGATGGCAGCAAATCTAATCCTGGACATACTCTGTTGACTTGTCCACCAGCCGCCACTTCCTATCCTTTTTTCAACCAATAATAGATCTGTTCCTTATCCAGTTTGTACTGCGTTTTCCCATTATTTCCCTTTTCAGCCAAGAGACCGGTTGGGTATCCGGTCTCTGCTACTTTCACCATATTATTTCCTCTTTGAATGAAGTCCTAGATTCATGCTACAACATTCCCCCTTTCTTTGTTGTTTGAACAAAGCCCTAGATTCCAATGCATGAAGTAGCTTTACCTCTAATAATACTAAAAAATTAGGTGGCTTTGGAAGAGCTGATGGGAGTAGAAAAAGATGCACATGCAGACACGTGGGGAGCTGGGGCAGTAGAGCAAGGCCGCTTTCGAAGAACTTATACCTGAGGGTCGCCGGGATGTCGGCGGCGGCAGGTCGGATCTGCGGACAATACGGCAGGGAAGAAGAAGGGCCGGAGGACCTCCCGAGCCAGCGCTGTGCCGGAGAGAACGACACGGGCAGAGGATTGGGCCCCTCCGGCAGCTGTGGGTTTCCTACCTCGGCGGCGATGACCGCGTTTACGATGCACCTTTTAGTCCTCTACACACACCGGCCGAAGGGATCCGGCCGGATCTGTGACCAGTGGTGAGCAGAGAGAAAATGTCGCTACCGATGTCTTGTTTATATCTGGAGAGGATGAGAGAATGAAGAGAGCAACCCTAGTAAAGCAAGCGCTCAGGCCCCTGCGTCCATATATAGTGGAGTGATTATCTTTTTTCTCTCCACAACAAGCGTTTCAATTTGTGTACGTGGCATTAAAGAAAAGAAACTCTCTATTTAAGGTGACTACTGTACGACTCCTACTTACTACTACTAGTAGTACTACAGTATTGTTCACCTGTGCTCCCCGCCCCTCCATTCATTGAACAACCCCACGGGTGAATAAACATACATTACTTACTGTATTTATATAGAACGAACAAGCTCGAACTATTTTCGCGTAGTTAAAAGTTGAGGGCGGGGCTTTTCCCGGGCAGTACGCGCGGCAGTTTTCGGGTAGGCGGTTTGACAGAGAGGCGAGGAGGGTGAGCGAGTGGGGCTGTGCGATTTGACGGCGCGTTACTCCTGGAAAGACTTGTGATATGACCACTCACTATAGTCATGAATTACTGGCGCTCCGACCAGGGTGATGCCCCCCTTCCATTCCGCGCTCTAATCTGGTGCATGACACGTCGACCCAGATGCTGGCGGCCACATAGCATGGAGCCGACCCCAATGATTTTAAGCTTACAGGCACGGTACATGCTATCCTAGACTACTCTACACATGAAACTGCCACACGAGCATCCGGGCTGCGCTTGGCTCTTCGCCTCTTCGGGAAGTCGAACAATGATGGAGTACTACTGCACTGGAGGAGTACTACAGTATGCTTCTGGCCATCTGACACCGATTGAATTGCTGCATGTCCACCGCTTGCGGGAGGGAGAGCGTGTAGCGAAAGCTTCTCCTAGTCTTTCCAGCCACCACGCTCATGGGCGAGGGAGGGACGCTCATGCCTTTGCGTGTATGACAGGTGGGCCCAACAGGTGTGTGGCCAACCTGTCATATAGCCAAAGGCAGGTGCAGTTAAGTCGGCAAGGGAGAGGATAATCAAACTTCTTATTGATGTACGAGTTGACGCGACACATCAAAGCACTGCACTCGATATATTTCAATAATTTGCGTTTACCGATGCATTAATTACAACGCATGCATGCATGCCATGACTCTCCTTTTGATACTTGCATGTGTTGATTTAATGCACCTTGAAGTATTATAAAATATGTGACGGTAAAGCTTTGTAATACCCCGGTCCAAGTCGAGAGATGGTTGTGCACGGGGAGGGCGAGATCATGCAGACCGAACAGGTCCCGATGATGGAGCTCTCTAAGGTCTCGATGGACCTCACCGTGCTCCACTGCCCCTTGTGCCTCCGCCCCTTGACGCCTCCAGTGTATGAGGTTCGAATACACCTTGTCCGTTCGGCTGATTGACCAAGCTGCAAGTTTCTTGATTGATGTGATGTTCGATTGATTTCTACAGTGCAAGGGAGGGCACCTGGCCTGCATGGACTGCCGCGTCGAGCGCCCCGGGAACCAGCGGCAGTGCCAGAAGTGCGAGCGCGGCGGTGGCTTTGACGTGCGGGACACGGTGGTGGACTCCGTCCTTTCGTCGGTGAGGGTGGAGTGCCCGCATGAAGGCTGTGGGCAATACGTCACTTACTACGTCAATTTTCTCTTAATACTTGCATGCAATGATTTAATGCACCTTGGAATCTGAACATGTGTTGGGGAACAACCAAATTGAGCCTTATAAAATGGGAAAACTAAAATTTTGAGATAAGCCCTATACAACCGGAAAGGAGAGAGTAGAAAAAGAAGTACTCCATCCGGGAATAGTGCCGCACTTCGAAACTTGAACCGTCAATAAATTTTGAGCTTGCGTCTCGTCACATGCCAAATTACTCCTCACTATATTGAATTGCAAACCTGATCACACCGATCACAACCTAAACGGTTTCCCACTTAGGAGTGTATTAGTACTCGGTTATAAATACTAGTATGCCAAGATGACTGCGCATTCCTCCTCAACTCCTCATCGACAAAAACAAACAAGCCATTCAGCATCCTTCCCTTGCGTCTGACATGGCCAGCGTGAGTTCTGGGTCGAGAGATTGCCACCAGGGAGAGGCGAGCATGGAAGCGGAAGCACGATAGATGTCCCGCCTCGTTGCGAGAGCAGCCGACATGTCCCGCCGCGCGGAAGTAGCAGCACAGAGGTCCCGCCACGCCGCTGAAGCAGCACAGAGGTCCCGCCGCACCTTCGATGTAGTAGACTGGTCCGGCCGCGCCGCGGAAGCAGCAGAGATGTCCCGCCGCGCCACGAATGCGGCAGAGATGTCCCGCCACGCCGCGGCGGCCTGGGAAAATTTCTCGCTTCCAGGCGACGACTGTTACAGGCGCATGCATGCGATCGTCCATGGCCAGATGGATCAGATCTCCCATTTTGCGAGGTTGCAGGACGACATGAAAGCCTCATTTGAACAGGCGCACTAAGGGAGGGCAATGAGAGGCTCCAGGCCGAGCGCGACATGCTGAGGGAGAAGATCGTCCGAAGTGCAGACCAGCAGGAGGAGACCAGTGCCTTGTTGAAGAGGACCGGCGTCGCCGTCAAGAAACTTATGGATGAGAATGACATGCTCCGCAATGAGCACCAAAGGCTGGTGGAGGAATCCGTGGATGTTCTCAAGAAGCGTCTTGAGGACACGAAAGAGCTCATCGCCGCTTGCCGCGGAGACTAGTTCTCGCGGCCTGCAGCAACGCATCAAGAAAGTAGAGATCAGCGAGCCAGATCCTTGTCTTCCTTCTTCTTTTGCACTTGTGTATTTCGGGCATAGCCGCATGTGGCTTTTTTAATTATCTTTCTAATTATGTAAGACAATTAATCGTCCTTATCTTTCTATGGAAGATCAATGTTGCGAGGCTGGGATGAAGAAAACTCTTGCTGTGGAGACCCTAGCGTTGCTGTTCTTCTAGTTGCTACTAGGCTTCCTTCAGTTTCCTGGTTTCTTTTGATGTAATAATCGGTTTAGGATGTGGATTGTGTCGTCGGTTGTAATGTTGGGCTCTAGTGCGGATGTTTGGCCTTTGTTGGCCTCTTGGGATGTTGCGATTTCAATCTGGTAGCATTTAGTCCTTCGTGTTAGGCTGGAGTTGTGCTGAACTTCTTGTGAATTGTGGTGGTTTTCAGTAATGAAAATCGGAAGGGACAAGCCCTTCTTTGATCAAAAAAAAAATTAATCATCCTTATATATTCATCAGTCTTGTTATAAGTCGCAGTAGATGCTATATAGGTCCGTCGGATCTTACATCAAGATCCGTGCTTTCAGATTTTGTTTTTTCTCTCTTAAATCTCAGTCGAGTGAGACATAGCCACGCCATTAAACAGAGGCTCGGGCGCCATTAATGGAGACCTTGGGAGAGAGGTGGACGGCAGACGGAGGTCAAAGGGCTCTCCTCCCGATAAGCATGCGCGGGGGTCTGATCGCACACCTCTCGTACTACTGAAATAGGTACCCTGCACGACGCCTCCTAGCTAATAAAAAATGGGGACGCGTGGCGGCACATAAATGGTACTAGTAAGTAGAACGCCCACGGTTTCAACAATACTTGTGTTTCTGATTATAACATGACAACACTTGTTCCAAAATGAATTTGTTGATTGTTAATTTGTGCGCCTTCGCAAATCGGACTGCAAATTTACCACAGCATGTTGGTGCCATGTCATGGCACCAAGCCAAGTTTCATTATTTTCATGCGTGTTTTGGATTTACAAGAATTAAAAAACTAAGTTTCTCAATGTTTCCAACCTAGCCACGACGCCCAGAATTTTGAATTTCATTCCCATTTCTTGCATGTAACCTAGAAATTTACCCGAGGACACACATGTGATTTTTCAGCCAACTTTGGTGCACTGGAACATGCGCTTGTATTTCAAATTTGAATTATGCACATAAAGGTGACACGTTCCCTCCCAGAACCACGAGCCTTCTTGAGAGAAGCTCCAATTTGCAAGAAGCTTATACCAAAATTTGTTCCTATTCGGCCAATTTTTTTTACCACGGCATGGTACTACCATCACATGAGACCATGCCAAGTTTCACGATTTTAAAACCAAGTTTCTCAATGTTCTCGACCGAGCCACAATGCCCAGATGTTCGAATTTGATTCTCATTTTTTGCATGGGACCTAGAAATTCACCCGAGGACACAAATGTGATTTTTCAACCAACTTTGGTGCACGGGAGCATGTGCTTGTAGTTCAAATTTGAATTATGCACATTAAATGACCAAAAACTCAATTAATGTGTGTAAGGCCAAACAAAGCCGGAATAATTCCAAAATTTAACAGGGCACTCATGTAGTTCTATGTTGCCTTTGTATATAATCAAGGGGGACAACGTATATCGTTTCGCACTCAAAGGTGGCACGTTCCCTCTCAGAACCACGAGCCTTCTTGAGAGAAGCTAGGGTTTGCAAGAAGCTTATACCAAAATCTGTTCCTATTCGGCCAATTTTTTTACCACAACATGGTAGTACCATGACATGACATCCACGCCAAGTTTCATGATTTTCAGACGTGTTTTGGATTTACAAGAATTTTAAAACCAAGTTTCTCAATGTTCTCGGCCGAGCCACGATGCCCAGATGTTTGAATTTGATTCTCATTTCTTGCATGGGGCCTAGAAATTCACCCGAGGACACAAATGTGATTTTTCAACCAACTTTGGTGCACGAGAGCATGTGCTTGTAGTTCAAATTTGACTTGTGCACATTAAATGACCAGAAACTCAATTAATGTATAAAAAATGACAAACGAACCCGGAATAATTCCAAAATTTAACAGGGCACTAATGTAGTTCTATGTTGCCTTTGTTAAACTCAAAGGGGGGGGGCAGCGTATATCGTTTCACACTCAAAGGGGGCACGTTCCCTCTTAGAACCACGAGCTTCCAAATTGGCCCAATTTTTTACCACAACATGTTAGTGCCATGACATGACACCATGCCAAGTTTCATGATTTTCAGGTGAGTTTTGGATTTACATGAATTTAAAATCAAAGTTTCTCAATGTTCTCGGCCGAGTCATGGCGCCCAGATGTTTGAATTTCATTCTCATTTCTTCCACGTGACCTAGAAATTCAACCAAGGACACACATGTGATTTTTCAACCCACTTTGGTGCACTGGAGCATGTGCATGCAATTCATATTTAGATTATGCACATTAAAAGTCCAGAAACTCAATTAATGTATAAAAAGGCCAAATGAACCCAAAATAATTCCTAAATTTAATAGGGCACTCATATAGTTCTATGTTGCCTCTGTAAATAAAATCAGGGGGAGGCAGCATATATCGTTTCGCACACAAAGGTGACACGTTCCCTCTCGGAACCACGAGGCTTGTTGAGAGAATCTCCGGTTTTGCAAGAGGCTTATACGAAAACTTGTCCCAATTCAGCCAAAAATTATACGTATGAAAACAGGGTTTAGATTATCCCAAACATCTTGCTACCTAGACCAATAATGTACTATGATTTGAATTCAACATAAAATGGATAAAAATATTTGAATTGGACAGCGTATGGTACATGTATTTCATAGTGAAATATGATTACTGCTATATGTATGTTTTTTGTTATCAAGATAATATTTAAATTATTGTATAACTTGACAACAATCGTATTCAAATAAGGAAAATTGATTCAAATTTAGTCCATATGGTAGACGGCAATATATATGTTCCCATGGTGGAGTAAAATGTTCATATATGATGGAAGATCAAAATTTACGACTACATCAATTATAAACCGCAAGGTCACCTAACGATATATTCGAATTCAACATAACGTGGATTCAAAAATTGAAATTCGAGATCATGGCATCTGTAATCATATAAAAAGGGACATTACTCTTTCTTTGGTGGGAATTGATTTGTTTTTTGTTCTTGTTGAGGGAAGTGCGAATCGATTTGGTACTGTGCAGGGTAATCTTGTTCTCCCGATTTTTTTTACATTTTTCTTGTAGTTTTTTCAATGGCATCTATAGCAATATAGTAAAAGGGACATGACTCTCTTGTGTCTTGTATGAATTGTTTTTTTACACGTTAAGTGAACAAGGAATCCGCACCTTGTTATCCTGAAATTTTCAAGCTCGAGTATCTTTTGTCTCACCTGCTTTGAAACTCCCGCTTCTTCAACCCGCGCCGCGCCTTGTTATCCCGAAATTTGGACGCGCGCGAGAACTCCCTCCTCATCCGAAATTGCTCCCGCAGCCCAGACACGCGAAATCCCTCTTCTACCCCTCGGCCGGAAATGAAGCTCCACGTCGCGGTGTCAAAACTGGTGGGGGTACGCTGGTAACTTACCCTACATTTCGGACAAGCGCGTCCCTAAGCTTGGATCCCCCTCCCCCTTCGCCCCCCATTCGTACACCGAGGCCGCCAAAACCCGCGAAACCTCACGCTCCTCCGTCGGCCTCCCGACCGCCGCCCAGCCGGAGACTCTTCCCCGACTACGTCGTCCACCGCAACAGCTCGCCGTTCCTCATCCACCGCACCGGGCGAGGATCCATTGTCGATCTCGTCGTCCCGCCGGATCAGCCGCCCCGTCCTCCACCTCCAAGGAGCTGCCCCGACATTCGCCTCGTCTACCGCGCCACCTCAATCCCCACAGCGCCGTCTTGACCTGCCCCACCGGAACTACAGCACCCTCACCAATTCCTTCGATGAAGCCGAGGCCAACTCGGCGCAACCAAGGAGGTTCTGCACTCACCGCTGCATTTTATCTTTTATTCGATCTCACGGGGCTGCCGGTGCTCGATACCGAGTAGATATGGCGTGTCTCCATCGACGGCGCCATCACCGGCCACATCATCCATGGCGTCTCTCCCCCATGTTGTTGCTTACTCGGTGGTGACTTCCACAATGGCACTAGCTGCAGCTGCTCCGACTCTCGCTCGCTCTGTGGCTCTGTTCTTGCTGTCGGTCGCGTTGCTGCACTGCTCCTGCTTTCGTTCGTGCCGCTGCTCTGCTCTTGCTCTCGCTTGCGCTGCTGCTGCTGCTGCACGACCTCCGGCAGCTACAGGAGTTGCTGCTTTAGCACTCGCTCGCGGTGCTACTGCACGACTTGCTCTCTGCTAGTGCATTCCCTGCTCGAGCGTCTGCTGATTTAGATCACTGCTTCTCTGCTACCAGTGCTCGAACGCCCTAAACATCTATTGCAATGCTCTGTTACTAGTTCAATCAATTTCGACAGTAAAATTCAGTTTCGACTGTGAAGTTCATTTTCTTCAGTTAAGTTCAGAGTGAACAGTACTTACAGCATCTGTCGGAGCGGCCGTGGCGCGGCTGATGCGTTTTACATCTAGCACTTTTTGGTGATGTATTTACATCATCTATTGCAGATGATATTAGGGTCCCACTTCAGATTAACGTTGTCTGTCTTGTCATGCTTCAGCCTCGTAGCCGTACACCTTAGCGGAGCTGCTCCAACGACGGAACCGGCCATCACAGCGGAGCAGTACCCTCGGCGCCGTTTCCATAGGCCTCGGATCTTCCTCCCCGCCTCCGACAGTCACACCAGCATCATCACCATCCTCCACGTCCAACCCAATGATGCTGAGGTCCACAAGGCTATGCCAAAGAGGTTCTACACTCGTCGCATCACTTTGTTTCTCCATTCCTCTGTTCTTCCAATTCATGTGAGCCAAACACACAGGTTGACTGAAATCCTATTTTTCCAAATGCTCTGTTTTCAACGTGCATTTCTATCCTATTCCTGTGTTTTTCCTGTCCCTGCGTTTATAGAATCCTCCAATTCTAAGGAGCCCTTATAGATTTACATCATTTTCAGATAGGTGTCAAAGAAAACTCTGTGTGTTATGTCCTGCTCCTGCCGTGCTGTCATCCACCCCACCTGAGGTGCACCATCGACAGAAGCGTTCACTGCAGCAGAGATCCCCCCTGCAGACTTCCTTTCGCCGCCTCAGATCATCTTCCCCATTGCCGACAGCCACGCCAACAGCATTACCATCACCGACTGAGCAGATGAACCTGAGGACTACACAGTTCCGGAAGAGAGGTCGCAGTCTTTCGTGTTTGCTTACGTTATACATCGGTTATTATTACCTACTACTTTATCGTTCAATCTTGAGTTTTGAATTGCCCATGGGTCTCATATCGAGCCAGCAACGAATAGTATCTGTCTACTAACTGGTTCATCTGGGGTCTTCTATGTGGTTCATGTTGGGTGGGCAACAAACAATAGATGATCCATTGTCTATCTTTTTAAACTGAAGCTATAATCTACCTGGTATCATTAGTTTTGGATCCATCCACTCGTTTGCTACCATCAGTCTTGATTTTTGCATGCACCCCTTAGGCCTTACAAAATCTAACTATTTTTTTATTATGCATGTCAGATATTGTACACAATCGTACTGAACATGTAGAGAAAAAGAGAAGACCGTTGCGTGCGAATATAATGTCATGCAGACGCCGCTCCATGGTGGGCGAAGTACCCCCCCCCCCCCCCTGCATTTCCAGATTGTATTCCAGAGGAAGATAACTGTTCAGATGGAGATTCAGAAGGAGCCGACCACATCTGTTTACCACCTGAGGTGTTTTCTCTAACCTAGCATGCTGATGTTGGTCATATCATGCATATGGCGCCTTGCATTGCTTACATTATAAATCTTATATGTCATCAGCTTAGTTTAGATTTGCTTTGTGTGAATGCCACCTGTTTGGTTTCTATATCATACTCCCACCATTCCTAAATATTTTTCTTTTTAGAGATTTCAACAAGTGACTACATACGGAACAAAATGAGTGAATCTACACTCTAAAATATGTCTTTATACATCCGTATGTGGTAGTCCATTTGAAATCTCTAAAAAGACAATTATTTAGGAACGGAGGGAGTATATGGGAATTATGCAATGCCATCTTCTTTAGCCAGGCATCATATACGTGAATCATGGAATGCCATCCTGTTTAGCCAGTCATCGTATATGTGAATTGTATCATGCCATATTTTTTCCATAATGTATTCCATTTGTCAAAAATGTTTATACATTCATCTACTCTTCCTGTTCATCAGCCATTTGAGTCGGTCATTGGAAAATCTGGAGTGAAAACAAGGTCTTCTGAGCAGTCAGTGCTACCTGTCAATGCAGATTTCTTGCTGGTTACAGATAGCTCCTCAGAGGAGGATTCAGAGAGAGATGACCAGTCGTATTCCCCTCCCCCCGAGGTGCATGCTCTAACTTGGCTGGCTTATATTGCTCATATCTTGCATATCTTGCATTTCCATGCCATCTGCTTAGATTAGACATGCTTTGTGTGAATGCCTCCTGTTTGCTTTCTATATCAGATATGTGAATTATGCAATGCCATGCTTTTCAGCCAGTTATCATATATGTGAATTATGCACCGCCATGGAGCCAGGCATCATATATGTGAATTATCTCATGCCATCTTTTTTTTCATTACGTATTCCATTTGTCGACAATCTGTGTATATTGAAATACTCTTCATGTGTATCAGCCATTTGAGCCATTTATGGAAAAATTTGGAGTGAAAACAAGGTCTTCAGAGCAGGCAATGGTACCTGTTGAAGCATATATCTCGATGGTTACCAGGAGCTCCTCAGAGGAGGATTCAGAGATAGATGACCGGTCTTATATCCCACCTGAGGTGTATGCTCTAAGTTGCAATATTTATATTTCTCATATCATGCACATGGTGTCTTGCATTGCTTAGTTTAGACATCATATGCACACTATGGAATTCTATCTGCTTAGTTTAGAGATCATACATGCGAGTGCCAGTTGCTTAGTATATGAATCAATTATGTCAATTATATCATGCCATCCTGTATACTTAGACAACATGTATGTGAATTATTTCATCCCAACCTATTTTAGAAAGACATCATATAGTTTTGTCATGTCATCCTGTTTAGGTACTCATCATATGTTGAATTATGCCATTATATCCTGTTAAGTTATCCATCATATATCTGAAACTGTGTCATGCTATCCTGTTTAGTTAGGCATCATATATGTGAAAATGTGTCATGCTGTCCAGTTTGGTTAGACAACAGACATGTGAATTACCACATCTGTCTATCATACAATGTATGTACGTTCAATTTCTTTTCTTGTTTATCAGCCATTTGAATTGGAGGGGGTGATGGCAGTATCTAAGGGAGCAAAAACCCGTTCTTCACAGAAGACAGTGCTACCCGTTGATGCAGATAGAACCATGGTTGTACTGGCCCACAAACTAGCCCCACCACACATAATCGAGACTCTTCCAGATTGCACACTTACACCGTTGGGCAGAGAACCAGCTACAACCCATCTAACCGCAACCCCAGCGGATAGTAACCCACATATAGTTGACAAAGCACCATGTCCACCACAGAGTACCCCCACACGAGCAGTTTGTAAAGCTACTGCAGTGCCCAAAGCACGAAGACCACCACAGCTAACCCAAACTCCACGTTTAAAGTAGAAGAGCAACTGTTCTCAGGTCAGATTCCGTAGCTATGGTCCATACTCCTTTGATGTTGCATCACTGTATTTACTCATACCAACTACTTTCGAATTTGAAGGATCCAATTGAAACTCCAATGGCGCAACAGGTATGTTTTAAACCTATTTCTTTAACTGGATTGCTGTTCTAACTTCTTGCTCTATGTTGATTTTAGTTTAAGTTGCATAAACAGTTATGTTCTCATGTGATGCACATTACAAGTGCTGCCAATGCTGTGTAGTTTCTCACACTTATATTCTCTCTATGCTTCTATGTCTTAAAAATATATGAGTTGAACTGTGTCTCTATCTGGATTAGGGAACATAAACTAGAATTATATGGACAATACAGTGACCATAGTACATAGATATATGTTTGTTTCATGCTATTATCCTGTCCACCTTACTACTGAACCGGTTTACCAAAATGTGTTTCGTATACTACAAGCTAAACCTGTGATGTGTCTGCTTGTTTCTCTTGTAGTATGCAAACAGAATATTGGAGAAGAGCACCCCACTATGCAATGGTAGAGAAAGTAATGCAGATAAGGTTCAAGATAGTGAGACAACCCTGTTAGTCTCCAAGAAAGGTGATAAAAACGATCATGTAGATAGTGAGAAAACCCCACAGTCCTGCGTTGATGTAGTGTTAGAGTTACTGGCCAGTACCACTGGCACAAGCTCTTCCAACTCGTTGCCTGAATCACTTCGGCTTCTTCAGTCTCAGCTACAGGCTGAAAGGCATCAGTCAGTTGTGCTGCGGCAAGAAGCCGAAGGACTGAGGAAGTCCCTGCAGAATTCAGATGCGTACTTTCTTGTGCAACAGCAAGCGCTGGAGGATTTAAGCGCCAAACAAGAGAAAGTTAATAAGCTTGCTAAGCATCTTTCCAGTATTATGGGTACCCAGGATATTGTTTCTTGAGCTCTTCTGAAGTGGTTTCAGTTCTGGTCTTGTTTTGCTACGGCATTTATATGCTGGTGTGTTCCCTATATTTGCACTGGTGGCGAACTTTGATGCCCAGTGGATGTAATATGTGTAATAGCCGTGATAGCCTAGCATAAGTTGCTTGCTTATTTATTTCCTTGTTTTGTTTATTTGTTTGCTTGTAGTCGGTGCAGTTCTTTTTCCGCGGTTTTCTAGTGGCTGCAATAACTTATTTTTTAAAACTAGGCCACAATAACCATGGGCTAAAATTTACTGTAGTGACACTGGGCCTCCTACGGGCCATAGAAACAGTGGGCCTTCTACGGGCTGTAGAAACAGTAGGGCTTCTACGGGCCGTAGAAACAATGGGCCTTCTACGGGTCGTAGAAACAATGGGCCTTCTACGGGCCATATCATCAATGGGCCTTATACAGGCCGTATGATCGATTGGCCAAACATGGGCCAATAACAGGCCTCATTATGGCCGTAAACGGGCTAGAGTTGGAATCGTCCGTTCATGGGCCGACCATAACGGGCATCATTAATAGGCCGTATTTGATGACGCTATGAAAACAGCCCAACGAATTAACGGACCACAAATGGGCCGACTGTAACCACGGGCTGAATTTGGCCCACAAGCAGAAAATGACAGTAACGGGCCGTAAGTAAACGAATGCTGGAAATGAGCCCAAGAATAAATGGGCTCTGAGAAGGCCGAAAAATAACATGGGCTGGAAACGGCCCAACGGAATAACGAGCCGTCA
The DNA here is from genome assembly GCF_003073215.2 of Triticum urartu. Taxonomy (NCBI): domain Eukaryota; kingdom Viridiplantae; phylum Streptophyta; class Magnoliopsida; order Poales; family Poaceae; genus Triticum; species Triticum urartu. The sequence goes on along the minus strand of NC_053022.1, from coordinate 420,762,732 downwards.
ATGGGTATAAAGTGATACATTGTTCATCACGGGCCAGTTTCACCACGGGCCGTTAATGGGTGTAAAGTGATACAATGTTCATTACGGGCCAGTTTCACCACGGGCCGTTAGTAGGCCAAGAGTTACATAGGGCCACATATGGGCCGAAAGACGTCATGGGCCATACATGGGCCAGAAGTGAAAACGGGCTGGAATCATATTGGATGGCCCAGATGACGCTACTGGGCCTAATTCGGATAGGGCGTAACGGGCCTTGGGTTAGCGGGCTGTAAATGGGCTATATTCAAACAGGCCGTTAACAGGCTTTCCATGGGCCGGCCCGCCATCTTTTCACCATGTCAAACGGGCCGGCCTTTACACAGGAATGGGCATCTGTTGGGTTGTGCCACGTGTCGACGTATCATAGGCGCCTATCTGACCCACTGACAAGCTGACATGTGTTTCGTCCGGCCATTGAGATTTTTACACGTGGAAATTTCCCATTGGTTGGGGCTGTTAACGGGTTATCGGATCGAAAACCCGACCCGATAGCTTATCGGCGTTCCGTTACGATGGATGCCACGTGTCGGTCACCCTTAACGAAAGCACTTCTGTGACGCGCAATTTATCATCATGGAAGTGGACACTTCTGTGATGATAATTTTGGTACTGTCATGGAACATTTCTATGACAGCACAGGTATGACTATCTTGATTCTGTCATAAATTTGTCATGGATGTATATGCATGACAAAAAAGCGACCTACTATGACAAACACGTATCATCATGGAAGTGTATTTTTTTGTAGTGACCTCTACCGTCGACCCTAGAGCATGCGAGAACGACTACTTCCCTCGATGTCCCGAGAACGTCTACTTCCCATACACCACATCAAACTCGAACCCCTCCGATAACACACAATTCAAAGGTATAACCCCGAGACGACCGCCCGTGAACAAATGCATGTGTGATGTATGAGATGCTCGTGCTTGCTCCGTGCTCGAATTGTCGGTGCATGTTGCCCCTCTTTTGCCTTGTCACCATTGTCGACCCATGGGACACCCGGTATCTGGGAGTGCCCCAACATCTTTTGCATGTATCCGCACACTTCTCCTTTGCATCGGTATCTCAATCGAGTTACCGGAACCGAAACGTTGTCATGGCACCGTTTTCATTATCGTTGCCGTGGCACCCCTTTTCTTTCCACCACAGTGACAAATGCTTCATAATGCTCTTGTCAACTTTTAATAAAAATTGCATAAACTTGCACATGTCATCCGCATCATGATAACATCATTTAAAATGTTTAAAATTGGTGTTTGCATTAAATTGCTAATGCACATGAGGATTTACCGGAATCATTGTTTGTTGTTTCTGGCCTCATTTTAACTTGCCTAGTTAAGTAGTTCTACTATGCTCCACCTCTTACCATGTTTAACAACATTTAATATTGTTGGGTACCTTAACGAGAGAGAACTAAATAAGTCACGTGGTATTTCGTCAATTTGCAACGGAGTTGCATATTGAGCTCCACTTAATTTGTAGGATTGTTCGTGCATATTGCCATGCCATGCCTCATTAAACCGGACATGCATCATACCTGGTTGTGCATCATGACATGTTTATGTGATGGTTGTTTACTATGTTGTTTGCTTCTTTCCGATGTTGCTTCTTCGGTTAGTTCCGATAACATTGCGTTTGTGAGGATCCATTTGGTTACATCCGTTTGTCTTCTTCATGGACTCGTTCTTCTTCCTTGCGGGATCTCAGGCAAGATGACCATACCCTCGAAATCACTTCTATCTTTGCTTGCTAGTTGCTCGCTCTATTGCTATGCCTATGCTGCGATACCTACCACTTGCTACATCATGCCTCCCATATTGCTAAGCCAAGCCTCTAACCAACCTTGTCCTAGAAAATCGTTGTTTGGCTATGTTACCGCTTTGCTCAGCCCCTCTTATAGCGTTGTTAGTTGCAGGTGAGGATGAAGTTTGTTCCTTATTGGAACATGGATATTGTTGGGATATCACTATATATACATTGCTTAATTAATGCATCTATATACTTGGTAAAGGGTGGAAGGCTCGGCCTTATGCCTGGTGTTTTGTTCCACTCTTGCCGCCCTAGTTTCCGTCGTACCAGTGTTACGTTCCTTGATTTTGCGTTCCTTACGCGGCCGGGTTATAATGGGAACCCCTTGATAGTTCGCTTTGAATAAAACTCCTCCAGCAAGGCCCAACCTTGGTTTTACATTTGCACTAACAACCTATCACCTTCCCTTGGGTTCTGCAGACTCAAGGGTCATCGTTATTTTAACCCCCCGGGCTAGTGCTTCTATAAGTGTTGGTCCGAACTAGAGCCCCTTGCAGCGCCACCTCGGGGAAACATGAGGGTTGGTTTTAGTTGTACGGATTGCTCATCCGGTGTTGCCCTGAGAACGAGATATGTGCAGCTCCTATCGGGATGTCGGCGCATCGGGCGGTTTCGCTGGTCTTGTTTTACCATTGTCGAAATGACTTGTAACCGGGATTCCGAGTCTGATCGGGTCTTCCTGGGAGAAGAAATATCCTTCCTTGACCGTGAGAGCTTGTGATGGGCTAAGTTGGGACACCCCTGCAGGGTTTTGAACTTTCTAAAGCCGTGCCCGCGGTTATGGGCAGATGGGAATTTGTTAATGTCCGGTTGTAGAGAACGTGACACTTAATTTAATTAAAATGCATCATACGCGCGTGTAGCCGTGATGGTCTCTTTCCGGCGGAGTCCGGGAAGTGAACACGGTTCTTGTGTTATGCTTGAACGTAAGTAGTTTCAGGATCACTTCTTGATCACTTCTAGTTCACGACCGTGCTTTGCTTCTCTTCTCGCTCTCATTTGCGTAAGTTAGCCACCATATATGCTAGTGCTTGCTGCAGCTCCACCTCACTACCTTTTCCTACCCATAAGCTTAAATAGTCTTGATCGCGAGGGTGTGAGATTGCTGAGTCCCCGTGACTCACAGTTTACTTCAAAAACCAATTGCTGGTGCCGTTGATACCAGTGCAGGTGACGCAACCGAGCTCAAGGAGGAGTTCGATGAAGATCGTGTTCGTCATGTTGTTCCATTTCTAGTTGATCAGTAGTGGAGCCTAGTTGGGGCGATCGGGGCTCTTTTGCATTAGGGGTTGTCTTTCTTTATTTGGTTCCATAGTCGGACCTTGATTGTATCTATATGATGTAATGCTATATTTATGTATTGTGTGAAGTGGCGATTGTAAGCCAACTCTATACCTCTTTCTTATTTAGTACATGGGATGTGTAAAGATTACCCCTCTTGCAACATGCCTACAATGTGGGTATGCCTCTAAGTCGTTGTCCGACACGTGGGAGATATAGCCGCATCGTGGGTGTTTCAAGTTGGTATCAGAGCCTTCCCCGACTTAGGAGCCCCCTGCTTGATCAAATCGTTGGCGTTGTTGAGTCTGGAAAAAATTGTTTTGAGTCTTTTAGGATTATATATATCGGAGAGTAGGATTCTTTTTACTCCCCAGTCCCTTCGTCGCTCTGGTGAGGCATCCTGACATAGAGTTTTAACTCTTCTCTTCTCAAATTTCACTAATAAAATTTGGGATCACACGGGTATCTTGGAATCGTTTCGAAGGTTTTGTGACGAGAACATTGTTCTTGGTGCCTCCTGACATTTAGGGGTTGTGGCAGTGTCCCGGGGAGTTGAGCTCCGAGGTGTTGTCGTCACAATTTTATCGTTGCAGTTCTGGAATACCTGAGTTTCACCGACATCAAAAATTTCTTTTATGCAGTTGTTGGTGAGATAACCTCGACGCCACCCAGTACTGGGGCGGGAGTTCGGGAGTATTGCCATAACTTGTATAACGGATGCTTTTCGAAGATTGAGGTAAACGATTACCCAAGGTTTCATGGTTATGTGTTGAAGGATGGATACAGCTGGATGTAGGATTTGTTAGTTTTGGGTGAGATATTATGCTTCCCCTGTATCCCCAACACCTGATTGCATAACCAGAAAGTTTTCGGAAGTTTATAAGTGGGAATTCAAGTAGCTCTTAGGATATCTTTCCGATAGATGCATGATATGAGATTGGGGTTCGACGTCTAGTGGTCCGCCTATTCACGGTTGGTTTTACAGTGGTCTCGTTGTGTCTTAAAGAGTCCTTGGCTATGCTGACTCGGGGACGCTTCGTGCACTGCCTTGTACATGATGGTGCTGTATGATCGAGCCCGTGTGGGCCCCACCACAAAAACTTCGGACGAAATCTCTATCATATGTTTGTTCCGGCTTATTTTGCAAGCCAATCCTTTGTTTTGTTTTCAGTTGTGGCATTCGAGTTGCTTCAATGTCAAGTGTTGATTCCATACCTTTCCTAAGTGGTGTTCTCATTTTTCTATGTGAATACCAATCCTTCATGATAATCGAGATTGTCATGTCAATCCTTTTTCAACCGGCGTGTTTCTCTTCAAGCGAATCCGATAGTTTCAACATCCGCAAAGATCAACTCAAAGTTTTCTCAATGTTATTTGTTCCATCCGTCCCCAAGTTGTCTTTGTTTTTCCCACCCTCCCTCCCTTGTTTCTTCAAGGACTCGGATTTCTTAATCAAGTATCCAGGTTATTGATGTGAAGCCTCTCCATTCTTTTCCGTCAATGTTCTTATCTGGTGATTCTCATGAAGATTCTAATGGAGCTTCTAGTTTATCATTCTTCGTTCTCTTTTCTTCTCCGGTGGATCCAATTCAAGCTTTGTTGATCATATCCTTTTCCTCGTTTCAAATACCTTCTCATGCCGGTGCACCTCATATTCATTCATTTCTCGCTATTCAATTGTTCCGGAGTGCTCAAGATATCTCGAAGATTCGTGTTTCCACTCTGCATTCCTTCAAGATCTTTCGAGGATGTTATCTCATTCAAGCCTTTTAATTCAACCGGTGCATTCTCTCTTTTAAATCGTTCTATGGTGTATCTTTTGAGTGGGCCCTAACCCATAGGTCTTTTCCAGGATCTTACCCGACTCTTCTAATTTTCCCGGAGCTTCTCAAATTCTTTTCAAAGTTTGACGTAAGAATGAACTGTCATCAGTCAAATGTCTTTCTCCAAGATCTGCCAAATTCTTATCACCGTTGGCTCAACCTTTCTATCCGTCATCCCGGAGTATCTCAACAATTTGGTGGTGTTTCTCGTCGTAATTCTCAGATTGTGAAGACCGAAGAAGAGTTTTCTCTTCAATCATATATGTTCTCTTGAAGATTCATGGTCCTAGCTTTATGCCATCCTCTCATAATTGTTCTCGATTGTGCGAATTATTTTCACCTATCCGGAGCAAATTCAAGATTCTTTTCAGTTTGATTCTCTGAAGACCATCATTTCGGGTTTATTCATTCTTAGCTTTCAGCTTTTGTTCTCTAATTCTTCCCGGTGTTTCTTTATCTTTTCTTCGTTCATTTTCAATCCTTACGGTGGTTTCTTCAAGATCTCTCTTCCTTCACTATCATATCAATTCATTCGTTCTTTCAATCCTAACGGTGGTTCATTGAAGTCTTTTTCCCAAGTTTGCGCTATAACTATCTTAATCCTTTTTACGAGAATAAGTGGTATGCCAAATCCGTTGCTTGTCATCAATTTAATTGGTGAAGGATACGCATAACATAATTCTTATTCGTGTTTCATTCAAGTAAATTCATTTCCTGCTTTCGGGAGTGATTCATCATATCACATTCTCGGTTCAAGATGCTTTATCTTTTCTTTCCTGGAGTTCCAAGATCTCTCAATTATATCATCACGAAGATCCATCTAAATCATTGCAAGGATTCACCTTGTGTTTTCAACTTCTCTTTCTTTTCGTTACCCGTTTTGTTACCGGAGTTCTTCATGGAGGCTTTACATGGTGGTTAATCAAGGATTTAATTCCTTCTCGAAGTGTTCATTGAGATTCTCTTCAGAGGAGCTCAAGCATTCCTCTTCTTGCATTCCAAAGTGCAATTCTTTTTTTACCTTATCTTATGAGGTGGTGTTATGTCATTCTTGATAATTTTCCTTCGTGTTTCATGATTCACAAGTTATCAAGAATGAGGTATTTTAATTCCATCAATTTCTTCTTTGGATTTATCTTGGGTTATATTTCACCTAAAGCCTTCCCTAAGGATTGTTGCTATCTATGGTGCTTAGAAATGACCCAAGTTCTTCATTTATCCTCCCGGTGAAATAAGTTTCTCGTCTCCTTGTTCTTATCAATCCAATCTTGTTTTCGTTAGTGGCAGAATTTCACCTTAATTTTTGAGATGTTTTCATAAGCCCACAAGCAGCTTTTTGTTTTCGTTGTTGATTTTCCAACAACTCCATTCAATACTTCTTTCTAAGGATGCTTCTCAAATTCTATTGTGGTAGAAGCTGTCATTTTCTTCTCAATTCTTTCCTTTCCAATGATCCAACTTCTATTTTTTTGTTCCGGAGGCATTGTGATGTTGCTCTCTCCAACCCATCATCTTGTTTGTCAAGATCATGTTCAATTACTTCCATTTCCAACCGGAGTGTTTTTGTAATTGATCCTTATCGTTCCTTGTACATCTCGTTCTACCGAAATGCTTGCATGTACTTCTTCCCCATTGCAACCCTTTTCTCATGTCTTTCAACCTACAGGGTTCACGTGATGTTCCTTGTCCCTCTTTTCTAACGGAGTGTTTTCAACTTCGTTCATCTCTGTTGTGTTCTTTTATCGAAATGGTTTAACCTCTCAAGGTTCTTTGGTTTCACTCTTTTGTCAAAGAAGCAACTTAGTTTTACCTCTTATCTTCCTCTTCCTTTTTTCCTCCGGTGCCATCCTAGATCTCGGGACGAGATCCTCTCATAGTGGTGGAGTGTTGTAACACCCCAACACCGGAGATTCAGATGCATTCCTTGGTTTTCCGAGTTTCATTGGGTAATTTGTTTTTTCTGTTGCATTCATCTTTGCATTTGTGCATTGCATCATGTCATCATGCCATCATGTCATTTTTTTAACTCAACTAAATAAATGGCATGGATCTTTGATCCATTTAAATCGAGGGAGTTCACATGGTGAAATTCTCTTTATAACATATAAAAGTCTCCTACTATTATTAGGGAGCTATATTTTAAATATTCCATTATTTTGGAATCACCATAACACACTTACAGTTAAGTTCCATGCCTTTTTCCTTCTCAATTCTTGGCCTCCAACTTTGCCGCAAATTCTTTCATCTTTCCCGAGCTCCACCAAAATTTCCAACATTTTTGGACACTGCAAAACCTTGAATTTACTCAAACCATTTGAATTAAATTCAAATGGATTTGAATCCAGATCTTTCAATCTTGCCACTTCTATTTTTCTGTGAACATGCATGTTTTTGTGAGTCCAAAAAAATTACCCGCATGCTCAAATTCGTTCCGAACCCCTCTTCCTTTTTTTCCTTTCTCTCTAATGTTTTCTGTTAAAGTAGTTTCAAGAGGGAGGGAGAGAGAGCCCAGCACCCGCAAGCCACTGGGCCAGGCCGGCCTACCAAACTCCTAAGGCCCAGCCCGCACTGGATCTAACCCTAGAAGCCACTAGGCCCGACCGAAACCACCCTCTCCTTCGATCTCTCCCTCTCCCCTCGTTCTCCTCCTGCGCCGCCAGAGACTCACACGCGCATCAAACCTGTCAGCCGCGCTCGATCCTCTTTTCCCTCTCTCCGATCCCCTCATCCCCCTCCTAACGCCGCCACCAGAGTACCTCATCGACCCCGCAGCCGCCTGCAGCTCCGTCCAGAGAGGAGCTCTCCGCGCCAGTTCCCCCCGCGAGCCACGCATCCTCCTCCAGCCAGTCGTCGTCCTGGACCCCGACGTGCCCCTTCTCCTCCCTGGATTTTCCTTGTCGGCGCGCACCTCACGCCGGCGAGCACGACGCCCTCCGCCACCCTTCCTCTGCTACTTCTGCTTCCTCGCCCTCGCTGCTCACCCACGGGCCACGCGGCCTGATGCCGGCCTCGCCGGAGCACGCTGCCAGCAGCAGGTCGCCGTCGAGTCATCTCGTCAGACGCCCGTGCCGGAGACCTACTCGTCGCCTCCCTGCGGCCTCCTCCTCGTCGCCTGCGTCGGTCCTCGCTGCTTCACCGGGGTATGGAGCCATGGACGCCACCTGCTCGTCTTGTCCTCCGCGTGCGTGCATGCCGTCGCCATCCGTTGACCTCCTCTGCTCCTTCGTGCGGAGCAGCACCACCACGGGCCCTCGGCCTGAGCTGCTACTCACCACCGACCAACGCCGACCCAGGACAGGACCTTGCCAGGTCCACCCCGCTCCGGCCACGACACCGGCAAGACCACTGCTGCATCAGTACACCGCGTTGTTGCTCGTTGCATGTCAAGACCGTCTCCGTGGGTTTACGCCAAGTACCACTACCGCTAAGTACCTCTTCGCAAGACCAAGTACCTCTCCGAACGAACGTGAACAACTGTCGTCGCAAGAACGGGACTGGAAAGTCTGAAGACCTCAAGTACCACGACACCGATGACATGAACATCTACGGAATGTATGACTTCACGGCGTTGCGCCAAGTACCCCGATGGCCGGAGCCCTCGGATCCGTCAAGCTCGTCTATGAACCGAGAACAACTATCGTCTCCGAAGAACCGTGTAACGAAACCGTCAAGTTCGACTATGACTCATGTACGACTACGCGGAATTCGCCCTATAGTGAGTCGTATTACAATTCACTGGCCGTCGTTTTACAACGTCGTGACTGGGAAAACCCTGGCGTTACCCAACTTAATCGCCTTGCAGCACATCCCCAACGACTACTTCCCTCGACGTCCTGAGAACGTCTACTTCCCTTACACCGCATCGAACTCGAACCCCTTCGATAACACACACTTCAAAGGTATAACCCCGAGACGATCGCCCGTGAATGAATGCATGTGTGATGTATGAGATGCTCGTGCTTGCTCCGTGCTCGAATTGTCGGTGCACGTTGCCCCTCTTTTGCCTTGTCACCATCGTCGACTCATGGGACACCCAGTATCCGGGAGTGCCCCACCATCTTTTGCATGTATCCGCGCACTTCTCCTTTGCATCGGTATCTCAATCGAGTTACCAAAACCGAAACACTGTCATGGCACTGTTTTCGTTATCATTGCCGTGGCACCCCTTTTCTTTTCACCACGGTGACAAATGCTTCATAATGCTCTTGTCAACTTTTAATAAAAACTGCATAAACTTGCACATGTCATCCACATCATGATAACAACATTCAAAATGTTCAAAATTGGTGTTTGCATTAAATTGCTAATGCACATGAGGATTTACCGGAATTGTTGTTTGTTGTTTCCGGCCTCATTTAAACTTGCCTAGTCAAGTAGTTCTACTATGCTCCACCTCTTTCCATGTTTAACAACATTTAATATTGTTGGGTACCTAAACGAGAGAGAACTAAATAAGTCACGTGGGGTTTCGTCAATATGCAACGGAGTTGCATATTGAGCTCCACTTAATTTGCAGGATTGTTTGTGCATATTTCCATGCCACACCTCATTAAACCGTACATGCATCATACCTGGTTGTGCATCATGACATGTTTATGTGATGGTTGTTTACTATGTTGTTTCCTTCTTTCCGGTGTTGCTTCTTCGGGTTAGTTCCGATAACATCGCGTTTGTGAGGATTCGTTCGGTTACGTCCGTTTGTCTTCTTCATGGACACGTTCTTCCTTGCGGGATCTCAGGCAAGATGACCATACCCTCAAAATCACTTCTATCTTTGCTTGCTAGTTGCTTGCTCTATTGCTATGCCTATGCTGCGATACCTACCACTTGCTACATCATGCCTCCCATATTGCTAAGCCAAGCCTCTAACCAACCTTGTCCTAGAAAACCGTTGTTTGGCTATGTTACCGCTTTGCTCAGCCCATCTTATAGCGTTGTTAGTTGCAGGTGAGGATGAAGTTTGTTCCTTGTTGGTACACGGATATTGTTGGGATATCACTATATATACATTGCTTAATTCATGCATCTATATACTTGGTAAAGGGTGGAAGGCTCGGCCTTATGCCCGGTGTTTTGTTCCACTCTTGCCGTCCTAGTTTTCGTCATACCGGTGTTATGTTCCTTGATTTTGCGTTCCTTACGCGGTCGGGTTATAATGGGAACCCCTTGACAGTTCACTTTGAGTAAAACTCCTCCAGCAAGGCCCAACCTTGGTTTTACATTTGCACTAGCAACCTATCACCTTCCCTTGGGTTCTGCAGACTCAAGGGTCATCTTTATTTAACACCCCCCCGGGCTAGTGCTTCTCTAAGTGTTGGTCCGAACTAGAGCCACTTGCAGCGCCACCTCGGGGAAACTTGAGGGCTGGTTTTAGTTGTACGGATTGCTCATCCGGTGTTTCCCTGAGAATGAGATATGTGCAGCTCCTATCGGGATGTCGGCGCATCGGGCGGTTTTGCTGGTCTTATTTTACCATTGTCGAAATGTCTTGTAACCGGGATTCCAAGTCTGATCGGGTCTTCCTAGGAGAAGGAATATCCTTCGTTGACCGTGAGAGCTTGTGATGGGCTAAGTTGGGACACCCCTGCAGGGTTTTGAACTTTCGAAAGCCGTGCCCGCGGTTATGGGCAGATGGGAATTTGTTAATGTCCGGTTGTAGAGAACTTGACACTTAATTTAATTAAAATGCATCAACCGTGTGTGTACCCGTGATGGTCTCTTTCCGGCGGAGTCCGGGAAGTGAACACAGTTCTTGTGTTATGCTTGAACGTAAGTAGTTTCAGGATCACTTCTTGATCACTTCTAGTTCACGACCGTGGTTTGCTCCTCTTCTCGCTCTCATTTGCGTAAGTTAGCCACCATATATGCTAGTGCTTGCTGCAGCTCCACCTCACTACCTTTTCCTACCGATAAGCTTAAATAGTCTTGATCGCGAGGGTGTGAGATTGCCGAGTCCCCGTGACTCACAGTTTACTTCAAAAACCAGTTGCAGGTGCCGTTGGTACCAGTGCAGGTGACGCAACCGAGCTCAAGGAGGAGCTCGATGAAGATCGTGTTTGTTATGTTGTTCCGTTTCCAGTTGATCAGTAGTGGAGCCTAGTTGGGGCGATCGGGGATCTTTTGCATTAGGGGTTATCTTTCTTTATTTGGTTCCATAGTCGGACCGTGATTGTATCTGTGTGATGTAATGCTATATTTATGTATTGTGTGAAGTGGCGATTGTAAGCCATCTCTGTACCTCTTTCTTATTTAGTACATGGGATGTGTAAAGATTACCCCTCTTGCGACATGCCTACAATGCGGTTATGCCTCTAAGTCGTGCTCCGACACGTGGGAGATATAGCCGCATCATGGGTGTTACAAGCTTGCACACTTTGTTAGCACTTTTTGGATCGACAAAACCTTCTGGTTGCATCATATACAACTCTTCTTTAAGATATCCATTAAGGAATGCAGTTTTGACATCCATTTGCCAAATTTCATAATCATAAAATGCGGCAATTGCGAACATAATTCGGACGGACTTAAGCATCGCTACGGGTGAGAAGGTCTCATCATAGTCAAATCCTTGAACTTGTCGAATTTTTTTGCAACAAGTCGAGATTTGTAGACAGTAACATTACCGTAAGTGTCAGTCTTCTTCTTGAAGATCCATTTATTCTCTATGGCCTGCCGATCATCGGGAAAGTCAACCAAAGTCCACACTTTGTTCTCATACATGGATCCCACCTCAGATTTCATGGCCTCAAGCCATCTTGCGGAATCTGGGCTCATCATCGCTTCCTCATAGTTCGTAGGTTCTTCTTGGTCAAGTAACATGATCTCCCGAATAGGATTACTGTACCACTCTGGTGCGGATCTTACTCTGGTTGACCTATGAGGTTCGGTAGAAACTTGATCAGAAGTTTTATGATCATCATCATTAGCTTCCTCACTTACTGGTGTAGGAATCACTGGAACTGATTTCTATGATGAACTACTTTCCAATAAGGGAGTAGGTACAATTACCTCGTCAAGTTCTACTTTCCTCCCACTCACTTCTTTTGAGAGAAATTCCTTCTCTAGAAAGGATCCATTCTTAGCAATGAATATCTTGCCTTCGGTTCTGTGATAGAAGGTGTACCCAACAATCTCCTTTGGGTATCCTATGAAGACGCATTTCTCCAATTTGGGTTTGAGCTTATCAGGTTGAAGCTTTTTCACATAAACATCGCAGCCCCGAACTTTAAGAAACGACAACTTGGGTTTCTTGCCAAACCACATTTCATAAGGTGTCGTCTCAACGGATTTCGATGGTGCCCTATTTAACGTGAATGTAGCCGTCTCTAAAGCATAACCCCAAAAAGATAGCGGTAAATCAGTGAGAGACATCATAGATCGCACCATATCTAATAAAGTGCGGTTACGATGTTCGGACACACCATTAGGCTGTGGTGTTCCAAGTGGTTTGAGTTGCGAAATTATTCCGCATTGTTTCAAATGAAGACCAAACTCGTAAATCAAATATTTTCCCCCACGATCAAATCGTAGAAACTTAATTTTCTTGTTACGATGATTTTCCACTTCACTCTGAAATTCTTTGAACTTTGCAAATGTTTCAGACTTATGTTTCATCAAGTAGATATACCCATATATGCTCAAATCATCTTTGAAGGCAAGAAAATAATGATACCCGCTGCGAGCAACAACAGTCATCGGACCGCATACAACAATATGTATTATTTTCAGCAAGTCTGTTGCTCGCTCCGTTGTTTCGGAGAACGGAGTCTTAGTTATCTTGCTCATGAGGCATGGTTCGCAAGCATCAAGTGATTCATAATCAAGTGATTCCAAAAGCCCATCAGCATGGAGTTTCTTCATGCGCTTTACACCAATATGACCTAAACGGCAGTTCCACAAATAAGTTGCACTATCATTATTAAACTTATATCTTTTGGCTTCAATACTATGAATATGTGTATCACTACTATCAAGATTTAGTAAAAATAGACCACTCATCAAGGGTGCATAACCATAAAAGATATTACTCATATAAATAGAACAACCATTATTCTCTGATTTAAATAAATAACCGTCTCGCATCAAACAAGATCCAGATATAATGTTCATGCTTAACACTGGCACCAAATAACAATTATTCAGGTCTAAAACTAATCCCGAAGGTAGCTGTAGAGGTAGTGTGCCGACGGCAATCATATCGACTTTGGAACCATTTCCCACGCGCATCGTCACCTCGTCCTTAGCCAATTGTAACACCCCGGCAATCATGCTACAATAATTGAACCTAATGATGCCATGTCACCATGATTGCCAAGCTTAATTGCCCCTGGATAAAAAAAATCAAACTTAAATTCATAACCAAATTGCAAGTCAAATCATTAATTCTTTAATAAGTAAAATAAAAATGTTCATATTATTCTATAAATTCCCCTGATCAATTGTCATGTTGAAACCAACTACATTTGGCTCACAAATAAATTCCTAGTAAATTAACAAACTGGCCAACAGTAAATTAAATAGCCTTTTCAAAATAAACAAACATTTAAACCTTCCCAATTAAAATGGAACCTTGTTTGTAACACCCAAAATGTTGTATTTGAATTATAGGTGTAGTATCTTGTAGAACTAATATCATTTAGTGCCTAAAAAATGGCAAACTCAGACAAAAGATTTGACAGAAAAAGAAAATGAGAAAGCGTTGCTGTGCACTTTGGCCCATATGAACAGTGCAGCCCAAGCCCACCACCGGCCTCTCCACTACCTCTGTACTGAACAGAGGGGAGGCAGCATGGCCGTGGCGGCCATCCGCCGGTCATGACCCCTTGCGTGGCAGCCATCGGATCCTTCCCGGCGTCCTACTTGACCCCGAGAACTCCCCTTGGACAAACCCTAGGCCGCACTCGCTCTCCTCTCGCTCGATCTCCTCCTCTGTTCGACGACGAGCGCTTCCATCGCCATCACAGTGTCGATCCCGCGGCCACGAGCCAGCCCGCATCGTCCCGCCAAGTCCACGAGCTCCGCCTTGCTCCTCTACTTAGACTACACCGAATGGCTCGAGCTGGGCGCCTCTACATCACCGGGATCGAGCGCCCCTTCCTCTTCGGTTGCCGGCGCGCCACCGCCCAACTACTCTGCTCCGACCACCCCGACCTTCCCTGAGCACGCCTACGGCTCCGCTGTGAGCTCCTCTCCTTCTCCCCTTACTCCTCTCCTCATCTCCGCGCTCGTATCCGCCGACCACGTCATGGTCGTACTCGTCGCCGTAGATGAGCTCGCCGCCATGACCACCATAGCCCGAGCTCGCGTCCGAGCTCATAGTCGAGCTCCTAGAGCTCGTAGGAGCCCAACGCCGCTCCCCGCATCGCTTGACGTGCCCCCACATTGCCGTAACCACCAACGACCGAACTTCGGCATCTGCTCTGCCGCTCGCCGCCATGACGAGAGCTCCGCTCCCTGTGCGTGTGCGTGCTCACCGCGCCTTGTCTCGGCCCAGGCCGCCCACGCACGCGCGTGCTGCCGCTAGCCGTTGTGGCTGGCTGCTGGCCATGGCTGAGCGGCCGTGCATGTGTGTGCGTGGTGTGTGCGTGCAGTGTGTGTGTGCGCTGAGTGTGTGGCCGCACCCACCTCTGGCCTCGCCGTGCCGCCACTGCACTGCCCTTGCTTCCCCATTGTCGTTGCTGCTCGCTGCCTACTGTCAGTGCTCTACTTGTACAGTTGCAGCTACGGTAACTGAAAGTTACTGTAGCGCTAGCTAGCTTTTCTAATTCTACGATGACTAACCCTCTAGACAGCCCCTAAACTCCGGCAAAACAATTGTTACCAGGACTAAAAAAATATGGGAAGGTAGTACACTTGACAAGGTTCAAAACGTTCCATTTGATCAAATTCAAAAGGTGTAAGGATTAAATGCAATAAAAATGACAAAAGTCTATGTTATGTTAGCAGAAAAGTCGGAAAACATAATTATTGTGGTAGCTACTTTAGGGAAGAAAATAAACAAGTTGCAGGGATCTAGCAGAGATGCAATTGATACCATCTTGTAGATCACATGAAAGTGATCAATATTGGTAAAAGGCTTTAAGCCATAGGATGAGCAGAACAATAGTTATAGCCTTTTGAAAACAGCCAAGTGATGTTTAAAACTGAGGATTTCTCCGACTTAGCCAATTTTCAGGAAGTTCCAATTAACTGATTAAAACTTTGAAAAATCATAGAAATTAAACGGTAACTCGGATGAAAATGTTTTCTACATGAAAGTTTCTAAAAAAAAGACGAATCCGAATACGCGGTCTGTTCACCTGTCACATGCCCCTAGCATGCTGAACATGCAACTGTCCCCTCTCTTTTCATCCGTACGGAAAATGTCAAACGTCCGATAAACCCCTCCGGATGTTTTACCTCTCCGTCTGCAACGTCTAGCACTGCGTTAGTTCACCCCTAACACTGCGTATTACCATGTTATGCTTGATGATGCTTTGTTTGTTTTCCTATTTATTGTTTCTTCCCCCACTTCTCTCCGGTAGACCCTGAGACCGATGCCGACCCTATGATCTACTACGTCACCGAGGACCCTTCTTCCTTCTCAACAGAGCTTCCAGGCAAGCCCCCCCTTTGATCATCCCGATATCGCCCATTCCATTCTCTCATGCTTGCATTAGATTTTGCTACTATTATTGTTTGCTCCTATTCTCTCATGCCTGCTTTTGTAACCTGCTTATTGTTACCTTACCTGCTTATCCTAAACTTCTTAGTATAGGTTGGTTAGTCATCCACCAGTGAACCCCACCTTGTCCCAGTTGCCCCGCTTTATGTTCGATGACTCGATCAACGTGATCGATGTCCAGGACCTGACACCGCACAACACCCCCTAGTTGTACGACTCTGTAGAGTTACTATCGAGTGCCGAGGGTGACACCACATACATCACTCCTGATGAGGTCTTTGTAGTGTAGCTATTCGACCGTGGTCATCGAGGGTGATTTCCTCCTTAACCACTTCCAATAAGACTCTGTCGTGCAACCCTTCAAGAGTGAACCTCGAGGGTTGTTCCTCTTGCGTTCACCTTGATGATTACATCGAGTGGAATCCATCGACGGTGGTTCCTCAGGGTTCCCCTTGGTGTTAGACACACAGTTACTATGGTTACTATGACTTTACACTAAACCATGTTACTAAAGATGGGTCGGCCCTGAGGGGTACTCGCGCGAGCTTATTTGCGAGTGATTTGGAGTCGGGTTGACCTGGAATGTGCCCGCGAGATTCTTACGAGGCATGGCCGGGCATTCTTAGCCCTTGCCGCACGTTCTCGAGACAGGGCGATGGGATCACATCTTTCCTGAGTCTCTGCTCGTGACCGCACTACCAACACAGTAATAGTTTGGATATTTGATCCGAGGGGCCTCTGGCCTGATAGCACCAACTGTCAGGTGCGCATAGTATGGGCGTTCTGCGTCGTAGACATCAGCCGAAGCTTAATAGATGTCAGCGACTGAGCGGCGCGCGCCGGGTTGGACTGCATAAGCACCTGCCTTTTTAAGGAGGTAGCTAGGTCTGCTTACCGGCCACTTTCGCAACATGCAGGAGTTCCTGGGGCGATGGCCCATGAACCCTGGGGGCATAGGTTTAGTCCGGCGTGCCGACCTCTTTGTTAAGCCTAGGTCGGGTTGCGGCGTATTGTTTGGCCGAGGCTGGGCATGACCCAGGAAAGTGTGTCCGACTGGAGTTAATCGAGCGTGGTGGGTAAGTTGGTGCTGTTGGGGAATGTAGTAATTTAAAAAAATTCTACGCACACTCAGGATCATGGTGATGCATAGGAACAAGAGGGAAGAGTGTGTCCACATACCCTCATAGACCGAAAGCGGAAGCGTTAGCACAACGCGGTTGATGTAGTCGTACGTCTTCACGATCCGATCGATCCAAGTACCGAACATACGGCACCTCCGAGTTCAGCACACGTTCAGCTCGATGACGTCCCGCGAACTCTGATCCAGCAGAGCTTCACGGGAGAGTTCCATCGGCACGACGGCGTGATGACGGTGATGATGTTGCTACCGACGTAGGGCTTCGCCTAAGCACCGCTACGATATAACCGAGGTGGAATATGGTGGAGGGGGGCACCACACACGGCTAGAATAGATCAACAAATCAAGTTGTGTCTTCTAGGGTGCCCCCTGCCCCCGTATATAAAGGAGCAAGGGGGGAGGCGGCCGGCCAGGAGGAGGGCGCGCCAGGGGGAGAGTCCTACTCCCACCGGGAGTAGGACTCCTCCTTTTCCTTGTTGGAGTAGGAGAGGGAAGGAAGGGAGAGAGGAGGAGAAGGAAAAAGGGGGGAGCCGCCCCCTCCTTTTCCAATTCGGACTAGAGAGGGAGGGGCGTGCGGCTGCCCTGGCCGCCCCTCCTCTTCTCCCACTCAGGCCCATGAGGCCCAATTAACTCCCCGGGGGGTTCCGATAACCCCTCGGTACTCCGGTTTTTATCCGAAACCACTCGGGACACTTCCGGTGTCCGAATATAGTCGTCCAATATATCGATCTTTACGTCTCGACCATTTCGAGACTCCTCGTCATGTCCGTGATCATATCCAGAACTCCGAACTACCTTCAGTACATCAAAACACAAAAACTCATAATACCGATCATCACCAAACTTTAGGCATGCGGACCCTACGGGTTCGAGAACTATGTAGACATGACCGAGACACGTCTCCGATCAATAACTAATAGTGGAACATGGATTCTCATATTGGCTCCTACATATTCAACAAAGATCTTTATCGGTCAAACCGCATAGCAACATACGTTGTTTCCTTTGTCATCGGTATGTTACTTGTCCGAGATTCGATCGTCGGTATCTCAATACCTAGTTCAATCTAGTTACCGGCAAGTCTCTTTACTCGTTCCATAATGCATCGTACTGCAAATAAGTCATTACTCACATTGCTTGCAAGGCTTATAGTGATGTGCATTACCGACAGGGCCCAGAGACACCTCTCCAACAATCGGAGTGACAAATCCTAATCTTGAAATACGCCAACTCAACAAGTACCTTCAGAGACACCTGTAGAGCACCTTTATAATCACCCGGTTATGTTGTGATATTTGGTAGCACACAAAGTGTTCCTCCGGTAAACGGGAGTTGCATAATCTCATAGTCATAGGAACATGTATAAGTCATGAAGAAAGCAATAGCAACATACTAAACGATCAAGTGCTAAGCTAACGGAATGGGTCAAGTCAATCACATCATTCTCCTAATGATGTGATCCCGTTAATCAAATGACAACTCATGTCTATGGCTAGGAAACATAACAATCTTTGACCAACGAGCTAGTAAAGTAGAGGCATACTAGTGACACTCTGTTTGTCTATGTATTCACACATGTATTATGTTTCCGGTTAATACAATTCTAGCATGAATAATAAACATTTATCATGATATAAGGAAATAAATAATAACTTTATTATTGCCTCCAGGGCATAATTCCTCCAGTCTCCCACTTGCACTAGAGTCAATAATCTAGATTACATAGTAATGATTCTAACACCCGTGGAGCCTTGGTGCTGATCATGTTTTGCTCGTGGAAGAGGCTTAGTCAATGGGTCTGCAACATTCAGATCTGTATGTTTCTTGCAAATCTCTATGTCTCCCACCTGGACTTGATCCCGGATGGAGTTGAAGCGTCTCTTGATGTGCTTGGTTCTCTTGTGAAATCTGGATTCCTTTGCTAAGGCAATTGCACTAGTATTGTCACAAAAGATTTTCATTGGACCCGATGCACTAGGTATGGCACCTAGATCGGATATGAACTCGTTCATTTGCTGCTTCCGAAACATCAATGTACTCCGCTTCGCATGTAGATCCCGGCACGACGCTCTGTTTAGAACTGCTCCAATTGACCGCTCCACCGTTTAATATAAACACGTATCTGGTTTGAGATTTAGAATCATCCAGATCAGTGTCAAAGCTTGCATCAACGTAACCATTTACGATGAGCTCTTTGTCACCTCCATAAACGAGAAACATATCCTTACTCCTTTTCAGGTACTTCAGGATGTTCTTGACCGTTGTCCAGTGATCCGCTCCTGGATTACTTTGGTACCTCCCTGCTAAACTAATAGCAAGGCACACATCAGGTCTGGTACACAACATTGCATACATGATTGAGCCTATGGCTGAAGCATAGGGGACATCTTTCATTTTCTCTCTATCTTCTATAGTGGTCGGGCATTGAGTCTTACTCAAATTCACACCTTGTAATACATGCAAGAATCCTTTCTTTGCTTGATCCATTTTGAACTTCTTCAAAACTTTGTCAAGGCATGTGCTTTGTGAAAGTCAAATTAAGCGTCTAGATCTATCTCTATAGATCTTGATGCCCAATATGTAAGCAGCTTCACCGGGGTCCTTCATTGAAAAACTCTTATTCAAGTATCCTTTTATGCTATCCAGAAATTCTATATCATTTCCAATCAACAATATGTCATCCACATATAATATTAGAAATGCTACAGAGCTCCCACTCACTTTCTTGTAAATACAGGCTTCTCCAAAAGTCTGTATAAAACCATATGCTTTGATCACACTATCAAAGCGTTTATTCCAACTCCGAGAAGCTTGCACCAGTCCATAAATGGATCGCTGGAGCTTGCACACTTTGTTAGTACCTTTTGGATCGATAAAACCTTTAGGTTGCACCATATACAACTCTTCTTCCAGAAATCCATTCAGGAATGCAGTCTTTACATCCATTTGCCAAATTTCATAATCATAAAATGCGGCAATAGCTAACATGATTCAGACGGACATAAGCATCGCTACGGGTGAGAAGGTCTCATCATAGTCAACTCCTTGAACTTGTCGAAAACCTTTCGCAACAAGTCGAGCTTTGTAGACAGTAACATTACCATCAGCTTCTGTCTTCTTCTTGAAGATCCATTTATTCTTGGTGGCTTGCCGATCATCGGGAAAGTCAACCAAAGTCCACACTTTGTTCTCATACATGGATCCCATCTCAAATTTCATGGTCTCAAGCCATTTTGCGGAATCTGGGCTCATCATCGCTTCGTCATAGTTCGTAGGTTCGTCATGATCTAGCAACATGACCTCCAGAACAGGATTACCGTACCACTCTGGTGTGGATCTTAATCTGGTTGACCTACGAGGTTCGGTAGTAACTTGATCTGAAGTTTTATGATCATCATCATTAGCTTCCTCACTAATTGGTGTAGGTGTCACAGGAACCGGTTTATGTGACAAACTACTTTCCAATAGGAGAGTAGGTACAGTTACCTCATCAAGTTCTACTTTCCTCCCACCCACTTCTTTCGAGTGAAACTCCTTCTCTAGAAAGGATCCATTCTTAGCAACGAATGTCTTGCCTTCGGATTTGTGATAGAAGGTGTACTGTCGGTGTCAAAACCGGCGGATCTCGGGTAGGGGTTCCCGAACTATGCGTCTAAGGCAGATGGTAACAGGAGGCAGGGGACACGATGTTTTACCCAGGTTCGGGCCCTCTTGATCGATGGAGGTAAAACCCTACGTCCTGCTTGATTTATTCTTGATGATATGGGTATTAAAAGAGTTGATCTACCACGAGATCGGAGAGGCTAAACCCTAGAAGCTAGCCTATGGTATGATTGTATGTTGTCCTACGGACTAAAACCCTCCAATTTATATAGACACCAGAGGGGGCTAGGGTTACACAAGGTCGGTTACAAAGGAGGAGATATACACATCCGTATTGGCTAGCTTGCCTTCCACACCAAGTAGAGTCCCATCCGGACACGAGACGAAGTCTTCAATCTTGTATCTTCATAGTCCAACAGTCCGGCCAAAGGATATAATCCGACTGTCCCAATACCCCCTAATCCAGGACTCCCTCAGTAGCCCCCGAACCAGGCTTCAATGACGATGAGTCCGGCGCGCAGTATTGTCTTCTGCATTGCAAGGCGGGTTCTTCTCCATCTTTCGAATGTTTGTAAAGCAGTGACCGGTCCCATAAATGTTTGGACCTCTTGGCTTCTGTGCCCAATAAGGGCTTTATCGCACGCGTTGAATGAATATGAGGCGCCAGGGAGTTTTTACATTCGCCATCCTAGCCAGATAAATAAATTGCCTATTAAAGGGATGGGGATCCTTAGATCCGATCCATACCATCCTCCCCCAGCGAGAGTCCATCAGAGCGCGTTCCGGAAAGATCAGTTGTCACACCCTAGCTGGTTCATGCATTAGAGTGTTGCATCATGTCTACTTTTACAGAAACTTGAAATGGGGATGACATAACCCCCAGCACCCCCCTGGAAACAACTAGGGTTTACTAAAATTATTTTCAATGAACCCAAAATGCCCTTCACAAAATGTTCATCATTTCTGGATTGGGTTAAAACCCCTGGCAAAAATGGTGCACTCTTTTCTAGGACATTCTGGATTTTTTGAATTAAATCATAAGTATTTGAATTTGGGCATTTAAATGCTATAAAATATTTTAAATGCCCAAATAATTCTGGATTTAAGTGAGGGCTGTTAGGAATAATCCCAACAGAGCCCACAATTATTTTCAGGATTTTAGTAAGTGCCTAAGTATTTTTAATAAAGCCCTAAAGTTACAGAAAAATAGAAAAGAAAAAAAACAGGAAAAGAGAGAAAGAGAAAGGCTTACCTGGCGCCACCCAACAGGCCCACCTGCCGGCCCAGCCCAGCCACCGCTCCAGCGAGCTGCTTGGCTTGGCCAGGCAGGCAAGCAGCTGCTCGACGGCGAGCACAGCATGCGTGCCACGCAGCTGCCCGCCGCCTCGCCGCTCCCCTCGTCGAGCTGTCGACGTGGGACGAACCCTCTCTCTCTCCCCGACCTCGCAGACACTCGCCCTCCCCTCTGGCTCCTCTCTCTCGCCCTACCCGACGTCACCGTCGCTGCCGCTCGCCGCAGCCGCGTCCAACACCGTCCCCGCGCCCTCTCACCGTGTACGGACGGTTCGCCGTCTTCGACTACGTCGACTAGCCAAGCCGCACGACGCCGGAGCCCCTGCATCGTCCCCGCCGCCGTCGTCTTCAACCTCGGGCCGCCCCAGATCGCCGTCGCCGTTCCAACCGCACCGAGGCTTCCCCGAGCACGCTGACCGTCCCTGCGGCTTCCCTGTGAGCTGCTGAACCTCCCCGTGCTTTCTGTTTCACCCCTAGAATACCGTAGACGCCGCGTCTCTTGTGCCCGAACGGCCGCCGCCTGACCACGTCACCGGCGCTGCTCCGATGACCATTTGGTCATGGGCTTGTGCCCGTCACACTCCCCACGCCACGTAGAGACTCTAGGTGCTAGCGCCACGCCACCTAGGCCACTGCAGCCACGCGCACGAGCTGACCCGAGCTTCGGCCTCCGCCAAGCTCGTCGTCGGCGATGCTCCGGCCACTCCCCGGACAAGCCATCACCACGGCTGGATGCAGGCGAGCACCAGCTGCCCATAGCTCCTCTCCGCGTAGCAAATGGAGCCATGTGGGCAAATCCCGCAGCACGCCGCCGCGTCTGGCCTCGCCAACGACTAAACGCCGGCAGGCTTTGACCCGCTGACCGGTGAGTTGACCACGTCTGACCCGTGTGGGCCTAAGTTGACTTTCCCCCTGAGGCTATGACAGGTGGGGCCGACCTGTTAATTAGTTTAGGATTAGTGCTAACTAATTTTGGTTAGTTTAGGTCACTAACATGTGGGCCCAGGCCCCACTGACAGTTAGTTAGTATTAACTTAATTCTGTTAGTTAGCTGAGACACTAACAGACAGGGCCCACCAGTCAGATTTGATTGGCCCTGGCACCTTTGACTCGTTGACGTCACAGTGACGCAGTGCTGACGCAATTATTCATTTTCTGGATTTATTTTTATATAGGAAATTCTAGAAAATAGCCAGAACTTCTAAACATCATAGAAAATCAACCATAGCTCCAAATCAAACAAATTATATATGAAAAATGATCAGAAAAATTCAATCTATCCATCTGTAATGGTTTCATGCATGACAAACCACTTTAACCTTGCTGTTTAGGTGAAACAAGCTAATACACTTATTATGCATAAGAACTTTAACCTTCATTTGAATCTTTGATTCAAATGGACCCATTTCAACTTGTTTCACATTACATTAGGCAGGACACATCATTTTGCCATGTCATAGCATGCATCATATTGTTGCATATTGTCATGTGTTGATTATGTTCTGTGTGTCCTTCGTGGTAGGTTCTGCCTCCGAGGATATCTCCGAGTATCCAACTGAAGGGCAGTACCCTACTACCACTCCATCAGGCAAGCAACCCCATTGATCATATCAATACAATCCCATGTTCTCGCCTCTGCTCTCATTTACTGTATTAAGACAACAAAGTTTCAAACTGCTGTGTGCTGCGGTAGTTGAACCCTTATCCTCTGCATGACCTGTCATTGCCACAGTAACTAGATGAAACCCACTAGCAGTTGTAGGAGTTGATTGAGCCATGTTTGTGTTTCCTACTTTGCTACACCTGCTATGCTTAGAGTTGTGTCAGGTCTGGTTCATCTGGGTGATGGGCTAGAGTGAAATGATTCTGACGGTAATGTGAGTGGTGCGTTGAACATGATTTGGTAAAGGTATCGATGAGAGGCCATGTAGGAGTACATGGTGGGTTGTATCATTGAGGCCGTCCATAAGAATTGAGATCTGTATGCGTGATTTAAGATTCAACTACTACCACACATTGGGCCCTGAAATATGACCCCGCTCGACTTACTGACCCCTCTCGTCCTTTGTCCAGGAGTTGCAACTAGTTTCTGGTGTTTGTAGGTTATGTTTTGGTGGCCGTGTGTAGCGCTGACCCTAGGGGTGGGCTATGATGCGGTAGATACACCGTGGCACGGTGTACCGAGTCGCCCGTTTGGTGTCTCGAGAACCGTGCACATATCGTTTGGGGACGTTGAGGACACCCCGACCGGATCTCCTTGAGGATGGAACCTGATTAGGCGATAAACCTGGACTAGAGACTTGTGCGGTTAGTCAGGTCGTGGTCTAAACCCACGTCGGCTTTCGCTTGAAGTCTACCGAGCACATGTCGTGTGCAGACGCTAAGTGGTGGAAACATGTGTGACGAAGTACACCCCTGCAGGGTATAAAACTATTCGAATAGCCACGTCTGCGGTAAAGGACTACTTGGTTGCCTATACAGTTCATAGACAAGTTAATGGTTACCACTGAAAGACTCAAGATAAGTGTGAGTACCGAGGATGGCTCTCTCATAGGATGACGAGGGAGGATCCCCGGTGGAGTATTGTGTTGGTGATTAGTGGACTCATGTGCGAAAACTATTTTACTAGTGGTGTCCCGTAGGATAGCTTAGCCAAGAGTCAAAGCTGGCTTGCTGCAATAACCCCACCACCTTCTTGAGAACGAGCATGTATAGTAGGTTATGATGTAAGACTTGCTGAGTACCTTTGTACTCATGTTTGCTTAATTACTGTTTTCAGACGACAACACCGCCCCCTCCGATGGGTTTTATGTAGATCTCGACGTCGATGAGTGACTTGCCACCCAGGTGGTGACCCTGGCCATGGAGGGCCCTATGTAGATAGATAGGCTTCGAGAAGCCTTCTTGCTTTCTAGTGTCTGTACTCAGACTATTTGCTTCCACATGTGCTTGTATGCTTGTATGACTTGAGTGTCGGGTCATGTGACCCCTACCTGTATGAACATGTTATGTATGGCTCTCTGGAGCCTTTAAATAAAGTACTTGAGTTGTAGAGTTTTGTTGTGATGCCATGTTGTATTTGCACATATCGAGCATATTGTGTGTATGATTGAAATGCTTGGTATGTGTGGGATCCGACAATCTAGTTGTTTATCCTTGGCAGCCTCTCTTATGGGGAAATGTAGTCTAGTGCTCCTTGAGCCATAGTAGTCCCCTATAGCCCGGTTCACCGGAGTCCTGCTAGCCCAGCACTACTTCTCAGGACACTTGACTGGCCAGCATGTGTTTCACTTCGTTCCTATGTCTGTCCCTTCGGGGAAATGTCACGCGGTGACTTCCGGAGTCCTGTCTAGCCTGCTACAGCCCGGGTTCCCCGGAGTCCTGTTAGCCCAGTGCTACATCCCGGATTCACACGCTGATGACCGACATGCTCAATGTGATTCATGTATGCCTGTCTCCATAGGTCGGTGCCTCTTTGGGTTCACGACTAGCCATGTCGGCCCAGGTTCTCTGTCATATGGATGCTAGCGACACTATCATATACGTGAGCCAAAAGGCGCAAACGGTCCCGGGCCACGGTAAGGCGACAGCCGTGGGGATACCGTGCGTGAGGCCGCAATGTGATATGAGGTGTTACTGGCTAGATCGATGTGACTTGGAATCGGGGTCCTAACAGTGTTGGCATCAAAGCCGGACTGCCTGTAGGTTTGTAGAGCCAAACTGGTCGATGTCGAGGGTAGAAATGCTTTAGTTATATGTAGGGGAATTGACTGTGGGAGGGAACGTAAGGCTCTTTTACCCCTTTACCTTATGCCCTCTGATCTGAGTCTTTCTCTTCTCATTCAACGTGGGTTAAGGACTAGGCTCCCTTCTTCTATCAGGTTCACGTGTTACTAATCCGTAGTAGCTTATAGGATTGTTGTTACAAGCCTCAGTACAGTTTCTACTTCTTTTAGTATGTTGCCAGTTGAATCAGAACCTTGATATGATGTTGTTGAGTGGTATTGCAAACTGTTGTGGATGTCTCAAATCTTTTTTTGAGCATTTACATCCATTGTGCTGTCCAATTTCCCCTAGAAAATTCTAATGCCTTTGCATTATTCTATGCTTTCATATGGCCACCCGTTCGCAGAACCAAGTGGTTCGTCTGACCCGGTGCCTTGATGTGCCCGGCCACACGGCCATGTTGGTTCGAGTGACGGTTGAGTCAGGCTATCGGTGGTATCCGGAATATACCGTCGAGGAGCAGTTCAGAGACTTCAACCAGAGCCAGTACCTCTGTACCGTCAGGATATATCCCTCTTATCCTGGAGCCACTGAGCCCCTTCACTGTTCCTATGGACTTGGGGTCACTATTGGGATGTCTGTGTAGGATGCAGCCTATTCAATGATGACTATCATTCGAGCCAGGACTGCCTTGCTACAGAACACCGACTTCCGTTACATGCCAGCTCACTTCCTGGAGCACCGGGGTACTATCAGGCCTTGTACTATGACTCTACACATGAGGAGTCACTACTCCGCACCACTGCCGAGATGCTCGAGGATAAGGACCGTGAAAATCGGGCCTTGCGTATGGAGCTTTTCAACTCTCGTGCTGATCACTGGGCCACTTTGACTCAGTTTGCACCTGCGGTACAGGCAGGATACATGGATCTGAGGGATCTGTACCCTGTACGGTCCGGATTGCCAGATTGTATGGAGTGGCGCGATGTAGGAGGCATCACCCCTCCTCGTGGTCCCCGTCTGCCACCACCTGTGGGACCAAGGCCACATCCGAGTCCCTATGGTCTGCAGGCTCCGCAGGACCTTCTGTTCCCAGATGATCATGTTCCACTTCCAGGCATTGGTGGCGACTTCTATGAGGATTACTACGGAGCCGTCTGAGCTAGTAGTAGTTTCTCTAGTATTGTAGTAATTGTATTCTCCACAGTCCTGCGTGACCGTGGGATACAACTTGGTGTGTATCACGCTCCGGAGGTGTAGAAAAATAATGTATAGGAGCTTGGAATGCCTTCGATGAGATGTAATGTCTTTCACCGTAGTTGTACTCTAGCCTGGGCTTGTACTAAACTATGTACGATGTGTATGACCAATGGTATATATATATGGCAGTTTCTATATTACCATGTCGTGCAATGAACATCTTAGCATTCCATGTCATCCATTAGATTCTGCACTTCCTTGCTAAGTTCGTGCCATCCTTATCTAAACCATTGTTTCATTTTCTCCTAGGATGGTCAACACCCACAGCAACCCTGCTGCCCCGGAGCAGGGGGAAGCCAGTGCAGTTAGGGGTGAAAATCTGCGTCACCCGCCTTCTCTGGCCGAAGTGATGCTGGAGGTGGAAAGAAACAAGCGTGAGACTAACCGCTTGCTGGAGCGGATTGAGCAGAACACTGCACGCCATCAGCGAAATGACTTGGTGTCAATCAATGACTTTATCAAGTTGTACCCACCAAAGTTTAACCATTCCGTCGAGCCCCTCGACGCGGATGACTGACTTGGCAGCATCACCCACAAGCTACATTCTGCCAACGTAGCCAAAGCTGATAAGGTTACTTATGCTGCCTATCACCTCGAAGGCCCTGGTTGGGAAAACTTTGGAGCTATGCGCCCGGTCGGCCAAATCACTACTTGGGCTGAATTTAGTGAGGCTTTCCGTGAGCATCACATCCCGGAAGGTCTCATAGATCGCAAGAGGGAAGAGTTCTGCAATTTCACCCAAGGAAGACTGACTGTGGATGCATATAGTCGTGAATTTGGGAATCTGGCACGATATGCTCCTGAAGAGGTATCCACCGATGCTAAGAAGTAGGCAAGGTTCCGCAAGGGACTTAACCCTGAGCTTCGCCGCGATCTTCGTCTGCACGAGTGCACCTCCTTTCAGAAGTTGGTCAATAAAGCCATGAGTGCTGAGTCAGGCCAGTCTGACTATGACGCTTCACGCAAGCACTCTCGTGATTTTGGCGCTTCATCCGGCTCTAGATCTCAGAAGCGCCTGGTGTGGATTCCAAGCACGGCACTGCCACCCAGGTTCATTCCGAGGCCATCCTTTGAGGCGCCTCGCCCCAACCAGCAGTTTGCACCGTCCAAGCCCTATGGTGGCCCCGCTGCTAATGCTGCTCCACGCCCCAATGTTGTGACATGTTTCAAGTGTGGAGAGCTGGGTCACTATAGTCGAGAGTGTCCCCAGAACAACAACCCCAATCAGTCTGGAAAGTCCGTTGGCCGTGGTAAGCCAGTAGGAAAGACATTCTACGCGAAGCCGGTCACCACTGCATGTGGCCATGTCAACTATGTCTCAGCTGAGGAGGCTCATGAGGATCCTAACGTTGTCCTTGGTACGCTCCTTGTTAATTGCCATCCGGCATCTGTTCTTTTCGATACTGGAGCATCTCATTCATTCATATCCGAGAACTATGCTCGATTGCATAACACGACATTCTGTGACATGCCCACTTCCATGGTAATTCAAACTCCTAGTTCCAAATGGCAAACTTCTAGAGTAAGCCATGGGAATGAAATTCTTGTCGATAGACTTGTCTTCCTTGCATCCTTAATAGCTCTCAAGTCCTCGGACATAAACATCATCTTGGGTATGGACTGGATGTCAGCTCATTACACTAAGATTGATTGTGCCACTAGAACCATTCAACTTACTCACCCATCGGGCAAGACAGTCAATGCCTTAACTCGAGTGGCCAAGCGCCAGCTTTACTCCCTGAATGCCAACCCCCTTCCAGACCTTGAAGATATTACGGTAGTCCGGGACTTTCCGGATGTCTTTCTAGAAGAACTGCCAGGTGTTCCACCTGACAGGGATGTCGAGTTTGTGATAGACCTTGTTCCAGGAACCGTTCCAATTTCTAGAAGACCCTATAAGATGGCACCCTTAGAACTAGCGAAGCTTAAGAACCAACTCGATGAGTCCTTGAAAAAGGGTTTCATCTGTCCTAGTTCCTCTCCTTGGGCTTGCCCTGTCCTCTTCGTCAAGAAGAAGGATGGAACGGATCGGATGGTTGTAGATTACCGACCTGTCAACTTGGTCACTATCAAGAACAAGTATCCGCTTCCCAGGATCAACGATCTGTATGACCAGCTCGCTAGATCCTCAGCCTTTTCCAAGATGGATTTGAGGTTGGGCTACCATCAAATCAAAATCAGAAATGAGGACATTCCCAAAACGGCCTTTGTTACTCGTTATGGCCAATATGAGTACACCGTTATGTCCTTCGGCTTAACCAATGCCCCAGCCACCTTCTCTCGGTTAATGAACTCGGTCTTCATGGAGTATTTGGATAAATTTGTCGTAGTATACCTCGATGACATACTCATCTACTCCAAGAATGAAGAGGAACAGGCCGGACATCTAAGGCTGGTATTGACGAAACTTCGAGAGCATCACCTTTATGCCAAATTCTCCAAGTGTGAATGTTGGTTGCCAGAAGTGACCTATTTAGGCCATGTAATCTCTGGTAAGGGTGTTGGTGTCAATCCCGAGCGAGTTCAAGTCGTCCTTGATTGGACTCCACCTGAGACGGTCAAGCAAGTTCGGAGCTTCCTTGGCTTATCGAGCTACTACCTCGCTTCATCGAGAATTTCTCCAAGGTTGCTAAACCTCTAACTGAACTCCTCAAGAAAGATAAAAAGTTCGAGTGGACCCCACAGTGCGAGTTTAGCTTCCAGGAACTGAAAAGACGCCTGACATCTGCTCCCGTACTGGTACCACCAGATTTTTCCAAGGACTTTATTATCTATTGCGACGCCTCGCGACAAGGACTAGGTTGCATACTCATGCAAGATCGTCAGGTAATTGCCTATGCCTCAGGAAATTACACCCACATGAGGAAAACTATCCCACACATGATCTAGAGCTTGCAGCTGTAGTCCATGCACTCAAAACTTGGCGACATTACCTTCTCGGTAATCATTGCGAGATCTTCACCGATCACCAAAGTTTGAAATATATCTTCACCCAACCGGATTTGAATCTCAGGCAATGACATTGGGTCGAGTTGATCTCGGATTACGACTTAGGAATAACTTACACCCCGGGCAAGGCCAATGTCATGGCTGATGCGCTAAGTCGTAAATCTTGTTGTAACAACCTGATGTTACAACAAAGTCAACCACTTCTCCATGAGGAATTTCGTAAGCTTAATCTTCCCATTGTTCCTCGAGGATTCCTATCCACCCTGGTGGCGAAGCCTAACCTTATGGATCAAATCATAGCTTCCCAGAAGCGTGATAAGGGCATATCCCGGATTAAGGAAAACATCACTAGCGGAGTTGCTAAATGTTTTTCCATGGATGAGTGAGGTGTTGTCTTCTTCGAGAACCGCTTGGTGGTTCCCAAGAAACAACATCTACGCCAGTTGATTCTTAAGGAAGCTCATGAATCCCCTCTCACCATTCATCCCGGTAGTACTAAAATGTATCAAGACCTACGCCAGCGGTTTTGGTGGACTAGGATGAAGAGAGAAATTGCTCAATACATTGCTAGTTGCGACGTCTGTCGTCGTGTTAAAGCAGAGCACCAACGGCCTGCTGGCACCCTTCAACCTTTGGTTATTCCTAAGTGGAAATGGGATAAAATCAGTATGGATTTCATCACTGGGTTTCCCAGGACCAAGAGAGGGAATAATGCCATCTTCATTGTGATCGACCGTCTTTCCAAAGTAGCCCATTTCCTACCTGTTCGTGAGAGTATCACCGCTAGCCAGCTAGCTGATTTATACATCTCCCAAATAGTGTCTCTTCATGGTGTCCCATTGGAAGTTAACCCAGACCGTGGGAGTCTCTTCACCTCTCGATTTTGGGAAAGTTTCCAAAATGCTATGGGAACTCGTCTCTCTTTTAGCACCGCCTTCTATCCTCAATCAAGTGGTCAAGTAGAGCGAGTCAATCAAATTCTGGAAGATATGCTCCGAGCTTCTGTCATCTCATTCGTAATGGGTTGGGAGAAATGCCTTCCATTCGCGGAGTTTGCTTATAACAATAGTTATCAAGCTAGCTTGGGCAAAGCTCCTTTCAAAGTTCTCTATGGACGAAAATGTCGAACGCCTCCTAACTGGTCAGAAACCGGGGAAAGACAACTCTTTGGCCCGGATATGATTCAGGAAGCAGAAGAGCAGGTTCGCGTTATTCGTGAGAAATTGAAAACAGCGCAATCTCGTCAAAAGAGCTAATATGATTGTAAACATAAGCTCATGACTTATGAAGTCGGCGAGAAGGCTTACCTTCGGGTTACTCCGTTAAAGGGATCCCATCGTTTCGGTATCAAAGGAAAATTGGCTCCTCGTTACATTGGACCCTTTCGCATTCTTGCCAAACGAGGAGAAGTTGCCTAACAATTGGAACTACCTTCGCATCTTTCCAGAGTTCATGATGTCTTCCACGTTTCTCAACTCAGGCATTGCTTCGCGGATCCTATCCGTGGAGTGGACCACGAAACGCTTGATCTACAAGATAACCTCTCATATCGGGAATATCCCGTTCGTATCCTTGATCAAGCCGAGTGTACCACTCGATGCCATAATATCAAGTTTCTCAAGGTTCAATGGTCACACCATTCTAAGATAGAAGCCACTTGGGAAAGGGAGGATCGTCTTCGACTCGAGTACCCCACCTTCTTCCCGGAGGATCCTAAATCTCGGGACGAGATTCTTTTGAGTGGGGGTGAGTTGTCACACCCTAGCTGGTTCATGCATTAGAGTGTTGCATCATGTCTACTTTTACAGAAACTTGAAATGGGGATGACAGAACCCCCAGCACCCCCCTGGAAACAACTAGGGTTTACTAAAATTATTTTCAATGAACCCAAAATGCCCTTCACAAAATGTTCATCATTTCTGGATTGGGTTAAAACCACTGGCAAAAATGGTGCACTCTTTTCTAGGACATTCTGGATTTTTTGAATTAAATCATAAGTATTTGAATTTGGGCATTTAAATGCTATAAAATATTTTAAATGCCCAAATAATTCTAGATTTAAGTGAGGGCTGTTAGGAATAATCCCAACAGAGCCCACAATTATTTTCAGGATTTTAGTAATTGCCTAAGTATTTTTAATAAAGCCCTAAAGTTACAGAAAAATAGAAAAAGAAAACAAAACAGGAAAAGAGAGAAAGAGAAAGGCTTACCTGGTGCCACCCAGCAGGCCTACCTGCCGGCCCAGCCCAGCCCCTGCTCCAGCGAGCTGCTTGGCTTGGCTAGGCAGGCAAGCAGCTGCTCGACGGCAAGCACAGCATGTGTGCCACACAGCTGCCCGCCGCCTCGCCGCTCCCCTTGTGGAGCTGTTAACATGGGACGAACCCGCTCTCTCCCCCCGACCTCGCAGACACTCGCCCTCCCCTCTAGCTCCTCTCTCTCACCCTCCCCGATGTCGCCCGAGACGTCACCGTCGACGCCGCTCGCCGCAGCCGCGTCCAACACCGTCCGCGCACCCTCTCACCGTGTCCGGACGGTTCACCGTCGTCGACTACGTCGACTAGCCAAGCCGCACGATGCCGGAGCCCCTGCATCGTCCCCGCCACCGTCGCCTTCAACCTCGGGCCGCCCCAGATCGCCGTCGCCGTTCCGACCGCACCGAGCCTTCCCCGAGCATGCTGACAGTCCCTGCGGCTTCCCTGTGACCTGCTGAACCTCCCCGTGCTTTCCGTTTCGCCCCTAGAATACCGTAGACGCCGCGTCTCTTGTGCTCGAACGCGCCGCCGTCTGACCACGTCGTCGGCGCTGCTCCGGTGACCATTTGGTCACGGGCTTGTGCCTGTCACACTCCCCGCGCCGCGTAGAGGCTGTAGGTGCTAGCGCCACGCCGCCAAGGCCAGTGCAGCCACGCGCACGAGCTGACCTGAGCTTCGCCTCCGCCAAGCTCGTCGCCGGCGATGCTCCAGCCACTCCCTGGTCAAGCCATCACCACGGCTGGATGCGGGCGAGCACCAGCTGCCCGTAGCTGCTCTTCGCATAGCAAATGGAGCCCTATGGGAAAATCCCGCAGCACGCCGCCACGTCTGGCCTCGCCGGCGGCTAAACGCCGGCAGGCTTTGACCCGCTGACCGGTGAGTTGACCATGTCTGACCCGTGTGGGCCCAAGTTGACTTTCCCCCTGAGCCTATGACAGGTGGGGCCGACCTGTTAATTAGTTTAGGATTAGTGCTAACTAATTTTGGTTAGTTTAGGTCACTGACATGTGGGCCCAGGCCCCACTGACAGTTAGTTAGTATTAACTTAATTCTGTTAGTTAGCTGAGACACTGACAGACAGGGCCCACCAGTCAGGTTTGACTGGCCCTGGTGCCTTTGACTCTCTGACGTCACAGTGATGCAGTGCTGACGCAATTATTCATTTTTTGGATTTAGTTTTATATAGCAAATTCCAGAAAATAGCCAAAACTTCTAAAAATCATAGAAAATCAACCATAGCTCCAAATCAAACAAATGATATATGAAAAATGATCAGAAAAATTCAATCTATCCATCTGTAATGGTTTCATGCATGACAAACCAATTTAACCTTTCTATTTAGGTGAAACAAGCTAATACACATATTATGCATAAGAACTTTAACCTTCATTTGAATCTTTGATTCAAATGGACCCATTTCAACTTGTTTCACATTGCATTAGGCAGGACACATCATTTTGCCATGTTATAGCATGCATCATATTGTTGCATATTGTCATGTGTTGATTATATTCTGTGTGTCCTTCGTGGTAGGTTCTGCCTCCGAGGATATCTCCGAGTATCCAACTGAAGGGCAGTACCCTACTACCACTCCATCAGGCAAGCAGCCCCATTGATCATATCGATACAATCCCATGTTCTCGCCTCTGCTCTCATTTACTGTATTAAGACAACAACATTTCAAACTGCTGTGTGCTGTGGTAGTTGAACCCTTATCCTCTGCATGACCTATCATTGCCACAGTAACTAGATCAAACCCACTAGCATGTGTAGGAGTTGATTGAGCCATGTTTGTGTTTCCTACCTTTCTATGCCTGCTATGCTTAGAGTTGTGTCTGGTCTCGTTCATCTGGATGATGGGCTAGAGTGAAATGATTCTGACGGTAATGTGAGTGGTGCGTTGAACATGATTTGGTAAAGGTATCAATGAGAGGACATGTAGGAGTACATGGTGGGTTGTTTCATTGAGGCCGTCCATAAGAACTGAGATCATATGCATGATTTAAGATTCAGCTACTACCACACGTTGGGCCCTGAAATGTGACCCCGCTCGACTTACTGACCCCTCTCGTCCTCTGTCCAGGACTTGCAACTAGTTTTTGGTGTTTGTAGGTTATGTGTTGGCGGCCGTGCGTAGCACTGACCCTAGGGGTGGGCTATGATGCGGTAGATACACCGTGGCGCGGTGTACCGAGTCGCCCGTTTGGTGTCTCCGGAACCTTGCACACATTGTTTTGGGCCATTGAGGACACCCTGGCCGGATCTCCTTGCGGATGGAACCTGAATAGGCGATAAACCTGGACTAGAGACTTGCGCGGTTAGTCAGGTCGTGGTCTACACCCATGTCGGCTTTCGCTTGAAGTCTGCCGAGCACATGTCGTGTGCAGACGCTAAGTGGTGGAAACATGTGTGACGGAGTACACCCCTGCAGGGTATAAAACTATTCGAATAGCCGCGTCCGCGGTAAAGGACTACTTGGTTGCCTATACAGTTCATAGACAAGTTAATGGTTACCACTAAAAGACTCAAGATAAGTGTGAGTACCGAGGATGGCTCTCTCGTAGGATGACGAGGGAGGATCCCCGGTGGAGTATTGTGTTGGTGATTAGTGGACTCGTGTGCGAAAACTATTTTACTAGTGGTGTCCCGTCGAATAGCTTAGCCAAGAGTCAAAGCTGGCTAGCTGCAATAACCCCACCACCTTCTTGAGAACGAGCATGTATAGTAGGTTATGATGTAAGACTTGCTGAGTACCTTTGTACTCATGTTTGCTTAATTACTGTTTTCAGACGACAACACCGCCCCCTCCGATGGGTTTTATGTAGATGTCGACGTCGATGAGTGACTTGCCACCCAGGTCGTGACCCTGGCCATGGAGGGCCCTATGTAGATAGATAGGCTTCGAGAAGCCTTCTTGCTTTCTAGTGTCTGTACTCAGACTATTTGCTTCCGCATGTGCTTGTATGCTTGTATGACTTGAGTGTCGGGTCATGTGATCCCTACCTGCATGAACATGTTATGTATGGCTCTCTAGAGCCTTTAAATAAAGTACTTGAGTTGTAGAGTTCTGTTGTGATGCCATGTTGTATTTGCACGAGCATATTGTGTGTATGATTGAAATGCTTGGTATGTGTGGGATTCGACAATCTAGTTGTTTATCCTTGGCAGCCTCTCTTATGGGGAAATGTTGTCTAGTGCTCCTTGAGCCATAGTAGTTTGCTACAGCCCAGTTCACCGGAGTCCTGCTAGCCCAGCACTACTGCTCAGGACACTTGACTGGCCGACATGTGTTTCACTTCGTTCCTATGTCTGTCCCTTCGGGGAAATTTCACGCCGTGACTTCCGGAGTCCTGTCTAGCCTGCTACAGCCCGGGTTCCCCGGAGTCCTGTTAGCCCAGTGCTACAGCCCGGATTCACACGCTGATGACCGACATGCTCGATGTGACTCATGTATGCCTGTCTCCATAGGTCGGTGCCGCTTTGGGTTCATGACTAGCCATGTCGGCCCGGGTTCTCCGTCATATGGATGCTAGCAACACTATCATATACGTGAGCCAAAAGGAGCAAACGGTCCCGGGCTACGGTAAGGCGACACCCGTGGGGATACCGTGCGTGAGGCCGCAATGTGATATGAGGTGTTACCGGCTAGATCGATGTGACTTGGAATCGGGGTCCTGACACCATTCCAGCATGGTCGACCTCCGCAGCTCCTCCTCCCGCCCCCGAAGCCCTAAGCCCGGTGATTGGGAGAGGTGTTCAGTCCCACACAGTTGTTTAGTCGAACAGCAGACTAAGGGACTTGTCCCTCCGGCGTACATGGTGCCCGTTCGAGACGGGCTTGCCACCTATAATGGCGGGGAGCAAGTGGAGAGCTTTCCCTGTCCTTCTATGGGGGAACGGGTCTGCCTTGTTCCCTATCTATTAAGGGGACTCAGATTTCCAATTCATCTGTTCCTCCGCGGGCTCCTGGAGTTCTACGGCCTCCAATTACAGAATTTCACCCCCGCCTCCATCCTACATATCGCCGGCTATGTGGCTCTCTGCGAGTTGTTCCGGGGCTGCGAGGCTCACTTCGAGCTGTGGAAAAGGCTATTTTGCCTCGTCCCTCGCACACAGAGGGGGTCACTTTGTCAAGTGGGCGGAGCCGTAATATGGCACATCGCCGATACTGGATACCTGTCCGGTACTCCAAAGAAGTCACCTGAAGACTGGCCTTCAGAATGGTTTTATGTGGAGTATGTTCCCCTTCCGGACCCTGTTCGGCGGGGTCTTCCTGAATTCAACAATGCTCCTCTGAAGAAACGCCAAAGTTGGCGCCCACGGAGCCCCCAGGTGGAAGACAATGGAGAAGTCCTCTATCTGATGAACCGAATTAAAGCACTGGCTCGATCAGGATTGACAGTAATCAAAGTTATGTCGATTTGCATAATGCGGGGAGTGCAACCACTTCAATATCGTCGGCACCCCTTGTGGTGTTATAACAGGGCGGATGACGCCACCCGCTGCGGGCGTAAGGGTCCGGACAATGCTGCCGCTTTAGCGAAAATTCTGTCTGAATTGTTCAAGGGTGTGGAAGAGGAGTTCACCCGTATCAAGCCATGGGATGGATTCTCCATGTACAATCCTCCAAGCTGGGTAAGTTATATCTCCCTGCTCCCATTTTTCCAGCATTCTTTGTCGTAAATATTCACCTTGCCACTTTGCGGCAGGAACTGCGAAAAGCCATAAAGGAGGTCAGCAGCCCTTCTCCACAACCAGAGGACCCTGACCGGGCCCTCGACTCCGGACTTGAAGAAGATTCAGTTATATTCGTGGAGTTGATAGACTGGCAGTTCTATCAGTTAAGCTGCGACGATGCCATGGTGGCCATTACGACCGACTATCCCGGACTGCTCCTTGCATCGCACGTAAGAAAAACCAAAAATCCCAACACCAAAACTAGGATCCACTTTTAGACACTTCACCCACCATATACACATGGCATTTTTATAGGGAAGGCATTCGGGACGCCCTGCCGAACCCGCAGCAACGTGCCAACAGGAGGCACCGAGGCCGGGTAGGCCAAAAAGGAAGGCGGTCAGGACGGAGATGCCGGCGCAAAGGTATAACAAACCCCGCTCCGTGGTTGTCGTCTTTCTCGAAATATAATGATGCCCGTGTTTCTTTAACCGAAAAAACGCTCGTTGGAATATGTCCGGCGATGTTACTAATCACGCTTCCACCAGCCGGGCGCCAGGACCGGACATAGAGGCGGAAGCCGATATGGGGCGGGCGCCGGATAATCCCCCTACAGAGGATGCAGATAGATTATCCGCTACAAACTCAGAGGTGGAAAGCACCATGAATCATAGGCGCCGCCGGGCCGTACTCCGTGACGCTTGTTTCTCACCAGAGGCATTTGATGCCTTCAATTCTAGAGAGGCGTACCTCCGAGCTGCTCAAGATGGTCTAGCGAGAGCCACGGATCAGTATGTAAAGGATGTACGGGTAAGTAAATCTGACGATTTATATGTATCAGTAGCCCCTGAGACTTGAAACAATTAGTAGAACTGATTTAAGGATCATCTTTATTGTGCAGGTTCTTACAGAGAAGAATACTAAGCTGTCACAGGAGCTAGAGGAATGCAAGACCCAACCGGGCTGCTGTGGCCGCATTGCAGGAAACGAAAAAGTCACTTGCTGGTAACATTTACTTTAAAGAATGACGGTTACCATATAATGTGCGGCATGGCTGCAGATCTAACAACAGATGTTGCAGATGAATCCGGAGAAAATCCGGAGGACCAGCATGTTATGCGACAGCTAGAGGCTGGCAAACGCATGCTGACTGAGGTTAGGCGGGAGAAAAACAATCTCCAAGACACCAATATTAAGCTGAGCGTGGAACTAAAACACGTTCGGGGCCATCTTGCAGACTCCGAGAAGGAGAATAAGCGGCTTCGGCGCGGCATTTTTAGTTAGTGCTTGAACGAATCCTTTTAAAGTAGTTCGGCGAAGAATTCGACTAATAGCGTTATGTCTGTAGGTATGCTGACGGGTCGTCCTGCGGAGGAAATGCCCGGGTCTGTGGGTGATCTTCTATCCGAGCTGTCACATCTGCACGTACAAGTTCGGCAGGTGATGCAGGCTGTTGCCCAGGCCTTGTGGCCGTCCGTCTCCCTGCCAGAGGGCGTTGCAGAGCTTGTGGAGAAGCTCAAGGGAGCACGGCGGCGCTTCTGATTATGGAAGATATCAGCCTGCCGACAGGGTGCCAGAGAGGCCTGGGCCATGGTGAAGATGTGGTATACCAAGGCAGACCCAAATCACATGGCCGAGGTTGGACCTGTGGGGCCCGACGGAAAAGAGGTCCCCGTTAGCTTAGTATATGGGCAAGTAGAATTAGCCGCAAAGTATTCCCAACAGGATTGTAAGCTAGACCGCCTGTTGGATGGTATAGAAGAGGAATTTAGTCAGTTTGCATGACTATGTAATGAAAGTGACATGTATAATGCCTTCTAGCCGGATTGTAGATCGTTTGTCTTGGCGGACCTTTTCGCTTCAACCTCGGGACCCGATAGTCCGGAGTGTATCCGAATACCCGCGCAGTTATATAAGAACTGGGGCATGCGTGGAGACCAAACGTAGGGGTCATAAGTGCTTGAACAGACAAGTGCAAACTAGTTATGTTATATTACATGGGTAGTAAGAAACATCTTCTAGGGAGAATAGTTCCGTTAAGGGTCCCATTCCCTGGGTAAGCATGCCCTAAAGTGCATGTCCGGACTGCGATAGGAAACGCAGGAAAAACATCTGGGGGCAGATATGGACAATAAAAATATCATCTTTTGTTCACCGACCGAATATTCCCTTAAGAACGCTAGCTTTCGGCTTCACCCAGTCTGAGGTACACGTCCGGCTGACCCGGCAGTAACAATCGCATAGGTGCTCCCCTTATGCCCTAGCCGAATTAACGGGAACGTAGGGCATAAATACAAGAGCCAGGCAACCCAGCTTGGCCAAAACTTAAGTCATATCGATGCATATAATGGCGAAAAAAGGTACATGCAGAAGCATGACACATGTTCGGGGCCTGAGGCCCAGATAAATAATTAAGCTTCTGTGAAAGGAGCTCCCAGGTATTATGAGCGCGGCTAGCGCATCTATAATGTGCAAGCGAGGCACAAGTTGGCCCTTAAAGGCCTAGAGAAA
Source organism: Triticum urartu (assembly GCF_003073215.2). Taxonomy (NCBI): domain Eukaryota; kingdom Viridiplantae; phylum Streptophyta; class Magnoliopsida; order Poales; family Poaceae; genus Triticum; species Triticum urartu. The sequence goes on along the minus strand of NC_053022.1, from coordinate 420,723,705 downwards.
TAATAATAGAAAGGAAGAAAGAAAAACAAGACAGATAATGTACATGCAAAAAATGGACAAAGGGAGGGGATGAACATAGGGTCCGGCGCTAGGCGTAGAATCTTTGGAGCCGGGCGCGTTCCATGGGTTCGGCTCGAGTCGACTAGTCGATGCATCCCGCAGTCGGTATGCTCCACCGGTCAGAACTTGGTCAATAATGATGGGACCTTCCCATTTGGGCTCGAGCTTGTTCTTTTTCTTATCCGACAGGCGTAGAACTAGTTCACCAACGTTATAAGTTTTGGCCCATACTTCTCTGCTTTGGTATCTGCGAGCCTGTTGCTGATAAAATGCGGAACGGGCTTTGGCTATGTCGCGCTCCTCCTCCAGGGTGTCCAGACTGTCCTGCCGATCGAACTTGGCTTCTCTTTCTTCATACATGCGCAGTCTACGTGAGTCATGAATTATGTCACAGGGCAAGACTGCCTCTGCGCCGTACACCATAAAGAAGGGTGTGTATCTGGTACTACGATTCAGCGTGGTCCGCAGCCCCCAGAGTACGGAGTCGAGCTCCTCTACCCAGTGCGTGTTAGACTCCATTAAGGAACACACTAATCTGGGTTTAATGCCGCTCATTATAAGACCGTTTGCTCGCTTGACTTGGCCGTTGGTTTGTGGGTGATAGACTGAAGCATAATCGAGCTTGATGCCCATTTTGCTGCACCAGAGTTTTACCTCATCGGCTGTGAAGTTTGTGCCGTTGTCAGTGATGATGCTGTGGGGACGCCATAACAGTGTACGACCCCAGATATGAAGTCTATCACTGGTCCGGATTCGGCTGTTTTAACAGGCTTGGTCTCTATCCATTTGGTGATTTTATCCACCATGACTAGTAAGTATTTTTTCTTGTGGGTTCCCCCTTTAAGGGGTCCAACCATGTCAAGCCCCCAGACCGCAAAGGGCCACGTAATGGGGATTGTTTGAAGGGCGGTGGGTGGCTTTGATTTGCAAAGAGCTGGCAACCAGCGCAACGTTGGACCAAGTCCTGTGCATCTGCACGGGCCGTTGGCCAATAGAATCCTGTACGGAAGGCCTTGCTTACAAGAGCCCGGGCTACGGTGTGGTGACCGCCGAGTCCGTCATGGATTTCTGCTAAAAGGTTTCGCCCTTCCTCTTCGGAGATGCACCTTTGAAGGACTCCGGTAGTAATTTTTTTATACAATTCTCCCTCGTGGACCCTGTAGGCCTTAGATCGCCGCACTATGCAGCATGCCTATTTTGGTCCTCCGGAAGTTCCTGCCTAGTTAGGTAGGCCAGGAATAGTTCTGTCCACGGGGCTATAATGGCCATTATTACGTGGGATGAAGGTGTGATTTCGGTGGCGGGGCCTCCGATTGTGTCAGAGTATTCGGTATCGGGCATTTTGGCCGGGTCCGGACTGTGGTTACCGGTGTCCCCTTCCCATACTACGGATGGCTTGAACAACCTTTCCAGAAAGATGTTGGGGGGACCGCATCGCGTTTTGCACTGATGCGGGCGAGGATATCCGCCGCCTGATTGTTTTCCCGAGCCACATGGTGAAATTCGAGCCCCTCGAACCGAGCTAACATTTTTAGGACGGTGTTTCGGTAGGCCGCCATTTTTGGATCCTTGGCGTCAAAGTATCCATTTATTTGGGATATTTCAAGGTTTGAATCCCCACGCACCTCCAGGCATTGAATGCCCATGCAGACTGCCATCCGAAGACCATGCAACAGGGCTTCGTATTCGGCTGCGTTGTTGGAGTCTGTGTACAATATATGCAGTAAGTACTGAACGGTATCTCTGGTCGGGGACGTCAAGACGATGCCAGCCCCTAGACCAGCCAGCATTTTAGAACCATCGAAGTGCATGATCCAATTGGAGTATGCGCCGTACTCTTTAGGGAGTTCGGCCTCCGTCCATTCGGCGACAAAGTCGGCCAATACTTGCGACTTAATGGCTCGTCAAGGTTTGTATGTTATGTCGAACAGGAGGAGCTCAATAGCCCATTTGGAAATCCAGCCCGTAGGTCGAGGTTGTTTATAATATCATTAAGTGGCACTTCTGAGGCTACTGTAATCGAACACTCTTGAAAGTAGTGTCGCAGCTTTCGGGATGCCATGAATACCACGTAGGCTATCTTTTGATAATGTGGGTACCGTGATTTGCACGGAGTGAGGACAATGGATACATAGTATACCGGCTTTTGAAGAGGGAATTTATGTCCGTCAGCTTCTCGTTCGACGATGAGCACTGCGCTTACAACTTGATGGGTTGCCGCAATGTACAACAGCATTGGTTCATCGATGTTTGGCGCGACCAGGATTGGGTTGGTTGCCAAAATGGCCTTTATTTCTTTCAATCCGGCTGTGGCAGCGTCCATCCACTCAAAGTGTTCGGTGTGCCGGAGGAGGCGATAAAGGGGTAAAGCCTTTTCTCCTAAGCGGGAGATAAAGCGGCTTAGAGCCGCCATGCATCCTATTAACTTTTGGATTTGTTTGAGGTCTGTTCGGGTAGCCAACTGTGACAAAGCTCGGATTTTGGCCGGGTTAGCTTCAATACTCTACTGGAGACAATGAAACCCAGGAGCTTTCCAGCTGGTATGCCGAAAATGCATTTTTTCGGATTGAGCTTAATGTCGTATGTTCGGAGGTTGTCGAATGTGAGCCTCAAGTCGTCTATCAAAGAGTCGACGTGTTTGGTTTTGACGACCACATCGTCTACATATGCCTCTACTGTTTTGCCAATTTGTTTCTCCAGACATGTCTGAATCATGAGCTGATATGTTGCGCCCGTGTTTTTGAGCCCAAAAGGCATTGTGTTGAAACATAAGGGACCGTATGGTGTGATGAATGCCGTTGCGGCTTGGTCAGACTCCGCCATCTTGATTTGGTGGTAACCGGAGTATGCGTCGAGGAAACACAATGACTCGTGTCCTGCGGTAGCATCGATAATTTGGTCGATGCGAGGGAGGGGGAAGGGATCCTTCGGGCAAGATTTATTGAGGTCCTTGAAATCGACACAAAGGCGCCAGGATTTATCCTTCTTTGGTACCATCACCAGGTTTGCTAGCCAGTCCGGGTGTTTTATCTCTCTGATGAATCCGGCCTGCAATAACTTGGCTAGTTCCTCTCCTATGGCCTGTCTCTTAGGTTCGGAGAAATGCCGAAGAGCTTGCTTGACCGGCTTGAATCCCTTTATGATATTGAGGCTATGCTCGGCCAGCCTGCATGGGATTCCTGGCATTTCTGAGGGGTGCCAGGCGAATATGTCCCAATTCTCGCACAGGAACTCTCGTAGTGCAGCCTCCACGTGTCAGGACCCCGATTCCAAGTCACATCGATCTAGCCGGTAACACCTCATATCACATTGCGGCCTCATGCACGGTATCCCCACGGGAGTCGCCTTACCATGGCCCGGACGTTTGCGCCTTTTGGCTCATGTATATGATAGTGTCGCTAGCATCCATATGGCAAAGAACCCGGGCCGACATGGCTAGTCGTGAACCCAAAGCGGCACAGACCTATGGAGACAGGCATACATGAATCACATCGAGCATGTCGGTCATCAGCGTGTGAATCCGGGCTGTAGCACTGGGCTAACAGGACTCCGGGGAACCCGGGCTGTAGCAGGCTAGGCAGGACTCCGGAAGTCACCGCGTGACATTTCCCCGAGGGGACAGACATAGGAACGAAGTGAACACACATGTCGGCCAGTCAAGTGTCCTGAGCAGTACTGCTGGGCTAGCAGGACTCCGGTGAATCGGTCTGTAGCGGACTACTATGGCTCGAGGAGCACTAGACTACATTTCCCCATAAGAAAGGCTGCCAAGGATAAACAACTAGATTGTTGGATCCCACACATACCAAGCATTTCAATCATACACACAATATGCTCGATATGTGCAAATACAACATGGCATCACAACAAAACTCTACAACTCAAGTACTTTATTTAAAGGCTCCAGAGAGCCATACATAACATGTTCATACAGATAGGGGTCACAGGACCCGACACTCAAGTCTTACAAGCATACAAGCACATGCGGAAGCAAATAGTCTGAGTACAGACACTAGAAAGAAAGAAGGCTTCTCGAAGCCTGTCTATCTACATAGGGCCCTCCATGGCCAGGATCACCACCTGGGTGGCAAGTCACTCATCGACGTCGAGATCTACATAAAACCCATCGGAGGGGGCGGTGTTGTCGTCTGAAAACAGTAATTAAGCAAACATGAGTACAAAGGTACTCAGCAAGTCTTACATCAGAACCTACTATACATGCTCATTCTCAAGAAGGTGGTGGAGTTATTGCAGCAAGCCAGCATTGACTCTTGGCTAAGCTATCCTACGAGACACCACTAGTGAAATAGTTTTCGCACACGAGTCCACTAATCGCCAACACAATACTCTACCGGGGATCCTCCCTCGTCATCCTACGAGAGAGCCATCCTCGATACTCACACTTATCTTGAGTATTTTAGTAGTAACCATTAACTTGTCTATGAACTATATAGGCAACCAAGTAGTCCTTTGCCGCGGACGCGGCTATTCGAATAGATGATGTTAACCCTGTAGGGGTGTACTTCTTCATACACGCTCTCACCACTTACCGCCGTTTACACGACATGTACTCGGCAACCTTCAAGCGGAAGCCCAACGAGGGTGTCGGCCACGGCCTACCTAAACACTCAAGTCCCTAGTCCAGGTTTATTGCCTATCCAGGTTCCATCCGCAGGGAGTCCGGCCGAGGTTTCCACATACGGCCCCGAACGATGTGAACAGGGTCCCGAGACGCCAAACGGGTGCCCGGCATACCCGGCCATGGTGTATCTACCGCAACATATCCCACCCCTAGGGTCAGCGCTACGCACGGCCGCCAACACATAACCTACAAACACCAGAAACTATTTGCAACTCTTGGACAGAGTACTAGGGTGATTAAGAAGCCGAGAGGATCAATTAAGGATCCCAATGCATGGTAGTAGCTGATTCTTAAAATCACACATACAGATCTCAGTTCTTAGGGACGTCCTCAATGAAACAACCCACGATGTACTCCTACATGGCCTCTCATCGATACCTTTACCAAATCATGTTCAACACATCCCTCACATTACCGACATAATCATTTCACTCTAGCCCATTGTAACGCCCCAAGACCGGAGCTTCAGATGCCTTCCAGGGTTTTCGGGTTTCATCGTGTGTTTCTTTTGTTCCGTTGCATTTCATCTTTGCATCATGTGCATTGCATCATGTCATCATGCAACCTGTTTTAAAACTCAACTAAATAAATTGCATAGATCTTTTGATCTATTTAAATCGAGGGAATTCACATGGTGATTTCTCTTTATAACATATCCTCCTGATATTTATGGAGCTATTATAAATATTCCATTAGTTTGGAATTTACCACAACACACGTGCATGATAAATCCGTTGGCCTTTTCTTCTTCATGTTTTGACTCTCTAACCTTGTCTATAATTCTTTCTTTATCTATCGAAGCCCCACCAAAATTCTCAACATTTTTGGACCTTCCCAACCCTCACTTCCTATTCAAATCATTTGAATTTAAATCAAATGAGCTTGAATTTAAATCCTTCAATCATGGCCTTTTTCTATTTTCTCGGAACAAGCACATTTTTGTGAGTCCGGGAAAATTATCCGCGTGTCCAACTTATTCCCCTAACCTCCCTTTCTTTTCTTTCTTATCTCTGTTTTGTTTTTATTTTCTTTAGAGTGAGAGAGATAAGAGAGCCCAGCAGGCTGGCCCATCCGCAGCCCAGCCTGCACCCCTCCTAACCCTAGCCCACCTGGACCTCTGCTTATCCCCTCACCCTTGCAGCCACTCATCCTCTCCCTCTCGTCCTCCCACGCCGCCGCTACACACGCACGCAGAGGGGCAGTGCCCCACGCCCGATCCCCTCGACCGCTACTTTGGCCCCGGCCATGGCGACCGCGCTGGCGACCCTGGAGGCTGCTGCTCCGCGCCATCTCCGCTTCCTCGTTCCTCTGCCCGTGCGCCATTCGTCCTCCAGCCCTCATCCACGACCGCGGCAAGACCAGCGAGCACCTGCCCGCGTTACACGCTCGAGGTCTCCTCCGGGACTCCTCGGCCTTTTGCGCCGGCAATGGCGTCGCCATCCGTCCTCGCGCACCCGCAGCTCTCGGTCTCCTTCCTGTGCCCGAACCTCCATGGCGTCGTCGCCCCCCGTCTCGAGCCTCGCCGGCATCCAGCCTCCCCGTGCTCGACCTCGACCTCCTCTGCTTCGCCTTCTTGCCGCAGATCGCGTCGCTGCGTCTCCTTCACCTCCTGCCCGAGTCCCCTATCAGTGGTCTCCGCTATCTCCGTGCACCTCCGCTTGCCGTTGCCGTTGACGCCAAGACGGACGACTCCGAACAGGGAGTAGCGCCAAGTTTGATCGTTGAAGATTTCGCCAAGTACCACGACACCCACATTCATCTACAAAATGTGTACCACTACGCCGAAGAGCTTGGATGCACCAAGTTCCACTACTTCCACAACCAGTGCCTTGGGTTTCGGAAAGTTCCTATACGACCCGTGTACTACTACCATTGCCAAGTTCAACTACGGTTGCTGTGTACGACTACTGTCGACCCTCGAAGACTCTGTGGACGTCAAGTTCCTTGCCGTGACCTCGAACATCTACGGAATGTGTACGACTACGAAACATGTACCACTACATCCACTACCGTCGCGAGAACGACTACTTCCACTATGACCCGTGAACGACTACTTCCCTCGACATTTTTGAACCGCCTCGAAACGCACGCTTCAAAGGTATAATGATGATACAACCGCCGTGGACCGAATGCATGTGTTGCATGAGATGCTCATGTTTGCACCGTGTCCGAGTTGTACTTTGCGAGATCCTCGTTGTCTTGCCGTCGGCATGTGGGAACCCGGTATCCAGGATCACCCCACCGTCCTTGCATGGCACGCTCCTGTCGCTTTTCCTTTTGCACCGGTATCTCCATGAGCTACTGGAACCGATATGTTGCCGTGGCATCATTTTCGGATTCGTCACCGTGACACCCCTTTTCTTTTCACCACGGTGACAAATGCTTCATAATTCTCTTGTCAACTTTTATTAAAAATTGCATAAACTTGCACATGTCATCCGCATCATGATAAACTTCAAGATTGGTTAAAATTGTTGTTGCACAAAATTGATAATTGCATATGGGGTTTACCGGTTTTGTTGTTGGTTATATCCGGCCTCATTTAAATTGTTAGATGGTATAGTTTTGTTATACTTCACCTCTTGCCATATTAACCAACATTTAATATTGTTGGGTACCTAACCGGGAGAGAACTAAATAATTAATGTGGTGTTCCGTCAATATGCAACTCGTTGCATATTGAGCTCCACTTAATTTGTAGAATTTGCTTCTGCACTTTGCCATGCCATGCCTCATTAAACCGGACATGCATCATACTTGTTTGCGCATCGTGTCATGCTTATGTGGTGGTTGTTTACTATGTTGTTTGCTTCTTTCCGGTGTTGCTTCTTCGGGTTGGTTCCGATAACGTTGCATTTGTGAGGATCCATTCGACTACGTCCGTTTGTCTTCTTCATGGACTCGTTCTTCTTCCTTGAGGAATCTCAGGCAAGATGACCGTACCCTCGAAATCACTTCTATCTTTGCTTGCTAGTTGCTCGCTCTTTTGCTATGCCTATGCTGCGATACCGACCACTTGCTTATCATGCCTCCCATATTGTTAAACCAAGCATCTAACCCACCTTGTCCTAGCAAACCGTTGTTTGGCTATGTTACCGCTTTGCTTAGCCCCTCTTATAGCATTGTTAGTTGCAGGTGAAGATTGAAGCTTGTTCCATGTTGGAACATGGATATTTTGTTGGGATATCACATTATATCTTATTTAATTAATGCATCTATATACTTGGTAAAGGGTGGAAGGCTCGGCCTTATGCCTGGTGTTTTGTTCCACTCTTGCCACCCTAGTTTCCGTCATATCGGTGTTATGTTCCCGGATTTTGCGTTCCTTACGCGGTTGGGTTATAATGGGAACCCCTTGACAGTTCGCTTTGAATAAAACTCCTCTAGCAAGGCCCAACATTGGTTTTACCATTTGCCACCTAGTCTCTTTTTCCCTTGGGTTAGGCCAGCCCAAGGGTCATCTTTATTTTAACCCCCCCGGGCCAGTGCTTGTCTAAGCGTTGGTCCAAACTAGAGCCCCTTGCAGCGCCACCTCGGGGAAACTCGAGGGCTGGTTTTAGTTGTACGGATTGCTTATCTGGTGTTGCCCTGAGAACAAGATATGTGCAGCTCCTATCGGGATGTCGGCGCATCAGGTGGTCTTGCTAGACTTGTTTTACCATTGTCGAGGATGTCTTATAGAACCAGGATACCGAGTCTGATCGGAATGTCTCAGGAGGAGGTCTATTCCTTCGTTGACCGTGAGAGCTTGTTATGGGCTAAGTTGGGACACCCCTGCAGGGATTTGAACTTTCGAAAGCCGTGCTCGCGGTTATGGGCAGATGGGAATTTGTTAATGTCCGGTTGTAGATAACTTGAACCTTAACTTAATTGAAATGAATCAACCACATGTGTAACCGTGATGGTCTCTTTCCGGCGGAGTCCGGGAAGTGAACGCGGTGTTGTAGTTATGCTTGACGTAGGTTGTTCTAGGATCACTTCTTGATCATACTTTTATTGACCGTGCTTTTCCTTCTCTTCTCGCTCTCATTTGCGTATGTTAGCCACCATATATGCTAGTCGCTTGCTGCAGCTCCACCTCATACCTTTACCTTACCCATAAGCTTAAATAGTCTTGATCGCGAGGGTGCGAGATTGCTGAGTCCCCGTGACTCACAGATACTTCCAAAACCAGCTTGCAGGTGCCGATGAGTCCGTGCAGATGACGCAACCGAGCTCAAGGAAGATCTTGTCCTTTATGTTGTTCCGCTTCCTGTTGATCAGTAGTGGAGCCCAGTCGGGGCGATCGGGGATCTGTGTAGCATTTGGGGTAGTCTTCTTTTATTTTGGTTTCGTAGTCGGACCTTGTGTGTATCTGGATGATGTAATGCTTTATTCATGTAATTGTGTGAAGTGGCGATTGTAAGCCAACTATGTATCTCTTTCCTTTATATATTACATGGGTTGTGTGAAGACTACCTCACTTGCGACATTGCTTTCAATGCGGTTATGCCTCTAAGTCGTGCTTCGACACGTGGGAGATATAGCCGCATCGAGGGCGTTACAAGTTGGTAATCAGAGCCTTCCCCGACCTTAGGATCCCCATTGCTTGATCGTTTTTAGCAGCCGAGTTGTGTCTAGAAAAATGTTTTGAGTCATTTAGGAATTATATATCGGAGAGTTTAGGAATTCTTTTTACTTCCCAGTCCCTTCATCGCTCTGGTAAGGCATCCTGACGTAGAGTTTTAACAATTCTCTTCTCAAAATATCACTAATTTTTTTTAGGATCACGCAGGTATCTTGGAATCGTTCCGATGGTTTTGTGACGAGAACATTGTCTTGGTGCCTCCTGTCAGGGGTTTTGTGGCAGTGTCCCGGGGAGTTGAGCTCCGAGGTGTTGTCGTCATAATTTTATTGTTGCAGTTCTGGAATACCTGAGTTTAGTACGCCGACATCGAAAATCTCTTTTATGCAGTTCGTTGGTGAGATAACCTCGACGCCACCCAGTACTGGGGTGGGAGTTCGGGAGTATCGCCATAACTTGTATAACGGATGTTTTTCCAAGGTTGAGGTAGATGGTTTCCGAAGTTTTTCTCGGTTATGTGTTGAAGGATGGATACAGCTGGATGTAGGATTTGCTAGATTTGGGTGAGATTTTATGCTTCCCCTGTATCCCCAACACCTGATTGCATAACCGGAAAGGTTCGGGAGTTTCATAGGTGGGAATTCAAGTAGCTCCTAGGATTTCTTTCCGACAGAGGTATGATACGAAATTGGGGTTCGACGTCTAGTGGTCCGCCTATTGACGGTCGGTTTTGCAGTGGTCTCGTTGTGTCTTAAAGAGTCCTTGGCTATGCCAACTCGGGGACGCTTCGTATGTCATGTGCACTGCCTTGTACATGATGGTGCTGTATGATCGAGCCCGTGTAGGTCCCACCATGAAAACTTCGGACGAAATCTCTATCATATGTTTGTTCCGGCTTATCCCGAAAGCCAATCCTTTGTTTTGTTTTGAGTTGTGGTATTCAAGTTGCTTCAATGTCAAGTGTTGATTCCATATGAAAGTGCGTTATATCGACTAGAGGGGGGGGGTGAATAGGCGATTTTTATGAAAGTCTTCAAAACTTTGGAGTTATGAAGACAAACAGTGAAGATTATGCCTATTACTATGCAGCGGAAGTTAGATTACACTAGGCCAGCCATGGTCATGTATTCAATAGAGTGAAAGCACAGTGACAAACAGCTTCAGTGTAATAAGGATCAAGTAGGAAGAAGTTATGAAGCCAAACAAATCATGCATTCACGTTGTGAAGACAAATGATAAAGCAAGCACGCAATGACTTCACAATGAGTAACAGCAAGAGAAGGAAGTGAAGATGAAACCAGTGACTCGTTGAAGACAATGATATGTTGGACCAGTTCCAGTTGCTGTGACAACTATACGTCTGGTTGGAGCGGCTAGGTATTTAAACCTTAGGACACACAGTCCTGGACACCCAGTCCTGAACACACAGTTCAGGACACCAAGTCCTCACCGCAATATCCTTGAGCTAAGGTCACTTAGTCCTCGCCCAATCACTCTGGTAAGTCTTCAAGGTAGACTCCCAAACCTTCACAGACTTCGTTCACTGGCAATCCACAATGTCTCTTGGATGCTCTGAACGCGACGCCTAACCGTCTGGAGGATTCACAGTCCTCAAGTGTAATAAGTCTTTAGATCACACAGACAAGAAGACTTAAGTGATGCCCAATTTACTCTGGCTCTGGGTGGTTAGGGCTTTTCTCCTCACTAGGAATTTTCTCTCAAAAGCTTCGAGGTGGGTTGCTCTCAAACGACAAAAGCCGTGCACTGAAATCTGAGCAGCCAACTGTTTATGGTTGTGGGGGTGGGCTATTTATAGCCACTTGGCAACCCGACCTGATTTGTCCGAAATGACCCTGGGTCACTAAGGAACTGACACGTGTCTCAACGGTCAGATTTCGAACTCTCATGGCAACTTTACTTGGGCTACAAGCAAAGCTGACTTGTCCGGCTCTGGACAAGATTTGCTCTCATTGTCTTCACTCGAAGACATAGGTTTTTGATTTAGGCATCACTTAAGTCATTCTGACTTGTTCTCCTGGACCCCACTTAACAGTACGGTGGTTCCTATGACTCAACAAAAATAAAAAGAACTACGAAAGATCTAAGTCTTCGAGTTCCATAGGCTTCATAACGTGTCTTCTGTTGTCATAGTCTTCAATGTGAATATCTTCATATACCACCTTTGACTTCAATGTCTTTCATTCATTTTTAGGGGTCATCTTGGTAGTACCGAATCAATGAGGGACTTCTACCTGTGTTTTCCTGCAATTCTCACAAACACATTAGTCCCTCAACTAGGTTTGTCGTCAATACTCCAAAACCAACTAGGGGTGGCACTAGATGCACTTACAATCTCCCCTTTTTGGTGATTGATGACAAACTAGTTGAAGTTTTCAACGGGGAATATAAAGTGTGAAGTCTGTAAAGGAATTGTCATCATAAGTTGCAAGTGCTCCCCCTGAAGATGTGCATATAAGTTAATTTGCTTTTGGAATGCAAATGCACATGGCAGGTTGTACTTGTGGAGATCAGCTTCAGCTTATGATGACAATCTACTATGCATGTGAAAGTATATGAAGATAATAACATGCATAATGGAAAATGGACGTCTGCAGAATGAGATGAGTGCGGAATTTATCGTCGCACATGCGGAATTTATCTTCGCAAAAGGAGTGGTAAAACAAGTAGCAGACGACCATCGAGTTTTAGTGTTTACAACTCAAAAGAACCAGATGAAGCAAAACAAGAGTTGTAAACACGAAGCAAGTATAACAAAACAAGGCACCCGCCCATATTGACCCGCTTGAAGACTATAAACATCATATGCTTCTCCCCCTTTTGTCAGGAATGACCAAAAAGGTTTGAAGACATAGAGTTTTCTACGCGTTCCCAGGCGCAGCAGGGTCGGTGGAGTTGTTTGGCGGTGCTGAGCTTTGAGGTGCTGAAGCGGGTGGTGGTGAAGTAGCATCATCATCTTCATCAATGATCCTCGCAGTGACGGTGGCAGCAGATGAGGAATACTCAGAGTCTTCAAGTGATGGTGTGTTGCGCATCACAGCCCTCCTAGGAGGTGTGGTGTCAAATTTGAAGCACTCTGTGAAGCCATCCTCTTCAAGTTCAGCTTCAGTGCAGATCATTGAGAGCCCTTTCCACGTACGACGGCAAGTCTCATGCGTAACGAAGGCATTCTTGGTGGCTAGGTTTCGAAGACGATTGACATCCACCAAGAGGCTCTTCATCTGACGTTTCAGCTAGTCGTGATGCCTATCTTGCTTTTAGTGAAGGGCCACAAGAAGCTCTCGGTCAGTGAGGACACGAGCGCGCTTCTTGGGTCTTGGAGCGTTTGTGCTATCTGTGGCTTCAGTTGATGCTGGTGCACGTGTAGTGCCAGCCATAGAATAGACCCTGGACATGGCTTCAACACCTTCAACATTCTGCGTGAAGCTCTGGTGTTCGGCATTCTAAAGACTTATTGGTTGCTTGGCAGGCTCAGGGTATATTGCTTCAGCAGAGATATCCACATCTGGCAGGAAGATGCGATGGTTTCGGGCTGAGGGCTGATACGAAATTGTAGAGTGCAGTTTGATCAGCCTCATCACCCAAGGGGCATAGATTTTTAGACCAAATAAGTCCGAGCCTGACGCAGCAAGTTGTCGTATGAAAAGATCATGTGCATTGAAGCATTTGCCATGCATGATATAGAATATGAGAGTCTTCATTGCACCCTCAATCTTGGCATGTGGAGAGTGTCCCTTAATGGACCAGAGAGTCCGTCGGATAATATGATATATGGTCCTGGGTAGGTACTCTAGGTCTTCAACGAAGAACTCAGTTGGATAGGGTGCATCTTGAGGCAATTGCATCATTGAGAGCATCTGACTCATATTGGGTTTAGGTCTCTGAAATATGCTCTCAATAGCTTCAGAATGAAGTTGACACCCTTCCTCGAAGAATTCGCCTGGAGTGGGCAGGCCAGTGAGCTCAATGATATTGAATGCATTGGCTTCATGATGGACATTTTCGGTCATCCACTCCAGGATCCAAGTCTTAGGATCTCTGTTGTAGCCTTTGATGTGGAGAGTGGCATAAAACTGAAGCAGAAGCTCTTCGTTCCAGTGCTCTTCATCAGTCACGAACGGCAGCAGACCCACTTGCCTGAAGCAGTCCAAGGCTTCCTCAAGACATGGCAGACCAGCAATAGCTTCAACCTCAAGGCGCTTGTGTGGGAAGATGCGACCTTGGTTGTATAAGATGCAAGAATAATAGCTGCGCTGTGAATAGCTCCAGAACCTGTCTGATACAATCCTTTCCCTTGAATAGGGGTTCTTGGAGCTATCGAAAAATGTGTTGTCTGCCTTGAAGCTGTTTACATCAAAGGAGCCAGGTGCTAATGCAGGACCTGGGAACCTTGGAAGCCTTGGGACTGGCTTCTGGACATGAGGCCTGTGCTCTATGTGATAGTCAAATTGTGGACCTGCAGCAGACTCAGGAACTGAAGTGTCTGGCTCAGTGTTAGTAGTTTGAGGGACATCTTCAGGCACGTTCTCTTGGGGAACTGCATCTTGATGGAGCGAGGGAGTGAGTTCTGGAGGTGCTTCTTCATTGTCTTCGGCTGATGCAGCCGGAATTTCTGCAGACTGGACTTGAGGCCGTGGACCTTTGCGAAGCCTACAGAATGCAGACGATGCTTGTGGTGTCGGAGTGGGCTGGGCCTGAATGTCTTCTTCCTCCTGAGGGAGATCCGCCCATGACTCATCTTGTTCCATTGGTGTCAGAGGACGACCAATGCTGATGGGTTCGCTTGTTTCAAGCTGAGGAAGGGCTGCATCACCTTGCACATTGTCCTGATGACCAATGTCTTCAGCAGCTATTGGGTCGGCTGCTGGAATATCTTCAGCGTCAGGTGCCTCTGTGGGAGCAGGCTCATGAACTGTTAGTCTTCTTTTTGCATTGGGGTGAATGACAGAAAGGGGTTCAACCATCAAGGGCTCTGTGGGAGCAGCCCTAGATTTCTTAGTCTTGCGCTTCTTTTTACTGGGGGCAGAAGGAGAGGCTTCAGAGCTCTTCCTTTTTCCGGCTTCAGCTTCTGCAGCTCTTGTCTTCTTTAGCTCTGAAGCTGTTGACCGGCTCTTTGGCTTCGAGCCAGTCGTGGCGGTTGGGAAGACAATGGAAGTGGCTGCTTGTCTTGATGCCTCTGGTTCACTCATAGCAGGCTGCTTCTTCTTCTTTGCGGCCATCTTCGGGTCGATGCCTGGACGCCCAAGTGCCTTGCGCTTTTCAGCCTCGTTGTAGGCTTGAACACATTTGTCAGCCAATGACTTCATCCTTTCACGCGAGCCTTGAGCTTCAGCACGCTTCTTCAGAAAGTTTTCTTTGAGATCATGCAGCATGATTTTGAAGCTTCTCACTTCCTGCACGCTGAGACTGGCCATGTGCTTCTTGAACTGAGCTTTTTCGTGATCAATTTTCTTCTTCAGCTCAACAATGCGCTGAGCAATGACTAGTTCTGAAGCAATTGCGCCTTGGAAGGCGACGCTGAGTCCAACAGGCAGCTGCAGATCATTGAAGCTTATATCTGGTGTGTCAAACCATTCATCGATGAAGCTGTGGATGATGGCGACATCAAAGAGAGGCAGATTGTTGAAGATTTCCGCTTCCTCCTTGCTTTTGATGAGCTGTTCTAGTGCGTCATCGCCCAGATCTTCATCGCTTGATAGATCAATGGCTTCACTGCGTAGAATGGCAGCATCAGTGAGCTCTTTGCCTGTGTGTTGCTGGGGATCCTTATCCTTCAGGGGCTTGGAGATGCGGGATACATCTTCAGACTGCACACTGACTTCAGGAGGTGCAGTTTTCAATGGCTTCGCCCTTGAGATTTTTGAGGCAGGGGCCGGCTTCGAAGCTTTTGGTTTCTTTGTCTGCTTTGGCTTCGGCACAGCAGGAGCTTCATCAGACTCAGAATCAGCTGGAGGGTCATTCACAGCAGTCCCTTGGACTAAGATGTGGGTGATCAGGCCCTCAAGATTGGCAAACGGACCGATGATATTGGGTTCCGCGTCGGGTGTGCCATCTGCCCTTGGTGAGGAGGGACCAGGATTGAAGTCAAGCCCAAATTTCTTCTTGTTTAGCTTCGCAGACTGTTGAGCAAACTGAAAGTTGCGTTTGAAGAGATTGTCGTCACGACACCAGAGAAGTGACGACGGATGTGCATCATCAGGCTGTGGTCCTCGGACCATGCATGGGTAGAAGCCTTGAGCAATAGCTTCATCTCTGGTTCTGGGTACAAGGTTCTTGTATAAGATATCCCCCCATGGACTCTTGATTGCATTCTTTTCAGCATACTCCTGGGTGACGAAGCGGTATTTGAACCACTATTCTGCCCAATAGCATTGAATCCATTGGATTCGGGTTTTGCGCTGCCCATAGCTCTCTTCTGGATCTGTTTTGTACATTTCTGCCAAGTCTTCAGGCAGATCCTTGGAAGTTCCCTCACGTCTCTGTCTGCCCCCCTTTCTTGCTGCTGCAACTGAAGCCATAAACTTTAACTTGAAAGGCTTCAAAACTTTCAAAGGCTTCAAAGGCTTTCTTTTTCTGGACAAACAGGAACTGGCTTCAGGAGAGTTTATGTGATGCTGTAGGAATTCTGCAAATGAATGCAGACTATGAGAACCGAAGGATTCTCCCACGGACATGTACCTGTGACAGCATTAAGGTGCGAGGGAAGGGGAAGAGGTCATATGCATTCTCAGAAGGTTTTGAAGATTAATCAATTTAGAAGACATTGACCTCATTATGCGAAGACATTCACTTATAGATAAGAAGTTGGTTCCAGATTTGTACGAACCCATAGATCAGTACAAGTGAGGAATCTAACTACTTTATGAAGCACAAGTGAATATACTAGGCATGTTATGAGATGCAGCGAGAGATCTAACTAGTGTGAAGAGAAACTTCTTATGGTTGAAAGTGACAGAACCAAGAGATCAAAAGAGGCTGTAAAAAGAAGTTTTATTTACCACACTGGAACTGCTAGACGGAAGGAAGTTGATGCCGAGCAGTTCAGTCCTCCGTGCCCTAACTTGGCGACGGAAAACACCTACGGCGACGGCGGAGAGGACGATGTCCGCGGTCGGCGTGAGGACGGCGTTGGAGAGGTTGCGGCAGCGAAGCGCTTCGTCTCCGGCGTCGTCGAGTGCTAGCGGTGGCGCTAGGGTTCGTGCGAGGATGGAAGAAGGAGATAATGACTGCGGTAAGTGTGAATTTATAGACTCAGAGGCGGCACTGTGCTATTACGCAGGTGCCCCTGGCGGTTCGCATTTGAGGCACGCGTGGCCAGTTAGCGGAAGTTTGGGGTTTGTTCCACGTCCCACGCACGCCTAAATTGTCGGGCGGTCGTTCCTGCTTCTCCGGATCTTATGTGGAGGAATGAGCATTAAAAACGGACTTTTATGGTTGTCTCTATGTCTTCAGCTGACAAGGACACAGTGAAGACATTCGACAGTTTCAACAGAATGCATATGACTTGGAGAGATAGAGTTTGAGATAGAAAGCATAGAGAGGTTAGGGTCCGATCACATTCACTTAGTTCAAAAGATTCAACCAAGAAGACATAGCTATAAGTGAATGCTGTAGAGGACAGAACACTAGAGCATATATATATAATCATCGTAGTGAAGATAATCATGAAGACATGTTAAGTTCGAAGCCAAACCAAATGTGAAGATATTGCAAGGTAACGCCATGAGTTAAACACTTCAAAATGGAACGTTTGGTGGTGGCGTTACCCACCGTATAGGAAGTATTAGACCCAGACACGGCGCACAATTATTGTGGCGCTCCGAAGTCAAATTCCACATTAATGTATTCACACTTAGAATGTATGTCTTCATTGATTGAAGATATACTTTACTTTGTGCGTTGCACATCTAAGTCATCAATATGCATAAGTGTTAGGATGTGTGCCTGATCACAGGACATTTGAGGATTCCAAGATATTTAGCTCACACCGTAACTTGCAAAACCTCTTCTCATCCAAGGGCTTGGTGAAGATATCTGCCAATTGCTCTTCAGTGTTGACGTGTATGATATCAATGTCTTCCTTCACAACATGATCTCTGAGAAAGTGATGACGAATTTCAATGTGCTTTGTCTTCGAGTGCTGAACTGGGTTGTTGGCAATCTTGATGGCGCTTTCGTTGTCGCAGTAAAGTGGCACTTGCTTCAGATGAATGCCATAGTCCTCGAGTGTTTGCTTCATCCACAGAAGCTGAGCGCAGCAAGATCCAGCAGCAATGTATTCAGATTCAGCAGTGGAGAGAGATACACAGTTCTGCTTCTTTGAAGACCAACATACAAGTGATCGTCCCAGAAAGTGACATGTGCCTGATGTAGACTTGCGATCAACCTTGTCACCAACATAATCAGCATCCGAAAATCCAACCAAATCAAACTCTGAGCCCTTTGGATACCATAACCCTAGAGTTGGGGTGTAAGCCAAATATCGAAGAATTCGCTTCACAGCTAAGTGATGCGACTCCTTTGGTGCCACTTGAAATCGAGCACACATGCAAACACTAAGCACAATATCTGGCCTAGATGCACTAAATAAAGCAAAGAACCAATCATGGAGCGGTATACCTTTTGATCGAACTCTTTACCATTGTCGTCAGGACCTAGATGATGTTTGGCTGGCATTGGTGTTGTGAAGCCTTTGCAGTCTTGCATACCGAACTTCTTCAGGCAATCTTTGAGATACTTCTCTTGAGATATGAAGATGCCATTGCGCTGTTGTCGGATTTGAAGACCAAGAAAGAACTTCAGCTCCCCCATCATGGACATCTGATATTGCTCTTGCATCATATATCCAAACTCTTCACTGTACTTCCGATTGGTGCAGCCGAAGATAATGTCATCCACATATATTTGGCACACAAACAGTTCACCATCGTATGTCTTCGTGAAAAGAGTGGGATCCAGGGAACCAGGTATGAAGCCTTTGCTCTTCAGAAAGTACTTGAGTGTATCATACCAGGCCCTAGGGGCTTGTTTGAGGCCATACAGTGCCTTGTTGAGCTTGTATACCATATCAGGATGTTTTGGATTTTCAAAACCAGGTGGTTGTGCAACATACACTTCTTCTTCAATCTTGCCATTGAGAAAGGCACTTTTCACATCCATTTGATATAGAAGTATGTTATGATGATTTGCATAGGCCAGCAGTATGCGTATGGCTTCAAGCCTAGCCACAGGAGCAAAAGTTTCATCGAAGTCAATGCCTCTCCACTTGAGTATATCCTTGAGCAACGAGACGAGCTTTGTTTCTGACAACTTGACCATGCTCATCTTGCTTGTTGCGGTATATCCATTTGGTGCCTATTATGTTGTGCTTCCGTGGATCAGGACGCTTAACCAGTTCCCATACATTATTCAGCTCAAACTGTTGAAGCTCTTCTTGCATAGCTTGAATCCATTCAGGTTCCATGAAGGCTTCTTCAACTTTCTTGGGTTCTGATATTGAGACGAATGCGAAATGCCCACAGAAGTTTGCTAGCTGAGTTGCCCTTGAACGAGTGAGTGGACCAGGTGCATTGATGCTGTCAAGTATTCTGTCAATCTGCACTTCATTTGCAACACGAGGATGTATAGGGCGAAGACTTTGCTCTTGCTGATCTGCGTTGTTGTTTGGAGGAATGTCTTCATGCTGAGCATTGTCTTCATGTTGATCAGGTGCTGAGATGATGAGTTCTTCTTCAGGATGAGCTTCAGAAGGCATAATCTCTCCAGTTCCCATAAGCTTGATTGATTCACTAGCTGGGACTTCATCTAGCACATTTGGCAGTTGCTCTCTTTGTGAACCATTTGTTTCATCAAACCGCACATCCACTGTTTCGACCACTTTGTAATGGAAGAGATTGAAGACTCTGTAGGAGTGTGAATCCTTTCCATATCCAAGCATAAAGCCCTCATGTGCTTTTGGTGCAAACTTTGAGGTGTGATGTGGGTCCTTGATCCAGCACTTTGCGCCAAATACTCTGAAGTAACTGACATTTGGCTTCTTGCCAGTTAGGAGTTCATAAGATGTCTTGTTCAGAAGCTTGTGAAGATAAACACGATTGATTGTATGGCATGCAGTATCAATGGCTTCAGTCCAGAATTTTCTTGGAGTCTTGTATTCATCTAGCATTGTTCTGGCCATCTCAATGAGTGTTCTGTTCTTGCGTTCGACGACGCCATTCTGCTGTGGCGTGTACGGAGCTGAGAATTCATGTGTGATGCCCAAGGTATCAAGATATGTATCAAGGCCAGTGTTCTTGAATTCAGTGCCATTGTCACTTCTGATGTGCTTTATCTTGGCGCCAAAATTGTTCATAGCTCGATTGGCGAAGCGTCTGAAGACATCCTGCACTTCAGTCTTGTAAAGGATTATGTGTACCCAAGTATATCTAGAGTAATCATCAACAATGACGAAGCCATAGAGGCAAGCAGTAGTAGTAAAAGTTGAGTAGTGAGTGGGACCGAAAAGATCCATGTGGAGCAGTTCGAAGGGTTGTGTAGTAGTCATGATTGTCTTCGAAGGATGTTTTGCCCTTGTCATCTTCCCTGCTTCACAGGCACCGCATAAATGATCTTTCTTGAACTTGACGCCCTCGATGCCTATGACATGCTTCTTCTTTCGCAAGGGTGTGGAGGTTCCTCATGCCAGCATGCCCAAGCCTCCGATGCCAAAGCCAGCATTCTGAAGCCTTTTGCAAGAAGACATACCGCAAGTTGTGGTCCTGCTGAGAAATCTACCACGTACAAATCACCTTTCCGATACCCTTCAAACACTAGAGATTTGTCAGATTCCATTAGCACCAGGCAGCGATATTTTCCAAACATTACAATCATATTCAGATCGCAAAGCATTGAGACAGACATTAAGTTGAAGCCAAGGGATTCAACAAGCATGACTTTATCCATGTGTTGATCCTTTGAGATTGCAACTCTACCTAGACCCAATACCTTACTTTTACCAGTGTCAGCAAATGTGATGTGGCTCTTGTCGGATGGACGTAAGGTTGAGTCCATAAGAAGGCTTCTTCTGCCAGTCATGTGATTTGTACACCCACTGTCAATAATCCATTCTGAAGATTTTGAAGTCGCTGGTGTCGTACCCTACAGTACAGTTAGGGGGATAGGCTTCACGAAGAGAATTGTGAAGCATAAACATTTGACGAACCAGTGGGTTATGAAAACTTAAATCCAGATTAGGACTAATAGGGAGAGTAGCATGCGATTCAGGAACGAAGTACATATTGATCCCATTCGGGCATTTTATCTTGCGCCCTACAAGATTTTTAAGGTCCCCAGCAATAGCATCAGAAGATTTTGTTTTTCTGCTGGAGACCTTTCCCTGCAAAAGAGAGTTAAGCTTTCTTAACCACCCACATCTTCAAGGGTGGCTTAGAAGCAATAAGTCTAAGTGCAGCATCTGAGAATTTTGGCTTTGAAGCCTTAGCAAACAGTCTAGCAGGTGGACAATAATACTCATAGGAATAAGCAGAATAATTTTTGGTCATATGAACATGACGGTTTGATGAACCGTTCTCATATTCATATGCCTGAGTATGTTTCCCTGCAAAACATTTGCGTTAGTGCGACTCAGGTGAGTCCTTTGTCTGTATGAAGCCTTTGGACCATATGAAGCCTTTGGTCTGAGGTTTGTCTTCTTCATGTGAGGTGTCATGAAGACATTCACAGGAAGATTTTCCAGACACTTTTTCGGAACCCAGATCTTCTTCATAGGAGGTCCATTCCTGCAGTTAGTACCAATGTACCTGGCAAATACTTCACCATTCTGACTCTTAAACAGTTTATAGTTTGCATCAAAGGATTCATCAATGATAATGGGGTTAGCACAAGTGAAGCCAGACAGATTGGATGGATCTGCTGAGGATTCCTTTGCAGCAACCCATGTGGTTTTGGGGTACTGCTCAGGTTTCCAGTAAGAGCCATCTGCATTATTTTCCTCACAAATCCAACACCCTCTTTCCTAGGGTTTCGATTCAGGATCTGCTTCTTGAGGACATCACATAGTGTCTGATGTCCTTTAAGACTTTTGTACATCCCTGTTTCAAGCAATGTCTTCAACATAGCATTCTCATCAGCAATAGCAGTGGTATCCTCAGCAGAGGGGTTAGTTACCACGTCAACAGTTGAAGATATTGCAACAGCAGTAGAAGTGGAACATTCAGCAACAGAATTAGCATTATCACGCTCAATGCATTTAAGACATGGTGGTTCAAATCCTTCCTGAGCGGGACTGATCTGTTCGGAGCGAAGTGACTCGTTTTCCTTTTGAAGATCTTCATGAGCCACCCTCAATTTCTCAAGTTCTTGCTTCCTTTGAAGATAATCATAGGAAAGCTTTTCATGAGTTGTTGAGAGAGTATCATGACGATCTTCAAGTTCCTGATACTTAACGTGAAGGTTTTTTATGTCTTCAATTAAGGATTCAGATCGAGTCATTTCAGCACCCAACAGATCATCGCTTCTGTCTAACAGTTTTTGAATATGTTCCATAGCTTTCTGTTGTTCAGTTGCAATTTTAGCAAGTGTTTTGTAGCTAGGTTTTGAATCACATTCAGAGTCATCGTCACTAGATGTTTCATAGCGAGTAGTGCGTGTGTTTACCTTGGCACCGCGTGCCATGAAGCAGTAGGTAGGAGTGGAGTCGTTCTTGTCATTTGCGTTGGTGTCGGTGATGCAGTCATTGTCTTCAGTGTTGAAGATGGACTTGGCGACGTATGCTGTAGCCAGACTCGCAATGCCAGAATCAGACTCCTCCTCAGACTCCACCTCTGCCTCCTCAGATGCGGACTCCTCCTCTGAATCCATCTCCTTTCCAACAAACGCACGTGCCTTGCCAGATGAGCTCTTCTTGTGTGATGAAGACTTTGATGAAGACTTGGAAGAAGACTTTGAGTATTTCTTCTTCTTCTTGTCGTCAGAATCATATTCCTTGCTCTTCTTCTTCCTTCTGTTCTCATTGTCCCACTGTGGACACTCAGAGATGAAGTGTCCAGTTTTCTTGCACTTGTGACATGTTTTCTTCTTGTAGTCATGAGCAGAAGCTTCATCATTCCTTGAGCTTGATCGTGAAGATTTTCTGAAGCCTTTCTTCTTGGTGAATTTTTGGAACTTCTTCACTAGCATTGCAAGTTCTCTTCCAATGTCTTCAGGATCATCAGAACTGCAGTCAGATTCTTCTTCAGATGAGGAGACAGCTTTTGCCTTCAAGGCGCGAGTTCGCCCATAGTTTGGACCGTAGATATCTCTTTTCTCAGAAAGCTGAAACTCATGTGTGTTGAGCCTCTCAAGTATGTCAGACGGATCGAGTGTCTTGAAATCAGGACGTTCTTGAATCATCAGGGCCAGGATGTCAAACGAACTATCAAGTGATCTCAGCAGCGTTTTGACGATTTCATGTTTGGTGATTTCAGTGGCGCCGAGGGCTTGAAGCTCATTTGTGATGTCAGTGAGTCTATCAAATGTGTGCTGGACATTCTCATTGTCATTTCGCTTGAAGCGGTTGAAAGAGATTGCGAAGGACACTGATTCTTGATCTCTCTGGGTTGAGATGCCTTCATTGACCTTGGAGAGCCAGTCCCAGACCAGCTTGGATGTCTTCAAGGCACTCACACGGCCATACTGTCCTTTTGTCAGATGACCACAGATGATATTTTTGGCAGTAGAGTCCAGTTGAGTGAACTTCTTGACATCAGCAGCAGTGACACCTTCTCCAGCCTTGGGAACGCCGTTCTCGACGACATACCATAGGTCGACGTCAATGGCTTCAAGATGCATGCGCATCTTATTCTTCCAGTAGGGATATTCAGTTCCATCGAAGACGGGGCACGCAGCGGAGACTTTGATTATCCCTGCAGTCGACATAGCTAAAACTCCAGGTGGTTAAACCGAATCACACAGAACAAGGGAGCACCTTGCTCTGATACCAATTGAAAGTGCGTTATATCGACTAGAGGGGGGGTGAATAGGCGATTTTTATGAAAGTCTTCAAAACTTGGGAGTTATGAAGACAAACAGTGAAGATTATGCCTATTACTATGCAGCGGAAGTTAGATTACACTAGGCCAGCCATGGTCATGTATTCAATAGAGTGAAAGCACAGTGACAAACAGCTTCAGTGTAATAAGGATCAAGTAGGAAGAAGTTATGAAGCCAAACAGATCATGCATTCACGTTGTGAAGACAAATGATAAAGCAAGCACGCAATGACTTCACAATGAGTAACAGCAAGAGAAGGAAGTGAAGATGAAACCAGTGACTCGTTGAAGACAATGATATGTTGGACCAGTTCCAGTTGCTGTGACAACTGTACGTCTGGTTGGAGCGGCTAGGTATTTAAACCTTAGGACACACAGTCCCGGACACCCAGTCCTGAACACACAGTTCAGGACACCAAGTCCTCACCGTAATCTCCTTGAGCTAAGGTCACTTAGTCCTCGCCCAATCACTCTGGTAAGTCTTCAAGGTAGACTCCCAAACCTTCACAGACTTCGTTCACTGGCAATCCACAATGTCTCTTGGATGCTCTGAACGCGACGCCTAACCGTCTGGAGGATTCACAGTCCTCAAGTGTAATAAGTCTTCAGATCACACAGACAAGAAGACTTAAGTGATGCCCAATTTACTCTGGCTCTGGGTGGTTAGGGCTTTTCTCCTCACTAGGAATTTTCTCTCAAAGGCTTCGAGGTGGGTTGCTCTCAAACGACAAAAGCCGTGCACTGAAATCTGAGCAGCCAACTGTTTATGGTTGTGGGGGTGGGCTATTTATAGCCACTTGGCAACCCGACCTGATTTGTCCGAAATGACCCTGGGTCACTAAGGAACTGACACGTGTCTCAACGGTCAGATTTCGAACTCTCATGGCAACTTTACTTGGGCTACAAGCAAAGCTGACTTGTCCGGCTCTGGACAAGATTTGCTCTCATTGTCTTCACTCGAAGACATAGGTTTTTGATTTAGGCATCACTTAAGTCATTCTGACTTGTTCTCCTGGACCCCACTTAACAGTACGGTGGTTCCTATGACTCAACAAAAGATAAAAAGAACTACGAAAGATCTAAGTCTTCGAGTTCCATAGGCTTCATAACGTGTCTTCTGTTGTCATAGTCTTCAATGTGAATATCTTCATATACCACCTTTGACTTCAATGTCTTCATTCATTTTTAGGGGTCATCTTTGGTAGTACCGAATCAATGAGGGACTTCTACCTGTGTTTTCCTGCAATTCTCACAAACACATTAGTCCCTCAACTAGGTTTGTCGTCAATACTCCAAAACCAACTAGGGGTGTCACTAGATGCACTTACACCATACCTTCCCCAAATGGTGTTCTCATACTCCGATGTGAATACTAATCCTTCTCGATCATCGAGTTTGTCATTTCAATTTCTTTTCAACCGGCGTGTTTCTCTTCAAGTGGATCCGATCATTTCAACATCCGCAAGATCAAGTATCAGTTCTTCTCAACGCTATTTGTTTCATCCATCTCCAAGTTGCCTTTGTTTTTCCCGCCCACCCACCCTTTTCCTTCAAGGATTCATATTTCTTAATCCAGTATCCATCTTATTGATGTGAAGTCTTTCCATTCTTTTCCGTCAATGTTCTTATCCGGTGATTCTCACGAAGATGCTAAGGGAGCTTCAAGTTCATCGTTCTTCGTTCTTTTTCTTCTCTGGTGGTTTCAAGTCAAGCTTTGTTGATCATATCTTTTCCTTGTTTCGATGTTTTATCATGCCGGTGCAATCCTTAATCATTCACCTCTCGCTGTTCATTTGTTCCGGAGTGCTCAAGGTATCTCGAAGATTCATGTTTTCCACTCTGCATTCGTTCAAGATCTTTCCAGGTTGTTATCTCATTCAAGTCATTTAATTCAACCAATGCAACCTCTCTTTTAAATCATTTCAACGGTGTATCTTTTGAGTGGGCCCTAACCCACAGGTCTTTTCCCAGGATCTTACCTGACTCTTCTTATTTTCCCGGAGCTATCCTCAAATTCTTTTCCAAGTTTGACGTAAGAATGAGTTATCATCAGTTAAATGCCTTTCTCCAAGATTGGTTAAATTATTTTCGTCGTTGGTTCAACCTTTCTATTTATCATTTCGGGATATCTCAACAATTCACGGTGGTGTTTCTCGTCGTAATTCTTAGATTATGAAGACCGAAGAAGGATTCTCTCTCAATCTTGCTCCATTCTCTTCAAGATTCGTGGTTCTAGTTCAAGGCCATCCTCTCATAATTGTTTTTGATTGTCAAAATTCTTTCCACCCATCCGGAGCATTTCATGAATTGTTTTCCATTTCTTTCCTCCGAAGGCCATCTTTTCAAATATTATTCATTTCAACTTTCAGCTCTCGCTCTCCAATTCTTACCGGTGCATCGTTCATATATTTCTCTAATCAAGCTTATTCGTTCAGTTGCAAACCCTTCCTGGTGTTCTTTATCTTTTCCTCGATCATTTTAATTCTTACGGTGGTTCTTCCAAGATTTTTTGTCTTCCTTCGTTTATCATATTAATTCTTTTGTTGTTTCATTCTACTGGTGGTTCTTTGAATACCTTCTCAAGTTTGACTTATATCTCTCTTAATCCTTTCTACGAGAATAAGTAATATGCCAAATCCATTGCTTGTCATCAATTTAATGGGTGAAGGATAAGCATAATGTAATTTTTATTCTTGTTTCATCGAGTATATTCAATTATTTATTACGGAGGCTCATCAAATTCTCGGTTTCACTTGATTCATCTTTTCTTTTCCGGAGCTCCAAGTTTCAACTTATCTCGTCGCAGAGCTCTTCCAATCATCGCAAGGTTTCACCTTGTGTTTTCAACTTCTCTTTCTTGTCGTTACCCTTTGTTACTGGAGTTCTTCATGGAGGCTCTACATGATGTTTCATAAAGGATTTAATTCCATCTCGAAGTTTTCATCAAGATTCTTTTCTAAGGAGCTCAAGCATTCTTCGTCTTGCAATCCGGAGTGCAATTGTTCCCCCTTATCTTTTGAGATGGTGTTATGTCTTTCTTGACAATTTCCCTTCATGTTTCATGATTCGCAAGTTCTCAAGTATGAGATAGTTTAAACCCATCAAGTCCTTCGAGCATGAGCTCTTCTCAATCCATCAACCTCTTCATTGAAGTTATCTTGGATTATATTTCACCTAAATCTTTCCCTAAGGATTGTTGCTAATTACGGTGCTTATAAATGACCCAACTTCTTCTTTTATCCTCCCGGTGATATAGCTTCTCGTATTCTTGTTGATATCAATCCAATCCATTGTTTTCCGTTAGTGGCAGAATTTCACCTCATAATTTTGAGATGTCTTCTATAAGTCCATATCAAGCTTATTCTTTTCGTTGTTGGTTTTCCAACAACTCCGGTCTAGTATTTGTTGTAAGTGTGCTCTCTCAAGATCGTGTTCCCCTTCGTTCATTCCATTCCATTCTTACTTTTGTTCTGGAGGCATTGTGATGTTGCTCTCTTCAACCCATCTTCTTGTTTTGTTAGGATCGTGTTCTTTTCTTGGTTTATCCATTTAACCGGAGTGTTGTGCCTTTTTGCTCAAGTTCTTTTTGCCTTATCAAGCCTTGCATCTCCTTTCAACCGAACTGCTGCCTGAATTTTTTCTTCCTTGTTCCTCTTTTCTAATGGAGTGTTTTCAAGTTCGTTCACCTCCATTGTATTCTTTTCTTGAAATGACTTAACCTTTTCAAGGTTCTTTGGTCTCACTCGTTTGTCAAAGGAGCAACTTAGTTTTACCTCTTCTCTTTCTTTTCCGTTTTCCCCGGTGCCATTCTAGATCTCGGGACGAGATCCTCTCATAGTGGTGGAGTGTTGTAACGCCCCAAGACCGGAGCTTCAGATGCCTTCCAGGGTTTTCGGGTTTCATCGTGTGTTTCTTTTGTTCCGTTGCATTTCATCTTTGCATCATGTGCATTGCATCATGTCATCATGTAACCCGTTTTAAAACTCAACTAAATAAATTGCATAGATCTTTTGATCTATTTAAATCGAGGGAATTCACATGGTGATTTCTCTTTATAACATATCCTCCTGATACTTATGGAGCTATTATAAATATTCCATTAGTTTGGAATTTACCACAACACACGTGCATGATAAATCCGTTGGCCTTTTCTTCTTCACATTTTGACTCTCTAACCTTGTCTATAATTCTTTCTTTATCTATCGAAGCCCCACCAAAATTCTCAACATTTTTGGACCTTCCCAACCCTCACTTCCTATTCAAATCATTTGAATTTAAATCAAATGAGTTTGAATTTAAATCCTTCAATCATGGCCTTTTTCTATTTTCTCGAAACAAGCACATTTTTGTGAGTCCGGGAAAATTATCCGCGTGTCCAACTTCTTCCCCTAACCTCCCTTTATTTTCTTTCTTATCTCTGTTTTGTTTTTATTTTCTTTAGAGTGAGAGAGATAAGAGAGCCCAGCAGGCTGGCCCATCCGCAGCCCAGCCCGCACCCCTCCTAACCCTAGCCCACCTAGACCTCTGCTTATCCCCTCGCCCTTGCAGCCACTCATCCTCTCCTTCTCGTCCTCCCACCCCGCCGCTACACACGCACGCAGAGGGGCAGTGCCCCACGCCCGATCTCCTCGATCGCTACCTTGGCCCCGGCCATGGCGACCGCGCTGGCGACCCTGGAGGCTGCTGCTCCGCGCCATCTCCGCTTCCTTGTTCCTCTGCTCGTGCGCCGTTCGTTCTCCAGCCCTCATCCACAACCGCGGCAAGACCAGCGAGCAACTGCCCGCGTTACATGCTCGAGATCTCCTCCGGGACTCCTCCGCCTTTTGCGCCGGCAATGGCGTCGCCATCCATCCTCGCGCACCCGCAGCTCTCGGTCTCCTTCCCGTGCCCGAACCTCCATGGCGTCGTCGCCCCCCGTCTCGAGCCCCGCCGGCGTCCAGCCTCCCCGTGCTCGACCTCGATCTCCTCTGCTTCGCCTTCTTGCCACAGATCGCATCGCTGCGTCTCCTTCACCTCCTGCCCGAGTCCCCTATCGGTGGTCTCCGCTGTCCCCGTGCACCTCCGCTTGCCGTTGCCGTTGACGCCAAGACAGACGACTCCGAACAGGGAGTAGTGCCAAGTTCGATCGTTGAAGATTTCGCCAAGTACCACGACACCCACGTTCATCTATAGAATGTGTACCACTACGCCGAAGAGCTTGGATGCACCAAGTTCCACTACTTGCACAACCAGCGCCTTGGGTTTCGGAAAGTTCCTATACGACCCGTGTACTACTACCATTGCCAAGTTCAACTACGGTTGCCGTGTACGACTACCGTCGACCCTCGAAGACTCTGTGGACGTCAAGTTCCTCGCCGTGACCTCGAACATCTACGGAATGTGTACGACTACGAAACGTGTACCACTACATCCACTACCGTCGCGAGAACGACTACTTCCACTATGACCCGTGAACGACTACTTCCCTCGACATTTTGGAACCGCCTCGAACCGCCGTGAAAGACTCTGTAGTTTTGTTATACTTCACCTCTTGCCATATTAACCAACATTTAATATTGTTGGGTACCTAACCGGGAGAGAACTAAATAATTAATGTGGTGTTCCGTCAATATGCAACTCGTTGCATATTGAGCTCCACTTAATTTCTAGAATTTGCTTGTGCACTTTGCCATGCCATGCCTCATTAAACCGGACATGCATCATACTTGTTTGCGCATCGTGTCATGCTTATGTGGTGGTTGTTTACTATGTTGTTTGCTTCTTTCCGGTGTTGCTTCTTCGGGTTGGTTCCAATAACGTTGCGTTTGTGAGGATCCATTCGACTACGTCTGTTTGTCTCCTTCATGGACTCGTTCTTCTTCCTTGCGGGATCTCAGGCAAGATGATCGTACCCTCGAAATCACTTCTATCTTTGCTTGCTAGTTGCTCGCTCTTTTGCTATGCCTATGTTGCGATACCGACCACTTGCTTATCATGCCTCCCATATTGTTAAACCAAGCCTCTAACCCACCTTGTCCTAGAAAACCGTTATTTGGCTATTTTACCGCTTTGCTCAGCCCCTCTTATAGCGTTGTTAGTTGCAGGTGAAGATTGAAGCTTGTTCCATGTTGGAACATGGATATTTTGTTGGGATATCACATTATATATTATTTAATTAATGCATCTATATACTTGGTAAAGGGTGGAAGGCTCGGCCTTATGCCTGGTGTTTTGTTCCACTCTTGCCGCCCTAGTTTCCGTCATATCGGTGTTATGTTCCCGGATTTTGCATTCCTTACGCGGTTGGGTTATAATGGGAACCCCTTGACAGTTCGCTTTGAATAAAACTCCTCCAGCAAGGCCCAACATTGGTTTTACCATTTGCCACCTAGTCTCTTTTTCCCTTGGGTTAGGCCAGCCCAAGGGTCATCTTTATTTTAACCCCCCCGAGCCAGTGCTTGTCTAAGCGTTGGTCCAAACTAGAGTCCCTTGCAGTGCCACCTCCGGGAAACTCGAGGGCTGGTTTTAGTTGTACGGATTGCTTATCCGGTGTTGCCCTGAGAACATGATATATGCAACTCCTATCGGGATGTCGGTGCATCGGGTGGTCTTGCTGGACTTGTTTTACCATTGTCGAGGATGTCTTATAGAACCGAGATACCGAGTCTGATCGGAATGTCTCGGGAGGAGGTCTATTCCTTCGTTGACCGTGAGAGCTTGTTATGGGCTAAGTTGGGACACCCCTGCAGGGATTTGAACTTTCGAAAGCCGTGCCTGCGGTTATGGGCAGATGGGAATTTGTTAATGTCCGGTTGTAGATAACTTGAACCTTAACTTAATTAAAATGAATCAACCGCGTGTCTAACCGTGATGGCCTCTTTCCGGCGGAGTCCGGGAAGTGAACACGGTGTTGGAGTTATGCTTGACGTAGGTTGTTCTAGGATCACTTCTTGATCATACTTTTATCGACCGTGCTTTGCCTTCTCTTCTCGCTCTCATTTGCGTATGTTAGCCACCATATATGCTAGTCGCTTGCTGCAGCTCCACCTCATACCTTTACCTTACCCATAAGCTTAAATAGTCTTGATCACGAGGGTGTGAGATTGCTGAGTCCCCGTGACTCATAGATACTTCCAAAACCAGCTTGCAGGTGCCGATGAGTCCGTGCAGATGACGCAACCAAGCTCAAGGAGGAGCTCAATCAAGATCTTGTCCTTTATGTTGTTCCGCTTCCAGTTGATCAGTAGTGGAGCCCAGTCGGGATGATCGGGGATCTGTGTAGCATTTGGGGTAGTCTTCTTTTATTTTGGTTCCGTAGTCGGACCTTGTGTGTATCTGGATGATGTAATGCTTTATTCATGTAATTGTGTGAAGTGGAGATTGTAAGCCAACTATGTATCTCTTTCCTTTATGTATTACATGGGTTGTGTGAAGATTACCTCACTTGCGACATTGCTTTCAATGCGGTTATGCCTCTAAGTCATGCTTCGACACGTGGGAGATATAGCCGCATCGAGGGCGTTACACCCATCACCCAGATGAACCAGACCTGACACAACTCTAAGCATAGCAGGCATAGCAAGGTAGGAAACACATACATGGCTCAATCAACTCCTACACATGCTAGTGGGTTTCATCCAGTTACTGTGGCAATGACAGGTCATGCAGAGGATAAGGGTTCAACTACCGCAGCACACAGCAGTTTGAAACGTTGTTGTCTTAATGCAGTAAAGGAGAGCAGAGGCGAGAACATGGGATTGTATCGATATGATCAAATGGGTTGCTTGCCTGATGGAGTAGTAGTAGGGTACTGCCCTTCAGTTGGATACTCGGAGATATCCTCGGAGGCAGAACCTACCACGAAGGACACACAGAACATAATCAACACATGGCAATATGCAACAATATGATGGAGGCAGAACCCAGTTGAATTTTTCTGATCATTATTCATATATAATTTGTTTGATTTGGAGCTATGGTTGATTTTCTATGATTTTTAGAAGTTTTAGCTATTTTCTGGAATTTCCTATATAAAAATAAATCCAGAAAATGAATAATTGCGTCAGCACTGCGTCACTGTGACGTCAGCGAGTCAAAGGCGCCAGCCCAGGTCAAACCTGACTGGCGGGCCCCGTCTGTCAGTGTCTCAACTAACTAACAGAATTAAGTTAGTACTAACTAACTGTCAGTGGGGCCTGGGCCCACATGTCAATGACCTAAACTAACTAAAATTAGTTAGCACTAATCCTAACTAATTAATAGGCCGGCCACACCTGTCATAGGCTCAGGGGGAAAGTCAACCTAGCCCACCCAGTCAAGTCCACGGGTCAAACCCACCGGCGTTTAGCCGCCGACGAGGCCAGACGCGGCGGAGGGGCTCGGGTTTGCGTCTCTGGTGACCAAATCGACGGCAGAGAGCAGCTATGTGACGGGGGGAGCGAGCCGCATCGAGTGGTGGCAGTGGGTGGAGCTAGGGTGGCCGGAAACGTCGCCGGCGACGACCTTGGAAGCCGCTGGTGTTCGGGCGAGGTTGAAACCGAGGCTGCGGGGCACGGCGAGGCGTGTGGAAAGGTGCTACGGGCTGCTTGGGCTGCGACGAATGCGATGGCATGCTCGGAATCGAGCCAGCGTGGCTGTGGCCACGACGGCGACGTGCAGAGGCGGCGGCGCGTGCGGGCGAGCTCAGTGTGGTCGCTGTGGTGCACAACAAGGCAAGCGGGGAGGATGGGGAGGTGCAGCAGCTCACGGCGGTGACGTAGGAGCAGACGGCGCGGTCGGGGACGAGCTGATGCGGCGGCGACGGCGATGGGGATCTGCGGCGGTGCTCGGTGGAGTCGAGCTCGAAGAAGACGAAGCAGGGTGCGCGAGCGCTCGGGGCTCGGGCTGCTTGACGGAGAGGACGGTGGCGGAGCTCATGGACACGGCGGGTGGTGCGAGGACGACGGTGGACGTGAGAACTCCGGTGGCGTGGCTGCGGCAGCGTCGGCCATGGCTTCGGGGGAGCGAGGGAGAGAGCAGGGGGAGGAATGCGGTGTCCAGGGGGTCGGGGACAGAGAGGGGGTTCGTCCCACGTCGACAGGGCGGCGAGGGAGTGAGGCAGGGAGGCAGGGTGCTGCATGGCGCGCTGCTGTGCTCGCCGTCGAGCACCTGCTCGCCTCGCTGGCTAGGCGAAGCAGCTACATGGAGCGGCTGCTGGGCCGGGCCAGCTAGGTGGGCCGGCTGGTGGGCTTCCAGGTAAATCTCTGGTCCTTTTTGTTTTCTCTTTTATTTATTTCCTGCTCTATGTATTGAAATAGAATAAATACTATTTGATTTCCAAAAACTCTGGAAATATTCAGAGGCACATTTGAGAATATTCTCAACTGCCTAAAAATGCTTCCAAGATTATTTGAGCACTTTAAAATATTTATAGCATTTAAAATGCCCAAATTCAAATACTTATGGCTTGTTCAAAAATCCAGAATGGCTCCATAAATTGCAAGACCATTTTTGGCAGAGGTTTTAATCAAGACCAAAAATGGTGGGCTTTTATGAAGGGCATTTTGGGTTCATTGAAATTCCAATTGTTGGAAATTAGCATTTTCAGGTGGGTGTTGGGGTTGATTAGGCCCCATTTCAAGTTTAAAAGGAATTTAAACATGATGCACAAGTTCAACCAACCCTAATGCATGACTAAAAGCAGGGATGTGACACCACAGAGGGTTTTAACTGTGCCCCGATGGAGGCTGTTTTTGTAGGGTCCGTTGGGTGGACTTGGAATTTGACTATTTCATCTACTGGTTTAAAAGAGGTGGACTTGGATCTCTTATCGAGTATCACGTCGTCCCTGTCCACTGTGGAGCGTAGCGTGCTTAGCTCCTCGGCCGAGAGGGCTTTGGATAATGCCTCGAGGGCCAGCGCGGCTATTTTGTTTTCGGCTCGGAGTGCTGTGTCCGGATCACTAGCGAGGGTGATGATTCCGTTGGGCCCGGGCATTTTAAGCTTCATGTACCCGTAATGGGGTACGGCTTGGAAGATCGTGAATGGCTCACGTCCTAAAAGGGTGTGGTATCCACTTCTGAACGGGGCCACTTGAAATGTAATTTCTTCGGACCTGTAATTCTCTGACGTACCGAATACCACATCTAGTGTGATTTTCCCAGCGCATCGTGCCTCCCGAATGGGTATGATTCCCCTGAAGGTTGTGCTACTTTGCTTAATGCGGTTCCAGTCTATTTCCATTTTTTGAAGAGTTTCCTCATAGATGAGGTTTAATCCGCTGCCGCCATCCATGAGTACTTTGGTGAGTCGAAAGCCGTCCACAATTGGACTGAGGACCAGTGCAGATGATGCTCGGGCTGTTCGGAATTTAGGTTCATCACTGGCATTGAAGGTAATAGCCGTGTCACTCCATGGATTTATTGCTACTACGTGGCAGATTTCAGCCATGCTACGGAGTGTTCGCTTGCGCCTATTATTTGACGCAAAGGTCTCAAGGACTGTTAACACCGTTTTATTATCCACGGGATGGTGCTCTGTGGCATTTGGTATAAGAAGATCCTCACCATTTTTGGCCACCTGCCGGAGTATCCAACATGCTCTAAGGCTATGTGTTGGTGTTGTATCCGTTTTACTGTGAATTTTGCAGGGTCCGTTAAGCCATCCCTCCAGTACGGTTCCATGCCCTGTAGACGGTTTTTGTTTCTTTGCGACTAGCTCGGGCGTCTTATGATAGTGCACCCTTTTACTTCGGACTGGGTGTGTATTCGGAGCCAGATTATCCCAAAATTTCGTTTCGGTTTTCCAGGCGCTTTCCATCGCACAGTACTTTTGTACTATTGACGCCAAGTCAGCGAAGCGTGATATGTCACGGCGACTTAAGGCGTTAAGGATTCCCTTGTCCGTGCAATTATTGCAGAAAAGTGAGACTGCATCTTCCTCGCGACAGTCCTTAACCTTGTTCATCACAAGGAGGAATCTGGCCCAATAATGATGTATTGTTTCATGGGGCTCTTGCCTAATGTGGGAAAGATCATTTATGTCTGGGTGGGTGGGTGGATTTGAGTCTGAATCCCTACCCGATCTGAGACCCAGGGGCCGAGGAGTTTCCAATCTTGGAAGTTTGGGTTCCGGAGTGTTACCCGATAAATTTGGCCCGCTGCCTGATTCTAGGTTCAGGGCTTGGGTAATGTCCTCCCGTAAGCGGGTATCCGGCTCGGAGAGCTCAGGAATCCGGACATAGTTAGTCCTCAAAATAGAGGAAGAGTTGCCGCATTGTTCCTCCACCACCGCAACGTGTTGGGTGACCGGTGGAGAGTTAGTCTCCCTTTGATCGGGTTTAAGCCCAATCTGATCATAGTTCGTAGCGATTCCCAAGGCGGCAATGCGATCAAAGAGTTCGTTTAGGGAAGAAAGCTCCATTGGATCCATCTGCTCGGCGGCTTGTGAGCCGACGTGGAGGCTGTTTTTGATGACCCAAGAAGTCATCGTCGGTGCAGCGGCTGAACAGGCAGTCATGACGAAACTGCCTAGCCGGAGAGTTTGGCCGATAGCCAGAGCTACCCCAGCGGTGATGTTGCTTTTAACAACGAGACGAGGCATCCTTCCTTACGGCGACGCCACAGAGGAACTCTCAATGAAAGCACCAATGTCGGTGTCAAAACTGGCGGATCTCGGGTAGGGGTCCCGAACTGTGCGTCTAAGGCGGATGGTAACAGGAGGCAGGGGACACGATGTTTTACCCAGGTTCGGGCCCTCTTGATGGAGGTAAAACCCTACGTCCCACTTGATTTATTCTTGATGATATGGGTATTACAAGAGTTGATCTACCACAAGATCGGAGAGGCTAAACCCTAGAAGCTAGCCTATGGTATGATTGTATGTTGTCCTACGGACTAAAACCCTCTGGTTTATATAGAAACCAGAGGGGGCTAGGGTTACACAAGGTCGGTTACAAAGGAGGAGATATACACATCCGTATTGCCTAGCTTGCCTTCCACGCCAAGTAGAGTCCCATCCGGACACGAGACGAAGTCTTCAATCTTGTATCTTCATAGTCCAACAGTCCGGCCAAAGGATATAATCCGGCTGTCCGGATACCCCCTAGTCCAGGACTCCCTCATGTACCTAACAGTTTCCTGTGGGTATCCTATGAAGACACATTTCTCCGATTTGGGTTCGAGCTTATCAGGTTGAAACTTTTTCACAGCCCCAAACTTTAAGAAACGATAACTTTGGTTTCTTGCCAAACCATAGTTCATAAGGAGTCGTCTTAATGGATTTTGACGGTGCCCTATTTAACGTGAATGCAGCCGTCTCTAAAGCATAACCCCAAAATGATAGCGGTAAATCAGTAAGAGACATCATAGATTGCACCATATCTAGTAAAGTACGATTACGACGTTCGGACACACCATTACGCTGTGGTGTTCCAGGTGGCGTGAGTTGCGAAACTATTTTGCATTGTTTCAAATGTGGGGACCCCAACTCATAAGTCGCGATCACCGAATGCACGTGTAGTGTGATCCTAGAGATCAATGCTCACTGAACACACAGAAGCTGAATAACAAGAGTCTTACATCCATACATATCGTCTTACACAAATTATGACCATTATGGACAAGTCTTACATAGATAAAGCCACAAGGGCTGAATGCCAAATAAACTTAAGCAACGGAAATCTTCGTCGATAAGTAGAAACCATGCCATCTGCCTTAACCCTACAGGCATTCTGACTGGGAAACATCCGAGGTCTCTTGTTCGTCTCCAAAGAACTCTTCTTCGAACTCCTGTTCTTCCATGCTTGGCCAATTAAATAACCAGTGGCAAGCCAATGAGTACTTTGACTGTACTCGCAAGCAACCTATGTTTTGGCTCAAGATACAACAATGCATGATATAGGTAAATTTTTGCAGAAAGCTAGTTTTGAGTGCAATGACATGTTCAACAACTTTTAAGACATGCATCAAGAGAATTCAAGTGACCATGAGGACAGGTTACAGATATGAACATAAATAGAGTGGGCATCAACCCAACTCAATCATGTCAAGTCCTTCGACTTGACCCAAGTAGTTCTTCCCACTTATCCAAACACATACGCTGGTTTGTAAACATGTGGATGTAGCCCAAGAGCGGTTACCCAACTGTCCTTGACCGTGGACACGGCTATTCGAATAGTTTACACTCTGCAGAGGTTGCACACTTTACCCACAAGATCCGGGGAACTTCCGTGTCATCCACGACCTGCGGTACCTCAAGTACCCGGGGTAAGCACACGATCACTATCTTTCCCTAGACAACACTAACATGGAGTCCACTCGATTGCTAGTAACCCCTGTGCCCAACATTTCACAACTTAATATTGTGGAGCCTCGCTCCCATATTCTTCACATACCACTAGCATGGGGTGCCAACGGTGTGTCTGGTGCCCCATAAAAATGTTCTTGGCCGCCCTACCTGGCACGACCCCGTCCCGAGAGAGAGCACCAACTCTCCGCCGTCACTAGTAATGCAGGCTCGAAGCTAGTATCGGCCTAGGTAATCAATAATGCCCTTTCCCATATAAGGGTAGAGTGGTTGCGCATGTACGGTTGGAATAACGGTCGCAACTTAAACCAATTCGTTTTTGAAGCAACACACACACACTTGCCTCGGTACACCACTTCGTCATCAAGAGGTTACCCATCTCATTATCTCCCTCGGGCATAAGTCGCACCCGACGGGGTTTTCGTAAATTCCTTTGAAAATACTTTGTCTCCATCACCATGCATATTCGCGTCCCTTTTTGCATAGCAACTACTTTAGCATCCTATCTACTCCCACCAACATAACCCTCATAAGGAGGTAGGGTCATGCACAATGCAAGTATCAACGAGGAAGTAACGGAGGCAAACCATCAAAGTGGTTCCACCTCATCATGATTCCGTTGCAACAACAATATGGTGCTATATGTCATGCATAAAAAGGGTTTCATAGACATGGTCAAAGGGCTGCTTGCCTGGCTCAACAAAGTCTTCTGGGTCTTCAAAGTCTTCTGGTCCAACTCCTTCTTCAGCAACGCAATCTATCGTCGCAAAATGATAACGAGAAAAATAAGGCAATAATAAAACAGAAAAACCAAAGTGCTCAGAAAAATGTTAACTCATTTTTGTTAAATACTAGGGTGAAAACTAAGAAGGGGAAAATTCCTAGTTTTGGATTTGGAGTCATGGAAACAGTGCTAGGAATTTTAAATGATAGGCATAAATGCTCAAATTCAAATTTAAATTTGAACAGTGAAGAAAAGTTGGTTTGATAAGAATGAAGACTACACCAATAAATAGGTGGGATTATTACAAGAATTTAGGAGTTGGAATTATTGCATTTGGATTATTATTTAATCCAGAGGATTTTTTGGAAAAGTGGCAGAAAAAAAGAAAAGGAAAAGGGGCTCTGTGCCTGCTGGGCCAGAAGAGCCACAGCACAGCAGGCCCAGCCAGAGAGGCAGCCAAGCACACTGGTGCACGCGCGCGCCAGGTTTAAACCTGACGGGTGGGGCCCAGGCGTCAGCGAGAGAGAGCGGGGCGATGGAGAGGAGAGGCTGATAGGTGGGGCCCGCCTGTCATCCCTAACCCTGCGACAGAGGGCCGGCAAGATCACCGGCGTCGATGTAGGGCACGCGCGAGGTCGGGCGAGGGTATGACTGGACTCGGCATCGAGTCGCCGTTCGGGTGGATGTGGTTGTGGTCGCAGGGGTGGCCTGGTTCGCCGGCGACGAGGTCACGCGGCGGAGGAGCTTCGGGCGTCGACGGTTCTGGCCGTTTCCGGCTGCAAAAGAAGCGGGGGAGAAAGGGGAAATGATCAGGGTGCTCGGGGGTTCCGGATCGAGGCAGAGGAGGAGCGGGGGAGGCCTGTACCATGGGATCCACGGCGACCCGAGGCGGCGAAGCTCGAGCTCGATCTCGAGCTCGGGCTCGTCTAGAGAGGGGTGAGTTGTGTAGGGGGGTTATTAGGGGAGTGAGAGAGCGAGTGGTGAGGAGAGTAGGGCTCGGGGAGGCCCTTAAATAGGCGAAGGCGAGGTGCCGTGGACCCGTGTGCCGGCGGGCTCCTGCTCGTCGCCACAGGGCTCGGTAGGAGATGGCGCCGTGTCTGGGGTGCTCGTGAGGCTGGTCCAGTGCTAGGCGAAGGAAGAGGGGGAGTGGGGTGGGGTCAGAGACGCCGCGCGTGTGAGCTCGCTCACTGGAGCTCTCGGGCGGCCGGTGCGCATGCGAGCAGGGGCAGGAGAGAGAGAGGGAGGAGGGGCCAACCAGCTGCTATGTCTCGGACGCCGAGGCGCATCGTCGTGCGTGCTCGGGAGGCCCGAGGTGGTCGGAGGTGGTTGGCAGGGGGCGGCTACAGTGCGGGTGCGCACTGTAGCGCGCTCTAGAGCCCCCAAATGGCCGGCATGGCCATTTTCAATGCAATCAGGGCACGGCCAAGGTGTCTGGTAGCTCTAGGGGGAAGTAAATAAGGGGGTTGTGGCCTTGGATGCCCTGGGGAGCCAATAGGAGAGGAGAGAGGAAGAAGAAGAGGGGGAGAGGGGCTGTCCAAGGAGGTAAATGGGGGTATTTTATCCCTCAATAATTGAGCAATGGCCAGGGGAGGGTTACTGGAGGTAGGAGAGGACTAGGTGGAGCTGTGGTAAAAAGTTGAGCTCAAGGAGAATAGTTCTAGTGGTCAAAATGGAGATTTTTGGAAAGTGGCAGAAGGTGTTTGATAATGGTTTGGGCAAGCAAAATATTTCCAATTGCCATGAGACTCCACAGGGTGTAATAACACAGATAATTAGGGCCTTCCACCAATTTGGAGCTTATTTGGGCAAAGTTGCCAATGCAACTTTTGTAAACCCTAGAAATTAGCAGAAATGAACTTGTGTAGATCTAGTTGAGCAAATCACTTCTCCTTGATGCACCACTTGATGTAGTGGCCTCATTTGGTCATGTGAACATGCTCACGAAAGTTGGGGTCAAGGAGAGAAAGCTGGTAGTACAAAATTGTTCAAATTTGATTCTGGTCAGAGAGGGTTTTGGGGTATTTTGGTGAACCATTTCTGCCCATTTCAAGGATTCGAAATATTTCTACAGGAAATATTTTCATAAAAATCCAAGGAAAATCCAGCAAGTCACAAATGCATATTAAAGACCATTTCTGTCCTTAAGAAAAAGCTTTTAAATAAAATAGGAAAATAACTTTTAAAATTATATTTTTGTTGTTTATGGGAGTCCTACATCTAATAGGATTCAAATATACCTTTTGAAAGATTTTTCACACCCCAAATCAAGTACTTGGAGTGCAAACCTCAATTCAGGGGTTTTTGGAAAACTAATTTTAGAAAATACTTTTGGCCAAATTATTTTTGTAAGAAAATATTATATTGCTCTATACACATGGCATGATCATTAGGCAGAAGCTTGGGGCAAGGAGATGAAGTATAGAAGGTGGAGTTGTGATGACTTTAAAGAGCACTTGAAAAACCACACAGAGAAAACCAACTCCAAAATAAAAAAGCCAAATAATGCAAAAGTTTTTTTGTTGGTCCAAATTTTCATGCTTTCTTAATGCAAATGAAATGTTACAAAATGTAGTGTGTGACAGACCTACCCCCCTTACAAGAATCTCATCCCCGAGATTCCTAAACTAGGCTTTAAAGAGATACGGAAACTCGGATCTAAGGTAGTCTTCACGTTCTCAGGTTGCTTCTTCTTTAGTGTGGTTGCTCCACTGGACCTTGAAGCACTTGATGGTGCGGCTTCGAGTGCGCCGTTCAGCCTCATCCAAAGGGCAGATGGGTCTCTCGCGGTAGGTCAAATCGGGCTGAAGGTCAATGCCTTGGTGATCGATGTCCTTGTAAAGATCAGGCTTGTCTGGAACTTGGAGACACTTCCTGAGTTGTGACACGTGGAATACGTTGTGCACATCAGATAGTTTAGGTGGTAGTTCTAACTGATAAGCCACTTCTCCTCGTCGTTCAGTGATCTTGAAGGGGCCGATGTATCTTGGTGCGAGTTTTCCTTTGACATGGAAGCGCTGGGTTCCCTTGAGAGGTGTGACCCGAAGATAGACATGGTCTCCAACTCGGAGGATCATGTCTCTACGGCGTGAGTCAGCGTAGCTCTTCTGCCTTGACTTGGCAGTCTCCAAACGCTCTCTGACAAGTTGGACTTGTTCTTGTGCTTCCCGGAGGATATCGGGCCCAAAGACTAGTCCTTCTCCGGTCTCTAACCAATTGAGGGGTGTGCGACACTTGCGTCCGTACAACACCTCAAATGGTGCCATCTGGAGGCTTGACTGATAAATGTTGTTGTAGGAGAACTCGGCGAAAGGGAGGCAATCTTCCCACCTAGCTCCATACGCTAAGACACAGGCTCGGAGCATGTCTTAGAGTATCTGATTCACTCGTTCTGTCTGACCTCCGGTCTGTGGGTGGAAAGCAGTGCTGAAGGACAACTTGGTCCCCATGGCCTCTTGGAACTTCTTCCAGAACCTTGAGGTAAACTGGGTTCCTCGATCTGACACAATCTCCTTGGGAACACCATGAAGGCTTATGATTCTGTTGATGTAGAGGTTGGCTAGCTGGTTTCCCTTGTAAGTCATTTTGAAAAGAATGAAATGGGCTACTTTGGTCAAATGGTCGACTATGACCCAGATGGAGTCATGTCCCTTATTTGACCTGGGTAACCCAGTGATGAAGTCCATTCAGACTTTATCCCATTTCCATTCAGGCACCTTGAGAGGCTGTAACAATCCAGCGGGTCGCTGATGTTCAGCTTTGACCCTTTGGCATACGTCACACTTAGCGACGAAAGTGGCTATCTCTCTCTTCATGCCATGCCACCAGAATCTCTCCTTTAGGTCTTGATACATCTTGGTTCCTCCGGGGTGGATGGAATATGGGGTGTCATGAGCTTCTTCAAGATCAAATTCTTGAGCTCAATCTTATTGGGTACGCAAATGCGATTCCCAAACCACACAATTCCTTGCTCATCCTTTGAGAATCCTACGGCCTTGCCTGCCTTGATCTTCCTCTTAATGACTTCAATACTCTCGTGTCCCTTCTGAGCTTCCTTAACATCATCCATCAGGGTAGGCCTAACTTTGGGTTGGCCAAGAATCCTGGTGCAACCAGTTTCAACCCGAAGCTTTCAAGTTCTTCATACAAGGCGGGTAGCCTTTCCTTAAGCATAGAATTCAAGGAACAAGCCTTCCTTCTTAATGCATCTGCTACCACATTAGCCTTCCCAGGGTGGTATTGAACACTAAGGTCATAATCCTTGATCAACTCTAGCCACCTTCTCTACCTCATGTTCAATTCCTTCTAAGTGAAAATATACTTCAGACTTTTGTGATCCGTGTATATCTCACACCGCTTCCCTGGGAGGTAATGTTGCCATGTCTTCAG
Organism: Triticum urartu; assembly: GCF_003073215.2. Lineage (NCBI taxonomy): Eukaryota > Viridiplantae > Streptophyta > Magnoliopsida > Poales > Poaceae > Triticum > Triticum urartu. The sequence continues at coordinate 420,682,021 of NC_053022.1, read as the reverse complement.
GGCATGAACCACTACTGCTAATTCAAGATCATGAGTAGCATAGTTCTCTTCATGAGGCCGTAGTTGCCTTGAAATGTAAGCTAGGACTCGGCCCTCTTGCATCAGGACACCTTCCAGTCCGGTTCTTGACGCATCACAATATATCACAAATTCCTTGTGTATATCTGGTGTGGCCAGAACTGGGGCGGTGGTCAATCTCTTCTTCAGCTCTTGGAAGCTTTCTTCGCACTTTGGTGTCCATTCGAACTTCTTGTCCTTCTTCAAGAGCTGGGTCATGGGTCGGGCAATGCTTGAGAATCCTTCAACGAACTTGCGGTAATATCCTGCGAGTCTGAGGAAGCTTCTGACTTCCTTCACATTGCTTGGGGATTGCCATTCAGTCACGGCTTCAATCTTAGCGGGATCGACCGATAATCCTTCTTCGGTCAAAACATGACCCAAGAATCCAACTTCACGCAGCCAAAATTCGCACTTGCTGAACTTGGCATACAATTGGTGCTCTCGAAGCTTGTCTAGGACCATCCTCAAGTGTTGCTCGTGCTCTTCTTCCGTCTCCGAGAAGACAAGAATGTCATCAATGAAGACAACGACAAACTTGTCCAAATATTCCATGAAGACCTTATTCATGAGATACATGAAGTAAGCTGGGGCATTGGTCAGTCCAAAGGACATGACCGTGCACTCATACATGCCATATCTGGTTACAAATGCCGTCTTTGGAATATCTTGGGGTTTGATTTTCAGCTGGTAGTACCCAGATCTGAGGTCGATCTTGGAGAACACCTTGGCCCCATTGAGTTGATCAAACAGATCTTCAATCTTGGGAAGTGGATACTTGTTCTTGATTGCAACTTAATTGAGGGAGTGGTAGTCAATGCACAAGCGTATGGTACCGTCCTTCTTTGCCACAAACAGAACAGGTGATCCCCAAGGGGAGGCACTAGGGCGGATAAATCCCTTCCTCAACTGCTCTTCCAGTTGCTTTCTTCAACTCTGCTAACTCTTCCGATCCCATTCTATAAGGCTTCTTATAGATGGGTCCTGCTCCGGGTATGAGCTCGATGATGAACTCAATGTCTCGGTCAGGATGCATTCCCGGTAGCTCATCAGGAAAGACATCGGGGTATTCGCATACTACCGGCACTTGTTCCAATCCAACATCGGTCAGACAGTTGACTTGGTTGGCTTGAGCAGAGGAGGGGTTGGAGGCAAATTTAAGTTCGACTCCTTGGTCATTGGTCACAGTGACGGTCCGGTTGGCGCAATCTAACAAGCCTTGGTGCTTTATGAGCCAATTCATTCCTAAGATCACATCCAAGCCTTGTGATATTAAGACGATAAGGTCTGCTAGGAAGTCTACCCCATTAATGACAATTCTGACTCCCTTACAGCCTACCTTGGCTCTCATCTCTGCTCTGGGGGTGTGTACCACCATACGGTTATTCAGGGGTGTAGGGGTCATGCCACTTTTTAATGCAAACTCTTGGGTGACAAATGAATGCATGGCTCTAGAATCAAACAAGACAGTTGCGGGTGCTGAGTTAACAAGGAACAGACCCAGGACGACGTCCGGGTCTTCCTGGGCTTCTTCTGTAGTGACATGATTCACACGACCCTTGCTGTTGTTGGGTGGGTTGCGGGGAGCTTGGTTCCTTGGTGGCACACCACGACCTTGCCCTGGGTTCTGCGCATTGGGTTGCGGGGCGTTGGGCTTCTTGTTGGGGCAATTCTTGGAGTAGTGTCCTGCCTGACCACATCCGAAGCAAGTGACTTGATTGGGGCTGCTGCTCTTGCCGGCATTTTTATTGTGGTTGCTGAAAGCTAGCCTGGGGTTGGCATACTACTGAGGCTGATAGTTGGTGCGAGGTGCAGGGGCTCTTGGCTGCTGATAGGTTGGCTTGACCGGGGCTGGCTGCCATGGGCGAGGCTTCTGGTTGCTGGAGCTACCCTTGCTGATCATCTTGCGGTTACGAGTATCGTCCAAAGCACATCGCTTGTCCTCAAGCATGAGTGCCTTGTTCACCAGATCAGGAAAGGTTGGGCAGTCACACACAACAAGTGAGTACTGCAGAGTCTGGTTAAGGCCTTCCATGAAGCGCTCTCTTTTGGCAGCATCAGTGCTGACATCTTCAGGAGCATATCTTGACAGAACACTGAACTTCTGCATGTACTCCTTGACAGTGCTACTACCTTGCTTCAGGGCTCGGAATTCACGCTTCTTGATGGCCATGATTCCGGAAGGAATGTGGGCCTTGCAGAATTCTGCCTTGAAGTCATTCCAAATGATGTTTTTCTCAGCATGCATGGCCTTGAATCCATCCCACCAAGCTCTAGCAGTTCCCCCGAGGCAGTGAGCAGCATACACCACCTTCTCACGGTCCTCAGTGCATCCGACTAGTTCTAGCAGATCCTCAATGGTGCGGACCCCAGTCGTCTGCATCCAGGGGTTCAGCAGTCTCGATGAAGGTGGGTGGTGCATGCTTCTTGAACTCCACCAACGTGGAACGTCCATTACCGTTTCCTGCCGGCTGGCGATTGACAGCTTGAGCAATCATCTGGAGGGCTGCAGTGTTGGCTTGGCGTTCCTCTCGGAAGGCTTGGAGAAGCTGAGCCGTGTCCATGTTTGGAGGTGGTGGCGGTGGTGGAGCTTGTCCCTAGGTTTGGTCCTGACTGGCTCCTGCTCCGGCTTCTTGCTCCTGGGTAGAGGTACCAGTACGTGTTACAACAGGCATCCTATTGGAGCGGTCAAGGTCTCATGATTGGGAAAGATGAGGGGAAGCAATATAGATGGGATGCCTAGTAAGGGGTTGGTATGACACTAATTTTTTTCATGCAAGGGCCAAAAGGCCAAACACATTCGTTAAAATCCAAATGGGTGATGTAGTCGCTTACAAGTTCCCGAAGGAAAACACGACGTCCATCAAACACATCAAAAGCAAACACAACACTACATGGTTTCAGGTGAACCATTACAAGGACTCGACTTCGCATAAGGGGTACACGACCTATCCTACCGTAGGGGTTACTAACGGGCATATCCGGGTTGCGAATGATACCTAAGTGGTGGAATGCTCGGTCGCGTAGTCTGGCTCTTCTGGGTCTTCCTCCTCGTCACCTGTGGCCTGACTTCCTTCATTGCTCGAAGGGGTGGGGGAGTGGAGGAGCTCAACACGGCGTTTCTTTGCCGATGGTGTGAAGAGCTTGCAGTAATCCCTTGCGCTCATGCGGTGCTGGTGTGGTGGTTCCCCATCCTTTGGGGGTCTTCCGCCTCGGTATGCGATTGCAGGTTGTCCAGGGGGAGCACCTTCCTTCTGGATCCTTTCCATCTTCCCTTGTGCTTGGAGAAGAAGTTCCTTGGTCTCATGAAGTTCCTTTCAGAGCTCCATTGATTCCGAGGCCAAGTGTTGTGCCAAACTATCGGCACAAAGGCTGAAGTATGTCTGGAATCGGAGTGGAAGTCCTTCTTCTAATGGTGGAGCTGGTGCACTGCTCTCATCCTCACCTTCCTTCCGATAAGGCAAGAAGCGGGTTGCCAACTCGTCTGCCATCTCTGGAAGAAGGTCTCGGAGGCGGGTGAGTGCCTTGAGGGTTGCCGTCTCGACGGCAAGAACTAGTGTTGCCATCTGGGGTCCCTCGAAGAACCAGCTTGTTGGAGAGTCATTAGCCTTCACGATCACTTCCACATGATACTCCGTCTCGGTGTCATTGATCCAATGCTCATGGTAGGTGAAAATGGGGGCTCGGTAAAACTGGCACTTCTTGAGGCTATCCTCGAGAAGCACGGGAAATCCGGTGGTCAGGAAGTCTTCGGGTACGGCAGCCATCTACAAAGGTTGAATGGGAGAGGTCAACACGGAAATATATCTTGGGTCTGGTAAGCTTAGAAAAGAAGTGGAGTATAGAGGGTTTTGCAAAACGGGTTTTATCCTAACTAACTCCCATGCTAACTAAGGCTTCCTACAGTCAGGATGGCTCTGATACCAGCTCTGTGGGGACCCCGACTCATAAGTCGTGATCACCGAATGCACATGTACAGTGATCCTAGAGATCAATGCTCACTGAACACACAGAATCTGAATAACAAGAGTCTTACATCCATACATATCGTCTTACACAAATTATGACCATTATGGTCAAGTCTTACATAGATAAAGCCACAAGGGCTGGATGCCAAATAAACTTAAGCAGCGGACATCTTCGTCGATAAGTAGAACCCATGCCATCTGCCTTAACCCTACAAGCATTCTGACTGGGAAACGTCCTAGTTCGCATGTTCGTCTCCATAGAACTCTTCTTCAAACTCCTGTTCTTCCATGCCTGGCCAATTAAATAACCAGTGGCAAGCCAATGAGTACTTTGAATGTACTCGCAAGCAACCCATGTTTTGGCTCAAGATACAACAATGCATGATATAGGTAAATTTTTGCAGAAAGCAAGTTTTGAGTGCAATGACATGTTCAGCAACTTGTAAGACATGCATCAGGAGAATTCAAGTAACCATGAGGACAAGTTACAGATATCAACATAAATAGAGTGGGCATCAACCCAACTCAATCATGTCAAGTCCTTTGACTTGACCCAAGTAGTTCTTCCCACTTACCCAAACACATACACTGGTTTGTAAACATGTGGAAGTAGCCCAAGAGAGGTTACCCAACTGTCCTTGACCGTGGACACGGCTATTCGAATAGTTTTACACTCTGCAGAGGTTGCACACTTTACCCACAAGATCCGGGGAACTTCCGTGTCATCCATGACTCGCGGTACCTCAAGTACCCGGGGTAAGCACCCGATCACTATCTTTCCCTAGACGACACTAACATGGAGTCCACTCGATTGGTAGTAACCCCCGTGCCCAACATTTCACAACTTAAAATTTTGGAGCCTCGCTCCCATATTCTTCACATACCACTGGCACGGGCTACCAACAGTGTGTCCTGTGCCCCATAAAAATGTTCTTGGCCGCCCTACCTGGCACGACTCCGTCCCGAGAGAGAGCACCAACTCTCCACCGTCACTAGTAATGTGGGCTGCAAGCTAGTATTGGCCTAGGTAATCAATAAAGCACTTTCCCATATAAGGGTAGAGTGGTTGCGCATGTAAGGTTGGAATAACGGTCGCAACTTAAACCAATCTGTTTTTGAAAGCAGCACACACACTTGCCTCGGTACACCACATCGCCATCAAGCGGTTACGCATCTCATTATCTCCCTCGGGCATAAGTGGCACCCGACGGGGTTTTCGAAAAGTCCTTTGAAAATACTTTGTCTCCATCACCATGCATATTCCCGTCCCTTTTTGCGTAGCAACTACTTTAGCATCCTATCTACTCCCACCGGCATAACCCTCATAAGGAGGTAGGGTCATGCACAATGCAAGTATCAACGAGGAAGTAACAGAGGCAAACCATCAAAGTGGTTCCACCTCATCATGATTCCGTTGCAACAACAATATGGTGCTATATGTCATGCATAAAAAGGGTTTCATAGACATGGTTAAAGGGCTGCTTGCCTGGCTCAACAAAGTCTTCTGGGTCTTCAAAGTCTGCTGGTCCAACTCCTTCGTCAGCAATGCAATCTATCGTCGCAAAACAATAACGAGAAAAATAAGGCAATAATAAAACAGAAAAACCAAAGAGCTTAGAAAAATGTCAACTCATTTTTGTTAAATACTAGGGTGAAAACTAAGAAGGGGAAAATTCCTAGTTTTGGATTTGGAGTCATGGAAACAGTGCTAGGAATTTCAAATCACAGGCATAAATGCTCAAATTCTAATTTAAATTTGAACAGTGAAGAAAAGTTGGTTTGATAAGAATGAAACCTGCACCAATAAATAGGTGGGATTATTACAAGAATTTAGGACTTGGAATTATTGCATTTGGATTATTATTTAATCCAGAGAAAATTTTGGAAAAGTGACAGAAAAAAAGAAAAGGAAAAAGGGCTCTGTGCCTGCTGGGCCAGAACAGCCGCAGCGCAGCAGGCCCAGCCAGAGAGGCGGCCCAGCGCACTGGTGCATGCGTGCGCGCCAGGTTTAAACCTGACGGGCGGGGCCCAGGCGTCAGCGAGAGAGGTCGGGGCGATGGAGAGGAGAGGCTGACAGGCGGGGCCCGCCTGTCATCCCTAACCCTGCGACAGAGGGCCGCCAAGCTCACCGGCGTCGATGTAAGGCACGGCGAGGTCGGGCAAGGGTACGGCTGGACTCGGCGTCGAGTCGCCGTTCGGGTGGGTGTGGTTGCGGTCGCCAGGGTGGCCTGGTTAGCCGGCAACGAGGTCACGCGGCGGAGGAGCTTCGGGCATCGCTGTTTCCGGCCGTTTCCGGCTGCAAAAGAAGCGGGGGAGAAAGGGGAAATGATCAGGGGTGCTCGGTGGTTCCAGATCGAGGTAGAGGAGGAGCAGGGGAGGCCTGTACCATGGGATCGACGGCGACCCGAGGCGGCGGAGCTCAAGTTCGATCTTGATCTCGGGCTCGTCTGGAGAGGGGTGAGTTGTGTAGGGGGGTGATTAGGTATAACGCCCTCGATGCTTCTATATCTCCCACGTGTCGAAGCACGACTTAGAGGCATAACCGCATTGAAAGCAATGTCGTAAGTGAGGTAATCTTCACACAACCCATGTAATACATAAGGGAAAGAGATACATAGTTGGCTTACAATCGCCACTTCACACAATACATGAATAAAGCATTACAACATCCAAATACAATCAAGGTCGGACTACGGAACCAAAATAAAGAGCAACCCCAAATGCGACAAGGTCCCCCGATCGACCCCAACTGGGCTCCACTACTGATGAACTAGAAACGAAACAAGACAAAGGACAAGATCTTCATCGAGCTCCTCCTTGAGCTTGGTTGCGTCATCTGCATGGTCTCATCGGCACATGCAAGCTGGTTTTGGAAGTATCTGTGAGTCACGGGGACTCAGCAATCTCACACCCTCGCGATCAAGACTATTTAAGCTTTTAGGTAAGGCAATGTATGATGTGGAGCTGCAGCAAGCGACTAGCATATATGGTGGCTAACCTATTCGCAAAAGAGAGCGAGAAGAGAAGGCAAAAGCACGGTCGAACAACTATGATCAAGAAGTGATCCTAGAACAACCTATGTCAAGCATAACTCCAACACCGTGTTCACTTCCCGGACCCCGCCGAGAAGAGACCATCACGGTTACACACGCGGTTGATGTACTTAAATTAAGATCAACTTCAGGTTTTCTACAACCGGACATTAACAAATTCCCATCTGCCCATAACCGCGGGCATGACTTTTGAAAGTTCATAACCCTGCAGGGGTGTCCCAACTGAGCCCATCACAAGCTCTCACGGTCAACAAAGGATATTCCTTCTCCCAAGTCAATCCGATCAGGCTCGGCATCCAGGTTACAAGACATCCTCGACAATGGTAAAACAAGTCCAGCAACACCGCCCGAATGTGCTGACAAATCCCGATAGGAGCTGCACATATCTCGTTCTCAGGGCACACTCAGATGAGACATCCTACGAGTAAAACCAACCCTCAAGTTTCCCTGAGGTGGCCCCGCAGTCTACTCCGTTGGACCAACACTCAGAGGAGCACTGGCCCGGGGGGGGGGATTAAAATAATGATGACCCTCGGGAGCGCGACTCCCAAGGGAAAAAGAGGCTAGGTGGCGAATGGTAAAACCAATGTTGGGCATTGCTGGAGGAGTTTTATTCAAAGCGAACTGTCAAGGGGTTCCCATTATAACCCAACCGCGTAAGGAACGCAAAATCCGGGAACATAACACCGATATGACGGAAACTAGGGCGGCAAGAGTGCAACAAAACACCAGGCATAAGGCCGAGCATTCCACCCTTTACCAAGTATATAGATGCATTAATTAAATAAGAGATATTGTGATATCCCCACAAAATATCCATGTTCCAAACATGGAACAAGCTCCAATCTTCACCTGCAACTAGCAACGCTATAAGAGGGGCTGAGCAAAGTGGTAACATAGCCAAAAAACGGTTTGCTAAGACAAGGTGTGTTAGAGGCTTGTCTTAACAATATGGGAGGCATGATAAGCAAGTGGTAGGTATCACAACATAGGCATAGCAAAAGAGAGAGCATCTAGCAAGGAAAGATAGAAGTGATTTCGAGGGTATGGTCATCTTGCCTGAGATCCCGCAAGGAAGAAGAACGAGTCCATGAAGAAGACAAATGGACATAGTCGAACGGGTCCTCACAAATGCGACGTTATTGGAACCAACCCGAAGAAGCAAACACCGGAAAGAAGCACACAACATAGTAAACAACCAACACATGAACATGGTATGATATGCGGGATGCGGTACGTGATACATATGCATGATTTGGAAAGGAATGATTGAACCTGGCCTCAACATGGAAATCCAAGAGTGCCACTAGAAAGGTCAGGTGATTTCAGTTGAAATCGATATAAAGATCACCGGAATCCGATGCACGGTTTGGAAATGGCAAGCAAAACAAATATGGCACCGGTCTGCGATAATCAGCAAGTGACCAACTAAATGCATCAAGATAAATATGCGACAGCACTCAAACATGGCAACAAAATACATGGTAGGGATCCACTCATGATGCTTGACAAAAGATGAACACTGATCTACGGCTAATTCACTCAATAGCAAGCTCAAACAAGCATGGCAAAAGTGCAAATGATAACAAGTTTCAGACTTACTGAAATTAACACAAGTCTGGGATTTATCATCAGGAAGCATACTTTAGAGCATGAAAAATATATGCTATAGGAACTTAACAGGGCAAAGCAAGGCATGGCATGAAGCTACTCAAAGCACTTAAAAAAAGTCGTTGAGTGACATTGAGCCAAAAGGGATCAGAAAAATACAATTGCAAGCATGTGAACATAGCAAAAACATAAACAGATACAGACTTAGTGAAAAACTGGAGCATGCAAAACAATTAACGAGTAGGCATGTTTACGAGCTCGATGCACTCACTACAGAGCATGGCATGACAAACTAAGCATACACCCATCAAGAATACATGGCATAGAAGCTAGACATGGCAAGAACAATAACATAGCATGCACGGATCAATAGCAACATCCTCATCAAAATCGCTAAACATATTAACAATCTGCTAGGATCACTATATAGCAAAAGTAGAGCTCGATTGACTCAAGCTAGGGTGCTCCATAAATGCAAACAAAGACATGGATGGATAGAGCACCACAATGTTAACAAATCATCCTTACTGATCATCCTCAAAAGAGGCACGGATCACTAGGAAACAACATGAACATATGGCATACCGACAAAAACAGAACAAGGACTTAGTGAAATTCTAAGTCCCTGAAATCAGCATTACCGATTATGCTACTTTGCAAGCTTGTGCTAGTCACCACAAATATCACAAAAATGCATGGCAAGCACCCCTGTAAAGATGGTATGGCATATAACAAAACACATGTAGAGCTCAGGATCATAGCATGCACACATTAATCATGGCAAAAAATGATAAAATGCCATTTGCTGAAACGGATCTGACAAATTTATCACATAGCCCTCTTCCAAAAGCATGTCGGGCATCGAGATGAGCTCAAATGAAAATGATGCAATGAGATGAAATGATGTACTCGTCGAGACGAACATTTTGATATGCTACACGCTCAAAACAGAGCCATGGATGATGAGTTATGATGCGATGAAAATGCTCAAAAATATTGAAATCTGGGAGACTTAGTGGAATTTGGACCTCTCGGGAAAAGTCAACCCGGGACGAAGCGGTACGGGACGGAGGGATCCGGATCGGAGGGAGACGTTCGGAAGGGGGATGGATGGATCTGATCCCACCCGGGTCTAGATCTGACCGGACCCAAACTCCGACGAGGTGGCCGTCTCCGGCGACGATCCGGCGAGGCGTTGGGCGACGGAGGGGGCGGTGGCCGGCGGCGCAAAGGGCGGCGGCGACCCGTGACAAGGCGGTGGCTGGCTCGGGGCGGCGAAGAGCGGCGGAGGCGGCGGTTCGGGCGAGGTCGGCGGCAAGGGCGGAGCTGGCGGCGCGGTGGCGCGCGGCGGTTGGCGGCGATGGCGCGGGCGGGCGGCTTGGGCATCCAGGCGGCGGCGCGGTGCACCGGGCCAGGAGGGCCGCGGTCGGGCTCGCGGGCCTGCAGTGGAGAGGCGCGGGGCGTCGGGATGCGTGGCGGCGACCGGTTGGGCGAGGGCGGCAGCCTGCTGACGTGGCGGCTCGCCATTGGGCGGAGGGAGGTGGCGGCGGCGAGCGGACATGTCCGGGCGGCGAGCGGACATGTCCGGGCGGCGAGGTTTTATCCGGTGGTGATGAGGGAGTTGGATATAGGGTTAGTACCGTCAAATTTTTGGAGGAGGCCACATATTTATAGGTAGCGAGAGCTAGGAGAGTCCAAATGAGGTGCGGTTTGCGGCCACGCGATCATGATCGAACGACCGAGATGATAGAAGGGGTTTAGGTGGGTTTTGGGCAAAATTGGAAGGGTGTTGGGCTGCAACACTCACGAGGCCTTTTCGGTCTCTCAGTTAACCGTTGGAGTATCAAACGAAGTCCAAATGGCACGAAACTTGACAGGCGGTCTACCGGTTGTAAACCAAGGCCGCATGACAAGTCTCGGTCCAATCTGAAAACTTTTAACACCGGCACACGAAAAAGAGGTAGAAAGGGACACCGGGTGACATAGGATCGCCGGATTGCAAAACGGACAACGGGGAAAATGCTTGGATGCATGAGACGAACATGTATGCAAATGAAATGCACGTGATGACATGATATGCAATGCATGACACGCAAGCAATGACAAGGCAAACAACAGCGAATAACTGGAGGACACCTGGCACATCGGTCTCGGGGCGTTACATTCGGGGAGTGCGAGAGCGAGTGGTGAGGAGAGTAGGGCTCGGGGAGGCCCTTAAATAGGCGAACGGCGAGGTGTCGTGGACCCATGCGCCGGCGGGCTCCTGCTCGTCGCCACAGGGCTCGGGAGGAGCTGGCGCCGTGTCTGGGGTGCTCGTGAGGCTAGTCCAGTGCTAGGGGAAGGAAGAGGGGGAGCGGGGAGGGGTTAGAGAAGCCGCGTGTGTGAGCTCGCTCACTGGAGCTCTCGGGCGGCCGGTGCGCGTGCGAGCAGGGGCAGGAGAGAGAGAGAGGGAGGAGGGGGCCGACCAGCTGCCGTGTCTCGGACGCTGAGGCGCATCGTCGGGCATGGTGGGGAGGCCCGAGGTGGCCAGAGGTGGTTGGCAGGGGGCGGCTACAGTGCGGGTGCGCACTGTAGCGCGCTCCAGAGCCCCCAAATGGCCGGCATGGCCATTTTCAATGCAATCAGGGCATGGCCAAGGTGTCTGGTAGCTCTAGGGGGAAGTAAATAAGGGGGTTGTGGCCTTGGATGCCCTGGGGAGCCAATAGGAGAGGAGAGAGGAGGAAGAAGAGGGGGAGAGGGGCTGTCCAAGGAGGTAAATGGGGGTATTTTATCCCTCAATAATTGAGCAATGGCCAGGGGAGGGTTACTGGAGGTAGGAGAGGACTAGGAGGAGTTGTGGTAAAAAGTTGAGCTCAAGGAGAATAGTTCTAGTGGTTAAAATGGAGAATTTTGGAAAGTGGCAGAAGGTGTTTGATAATGGTTTGGGCAAGCAAAATATTTCCAATTGCCATGAGACTCCACAGGGTGTAATAACACATATAATTAGGGCCTTCCACCAATTTGGAACTTATTTGGGCAAAGGTGCCAATGCAACTTTTGTAAACCCTAGAAATTAGCGGAAATGAACTTGTGTAGATCTAGTTGAGAAAATCACTTCTCCTTGATGCACCACTTGGTGTAGTGGCCACATTTGGTCATGTGAACATGCTCACAAAAGTTGGGGTCAAGGAGAGAAATTTGGTAGTACAAAATTGTTCAAATTTGATTCTGGTCAGAGAGGGTTTTGGGGCATTTTGGTGAACCAAAATGACCTTGATTGATATGATGTTTTGCAAGGTGATCACAATATGCATTTGTGACTTGTTGGATTTTTCTTGGATTTTTATGAAAATATTTCCTTTAGAAATATTTCAAATCCTTGAAATGGGCAGAAATGGTTTTTGGAGGTTTTGTCCAATATTTTGAACATGACCATGTGTTGAAACCTTATATATGGAAAATATATGTCCACTGAGTTTCCCTGATTTTTGTCAAATATTTTTGAAACAATAAAATAATTTTTCCCTATTAAAGACCATTTCTGGCCTTAAGAAAAAGCTTTTAAATAAAATAGGAAAATAACTTTAAAATTATATTTTTGTGGTTTATGGGAGTCCTACATCTAATAGGATTCAAATATACCATTTGAAAGATTTTTCACACCCCAAATCAAGTACTTGCAGTGCAAACCTCAATTCAGGGGTTTTTGGAAAACTAATTTTAGAAAATACTTTTGGCCAAATTATTTTTGTAAGAAAATACTATATTGCTCTATACACATGGCATGATCATTGGTCAGAAGCTTGGGGCAAGGAGATGAAGTATAGAAGGTGGAGTTGTGATGACTTTAAAGAGCACTTGAAAAACCACACAGAGAAAACCAACTCCAAAATAAAAAGCCAAATAATGCAAAAGTTTTTTTGTTGGTCCAAATTTTCATGCTTTCTTAATGCAAATGAAATGTTACAAAATGTAGGGTGTGAAAATGGCAGTGCCACAAATAATTTGCACTATCATTATCAACTCCGCATCTTTTGGCTTCAACTTCATGAATATGTGTATCACTACTAACAAGATTCAACAAAAATAGACCACTCTTCAAGGGTGCATGACCATAAGAGATATTACTCATATAAATAGAACAACCACTATTCTCAGATTTAAATGAATAACCGTCTCGCATTAAACAAGATCCATATATAATGTTCATGCTTAATGCTGGCACCAAATAACAATTATTTAGGTCTAAAACTAATCCCGAAGGTATATGTAGAGGTAGCGTGCCGACGACGATCACATCGACTTTGGAACCATTTCCCACGCGCATCGTCACCTCATCCTTAGCCAGTCTTCGCTTAATCCGTAGTCCCTGTTTTGAGTTGCAAATATTAGCAACAGAACCAGTATCAAATACCCAGGTGCTAGTGCGTGCTCTGGTAAGGTACACATCAATAACATGTATATCACCTATACCTTTGTTCACTTTGCCATCCTTCTTATCCGCCAAATACTTGGGGTAGTTCCGCTTCCAGTGACCAGTCTGTTTGCAGTAGAAGCACTCAGTCTCAGGCTTAGGTACAGACTTGGGTTTCTTCTCCTGAGCAGCAAGTTGTTTGCTGTTCTTCTTGAAGTTCCCCTTCTTCTTCCCTTTACCCTTTTTCTTGAAACTAGTGGTCTTGTTGACCATCAACACTTGATGCTCCTTCTTGATTTCTACCTCCGCTGCCTTTAGCATTGCAAAGAGCTCGGGAATTGTGTTAGTCATCCCTTGCATATTATAGTTCATCACGAAGCTCTTGTAGCTTGGTGGCAGTGATTGAAGAACTCTGTCAATGAAACTATCATCAGGAAGATTAACTCCCAGTTGAGTCAAGTGATTATGATACCCAGACATTTTGAGTATATGTTCACTAACAGAACTATTCTCCTCCATCTTGCAGCTATAGAACTTATTAGAGACTTCATATCTCTCAATCCGGAAATTTTCTTGAAATATTAACTTCAACACCTGGAACATCTCATATGCTCCATGACGTTCAAAACGTCGTTGAAGTCCCGGTTCTAAGCAGTAAAGCATGGCACACTGAACTATCGAGTAGTCATCAACTTTACTCTGCCGGACATTTTTAACGTTGTCAGCAGCATCTGCAGCAGGCCTGGCACCTAGCGGTGCTTCCAAGATGTAATTCTTCTGTGCAGCAATGAGGATAATCCTTAAGTTATGGACCAAGTCCGTGTAATTTCTACCATCATCTTTCAACTTTGCTTTCTCAAGGAACGCATTAAAATTCAATTGAACAACAACACGGGCCATCTATCTACAATCAACATAGACAAGCAAAATACTATCAGGTACTAAGTTTATGATGAATTTAAGTTCAATTAATCATATTACTTAAGAACTCCCACTTAGATAGACATCCCTCTAATCATCTAAGTGATCACGTGATCCAAATCAACTAAACCATGTCCGATCATCACGTGAGATGGAGTAGTTTTCAATGGTGAACATCACTATGTTGATCATATCTACTATATGATTCAAGCTCGACCTTTCGGTCTCAGTGTTCCGAGGCCATATCTGCATATGCTAGGCTCGTCAAGTTTAACCCGAGTATTCTGCATGTGCAAAACTGGCTTGTACCCGTGGTAGATGAACGTAGAGCTTATCACACCCGATCATCACATGGTGTCTCGGCATGACGAACTTTGGCAACTGTGCATACTCGGGGAGAACACTTTTATCTTGAAATTTAGTTAGAGATCATCATATAATGCTACCGTCAATCAAAGCAAAATAGGATGCATAAAAGATAAACATCACATGCAATCAATATAAGTGATATGATATGGCCATCATCATCTTGTGCTTGTGATCTCCATCTCTGAACCACCGTCATGATCACCATTGTCATCGACGCGACACCTTTATCTCCATCGTAGCATCATTGTCGTCTCGCCAACTATTGCTTCTACGACTATCGCTACCGCTTAGTGATAAAGTAAAGTAATTACAGGGCGATTGCATTGCATACAATAAAGTGACAACCATATGGCTCCTGCCAGTTGCCGATAACTCGGTTACAAAACATGATCATCTCATACAATATAGCATCATGCCTTGACCATATCACATCACAACATGCCCTACAAAAACAAGTTAGACGTCCTCTACTTTGTTGTTGCAAGTTTTACGTGGCTGCTACGGGCTTAGCAAGAATCGTTCTTACCTACGCATCAAAACCACAACGATAGTTCGTCAAGTTAGTGCTATTTTAACCTTCTCAAGGACCGGGCGTAGCCACACTCGGTTCAACTAAAGTTGGAGAAACTGACACCCGCCAGCCACCTATGTGCAAAGCACGTCGGTAGAACCAGTCTCGTGTAAGCGTACACGTAATGTCGGTCTGGGCAGCTTCATCCAATAATACCGCTGAACCAAAGTGTGACATGCTGGTAAATAGTATGACTTGTATCGCCCACAACTCACTTGTGTTCTTCTCATGCATATAACATCTACGCAAAAAACCTGGCTCGGATGCCACTGTTGGGGAACGTAGTAATTTCAAAAAAATTCTACGCACACTCAGGATCATGGTGATGCATAGCAACGAGAGGGAAGAGTGTGTCCACGTACCCTCGTAGACCAAAAGCGGAAGCATTAGCACAACGCGGTTGATGTAGTCGTACGTCTTCACGATCCGACCGATCCAAGTACCGAACGTACGGCACCTTCGAGTTCAACACACGTTCAGCTCGATGACGTCCCGCGAACTCTGATCCATCAGAGCTTCACGAGAGAGTTCCGTCAGCACGACGGTGTGATGACGGTGATGATGTATCTACCGACGCAGGGCTTCGCCTAAGCACTGCTATAACCGAGGTGGAATATGGTGAAGGAGGGCACCGCACACGACTGGAATAGATCAACATATCAACTTGTGTCTTCTAGGGTGTCCCCTGCCCCCGTATATAAAGGAGCAAGGGGGGAGGTGGCCGTCCAGGAGGAGGGCGCGCCAAGGGGGGAGTCCTACTACCACCGGGAGTAGGACTCCTCCTTTTCCTTGTTGGAGTAGGAGAGGGAAGGAAGGGAGAGAGGAGGAGAAGGAAAAAGGGGGGGCCCGCCCCCTCCTTGTCCAATTCAGACTAGAGGGGGAGGGGCGCATGGCTGCCCTGGCCGCCCCTCCTCTTCTCCCACTAAGGCCCATGAGGCCCAATTAACTCCCCGGGGGGTTCCGGTAACCCCCCGGTACTCCGGTTTTTATCCGAAACCACTTGGAACACTTCTGGTGTCCGAATATAGTCGTCCAATATATCGATCTTTACGTCTCAACCATTTTGAGACTCCTTGTAATGTCCGTGATCATATCCGGGACTCCGAAGTAACTTCGGTACATCAAAACACAAAAACTCATAACCGATTGTCACCCAACTTTAAGCGTGTGGACCCTACGGGTTCGAGAACTATGTAGACATGACCGAGACACTTCTCCGGTCAATAACCAATGGCGGAACCTAGATGCTCATATTGGCTCCTATATATTCTACGAAGATCTTTATCGGTCAAACCGCATAACAACATACGTTGTTCCCTTTGTCATCGGTATGTTACTTGTTCGAGATTTGATCGTCGGTATCTCAATACCTAGTTCAATCTTGTTACCGGCAAGTCTCTTTAATCGTTTTGTAATGCATCATCCTGCAACTAACTCATTAGTCACATTGCTTGCAAGGCTTATAGTGATGTGCATTAGCGAGAGGGCCCAGAGATACCTCTCCGACAATCGGAGTGACAAATCCTAATCTCAAAATACGCCAACTCAACAAGTACCTTCGGAGACACCTGTAGAGCACCTTTATAATCACCCGGTTACGTTGTGATGTTTGGTAGCACATAAAGTGTTCATCCGGTAAACGGGAGTTGCATAATCTCATAGTCATAGGAACATGTATAAGTCATGAAGAAAGCAATAGCAACATACTAAACGATCAAATGCTAAGCTAACGGAATGGGTCAAGTCAATCACATCATTCTCCTAATGATGTGATCCTGTTAATCAAATGACAACTCATGTCTATGGCTAGGAACATAACCATCTTTGATCAACGAGCTAGTCAAGTAAAGGCATACTAGTGACACTCTGTTTGTCTATGTATTCACACATGTATTATGTTTCCGGTTAATACAATTCTAGCATGAATAATAAATTTATCAATATATAAGGAATAAATAATAACTTTATTATTGCCTCTAGGGCATATTTCCTTCAGGTGCACCCCAGCAGGGAAGAAAACATCTATCAATAGGCTGTCCTACGGTAACGAACACTTGGAGTTGTATCCCGATCGATACAACTAGAACTGGATACTTGAGGTGATAACTGGATAGTATGGCTCTGGGATTGATTTCTCGCTGGGAGTCGAGAAAGGATCTCTGGCCGAGGTTGGTAACACTGCTACTACTTTACTTTATGTCACTCTTATCTCTTCTGATGCTGCAAGATGCTGGGAGCTGCTTGAAGATGTTGGTCTTTGATAGGCTAGGCTTTCCCCTTCTCTTCTGGCATTCTGCAGTTCAGTCCACATATACTACCCATTTCATTGACACCAATGCATATGTAGTGTAGATTCTTGCTTTCGAGTACTTTGGATGAGTACTCACGGTTGTTTTGCTCCCTTTCCCCCCTTTTCCATTCTTCTCGGATGACGCAACCAGATGACGGAGTCCAGGAGCCAGATGTCACCACCGACGAGTACTACAACCCCGAGGGTGCCTACTACTACGTGGCGACCGCTGATGACCAGAAGTAGTTAGGAGGCTCCCACGCAAGAGGCCTTGCCTTTTCGATCGATGTTGCTTTTGTGCTAGCCTTCTTAAGCCAAACTTGTTTAACTCATGTTTGTACTCAGATATTGTTGCTTCCGCTGACTCATTTGTATTCGAGCTTATGTATTCAAGCCCTCGAGGCCCTTGGCTTGTAATATAAAGCTTGTATTATTTTAATTTGTGTCTAGAGTTGTGTTGTGATATCTTCCCGTGAATCCTTGATCTTGGTCGTACACATTTGCATGTATGATTAGTGTACGATTGAATCGAGGGTGTCACACCAATCTTCGCTTAATCCGTAGCCCCTGTTTCGAGTTGCAAATATTAGCAACATAACCAGTATCAAATACCCAGGCGCTACTGCGAGCATTAGTATGGTACACATCAATAACATGTATATCAAATATACCTTTCACTTTCCCATCCTTCTTCTCCGCTAAATCCTTGGGGCAGTTCCACTTCCAGTGACCAGTCCCTTTGCAGTAGAAGCACTCAGCCTCAGGCTTAGGTCCAAACTTGGGCTCTTCACTTGAGCAACAACTTGCTTGCCGTTCTTCTTAAAGTTCCCCTTCTTCTCTTTACCCTTTTTCTTGAAACTGGTGGTCTTGTTGACCATCAACACTTGATGCTCCTTCTTGATTTCTACCTCCGCAGCCTTTAGCATTGCAAAGAGCTCGGGAATTATCTTATCCATCCCTTGCATATTATAGTTCATCACGAAGCTCTTGTAGCTTGGTGGTAGTGATTGAAGAACTCTGTCAATGACACAATCATCAGGAAGATTAACTCCCAGCTGAGTCAAGTGGTTGTGGTACCCAGACATTTTGAGTATATGTTCACTGACAGAACTATCTCCTCCATTTTGCAGCTGTAGAACTTATTGGAGACTTCATATCTCTCAATCCGGGCATTTGCTTGAAATATTAACTTCAACTCTTGGAACATCTCATATACTCCATGACGTTCAAAACATCGTTGAAGTCCCGGTTCTAAGCCATAAAGCATGGCACACTGTACTATCGAGTAGTCATCGGCTTTGCTCTGCCAGACGTTCATAACATCTGGTGTTGCTCCTGCAGCGGGTTTGTCACCTAGCAGTGCTTCCAGGACTTAATTCTTTTGTGCAGCAATGAGGATAATCCTCAAGTGACGGACCCAGTCCGTGTAATTGATACCATCATCTTTCAACTTAGCTTTCTCTAGGAACGCATTAAAATTCAATGGAACAACAACACGGGCCATCTATCTACAACAACATAGACATGCAGAATACTAACAGGTACTAAGTACATGATAAATTAATGTTCAATTAATCAAATTACTTAAGAACTCCCACTTAGATAGACACCCCTCTAATCATCTAAGTGATCACATGATCCATATCAACTAAACCATGTCCGATCATCAAGTGAGATGGAGTAGTTTTCAATGGTGAACATCACTATGTTGATCATATCTACTATATGATTCATGCTCGACCTTTCGGTATCAGTGTTTCGAGGCCATATCTGCATATGCTAGGCTCGTCAAGTTTAACCCGAGTATTCCGCATGTGCAAAACTGGCTTGCACCCGTTGTATGTGAACGTAGAGCTTATCACACCCGATCATCACGTGGTGTCTCGTCATGACGAACTGTAGCAACGGTGCATACTCACGGAGAACACTTATACCTTGAAATTTAGTGAGAGATCATCTTATAATGCTACCGCCGAACTAAGCAAAATAAGATGCATAAAGGATAAACATCACATGCAATCAATATAAGTGATATGAAATGGCCATCATCATCTTGTGCCTTTGATCTCCATCTCCAAAGCACCGTCATGATCACCATCGTCACCGGCTTGACACCTTGATCTCCATCGAAGCATCGTTGTCGTCTCACCAACTATTTCTTCTATGACTATCGCTACTGCATAGTGATAAAGTAAAGCAATTACATGGCGATTGCATTTCATACAATAAAGCAACAACCATATGGCTCCTGCCAGTTGCCGATAACTCTGTTACAAAACATGATCATCTCATACAATAAAATTTAGCATCATGTCTTGACCTTATCACATCACAACATGCCCTGCAAAAACAAGTTATACGTCTTCTACTTTGTTGTTGCAAGTTTTACGTGGCTGCTACGGGCTGAGAAAGAACCGTTCTTACCTACGCACCAAAAACAACAATGTGGTATAGTGATTGCTTTTTGATCTTTAGAAAGAACCCTGTTCATTGAATCGGATTCAACTAAAGTTGGAGAAACTAACACCCACTAGCCACTTGTGTGTGAAGCACGTCGGTAGAACCAGTCTCGTGTAAGCGTACGAGTAATGTCGGTCTGAGACGCTTCATCCAACAATATCGTTGAATCAAGAATCAACTAGTGATGGCAAGCAATATGTATATACTCACGCCCACAACTCCATTGTGTTCTACTCGTGCATATAACATCTACGCATAGACCTGGCTCAGATGTCACTGTTGGGGAAAACATTAATTTCAAAAAAATTCCTACGCACATGCAAGATCCATCTAGGTGATGCATAGCAACAAGAGGGGAGAGTGTTGTCCATGTACCCTCATAGACCGTAAGCGGAAGCATTATGAAAACGCGGTTGATGTAGTCGTACATCTTCATGATCCGACCGATCCTAGCACCAAAGATACGTCACCTCCGCGATATGCACACGTTCAGCTCGGTGACGTCCCACAAACTCTAGATCCAGCTGGGTGTTGGGGGAGAGCTTTGTCAGCATGACGGTGATGGTGAAGTTACCGACGCAGGGCTTCGCCTAATCACTACAACAATATGACCGAGGTGGAAATTTGTGGAGGGGGCTCCGCACACGGCTAAGAGATCAACTTGTGTGTCTATGGGGTGCCCCCTTCCCCGTATATAAAGGAGTGGAGGAGGGGGAGGGCCGGCCCTCTCTATGGCACGCCCTAGGGGGAGTCCTACTCCCACCGGGAGTAGGATTCCCCCCTTTCCCTAGTTGGAGTAGGAGAGGAAGGAAGGAGGAAAGAGGGAGAAGGAAAGGGGGGCCCCACCCCCCTTCCCTAGTCCAATTTGGACCCAAGGGGAGGGGGCGCGGCCTGCCCTAGCTTCCCCCCTCTCTTTTCACCAAGGCCCAATAAGGCCCATATACTCCCCGAGGGGTTCCGGTAACCCCCGGTACTCCGGTAAATGCCCGAACTCACCTGGAACCAATTTGATGTCCAAACATAGGCTTCCAATATATCGATCTTTATGTCTCAACCATTTCGAAACTCCTCGTCATGCCCATGATCACATCTGGGACTCCGAACAACCTTTAGTACATCAAAACACATAAACTCATAATACCGATCATCACCGAACGTTAAGCGTGCGGACCCTATGGGTTCGAGAACTATGTAGACATGACTGAGACTCATCTCTGGTCAATAACCAATAGTGGAACCTGGATGCTCATATTGGTTCCTACATATTCTACGAAGATCTTTATCGGTCAAACCGCATAACAACATATGTTGTTCCCTTTGTCATCAGTATGTTACTTGCCCGAGATTCGATCATCGGTATCTCAATACCTAATTCAATCTCGTTACCGGCAAGTCTCTTTACTCATTCCATAATGCATCATCATGCAACTAACTCATTAGTCACATTGCTTGCATGGCTTATAGTGATGTGCATTACCGAGAGGGCCCAGAGATACCTCTCCGATACACGGAGTGACAAATCCTAATCTCGATCTATATCAACTCAACAAACACCATCGGAGACACCTGTAGAGCATCTCTACTCCTAATGGATCAATTGGTAGCCTGGTACTCCGGTTTTATTTTCGTCTGGTTTTATTTCCTCCCACCTCCCACCACCCCTCCCACATTGGTTTTCTTCTCTATCAATTATTTTTCTCGCCACTGTTTTATGGCAAATCAGTATTTTCCTAACATACAAAAATCATGGATCTAACTTTCCTAATTTATCCAAATCAACCGATCCTTTCATTAATGCAATTTATTTTAGGAATTTCCGCAAAAATATTTTAGGAAACAGATAACAGATTTAGGAAACAAATAATATCTGCTCGGAGCAGTCCATATGCCGGCTCATTCGTTTGTCTCCACCCGCTCTTTGATCGATTGTCCCACTACCACACATCCGGTACACAGAAGAAAAAAATATAATGAGACAACTCTACCATGGCATGCACACCTCATGATCCATAATTGTCGCTAGACCAGCACACACTCGTTCTTTTCTCGGTTTCTCTCCTTGTGCGACCCTTCAGTCCTCCACACACCCACGATCTAGGGCAAAGAAAATTTCGTCCCCCTCACAGCCAGCGATTGCGGTCCCGCCGCCACCCGCACCAGCCCTCCCTATCCGCTCACTCCTTCATGAGATGAACTCATTCATCGTCATGCACTCATGCTCGCCATCGTGTGCATCGCCGTCTGCTTCGTCTCCATGGTGTTCGACCCTGAGGAGCGAGTTACTGGCACTGACGCGGCCGAGGACGAGGCCATGCGCAGGGGTTCGTGGCTACACTCGCGGTGGCCATCACGCTCTACCTCCCAACCTCTGAACTCACCGGCTTTGGTGGTGGCGGCAGGTCGGTTGGACCCTCTTCACGGTCGTGTTCCTAGTGCTCCCTGTGGCCGCGTCACCGTGACCTAGTGGGCCTGGAAGAAGCCCCGCAAGGCGGTGAAAGTTGAAGCTAAGTAGGCATCCGCAGGGTCGACCTCCCTGCTTCTACTCGCATCGAAGACTTTGGGACCTCGGTAGGTTTGATTATCCATTGTTCTTGGCACGACAAGCGCCTGCCAGCTGCAGACGCTGCACCGGTCCGAGCCTAGGCCGGCAAAGCCTACCCAATGTGAAAATTTGCCCTCTTACATTGCATTTCTGGAATTGATTACTTATGTTACCACAGAAATTTCTTGAATTGTTCTCGAATTGATTTATTATGTTACTTATGTTACACTTTTTGATTAATTATTGTAGGCTCATAAGAGGAATGGTTTAGACAGTGGATGCTCAATGATTCTATAGTTGAATTAAGTAAATTCGGTTGAAAAAATTGAGGAGTTTGTAATAATTTTGTGTAGGTGACTGTATTCCCTTTCTCGTGTTACATTATTATTATGGTTTTTATCTGGCATCTTATCTTAAAACTATTCCGATGTTTTAGATCATGACTCGTGGGGAAAGATAATACTATGGAAAAGGAACATGAGACCATGTTTTTGAATGAAATGGAGCTTTTTTCATTGAAGAGATTAATTAAATGAAAGCCCAAAGGAAGAAAGTGTGTTCCAATATGGGCACAATGGCTGAAACCAGGGAAACATTCCATGAAAAGGGTCACATTGACGATCACAGTGTTATTTTAGAAGCGACATATTGTTATTTTCCATTTGAATTTCATGAAGTTTCATACTGATCCATCTTCTGTTTTCTAGATTTTGAAGAAGGAAGCCGGTTTACTTTTCAAAAATCTAGAATCCCTTGATGAGAACAGATGAATGATTTAAAATTCTTGTGAGGATGAGAAAGTATTTTGGGTGAAATGAAATGATGAATTGTATGCTAGTAATGGAATATGTCAACAGGCCTATGAGAATTAGACTGGGCTGAGAGTGGAACCGGGTAAAAAAGGAAAGGAACTTCTTGTATTCAAGGGATGCTTGTAGTGTTCATTCTGTAGTGCAATGTTTTAATGCTAAATAAAAAGGGTCGACATGGTGCTATTAAATTATTATTTCCCAAGTTTTACACCATCCATAAATCAGATACTTATTCTCGGGTCAGAAAATTAGAAAGTGCAAATACTAAATAAGCCGGAGTGAGAACCTATGTACTATTAGTTCCAAGACTGATTACACTGATTAATAGATTGACTTTATGTTTTTACCCTAAAAACAGTAAGGCTTGACCGCACTATATTTTTTATTGCATCAAGAAAGCAAAAGAATTATACGAAGTAGATAAAAGTACAGTTCTTTGTTTGGTTAGAGGCAAACCGCAAAAGGCTTCTTTAGTATTGCTACACGTGAAACTACTTCTTTCTCTAGCATGTTTTGACTTTTTTTGTCTCCATATGATTTTCATCTTCGTAAAACAGGGAACATCAAGATGTCGCTAGCCGCTGCGTAGTTGATGCACAACATGATACCATAGGTTTTTGAGGTGGCACACCACATTGGCATCAACGATTCATATATTCTAGGGCATGGCCGGTAGTGACATCTCTGCTACTCTAATGGTGTTCTACATGGTAAATATACAGGTTCATTAGTCCACATAAGTACTTCATAATAAAGGTTGCAGAACTTGTGGGTGATCACGTCTGGGCAAGGGCACAAGATGTCAATTCATCTGACTCATTTGACTCAATAATGAAACGCAATTAATGCAAGAAAAAAGTAACAAACCTCCAAATGTTCTTATCTCCCTTTCCTTCTGTAGCATGTTTCTTACTTTTGGATTAATTATTGTAGGCTCATAAGAGGAATGGTTAGACAATGGATGCTCAATGATTCTATAGTTGAATCAAGTAAATTCAGTTGAAAAAATTGAGGGGCTTGTAATAATTTCGCGTAGGTGACTGTATTCCCTTTCTTGTGTTACATTATTATATGGTTTTTCATCTTGCATCTTATCTTAAAACTATTCCAATGTTTTAGATCATGACTCGTGAGGGAAGATAATACTATGGAACATGGAACATGAGACCATTTTATTGAACGAAGAGTAACTTTTTTCATTGAAGAGGTTAATAAAATGAAAGCCCAAATGAAGCAAGTCTGTTCCAATATGGGCACAACGGTTGAAACCAATGAAGCATTCCATCAAAAGGGTCACATTGGCGATCACGATGTTATTTTAGAAGAGACATCTTGTTATTTTCTATTTGATTTTCATCAAGCTTCATACTGACGCCCATCTTCTCTTTTCTAGATTTTGAAGAAGGAAGACGGTTTACTAACATCTGGAATCCCTTGATGAGAACAGATGAATGATTTAAAAATCTTGTGACGATGAGAAAGCATTTCTGCAAAAATGAAATGATGAATTGTATGCTCCGAATGGAATATTTCGATAGGCCTATGAGAATTGGATGGAGTTGAGAGCGGAATCAGGTAAAAGGGTAAGAAATTCTTGTATTCAAGGGTCACTTGTAGTGTTCATTCTGTAGTGCAATGTTTTAATGCTAAATAAATAAGGCCGACATGGTGTTATTAAATTATTATTTCCCAAGTTTTACACCATCCAAAAATCGGAGACTTATTGTCGAGTTAGAAAATTAGAAAGTGCAAATACTAAATAAGTCGTACTGAGAACCTATGTAGTATTAGTTCCAAACATGACTGATTAAGCTGATTAATAGATTGACTTTATGTTTTTTACCCTAAAAACAGTAAGGCATGACCCTACTGTATTTTTTATTGCATCAAGAAAACAAAACAATTAAAGAATTAAACGAAACCAATGATGTGGGGAAGCCTAACCATGTTTTGGCATTGCTGTCAAAGGATATTTATATTTACAAAGAGTCGTGATGAGTGGAAGCAGCAGCACGGCCACCGACTTCCTTGTCTGCTTCCCACTGCATGCGCACCTGCCCTGATGCTGCCCAAGACATCTGTAGCCTGTCGCGCGACTAGTTGATTGGGAAGACTGGTGATGGGGTTTGGATGGGTCTACTGTGTATAAAAGGCTAATGGCGATCAAAAGGATCGGTGGTAGTAAGGTGCATGCTGTGCTGGATGATGCTAGCACACATTTTATTTATTGACTCTTAATTAATTTATTTCCCGACAGATATATCTGAGATGATTGAAAATAATTTTGTCCAATTTGTAGTCCAATATGTTTCTGCACAAAGACAAGTTATTTTTTAGGTAAAACGTCATGCATTGTAATATAAATAGAAATATGATTTATTTGGTACTTCATGATATTATCTTTACAATTAAAGGGGAGCCTGTAGTTCATTTCGTTCGTTAGCACTAAGATAGGAATGTGGTTGCCGCCCTTGTCACTTGCTGCTGTCTGCCACGATGGCGTCGATCACTGGCTCACTTAAAACACGATTTAGCAGATTTTCTCCAAAGAATGAGGGTCGAGAGTGAGCGGGATGGGGTTGGGATTAGTATGTTTAGTTACGGCTGTCTGGATAGAATAATTTCCCTACTTTAAAAAATGTGGCAAATTGCATTTCAATAGAGATGGCTTTGCAGCAAATTGCATGAGCGAGCTCTTCTATTTTGGCATCAAGTCGTACAATTTTTTTAGTTAGGATAGAAGGGTAAATGCATTGACTGGTTCGTTCAAGATTGAATATTGGACATAGTGGCATATCAGTTTCTTGCCCATTAAAGGACGGCATATTTTGTTTAGTGATAATGCATGACATTCAACTATTTATGTTGCAGCATGACAATGGATCAGGCGATATCAGATCTGCCATCTTGGCTTGGGGCATCATGGGGAGCGCATGTCTCGTCTTCTTTGATGGCGGTGGTGGATCGACGCAAACATTGGGTAAGGGGATTAGGACGGAGAGCAGGCAGGTTGGCGGGTGACTCGTCTTTGGCGGTCCGCGGGAAAGTCTAATGTGAAGGGGAGAGGGGCAGAGGGCACCATGGTGAAGGTGTTGATTTAAAAGAAAAGGGCTCCAGCAAGAAACGTCCCGCTACGACAGGAAACGAGTGGGAAGGGAAGGGTCCACTAGGAAAAGGGAAGGGTGCATCCTGCGAGGTTTTTTGGGGACCGCGTATTGGAGATAACATGTAGAATAGTCCAGACAAACCATGTTTATGCCCCAGACTGCCTAGATGGTGTCGTGGTTCTAAGTTTGACAGTCGAATGGGGGTAGGAATGTAGAGGCAAGATCCTAGCTATGGAGGAGTT
This sequence comes from Triticum urartu, assembly GCF_003073215.2. Taxonomy (NCBI): domain Eukaryota; kingdom Viridiplantae; phylum Streptophyta; class Magnoliopsida; order Poales; family Poaceae; genus Triticum; species Triticum urartu. The sequence goes on along the minus strand of NC_053022.1, from coordinate 420,655,625 downwards.
GTACACGCGAGTTTTACGAGTTCAGGCCCTTCTCGGAGGAAGTAACAGCCCTACATCTCGGAGCCCGGAGGCGGTCGACTGGATTATATGCGTGTGTGTTACAAGGGGTGCGAACCCTTCTCCGTGAGGAGGGGGGTGGCTTATATAGAGTTCGCCAGACTCCTCCCGCCCTCAGTTACAAAGGGTTTAAGGTACATAAAGATGGGGACGTTACTGGTAATGCCTGCAATAAAGATACTTAATGACCATTAAACCATGACTTAATTCCCGACCGTTGCGGAGTGGAGTGGCTCTAGATCTTCTGGTAGTAGAGTGATTGTCCATACGGTCAAGTGTCTTCGAGACTATCGAGTGCAACATAGCTTCATGGTCGAGTGGATGATGATTTTTCTTCAAGTGCTTCCGGGTCCTTTAGAGATGTCCTTGGGGAGGGTATGTTGGACAGATCCATGACCCTACCCTAGGTACATAGCTTCATCATTAGCCCCCGAATGGATCAAGATTTGAGTGAGGAAGGAGTTGAGAACACTTCCGACTCATTTTTCGTGCTATGAGTATGTCTTGTTCTGGATAAGTGAACTGAGGTGATGACACCAACTTCTTTTTCAGTCGCCTTGATCCATTCTTAGTTTTTGACGAGTGAACTTTTACTGAAAAGCTTCGAGTGATGATGTGGAGGATGTCTTCCGTCTGACAAGTTGTTCTGCCGCGGATCTCGCGGGATTCGAATTTTGGGAAGCGCGTCGGGCGGGGGAGGCCGCGGTAATCGGGACAGATTAGGCAGGTCGCCTCGATCCCCGCGCCACCTTTTTTGCCATGTATCGCGCGCGCGACTGTTGCGGGATTTGATAAGATCGTCCAGGCCTACAAGTCAGTCACTCGGAAGTGTCCTTATAAAAGGCACGGGACCAGGCTTTTGAACAGTGCACCCTCATTCTCCTTCTTCCTCCTCAGATTTCTCCGCCGCTCCTGCTTTTGCTCTCGGCGCCGTAGCCCCGCTCGGACTCGATTTGCTGCCATGGGGAAGGAGAAGACGGTGGCGTTGGAGCGTGCAAAGAAGGCGACGGCGAAGGCGAATGGGAAGAGGACCAGTCGGGGTGGATCCTCATCGCAGTCCGGCCTGCCGCCTGGCTGGATCCAGGGCGACTGGATCCGCTCGACGATCAGCCAAGACGACATTGATGATCTGGTTGAGGGGGGACTGATCCCTCACCAATCGGTGCGGCTCCCGAGGAACGAGACCGAACCGCAGCCGCAGGAGGGTGAGTGCATCCTCCTTGCCACTCATGTCTACCGCGGGTTTTCTTTGCCTCCCCACCCTTTCTTTCGTGGTTTCTTGAACTTCTTCGGAGCTTAACTCCACCACTTTACTCCAAACACCATCGTGTATCTCGTTGCTTTCGTGTCCATGTGCGAGAATTTCTTGGGCTGTCGACCGCACTGGGGTCTCTTCAAACACATATTCACATGTGCCTCCCAAACGGTCAAGAAGGCCAACACGAGTGACGAGAGGATGCACGTGATACAGATGTGTGGGGGCCTTGGAATCCAAATGAGGAACAAGAGCACCTTCCCAGCTATGATCCTTCCCGACTCTGTCCAGGGCTGGCAGTCGACCTGGTTTTACTGTAAGGACCAGCCGACCCCGAGTCAGTCGACTGGACTCCCCCCCTTTTCCTTGGCTCGAGTGGAGAAGCCCTCCTCCTTGAGGGTGATCCTGGAAGAGAAGGCGCAGGTGAAGGTGTTGGTCGAGCGGGTCGTCCAACTTGTCCGCGACGGAGTGACTGATATGGACCTGCTGGAGGTCTTTCTCAGTCGACGCATTCAACCACTCCAAGCCCGTGACCATCTGATGTGGATGTACTTGGGACTCGAGGACTCCACTCGGATCCACCCGGAGGACGTTAGTGAAGACACGATGGAGAAGTGGCTGAGAGGAATCACCGACAACAAAGATAATCCCCGGGGGTCTAGGAGGGTGATTCCATTCGACCATTTGTGCCAGCCAGAACAGGTATGATTCTGCATTGTCGAGTATCTTCTTGATTCACTGTGTAACATCTTGTTGATGGTCGACTGTATCTCTTTTGTTCATTGTCTTTTCAGGCTCTTATTGATATGTACTCGATGCCCAATGGAGTGCAGGAGCAAAACATCGAGGAAGTGGCGAGCAGGGGCGAGAGTGGCGAGTGGCACTCGGATGCAGAGGAGGACGAGGAGAGCGACGACTCGAGTGATGAAGAAGAGGTCGACTCGCCTCCTCGAAGAGAGAGGAGGTCCAAGAACGCTCACGACCCGGCGAGCACCCCTTACCTGGTGGCCGCACCAGTTGGGCCATCTTCGAAGAGCCCTCGGACATCTTCTCAGGCGCCGACTGAGAAGGTATCCAAACAACTCAAGATTGCGCAGCCTCCTGTGTCGAAAGCATTGAAGGGCACCTCCTCCAAACCACTGAAGGCTTTGCCTAGAATCAAAGTGACCATCCCCACCATCTCCGGGTAATCATCTAACCCGATCTTTTGGTTGACTCGAGCAATAGAACATAACCGACTGAATGTTGACATTTGCAGTGCTGCTACATCTGGAACCTCTTCCTACCAATACCGAGACGAGGAGATGGAAGACGTGGTTACCTCCAACCCAGGTAAAACTCTCGTGATCTTGTTCTTGATTAATGGGTCGATTAAATTCTGGCGATACACTTGGGGTCGACTGATCTATCTGCAGCCCCACCCAACGTCATCGATCTTCCGGATGATGATGAAGATGTGGCCCCTAGGCCCAGAAAGAACAAAAAATAGCAGCTGGCAAGACGTCTCAGCTGGGACCGATGACAACACCAACCGTCCGGCAATCTGAAGACGCAGGTGGGGCCTCTGTAACTTTCGCTGCCTCATTGTCGAGTGAGCGCCCTGCACCGTCGATTGTACCGGTGTTTTCTTCAATCATCCAACCTCACGCTTCGGAGCTCCAAGCTGCCGCACCTGGGTCGTCTGCCCCCTTCTTCACCAGCTACCATGTTCCGGAAAGTCAGTCGGACGCGGCTACGGAGGCCATCCGTCAGGCTAACGTGATGATGGAGTGGATGAAGACGGTGCACGAGAACAGCCAGGCTGCTTACGATGCTAGCGCGGCTCTCCGGGCTAATGTCCAGGTAAGTAGGCTTTCGACTGACCTTGTTCTATTAGGATATGCTACCTGAAATATTTTCTCTCATACAATCTCTTATTGTTTGCGTCGAATCTGTACACCCACTGGGTGTTTTGTTGTCTTTGGTATTTGCGCTCTTCCACTCGGTCTGGGCGAGTGGGATCTGAACCGGTGGGGGCACGCTAAGTGCACCCGCTGGGTGTAGTCCCCGAGACCGCAGTCGACTGTGGGCAGTCGATTGGGGTCTGAGTACTTTTTTACTTTCTTTTCTTCCACTCGACCCGGGCTGACTGGTCGAATGGGATCTGAACCAGTGGGGCACGTCAAGTGCACCCACTGGGTGTAGTCCCCGAGACCGCGGTCGACTGCTGGCAGTCGGTCGGGGACTGAATAGTTCTTTTCTCTTTCTTCTCTCTTTTTTTATACTCGAACCGGGCGGACCGGTCGAGTTGGGTTAGAATCAGTGGGGGCACGCCAAGTGCACCCGCTGGGTGTAGTCCCCGAGACCGCAGTCGACTGCGGGCAGTCGACTGGGGTCTGAGTAAACTTTTAAGTTTTATTCACTCGGAAGTAAATAATCTTTGATCTTGTCGATTGACACATCTTTTACCTTCTGCAGAAATCTTGTACTCTCATTTCTAAGTTTGCCAAATTTGAGCAGAAGCAGAGGCAACTCAACCTCGACTTGGAGCTGGCCCAACAAAAGTTGAAGAAAGCTCAAGATGAAGCTGCTGGTATGGAAGGTAACTGCCTGTCGACTGTTCACGTCGATCGTCTTTTAAGATATTTCTTCGATCTCTTGTTTGATCTGATTGCTTCTTTCACAGAGAAAATGAGGTTGACTCTGGAGAAGAAGGACTTGGACCTTGCAGCTACGCAGAAGGAAGCTCAAGATAAGACTGCCCTTGCAGACTAGAAGCTGGCTTCGGTCGGAGCGTTGGAAGGAGAAGTAAACAAGCTGAAGTACTCTCTCAATGAGTCCAACCGAGAGGTAACTCGTCTGAAGAAGGATAAAATTGCTCTGAATGAGAAGCTGGAGTCCGCGGTCCATAAGAGAAATGACACGGAAGCCTATCTAAGAACTCTTGCCAAGAAGCTCTATCTTATGCTGGAAGGTACTCCTTTTAATCCGACTGCTTTACTGCTTGCAAGTTAATCCTGTCCAGTCGACTCACTAACTCTTTGATTGCAGAATTCTGGCAAAACTTTGATGAGGAAACTGGAAGGATCAAGATGGGTTTAGACCCTATCGTTTCTCCGGTCGGCGACGAGGCTGCCATGAATGTGCTTCGACTGGAATCCTGTGTCGCCAACGTCACAAGTTACCTCGCACGTCTGAAGGTGGCAATTTCACAGATCGACTCATCACTCTGGCCAAGGGCGACGCTTCAAAATGACCTCGAATCTCTGATGATTCGGCTCAACGAGATTCCTGGTCGAGTGCAAGAGTGGAAGAAGTCCTTTGACCGGTGTGGTGCTGACGTGGCGTTGTCCTTGATAAGGGTCCACTGCAAGGAAGCTCGTGAAGACAAGCTGGCGGCGATCAAGGTCGCCAACACCAAAAGGCACGACTTCCAGTCCTTTATGGAGACTTTCATCGCTGCCGCCACTCGGATCGCAGATGGAATCGACTTGGACGAATTCTTCGAACCCGCCAGCCCTCCTCCTGTCGAGTGAACAAACTATGAGATTTAAACCTGTCTTAAATTTGCCTCGGAATGCCAAGTGGTTGCTGTAACCATTAAACTCCTTTGAGCTTGATGCTTGAATACTTTTGATTTGTCACTTGGAACTTTAGGATTTATCCGAACTGCTTTTGAATATGCTTGTGATTGCTTTTGGAATATGCTCCCTACTTGGAGTGACCTTCGTGTTTGAGATGCAGCCTTGAAACGGAGACTTCAATCGAGCTGTGCCTTGTCGTCCTTGCAGACAAGGATGGAGCACACGTTGTATTTGTGACGTAGCTCGAATTAGAAGGTTGCAGTCGACCTGCGCCTCGTCGTCCTTGCGGACAAGGACGGAGCGCACGTTGTATTTGTGGCATAGCTCGAAGGAGAAAGTTGCAGTCGACCTACGCCTCGTCGTCCTTGCGGACAAGGACGGAGCGCATGTTGTATTTGTGGCGTAGCTCGAAGAAGAAGGTTGCAGTCGACCTGCGCCTCGTCGTCCTTGTGGACAAGTATGGAGCGCCCGTTGTATTTGTGGCGTAGCTCGGAGAAGAGTGCCGCGGTAGACCTGCACCTCGTCGTCCTTGCGGATGGAGATGGAGCGTACGTTGTATCTGTGGCGCAGCTCCAAAGGAGAAGGACGGCTCACCACTCGGTAGGTTTTTACAAACTTAGGCGAGTACTGGACTGCAGCTAAGCCCCCGAGTGCGAGGCTGGCTCACCACTCGGTAGGATTTTGAAAACTTAGGCGAAACGGGTTCGCAGCTAAGCCCCTGAGTGAGTGGCTTGCTCACCACTCGGTAGGATTTTCTATCAAACTTAGACGAAACGGATTCGCAGCTAAGTCACCCACTGGGGGTTTTCAGACATAAACAAAAGCAACAACAATCGTGCCAGAGGACTGTAAAGCTCTTGTCTTTGATGAACAAACTACAAAGGCATTTCTTATTACATTTTATTCGAACGAGTACTTAAGTAAAAAAAGGGGCGGAGCAGCTCCGCATTCCAAGCCCGTGGATCGTCCTTCTTATGCTCGACACTATAAAGGTGGTATGCTCCATTGTGGAGCACTTTGGTGATAATGAAGGGACCTTCCCAAGCTGGGGCGAGCTTGTGTGGTTTCTGCTGATCTACTCGAAGAGCCAAGTCTCACTCCTGAAAGGCTCGACCCTTCACGTGTCTAGCATGGAATCGACGCAAGTCTTGCTGACAAATGGTCGACCGGATCAAGGCCATCTCTCTTTCCTCCTCTAGGAGGTCGACTGCGTCCTGCCGAGCTTTTTCTGCTTCATCTTCAGAGAAGAGCTCAACTCGTGGTGCATTATGAAGCAAGTCACTCGGTAGAATAGCTTCGGCCCCATAGACCAAGAAGAATGGAGTTCGGCCAGTCGACCGATTGGGAGTTGTCCTCAATCCCTAGAGAACTAATGGAAGTTCATCAACCCAGGCGCCCACTGCGTGCTTGAGATCTAGCACCAGTCGGGGTTTCAGTCCTTTGAGAATCAAGTCATTTGCTCTTTCTGCTTGTCCATTCGACTGGGGATGGGCGACTGAAGCGTAGTTGACTCATGTGCCTTATGAGGCGCAGAAGGTTCTGAACTCATCAGAATCGAAGTTCGATACGTTGTCAGTGATGATGCTGTGTGGAACCCCATATCTGAAAATCAACTCTCTGATGAAGCTGACAGCAGTACTAGCTTCAAGATTCTTAATAGGCTTGGCTTCAATCCATTTGGTAAACTTGTCGACTGCTACAAGCACATGAGTGAAGCCGCTCCTACCAGTCCTCAGTGGACCAACCATGTCCAATCCCCAAACAGCAAAGGGCCAGACGAGTGGAATGGTCTTCAGGGCTGATGCAGGTTTGTGCGACATATTGGAGTAGAACTGGCAACCTTCACATCTGTCGACTATATCTTTCGCCATTTCATTTGCTCGTGGCCAATAAAATTCAGCTCGGTATGCTTTAGGCACAATGGTCCGAGAGGACGCATGGTGACCACAGGTCCCCGAATGGATGTCGTGGAGGATCACTCGGCCTTCTTTTGGCGTTATACATTTCTAGCTGACCCGAGTTGCACTTTCTCTGAACAGTTGTCCTCTTATTACAGTAAAGACCTTGGATCGACGGACGATCTGTCGAGCCTCTTCTTCATCCTCTGGGAGCTCTTTCCTAAGGATATATGCAATGTATGGCACTGTCCAGTCGGGAGTGATGACCAACACCTCCGTGACCAAGTCGACCACGGCTGGGACCTCGTCGGATCTGTGGCACTCTTAGGCTGCGGGGGCTCTTCATTGACGGGATATTCTTGAACTGAAGGTGCGTGATATGCTCCAGGAACACATTACTGGGAATGGCTTCTCTCTTTGAGCCTATCTTTGCTAAATCATCTGCTGCTTGATTTTTCAGTCGGGGTATATGATGGAGCTCTAACCCCTCAAACTTCTTTTCCAACTTCCTCACCGCGTTGCAATAACCAGTCATGGCTGGACTTCTGACGTCCCACTCCTTCATCACTTGATTAACTACCAAATCTGAGTTGCCATAGACCATGAGGCAACGGACGCCGAGTGAGATGGCCATACGCAACCCATACAGGAGTGCTTCATATTCTGCTTCGTTATTGGAGAAATCAAAGTGAATCTGGAGGACATATCTGAGCTTGTCTCCTCGGGGAGATACCAGTACCACCCCAGCACCAGAACCATTCAGCATCTTGGAACCATCAAAGAACATGGTCCAGTGCTCCGAGTGAAGTTGAGTCGGCAGTTGTTGTTCAATCCATTCGGCGAGGAAATCTGCTATTGCTTGGGACTTAATAGCTTTCTTTGCCTCAAACTTGATATCTAAGGGAAGGAGTTCAATCACCCACTTTGCCACTCAACCAGTTGCATCTCTATTGTTCAGAATCTCTGATAATGGAGCGTCGCTGACGACTGTAATTGTGTGATCAGAGAAATAATGTGCAACCTTCTTCGTGGTCATATAGATCCCATAAAAAAGCTTCTAATAATGTGGATATATTTGCTTTGATGGAGTCAAAACTTCAGAGACATAGTATACTGGGCGCTGAAGTTTGTAAGCTTTTGCTTCTTCTTCTTCCCACTCGGCCGTAAGTATTGTACTGATGACTTGTCCAGTGGCTGCAATGTAAAGCAGTAAAGGCTCTTTGCTGATTGGAGTAGCAAGCACCGGCTGGGTGGAAAGCAGGGCTTTAAGCTCTGCAAATGCTGCATCAGCTTGAGGAGTCCACTCGAACTTATCTGACTTCTTCATTAGTCGGTAAAGAGGCAGTGCCTTTTCACCGAGGCGAGAAATGAATCGACTTAGGGCGGCCAAACAACCAGTAAGCTTCTGGACATCGTGCACACGCACAGGGCGTTTCATCTGGAGTATGGCACCAACTTTCTCTGGGTTAGCGTCGATCCCTCGTTCGGAAACGAGGAAACCGAGTAATTTTCCACCAGGAACTCCGAATGTGCACTTTGATGGATTAAGCTTGATATCATACCTTCTGAGGTTGGCAAAGGTTATGGCAAGGTCAGCCACCAGGTCGGAACCTTTACGTGACTTGACTACAATGTCATCCATGTATGCTTCCACATTCCGACTAATTTGAGTGAGCAGACACTTCTGGATCATCCTCATGAATGTGGCTCCGGCGTTCTTCAGGCCGAATGGCATAGTGACATAACAGAAACATCCAAATGGAGTGATGAAAGCCGTTTTTATCTCATCGGGTCCATACAGTCGGATCTGATGGTACCTAGAATAGGTGTCCAAGAAGGACAAACGCTCACCCCGCAGTTGGGTCGACAATTTGGTCGATGCGGGGAAGAGGAAAATGATCTTTCGGGCAGGCCCGATTGATATGCTTGAAGTCAATGCACATGCGAAGTGAATCATCCTTCTTAGGGACCATGACAACATTGGCGAGCCACTCGGAGTGGTAAATCTCTCGGATGAACTCAGCTGCCAGGAGCCGAGCCACTTCTTCGCCAATTGCTTTTCTCTTCTGGACGGCGGACCATCGAAGATGTTCCTTGACTGGTTTCAGTTTTGGGTCGACTCGGAAACGATGCTCAGCCAGTCCCCTGGGTACACCCGGCATGTCAGAAGGTTTCCATGCAAAGATGTCCTAGTTCTCACGGAGGAACTGGATGAGCGCTTCTTCCTATTTGGAGTCGAGTGTTGTCGAAATGTGAGTCGGAGCAGCATTGGGATCCGTCGGGTGAATGTGAATTGACTTTGTTTCACCAGACGACTGGATTGCTGAATCTGTGGCAGGCTTCTTAGCTCGCAACAAATCACTCGGATCTGCATTTTTTTGATATTCCTGCAATTCCACTACTGCCATCTGTGCATTGGCGATCTTTGAGCCTTTCTAGAAGCACTCTTCTGCCTTCTTTCGATTGCCAGTGATAGTGATCACCCCTTTGGGACCAGGAATCTTCAATTTGAGGTACACGTAACATGGTCGAGCCATAAAACGTGCATAAGTTGGCCTGCCCAAAATAGCATGATAAGCACTCTGGAAATCTACAACTTCAAATGCCAACCTTTCTTTGCGGTAATTCTTGGAATCACCGAACACTACATCAAGGGAGATCTGGCCGAGTGATGCAGCCTTCTTGCCAGGAATGACTCCATGGAAACTCATATTGCTTTCACTGAGTCCGGACATCGGAATGCCCATTCCTTTCAACGTCTCTGCATACAGTATATTCAGGCCACTGCCACAATCCATTAGAACCTTAGTCAACCGAGTACCTTCGACTACTGGGTCGACCACCAGCGCTTGCCTCCCAGGGGTGGCTATGTGCGCTGGGTGATCGGACTGGTCGAATGTGATGGCAGTCTGAGACCACTTCAAATAACTGGGTGTCACCGGAGCAACCATGTTCACTTCTCTGTTGATGACTTTCAGTCGACTTTTACTCTCAACATCAGCGAAAATCATCAGAGTGGAATTGACGTGGGGGTAACCATCATCGTCCTCTTCCCCATCCTCAACTTTGTCTTTTCCTTCTCCTTTTCCTTGGGCTGTTTTTCTCGGAATTGCTGGACTAGGAGTCGACACTGTCGAGTGGTATGCTTTGGGTAGATGAAATTACCCTCTTCATCTTTCTTGGTGTGAATGTGGCATGGTAAATCCAGCACATCATTTCCATCCTGATCTTTTAATTTCTTGGGGTTCCGCGGTCCTTTGGGTTTCCCCTTGAACTTCCCCTGAGTCACGGCTAAGGCTTCACCAAGAGCGGCTGGCTTGGCTTTGCGCTTCTGCTTCCGACTGGAGTTTCCTCCTCCGGTTTCGTGGGCGACTATTTTGTGCTTGCCACTCCGGAGTCGGTCTTCTTCTTCACCATTAGCGTACTTGGTGGCAATCTCCGTCATCCGAGTCAGAGTCATATCTCCTATCCAACCGAATTTCAGATTCAGCTCCCGATACTTAATGCCTTCTTTGAAGGCACAAATTGCTTGGTGATCTGACACATTCTCCACTGTGTGGTGCAACGTGATCCATCTCTGGATATAATCCCTCAAAGTTTCATTCGGTTTCTGAACGCAACACTTTAATCCTGTCAACCCTGTTGGCCGCTTGCAAGTACCTTCAAATGTTCTGACAAATACTCGAGCAAGATCTTCCCAAGTATAAATACTACCAGGAGCTAACTGATTCAGCCACGCCCTGGCCGAGCCCTCTAGCATCAAAGGAAGGTGCTTCATGGCTACTTCATCGTTGCCGCCACCGATCTATATAGCCACTCGGTAATCTTCAAGCCAAGTGTCAGGCTTGGACTCACCAGTGAACTTACTGACTCCAGTCGCCAACCTGAAGTTGGGAGGAATCACCGCAGCCCTGATGGCTCTGCTGAAGCACTCTGGGCCTGAGACATGCACTCTGCTGCTGGTTGGAAAATCTCTGTCGGGGCCTTCTCTGTGAGCTATGTTTTTGTCGACCAGACCCTGAACGAGAATAGATCTAGCATCAAAGCCCGGTTCCCTAGGGTCGACTGGAATCCTTCGCCCACCACTGTGAGGGCGTCTGTCGTCCTGCTGTCGAGGCATGTATGATCCACTCCTTGGGGGAGGCGTGGGCCCTCGACGACGATCATCATGATCGAGTCAGTGATCATACTGCTCACGGTTTCTGTACTGATCTCGTCGGTCTCCACGTCCCTCACGCCTCAGGGGCGATCTTGGGCTGTGAGCCGACTAGACTATGTCTGCAACCACAGATCTGCTATGAATCCTATTCCGCGACTGAGATACTACTATATTCTGCTCTCCCGCGGCTCGGAGCAAAGCCTGGATCTGCACCAAACCTCGACCAGCTTCTGACTGGGAAGGTTGAATTGACTCCGCTATTCGGGCCGCAGCTGCGAGATTCTAGATTGGAGTTCGGTATACCTGAGTCGGAGGCGGAAAAAGTTGAAGTCGACTCAATTCAGGAGCATGCTGCCTAGCACGCTCGTCGAGTGCGCGCTGGAGGTTCTCTAGTCGAGTACGCTCAGCCAAGTTGGCTAGGCGCGCCTCCTCCAAGGCCTGGGCCTCAGGGGTTTCTCCAACGATAGGAGTGTCAAGCGCATCCATGTTCCGGCGGCGAAGTTCCTCCCTCCTTTGTGAAGAGAGGGGTTCGGGTCGGTACTCTTCGTGGACACGCGACGGATCGCCACCACCATCGCCTCCGTTCTCACGGGTGAAGCCGGGAGGACTACGTGGTCCATTGACTATCAAAACTTCCGCCACGGGGTCACTGCTGTCGCACTCGGATGCCGTCTCTCCGGAGCAAGTCGAACAGGCCGTAGAGAGTTTCGTCGAGCTCAATTGCCGCGACCTAGGGGGTGGCCGATTGGCAAGCCACCGCGTGCCTCACCCACCGCTGAAGCCTCGACCGACCGGAACATTTTCCCCGGCGGGCTGCAGGGAGGGAGGTTGGCACGGGAGCCGACTGATACTGAGTCGACGGCTGCCGTAGGAGGATGCCACGGACGCACGCGCGAAAGTGCGTTGCCCCACGGACAGGGAGCGCCTCGACAAAGAGTGGCGCTTCCTGGAGCCAAGCGGAGTCGTCGGCGATGAATATGAGCGCACCGATACGGATCTCGTGGCCCTTGGCCAAACCTCCGCCTGAAACCATGTTGATGGGGATCGGAAAAATCACAACTTCTCCAACAAGTCGCTAAGACACCTGCCCCACGGTGGAGGCCAACTGTCGTGGTTCTAAGTCTGACAGTAGAATGGGGGTGTAGGAATGTAGAGGCAAGATCCTAGCTATGGAGGAGTTGTACACGCGAGTTTTACGAGTTCAGGCCCTTCTCGGAGGAAGTAACAGCCCTACGTCTCGGAGCCCGGAGGCGGTCGACTGGATTATATGTGTGTGCGTTACAAGGGGTGCGAATCCTTCTCCCTAAGGAGGGGGGTGGCTTATATAGAGTTCGCCAGACTCCTCCTGCCCTCAGTTACAAAGGGTTTAAGGTACATAAAGATGGGGACATTACTGGTAACGCCTGCAATAAAGATACTTAATGACCATTAAACTATGACTTAATTCCCGACCGTTGCAGAGTGGAGTGGCTCTAGATCTTCTGGTAGTCGAGTGATTGTCCATACGGTCGAGTGTCTTCGAGACTGTCGAGTGGAACATAGCTTCATGGTCGAGTGGATGATGATTTTTCTTCGAGTGCTTCCGGCACCTTTAGAGATGTCTTGGGGAGGGTATCTTGGACAGATCCATGACCCTACCCTAGGTACATAGCTTCATCAGATGGACCTCACTCGAGGACCATTTGATGTCCGAACATGCAAGACGTATGAGGGAAAAAATGAGTTTTGACCTTAGAGATAACCTAATCATTTATTCGATTTATTTATATGCATTCTAGCCCGTAGCAACGCACGGGCATTCTACTAGTATTTATAGTCACCCAATTACGTTGTGACGTTTGATAGCACACTAAGTGTTCCTCCGGTATTCGGGAGTTGCATAATCTCATAGTCATAGGAACATGTATAAGTTTTGGAGAAAGCAATAGCAATAAACTAAACGATCAAAGTGCTAAGCTAACGGATGGGTCAAGTCAGTCACATCATTCTCTAATGATGTGATCCCGTTCATCAAATGACAACTCTTTGTCCATGGCTAGGAAACTTAACCATCTTTGATTAATGATCTAGTCAAGTAGAGGCATACTAGTGACACTTTGTTTGTCTATGTATTCACACATGTACTAAGTTTCCGGTTAATACAATTCTAGCATGAATAATAAACATTTATCATGATATAAGGAAATATAAATAACAACTTTATTATTGCCTCTAGGGCATATTTCCTTCAGATTTTGCTGCAACGGGCAATGTGGAAAGCTACCACCGTCATCGGATTTGCTTCAACGAGGAGATGATGAAGTGTGGACGTCGACGATGGGGAAAGCTACCACAGTGATTGCTTGGACCGGATTTGCTGCTAACCAGGCGACGGTGTCCGGCTTGGTGACGACGGTGCTCTTTGTTTTTGCTGGAACGGTGGCAAGTAGGGGCTGCAACCAGGCGGGTGGATGCTGGAATGGTGACGGAGACGCAGGTTGCCGCAGCCGGATATCTGGGATGCCGCGTGGAGGCGTCGTGTAATACATCTCCAAAGTATGTATAATTTTTTATTGTTCCATGCTATTATATTATCTGTTTTGGATGTTTTATATGCATTAATATGCTATTTTATATCATTTTTGGAACTAACCTATTAACCTAGAGCCCAGTGCCAGTTTCTATTTTTCCTTGTTTTTGAGTTTCGCGGAAAAGGAATAGCAAAGGAGTCCAAACGGAATGAAACCTTCATGATGATTTTTCTTGGACCAGAAGATAACCAGGAGACTTGGAGATGAAGTTGGAGGAGCCACGAGGCGGCCACAAGGACGGAGGGTGCGCGCAGGGGGTAGGGCAAGCCCCCCCCCCCCCCCCCCCCCCGTGACCCTCCTGACCTAATTCTTTCGCCTACATATCCCCAAATATCCCAAAACACCAGAGGCATCCACAAAAATACTTTTCCACCGCCGCAACCTTCTGTACCCGTGAGATCCCATCTAGGGACCTTTTCTGGCACCCTGCCGGAGGGGGATTCGATCACAAAGGGCTTCTACATCAACTCTATTGCCCTTCCGATGAAGCGTGAGTAGTTTACCACATACCTACGGGTCCATAGATAGTAGCTAGATGGCTTCTTCTCTCTCTTTGATTCTCAATACCATGTTCTCCTCGATGTTTTTGGAGATCTATTCGATGTAATACTTTTTTGCGGTGTGTTTGCCGAGATCCGATGAATTGTGGATTTATGATCAGCTTATCTATGAATATTATTTGAATCTTCTCTGAATTATTTTATGCATGATTTGATATCTTTGTAATTATCTTCTAACTATCAGTTTGGTTTGGCCAACTAGATTGGTTTTTCTTGCAATGGGAGAAGTGTTTCGCTTTGGGTTCAATCTTGCGGTGTCCTTTCCGAGTGACAGTAGGGGCAGCAAGGTGTATTGTTGCCATCGAGGATAAAAGGATGGGGTTTTCATCATGTTGCTTGAGTTAATTCCTCTATATCATGGCATCTTACTTAATGTGTTACACTGTTCTTCATGAACTTAATACTCTAGATGTAGGCAGGAGTTGGTCGATGTGTGGAGTAATAGTAGTAGATGCAGAATCGTTTCGGTCTACTTGACACGGGCGTGATGCCTATATTCATGATCATTGCCTTAGATATCGTCATAACTTTGCACTTTTCTATCAATTGCTCGGCAGTAATTTGTTCACCCACCGTATTATTTGCTATCTTGAGAGAAGCCTCTAGTGAAACCTATGGCCCCCGGGTCTATTTTCCATCATATAAGTTTCTAATCTATAATATTAGTATTTGATCTACTATTTTTGCAATCTTTTACTTCCCGATATATAAACCAAAAATACCAAAAATATTTAGTTTACCGTTTATCTATCTCTATCAGATCTCACTTTTGCAAGTAATCATGAAGGGATTGACAACCCCTTTATCGCATTGGGTGCAAGTTGTTTGATTGTTTGGCCAGGTATTAGGGGACTTGTGCGTTATCTCCTACTGAATTGATACCTTGGTTCTCAAACTGAGGGAAATACTTATCTCTACTTTGCTGCATCACCCTTTCCTTTTCAAGGGAAAACCAACACAAGCTCAAGAAGTAGCATCGTGCGCCACAACCCCTAACGAGAAAGGCGTGAAAGGTGGGGCGACAGCGTGGTACGACCGGTTAGGCGAAATGCTTGAACCGGCTTGGCTGCAAGCTGCAACCGCCCATGGCGGAGCTGTAGCCGGCGAGGAGTGGGGCGAGGGGGGGTGCTATGACCTGTGCGGGGGACACATGCTTTGCCCCGAGCTGCAACTTCCGTGTCGGCATGCTTCGCTTGAACACCGATGCTGCGGTGAGACAGTGACGCGAGGCTACTGCTACGCCTCGCTCAAGCTGGACGTGCGCGCGGCTATCTGGGGAGAGTCATGTGGGTCATGGCGTTTTATCCAGCCATTGACCAAGCGTCAAGAGAGGTAGAAAAATGACTCGGGGTATCAAGGGAAAGGGTGGACTAATCCTACGGTTGGGGGCTGACCGGCCAAAACTTTCGGCCGGCGCACCGGCGCCCAATGGTGCCCTTAGACTAGCCACAATGGGGAGTAACTTAGACTAATAACATACCTATGTTACTAGTCTATGTTATTATCTCTATAGTGGGGAGTATATGTGGTGACATGCAACACTTTATTTATTAGGCTATAGACTCCGTCTTGTCTCGATATGTGTGATGTTACTCATACTACTAATAACTAGCTATGTTACCATATGCCTCTCTTTCTTCATTTATTGATTGCCACATCATCTATTTTATCTAGATATGTGTGATGTTACTACATATGATACTCTCACTTTGGGTAGTCTTATTCTAAAAAAAGTGTCCATGACCTCAAAAATGTGCCCGTGCTCACAGCTTGATCGCTGAAATGAAAGTTTAAGCCTCCTTTGGTTCATAGGATTGAAAAGTCATAGAAAATAAGATGACATGTATCTAAAATCCTATGAATAGGAATAGAAAAAAAAAGATGTCCTTTGGTTTCATATCATAGAATTTTTTCCATTGAGTCTAGGCTAATGTTTATTTTCCTATGAAATGTGGAGGATATGAAGAATTCCTCCATAGGAATATAATTCTATTCCTAGAAACCAAATGGCTCTAAATAAATTTTTTCTATACAAATCATATCATATGGGATTCCTAGAAGGTTCCTACAAATCAAAGGAGGCCTTAGAGTTTGATTTGAGGAAGGGCGGTCGCCTTTGGTTGCTATTTTGGCGTTGAGATGTAGGGGGCCTTGGATCATTAAAAGGGGGGTGTCTTCTTCGGCATTTAGCGACTGGCACGGCTTGAGCTTGCGAGTTCTACACACTACGAAAACTGCCCTTTGTGAGAACCAAATCAAGACCATTTTATTTCTTGGAAGATTCTCGACAGAAAGTACTCGACGACCTTGGCACACTAGTAGAAAACAGGGCTTTGGTCTAGGCCGGGTCAGCCCATTAGTCCCGGTTCAGTCCAGAACTGGGACCAATGTGGGCATTGGTCCCGGTTCCTGAGCCCAGGGGGCCGGCCAGGCCACATGGGCCATTGGTCCCGATTCATCTGGACCTTTTGGTCCCGGTTGGTGGGTTGAACCGGGACTAATGGGCCTCGCTCCTGGCCCACCACCATTGGTCCCGGTTGGTGGCTTGAACCGGGACCAAAGGCTCCCCTTTAGTCCCGGCTCATGTCACCAACCGGGACCAATGAGGTGCCTATATATACCCCCCGCTCGCGAGCAGAGCACCCCAGTGCTCTGTTTTTCTCTGGCTGAGGGGGAGAGGGCTTGGTGGTGCTCTAGCTCACCTCCTATGCACACAAGGTGTTCGATGGAATGCCCGAGCCACACTACTTAAGCTTTCTCCTCTCCAAGCTCGACCTCCAAGCTCCATTTTCCATAATATTTGTCTAGGTTTAGCGGTCCGTCACGCCCCGTCCCCGTCTTCACCGCCATCGATCACCCGCGCCGAGCTCATCGCCGGCACAACCGTGGTGAGCCTCTTGTTCTTATCTTCTTTCTGAAAGGAAAAATATTCTTACTTGTATGTTTACATAGATACTTGTATTATTTTATTACTTTTATTATTGCATCTTATATAGTGCGATGGTTTTGGTATCCGTCCCCGTCGGCCCTCGTCCTGTTTATGATTCGGATGTGGTATATATATTATCTTTATAACTATTGGTTCATTTATTGTTTACGAAAATTATGCCGACCAACATGACATAGATTTTATTTATGTAGGATGTATGTGAATCGGAAATGCCAACCGGCCCTATTGTCGAGAGGTTAAATTTAGTTGAAGAAGAAAACAATTTGTTGAAGGAAAAAATAAAAAAAAATGAGGAGGAGAAGATGATATTAGAGTTGCATGTTGCGGATGTCGTCGATGATCACAAGATCAAGATGGATGCAATGCGCTTGAAGATTAGAAAGATTAGAAAATATGCCATTCATACCGAGGCTTGGTATCATTATGCCGTTGGATCAATTGTTACCTTGGTTGCGATTATGATCGCATTTGTTTTCGCATTGAAATGTTTTACATAGTTTCAATGTATGGTTTAATTAATTAGATGCTCTAGAGAGCTATATGTTGTTAGATGAGAACTACGTATGCACTTTGGTTTTAATGTGATGATGAACTTCTATTAATTTGGACACTTAATTATATATAATGCACGCAGATGAACCGGCAATGGATGTACGGTGACAGACACACCCGCGAGTACATTAAGGGCGTGCATGAGTTTCTCGATGCGGCTGAGGCAAACAAGCAGAATGGTTTTATGTGTTGTCCATGCACTCAATGTGGGAATACGAGGTCTTACTCTAACCGGAAAATCCTTCACTCCCACCTGCTTTACAAGGGTTTCATGCCACACTATAATGTTTGGACGAGGCATAGAGAAATAGGGGTTATGATGGAAGACGGCGAAGAAGAAGAGTACGATGACAACTATGTGCCCCCTGAATACGGTGATGCTGCAACGACGGGAGCTGGTGAAGATCAAGAGGAACCAGACGATGTGCCCAATGATGCTGCAACGGGTGAAGCTGCTGAAGATCAAGAAGAACCAGACGATGTGCCCGATGATGATGATCTCCGCCGGGTCATTGTCGATGCAAGGACGCAATGCGAAAGTCAAAAGGAGAAGCTGAAGTTCGATCGCATGTTAGAGGATCACAAAAAAGGGTTATACCACAATTGCGAAGATGGCAACACAAAGCTCGGTACCGTACTAGAATTGCTGCAGTGGAAGGCAGAGAATGTTGTGGCTGACAAAGGATTTGAGAAGCTACTGAAAATATTGAAGAAGAAGCTTACAAAGGATAACGAATTGCCCGACAGTACATATGCAGCAAAGAAGGTCGTATGCCCTCTAGGATTGGAGGTGGAGAAGATACATGCATGCCCTAATGACTGCATCCTCTACCGCGGTGCATACAAGGATCTGAATCCATGCCCGGTATGCGGTGCATTGCGGTATAAGATCAGACGAGATGACCTTGGTGATGTTGACGGCGAGCCCCTCAGGAAGAGGGTTCATGCGAAGGTGATGTGGTATGCTCCTATAATACCATGGTTGAAACGTCTGTTTAGAAACGAAGAGCATGCCAAGTTGATGCGATGGCACAGTGAGAACCGAAAGAAAGATGGGAAGTTGAGAGCACCCGCTGACGGGTCGCAGTGGAGAAAAATCGAGAGAAAGTACTAGGATGAGTTTGCAACGGACCCAAGGAATGTATGGTTTGCTTTAAGCGTGGATGGCATTAATCCTTTCGGGGAGCAGAGAAGCAATCATAGCACCTGGCCCGTGACTCTATGTATGTATAACCTTCCTCCTTGGATGTGCATGAAGCGGAAGTTCATTATGATGCCAGTTCTCATCCAAGGCCCTAAGCAACCCGGCAACGAAATTGATGTGTACCTAAGGCCATTAGTTGAAGAACTTTTACAGCTGTGGAATGGAAACAGTGTACGTACGTGGGATGAGCATAGATAGGAGGAATTTAACCTTAAGGCATTGCTGTTCGTGACCATCAACGATTGGCCCGCTCTCAGTAACATTTCAGGACAGACAAACAAAGGATACCACGCATGCACGCACTATTTAGATGACACTGAAAGTATACACCTGGACAAATGCAGGAAGAATGTGTACCTGGGCCATCGTCGATTTCTTCCGACCAACCATCAATGTCGAAAGAAAGGAAATCATTTCAAAGGCGAGGCAGATCACCGGAAGAAGCCCGCCATGCGCACCGGTGATCACATGCTTGCTATGGTCAATGATTTACACTACGTAATCTTTGGAAAGGCTCCTGGTGGACTAGCTGTTCCGAATGACGCTGAGGGACACGCACCCATGTGGAAGAAGAAATCTATATTTTGGGACCTACCCTACTGGAAAGACCTAGAGGTCCGCTCCTCAATCGACGTGATGCACGTGACGAATAACCTTTGCGTGAACCTGCTAGGCTTCTTGGGCGTGTATGGGAAGACAAAAGATACACCTGAGGCACGGGAGGACCTGCAACGTTTGCACGAAAAAGACGACATGCCTCCAAAGCAGTATAAAGGTCCTGCGAGCTACGCTCTTACGAAATAAGAGAAAGAAATCTTCTTTGAATGCCTGCTCAGTATGAAGGTCACGACTGGCTTCTCGTCGAATATAAAGGGAATAATAAATATGCCATAGAAAAGTTTCAGAACCTAAAGTCTCATGATTGCCACGTGATTATGACGCAACTGCTTCCGGTTGCATTGAGGGGGCTTCTACCGGAGAACGTCCGATTAGCCATTGTGAAGCTATGTGCATTCCTCAATGCAATCTCTCAGAAGGTGATCGATCCAGAAATCGTACCAAGGCTAAGGAGTGATGTGGTGCAATGTCTTTTCAGTTTCGAGCTGGTGTTCCCACCATCCTTCTTCAATATCATGACGCGCGTCCTTGTTCATCTTGTCGACGAGATTGTCATCCTGAGGCCCATATTTCTACACAATATGTTCCCCTTTGAGAGGTTCATGGGAGTCCTAAAGAAATATGTCCATAACCGCGCTAGGCCAGAAGGAAGCATCTCCATGGGCCATCAAACAGAGGATGTTATCGGGTTTTGTGTTGACTTCATTCCTGGCCTTAAGAAGATAGGTCTCCCTAAATCGCGGTATGAGGGGAGACTGACTGGAAAAGGCACTCTTGGAAGAGACTCAATAATATGCAGGGACGGATATTCTTGGTCTCAAGCAAACTACACAGTTCTACAGAACTCTACCTTGGTGACCCCATATGTCGATGAACACAAGAACAGTCTGCGCTCCAAACACCCGGAGCAGTGCGACGACTGGATTACATGTGAACACATCAGGACTTTCAGCAGTTGGTTGGAAACACGTCTCAGAGGTGACACCACTGTTTGTGATGAGTTGTACTTGTTGTCCAGGGGACCATCTTTGACTGTATTGACTTACAAAGGATACGAGATAAATGGGAATACATTTTACACGATTGCCCAAGATCAAAAGAGCACCAACCAAAACAGCGGTGTCCGCTTTGATGCAGCAACCGAGAGCGGAAAGGACACATATTATGGTTACATAGTGGACATATGGGAACTTGACTACGGACTTGATTTTAAGGTCCCTTTGTTTAAGTGCAAATGGGTCAATCTGTTAGGCGGCGGGGTACAGGTAGACCCACAGTACGGAATGACAACAGTGGATCTGAAAAATCTTGGGTACACTGACGAACCGTTCGTCCTAGCCAATGATGTGGCACGGGTTATCTATGTGAAGGACATGTCTACCAAACCTAGAAAAAGAAAAGATAAGGAAGCGAATACATCATACGATGAGCCAAAGCGCCACATAGTTCTTTCAGGAAAAAGGGACATCCTGGGAGTGGACGGCAAGACAGACATGTCTGAAGATTATGAAAAGTTTCATGAAATTCCTCCGTTCAATGTCAAGGCTGGCCCAAGCATCCTGATAAACAATGAAGATTATCCATGGTTACGGCGCAATAAGCAAATGACACAAGCGAAGAAAAAGTGAAGACTTTCTCCCGCAACTATTATGATGATACCATGCCAACTTTGTAACACACGAACATGCTACCATTGTCCGTTTTGTACATGCACATGCTATGTGGGTGAAATTATGATACCATCCCAACTTTCAACTTTTTCAGAGTTCATTTGAAATGCTTTCATGTCTTATGGTTCGGCCCTCGTAATACCATGACCATTAGTCCCTGGCCCATGCCAACTTTCAACTTTCAACTTTCTAAAACTAATGGCACTAACAGAAAGTTTATAATTTTGCACCTCGCCCCTGGCCCATGACCATTAGTCCTGGTTTGTGCCACAAACCGGGACTAAAGGGTTGGTCCTCGTTGCGGGCAGAGTTTAGTCCCACCTCGCCAACAGAAGGGGGCTCACACCGGTTTATAAGCCCTTCCCTCTCGGCCTTGTTGAACTCCTCTCGAAGTGAAAATAGATGCCCTAATAGAGAAAATTTTAACCTAAATTCATAGTGAATTTCTCTGAAATTCATAGAAATTTACTAGGAATTTAGGTTGAATTTTCTCTATAAGCGCATCTATTCTCATTTTTTTAGTAAGTTAATCACAAACTTGTGATTCAAACAATTTTCAAAGAATTCAAATTTTAACTATTCAAATTTGAAAACTAATGGCACTAACAGAATGTTTATAATTTTTCTAAAACTAATGGCACTAACAGAAAGTTTATAATTTTGCTAACCTAAAAGCAAACAGAATTAAAAATTAAAGCAAAAAACAAAAGAAAATAAATAATGCAAAAAACAAATCAAAAAAACAGGAAAAAACTATTTTTATAGTAAAGTTAATCACAAAATAAAATAAATAAAGCAACAAAGAAAACAAAAAAAATTAAAAAAGTGTTTTCAAATTTGAAAACTAATGGCACTAACAGAAAGTTTATAATTTTTCTAAAACTAATGGCACTAACAGAAAGTTTATAATTTTGCTAACCTAAAAGCAAACAGAATTAAAAATTAAAGCAAAAAAACAAAAGAAAATAAATAATGCAAAAAACAAATCAAAAAAACAGGAAAAAACTATTTTTATAGTAAAGTTAATCACAAAATAAAATAAATAAAGCAACAAAGAAAACAAAAAAACTAAAAAAGTGTTTTCAAATTTGAAAACTAATGTCATTAACAAAAAGTTTATAATTTTTATAAAACTGAAAGCATAAGGAATTAAAAAATAAAGCAAAAAACAAAAGAAAATAAATAAAGCAACAAAAAAACAAAAAAATGCCACCTACTGGGCCAACACGGCCTGAATACGACTAGAAACCTTACCATGGGCCAGGATTCAGGCCCACAGGCATTGCAGTGACAGATTAGGCCCGAAAGCCTGCAGTTGAGAGGAGCTCGGGAGGGTGGGCGCAACAGCGCTTATAAACCACTCTCGAGCTCTCTCAGCTAGTGAGGTGGTACTAAACTTTTGACGCGGGGCAGCACAAGGCCATTGGTCCCGGTTAGTGGCACCAACCAGGACTAAAGGGGGCATTGGTCACGGTTCGTGGCACCAACCGTGACCAATGCCCCCCTTTAGTCCCGGTTGGTGCCACCAACCGGGACTAAAGGGGACCATTGGTCACAGTTGGTTCCACGAACCGGGACCAATGGTCTCAGTATGTAAGAAAACACTCGTGAAATTTTCATTCAGTTCCTCATTCTCCCGCTGCCCCGCCGCCCTCTGCCCCGTCGCCCGTGCCCATCGTCGCCGCCCCCGTCGCCGCGCGCCACCCCGGGCCGTCGCCGTCCGCCTCACCGCGCCGCCCCGACGCCGTCGCCGCCCCGCTCCACCGCTGTCCCGACCTCACCGCCTCGATGCCACCGCTGCCCCGCATCGCCCTGACACCGTCCCTGCCCCACGCGCCACCGCCTCTGCCTCAGGCCGTCCCTGACCCCTCCCCGTGCCCGTTGTCGCTGTCGCTTCGGGGAAGCACCACGCCGGCTCCCGCGACCCGTTCATCCCATAGGCCGTTCGTCCGCCGCCACACCGATTCCGGCCGGCGACCTCGACCTCTCCCCGCGCTGTGAGCCCCTGCCTCCTCCCCTTTCCTTCTCATTGCCGTCCCCGCATGCCATCCGTAAGCTCCACCACCAACCATCATCGCCGTCGCCGACCACCACGGCCTATTTTTCATTTTTTTGTTAAGATGTATGTATGTATGTTCACTGTATATATAATGCTCTGTATATGCTATATAATGTTCTTTATATGTTCATATGTAACATTTAAGAAAAAAAGTGTTGTGTTGGAGAAGAAAAGAGGAAGAAGGAAGAAGAAGGAAAAGAAGGAGCGTGTATATGTCCTTATTTA
The DNA here is from genome assembly GCF_003073215.2 of Triticum urartu. Taxonomy (NCBI): domain Eukaryota; kingdom Viridiplantae; phylum Streptophyta; class Magnoliopsida; order Poales; family Poaceae; genus Triticum; species Triticum urartu. Next base: position 420,632,285 of record NC_053022.1, on the reverse strand, counting down.
GATTTTTTTGTTGTTTGCATTTTTATAAAAATGTATATATGTATGTATGTTCTCTGTGTATATGGCAAAATTTCAGAATTTTTTGATTGGTTTAGAATAGGTTTTCAGCAAGGAATTTGAATCTGGTTCAAATTTCATTTAAATGAAATTTAAAAAAATTTAAACTATGGATCAGAAGGTTTTTGGTGAAATGGAGTGTGGGTACTGTCATGAAGTTGGAGTAATTTTTGTGGTTGTAAAAGAGTTATGAAAATTTAGAATGTGCTAAATATGTCAAAAATGTTTTTTGTTCATACAAAGTTTTTTGTTCATAGAAAGTTTTTTGTTCGTAGGCAGAAAGTTTTTATATATGACTATGGATATATGAGCAATGATGATCCATGGATGTATGCATTGATATATATGTATTTTTATTCATAGCATTTTTTCCATTTATATATGTATGTGGCTATAGATGGATATATATGAGAGGTTTCCTAGTGTCAAAGTATTGAAGAAATCCATGGCTTCATCATTAGCCGAAAGTAACCAGGGCATGACGAAGTCCTCCAAAGTTATTTTGGAATGGTGTCCCGGATAGGATAATTTGCCTTTTTGTATGAATTTCAGCAAAGGCCTTCCAAATAACGATATTTGGAAGGTTCTTGCTGAACTTTGTACCAAAAAGCGAATTATCCTATCTACGACTCCGTTCCAAAATAACTTTGGAGAGCTTCGTACCATCATGCACCTGTTACTTTCGCCTAATGATGAAGACATGGTTTTGTTGAATCCTTTGACACTAGGCAACCTCCCGACCCCTCGGCGATCCTCTCGAACATGAGAGGAAGAAGAGGATCACCGAGGGGTCGAGGGTTCCAGGGTCGTCGAGGGTTCGAGGGGTCGAGGATCGCCGAGGGGTCGAGAGAGAGGTTTCCTAGTGTCAAAGTATTGAAGAAATCCATGGCTTCATCATTAGCCAGCAGTAACCAGGGCATGACGAAGTCCTCCAAAGTTATTTTGGAATGGTGTCCCGGATAGGATAATTTGCCTTTTTGTATGAATTTCAGCAAAGGCCTTCCAAATAACGATATTTGGAAGGTTCTTGCTGAACTTTGTACCAAAAAGTGAATTATCCTATCTAGGACTCCGTTCCAAAATAACTTTGGAGAGCTTCGTACCATCATGCACCTGTTACTTTCACCTAATGATGAAGACATGGTTTTGTTGAATCCTTTGACACTAGGCAACCTCCCGACCCCTCGGCGATCCTCTCGAACATGAGAGGAAGAAGAGGATCGCCGAGGGGTCGAGGGTTCCAGGGTCATCGAGGGTTCGAGGGGTCGAGGATCGCCGAGGGGTCGAGAGAGAGGTTTCCTAGTGTCAAAGTATTGAAGAAATCCATGGCTTCATCATTAGCCAGAAGTAACCAGGGCATGACGAAGTCCTCCAAAGTTATTTTGGAATGGTGTCCCGGATAGGATAATTTGCCTTTTTGTATGAATTTCAGCAAAGGCCTTCCAAATAACGATATTTGGAAGGTTCTTGCTGAACTTTGTACCAAAAAGCGAATTATCCTATATAGGACTCCGTTCCAAAATAACTTTGGAGAGCTTCATACCATCATGCACCTGTTACTTTCGCCTAATGATGAAGACATGGTTTTGTTGAATCCTTTGACACTAGGCAACCTCCCGACCCCTCGGCGATCCTCTCGAACATGAGAGGAAGAAGAGGATAAAAAAAGAAGAGGAAGAAGAAAAAAAAGAGGAGAAGAAAGAATAGAGGAGTTCTTCTGCTCTATTCTTTCTTCTCCTCTTTTTTTTCTTCTTCTTCCTCTTTTTTTTATCAGGAACGAGGGTCGTCGAGGGACATAGATGTAGTGTCGTCGTTGTCGATATATACCCCCTCCCGATAGCTTCAACACGTGGGGGGGGGTCGATATTACCCCCTCCTTGAAGCGTTCTCGAGGCCACCCCAAACCCTTGAAGCGTTGTCGAGACCACCCCAAACCCTAGAGAAGCAGCGTCGAGGCCACTAATTAATATATATGATTCCTTACTATGATTAGGTAGCTAGTTCTACGTTTGCCACTAATATATCCATCTGTCATGTTTGAATAATAATTGCCATGTTGTAAATATTTGTAGAAACTATGGACACCGCCCGAGACGAAGCAAAAGAAGCGTTGTTGAGGGACATAATCGCAGAAGGAAGTGATGCCGTCTCGTTGTTTCTCAACGACACCGATGGTCTGGAAGGAGAGGGTGAAGAAGCTGGCTACGCTGACCTAATGCCGGTGCAAGAAGAAGAACATGAGGACGGCTCCGGTGACCCAATGTCGGTGCAAGAAGGAGACCGTGATGATGGCTCCGGTGACCGAACCGAGTCCGGCCAGGTATATATATTAGTTAAGCTTGTGCTGACTAGCTAATTGATGCATTCATTGTTTTGGTATGTACACATATTAATTAAGTCTTTGTTCTTTTTTCTAGCCCTCCGGATCGAGCACAACTTCGGTAAAGAGACGAGGCCCGAAGAAAAAGTTGAGCTCGGATGAAAGGTTTGAGATCATAGAAATCGCGCCCGACGGCCAACCGATTGAACCCATCCGAACAAAGAACGCATTTGTTGCTCAGTGCGGGGTTCTAGTTAGGGACAAGATCCCGATCAGCATCCAGCAATGGTTTAAGCCGGCTACAGAAGACCCTGAGGTGTCTTATGTAAATGATATGCAGAAAAATGATCTTTGGACTGAGCTGAAGTCAAATTTCACCCTACCTCCAGAGGATAATCTAGAGAACCCAGTTAAAGAGCAATTAATCAAGTCTTTTGCTCTTAAGAGGATGGCAGAACTATTCAGGAGGTGGAAGAAAGAGCTGAATAAGTTTGTCGAAAATGATGAGACACCAGAATTCAAGGGCAGATATGAGAAGATCAGAGATCACTGGCCCGCATTTGTGGCCCACAAGACATCGGAAAAGAGTAAGAAGATGTCGGCGACAAACAAGCAAAATGCTGCAAAGAAGAAGCATCACCATCGCACGGGGTCAGGTGGCAACCTCGTAGCCCGGCCTAAGTGGGCCAAGACTAAGAATGATCTGGTTGATAAAGGGATCGAACCAGAGACAATTAACTGGCCAGACCGTTGCCGGACTTGGTTCTTCGGGGCTGGCGGAACCTTGGACCCTATAACAGGGAAGTGCATTTGGATGAACGATCAAATGGACATACCAGTCAGGAAGCTTAAGCAGTATATCGAAGCAGCACAGCAAGGGACGTACTTTCCAGACAGAGAGAACGACAAGCTCACAATGGCCCTCGGGAATCCTGAGCACCCTGGACGGACACGAGGCACGCCAGGCTCCATTCCGTGGAAGGTTGGGTTTCCGGACGCAGGCGGTTACAAATCCCATGAGAGGAGGAAAAAAGTGCAGCAGACCCAAATCCAGGCGCTGCAAACAAGGGTAGACGCGATAGAGGAACGAGAAGCAAATCGCAGAAAACGTACTGCCGAAGCTTCCCCCGAAGCTACCCCGCCATCTCAGCGCAGAAGCGGCGTGGCTTCCACCGAGCTGCTTCAGCCGGAGCATGCCTTGACGGCTCCTGTCAGCTATCCCGTGGATGCTATCACGGAGTCTCAAAATTGCCACCTTATGACGCAATGGATGAATTTGAAGGTTAAGGCGGCTGTTGGCTCTGTTTATCCTACTGAACCCGGCGCAACTTTTCACTGTCGGCCGATTCCAGAAGGATATGCTAGGGTGATGGTGGATGAAATAACGGAGCGATTTGAGGACCTCCAGCTTGACCACCCTACCGGTGAAGGGGAGACTAGGCTGGGGTCTGCTCTGAAGACTCCATGCCTATGGCGGAAGGAGCTCATCAACCTTCCGAACTGGACGCCTCCGCCTCCTCCTCCTCCTCTGGTAAGTCAGGGCACTCCGCCTCCTCCACCGCCTCCTCCTCCGGCGAGTCAGGGCACTCCGCCTCCTCCACCGCCTCCTCCTCCGGCGAGTGACGATCAGGGCACTCGACCGGCTCCTTCTCCAGCGCGTGGCGGCACTCCGCCTCCTTCTCCGCCTGCGCCGACGCGCCCGAACAGCCAGCCTCCTCCTTCTCCACCTCGTCAGCAAGGGCAGAAGAGACCTGCCGCCGCTCCGGCTGCTCCGGCGCATCGTAGTCCTTCTCCTTCGCCTCGTAAGCAAGTAAAGAAGACAATCGCTCCGTCTGCTCGGTCGGCGTCTAGCAGTACAACCAGAGGCGGGAGGACATACAGATTCGGTCCTTCTCTGAAAACTCCAGAGAAGTTACCATACGAGAGGACCCCGGAGGAGAACGCCGAGATCGCACAAACCGAAGTGGATGACTGGTTTCAAGGGTTGAAAGCAAAGAGACATCCACTTCCGGAGGAGAAGGTAGATCTGGTGAAAGCGAAGCGCACTCTGGCTGCCCTGACAAAACCACCGAAGTCTCCGCCGAAAGGAAACTATGAGCGCATTATTGGAAAGGAATTTGCCGAAGCGGAGCGGTCGAGAAGTACTGTCAGTGATCAAAGGCTGAAAGAACAACGAGCTGGGAAACAAATTGCCCAGCTCGGCGAACAAGCGAAGCAATCGTGCCCCCCGCTCAAGGTGCCTGGCCACAACGTCGCTAATGATCCGAGGATGGTGCCCGGTTATAGCAATCTTGCAGATTACCTGCCCGACGATGTACATTATGAACCCATGGATGTGCAGATACAAAGATACGAGTACGGGAAGCCTCTCGTCAAAGATGAAAGATCTCTATCAACGATGATGCGAAGATTGCATGATTGGTACTTGAAAATCTGCAGAGACTCTGGGGGGAGGAGTACTTTGTATGTGAAAGTTAAAAAGGAGCATGACCTCGTTGGAATTGAACTGTTGCCTGTTCCATTTGAGGAGTTCTATCAGTTTTTCAATCAATTGGCCCTCGATAAAACAACGGTCGCCTGCTACTGTCTGTAAGTAGTACTACTTCTGTCATTAAGTCTCTCTATATAGCTCAGCTCTTTCATTGCATGTATTTATAATCACCCTCACTATATTATGGAGATTGAAGATCGCCGAATTGAAGAAAAGACAAGTCGGTGATATTGGGTTCATTAACACATATCTCATAGATGCAACTCAGGTTAAATTTCATGCCGCAGCTACCGAGGCCAACTTGCTACGATCGTTCGTAATAAATGAAAACAAAGATATAATACTCTTTCCTTACAACTTCAAGTGAGTGTTACTGTCTTGTGCGTATTCGGTTTCCCTTATATATTAGTCAAGGTTATAGTAATGTAATTGATGAGTTATGCATGCGTGTGCAGTTTCCACTATATTCTCCTAGAGATTAAGCTTGAGCAGGGACTAGTAACCGTCTTAGACTCAAGACGAAAAGATCCCCAGGACTATGCAGACATGACTCAAATACTCGAGAAGTAAGTTAAATCGATCATTATCAAGTAATTGTTTTCTTTGTCCGGCAGGGTTTGGAGAAAATTCACCAGAAAAGCTCCGGGACTGCCGAAGGAGCTATAATTTAGACACCCGAAAGTAAGTACTATAGTAGCATGTTCCGCGCATCTACTAGTCATTCAAGCACTAGTTTTATCAATACCATTTGGCATTCTTGCTTATCAGTTTGATTGACCTCTATTTCTTGTAAAGTGGTTGTGGCAGGAACAAGGGAATGATTTCTGTGGATACTATGTTTGCGAGTCCATCCACCACACGACCTGTGAGCGGGGCTACACTGACGAACAATATGAAGTACGTAAATAACAACATTCACAATTTTATTTTATTACCATCATTTGTGTTGAGTTTCATTCATTCATATATATATGTATTGACCCCCTTTTTTAAATTAGATGTTTCGGAAGCGGGATGAACTCCTAGCATCAGCTCGCATGCGAGCAATTCAAGAGGAATTGGCGGTATTCTTTCTTGACCACGTGATCCCTGAAGACGGAGAATTCTATGTGGACCCTGAGTCCGTATGATTATATTTGTAAGAGATAATTATTGTATATATGTAGCCGGTAGTGTCGGATAGATATACGAGAACTTGTTGTTCGACCAATCTATCGGAGAAGGAGAGGTGGTCAATATCACTTCTCTCTGTATGCATATATGTTCATGACGATCTTCTGTTTTCTTCGTTTTCTTACTAGCTGGCTAGTGTGTCTAGTCCTCTCTATACGTATGTATAGTACGTAGCGTCGACCAAGCACGGACATAAGAGAGGACACTTCTCTCTATTAATTATAGCTAGCTAACACAATATATGAAACACCTAAATTAACCCCCCAAAACCCCCAAACCCCCCCCCCCTTCAAAAAAAAAACAAAAACTCCAGCCACAGAAATGCTGACGCGTGGATGCCTATTGGTCCCGGTTGGTGCCACCAACCGGGACCAAAGGGTCTCCTGCCTGGGCTCCACGCACAGGCCACGTGCAGGCCCATCTGTCCCGGTTCTGGATTGAACTGGGACTAAAGGGACAGGGCATTAGTACCGACCCTTTACTCTCGGTTCCAGAACCGGGACAAAAGGCCCTTACAAACCGGGACAACATGCCCTTTTTCTACCAGTGGCATATAAGGCGTAATTCTTGAGAGCCATTAAGACAAATATGAAGAGTGCGGTGTCGAAAATCCCCAGTCCTCAATAAGTTTTCTCATGGCTCATACTCCAAAACCGTGTGGACGACGGGCGACGGATTGGCTCGTCAAAGAGTGGTTGGCTAAACTATGACATGTGCAAGCTTTGCAACCGCGTCCCGAAGACGGCATCCCGTATTTTTTTCCATTGATCCTAGCTCCTGCATACCTTCAACATCGTTAAATCTGTGGTAGATAGAAGTGGTGGCACGCAAAGGACAACTTCAACTCTCCTCATGCTTGTTTATTGTGAGCTTTCGAAGGAGCACAATGTGAGAGTCTTCAACAACAAATCTTCATTGTCGATCATTGTCTTTTTGCGCATTCGTTTTTTAGTCTAAGAATTGGATCTTGGCGCGGTGCCAGGAGAGCAGGCTTTTGTTTCTGGCCTTCAGACTTGTGTGTCACTTTGTAAAACTCACTTTGCACAACAAGCACCACACTAAGCAGGGTGGTGGGGCACTGGGAGAGAGAGCATGAGGACACGTCAACCCAAGAGGTACTTGTCGACCTTGGCAACGAGTGGCGCGAGCGCGTTAAGCTTCAGCTTTCCAGGGGACTAGAGGGACCCCGATCAAGTGTTAGATGTTTATTGGTATGTGCCGATTTAATTAGTTTAGTTCTTTGAGGTCATCCATTGATTCCCGTTATGGATTCGCCACTAGATTGTCTTAACTATCTTTAACATTATTATACAGGGGCCAGTGGCTATAGCCTATAGCACACGTATTCTTCGAAGCTGCAAAGTGAGTTTTTTTCGATAAAGAGCTGCGGAGTGAGTTGCTTTTACCATACAAATACCAGCTGAGGATCAGCTCCATGAAGAAACAAACTCATTGCATCGCAACGATATGGATAGTTACACACCCCAATCCAAAAGGAAAAACGAGAGAATTAAGGGCAAAGTCACAAGCACACATATAGGACGACGCATACACAACCCAGATTACAAAGCAACGACATAACGAGATGATATAACTCGTGATTCTGGATACTCTTGATAAGGAAGCCCTGATCAAAACTTGCTTCCTAATAAGCAACTAAACTCGTATGCTTTCGCCGTCCAATCTAGACGCAGCACAGGTCGCACAGCCAGCAGCAGCACAGTGCGGCGACACTGAAAAGCATACATGCATCCATCACACGAAATTAGTGGCAGGCTCTTACAACGTTGTGATGCCGCACGTGAATTTATATACTAGCTCAAGCATACAAAGTTAAACATAAAATGTGTAACGAAACGACGAGAGCTTGTGCGTGCATACCATGCATCGAGGAAACCAGTTTTCCGGCCGCGTTGCCTCGTCTCTTCCCGGCGCGGCGAGCCGTCGCCCCCTGCTGGCACCGTGTCCGCTGCCGTCGGGTAGCCTGACGAAATCGGAGCAGGTGATCCAGGTTAACAAGAAAATTTAAAGTTGATTTTTTACATTAAAAAGTTATTTTTGGTGCATCCGGAGACAGTGAAAAGTCTAGGTATTAAAACCAAATGTTCTACGAGTAGCAATTACCTGGCGGTGGCTGCAGGTCCCTGCGGTTGCTCTCCATGCTTCTATACGTACACAGACAGCTTCTTCGAGTACTCGATCGTTGTCGTTCGATCGTGTGATTTAGCTGAGAAGAAGCGATGCCACCAGCCTATATATATAGGCCATATAGCCCAGGAGAGCTAGCGCTGATCGTGCATGGTGCCATGGCCACGTACGATGGACCCGCCGTCTTCAAGATATTTGCTCACCACTTTTTCCGCTAAAAAGGTGGAATTTGAGATGCTTGTCCATCGACTTGCATGTCGAATCTGTCTTTTTTTTGCTGCCGGTGGGAAATTCTGAACGAAATTAATCGGCAGCTCATTTTGACACGTTAAGAACGACGGAAAACCTGAGACCGAGAGACTATTTGTCGGCAGTCGGCGCCAGCCAGAGCTAAGTTGCCGTTTAATATAGAAAGCGATCAGGCAATATGATAATACTTACTTTACCCGAAAGAACTGATATTGCTTTAATTTGATTCCTGCCTTCAAAGGTCAGCCTCTGGGTGTGTGCGCTCGCCCCTCGCAAGCGAATCGTTTTTATTTTTAGGGAAAAGCAAGTAATTTCATATCCGGCATTTGAAGAAAAATCGTATAATGATTCGAGCAGTTCTATCCCTCACATCACATCCCGTTGTTTTTCTGTAATATCGATCAAGAATTGTTCATTGATCCTCGCAAAAAAAAAGGAATTGTTCAGCGAGTGGGATTCGTGTGCATAATCACAAAAGGATCAAGTACCCTTCCGCGTTCAAAGCAAACCTCATTTCTACGGTTCCAACAGACCACAACATAGCTGAAGCCTGAAAGGGAGCATTTCCTAGATTGCCAAAGCATTTAGGGGGTTGTATCCGTTTAAAAAAAAGCATTTACAGGGGTTTCTACTTGGCATATACTTCCTCTGTAAGCAAATGCAAGATGTTTTTGCAGTTTAAATCAAACTGTAGAAACATCTTATGTTTGTCTACAGATGTAGCAGGTGATTTGCGTGCATACCAATTGACGAGCACGTGGCCCAGAATGGTATCTTCTTGGTGAAACCCGTGTTACAGGAAATACCGGCATAACGCGTATGAGCTGTTTGGGGCCCCTTTTGTACTGGAGAACCTTCAAAGAATGAGAAAAAGTCGAGATACGTTCCACAAATTGCATTAGTTTTCCGACACATAGACAAAGTACAGATCGAAGGAGGCATCGGAATCTTTGTCGATGGTACGTGCTGGATGTTCAACACGCGATCCTATCGCCAGAAACGCAAGCACGACACTGGTCAAATATTGTCCCGATCCTCCCTCTGACCTAGTCGTCAAATTATTCCCCATCTGCCGACGCCTAAAATAGGACTATGAGGAAAAGGTTACAGGTGTATATGGATTAAAAGAAGATGAATCACCCCGTAGAACGGACTGGACGAGCTTTTTTTTTTAATAAAAGAAGGAAAACGCTAGCGTTCGACTGGCGGATGTTTGTGCTCGCATCAACCTCCTTTGTGACCGTCGGATATGACTTGGATCAAACGACTCACACGCAATCTCTATCCTAGTACAGTTTTCGCAACTTGCTCCTTATTTCAATTGGCTTGACCGAAACAAATGGTTTGTTGCAGAGCAAGCACTCATGACTAATAGCCTAGTCAAGCGCCCCTGCCTATAGGTCGTCCATCGCCGCTGCCCGTAGGCACCGCCGCTTGTAGGTCGTCGTCGTCAAGCTCTGCTGCCCGTAGGCGCCGTCGCCTGTAGTTCATCATTGTCGAGCGCATCCCTGCCGGATTTCTTCTGCCAAACGCCTCCCGATGACCGGATCGATGGATCTGACAAGATCCGCCACGCCAATGTGGAGCGCCATCAACCTCAACACCATCCTGGCACCACCAACGCTAGCAAGCGGGCCATCAGCCATATCACCACGTAGTACGTCCATCCACTCCAAGTTTCTGCAACAACAACATTGTTGCGGAACAACAACAACAAAAGACAATTGTGTTAGTGCGCGATGCGGCCGGAGATGTTATTGCAATTTTCACAACAAGAGTCTTGCTACAGAAAATTAGACGCGACGGGAGATGTGTTTGCAATTTTTACAGCAAAAATCTTATTGCAGAAAATTAAAGAAGAAAAGGTTTTGCAACAAGGGACTTGTTGCAGAAAATTAGTGAAGGAGAGCTTTGGCAACAAATGTCTTGTTGCAGAAAATTGGAGGAGAGGTTTCGCAACAAGAGTATTGTTGCTGGAATTTAGAGAAGAGATACTAATGGCTCATATCACACAATCGAACGGCTCGCGAGGCGGCGAATCTTTTTAAAACATCCGCCGACCGACATGTAGCACGCTCCATAAAAAAGGGCTTCACACCCCTCTGATTAACAAAAACCACATCGTTCTCGAGCTACATGACACAACTAACACAAGACCAAAAGAAAAGGCGAAGAGGACAATGCAGCACTGCCCCCACGAGGGATCCGCCACATTGCACTCGGCAGCAAACTGCCCCCCCCCCCCGGCCGCTAGCAAGTCTCCAATTCTAACATTCGAGCATATCAAGTTATTACATTCACCCAGGCTAAAGGCCTCAAATTATGCAAAAAGACAGGACAAAAGAAAACAAAGAAACAAGTAGAACAAGCAGTCCAGTCGCCCTCCGGGAAGAGATCTTGTCATTCCAGCCATGCCACATTTATTCTCCACCCTTGAGAGGTCGCATAAACTTCACTTGCTACTCGTTCTAGTAATCTTTCCCCCAGCTCCAACACCTTTCTTTGTTGCTCCTTTATCTGCAAAATAGACCAATCCCCCATCCAATGTGTCATTGTTTTAATTATAATCATAGGATCAGAGACTTTTTTCTTCTAAAAAATAATCCCATTTCTGGCTTTCCATAAAGCCTAGCATATAGTAGATACCCCAACCAACACTGGGTTTTTTTTATCATCTTTCTTGAAAGAATCTAGCCAAGATCAAAAGCATTCTTGCATTGACAAAGGAGTTTTCCTCAAGCCAAATGTGCATTTGATTGAACTCCAAATCAGGGAGGCAGCTGAACAAGCAAAAAAACTGATGATCAACTGATTCATCTATCCCGCAAAATACACAGTTTTTCCCCTTTCCATCCCCTCTTCAGTAGCGAATCCCTCGTGAGAATGCTTTTCTTGATGCCTAGCCAAAGAAAAACCTTAATCTTGGCTGACACTTTGATTTTCCACACGAATTTCTGTGGGAATCTAAGTTCATCAGCCACCAGTTTCCTATACATTGATTTAACTATAAATTTACCATCGGCATTAAGAGACCATTTGATTTTATCTTTATCACCCTTCATTTCAATCTCCTCACATCTACTTTTCAGACTATTCCATAGATCTAGGGTTTCCCCATATAGAGTCCTTCTAAACCTAGATCCCCTCCATCCTTTGTGAAGGGCTTCAGCTACTGTAATATTATGATCAAAACATAGGTCATAAATCCTAGGATAAGCTTCTTTAAGGCTTTTATCATCAACCCATATATCCCCAAAATCTAGTGTTTTTCCCATTTCCCAAATCTTTTTTAACAAATCTATAGAAGTTTTCTTTGATTTTCATCAGACTGGACCAAAACTGAGAATCTCCAGGTTTTTAGTGCCCTTGGATAGGCATTTACCCCCCCCCCCCATATTTTCTTTTTATAACATCTTGCCATAATCCCTCCACTTACTCCATTTTCCAGAACCACTTAGCAAGCAGGGCTATATTCATCATTTCGAAATTTAGAATCCTTAAGCCACCCACATCCTTGGGCAAACAACAAGTTTCCCATTTAACCAAGTGATATTTCTTAATATCTTCATCCTCTTGCCACACTAGCCTAGCTCTATAAAAAATCCACTTTTTAATCAACCCTTTAGGAATAGGATAAAATGACATCATAAATAGAGGTATATTAGTCACACAAGTCTGCACTAGAGTAATTCTCCCGGCGATAGATCCTAGCAATTTCCCTTGCCAACACCCACATCTTTTTTCTACCTTCTCAGTCACATAGTTCCAATGAACATCTCTGAATCTGGATTCAGAAAATGGTAGTCCTCGATATTTCACAGGGACTGTCCCCATTTTTCATGTAAAAATCTCCTCATATAAATTTTGCTTCTCTTTTGCTTTTCCAAATAGCATTAATTCACTTTTGTGAAAATTAATTTTAAGCCCAGACATTTGTTCAAATGACCCCGATACAAATTTCAAAATTTGCACACTCTCCACTTCATATTTAAGCAGAAAGATTGTGTCATCTGCATATTGTAGAATATTTACTCCTTTATTTTCTCCATCACCAAGAACTCCTTTAATAAAACCATTTTCTAAAGAATTATTCATTAATATGACTAACACATTAGCAACAAGATCAAATAGCAGGGGAGACATAGCATCTCCTTGCCTCAGTCCTTTAAAGGTTTTAAAGTAAGGTCCAATTTCATCATTCACTTTCACCCCAACATACCCTCCCCTCATAGTATGCATTACCCAATCACACCACTTATCAAGAAAACCTTTGGCCCTCAACATCTAGATCACAAAAGGCCACTTGATTTTGTCATATGCTTTTCCAAAATCCACGTTAAAAATTAGTGCATCCTGTTTCTTGCTATGAAAATGTTGGGGAACGCAGTATTTCAAAAAAATTCCTACGATCACACAAGATCTATCTAGGAGATGCATAGCAACGAGAGGGGAGAGTGTGTCTACGTACCCTCATAGACCGAAAGCGGAAGCGTGTTGAGTAACCCAGTTGATGTAGTCGAACATCTTCGCGATCCAACCTATCAAGTACCGAATGTGACATCTCCGCGATCTGCACACGTTCAGCTCGGTGACGTCCCTCGAACTCTAGATCCAGCTGAGGCTGAGGGAGAGTTTCATCAGCACGACGACGTGTTGATGGTGATGATGAAGTCACCGACGCAGGGCTTCGCCTAAGCACTACGACAATATGACCGAGGTGGAAATCCGTGGAGGGGGGCACCGCACACGGCTAAGAAATCAACTTGTGTGTCTATGGGGTGCCCCCTCCCCCGTATATAAAGGAGGGGAGGAGGGGGGCGGCCGGCCTCAAGGGGCGTGCCCCAAGGGGGGAATCCTACTCCTACTAGGAGTAGGTTCCCCCCTTTCCTAGTCCAACTAGGAGGGGAAGGAAAGAGGAAGAGGGAGAGAAGAAAATGAAGGAAATATGCCCTAGAGGCAATAATAAAGTTATTATTTATTTCCTTATATCATGATAAATGTTTATTATTGATGCTAGAATTATATTAACCGGAAACATGATACATGTGTAAATACATAGACAAACAAAGTGTCACTAGTATGCCTCTACTTGACTAGTGCTCATCAAGAGCCTAATGCCCCGCAAGGAATGGGAAGAGGACCTTAGCGATTCAGTCAAGACAAAGGTAGCCTGCGGCTTCATCATTGCCCCCGGCAGCCGTGCTGACCTCGATCCTGATGATGTGGTGGCCAGGCTTGAGTGCATCCTTGGTGGAGTTGACATCCCCGACGAAGTAGAACATCGCCAACGTGATATCTTGAGGATGCAGGTGATTGATGGAATTTTCTACCAGGCCAGAGACATGGAAATGGAGCAATTTCGCGGAGTTGTCATGCATGTGATTGCACGCTGTCAAGCTCTTCTAGAAGAGGCCCAGCAGCCCCAATAGCCTCCCAGCGCCAGCAGCTCCGTAGGTGGAGGCGGTTCGGGACACTTGGAGTGAACGACCGCAAGGGTGCTATGCTGATCATGGAGTCTGAGAAGACCATCGTCGGAAGGCCGCCAGCTCAGTCTTTTAGCTTATATTTTATTATAATTGTATGCATATGTAGGTCATGAGTGTTCTGGGCCTTGCCGCATTTGGCATTTTTAAATTATCCTGAATATGTAAACAATTATTAAGAATTATTAACCGTTGCCATTGTAACTTTGCCTCAACGGCGACCAGAGCGCGCACAGGGACACCAGAGTGGATTTCGTCACGGCCGCCTCAACGGCGAGTAACTACGTGGTCAACCTTCTGCCATCAATAAAGTTTGACCTTGTTTCTCGTCACATTGCTGATTACAATGCAATAAGTAATTGCAAATCCTACGGCCGGGCTATAAAAACTACCCACTCGAAAATTACTTCACAGTTCCTCTCCTCATCACCCACAAAACTGGTTTTTTCTGTCAAGTCATTCTGCCATGACCGGTAGGAGGAGTTTAGGGTGGACATATAACCATGTAGCAAAGACCAAGGCCGCGGAAGCACTAGAGAGGTCCCGCCGCGATGCCGCAGCCGCAACGGAGATGTCCCGGCACGCCGCGGAGCCCTCGAACGAGCTCTCACAGGCACGCGAGGGCTTTCACAAGCGCATTTGCGGCGTCGGCCATCGTGACGAGCCGGCGTTCCTGAAGTCCTTCGCTAGGGACGACGACATTCTCACTGGCGTCACTACGCAGCAGGAGCTGGTCAACGGCTTGATGAAGCTGCTCAAGATCAGTGATGCCTCGGTTGACAAGGAAACCGGCCTCGTCAAGCAACTCATGGGTGACAATGCGAAGCTCCTCAAGTTGGTCGCTGAGAAGGAGGAGGAGGCCGCCGGCTGGAAGATGCCGCATGAGCAGAGCAGTGCCTCAGAGATGAGGTTGAAAGCGGTCGTCAAGGAACTGATGGGTGGCTTGAGGAAGCTCCGGATTGAGCGCGAGCAGGAGGTGGAGGAATCCGTGGCTCCTTTCAAGCAAAGTCGTGAGGAATTGAAGAAGGAGCTGGAGGATTTCATTGCCTGGCAATCCATCGACGAGTAGAGATAGTAGCGACCCAGATCGTTGTGTGCAATTTCCTTCTTCTGTTGCCCCCGTGTCTTCCGGGCTTTGCCGCATGTGGCATTTTAAATTATCCAGAATATGTAAGACAATTATTATCTGCACCATTGTAAATTTGTCGTCGTATTATCCATTACCATTTTATTTGTGGTCATATTATCCATTGCCCTATGTGGCAATTTAAATTAGGGCGGAATATGAGTCGAAAACACGAACAAAGAAAATGCCGCCATGGGATCACAAGCAAACACCCTTCGTCCAGGTACTTTAATCAACCCACTAATGGAGAAGTTATGAGCGAGGCGGGCGACGGCTGGTGCATGGAGCTCAAAGAGCTCGCTTCCCGGTGAGCACGGGCGGCCTTTCTTCTCGCACGTGTCTCGTCGAGCCTGTGAGGTGGACAGGATGCACGCGTCCCGTCGAGCCTGTGCGGCGGACTGCTCGCACGCGTCCCTTCGAGCGTGCACGGCGGACTTCTCGCGCTCATCCCATCTAATCAAACAGCTGCACGCACACCACTGAGTATGGTAAAATTTTGACATGGTTAAGATAATACAACCGTTTGTGATATTAACGTGTCAGTTCTTTGTTTCAAAAAGGACTTCGTTGGCTACTAATGTGTGCGCCTCTTCTCAAACTGGACAATTTTTTTACCACAGCATATATGTGCCATGTCATGAAACCATGCCAGGTTTCATGTTTTTTGGGTGACTTTTTTGATTTACTAGGATTTAAAACCGAAATTCTCAATGTTTTAGGACGACAACAAGTTTGTAATTCATTCCCATTCCTTAAACGAGACCTAAACATGCACCCAATGATACATGTACGATTTCCTATCCATTTTGCTTCACTGGAGCATGTGGTTGTAGTTCAAAATTGAATTATGGACTACATTAAATGCATAGAAAACTTAGTAATTAGTAATATATATATATATACATACATATAGACAATGGCTAAACGAACCCTGAACAGTTTCAAATTTCAGCCCGACACTCCTGCTATTCTATGTTGCCTATATAAAACAAAGTTCAAGGCGAGAAGAGGCAGCGATTATCGTTTCGCCCACAAGAGGGGCATGTTTCCCTACCGGAACCACGAGGGTTGCGATAGGCTCCGGTTTGTAAAAGGCTTGTAATATAGCTTCACCCAAATTAGACAATTATATGTACCATGTGGTGACACCATGCCAAGTTTCATGATTTCCTGATGAGTTTTGGATTTACAGTGATTTAAAAACCGAGATTCGCAATGTTTGTGGCCAAGCCAGGACGGCGAGACAGTTGAATTCGTTCCCATTCTTTCCATGGGACCTAAACATGCACCCCAAGGAAACATGTACATTTTTTCTAGCCATTTTGGTGCACTGGAGAATGTATTTGCAGTTCAGATTTGAATTATGGACATTAAATGCCTAGAAAACTCAATTAATGAATAAAAAATGTCTAACGAACCCTGAATAATTTCAAAGTTCAACGCGAATCTCCAGTTGTTTCATGTCGCGTGTAGAAGAAAATACGAGGATAGACGAGGGAGTGATTATCGTTTGGCCCACAAGGGGACATGTTTCCCTATTGAAACCACGAGGGTTCTTGCGACAGGCTCCGGTTTGTAAGAGGTTTGTAATAAAGCTTGGCCCAAATTGGCAATGTTTTTATCACGACATATATGTTCTATGACGTGATACCATGCCACCTTTGATGACTTTCTGGTGAGTTTAGGATTTCTGGGGACTTAAAAACCGAGATTCAAAATGTTTGAGGACAAGCCAAGACACCGGTACAGTTGTAATTCATTCCCATTCTTGGCATGAGACTTAAATATGCACCCAAGGAGACATGTATAATTTTTCTAGCCATTTTGGTGAACTAGAGCATGTATTTATAGTTCAGATTTGAATTATGACCTTAAATGCCTAGGAAACAATTAGTGTATAAAAAGGCCAAACGAACCCTAAATAAGTTTAAATTTTAGCACGGATATCATGTTGTTCCATTTTTCCCGTGGAAGAAAATACAAGGCGAAAAGAGGTGGTGATTACGTTTCTCCCACAAGGGGAACATGTTTCCCTATCGAAACCATGGGGCTTCTTTGAGAGAATCTCCAGTTTTTGTAAGAGGTTTGTAATAAAGCTTGGCCTAAATTGGACAATGCACTAGTAGAAAAAGGGCCATTTGTCCCAGTTCTAGAGGGCCTTTAGTCCTGGTTCTTACACGAACCGGGACTAAAGGCCCTCCACGTGGCTGCTGTCAGGAGCTCCACCTTTAGTCCCGGTTGGTAACACCAACCGGGACTAAATGAAATTATACGGATTTTTTTTCTGATTTTTTTGAATTTTTTTCCGATTTTCAAAAATTTGAATTATTTTACAATTTAATCTCTAATCACCCCTAATCGCCGCTCAATTAAACCTCTAACCTCTAATCTCTAATCATGCCTCATCATTCCAAAACATCTAACTTCCCCGTCGGTCACCCATCCTCTCATTACTCCAGCCTGAGCACGCTTAACTTCCGGGTTCTATTCCCCCTCGTTTCCAAGTCTGCACTTGTTGTTTTCCTAACAATAGTAAGATGCCAATCCTATTAACCCTCAGGAGTTTAACTTGAGCATGAAGTCACACGTTTCACTGTTTGAGTTTGAAACTATTATTTTAAAAAACAATAATTATTTGGTAACACTAATATTTCTTGGGTAAGTAGTTTGACCATAGTTTGACCCCAGTTTGACCAGATTTGACCAAAATTCAAAAAATTTAAAATAATTATTTAGTAACACTAATATTCTTGAATAATTATGTAGTAACACTAATACTTCTTGAATAAGTAGTTTACCATAGTTTGACCAGATTTAACCAAAATTCAAAAACAACTGAAATTTGAGCATATCTTTTTTTCCTTTTGGAATTTGAGGATTCTAAAAATTTGCAAAATCGGATGTGGATTTTCGTGCTGAACATTTTGATATATTATATGTTTTTTCCGACATCGTATGCAAAAGTTATAGCCGTTTTACTTTTTCATGACACTTTTTTGCAAAACATGTCCAAATTTAAGTTTTTTAATTTTCCTAACTAGTAGATGTAGTAATATAACTACATCTTGAAGGATTTTATTTTTTGAAGTTTTTATCATTTTCTTTTGTTTTTTCCAAAACTGAAATGGCGATACACGGGGGGGAGGGGGGGCGTAGAGTTTGAGAAATGGGCCTTTAGTCCCGGTTTGAGACACGAGCCGGGACTAAAGGGCATCACACCCTTTAGTCCCGGTTCATATCTCAAACCGGGACCAAAGGTCTAATCTTTAGTCCCGGTTTGAGACACGAACCGGGACTAAAGGGTGCGATGCCCTTTTGTCCCGGTTCGTGTCTCAAACCAGGACTAAAGGGCCCATTTGAACCGGGACTAATGCCTTTAGCCGCTCGAACCGAGACTAATGCTCACATTAGTCCTGGTTCGTAATGCAACCGGGACTAATGTGTATATTGCGCTTTGACCAAAGCCCTGTTTTCTACTAGTGATGCTTTTACCATGACATATATGTTCCATGACGTGACACCATGCCACCTTTGATGACTTTCTGGTGAGTTTAGGATTTATGGGGACTTCAAACCGAGATTCAAAATGTTTGAGGATGAGCCATGACACCGGTACGGTTGTAATTCGTTCTCATTCCTGGCATGGGACCTAAACATGCACCCAAGGACACATGTATAATTTTTCTAGCCATTTTGGTGAACTGGATCATGTATTTGTAGTTTAGATTTGAATTATGGACATTAAATGCCTAGGAAACTCAATTAGTGTATAAAAAGGTCAAACGAACCCTGAATAAGTTTAAATTTCAGCATGGATATCCTGTCGTTCCATGTTGCCCGTAGAAGAAAATAAAAGGCGAAAACAGGCAGTGATTACATTTCGCCCACAATGGGGACACGTTTCCGTATCGAAACCACGAGGCTTCTTTGAGAGAAGCTCTGGTTTGTAAGAGGCTTGTAATAAAACTTGCGCCGCAATGGACGAACAAAATTCCTCGACATATAAGTGCCATGTCGTGACACCATGGCAGGTTTCACGATTTTCGGCTTAGTTTTGGATTTACGGGGATTTAAAAAACCGAGATTCTTCTCACGAAATGTTTTCAAATAGCACAAGGTTCACTCATGAATGCCGATATTCAATTAAAACTTCGTGGAAACCATATTTTAAAGATTCATAAAAATCTGAAAAAATGTGGGATGTTAAGAAGGTGATCTTTTATTGCGACACAAAATTTTCTAGTTGAAAAACAACACGAGATGTGAGCTATGAAAAATATAAATTCACCCCTGAATAGTGACATTACTATTCGGCACTATTCAACGATGATTTTGTCTTTTCCATAGCTCACATCTCGTAATGTGTTTCAAATTGAAATTTTGTGTGGCAATAAAACATCATGCTCTTAACATCCCGCATTTTTTTAATTTTTTTTGAAACTTCAAAACATCTTTTTCTCATGGTTTTCACCGGTTTCCACCGAATGTTGGTTTCCGTATGATATCTCCACCGCTGCGCGTGCGATCTGAGTCATGCATTCTGACTTGCCAAAACCCAAACCCCACGGATCATACGTGTGCACCGTTGGATGCTCCTAGATCGTGCGGCACCCCTGAGCCCTTTCAACAGCACATGCAGTACATGGGTAAACATTGTGCGCATGCGTAGTGTAGCTCACGCTTCCTTCTCTACTAGGTTTTCATTCAAAATAGGCTACTGTTTCTCGCCACTCCTCTCATCGGTTTCCCACCTCTTTGTCAGGACCCCGATTCCATGTCACATCGATCTAGCTGGTAACACATCATATCCCTTTGCGGCCTCACGCACGGTATTCCCATGGGTGTCGCCTTACCATGGCCCAGGACCGTTTGCGCCTTTTGGCTCACGTATATGATAGTGTCTCTAGCATCCATATGACAGAGAACCCGGGCCGACATGACTAGTCATGAACCCAAAGTGGCACTAACTTATGGAGACAGGCATACATGAATCAACATCGAGCATGTCGGTCAGCAGCGTGCGAATCCGGGCTGTAGCACTAGGCTAACAGGACTCCGGGAACCCGAGCTGCAGCAGGCTAGGCAGGACTCCGGATGTCACAGCGTGACATTTCCCCAAAGGGACAGACACAGGAATGAAGTAAATCACATGCCGGCCAGTCAAGTGTTCCGGAGCAGTAGTGCTGGGCTAGCAGGACTCCGGTGAACCGGGCTGTAGCGGACTACTATGGCTCATGGAAGCACAAGACTACATTTCCCCATAAGAGAGGCTACCAAGGATAAACAACTAGGTTGTTGGATCCCACACATACCAAGCATTCCAATCATACACATAATATGCTCGATATGTGCGAATACAACATGGCATCACAACATAACTCTATGACTCATGTATTTATTCAATAGGCTCCGAGGAGCGAGATATTACAAACATGGGTCTCATGACCCAACATTCAGAATAGACAAGTCAAAGCACATGCAGAAGCTTAACATGTCCAAGTACAGACATCTACAAATGAAAAAGGCTGAGAAGCCTGACTATCTACCAGATCCTGCCGAGGGCACAAGATCGTAACTGAGGTATCAAGCTAAACGTCGAAGTCCACACGGAACTACTAGCGAGACTGATGTCTCTCTGCAAAACATAAAAATAGGCAAACGTGAGTACAAATCTACCCAACAAGACTTACATCAGAACTAACTACATATGCATCAGTATCAACAAAGGGGGTGGTGGAGTTTAACTGCAGCAAGCCAGCTTTGACTCGGTGGCTATCTTAAACTACGACTGCAAGTAACTCTTCTGAGGTGGCGCAGACGAGTCCACATATTCACTATATCAATACACCACTATGGATCCACTCTCGTCTCCCTACGAGAACGCCATCCATAGCACTCACGCTTATCTTGCGCATTTTAGAGTATCCACTTTCACTTGTCTATGAACTGTTATAGGCAGCCCAGCGAATAGATCATTTATAACCCTGCAGGGGTGTACTTCTTCACACACGCTCTCGCCACTTACCACCATGTACACGATATGTATCTCGGCAAACTTCAAGCGAAAGCCTGGCGAGGAAGTCGGCCACGACCTGACTAACCACACAAGTCTCTAGTCAAGGTTTATCGCCTATTCGGGTTCCATCCACGAGAGAGCCGGCCGGAGTTTCGCTCACAGCCCCAAACGATGTGTGCAGGGTTCCTGAGACACCAAACGGGCGCCCGGTACACCGTGCCACGGTGTATCTACCGCATCATAGCCCACCCCTAGGGCCAGCACTACGCACGGCGCCAACACATATCTTATAAACACCAGAAACTAGTTGCAACTCCTGGACAGAGGACTAGGGCAGTTAATAAGTCGAGAGGGTCAATTAAGGATCCCAATGAGTGGTAGTAGCTATTCATGGATCACAAACACAGAACTCAGTTCCTGAGAACAGTTTCAATGAGACAACCCACCATGTACTCCTACATGGCCTCTCACCGCTACCTTTACCAAATTGTGTTCACACACTTAGCTCACACATAGTAGGACATGTTCATCACCATTCCAATTCATCCCCAATGAATCAGACCTGACTCAACTCTAAGCAGTAGAAGGCATCACAAACAAGCATGAATGAGTGGGCACATCAGGGCTCAAACAATTCCTACTCATGCTAGTGGGTTTCATCTATTTATTGTGGCAATGACAGGTCATGCAGAGGAAAAGGGGTTCAACTACCACAGCAAGTAATAGATGAATCGTTATTGTCCTAATGGAGTAAAAGAGAACATGAGCGAGAGAGTGGGATTGTATCGGAATGAACAAGGGGGTTTTGCTTGCCTGGCACTTCTAAAGATAGTATAGCTCTTCATCGGTGTCATCGAACTCATCGTCGGAATACGTCTATCGAGAGGGGACAAATACCGGCAACAGAGAAGGAGAGCACAATCAATGCAACACACAATATGATGCATGATCATGACATGTCAATATGCTGTGTTTTGAGCTAATGCAACTAGCAACATGCTAAATGGAGTTGGTTTGAACCCTAGGTTGAAATTCAAACTCCATATGTGAGGGTTTAAATGCCATTTATATGATTTGGCCTAAAAAGCAGCCATAAGTTGTTCTAACATGCATGAAAATTGTACATATGGATAGATTGCATTTTTCTGATCATTTTTCAATATATAATTTATTTCATTCTGAGCTACGGTTGATTTTATATGATTTTTAGAAGTTTAAAACATTTTCTGGAATTTCCTGTGAAAGAATAAATCCAGAAAAAGAGTTATTGCATCAGCATGAAGTCGAGGTGACGTCAGCAGGTCAAATGCTCCAGCCCAGGTCAAACCTGACGGCTGGGACCCACATGTCAGTGAAACAACTAACTAACAGAGTTAGTTAGTGTTAGGTTAGCACTAACCTAGGTTAATTAGGGCCTGGGCCCACATGCCAGTGGCTCATCTAATTAACTAGGTTAATTTAACGCTAATTAAACCTACACTAATTAAGCAGGGGCCTGGGCCCACCTTTCGTTGACCCAGGGGAGTCAAACCCCAGGTCAAACGAGGTCAACTCGCCGGCGGCTCGATGCCGGCGACGACAGACGCGGCAGAGGGGCTCGGAGATGGGCCACAGGGCATCATTTTGGCCGCAGTCTGTTGCATTCGAATGCACGCAGTAGCGCGCATCGAGTGGTGGCAGCGGTAGGTGCTGGGGTGGCCGGGAAAGTGGCCGGTGACGAGGTTCAGCGGCGGCAGTAGCTCGGGCATCCTCGGGGTGGCGCTACAGAGCAAGGGAGGAGGCTCTGCGGGTGTCTACAGGCTCATGGGATTGTGCTGAGCACGGTCGTGTGCTCGAGCATGAGCTGCGGTGGCTCTGGCCACTACGGCGACGTGCGGTGGCGGTGACGAGCTTCGGCTGTGGTGGAAGACGGAGCTAGCGGACGGGAACGGAGGGGCGAGCACAGGGGGAGAATCAGGAGCTCACGGAGAGCGTAGAGGTGGCCTCAGCGTGCTCGGGGAAGCACCGGAGCAGGCAGGGCGGCGAGAGGGATCTTCGGTGGCCGGCGACGAAGATGATGAAGATGGCGTCGACGCAGGGCCTCCAGCGGGGCGTGGCTGGAAGGAGAGGATGAGGGAGGTGTGGCGATGCTCATGGACACGTCGGGAAGGCGAGGGGAGCACGGAGGCTGCGGCGTTATGGCGGCACGGCTGCGGCTGCGCTCGGGCGCGAGAGGGAGAGAGAGCAGAGGAGGCGGAAGAGGTCGGGAGAGAGTGAGAGGGTTCCTGGGGGTGCGTGGCGCTGCAAGAGACGTCCAGGGGAAGGAGGAGGCAGCCAGGCAGGGAGGAGGTGGCCGGCGTGTGGCTGCGCGCGCCGGGCACGCGCCCCTACCTACTGGCGCGAGGAGGAAGGCGACAGAGGGCTGCGGTGGTGGGCTGGGCCGGCCACTTGGGCCGCCAGGTAAGCCCAGGTGAGGTTCCTTCTCTCTCTCTTTCTGTTTCAGTTTTCTATTTTTGTGTAATCTTTGTGGCTTTTCTAGAAATACCTAGACCCTTTCAAAAATCACCAAACTGCACATTCCCACTGTATAGAATATATCCAACATGGAACATTTCAGTTTAGGATTACTTGGGCATTTAAAATATTTACTAACATTTAATTGCCCAAATTCAAATAACATATGATTTAATCCAGTGACCTTTGGATGACCTAGAAATTTGTGCACCATTTTTGTCAGAGGTTCTAGACCACGAGAAAGATGATGAACATTTTAGAAGGACATTTTGGGTTCATTGAAAATGATTTTAGAAACCCTAGTTGGTTTAAGGGAGGTTCTGGGGGTTCTGACATCCCCATTTCAAGTTTCTGAGGAATTTAAACATGATGCAACACCAGATGCTAGCACTAAGCAGTACCAGAAGCTAGGGATGTGACAACTCACCCCCACTAAACAAGAATCTCGTCCCGAGATTCAAGACGTGAGGTAAGATCAAGGGGGAACGCAAACTAACACAATCTTCACAATCCAGGGTGCACTCCATAAGAACGTTGATTCGATCACCATCATGGTCTCGAAGTCTTGCTCCAGGAACTCCCACCAACATGACAACGAGAGGGAAAAGAAACTCTAGAAGGATCGATCTTCTCGAAGGTCGAGCAACTCAGGATTAACTCACGGAATGAGACATAGATACATCTCACGAGCTGAGACGCGAAGCACACATCAGGAGTGACGGAAAGAGGTAGATGACAAGGTTCTACTGGTAGGCAAAAATCCCACGCTGAAGAGGGTGGGGCAAGATCTCAAGATAGCGATGAAATAATCACCATGATTCAATAATGGGGCACCTTAGGGGAGGTGACTCGTAGAATTATTCCCTTAAGTGGCAAAAAGAATTACTTTTGATCCATAGATCATTGAAAATCTTCATACCAGCCTAAGGCAATTCATAATGGATTGTTTAAAGGAGTTCGAAACAATGACATACTCGGACTAGAATGAGTGATGTGAACTACCTTGTTGAAGACAACGCAAGGGATGATTTTGCTTGCGCGTGCTCTCAAGAACTTGAGCATTTCCATATTCATCAAGGTTCTACCAACTACCGCGCCGCAGCACGGTACTACCGCTCACCTGGGAGCAGTACTACCGCAGGCCAACGCAGCAGCAAGAAACAAGGTGACGAGATAAACAACGGAGGAAGCTCCAAGGTGCAAGGGAAAGGAGGGGACAAGGAAGAAACGTGTACGTGATGATTCCACCCAAACCATTCGGACGCGGACCCCCTCTTAATAGTACGGCTTTCCTACGACTCAAATCCACCAAAAAGAAACGTAGAAAAGATGCCGTCTTCAACAGTCTTCGAGGGGCACCCAACCGTCTTGTGCCTAGCGATGAAATGTCTGGGATACTCAAGGCACACGATTAGTCCACAAACGCGTTGTCATCAATCACCAAAACACCTTAGGGATAAATATGCCCTTACAATCTCCCCCTTTTTGGTGGATTGATGACAATACGGGATTTGCACAAGGGAAATAATATTAAGCAACCGCAAACCCCTCCTCTCTAGAATATAGACGGGCTCCCCCTAGATGTGTGCCAACTAGATGGGTGCTTTGGACTGCACGTCACACATACTAGGATCAAAGATCCCCCTATATTATAGAGACAAGGCATATCTAGTAACAGGAAGGCTAACACTAGACAAGATAGCACAAACATAAGTTAACTAAGATAGATAGAGTGCATATGTCTTACACCATATGTAGGATAAGTCTCGAAGGCACAAACCAAACAAAGGAAAACGAGGCAAACGAGGTTCAAACGATAAAGCAAACACACCAAGCATGACACAACGCAAATCCCTACACTCCCTCCCCCTTTGGCATCGAGACGCCAAAAAGGTAGAGAGGACACCTACACACACAGGGTGGCTCAGGCAGAGAAGTCATCCCACTGCTCCTCGTGCTCCTCGTCAGACTTAGCGGCGGGGACGGACTCCTTGACGTCCTCCTCTGAAATGGTCCACTTGTACCCCTGCTTCGCCATCCAGGCAGCCTCTGGCGTGATGACGTCCTCAGAACCGCCAGACACATCCTCTCCAAAGAGCCTCATAACCTTCTTGTCACGGCGGCGACTCTCCTTGTCTGCCACGTGAGTCCTGTACTATCCCTTTGCCTACATGCAGAACAGAGTCTTCATCTTGTCCTTTAACTTCTTGGCCCACGACGGCTCAGAGGAAGGAGTGGTAGACCTAGCAGCACGGTCCTCAGCAACATTCTCTGCACCAGCCTCCTCCTCACCAACAGCCCTCCTAGCCGTAGAAGCCTCAGCACGGGTAGTAGTGTTGGCCCAGTTGGGCTTGACGCGGAGACTGATGGACTCATGCCGAATCCAGTCTGGAGCAAGGAACTCATCACCAGGGTACATCTTCTCCCAAGCTGTGGAGAGCAATAGAAACAGGTACGGTCCATAGATAGGTACCTTGCGAGTGAACACCGCAAACCGAAGCTCACACCACATGATGTGTGTGACATCAAGTGACTGAGTCTGAGATGAACGTGCCTTTGCACACGGGAGCAACATGTCCACTAGATAAGAATGAACCTTGTCCTTGTCGCCAATGCATGGAAACAGAGTGTTGCGGAAGATGCGATGCATGATATCCAGAAAGGAGTTCAGCACCCAAGTCGACTTTCCATTGGGGAGCACCTTCTGAACAAGGAATGGCTGAAGCAGGTTCTTGTTGGCAGACTCAGAGTTGGCGTGGGGGTGAACACCAACAGGTGTGTGAAGCCCGTCATTAGGAATGTGAAGCAGATCCATGAACTCCTTCCATGTAGGAGACAGCTGACAGCCGTTGGTCATCCAGCTCATCCTCCGCTCATCCCTGGGATGAAAGTAAACTGAGGCAAAGAACTGACATATAAGCTCAGGGTCATAGTCAAGGTGAAAGGAGATCACAGGCTCAATAGCAAACTGCTCCACCAAGTCCAGAGCCTCTCCAAAATAGTCACGAAACTTGTCCTTCCACATGTGATTCATGTCTATCCAATTGACATCCACGAAAGTATTCTGCTTGTTCTTAATCACATCCAGATAGATGAGAGCCTGTTTCTTGGTCCAAAACAACTCGGTGCCTCTGAGGACAGCCCAAGGATTCACATAGGGATTGATCTTCCGGCATTCGACATACTCACTGACTGAAATCTCGTCCATCCCCTTAGCAGGTTCCTTTTGCTTGCTGGCAGTGGTCTTGAGATTGCGCTTGGGGGCATTGGAGGCCTCTGGTGCTTCATCTTGGGGATTGCGCAGAAGCTTGGAGCCAGTGTCACGACTGGGATTGGAACGGCGAGAGCCACCACCTGAGACACAAAGTGCAAAACACACACGACAAGCAATAAGGATCAATGCAAAGACCACAACAAAGCAAAAGAAACATGCAGAGAGCACACAAGATAATTTCCATCAGAGAGATTTGACCCCTACGGTAGTACTGCCAAGTGTCGCGGTACTAAGATTGTAGTGCCGCTCTTAGTCGCGGTAGTACCGTGTAAGGTCACGGTAGTACCGGGTCTAGGAGCGGTAGTAGGATCTTAGTGCCACAGCTAGCGCGGTAGTACCGCGTCTGATGGGCGGTAGTACCGCACGAGCTAGCGCGGTAGTACCGCACCTGATGGGCGGTAGTACCGCACATGAGACACGGTAGTACCGCACCGTGTCAGATCCGAACAAGTTCAAATCTGAGAAAATCCCGCGAAACTATGGCGGTACTACGGTTGGACAAATCTACCACAAGACAACATATCAAGTATGATTCCTATGCAACACGACTCTCCTACATCCTACTCTTGCACAGATTTGGCCTAAAATCTCAAGAACAACAAGAATCTCCCCAAAAACCTAGAAGCGAGAGAACAACCAAGAAAAAGAGGGATTTGGGTAAAAACCTTGGTCCATGGCAAGAGGAAGTGGTGGGGAACGGTCCCACCGGTCGGAATCTGAGGAGAGTGGCCGGAGATGGAGATCCGGCGAGGACCTCTGGCGCCGTTCTTGAGCAAGAGAGAGAGAGAGACGTGGGGAGAGAGACGAGTGAATGGGTATGGGGAGTTGGAACTCCCCTGCCCGAGTCATAACCCCCACGCTCACTCGATGGCGTGGTAGTACCGTGCCTCATCGCGGTAGTACCGCACGGCAGAAGTACCTCACCTGAGCGGTAGTACAGCGCTCTAGCACGGTAGTACCGTGCCTCTCAAAGCGGTAGTACCGCGGCAAGCCGCGGTAGTACCGTGGGCTCAAGAAGATGCACGTTTCAAGCACACAAAAAAAAGGTCTTTGCACGAACACTCCGAGGCTACACGACACCACAAGACCATGCAACACACAAAGGCAGAAAGACAAATGATAAAATGAAACAACCACGAGACACCACCTCTCCAAAGAGAGGGCGGTGGCCGTAGCCACCTATGTTTGAGTCAATTGGTATGGCACCGCGAAGAATTATCCTTGGGCCCATGACCAAAACTCATCTTTGAACCACAAGTACCATCAAACATGGCTAATGTGAAAGACTTGATCAATTTATGCATAATGGGGGAGGGAGAGTTCATTGAGAGAACAACACTCCCCCTATGTCCATGCCTACATCTAAACAAGACAACAAGTTGAGTATGGTGGGGTGTGCAAGGGTTCAAGAACATTGCTCGAATCAATGATATTTAGCTCATGCCTTAACTCGCGAAATCTTGCTTCATCCAAGGGCATCGTGAAAATATCTACAAGGTTATCATGAGTGTTGACATAGTTGAGCTCGATCTCTCCTCGCCTAATGTGATCCCGGATGAAGTGATACCGGATCTCAATATGCTTCGTCTTGAAGTGTTGCACCGGGTTGAGAGAGATCTTGATGGCACTTTCATTGTCACACCAAAGAGGCACTTTGTCACAAATGACACCGTAATCCTTTAAAGTTTGCCTCATCCATAAGAGTTGTGCACAACAACTACTGGCCGCCACATACTCCGCTTCGGTGGACGAGAGAGACACACAACTTTGCTTTTTGGAAGACCAACTTACCAAAGAGCAACCAAGGAATTGGCACCCTCCGGAAGTGGACTTCCTATCCACTTTGTCTCCCGCCCAATCGGAATACGAATACCCTACAAGCTTGAAGTTTTCTCCTCTTGGGTACCATAAGCCAAAGTTTGGGGTATGAGCCAAATATCAAAAGATTTGTTTGACCGCTAGATAGTGACTTTCCTTAGGTGCGGCTTGAAACCGTGCACAAATTCCCACACTCAACATGATATCCGGTCTAGATGCACAAAGGTAGAGCAAGGAGCCTATCATGGAACAATATACCTTTTGATCCACCGCTTTACCATTGGGATCTATGTCAAGTTAGCACTTGGTGTGCATTGGAGTGGAAGCCGACTTGACATCACTTATCTTGAATCTCTTGAGCATGTCTTGAGTGTATTTGGCTTGGTTGATGAATGTTCCTTCTCTTCTTTGCTTCACTTTGAACCCTAGAAAGAACTTCAACTCTCCCATGGATGACATCTCGAACTTTGAGGTCATGAGAGCGGCAAATTCCTCATTGAAAGCTTTGTTAAGGGAACCAAAGATAATATCATCAACATATAATTGGCACACAAACAACTCCCCTTTTACCTTCTTAGTAAAAAGAGTGGGGTCGATTAGCCCAACTTCAAAACCACGGTCTTGTAACAACTCGGTAAGGTGGTCATACCATGCACGTGGGGCTTGTTTAAGGCCATAGAGTGCCTTATCGAGTTGATACACATGATCGGGAAAGTAGGGATCCTCGAACCCGGGGGGTTGCTTGACATAAACCAATTCATTAATGGGACCATTATGAAAAGCACTCTTCACATCCATTTGTTGTAACTTAAAGTTATGATGAGAAGCATATGCAATCAACATGCGAATGGATTCAAGACGAGCAATGGGAGCAAAGGTTTCACCGTATCAATACCCTAAACTTGGGAGTAGCCTTGTGCTACCAAACGAGCCTTGTTGCGAATGATAATCCCATGGCCATCTTGCTTCTTCTTAAATATCCACTTGGTTCCAATGACATTGTGGTTCCCCGTCGGTCTTGGCACCAATCTCCACACTTTGTTGCGCTCGAAGTTGTTGAGTTCTTCATGCATGGCATTGAGCCAATCCGGATTTCGAGCGCCTCATAGACCTTGTGGGGTTCGACACAAGAGACAAACGCGTGATGCTCACAATAGTTTGCTAATTGTCTACGAGTGCTTACCCCCTTTCTTAAGATTCCAAGAACATTCGTCATGAGATGATCCTTGGTGGCAAGACGCTCCAATTCCTCCTCAGGGGTGAGACGAGGAGTGGTCACTTGATCATCCTGAGCGTCGTCTTGAGCTTGTTCTTATTCTTGAACTTGCTCGGAGGAGAGAACTTGACCTTGGGCATCACTTGATGTGTCAACACCGTCTTGAGCATGAACTTGCCCTTGGTCATGTTCTTGAGGATGAGGGCCTTCATGTTGTTCTTCGGAAGCGTGTGGGCCTTGGGTTGGTGATGGCTCCACTTGAGTGGAGCATTGTCCTTCTCCTTCGGCCACAAGGGGTTCCTCAATGGGTAGGATAAAGCCAACACCCATTCTTCTTATGGCTTGAGGAGGAATTTCATCACCTACATCACAAGTGCCACTTTGCTCCACTTGGGAGCCGTTATTCTCATCAAACTCCACGTTACACGTCTCCTCAATAAGTCCCGTGGATTTATTGAGGACACGGTAAGCATGAGAGTTTGTAGCATAACCAACAAATATGCCCTCATAAGCTCTAGCCTCAAATTTAGACAACCGAACACCTTTCTTGAGAATGAAACACTTACACCCGAACACCCGAAAGTACTTGAGGTTGGGCTTGTTACCGGTGATTATCTCATATGGAGTCTTGTTCAAGCCCTTGCGGAGGTAGAGCCGATTGGATGCATGACACGCGTGTTGATGGCTTCGGCCCAAAAGTTGTATGGAGACTTGAACTCCGCCATAATGGTCCTTGCCGCATCCATCAACATCCGGTTCTTCCTCTCCGCAACACCGTTTTGTTGAGGGGTGTAAGGTGCGGAATATTGATGCTTGATCCCCTCATCACTAAGAAACTCATCCAAGGTGTAGTTCTTGAACTCGGTGCTGTTGTCACTTCTTATTGTCAAGATCTTTGCATTGTGTTGATGTTGTGCTTCATTTGCAAAGTAAATGACGGTTTGTTGGGTCTCGCTCTTCCTCTTGAAGAAATACACCCAAGTGTATCTTGAGTAGTCATCCACAATCACCAAGCAATACTTCCTACGCCCAAGACTATCGAAGGATGGAGGCCCAAAGAGATCCAAGTGAAGGAGCTCCAAAGGCCTCTTTGAGTAAATGATAGTCGTGGGAGGGTGAGCCTTCTCATGTAGCTTTCCTTCGATACAAGCACTGCAAGCACGATCTTTAGCAAAACTAACATTCGTTAGTCCACGGACATGGCCCCCCTTGAGAAGACTTTGCAAAGATCTCATATTGAAATGGGCTAGACGGCGATGCCAAAGCCATCCCACATCAACTTTAGCCATTAGGCATGTTGCGGTCTTAGTGGGTCGCTCCAAAAAGTTAATCACATATAGAACGTTCTTGACATGCCCAACAAAGGCTACTTTAAGAGTCTTGCTCCACAAGAGGGCCACCGTATCGATACCAAAGAAAGTGGCAAAGCCCATGATTGCAAGTTGACGAACGGAAAGTAAATTGTATGCAAGGGACTCAACAAGCATCACCTTCTCGATCGTGAGATCATGAGAGATGACCACCTTGCCAAGTCCCAATACATTAGAAGATGAGGCGTCACCCCACTCGACATTGGTGGGCATAGATGGAATCTTGTGCACGTCCACCACCAAGTCCTTGCTTCCGGTCATATGATTTGTAGCTCCACTATCGAGCAACCATGATCCCCCACCGGAAGCAAACACCTACAAGAGATCAATGCTTGGTTTTAGGTAACAAGGGTCTTTGGAACCCAAATAGACCATTTAATGTATTCATGAGGAGAACCAACGAATTTGGCATAGACATGCCCATCACTAGCATGACATAACATATAAGAAGGATTAAAGTCGCCGCCTTTGATGAGAGGAGTGGCATTGCCCTTTTTGACAGCGCCACCCTTCGCATTGTTCTTCTTCTCCTTGGAAGCACTCTCTCCCTCCTTCACAATGGTTTGCATGAGAGGAGGAGGTCGTTTGGTCTTGTCATTCTTCTTCTTGTTCTTGGAATCGGGCACGTACCCCACCCTTTCCTTGGCCACAACTCCCTTTTGGTTGATCAAGAGGTCGTTGAGGTTCTTCTTGCCTTTTATGCAAGTCGCAAGACCTCTCTCAAGTTGCCCCTTTAGCTTAGCATTCTCCTCAACAAGATGCACATGCTCATAACACGGGTTAGTAGCATTTGCATTATCAATTAACATCATACGAGGAAAAGTGGCTTTTTCCTTGGTTAGCTTTACTTGAAGTTGATCACGAGACTCTTTGAGGCTAGCATGAGCACCCTTCAAGACCTTGTGAGCCTTGTCAAGTAGATCAAACTCCTCTTTGAGTCTAGCAAGATCAACCTCAAGTTCGGCCTTCTCGGAGATTAGCACATGAGAAACAATGAGAACATGATCATAATATTTCTTTAACTTAGCATGATCAACGTTGTGTGACTCCTCAAGAGCCAAACGAAGACCACGCTCTTCCTCAAGTGCATTGGAAAGATCCGAAATCTCATCGGCATAGTCACGACTATGCCCTTCCATCTTAGTTATG
Organism: Triticum urartu; assembly: GCF_003073215.2. Taxonomy (NCBI): domain Eukaryota; kingdom Viridiplantae; phylum Streptophyta; class Magnoliopsida; order Poales; family Poaceae; genus Triticum; species Triticum urartu. The sequence continues at coordinate 420,599,902 of NC_053022.1, read as the reverse complement.
GTATCTTCGTGAGCCTCGATCATGTCATTGGCTTCACCAAGTTGTTACAAGAGAGCAACAAAGTGCTTCTTGGATTTACCCTTAAGTTTGCCCATAAAGGCCTCAAACTCATTTGCCTCCACATTAGCTCCCTCATGTACATCCATGCTATCCGTCAAAGAAGGATGATTAATGATGGTAGTTTTGATGTTGGGGGTTACCTTGTTGGTGGCTTTAGCCATGAGGCACTTGGTGGTGATGCTCTCATTGGGTGAGTCGAAGAGAGACACCCGTGGAGTCGTCGCAATGGCAACTGAGGCCATGGCAGCCAACTCACCATCTTCATCATCGTCATCATCCTCATTGTAATCTTCTTGTACCACCAATGCCTTGGGAGGAGTCTTCTTGGTGAAGTTGCTCTTGTTGGGGAACGACTTGGCCATGTCCTTTCGGATGAGCTTGCCACCATTGTCTTCCCTCTTCTTATACGGGCATTCCGCAACAAAATGACTCACATTGCCACAATTGTAGCAAGTCCTTACACGTTGCTTGCTCTTCATGCCACTTGAGTTGTTTTTGTTAAAGTTTGGCCTCGAGTTTTTCTTGCTCCAAAATTGCCTTGAAGCAAGTGCCATGTGTTCATGATATGCATACTTTGTATCTTCGGGGTTGCTCTCCTCTTCTTCCTCTTCTTCTTCTTCTTCTTCAACGGAGAGCTTGGCCTTCAATGAAAGGTTGGGCTTCTTTGCCCTTTGAGAACGAAGCACCGCGTTGTCAGCGGTCTTGTCCAAAATGTTCATGGCCACAAACTCATCCAACACTTCCCTTGAGGTCAAAGTGTGGAAGTCTGGTCTTTGACGAATGACGGAGGACATGGCCTTGTGGTAGGGCATCATTGCCTTGAGGAATTTGCGCTTGATCCAATTGTCATCCGTGTCCTTGCTCCCGTGATCTTGGAGTGAGACCGCGAGTCTGGTTACTCTCCGATAAAGCTCTCGAGGTTCTTCATCTTATTTCATTGCAAACTCATCGGCCTCATCTTGCACCACTTCATAGTTGGAGCGTTGAATGCTTGCGCTTCCCCGGTAGAGAGAGACAACACAAAGCCATGCGTCTTTGGCCAAGGCAAAGGGCCGAAGATGAGGTAGGTGTTCGGGTGGGATTGCATCTTGAATGATGAAGAGAGCATTCTCATTGAATTGATTACCCGCGGCTTCTCGAGGAGTGAAATTGCTTGGATCATGCGGATAGAAACCTTCTTCAATGATTCTCCAAAGATTAGTGTTCACATGATTTAAATGACGTTTAAAGCGGTAAACCCAAGAATCAAAATCCTCATTTTTCACAATCTTAGGGGGAGGACCAGCATGATTCAAATGAGTGGAAGGAACCGGTCCACCATAAACAAGTGGTGGTTCCACATGAGCAAAGATACCGGTGCCATTCTTACCACTAGAAGAAGGAGCCTTTTCACTACTAGCTTCCCCCTTATCGGAGGTAGCATCCGTCACCTTGTAAGTGGGATTACCCACTTTCAATGATGCGGTGGATAGTTTAAGCCCTTCAAGGAATTTAGTAAACATGCTTTCAACCTCGGTCGTCATGGAGGTTTTCAATGTCTCCAAGGCCACATTGAACTCCTCACGAGAGACCGAGGTTTCCCCATCGCCCGTAGACGAAGTCGGATTCACATCGGAGTGTTCCTCCACACCGTCTACGGTATCAACCATACTCTTCGGACGGTAAAGTCCTTAATAAAGAGGCGAGGCTCTGATACCAATTGAAAGGATCGATATGGTTGACTTGAGGGGGGGTGAATAGGCAACTAACAATTTTTAGCATTTCTTTAACAATTTAAACTTTGCGTCAAAGTAGGTTGTCTAGATATGCAACTAGGTGAGCAACCTATATGATGCAACAAGGATAGGACCACAAGCAAGCAAGAGATATGACACAAATAAGCTTGCACAAGTAAAGGCACGAGATAACCAAGAGTGGAGACGGTGGAGACGAGGATGTGTTACCGAAGTTCCTTCCCTTTGAGGGGAAGTACGTCTCCGTTGGAGCGGTGTGGAGGCACAATGCTCCCCAAGAAGCCACTAGGGCCACCGTATTCTCCTCATGCCCTCACACAATGCAAGATGCCGTGATTCCACTATTGGTGCCTTGGAGGCGGCGACCGAACCTTTACAAACAAGGTTGGGGCAATCTCCACAACTCAATTGGAGGCTCCCAATGACACCACGAAGCTTCACCACAATGGACTATGGCTCCGCGGTGACCTCAACTGTCTAGGATACTCAAACACCCAAGAGTAACAAGATCCGCAAGGGATTAGTGGGGGGAATCAAATTTCTCTTGGTGGAAGTGTGGATCGAGGCCTTCTCAACCACTCCTGAACAAATTAACAAGTTTGATTGGCTAGGGAGTGAGATCGGGCGAAAATGGAGCTTAGAGCAACAATGGAGCTTTGGATTGGAAGAGATAAGTCAACAGGGAAGAAGGGGACCCCTTATATAGTGAGGGACAAAGATCCAACCGTTATCCACCTACCAGCCCGCGGCCAGCGGTACTACCGCACCAGGCAAGTGGTACTACTGTGGGGCCACACGGTACTTCCGCTTGCTGCCAAGCGGTACTACCGCAAGCTCACGCGGTACAACCATGCAGGCCTGCGGTACTACCGCTGCAGCAGCAATGGCTAGGGCAGACCTGAGGCACAAGTGCTGAGGGCGGTACTTCCGCGGGTGCGGTACTACCGCTCCCCCTTGCGGTACTACCACAAGGCAGGAATCCCCTAGCTTGGGAAGAGAGAGGATAAGTGAGGGAGTCCTGGATCAGGGGGTCTCCGGACAGCCGGACTATTATCCTTTGGCCGGATTGTCGGACTATGAAGATACAAGATTGAAGACTTCGTCTCGTGTCCGGATGGGACTCTACTTGGCGTGGAAGGCAAGCTAGGCAATACGGATATGTATATCTCCTCCTTTGTAACCGACCTTGTGTAACCCTAGCCCCCTCCGGTGTCTATATAAACCGGAGGGTTTTAGTCCGTAGGACACAATAACATACAATCATACCATAGGCTAGCTTCTAGGGTTTAGCCTCTCTGATCTCGTGGTAGATCTACTCTTGTACTACCCATATCATCAATATTAATCAAGCAGGACGTAGGGTTTTACCTCCATCAAGAGGGCCCGAACCTGGGTAAAACATCGTGTCCCCTGCCTCCTGTTACCATCCGCCTTAGACGCACAGTTCGGGACCCCCTACCCGAGATCCGCTGGTTTTGACACCGACATTGGTGCTTTCATTGAGAGTTCCTTTGTGTCATCGCCGTTAGGCTTGATGGCTCCTTCGGTCATCATTAGCGATGTAGTCCAGGGTGAGACTTTTCTCCCCGGACAGATTTTTGTATTCGGCGGCTTCGCACTACGGGCCAACTCGCTTGGCCATCTGGAGCAGATCGAAAGTTACGCCCCTGGCCACCAGGTCAGGTTTGGAAGCTTAAACTACATGGCCGATATCCGCGGAGACTTGATATTCGACGGGTTCGAGCCTCTGCCTTGTGCGTCACGCGGTCACGATGAGTACGATTTAGCTCTACCATCAGACAGCATCCGGGAGATCGCACTGGCAGCCGCTCCGACCCTCAATTCGGAGCCAGTTGCGCCATCCATGGACGGGTGGATAGACCCCGCCACGGAGGCCTTACCCTCAGCGGCGATCGAGCTGAACATCGACCTTACCCTGCACGAGAGCCGTGTTGTCAAACTGCCGGATCCTTCTCCGACCATGGACTCCGAACCGCCTGCGCCCGTTCCTAGAGAATCCGATTGGGCGCCGATCATGGAGTTTACCTCCGCAGATATTTTTCAGCACTCGCCCTTTGGCGACATACTGAACTCATTAAGGTCTCTCTCCTTGTCAGGAGGATCCTGGCCGAACTATGTCTGGTAGGATTGGGATGCGGACGACGAAGAAATTCGCGGCCCACCCACCACCCACTTAGTAGCCACTGTCGATGACTTAACCGACATGCTCGATTTCGACTCCGAAGACATCGACGGTATGGACGACGATGCAGGAGACGAAGAGGAACCACTGCCCACAGGGCACTAGACAGCCACCTCATCATACGATATATACATGGTGGACACACCAAAGAAGGCAATGGCGACGTGACAGCGGAGGATGACCCCTCCAAGAAGCAACCCAAGCGCCGACGTCAGCGGCGCGGCTCTAAGTCCCGCCATAGCAAAAGTGGTGATACCGGCACAGGAGATAATAACACTCCAGATAGTGCCCCAGATTGCAACAATCCCCTCCAACACGATCTAGGACAGGAGGATGGAAAGGCCAGCCCTCCAGAGAGAGCGGCAGATGGAGAGGCGGAGAATGATAATTACATGCCCCCCCCTCCAAAGACGAGGCAAGCCTCAACGATGTCGAATTTGTCGTGCCAGAGGATCCCGTCGAACAAAAGTGCTTCAAGCGCTGGCTTATAGCAACGACAAATAGCCTTAAGAAAAAGCAGCAGCAGCTTCAAGCTGATCAAGATCTGCTAGCTGACAGATGGACTAAAGTCCTCGTGGCGGAGGAATATAAACTCGAACGCCCCTCCAAGAGTTACCCAAAATGCAGGTTGCTACCCCGACTGGAGGAAGAAGCCTATGATGCGGCTGGTCGGCCACCTCGTGGCCGTCATAGAGAGGCATTCCAGCCAAAAGCTCAGCTCGCATCTCGACATCATTCAAATAAAAAGGCATGGGGAAATACGCCAGACCTGCGAGACGTATTGGAGGACAACGCAAAACATGCAAGATCGATCTACGGATCACGAGGGCACGCCACTATGCAAGACGATAACCGTCACGCCGGATACAGTAAAAGTAAGTCCGGCCAGGCTGACCATAGCGGACACGACTCATTCAAGCTGCGTCGCGACATAGCCCAGTACAGAGGCGCCGCACACCACCTATGCTTCACAGACAAAGTAATGGATCATCAAATCCCAGAGGGTTTCAAACCCGTAAATATTGAATCATACGACGGCACAACAGATCCTGCGGTATGGATCGAGGATTTCCTCCTCCACATCCACATGGCCCGCGGTGATGACTTACACGCCATCAAATACCTCCCACTAAAGCTCAAAGGACCAGCGCAACATTGGCTTAACAGCTTGCCAGCAGAGTTCATTAGCTGTTGGGAAGATCTGGAAGCCGCATTCCTCGACAACTTTCAGGGCACTTATGTGCGACCACCAGATGCTGACGACCTAAGCCATATAATTTAGCAGCTAGAGGAATCGGCCAGGCAATTCTGGACCCGGTTCCTAACAAAGAAAAATCAAATCATCGACTGTCCGGATGCAGAGGCCCTAGCAGCTTTCAAACACAACATCCGCGACGAGTGGCTAGCCCGGCACCTTGGTCAGGAAAAGCCGAAATCTATGGCAGCCCTCACGACACTCATGACCCGCTTTTGTGCCGGAGAAGACAGCTGGCTGGCTCGCAGTAATAACATATCAAAGAACCATTGTACTTCGGATACCAAGGACGGCAATAGCAGGTCACGTCGCAACAAACGTAAGCACCGCATTAACAGCAACAATACCGAGGATATGGCAGTCAATGCCCGATTCAAAGGCTCTAAACCCGGTCAACAGAAAAATCCATTCAAAATAAGCACTCCGGGCCCGTCCAATTTGGACCGTATACTCGATCGCTCGTGTCAAATATACGGTACCCCTGACAAGCCAGCCAACCACACCAACAGGGATTGTTGGGTGTTCAAGCAGGCCGGCAAGTTAATTGCCCAAGACAAAGATAAGGGGTCACACAGCGATGACGAAGAGGAGCCCAGGCAGCCGAACACCGGAGGACAGAAGAGGTTCCCCCCACAAGTATGGACGGTGAACATGATATACGCAACCCACATCCCCAAGACGGAGCGGAAGCGTGCGCTCAGGGACGTATATGCGTTGGAGCCAGTCACCCCAAAGTTCAACCCATGGTCCTCCTGTCTGATCACCTTCGATCGCAGGGACCACCCCACTAGTATCTGTCATGGCGGATTCGCCGCACTGGTCCTAGACCCAAACATCGACGGATTTCACCTCACTCGAGTCCTTATGGATGGTGGCGGCAGCCTGAACCTACTTTACCAGGACACAGTGTGCAAAATGGGTATAGACCCCTCAAGGATCAAACCCACAAAAATGACCTTTAAAGGCGTCATTCCAGGTGTAGAGGCCCATTGCACAAGCTCAATTACACTGGAAGTGGTCTTCGGATCCCTGGATAACTTCCGAAACGAAGAATTAATCTTTGATATAGTCCCATTCTACAGTGGCTATCATGCACTGCTCGGGCGAACCGCATTTGCGCAATTCAATGCGGTACCGCATTATGCATACCTCAAGCTCCAGATGCCAGGTCCTCGGGGGGTCATCACAGTTAATGGAAACACAGAGCGCTCTCTCCACATGGAGGAGCACACTGCGGCCCTCGTAGCAGAAGCACAAAGCAGCCTCTCAAGGCAATCCACCAGTTCGGCGTTTCAAGACCCTGACACCTTCAAGCGCGCTCGGAGTAATCGGCAACTAGACTGCCTAGCACGATCTGAGATCGCGTAGCAATGCGGCCCCTACCCTAGCCCAAGCCAAACGGCGAAATTCATGCCACACGTACATAATTACGCATTAAAAATACCATGGGCACAGGCGGGGAGGGGGGCACAACTACGGCACACCCCAATACGCGGCTTAAACTGCACTAGGGGCTTCCCGCTTTGTTATTTTTCTCTTTCAGGACTTTAATCTCTGGAAACCCTGTCCGGCAGCATGATTGCCGAAGACATGATGCAGCAACCAAGGAGGCAGAAAGCTACGTCACACCACGGAACTCCCAGGTGGATTACGATAACGAGTGAAATATTTGCTTTAATACTATTCCTCAGCTTGCCCTTGGAAGGGACATAGTCCTACTTTTTGCTTACCGCACTATCTGTATCATTCTTCTTTAACGCACCTTTTTGAATAAACAATGCATAGCATTAAGACTATTATTGCATTCTTCTTATATATTTATATATATATATATGTGTGTGTGTGTGTGTGTTCATTAATGACGCCTTGCAACCGTACACTTTGTTACGGCCAATACACCAGGGGCTTAAGTACCCCACAATATGGTGTGAGAAGTACAAACACTTTCACAAGTGCGGCACCCTGAACTTATAGCATTATATGCATCAGCTCCGAATCATGTCTTTGGTCAAATGTTGGGTTTTCCCGGCTCCTATGTTTTGGTACCTTACGTTCCGGTCTATCGGCTAAGGTAGCACTAGGAGAACTACTATGATTGTGCCCCGGTTCTGCTGGGCTAAGCACCTCAGTAGAGAAAGCTAAAACTGACTGTCATGATAAGGCGAGAGACTGGTCGCTGTTTGGCGAGGTTTCGAGTCCCTAAAGACTTATGCCGCTTAGAGCGAGGAGCCAGTCCTGTCCGGCTTAAAGGCGTGTATCGCACCCCGAATTCGGCCTTCCGAATACCAGGGGCTTCACTGAAATTTAAAATTATAGAATTCTATGGCTAAGTGAGAGTGATAAAGCATTATTAGTCCAGTTGCCTTGTTCGTTGTGTTGAGCACCTCCCTCGAAGGACCCAAAAATGGGAACAAGAGTGCCCAGGTTTATCCCGAACACCCCAGCACTCGTGGCATGGGGGCAGAAGCCAAGGACTAGCCATCTCTCAGATTGGATAAACAACCAAACAGAAGGTAATATTTTAAATTCAAACAAGCGTTGCATAGCGCATATGAAACAAGTTTTGATCATACAGGATCACACGAGCAAGTTTACTCAAATATTACATCCTTTGGACATTCATCCGCTACAAGACGGGCACCCTTCAGGACACCCTCATAATAAATTTCGAGGGTGCGATGCTCCTTCCCCTGCGGTGGTCCTTCCTTGATCAGCTTCACGATGTCTAGCTTGGCCCATTGCACCTTCACTCGGGCGGAAGCCCGGCGTGCACCTTCGATGCAGGAGGACCACTTGACGACTTCCAGCCGTGGGCAGGCATCCACAAGCCGCCTCACCAGGCCGAAGTAGCTGTTCGGAAGGGAGTCGCCAGGCCACAACCGGATAATAAGGCCCTTCATGGCCTGTTCGGCCGCCTTGGGTAGCTCGACCAGCTGCTTTAGCTGGTCGCTTAGAGGCATCGGGTGTTCAGTCCCAGTATACTGAGACCAGAACAGCTTCTCCGTTGAGCTTCCCTCCTCGTCCTGGTAAAACTGTGCAGCATCCGACACGCTGCGGGGAAAATCTGCGAATGCTCCTGGAGAGCTCCGGATTCGGGTATGTAATAGGTAATTTACTCTCACATGCTTGCTTTGCATATAGAATGCCTTACCCGCCGCTATTTTCTTCATCGCGTCAATCTCCTAGAGGGCCTTTTGGGCTTCGGCCTTGGCACTCTTTGCGCTCTCGAGGGCCGCGGCAAGCCCAGACTCTCGCGTCTTCGAGTCAAGCTCCAACGCCTCGTGCTTCGTCACGAGAGCCTGGAGCTCTTGCTGCACCTCGCCCACCCGAGCCTCTTGCCTTTCCCGCTCGTTGCGCTCCTTGGCCGCTTTATCTTCGGCCTCGGGCAACGCTTGCTTTAGGGTCGCCACTTCGGTCGTGGCCCTTGGCAAATTCATCATGATCCTGTCATTTTGCAATCGCATTCTTTTTATACATATCCATAGACTAGGTACTACTTACCTTTGTTCTCCTCGAGCTGCCTCTTGGCAAGGCTGAGCTCGTCCTTGGACCCTTTAAGGTCCTGCTTCAGTGCGGCGACCTCCGCAGTCACTGCGGCAATTGCCAGCAGCGAAGCCTGCATACGCATATTGACATACTTATATTAGACTCCTGCAATATTGTTTGATCCCCTGTTCGGCTTTTCTTTGTGAACACCGAACAGAGCATCAGGGGCTATGATGTCTACTACACAACCATCTTCTTGTAGACGTTGTTGGGCCTCCAAGTGCAGAGGTTTGTAGGACAGTAGCAAATTTCCCTCAAGTGGATGACCTAAGGTTTATCAATCCGTAGGAGGCGTAGGATGAAGATGGTCTCTCTCAAGCAACCCTGCAACAAAATAACAAAGAGTCTCTTGTGTCCCCAACACACCCAATACAATGGTAAATTTTATAGGTGCACTAGTTCGGCGAAGAGGTAGTGAAACAAGTGGTATATGGATAGTAGATAAAGGTATTTGTAATCTGAAAATATAAAAACAGCAAGGTAACGAATGATAAAAGTGAGCGTAAACGGTATTGCAATGCTAGGGAACAAGGCCTAGGGTTCATACTTTCACTAGTGTAAGTTCCCTCAACAATACTACCATAATTTGATCATAAAACTATCCCTCAACATGCAACAAAGAGTCACTCCAAAGTCACTAATAGCGGAGAACGAACGAAGAGATTATGGTAGGGTATGAAACCACCTCAAAGTTATTCTTTCCAATCAATCCGTTGGGCTATTCCTATAAGTGTCACAAACAGCCCTAGAGTTCGTACTAGAATAACACCTTAAGATACAAATCAACCAAAACCCTAATGTCACCTAGATACTCCAATGTCACCTCAAGTATCTGTGGGCATGATTATACGATATGCATCACACAATCTCAGATTCATCTATTCAACCAACACAAAGGACCTCAAAGAGTGCCCCAAAGTTCTACCGGAGAATCACGATGAAAACGTGTGCCAACCCCTATGCATATGTTCCCAATGTCACGAAACCCGCAAGTTGGTCACCAAAACATACATCAAGTGGCACGTGATATCCCATTGTCACCACAGATATTCACGGCAAGACATACATCAAGTGTTCTCAAGTCTTTAAAGACTCAATCCGATAAGATTACTTCAAAAGGGGAAACTCGATTCATTACAAGAGAGAAGAGGGGGGAAGAAACATCATAGGATCCAAATATAATAGCAAAGCTCGCGATACATCAAGATTGTGTCATCTCAAGAACACGAGAGAGAGAGAGAGAGATCAAACACATAGCTACTGGTACATACCCTCAGCCCCGAGGGAGAACTACTCCCTCCTTGTCATGCAGAGCACCGGGATGATGAAGATGGCCACCGGTGAGGGTTCCCCCCTCCGGCAGGGTGCCAGAACAGGGTCCTGATTAACTTTTGGTGGCTACGGAGGCTTCTGGCGGCGGAACTCCCGATCTATGTTGTGTTCTGGAAGTTTTAGGTCACGTAAGTATATATGGGTGCAGGAGGTACGTCAGGGGAGCGACGAGGGCCCCACGAGACAGGGGGGCGCGCCCTAGGGGGGGGGCGCCCCCCACCCTCGTGAGCACCTCGTTCCTTCCTTGACGTAGGGTCCAAGTCCATCGGGTGTGTTTCCTTCCAAAAATAACTTCTCCAGTTGATTTCGTTCTGTTTCGACTCCGTCTAATATTCCTTTTCTTCAAAACACTGAAATAGGCATAAAACAGGAAATCTGGGTTGGGCCTCCGGTTAATAGGTTAGTCCCAAAAATAATATAAAAGTGGATAATAAAGCCCATAATGCCCAAAATAGTAGATAATATAGCATGGAGCAATCAAAAATTATAGATACGTTGGAGACGTATCAAGCATCCCCAAGCTTAGTTTCTGATCGTCCTCGAGTAGGTAAATGATAAAAAAGATAATTTTTGATGTGGAATGCTAGTTGGAATAATTTCAATGTAATTCTTCTTAATTGTGGTATGAATATTCAGATCCATAAGATTCAAGACAAAAGTTCATATTGACATAAAAATAATAATACTTGAAGCATACTAACAAAGCAATTATGTCTTCTCAAAATAACATGGCCAAAGAAAGTTATCCCTACAAAATCATATAGTCTGCCTATGCTCCATCTACACCACACAAAATATTTAAATCATGCACAACCCCGATGACAAGCCAAGCAATTGTTTCATACTTTTGATGTTGTCAAACTTTTTCAATCTTCACGCAATACATGAGCGTGAGCCATGGATATAGCACTATAGGTGGAATAGAGTGGTGGTTGTGGAGAAGACAAAAAGGGAGAAGATAGTCTCACATCAACTAGGCATATAAATGGGCTATGGAGATGCCCATCAATAGATATCAATATGGGTGAGTAGGGATTGCCATGCAACGGATGCACTAGAGCTATAAATGTATGAAAGCTCAAAAAGAAACTAAGTGGGTGTGCATCCAACTCGCTTGCTCCCGAAGACCTAGGGCATTTTGAGGAAGCCCATCATTGGAATATACAAGCCAAGTTTTATAATGAAAGATTCCCACTAGTATATGAAAGTGACAACACTGAAACACTGAAATAGGTATAAAACAGCAAATCTGGGCTGGGCCTCCGGTTAATAGGTTAGTCCCAAAAGTAATATAAAAGTGGATAATAAAGCCCAATAATGCCCAAAATAGTAGATAATATAGCATGGAGCAATCAAAAATTATAGATACGTTGGAGACGTATCAGGCTACTGTCTATGTGGTAATATTTTTCCTATATTTTAAACACTTACCTCAAAGCCTGTTAGAAAGCTGGCACAGGCTTCAGTCAACCCGCTCTTGGCGGACTGAACCTTCTGGACCACCGCACTCATAATAGTACGGTGCTCCTCGTCAATGGAAGCACTGCGAAGCGCTCATAGCAGATTGTCCGGTGCCTCTGGATGGACAGAGGTCACCGGCACAGGCGTCTTGCACCTCTTGGAAGGAGGCCACCTGCCCATGTCCGGAACCACTGGAGGTTCCGGCGCGGTGTTCGGTTGACGGCCGAACTCGGAGCCCTAAGGGGCCTTGTTCCCTCTGCTCCCGGAGTCCGGAAGGTCGCCTTGAGGCGCCTCCGGGACTATCTCCCCTCGACCCGGTGCCTCTTGAGACAATACCTCGGCATCGTCCGCAAGGCAAGGGGAGGTGGCGGTCGGAAGTGGATCGCTATCCATATCTGACAAGCCCAGGGAGTCGTCTGACGATACATCGATACGGGCTCGTGGCGGCCTGCATAATCATATTCGGCGTTAGGGGAAGCAGTGCGACAAAGGAATGCTATGAGTTACTCTGGTATCCGAATACTTACGACTTCGCCAGGGGCTTGGCCCTGAGCAGCCACTCGTATTCGCCTTCGGCGGCGGTGGTGGAACTGTCCGAAAGGAGAGTCCTTCCCTTCTTGGACCCTTCGGCCTCCCCAGTTGGGACGGCCTTCCTTTTCTTGTCTCCCCCAACTAAAGGGGGATTATCTTCTTCTTCCTCCTTGTCTTTGGGGGAGGAGTGTGTCGTAGAGTTATCGGACGATGAGTCCGATGACGCCTGGCCTCGGGAACTCTTTCGGGTTCCCTTGGCCTTCTTGGTCTTCTTCGGCACCTTATAAGGGGCCGGAGTCGGCATCTCCGTAAGGAGAGCGTCCGTAGTGTCTTCGGGCAGAGGGCCCGGACAGTTAATCTGCCCCGACGTCTCCACCCAGTCCTGTCAAAGGCATGGAGATCAGACCCCGCGCATAATTAAGCTAGGGGAAATAAAATATCCTACTGGATGTATAGACCTCATCGAATGCGCTCGGCGCTTCGCGCTTAGCCCGCGATCCTCTGTGAGGGAGGGAGGGTCCTCAGCGCCCTTGAACAGCACCTTCCAGGCATCCTTATGTGTTGTGTTGAAGAGCCTGTTCAGAGTTTGGTGTTGGGCCGGGTCGAATTCCCACAAGTTGAAAGCCCGTCGTTGACACGGGCGGATCCGGCGGGTGAGCATGACCTGGACTACATTGACGAGTTTGAGCTTCTTGCTCACCATGTTTTGGATACATGTTTGGAGTCCGGTCAGCTCTACTGAACTACCCCAGGACAGGCCCTTCTCTTGCCAGGAGGTAAGCCGCATGGGGATGCCAGATCGGAACTCGGGGGCCGCTGCCCATTTGGGTTCACGCGGCTCGGTGATATAGAACCACCCCGATTGCCACCCCTTTATGGTCTCCACGAAGGAGCCCTCGAGCCAGGTGACGTTGGGCATCTTGCCCACCATGGCGCCTTCGCACTCCGCCTGGCGGCCGCTCACAACCTTCGGCTTGACATTGAAGGTCTTCAGCCATAAGCTGAAGTGGGGCTTGATGCGGAGGAAGGCCTTGCACACGAAGATAAACACCGAGATGTTGAGGATGAAGTTTGGGGCCAGATCGTGGAAATCCAGGTCGTAGTAGAACATGAGCCCCCGGACAAATGGGTGGAGAGGGAATCCCAGTCCGCAGAGGAAATGGGTAAGGAACACTACCCTCTTGTCGGGCCTGGGGGTGGGGATGAGCTGCCCCTCATCTGGGAGCCAATGCACGATGTCGTCGGGCAGGTATCCAGCTCTCCTCAGCTTCTTGATGTGTCCATCCATGACGAAGGAGACCATCCACCTGCCTCCCGCTCCGGACATGGTTGGAGAAGGTTGAGGTGGGAAATGCGGACTTGGGCACTGGAGCTCGAGTGTGCGAAAATGGATGAGCAAAGGAGGAAGAAGGCATGGATGAAAAGGTGAATCCTTGTCCCTTTATATGGGCGGCCGAAACTATGCGCCCCCACTAGCCTGGTAAAACTCGCTTATCCCCCAAGAGTCGTAATCGATGGCACGGTTGGGTTACCCACGCCCGTATTGATGAGAATCCCATAATAAGGGGGGCACGATCTCTGCTTTGACAAGACGTGTCAAAAAACTGCATCGCGTTATGTGCGGGGCTAGTTAAATGAAACGGTTCGAATAATCACCGAGCCATGGCTTAATGTCGTGTTGCCAAAACAAGTTAGCAGATTAGATTTGTGGAAATATTATACTCTCTATGGTGGTATGTGGAACTTATTTTGCAGGGTTGGACACTATCCTTGTATTCAAATTCTTTCGTGGTGTATTCGGAGGAGGAAGCCGCCTTGCAATGCTGAAGACAATACTGCACGCTGGACTCATCGTCATTGAAGCCTGGTTCAGGGGCTACTGAGGGAGTCCTGGATTAGGGGGTCTCCGGACAGCCGGACTATATCCTTTGGCCGGATTGTTGGACTATGAAGATACAAGATTGAAGACTTCGTCTCGTGTCCGGATGGGACTCTACTTGGCGTGGAAGGCAAGCTAGGCAATATGGATATGTATATCTCCTCCTTTGTAACCGACCTTGTGTAACCCTAGCCCCTTCCGGTGTCTATATAAACCGGAGGGTTTTAGTCCGTAGGACACGATAACATACAATCATACCATAGGCTAGCTTCTAGGGTTTAGCCTCTCTGATCTCGTGGTAGATCTACTCTTGTACTACCCATATCATCAATATTAATCAAGCAGGACGTAGGGTTTTACCTCCATCAAGAGGGCCCGAACCTAGGTAAAACATCGTGTCCCCTGCCTCCTGTTACCATCCGCCTTAGACGCACAGTTCGGTACCCCCTAACCGAGATCCGCCGGTTTTGACACCGACAATAAGGAAACAACCGTGCCTACTTCCGCTGAAAAAGAAGAAGCAAAAACCCGACACAGTACTACTGCAGAGGGGCGGTACTACCGCCTGGCAGCTGAGCATGGTACTACCGCGAAATGAAAGCGGTACTACCGTGGTAGGCGCGGATGTAAAAAATTACATCTGCCCCTACTACCGCGGGGGAGCGATACTAGCCTGGTGGGCCACGGTAGTGCAGCTCCAGGGGAGCGGTACTATCGTGGGCACCTGCGGTACTACCGTGCCGCAGCACGGTACTACAGCTGGTGCCTACGGTACTACCGCTCACCTGGGAGCAGTACTACCGCAGGCCAACATAGCAGCCAGAAGCAAGGTGATGAGATAAACAACGGAGGAAGCTCCAAGGTGCAAGGGAAAGGAGGGGACAAGGAAGAAATGTGGACGCGATGATTCCACCCAAAGCTTTCCGACGCGGACCCCCTCTTAATAGTACGGCTTTCCTACGACTCAAATCCACCAAAAAGAAACGTAGAAAAGACGCCGTCTTCAACAGTCTTCGAGGGGCACCCAACCATCTTGTTCCTAGCGATGAAATGTCTGGGATACTCAAGGCACACAATTAGTCCGCAAACGCGTTGTCATCAATCACCAAAACACCTTAGGGATAAATATGCCCTTACAACTTCTTTCATCCGAACATATACTTCATGAACGGGACATGAAGATAATGCTTATAAAAGTTTCCAACACTAGTATAATGTTCAATATGAATCATGGGGGAGACAAAATGCTGCTGATGGGCTCAACAGCGACTCGTCGTAATTTCCATATCACTGGACTTCCACCATCATGTGAACACGGTGATAGCGTTGGTCAGACCAAAAGATGTAATGGTGTATGCTCGAGGGATCAACCACGAGTAAGACAACATTACGAACAACGTTGGTTCTGATTTGACTTGACAATAGCCCATACTCTAGTCAAAGTTTTCACAAGGCAATAGATCCAACAACTGATCACGAGGACCAATCAATGGAGATATCTTATTTCTTCAACACACACACACACACACACAGAAGATATCCCTTAGAGATGAACTAAGTTAAGCAAAGCTTCTACCTTCCAACTCTCCAAGTTGTTGTCTAGCTCAACCAACTAGCTCAGGGATATCCAACACAGATTCTTGGAGGAAGGGTGGTTTACAGGAAAACCAACTTGATCACGAGCTCACATTAACAGTCGGGGGACAACCTGTTGATACTTCCGAGAAGATATTCGAAAAATCACGAACCACCGATATGTTACTAAGCTCGAGAACAATCTTGCTTTTCAGACAAGACGATATGATCAAAAGAGCAAGGGATTCAATCCTAACTCAAAGATCGAAGAGTGCAGCAGAAATAAGAACAAGGTAGCACGATAAACCTTAGAGTGATGATTCAATAATCAACATGCTAAGGATAAGATTATTGTCCATTATCTACCAAGCAACAGGGTTGCTAGGAGTATTGATTTCACACATCATAGTTTACTTGTCGGCATTCCGGTTACAACAACACAGGACCGAGGAATGAATAATGATGGCGAGAAGTATCACTGTATCAAGAGTTCATACGAGGTTGTGCATTTCCTATGATATTCCTGACATAAAGAGGGCAATACTTCAGGGTAGAACAGAATCAAAAGCTGGATTGGCATTTTGATCTGCGGAATACAACTGCTTTGACCCAATCCTAGATATGGGTGAGGTACTGGAGTTTGTTTCTCCTAGTCATTCTGAAATAGAACGGCTGGACGGACCACAAGAATAATAAGCATCGATAACACGAATGCACAACTAGTCCTGACTATCAATTGATGGACGAGGGTCAGAATACAACTAAAGAGGGAAAACTCAAAGGAATATACAATTTTCTGAGTTATGGATGCATGGATTAGCATGTTATTTCTTCCGGATAACCCATGCAGAAATGTTGAACTGGCAGAGTCACAATATAGAATGGAGAACTCATCGAGAGCATTCCTGTTGTTATCTTTTCGTTCAAGAGAACTCCTGCCATATTGGTTCATGGTATTGGAAGAACATTGTACCACGGACGTCAAGGACTATCGCAAGGTTACTAATATCATAAAGGGACTAGCAAACACTACCAACATGAATGAGTAGAGTGAATCTTGAGTTCAAGAACCCATGAATGGAATGCCTACTAACTAAATGGCATACGGGATGCTTCCGAGAACGACGGCCAGAATCATCACACTGGGAACACAAAACATGGCTAGATTACTAGGTGACTCCCTAAGACACCTAGGGTCATAACAATAGCTCCAACATATATGTCGAGGCAACAAAGTGCCTCAACACACCAATTGGTGTGGTTAATCTGGCCTAAAAGGACATCGGGAATAGGAGAAATGGATTTGCAATGCATCAGATTGTTTGGAAACCTGGGATGACTCGGACAACATAACGGTTGTAAATGCTCAAAATGTTTTGAGACATCCTGCAAAATGGAGGCATAACCACTTAACATCACAATATCAAAGGTCTGAGGCCAGCTATGAACATACGGAAGTAGTAGAAACTGAACTGAGACTTGAAACCAACAATCTTATAAGTCTCTATCATAGTAACTCGTCATCCTGATACATAGATGAGAAGGCCTAGTTCTTAATCCCCGTAGAAGAGAAGAGGATGACTTAGATCAGAAGGCCATAAGGTAAAGGAGTAAAAAGAGCCTTACGTTCCCTTCCACAATCAATTCCCTTATATAACTAAAGCATTTCTAGACTCAACTTCGACCAGTTTGGCTTGGTAATCCTATAGGCAGTCAGGCTCTGATACCAAAGCTGTCAGGACCCCGATTCCAAGTCACATCGATCTAGCCGGTAACACCTCATATCCCTTTGCGGCCTCACGCACGGTATTCCCACGGGTGTCACCTTACCATGGCCCGGGACTGTTTGCGCCTTTTGGCTCACGTATATGATAGTGTCGCTAGCATCCATATGACAGAGAACCCGGAATGACATGACTAGTCGTGAACCCAAAGTGGAACTAACTTACGGAGACAGGCATACATGAATCAACATCGAGCATGTCGGTCAGCAGCTTGCGAATCCGGGATATAGCACTGGGCTAACAGGACTCCGGGAACCCGGGCTGTAGCAGGCTAGGCAGGACTCCGGATGTCACCGCATGACATTTCCCCGAAGGGACAGACACATGAACAAAGTGAATCACATGGCGGCCAGTCAAGTGTTTCGGAGCAGTAGTGCTGGGCTAGTAGGACTCTGGTGAACCGGGCTGTAGCGGACTACTATGGCTCATGGAAGCACAAGACTACATTTCCCCATAAGAGAGGCTACCAAGGATAAACAACTAGGTTGTCGGATCCCACACATACCAAGCATTCTAATCATACACATAATATGCTCGATAGCATCATAACATAACTCTACGACTCAAGTATTTATTCAATAGGCTCTGAGGAGCGAGATATTACAAACATGGGTCTCATGACCCAACATTCAGAGCATACAAGTCGAAGCACATGCGGAAGCTTAACATGTCCGAGTACAGACATCTACAAATGAAAAAGGCTGAGAAGCCTGACTATCTACCAGATCCTGCTGAGGGCACAAGATCGTAGCTGAGGTATCAAGCTAAACGTCGACGTCCACACGGAACTACTAGCGAGACTGACGTCTCTCTACAACACATAAAAATAGGCAAACGTGAGTACAAATCTACCCAACAAGACTTACATCAGAACTAACTACATATGCATCGGTATCAACAAAGGGGGTGGTGGAGTATAACTGCAGCAAGCCAGCTTTGACTCGGTGGCTATCTTAAACTACGACTGCAAGTAACTCTTCTGAGGTGGCGCAGACGAGTCCACATATTCACCATATCAATACACCACTATGGATCCACTCTCGTCTCCCTACGAGAACGCCATCCATAGCACTCACGCTTATCTTGCGCATTTTAGAGTATCCACTTTCACTTGTCTATGAACTGTTATAGGCAACCCAGAAGTCCTTTACCGCGGACACGACTATTCGAATAGATCATTTATAACCCTGCAGGGGTGTACTTCTTCACACACGCTCTCACCACTTACCACCATGTACACGTTGTGTATCTCGGCAACCTTCAAGAGGAAGCCTGGCGAGGGAGTCGGCCACGACCTGACTAACCACACAAGTCTCTAGTCCAGGTTTATCGCCTATTCGGGTTCCATCCGCGAGGAGATCCGGCTGGAGTTTCACTCACAGCCCCAAACGATGTGTATAGGGTTCGCAAGACACCAAACGGGCGCCCGGTACACCGTGCCACGGTGTATCTACCGCATCATAGCCCACCCCTAGGGTCAGCACTACGCACGGTGCCAACACATATCCTATAAACACCAGAAACTAGTTGCAACTCCTGGACAGAGGACTAGGGCAGTTAATAAGTCGAGAGGGTCAATTAAGGATCCCAATGAGTGGTAGTAGTTGTTCATGGATCACAAACACAGAATTCAGTTCGTGAGAACGGTTTCAATGAGACAACCCACCATGCACTCCTACATGGCCTCTCACCGCTACCTTTACCAAATCGTGTTCACACACTTAGCTCACACACAGTAGGACATGTTCATCACCATTCCAATTCATCCCCGATGAATCAGACCTGACGCAACTCTAAGCAGTAGCAGGCATGACAAACAAGCATGAATGAGTGGGCACATCATGGCTCAAACAACTCCTACTCATGCTAGTGGGTTTCATCTATTTACTGTGGCAATGACAGGTCATGCAGAGGAAAAGGGGTTCAACTACCGCAGCAAGTAACAGATGAATCGTTGTTGTCCTAATGCAGTAAAAGAGAGCAGGAGCGAGAGAGTGGGATTGTATCAGAATGAACAAGGGGGTTTTGCTTGCCTGGCACTTCTGAAGATAGTATAGCTCTTCATCGGTGTCATCGAACTCATCGTCGGAATACGTCTATTGAGAGGGGACAAATACCGGCAACAGAGAAGGAGAGCACAATCAATGCAATGCACAATATGATGCATGATCATGACATGTCAATATGCTGTGTTTTGAGCTAATGCAACTAGCAACATGTTAAATGGAGTTGGTTTGAACCCTAGGTTCAAATTCAAACTCCATATGTGAGGGTTTAAATGCCATTTATATGATTTGGCCTAAACAGCAGCTACAAGTTGTTATACATGCATGAAAATGGTACAGATGGATATTAGGATTTTTCTAATCATTTTTCATATATAATTTATTTCATTCTGAGATACGGTTGATTTTATATGATTTTTAGAAGTTTAAAACATTTTTGGAATTTCCTGTGAAAGTATGAATCCAGAAAAAGAGTTATTGCGTCAGGATGACGTCGGGTTGACATCAGCAGGTCAAAATGCGCCCAGGTCAAACCTGACGGCTGGGAACACATGTCAGTGAAACAACTAACCAACAGAGTTAGTTAGTGTTAGGTTAGCACTAACCTAGGTTAATTAGGGTCTGGGCCCACATGGCAGTGGCTCATCTAATTAACTAGGTTAATTTAACACTAATTAAACCTACACTAATTAAGCAAGGGCCTGGGCCCACCTTTCGTTTACCCAGGGGAGTCAAACCCCAGGTCAAACAAGGTCAACGCACCGGCGGCATCGCACCGGCGACGACAGACGCGGCGGAGGGGCTCGGAAATGGGCCATAGGGCATCATTTTGGCTGCGGTCTGTTGCATTCGAATGCACGCTGTGGCGCACATCGAGTGGTGGCAGCGGTGGGTGCTAGGGGTGGCCGGAAATTGGCCGGTGACGAGGTTCAGCGGCGGCAGTAGCTCGGGCATCCTCGAGGTTGCGCTACAAAGCACGGGAGGAGGCGCTGCGGGTGTCTACGGGCATGGGATTGTGCTGACCATGATGGTGTGCTCGGGAGCTGCGGTGGATGTGGCCACGATGGCGACGTGCGGCGGCGGTGGCGAGCTTCGGCTGTGGTGGAAGACGGAGCTAGCGTACGGGAACGGAGGGGGCGAGCACAGGGGGAGAATCAGGAGCTCACAGAGAGTGTAGAGGTGGCCTCAGCATGCTCGGGGAAGCATGCTCGGGCACGAGCTGCGGTGGATGTGGCCACGATGGCGACGTGCGGCGGCGGCGGCGAGCTTCGGCCGTGGTGGAAGACGGAGCTAGCGTACGGGAACGGAGGGGGCGAGCACAGGGGGAGAATCAGGAGCTCACAGAGAGTGTAGAGGTGGCCTCAGCATGCTCGGGGAAGCACCGGAGCGGGTAGGGCGGCGAGATGGATCTCCGGTGGCCGGCGACGAAGATGGCGTCGATGCAGGGCCTCCGGTGTGGCGTGGCTAGAAGGAGAGGATGAGGGAGGCGTGGCGATGCTCGTCGACATGTCGGGGAGGGGAGGGGAGCACGGAGGCTGCGGCATTACGGCGGAGCGGCTGCGCTCGGGCGCAAGAGGGAGAGAGAGCAGATGAAAGGACATGCGGTGCCCCCATGTGTGGTTTTGGTAATTGATGACATTCTCTATGGACTAATGGTTGCATTGAGTTATATTTGAAGGATTTGTCCATAAGCATTTCTTGAAGTCCATGTGTTGGTTTCAAGGAGTTTATGTGTTGACCAAGGTGCTATTAAGGAACTATCCAAAGATTGGTCATGTGAGTGTTGAGCTTATTGCAAGCATGTCTTGAAGAAGAAGATTGTGTGATCATTCATTTTTACCTTCATGACATCATCCAAACAAAGAGAGTTGGAAATATTCAAGGTTGATCAAGACTATGTCAAGAGTGAATCAAGTTGATCAACTCACAAAGCGTAAAAGATGTACCGAGAGGGATCAAGTGATCCCATGGTATAGTAAGCATTGTCCATTGCATTTTGTGTACTAACCCAGGGTCTATGTGAGAGTTCTATGTGGGGTTAGGTACGTGTCCATGGGCTTGCGCCAAGAGGAAGATATCATACAACCCATGGAAAGGATGACATCAAGTGGCGATCGTCATCAAGATTGTCGTGTGCAAGTTCAGGTGGAGCACCACGAAGAGATCAAGTTCTTGAAGCTTTCCATCCATTGTGGTGTCAATGGACTTGTGAAGATGTGCCGAAGAGTGGCTCACCCATAGTGGAGTATGGGGGAGAAATCATCTAGTCTTCATCGAGCCAACGCAATCAAGAAAGGTGGTCCAACTTGAGGGAGTCAAGATCGTCATCATCTAGCTCAAGTGGACCATGTGCAAGGCAAAGGTTTGCCCTTGATAGGCTTTCTATTTTACCGGTCTCGTGGTGGTAGTTGGGAGACCGGGTTATAGGATCGTTTGCCGTACTATCAAGGGGGGCTCTCAACTTGGTGGGTTGATCATATCGTTAGCAGAGAGATCAAACCATTGCATCATTGCATCATGTTTCTTGGTTCTTGTTTGGTTCTCTTTGTGAGTCTTGGAGCTTATGGTCATCTTGATGACAAGCTTGAGTTCATTGAAAACGGAGTTTGCATGCATCTTCTATGATGTTTTTGGTGTTGGAGGTTTTACCGGTCTTTTCCGAGGAAGGGTTCTCACCATTTTCTTTTGGGCCTTTTCTCATTTGCTTCTTATTGGTATTTCTATCAAGATTGTGTTAGCCCTTGTCGTTAGCTTTCCAACAAACTTGGTTTCGTTGAATTCGGAGTCCGTTTGCAGAAGTTGTGGCTGTTTTAGTAAAGGCTGCAGCGGTACTACCGTGGCTAGAGCGGATGTAATTTTTTACTACCGCTCCAGAGCGGTACTACCGCGGCTCCTGAGCGGTAGTACCGCTCCAGAGCAGTACCACCGCGGCTCCTAAGCGGTAGTACCGCTTCGGACCAAAATCTCATGTTTTGCTTAGTGGAAGTAGGCACGGAAGTATTTTTTTGTACCGCTCGCAAGCAGTAGTACCGCTACCATTTGCGGTAGTACCGTGAGATCAAGCGGTAGTACCGTGAGGATGAGCGGTAGTACCGCTCCGGCGGTTCTACTGGCCTTTTGCCTCCTCGCTGTTGTTTGTCAAAGGGGTACTTCCGCCCTAGTGGTAGTACTGCTCCTTGGAGCGGTAGTACCGCTCTGTGCGGGCTGTGAGCATAACGGCTGGATTTTTTCCGACCTATAAAAGGGTGTCTTCTTCCCCAATGAACCTTATATCTTGAGCTCGTTTTTGCCCCCATTGTTGACCTTCTTTGAGCTTGCTAACTCTCAATCCCTGCATGGATTCTTGCAAGTTTTTGAGGGAAAAGAGAGAGGAGATCTAGATCCACATTTTCACCAATCACTTTCTCCTCTTTGTGAGGGGAACCCCTTGGATCTAGATCTTGGAGTTCTTGGTGTTCTCCTTCTTGTTCTTCCTCTCATTTTCCTTCCTAGCATTAGTTGCTTCGGTGGGATTTGAGAGCGAAGGACTTGGGCACTCCGTGTGACCTTGCCATTGCATTTGGTGCATCGGTTTGAGTTCTCCACGTGATACGTGGAAGTTAAAAGTTGAGAAGCTTATTACTCTTGGGTGCCTGGTACCCTTGAGCTTGTTCCTCTTGGGTGCTTGGGCGCCCTAGACGGTTGGTGGTGTTCGGAGCTCAATCATTGTGGTGTAAAGCTCTGCGCAAGCGTCGGGGTCTCCAATTAGGTTGTGGAGATCGCCTCGAGCAATTTGACGGGTACCGGTGACCACCCCCAATGGTTGCCAAAGTGTACGGGTTCGGTGACCACCCCCAAGGGTTGCCATTTGTACGGGTTCGGTGACCGCCCTCAAGGGTCCCTTAGTGAAATCATGACATCTTGCATTGTGCGAGGGCGTGAGGAGATTACGGTGGCCCTAGTGGCTTCTTGGGGAGCATTGTGCCTCCACACCGCTCCAAACGGAGATTAGCACCCGCAAGGGTGTGAACTTCGGGATACATCATCGTCTCCGCGTGCCTCGGTTATCTCTTACCCAAGCTCTTTACTTATGCACTTTACTTTGTGATAGCCATATTGTTTCTTGTCATATATCTTGCTATCACCTAGTAGTTTATCTTGCTTAGCATAAGTTGTTGGTGCAGATAGGTGAGCCTAGTTGTTTTAGGTTTTGTGCTTGGCAAATTAACCGCTAGGTTTATTCCGCATTTGTTCAAGCCTAAACCGTAATTATTTTAAAGCGCCTATTCACCCTCCTCTAGGCGACATCCACGATCTTTCAATTGGTATCAGAGCCTCGTCTCTCTTCATTGGGCTTAACCGCCTAGAGAGTAAGGATGTCGACTAGGGGTTTAGGATTCTCTGACACTCTTAGTTTCGATGGCACAAATTTTGATGTTTGGGTAATTCACATGCTTAATCTCTTTAGGGTCATAGACCCAAATTTAGAGCGAATTGTAGATATGGGTTTTTCTCCTCCAAAGGATCCCCAAAGATTATCTTTAGAGGATGAGAAAAACTCTTACTCAATGCTCAAGCTTCTAATGTGCTTTTCGATGCTTTAAGCAATGTAGTTATATTTCAACTCATGCCATTTTGGGATGCTCATGAGTAGTGGACATAGCTTCAAGATAAATATGGCGTGTCCAAGTTTTGTGGGGATGATTGTTCTCCCTCCACATCCGGCCGTATAGTCTTCTTAACTTCTTCTACTTCACCAACATGTGGTTTGCCACAAGGTAATGATATGGTGAGTAGTGTTGGTCATTGCAATGATGATAGTATGCTTATTGTGCATGATCCTTCATCACTATCTTATTGCAATGCTCCTTCTTTGGGCTTTAACACTTCGAGCACTCCAAATGTTTCACATGCTTGTGTTGATAGTCCCTGCATATCATGTAGAAATTGCTTGACTAAATTTCATGATGATATGTTTGATATATCTTGTTGCCATGATAAAAATGCTTGTATTTCCTCGAGTTGTGGTGCTAACAATGTAGAGGAAACCCAACACTCCATGGAACAAGATGTGGTTTTAAATGGTGCTTCAAGGGATCCTATATCATCATCTATTGCTTTTTGCCTTATGGCTAAGGCTTCAAAGGTATCTCATACTTTGAAACCCAATATGTCTCTTGATGATGATGTTGATGCTAATAATGACGAGGATAATGATGAAGAGAATGATAATGTTGCCTCCTTGAAAATTAAGGGGGAAATGGTTTTTAAATCACTTCATAAAAATAAAATTGCTCGTTCCAACTTCATGGAAATCATGTCCATTGCCATTGAGGGCAAGAATTATATTGATGAGTTGGAATCTCGTCTTGAGGAGCATGAGGTCACCATTGATAAAATGGAAGGTCATGAGCGTGATTACGCTAATGAGATTGCGGACCTCTCTCAAGCTCTTGAACTTGAACAAACCACCAAGGAATCTCTTGAGGAGACTTTTGCTCTAGAATTATCTAGAGTGAGGGAATATCGTGATAGAGCACTTGAGGTGGCCAGTGATTTTGAAACTAAAAATGAGGAGCTTGAAGTTGTGCATGCTAAACTCCTTGAGGACTTTGAGCACCTCGAAAATGGCTCAAGGGTCATTAAGGGTGAGATCATCAAACTCACTGAGTCTCATGCTCAACTTAAAGCTTCATATTCAAAAGAGCTTGCCAAGTTGTCTTCTCCTCTTGTTGCTAATGATGATGCTTGTGCTACTAACTCTATCTCTTGTGAAGCATCCATATTAAAGGAGAATGTTGAGCTAAGGGCTCAACTTGAGTTGCTATCTAGAAATTATGGGATGTTGGAATAAAATCATGTAAATCTCACAAGCTCTCATGATGATCTTCTAGTATCCCATAATGTGCTAAAGATATCTCATGAGGCCATGCTTGCTAAGGTAACATCTAGTGATCCTCATGTGGATACTAGCACTAATTTTGGTCAAAATGCTATATTGCCTTGTGCTAGTCCTCGTGATTCATCCATGCATAACATTGGTACATCTTGTGATGAATTGCTTTCCTTGCCTTGTTGCTCTAACGATGAAGCTTATACTTCCTCTAGTACTGGTGTTGAGACTAACCATGCAGAGGAAATCAAAGAGCTCAAGGCCCAAGTCACTTCTTTGAAGAAAGACTTGGAAAATAGTCATGAAGGGAAATTCACACTCAACAATATCTTGAATGTGCAAAAATCCCCCAATGACAAAGGTGGACTTTTATTCAACTCCAACAATAAGAATAAGTCCAAAGTGAACAAAAAGAAGGGCCAAGAACAAGTCAAGAATTCGGCCAAGATTGTTTGCTTCAAGTGCAAAGTAGAAGGGCATCATGTTAGATCTTGCCCATTGAAGAAGAAGCCCATTAGTGACAAGCAACAAGGGAAGCGGCCACAAGTTCACTCTCATTCTCAACCTCAAGTTGAAGAAAGGCCTCTTCCCAAGAAAACTCAAGCTAATGCTTCTCAAGTTGAGAAATCAAGTGAGAAGAAAGTAAAGAGTAGACGTTGCTACATATGTCATGAAAAAGGTCACGTCCCTTCTTCATGCACAAATGGTACCTTATCCAACCCTATTCTAATTGATGATATCTATTCTCTTGGGAAGGATAAGGTTGGCAATGTGTTTGCCAAATTTTTTGGTGCTCAAAGTGGTGTCAAGAAAAGAACCATTTGGGTAGCCAAGCCTATTATGACTAACCTCTTAGGACCCAACTTGGTTGGGGACCAACTAGCTCATACTTGATCAATAGGTGTTGTTGGAGGTCTTTGGAGACTTGGCTACATTATGAAGAATTAAGGGGACTTCATCATTCTTATTGTCTCAAGCCAAGTCATTCGGATTATCAAGTTTCTATCTTATATCCAATGTTCCTCCTTGCGGTAACTCGTTCTTAAAGTGTCTACATTGATAGTTACTTGCCCCTTTGCATGTTTGGTTTCGTTCCTTGCATGTGTTTGTATATGTTGTGCTTCCAACTTGATTATCTTTAGCAATCAAGTATGTGTGTGTTGGTTTGCACATCATGTACATGTGTGTCGTTCATTGAGCCTTTGTGCATCTTGGTCATATCTTAGTTGGCTCTTGTGAGAGATTAATGGTATATCCCATTGTGGGGGAGTGATGTGCACCTCACAATTCTATAAATGTGTGTACATGAGGAATACCATCTAGTATTGATATTACAAGATTATCTAGTCGCTATGTGGTATGTCTTCTCATGAGAAATTCAAATTATAAATAGTCCATTAATTATCTCTTGTTGGATCCTTTAATTGCCTCTTGTCTATCTTTAATTGGTACCACATTATGGGGGAGTAATATGCTATGTGTATATTACTAGCCTAGAAAATGTGTACATTTGAGATATTTTCATCTAGAGTTGATATTGTAAATTATCTTGTTCCTAGGTGGCATGTTAGCTCTACAAGTTGCAATTTGCTTTTTGTTTGGTGTGAGATGATGTCGGATATCCTTGCTATCTACCACCGGGAATTATTTCCATTTACTTCTTGTCTTTTGAAAATTGGTACTCACTTTTGTGGTAGAATTTTATTGATCATCTTTACATTGGCTTTTGCTTTTTATTTGCCTTTTCTCTTGCCAAGGATTGTATCAACTCCCTTTGTCTTCCATACCACTTGTGGATCTTGTTTATTTCTTGATCTTGTCTAGTGTTTTGTAGATATAGTGAAAGTGGTGGTCCCACCTTGTGCATTTTGTATTCAAATGCAATTTCTCTATAATGCACTAGTCTTGGGGGAGCTATCCTATTTTCTATAAAACACTCATCTTGTGATCCTTATCAAGTGTGTGTCGGTGGAAGGCAAGTCGTTTCTTTTGGGTACTTTGTGCCATCATGAAACTTTGCAGAGAGCTTGGTTTGTTTGGAACCATCCTCTCTTTTGGGGGTTTGATATCCTTTATTTAGTGGGTATCAATGGATATCTCATTCCTTGATGTATATTTTATAGATATCCTCCAAGTGATGATTTATTCATTTGGTATCTTTTCTTCACTTGGTATTTCTTTGTCATTTGGTATCGGTTCTTGAAAGTCTTGAGCATGCATATTAACTTCGTGTAGTATCTTTGGCATGCTTTCTTTCTTTGACCCAATATATAGGGGAAACTCCACCAAGTCTCAAATTTGATGAGATGTGCATGAAATTCATTTTCGTATCTATATGCACATTTTTATGTGGAGTTTGTCCTAAGTATTGTTGGTTCTCTAACTCTTTGGTCCCAATGAGTTTGGGTACCATTTTGTTTTGTTGTTGTTCTAGGAACAATTGGACATACATTGGATGCTCGGCTCACTCACAAGGAAGGTGTTGTCATCATGTGCTTAGGAGTCGATATAGGATGATCAATGAACTACTATCTACCTTCAATTGGTATCTACTACATCCTTCCAATGTTAACTCGGTAACAAGTATCTTCATATTCTTCATGCACACATTTCTTGCATCAACCTTGTGTAGGTTGTATCATGGCATGGTACTCATTCATTCTTCTGATACTTGTTTCCTTTCTCAAAGCA
Organism: Triticum urartu; assembly: GCF_003073215.2. Classification (NCBI taxonomy): domain Eukaryota; kingdom Viridiplantae; phylum Streptophyta; class Magnoliopsida; order Poales; family Poaceae; genus Triticum; species Triticum urartu. The sequence goes on along the minus strand of NC_053022.1, from coordinate 420,571,974 downwards.
TCCCAACAATGATCTCTCGTTGCTAGTTGTGATGTCTTTGTTGTTCGTGTGTGGACTTCATTTATATACAATAAGACCATATCTAGCCATGTGCTATGCTTCCAAGCAAATATCTTATTGGTATATGTATGATCTCCCTTTGGATATCTTGTTCCTCGTGTTGTAACTATTTCGGGTGTACATCCTTCTTTGTAGATATATATCATCATGATTTCGTCTACCTAGAATCTTTTTCACTTGAGAGAAGTTGCATATCTAGTTGATATCCTTTCTTTCACGTCCACCTTGTCTTTCTTATGTTATTTCTTTGGTGGCTCCGTGAAAGCTTTTGCCTTGAGTGCGTGTCTTATCTCGTTGCATCTTGATGCACTCTTGTGTGGTGAAGATTATTTTTGTCATGCTTATCTTTACGAGGCTTTTGCCATGTTAATTCGTATCCCTCGTCTTGATGAGGCTTTCATCTTCTATCTTCACCATGGGTTGTCACAAGCATAGGTTCTTTATATGCTTATTAGTAAGCTTGTGAACCCATTTACTTGTTGTGTGTGGGAATGATAGGCCTTGCACCGTGTTGCCTCATTCTTTCAAGACTTTATTGATGCTTAATGCTCATCTATACATTAGTCTTCTCAAGTGCATTGCCTTGACTCACACAAATCATTTTGGTTGAGCCCATTCTTAAGTTGCCTTTTTCACTTGTTGCTCAACCATGTGTTTGTTACATGTACTAGGCTTAGTTTCCTATATGCTCACTTGCACTTGTTGTAAGTTTCTATTGATTTTGGGGGAGCTATGATCCTATTTTGTGGATTTTGTATCCAAATACAAAAATTCTTGATGTGCACAAATCATGGGGAGCTTCTCTAGTTTGTTTAGAACACTGCTCCGCTCTTATCATAATATCCTTTATTCATGTGGCTCGTAGGATCATTCGCCTAGTTGGTTCAATTGGTATCTTTTGATAGCTTGCTTCAATTGGTATCTTTTGATTGCTTGATTGCTTGTTTCTCTCTTTGATTATGTCTTTGTGGCATATCTTCCTTTTGCAATCTTTGGGCCTCAATATAGTTTGTCTTCCTCCAAGCATGTACCATTGGATATGTGTATTGCATTCCACTATCTTGTTGAGAAATACACAATTTATGGAGGAACACATTTTATATTAGCCTTCTAAGCTTTTATCCCATTTTGGCAATTTATGCCAATGGGGGAGAAGTTTCAGAGAGTTTTGTGGAGAAGTTTAGAGAGTTGTCTCTTCTGGCTTTGGTTTGTTCCTAAGCATACACATCTCCTACGCATGCATTATTGGTTGTTGCATAGCATGGTGATGCATAATTCCTTATATAAACTTCCTTCATGGTTGGAAATATTCATTTTTACCTTCATGACATCATCCAAACAAAGAGAGTTGGAAATATTCAAGGTTGATCAAGACTATGTCAAGAGTGAATCAAGTTGATCAACTCACAAAGCGTAAAAGATGTACCGAGAGGGATCAAGTGTTCCCATGGTATAGTAAGCATTGTCCATAGGCATTTCTTGAAGTCCATGTGTTGGTTTCAAGGAGTTTATGTGTTGACGAAGGTGCTATTAAGGAACTATCCAAAGATTGGTCATGTGAGTGTTCAGCTTATTGCAAGCATGTCTTGAAGAAGAAGATTGTGTGATCATTCATGTTTACCTTCATGACATCATCCAAACAAAGAGAGTTGGAAATATTCAAGGTTGATCAAGACTATGTCAAGAGTGAATCAAGTTGATCAACTCACAAAGCGTAAAACATGTACCGAGATGGATCAAGTGATCCCATGGTATAGTAAGCATTGTCCGTAGGCATTTCTTGAAGTCCAGGTGTTGGTTTCAAGGAGCTTATGTGTTGACGAAGGTGCTATTAAGGAACTATCCAAAGATTGGTCATGTGAGTGTTGAGCTTATTGCAAGCATGTCTTGAAGAAGAATATTGTGTGATCATTCATGTTTACCTTCATGACATCATCCAAACGAAGAGAGTTGGAAATATTCAAGGTTGATCAAGACTATGTCAAGAGTGAATCAAGTTGATCAACTCACAAAGCGTAAAAGATGTACTCAGAGGGATCAAGTGATCCCATGGTATAGTAAGCATTGTCCATTGCACTTTGTGTACTAACCCATGGTCTATGTGAGTTCTATGTGGGGTTAGGTACGTGTCCATGGGCTTGCGTCAAGAGGAAGATATCATACAACCCATGGAGAGGATGACATCAAGTGGTGATCGTCATCAAGATTGCCGTGTGCAAGTTCAGGTGGAGCACCACGAAGAGATAAAGTTCTTGAAGCTTCCCATCCATTTGGTGTCAATGGACTTGTGAAGATGTGCGGAAGAGTGGCTCACCCATAGTGGAGTATGGGGGAGAAATCATCTAGTCTTCATCGAGCCAACGCAATCAAGAAAGGTGGTCCAACTTGAGGGAGTCAAGATCGTCATCATCTAGCTCAAGTGGACCATGTGCAAGTCAAAGGTTTGCCCTTGATAGGCTTTCTATTTTACCGGTCTCGTGGTGGTAGTTGGGAGACCGGGTTATAGGATCATTTGCCGTAGTATCAAGGGGGGCTCTCAAGTTGGTGGGTTGATCGTATCGTTAGTAGAGAGCTCAAACCATTGCATCATTGCACCATGTTTCTTGGTTCTTGTTTGGTTCTCTTTGTGAGTCTTAGAGCTTATGGTCATCTTGATGACAAGCTTGAGTTCATCGAAAACGGAGTTTGCATGCATCGTCTATGATGTTTTTGGTGTTGGAGGTTTTAACGGTCTTTTCCGAGGAAGGGTTCTCACCATTTTCTTTTGGGCCTTTTCTCATTTGCTTCTTATTGGTATTTCTATCAAGATTGTGTTAGCCCTTGTCGTTAGCTTTCCAACAAACTTGGTTTCGTTGAATTTGGAGTCCGTTTGCAGAAGTTGTGGCTGGTTTGGTAAAGGCTGGAGCGGTACTACCTTGGCTAGAGCGGATGTAATTTTTTACTATCGCTCCAGAGCAGTACTACCGCGGCTCCTAAGCGGTAGTACCACTCCGGACCAAAATCTCGTGTTTTGCTCAGCGGAAGTAGGCACGGAAGTATTTTTGTTGTACCGCTCGCAAGCAGTAGTACCGCTACCATTTGCGGTAGTACCGTGAGATCGAGCGGTAGTACCTTGAGGACGAGCGGTAGTACCGCTCCGGCGGTTCTACTGGCCTTTTGCCTCCTCGATGTTGTTTTTCAAAGGGGTACTTCCGCCCTAGTGGTAGTACCGCTCCTTGGAGCGGTAGTACCGCTCTATGCGGGCTGTGAGCATAACGGTTGGATTTTTCCCCACCTATAAAAGGGGGTCTTCTTCCCCAATGAACCTTATCTCTTGAGCTCTTTTTTATCCCCATTGTTGAACTTCTTTGAGCTTTCTAACTCTCAATCCCTCCATGGATTCTTGTTAGTTTTTGAGGGAAAAGATAGAGGAGATCTAGATCCACATTTTCACCAATCACTTTCTCCTCTTTGTGAGGGGAACCCCTTGGATCTAGATCTTGGAGTTCTTGGTGTTCTCCTTCTTGTTCTACCTCTCATTTTCCTCCCTAGCATTAGTTGCTTCGGTGGGATTTGAGAGAGAAGGACTTGGGCACTCCGTGTGCCCTTGCCATTGCATTTGGTGCATCGGTTTGAGTTCTCCAAGTGATACGTGGAAGTTACAAGTTGAGAAGCTTATTACTCTTGGGTGCTTGGTACCCTTGAGCTTGTTCCTCTTGGGTGCTTGGGTGCCCTAGACGGTTGGTGGTGTTCGGAGCTCAATCATTGTGTTGTAAAGCTCCGTGCAAGCGTCGGGGTCTCCAATTAGGTTGTGGAGATTGCCCCGAGCAATTTGACGGGTACCGGTGACCGCCCCCAAGGGGTGCCAAAGTGTACGGGTTCGGTGACTGCCCGCAAGGGTTGCCATTTGTATGGGTTCGGTGACCGCCCTCAAGGATCCCTTAGTGGAATCACGACATCTTGCATTGTGCGAGGGCGTGAGGATATTACGGTGGCCCTAGTGGCTTCTTGGGGAGCATTGTGCCTCCACACCCCTCCAAACGGATATTAGCATCCGCAAGGGTGTGAACTTCGGGATACATCGTCGTTTCCGCGTGCCTCGGCTATCTCTTACCCGAGCTCTTTACTTATGCACTTTACTTTGTGATAGCCATATTGTTTCTTGTTTAGCATAAGTTGTTGGTGCACATAGGTGAGCCTAGTTGTTTTAGGTTTTGTGCTTGGCAAATTAATCGCTAGGTTTATTCCGCATTTCTTCAAGCCTAAACCGTAATTATTTTAAAGCGCCTATTCACCTCCCTCTAGGCGACATCCACGATCTTTCAGCAGAGGAGGGGGAAGAGGTTGGGAGAGAGTGAGAGGGTTCCTGGGGGTGTGTGGCGCTGCGAGAGACATCCAGGGGAAGGAGGAGGCAGCCAGGTAGGGAGGAGGTGGCCGGCGTGTGGCTGCGCGCACCGAGCACACGCCCCTACCTACTGGCGTGAGGAGGAAGGCGACAGAGGGCTGCGGTGGTGGGCTGGGCCGGCCACTTTGGCCGCCAGGTAAGCCCAGGTGAGGTTCCTTCTCTCTCTCTCTCTTTCTGTTTCAGTTTTCTATTTTTCTGTAATCTTTGTGGCTTTTCTAGAAACGACTAGACCCTTTCAAAAATCACAAAACTGCACATTCCCATTGTATTGAATATATCCAACATGGAACATTTCAGTTTAGGATTACTTGGGCATTTAAAATATTTACTAACATTTAATTTCCCAAATTCAAATAACTATGATTTAATCCAGTGACCTTTGGATGACCTAGAAATTTGTGCACCATTTTTATCAGAGGTTCTAGACCACGACAAAGATGATGAACATTTTAGAAGGGCCTTTTGGGTTCATCTAAAATGATTTTAGTAACCCTAGTTGGTTTAAGGGGGGTGCTGGGGGTTCTGACATCCCCATTTCAAGTTTCTGAGGAATTTAAACATGATGCAACACCAGATGCTAGCACTAAGCAGTACCAGAAGCTAGGGATGTGACACTCTTCTCCCGGATATTCATGATGTAGATGTTCGTTTAATTCTTATAGTTCATCTCATCCAAAATCAATTAGTTTTATAAAAAATCTAGTTTAAGATTCATGGATTTGTGCATTGCAAAGGTAAAAACAAAAGGTGATAATTCATTTAGAAAAAAATAGTTTGGGAAATTAAGATATGGAAGATTCTACAGAACAAAGGAGAAGTGCTTGTGTTTTGAGGTTTGTGCATTATGGTTAAGTTCAACCATGGAGTCTTGTAGATTGTACATGTGGCAGAATCTGGTGGAATGCAGATGATATCCAACGGCCACTAGTGCTCGGATTTTCCATCTCTCTACCGTCGGATTGGCTTCATCCAACGAGCAACTTTCAAAGTTATTCGCACACTATATAGGTGTATAGATGTATAGATATATACAGATGTGTCTCATGCTAGACAAAATAAAGTTTGAGCGCATGCGTGGGACGACCACCCCCCCAGCCGCTGCCTCGAAGTTCGGAAACTGACATCGTACGTATTGAACCAGGCTTGGAGTCGGGTACGGTGTTCGGTTTGTAATGTAGTTGGTGGCCCATCGAAGTTGTGCATTTGGGATTTAAACACATCATACACCATCGTACCCATACATATTTTCGGGCCGCATGCAGTGTATAAGGGGTCTTCTGATCGACCATCTCTCCCTTGTGTGGTTTTTTGTGATGACACGGATATCTGTGGGCTCCCCAAGTGTATATGTATCATCCCTTTAACCGATAATGAGGGGTATGTGTTGGCCATGAATGGATTCCTCCTAGTTCGTGTTAGGGTCGGTCATCGTCAAATGTCGGTCAACCAAAGCTTGAGCTCATGTGTTGTAAGGATTCCCTCCCAGATGCTCGGATTGCTGGGTTCGACCTACATCAAACCCTGCGTATCTCGTCCTTAACTACCTAGCCTTCATGGTTGTTGTGTGTATCGAGAGGTAGGCACCACATCTGAATTGTACATTATTCTATATTGAAAACACACATCACCCCTTCCCAACGTACATCATTTTGGGCCGCATGCAAGAGGTGCTGGTTTTGTGGTCCCTCTCGTGCGATTTTTATGATGGTTCAATCTATTGGCCCAAGCGGTTTATCGCCAACAACAACTGTCATTTGACCAAACGATATATTCATTGGTCCGTCTTATGGTAGGTCATGACGACATGCATGTACGACCGAAGTATCGATCATTATGTGCATCTGCCCCGCTAACACGATGTGGGAGGTGGTGGGCCAAGCATCCTAGCTAGGTACCACATTATTTCATTATATATATATCCTAGCTAGGTGGTTGTTAGGGTGCTTTCGGGTTTGCAAGGCAGGTGCCACCAAAGTTATGCATCGTGTATTTAAAGTTTTAAACATCCCCAATATTCGTACATATATTTGGCCACTTCCAGGTGGTTCTTGACTTCTGGCCCCTCTCATCGATCTTCAACGACGCGCCCAACCGTGGGCCCACGGGGTCAAAGTTGTGCATTGGAATTTTGAACATCACAGACCACCCTTTTCACTCACATATATTTGGGCCACATGCTGGTGTGGCTGTCTTTTGACCCTCTCTAACATTATTTTTTGCTGCAAAGACTCTGATGACCCTCAACTTAATTTGCCTAGTAAATATTCCTGAGCAATTTTTCAAAGTTCCTGTCTGAGGGAATTGGTTGTGAAGGAAGTACTAGCTAGGTTAATCCAGTTGAGCTGAATTTTTGCATGGTCTTTCATTTCATCAAATAAAAGCTCTCCACAATATTTGAGCTCATGCAATGCATCCATGTGAGATGAGCATCAATTCTTTGGTTCTGTCCAAATTTTCAGTTAATGAAGGAAGTATATTTTATCTTGCTCCATTATGTCTGAAATTTTTCCTAGGCCTACTCTTATTCGTAAAACCTATCTCCACCAAATTTGGGCATATTTTGTTTAGCCATTTTCCCTTAGGAATTTTCCTAAAATTCTGTCTAGAGTGGTGTTGTATGAAGGAAGTGTCTTTTTGGTTTGGCCAAATGGCATGAAAGTTTTACAGCACTCTCATATGCCCAAATCACCCTTCCTTGCTAAATTTCAGCTCAAATGGCTTCTCCATTTGAGTGCATCATCATGATCTTCATTCTGGACCCGATTACTTAGTTGTAAAGCTACTATATTAATTAGTGGTCCAAATCCCTCCAAACTTCACATGATTCTGGTCCTTCCTATCCTAAACACACCAGACAACTCATTTGGCTCCAAGCCCTTCACTGTTGATCAATGTAAACTGATTCAGTTTGATACAACAATCTTTAGAGGAGTAATCCCATCGATCCAGAGCTCATTCATTTGATCCATCACTTACCCCAGCCTGAGTTATGCAAGGACTCATCACTAGACATCTCGCTGCAGCCTCTCTACACTACAAAAAAATACACTTCCGTGATGATACGTGTTTGTCACAGTAGGTCGCTTTTTTGTCATGCATGTACATCCATGACAAATTTATGATAGAATCAAGATAGTCATACCTGTGCTGTCGTAGAAATGTTCCATGACATTATCAAAATTATCATCACGGAAGTGTCCACTTCCATGACGATAAATCGTGCATCATAGAAGTGCTTTCATCAAGGGTGACTGACACGTTGCATCCACCGTAACGGAACGCCGTTAAGCTATCGGGTCGGGTTTTGGATCCGATAAGCCGTTAATAGCCCCGACCAATGGGAAATTTCCATGTGTAAAATTCTTATTGGCCGCACGAAACACGTGTCAGCTCGTCAGTGGGTCAGATAGGCGCCTATGATATGTCGACACGTGGCATGACCCAACAAGTTTAAATGGGCCGGCCCAACTGAAGGCCCACAAGATTTTGCGGACCATAATGGGCCGGCCCAGCTAAAGGCCCACGAGATTTTGCGGACCGTAATGGGCTGGCCCAGCTAAAAGCCCACAAGATTTTGCGGGCCATAATGGGACGGCCCAGGTAAAGGCCCACAAGATTTTTGTGTGCCATAATGGGCCAGCCCAGGTAAAGCCCACAAGATTCTTGTGGGTCATAATGGGCCGGCCCAGGTAAAGACCACAAGATTCTTGCGGGTCATAATGGGCCGGCCCAGCTAAAGGCCCATGAGATTTCGCCGACATTAATGGGCCGGCCCAGCCGTAGGCCCACAAGATTTTGAGGACCCTAGTAGGCTGGCCCATTAACTGGCTGCCATGTTTTGGGCCAAATGCCGACCCATATTTGATCCGATCCATTAATGGCCTGCCACGCTCCGGGCCTAATAGTGGCCCATATGAGATCCGGCCCGTTAAAAGCCTACCACGTTCTGGGCCAAATTACGGCCCAGATCAGGTCCGGCCCTTTAAGAGGCTTTGGGCTCAATTATGGCCCATATTAGATTCGGCCCGTCAACTGGACACTATGCTTTTGGGTCCACTTGCTAAAGGCCCACTTAGTAATTCGGCCTGATATTAGTTTTGGCCTGTTAAGGGCCCGTTTAACATTTCGGCCCTATATTAATTTCGGCCTGTTAAAAGCCAGTCATATAGTTGGGCCTAACTATGGCCCTGTTTGAATCCGGCCTGCTCGCAGCCGATATCTGATTGGGCCAAACAAGGATCGAGACAATTTTGGCCTGTTAAAAGCCCATGATTTGATTCGCACAATCATGGGTCGGGGTTCATTTCATGTTGCTGCGTAACTAGTATGAATTAAGAACAAAGCTACTCTATACAATAAAGAAATTACGGCATAGTAATTTAGAATAAACCTACACTGTACAATAAAGGGTTTAAGGTATATTACATCCACTGGGCATCGAAGTTCGCCACCAGTGATCATAAAGCGCAACGTAGAAGGAGATTACAAAAACTGGGCACCATTGCAGCGTAACAAAATAATACTAAACCGGGACCACTTCCAAGACAGTTCAAGAAAGGTTAGCCTTGCGGGGGAACTGCTGCGCAAGCTGTTGAGCAAGGCTGTGAGACCGGCCTAGCATGTCGGCCATAGCTTCCAGGTGTAGCTGTTTAGCGATGAGGTTCTCGTTGGTGTTCTCCGCAATCTTTCTTAGAGATAGGACTTCAAGTCGAAGTTGAGTTGCAGAATGCCTGTCTGCTAGAACTTGGGACTGAAGAAGTCGAACTGATTCAGACAACGAATTCTGTGAGCTTGTATGACTGTTAGTGTCAAGTAACTTGAACACTGCATCAAGACAAGACTTTGGGGTTGCCACGCTATCTTCAAGATGTTTTGCCTTCTTTGCTACAATATATGTTGGGTTGCTGCAATATATGTTGGGTTTGTCTCACAGCCTTCAGCATACTTGTGCATGCCATCAGGCATATCACCCTGAAACAAAGCAGAGAGATGACAGGTTTTCCACGTGTATAAACAAAGATGATAACTGTTCTGTCAATTCTATCCAATTTCAAATTAGAAAATAAAGAGTATGTTCAAAATATCAATAACATAACTTGGCATTGTTCATAATGTGGGGAGCTTCACCACACTACCGGATTACCATGTCAACATAACAAGCATAGATGAAGGGCAAAGAAAATCATTGTATCTATTTTGGATAATGTGCATGGCATGTTGTTCATATCATCAGCCACATCAGTAAGATAAAACAGGAGATGACAAGGTGCAAACGTGGGCTGCTTCACCACACACTGGATTATAGATCCACAAAAACAAGCATACATATAGGGAGTATTAAGTAATGTGCATGGTATGAATAAGGAATTTGGTTTTACAAGTAAAACTTAAAACTTACGGTTCTTACGAACATGCATTTCGGTAGAAACAGCAAACTAAACAGCAGGAAACGATAGGGAGTATGAGCAAATTAAACAGCAGTTGAGGATAAAGGCTTTAGAAGGACTGACTTACATTAACAGTTAACACCGGCTTTATAATGCCCTTCTCCATGTCAAGGGAAGGATAACTCAAGAATTTCAGCACATAATCTTCTTCATAAGCATTGCCTATACTCTACATTTTGTATAGAGTAATTATAGATATGATAATACTGGAAGGGGTAGAGGATAATGAAGATAAGATGCAGATTGATGCTACATAATCAACTACAAATCACTGGAAGTACAAGCGTTACAAGACAAAATGTACTGACAAGAGCAATGGGCTACACTTCTGCACTGGCATTGTCTGTGTATTCTACTTGTTGGTAAGATTAAATATAGATCTGATCTTTTTTAGTAAATGGTGGGCGAGGGAGATAAGATGCAGAATGCTACAAAATGAACCAATCCCTCTTCCCATAATACAAGAGTGTTTTGAACACTTGTTTACTGTACAAAACGTTCTTATATTATGGGACGGAGGGAGTAGCTGTTAATGTAAGTACAGTGATAGACCACGTTCAGTCCTTACAAGAGGACTGCAGAGCTAAACCTCTTCAAAAGCATTGGGTTGATTCTAAATTAATGTAAGAGTTTTACAGATCTTATAATGTCCACCAAATGGACGATTACGAGGCTAACATGTGCAGTGATGCTACATAATCAAACAACTATGAAAGTAAATATGGTCATACAGGGCAAGAGGTACTCACAAGAGCAATGAAGTGTGCAGTATAGTTGCGATATTCTGTGGTCCCTTGAGAACAAATGTTCTTCTGCTAACAGTTTTCGTACAAGTGAGACATTAAGGCAAATGCAGAAATGTAGTTCAAATTGAGATGTGATATCATAGATAGTACCTTACGCTGCAGCCGAGACCAATGTGGAACAAGATTATTCCAGTCACCATCGGATAAATGTAGCACCGGAGACTTTACAGAAATTTCATTCAGAGGCTTGCCATCGAAGTGCGCTTGCCTCAGGTAGGAACGATACTTCATCAACGAGTGCTTGAAAAGTGCAACCAACCCTTGCTCGTCATCACAATCCAGTTTGTGCCTCGCCTATTTAAAAGAATGAAATCTTGTGTCTTCTGTCAGCAGAAACATATGCAATAATGACCATGAATAACATTAGTACATTACTTACGCGTAAGTTGCGGAGGAAGACTGGAAATTGTTCTGTGTCTGCGGTATAATCTTTCCATGAAGGAAAGATGCGCACAAAGTTCCTGACAACAACATAAGCTTCGTCTTCTAAACTGGGAAGAAATGGAATAGGGGTCCTATTTGCTGCAATTGGAGCTCTCTCTAGTTCGAAAAGGGATTTGGCAACTGGATTTGGTGTACTCTTTGTTGGAATGGGGGTTTTGCGTTATACAGCTGGTGCTATGTCAACTGGCGTAATCATACTGTTTGCTGCAGTTGGGGTCTGCTGAGTTGGGGTATCAGAAATGACCAGTGTAGTAGGGCTAGAGTCTGCTAGAGTTGGGGTATTTTGTGGGTCAGGTGATATTGCAACTACACCTAATGGGCTATTTGATTTATCAGGTGGCACTACCTTTTCCAAATACTGCACTACCTTTTCCAAATACTTTTCTTGTGCTCCTCCATGATCAGCAATCGCCCTCTTCCTTTTGAACGTCTGATACACAAGAACATCATTTGAATGGATAAATATGGTATTATGTCAGATGGAATATGTACTGAAAATGGATAGGCAGGGCATATTCACATACACGATGCGTAAACTAAGCTAATGGCAGTTCAACAAAGTAGAAGCAATGCAAAGCATCAGTTGCAAGATATGTGCGAGCAATGTAACCTTGGAAAGTTAGAGCATGTACCTTGATGGGTGAATAAGATAGGGCATCTTCCTCTGACTCCTCCACTAGGGAGCTACATTGACTTAGGTCTCCCTCTAGCTCAGAATCACTATTAGGATCATATTCTGAGCATGAATCTGTAGGTGGAGAGTGTTTGCATTACATTGCATCCAGACTTGATTTCAGTCCCTTAATGCCAAGTTTGACAGCCATGGCATTGTTCTGCTTTATTCTTTTCATGCGCACAAGCTCATAATCATTATAATGCTATTCAGAATCTGAGATTCATGAAAACATAAAAAGTAGTCAGATTATCTATGGAATGCATTGCGGTTTCAACTCGGAGAGTGTCTCCCTATAAACCCCTGCATATGCAAAGTTCACCTCCCCAACCGTGCTGACCAGACCACGCATAGAGATACACACCCGAGCGGCGAACATGCATTTTCAAAACTAATTTAGGAACATTTAGCTGACCAATTAAACAACTCTGTTTTAATAATATTAGATTCGTATTTGAACAACTAAGCTTGTTTAGCTTGATGGGTGGAGCAGTGTTATTATGAAACGAAGCACTTATTCTGATCGTATAGTGATCATAAAAGGGGAAACTCTAAGCATATATTTTTTAGCAAAAGAGGGTTCCCCCTCTGATTTCTATTAAAGAAACCACCACGGAACCAACATGATCAATTAAACCCTAAGCATGATCAATTAAACCATATTATGGTTGTGCCATGGCAGATTTGAAGCTGCAAACCAGAGAAATGATATTTAGCATCCATTGTTTGCTTTGAACTAAGAACTAAATTCTAAGAGCTGAAAAGAAAGTAGAGTAACCAAGTTAAGATCTATTTTCTGGTTGAGATCAAAAAGTTGAGGAGATATGAAGTACCACCTCTCTTGCGGCGCCGTGTAGGCATCGGGGGTGCGATGGCTGTCGGTGGCGTTGAAGCAGATCTGCGATGGTAGACGGGTGCATCGGGGGATAAGTCCCGTTGCGGTGGAAGAGAAGGTCGTGTGAGCGGCCCCGGCAAAGAGGACGACGGCGCCAATGAAGCGAGAGGACGCGATGCAAGGCTATTGGTCCGTCGCCGTGGATGAGAAACGTCCATCTCTAGCAGTGGACGACGCGGTCTTGGTAGGCGCTCCGGCATGGTGGAGGACGGTTACGATGGATGTGGTGGAGGACGGCGGCGATGGATGGGGTGGAGGACGGAGGTTGGTACGGTGTGGGAATGGGGTGTTCTAGCGCGGATGGTGTATGAATGGGAAAATGGAGGGAGTGGTACGGGGAACCATGTTTTTGGGACACGCCTGTCTGAAATATGGGAAAGTTACGAACTTATCCCCCGTTTCAAATTTGGACGTCTTGTCGGTTACGGATAGGACGGTAATCTCGCATCTCCCAAATATTTGCCGGTAACTATTTCGGGCGAGGAGAGGGTGTTTTGCCGCCCATGGTGTATGAACGGGGCTGACAGGTAGGGCGGTTGTGTCACGTATGATGGAAGTTACACATCTGCCCCTATTTAAAATATTAGCCTACATCTATTTCGGATGAGGAGAGTTTGTTTTGCCGCCCACCGTGTATGAATGGGGAATGGAGGGAGAAATAGAGGTCTTTCAGATGATCTTGAATCAAATGAGTTTTGCCGCCCATGTTTGATGCCCACCGTGTCGGAATGGGCTCAGAGGCGGTCGTGTTACGTCTAATTGAAGTTACTGACCTACCCCTATTTAGAGCAGTGGAAATCGGGCCGATGGATTGTCCGTGTAATGGGTAGACAGTAATTTCCATCTCCCAAAAACTTGGCTTCGGGCAGCCGATGTGGGAGTGGACATTTTGCTGTTTCTTTCGAATTTTGGGACAATAAGCATCCAAGTTTACCCTGGCAACTAAATTCGAATCCATCTTGTATTCCTATATGAATCTTTATAAATCATTCTATGTGTTTTTATATATCTTCAAAAGGACGACAAAGATGTATTCCACTGTCATATATGAATATGGTTTACAAATGCTGATACTCAAGTTCAGAAACTAGAATCCAGTTTAAGGTGAATTCGAATATTTGGAACACTTCATATCCAACTCAAATGTCACACGCAGCATAATGTGTACTCCCATCTAGATATGTACACAAGCGATGTATCAAGATTCAAATACCGAGTCAATCAACCAAGAATGTACGGAACTAACAGACATATAAACACTTATAGAGTATATGGATCAATAATATCAACTAACATACATAAGCCAGGCCGCTGTACTTTTTTTTGGCTACAATAGCATCCCTTTTTTAGCCACCATCTTGGCCCTTTCCGATGCGTGCCACTTATGGTCCATCTATACTAGTATTGTTGAATGCACATTCAGCCCGATTGGCATATTTGTAGGTCTGGCACAACAATCCAAATGAAATGTCTCCGAGTCTTATCAATTAATACAGACTTGTGCTCAAATAAAACTACAAACAAAAAAACAAAAAAACAATTATTACATGATCTCTAAAACAAATGGTTTGATTGATTACATGAACAGACAACACAAAGGTTATTCAACTATGGAAAGAACATTTCACCTATGATTTACCAAGTAGGAATTTAATTTCCTTTTTTCCTTCAGGACCTTAACAATCTGGTCAGCCTCAGCTTGCTTCATTTTGAAATCCACCAAATAATTAATGGTTGTCTTGAGTACTGCTTGTGATTGTGCTCTTTGCTTCCTCAACATGTCAACTTCATCTCTAAGTGCGAAAGGAGAATCTCTTTCTACCACTAGTTTAGCCTCTAGAGCATGAGCAGTTGGCAATTCATAATGCACGATTGGGCCGGTGCCACTGCTGCGGGATGATGCAACGTCCATGGGGACCTCGCTCTTTGATCTTGGGCTAACCTGTTTTGCCATTAAAGTTCCGATTGGATACAGAAAAGTTGAAGTTAGAAAAACATCTTAACTGGGAGTTATACCAGCAAACCAGTTAAACAAACAAGGAATTAAAGAGTTTCAATTGGATGCTGAAAAGTAGTTATTAACATCATTGTAACCCGCTGTTGCAGCAGCAAAGTAGTTATACAAACAAGTAGATATTTTAAGTTAAGGCAAACAGGTAATTCTTAACAGTAAGTATCAAACACATAGATAGGCGTAGTCTACGATATGATTAACAGGCTGTGCCATTATGTAATCAGTAGAAAACTAAATTAAGCCAAGCAACGTAATTGAACAATTTTGCAATAAGTGGCTAACTAAAATTCCGAGAAGCAAGTAACTGCACTTACGCTAGTTCTTTGTACAAGCACACTTCAACTTCTTTTTCGCTTACATGGTTGTACGAAGGAGTCCATGGCATCAATTGCTTGGATACGCAGTCCCAATACTTCTTTCTTCCCACACTGCATGGGTAAGTCGAATGGTTAATCTGGTAAGATGGTGCGTCCTTGATATGTTATATGAGGACGTGTAGTCAGACTACTTGTAGCCAAACACATCACACCGACTTTTACTGTATATTTCATGCGATTAATTTTGGCATATCGAGATCTAAGCAATCTACAATAGGATGAAAAGACTGGCATCCTTCACATTATTGGCGAACTCAGTTCATAGAAACAAGTAATTCAACCATTCTGTGGTTAAATCAAAAGCGCCACTGGAATATTTTTCACTATCCAATCATACATGCAAAAAGGGGCGACGCCACCATAGGGGCTGGTATGGGCAGCCGCCTCAGGTGGCTGGAAAGTGTGCACCTAGTTTGAGTCGTCCAGGTTGGCCCATGCTAGTTTTGTTCGTCCAACGCACGAGCAGGCAATGTAAAAATGAAGAAAAATGTTTCAATTTGGATGGGACAATAACATAAGTGCAAGGCAGGCCCTATAGCAGGCTCCAGGCCCAAACGAGCGCCTCCCATATCGATCGACAGCAGGAAAAATCCCAATTCATTCGCTCCAGCCTCCAGTCTGGTTCGCTCCTAACCTAGCCGCCGCTAGACAGACCAACACAGCACTTCCCCGCGCCCTCATTGGAGGGCGTTCGTCGGGCATCAAGCGAATGGAAGGACAAGAAGATGAAGATCCAACCCTGGGTGTAGCCTGCGTGGGAGGCAGCAGCGACAGCACGGGCATGGCATCGATCTTGCGCAAACGGACAATCGCTAATTACAAGAGTAGCATGCGCAACGAGCAGGTACATCACATCCCTGATTATATCTAATTCAACTCTTCAATTTCTGGCCAAAAGTTAAACCTGACGGTGTTGTGAAATTGCTTGTATGTAGGGAATCTATGAGAAAATGAAACCAATTTCTACTTATTTTATAACTCCCCCAATCAATACTGAACTGACTGAATCTGATGTATCTAATCAAGTTTCCGGTGCAAACATACAAGCTCATTTTGTTCTTGGGCTTAAAGTGTCTAATGAACAGACTACTAATGAAGGATTTGATGCAAACATTTTACATGCTCCTGGTGATGAACATATAGTGTCTAATGAGGGATCTAATGCAAGCATTTTGCAAGCTCATTGAAGGATTTAGTGTATAATGATGATCTACTATGTTGAGAGAGACAGAGATTTGCAGGCATTGATGACAAGCAAATTATAGTGCATTTTCATAGCTTGAGGAAACGTCGAGGCCATCTACCAGAAAGTCCCCGTATCATGACAACATAGCATAAATACTTTTCTAATTTGTTGTTTGAAACTATTGGCATACTTGCGCAGGATAGATATATTGATATGCAGTTTGCGCACTAGTTATACGTGCAATTACACTTCGATATTTTCAGCCAGAGAACGAATAATTCAAGCAGGTACATACCATGTTTGTAGTCCTTGTACACCATGTTGCATTTTGTGTTTTTTGGTGCTTGCATCATTTAGTGTTTATAATCTGAACTACTTTGGATCATTAGCTGATTTTCAAAGTGCATGTAGCTTCACATTTCCCAAGTTATGTTGATTTCCGGAGTGCAAGTGCCTTCCTATTTTTTAAGTTAAATGTTCGCCCCTGGTAACTTGAATTCATGGATCAACCACTGCACACAAATCATATATGAATGCCAGTACGAATTAAATGAAATGCAGGGACTTACGCCAGCTCGTTGTACAGGCTCACTACAGCTCTACTTGCGCTTGGGATGTTCGATGTACAAGTCCATGTTACCACTTGCTTGGATGTGCAGGCCTTGTGCTCCTTGCATCCCCCTCTACATTTTTGACATGGCGAATGGTTGATCAAATAAGAGGAATCGACCTTGATGTTTGTACCGGAGGACAGATACTTACAAGGTTATACGGGTGTGCAAGATGTGTACCATATCCCGTAGCGCCGTCATGGCTTCGCTAAAATATGGATTTGCTTGTTTTAGATGATATCTCCAGAAGAAATAAGAGTTAAGGTCAGAGTTACATAGGCGTGTAAGCTAAGAGAGCAGTGAAAGGATATCCAAACATCATCAGAACAGTGCATAAGGGAGTGATTTTTGGATACCTAGTTCAGGCTGGCGTTTGGGCATGCTCGCCTAGCTAGAGTGTGGGCCACTTCAGAGCCGTTGAGGGTGATGCGCTGGCATTGGCTGGCCGCACACGGATGCAGATCTTGAGTGGCAGCGAAGCGCTACGATGCGGTGGACGAGACCGTTGGTGAAGCCCCAACGACCTCGGGGGGCGGAGGTGCGACGATGTGCTCGATGAAGTAGCCCCGGTGAGCTGGGAGACGGCGTCGGTGAAGCGCACCTGATGCGGTGGAACTCGGTGTCTGTGAGGCACGTCGGTTGCGGCGGCCGACATTGTCGGGGGACCACCCGGTGCGGCGGACGAGGGCGTAGATGAGGTAGCTCCGGTGCGGTGGTGAAGCGCGACCGTCGTCTTCGTCGTCGTTGTCCAACACAGAGGTGGGGAACGGTGGGGAAAGAGACGAGACGAGGGGCGATTCGAGGGTTGGCGGCGAATTAGGGATTTGAGAAATCTGGGCGCGGAAGGGGACGGTGGAGAAGAGAGATTTTGCAGGGCTGGAATTGGGGCCGCCAGATATTTCAATCCGAAACGTGGAAGCGCGAAATTATATTGTCGTTGTCCTTTTTTTCGGGGGGGGAGGGGTTAGGGGAGGGTGGTGGGTGGCTGGGTGCTACGCATCCGTCCGACACACGCGACCACCCCGACAGGACTATGCTTCGGTGCCTTAAGGCACCTGCCTTTGTGTCCATGACATATGGGCCCAACAGGTGGCTGGCCCACATGTCAGTGACGCAAAGGCAGTTGCCTTTGAGGCACCGAAGCAGCATCCACAATGACACGACCCTGGTTTGCCTGGTGCACCTACATTTGAGAATGCAAATGAATCTTATTTCATTTGCAAACGAATCTGTATGTATTACCATGCCTGTGTTTTCCTTGCAATAATTATTCATTCGAAACGAGATACTCCATCCGTTCACTTTTGTAAGTCGTTTCAAACAACTTAAAATGAACTGTTTTGCACATTGTCTGAAATGTCTTCAAGGTCTTATAAAAGTGAACAGTGGGAGTACTATAAATTAATTAATGAGGAGTTATTTGAAAAAAAATCAAAACGGTACCCACGCTAACGTGGATTAGAGTGTGTCTCACATAATTAGTTATTTGAATTAGAGTGTGTGTCACATAGTTAGTTATTTGAATTAGAGTGTGTGTCACGTAGCGATCTCCAATTCTAATGTGGATTTCGCATTTCACTGTATCCATGCTACTTTTTTTAATACAAATGCATATGTATATGATGAACACCATGGTAGTGAGAAAACTTTTGGATGGATTCAAACATACGACCTACAAAATAGCACAACAAACTGAGTCAATGTCAACTTTTCAAAACTTAGTATGGGACGAATTCGAAATTATTACCCGTATGCCTGCTCCTCGGTTCAAATCTTACAATGTACACCGAATTGAAACATCGATATTAAGTCTCGTACTATGTACATTCAAATGTTGTTTTTAGCCCCCCCCCCCGCCGCACAAATGCTACATACTTCCTGTATCGGTCAATCTTCCTCTCCTAACCACCTTAGGAAGCTATCGGTTTCCAACACACGTTCATTCTTTCTCTCCATGTTTCGATCTCTAAGTCTCTCAACTACACAACCCCTTTTTCCACTTTGTTACCAAATGTATTTACCTCACACACCCGCCATTGCACCCCATGCCGAGCTCTCTCTCCCCCCCTCTCCCTCTCACCCTCTCGCGCTAAATTCATGCATTGCCTATCTAGCCCGCCAACCTCTCGCTCGATCTCGCTCTCTTTATCCGAGTCTCGTTTAACCTCGTTTTCTTTCACACACAAATGATATATCTCCCTGTTCGAGCCTCGATCGACACACTCTATACTCTCTCACGCAGATTGTCTATCTAGGTCAGTCCATCCAAGCCACCACCACTATTTCGACCTCATGGTGGGCCACGCTCGCTCAATCTCTCTTGGACAGAAACGATATATCACCATGTTTGAGCCCAATTCGACCTATTCATATTGTATACTCTCTCACGCACATCATCTATCTAGGTCACTCTCTCCAACCCGTCTCACTCTTTCGATCGCACGGTGACCCTATGTGACCGGTTGACCTTGTTTCCTCCCACGCACAAAATATATATACACGTCTTCACTTACTGGCGGGTTCCATGTGTGCTCTCTCTCTCTCTCCTCCCCTTCTGCATTTAGACGCATGGGCAAACAGGAAGAACTCGCGGGCGATGTTGCCGTTGACCATATCTGGACGCGTTCACAAGTCATGGCACCAGTTTCATGTACTAGCAGCACTAGTCAGTGTGTACGTGCAATGCACGTTAATTTGGATGTATATTAAGTGCATGTGGATATTAACTACTAGGATATTATTTGCATGTTGTCATGTGATTAGCACTATTTTTGGCATGAAATTAACTGCATGCTAAACGTGTTGAGCGCTCGACATTGAAGCAGTCTAGGTCGTTGGATGACAAGGAATACATGTGGCTTGATGACGTTTTATATTTAATTTGATACGGCTCTAGCAGAACATTCAATCGATCAGACCATACATTTCGTTCAGTCTGACTCCGACTTTAAATTATACGACGATCGATTAAAATAAACGGAAATGATAAACGTTCGGATTTTAAGCATGGCAATTCGAATGTTTTTCATGGCAAATTTAGATTACGCGGCGTCGGCGGGGGCGTCTCGCCGTGGGAAGCGGCTCCTCTGCCGTGGTCTGTGTGTCGTCGGGCCACTGACCGACGGCGACGACAGCGTCTTGCGCCGTTGTTCGCGTACTCCTGGACGTTGGCCTAGCTTCAAGGAAGGCCAAAATGTTCTGGACTTCGGAGCGAGTCGACTGGCGGGAGGAGGCGACTGGCGTTGGTGCAAGAAAGCGGTCGACGGCGGCCATCCATGCCGCTTAGGGGGGCACTGGCACCCGCGCGGGGACAGACGATGTCAACGGCGCGGCGGAGACATTCGTGTGCACGGGCACCGGCACAGGCGCGCACGTCAGTGCACGCGCAGGCGCAAGCACTGGCAGGTGCACGGGCACCGGCATGGGCGTGCACGTCAGTGCACACGCAGGCGCATGCGCTGGCAGGTGCACGGGCGCGTGAAAGTCGGCGGGCACCTCGTGGAACCCCGTGGGATCAAGCTCGGCGACAATGTGCGGCTCCCAACCCATCAATGCTATGGGGATGGGCGCTGGCGCAGTCAGGGCGACGGGAGCCGGAACGGGAGCGGGGACATGCGCGACGTCTTCCCGCAAGGCCAGTTCAAGCTCGTCCCAAAGTGCCTTATGTTCTTGAGACTCCGGCTGGGTGTCTTCCTCAGGAAATTGGAACACTAAGGGCAGACCATAGTGATGCGGCATGGCGTATGTTTAGGTCAGGCTAGTTGGAGGTAGACGACAGGAGAATCGGAGAGGGAGAGGATTGTAGCGATACTCCCTCCTTTCTAGTTTATATGGCTCAATTCAAAAATCTCACCAACCAAGGTAGATGGTGAGTGGTGGAATACTTTTTGTAGTTTGCAAAAGCACCCAATTAATGCTCTTGTTTTTTCAAAAAAATATGTTTACCAATGCATTAATTGCAATGCATGCATGCATAAATTACATGCATTGGTCAATTTTCTCTTAATACTTGCATGCAATGATTTAATTTACCTTGGAATCTGAACATGTGATGGGAAACAACAAAATTGAGCCTTATAAAATGGAAAAACTAATATTTTGAGATAAGCCCTATAAACCGGAAAGGAGGGAGTATCGGGTAGTGCGGGGTTGATTTTAAACTGCGGCACTGGCGACATTAAAAGTGGGAGCACTTGGGACGACGGTGGGCGGCGAAGCCTGGTCAAAGGGCTCACCTCTCGGAGAGCCTGCACAGCGGTCTGCTCGCACGCCTTCCTGACAGCCGGCGTAGCGGTTTGCTCACATGCCTCCCATCGACTCACGCGCTTGCTCGGACGGCACCTGCCGATTGCCGATGAGAAGCGGGTACTCGTGGCGGCACGTAAACGCCCACGGTTTCAATAGTGAAAGCATTCGCCTTAACGTGACAGGTCTTTCTTCCAAAATACCTTGGCTCTTCATTTGTGCAACTTGTCATAAGCAGCTTGTCTCAAATTGAAGAAAAAACTTATGAAGTAATATTTGTGCCATATCACGTGACCATGCTTAGTTTCAAGAATTTATGCTCACTTTTGGATTTTCAGAAATTTAAGATCCAGGATTCAAAACAATATCATAACCTGCATCATCATGCAATAAATTTTCAAGCCGTACATCTGTCCTGTTGTATTTCTTAAGAAATGATTTGGTCAAACATTTTGCTTAGTTAGACTTCAGACAAGTTATATATGCAGAGTAAAAGGATAATGCCTCCGTACCAGTGCATTGCCTGATATATTAACTCAAGTACTAGGCACGAACAAACGGGCTCAATTCTATGCTCATCCTGGTGTAGTAGTAGTAGTAGTACTAGGCAATGCAGTTGACGGGTGACCTTGATGAGCGGCGACCGAGGGAATTGAACCATGCTCGGCACGGTAGGTAACATTGTCTAGTTACTAAAGCATCCCTCCGTTGTTCATCGGTAGTCATTATGGACCGGGGACATGACGGGAATTTCCTAGGGCTGGAATTGTGGTCGCCAGATATTTCGACTTGAAATACTGAGGCTCAACTGGTTGGGGTAATGGGGTTGCCTAATGTGCGTACCACGCACACCACCGAAGGACACAAGCCCGCTTTTTTTAGGATCAACACGAGCCAAGGTCTAGCTGGTACGTCGTTGGGTCCTACCATTCGAGAATACGAAAGGAACCTTTTAAATTGCCGAACGAATCTATGTGTATTACAATACCCGTATTTTCCTTGCAAATACTAATCTCAACGTGGTAATTGATTTATGACGAGTTGTTTAATTAGAGTGAGTTTGTGATATAGTGATCTCAACGTGGATTTCACATTTCATGGTATCCCTAGTAAGTTTTCCAATGTGAATTCAAATTTAAAATATGAACAACATGGGGGTGAGAAAACTTTGTATGTATCAAGCATATGACCACACAGACACACAGAGAGAGAGAGAGACACACGCACGAACACAACAACAATCCAATAAGTATAGTGCATCTATTTTTCCAAACCATGCATGTATGACACGAATTCAAAAATACTCCTTGTATTCCTAAATATTAGTCTTTTAGAGAGTTCAACAAGTGACTACATACGGAACAAAATGAGTGAATCTAGACTCTAAAATATGTCTATATACATCCGTATGTGCCAGTCCATTTGAAGCCTCTAAAGAGACTAATATTTGGGAATGAAGGGAGTAAAATGTAAGACATCCATGGTCCTCAGTTCAATATTTAAAATGAACATGAAACTGAAACATGAATATTAAGTCTATTACTACAGTACATGCAAATGTTCTGTTTAGGCGGAGCTATGATTGTCAGGGGTCAACCCCTTGACCTTAGATAAAATTGTGGAGCTATGTTTAGGGTTGTTTAGATTATATTTGTCCCCACCCTCCAAGCCACCGATTGGTTGTGCACCCCCCACCCCTCCTCCCTGGGAGAATATCATGTGCCCCCATACCTTAGATGCTATATGCCTATACGAGTTGCTTGGAGCTTGTAGATCTGAGATATAGCAGCTCACATGATGTGTCTTAATATTTCTGCAGGAAACCTTGATGAGTTTGAGAATTGCACACAATTTGTACAAAAACTACTTAGATGCCCTTTGATCCCATATCCAACGACCTCGAAGCTCGTATCACCGTAGCATCTAAGATGAAGGAGGACATGATATTCTCCTGTATGTAAGAATATCATGTGCTACCACACCTTAGATGCTTTGGTGATACAAGCTCTTCGGAGGCGTTGGATTTGTGACCCAACACCTCCTTGGTGGTTCGAATGGTTTTTTGTAGAAAAGCCCCAAAAGAGTTCGGCCACTTCTTACAAGCATAAAGACTGCTCAGATGCCATTGGATCTCAGATCAAACAACCTCCAAGCTCGTATCACCGTAGCATCCAAGCTGCGATAGCACCATATGTTTTCTCGCACGGGAGAGTATGAGGTGCTCCCGCACCATAGATTCTATGGTGATACAAGTTCACTGAGATCTAACGGCCCACAATAGGAGGTTTGAATGTTTTTTGCAATATACGGCTGATAGAGTTTGGGAAATGCGCAGAAAGTACAAGTACTATGCATGTGCCATCTGATCACTGATCATATGACCTAGATGCTCATATCACCGTAGCGGTTAATTAAGCTACGGGGAGCACCTAATATAAGCACCGGGGAGCCGTTGGATCGAAGATGCAGCGGCACGCACGAGGCCTGAATGTTTTATTTGCAAAAAAACCTTTGGAGTGTTTGGAAATTGCGCATAATTACAAAGACTACTCCCAAGCCATTGGATCTCACGAATGTTGATGGAAATAGCAGAACCTGGTCTCATCTTCACTACGATCTTCCACCCCGACGTCGTTCCAATTGTTCATCCATGTTAGTTTTGTATCTGGTTCTTGCTTGTTTCCTCGATTACTTCTTAATCCACCTATTCTGTCTAACTAATCACAATTTAACTTTATAAGTAGCAACGAATCTCTCACGAAGATGCTACTTCTAACTAATATTTTCTTATAATTGGTGGCACGTGTAGGTTTTTTCGGAGTTAAGCAGTCTACTCGTTTGTTACTCTGTAGTAAGTCGGCTGTTACTAATGGCACTGAAGTTGACTGGATCGACATCCACAAGTTCCTACACTTTATTGATCGTCTTGAGGTCCTTGTGGGGCGTTTCAATGGTCGAAGGCCACGTGGGATATGTGTCCCACTGCTGCACTCGTTGAACAGGTCCAACTGTGTCGAGAAACTTATGGTACGAGCTGTTTTCTATTATATGTTATTCATAAACTATTGCTTATACACAGTTTTACAGTTGTGATCTTCTTGAAACAGGAACTGTCGAGTTCTATTATTCCTATACAGATGCCTGACCATGGTCGGGTCAGACTTGCGCTTGGTCATAACATGATGTATATGTCTACCTACTCAATTCCCCTTGGAGGTGAAAAGATACTTATTCATGGGTGGTCTCAAATAATGAAGGCCCGTCCATCTTGGAGAATAGGACAGAAGATTATGTTCATGCTTTTCCATGGCTCTAAAGCGAATATCCTATTTATTGACCACGTTGCGAGATGAAGCCGCTTTCAGAAGGTTGTGGATGCGCGGGGTGGCGCCTGGGCCTTGTCCTGGGGCTTGGCGGCCTCACCCTTGGTTAACTATAGGCAAAGTAGCACTGTTCGAGGCGTGCTTTGTACGGTTGAACCTGTATAAGTACTCATACTGCTTTCGGCTTTGGTTGTTAAGTGCCCCTGCTGGTTTCAGTTAAGGTTGTTAAGTACTCCTGCTGCTTTTACAGTCTGTCGTGTTTCTTCAGTCCTGTCTTCATCCAGCCGCCAAAACCAAACCAGCGCCGGCAGGGCCGCCTACTTCCGCCTCCCACGGCTGGCTGCGCCTCAGCGCACGCATCGCCGCCCCGCCGTCTCCTAAATCGTTAACGCCGACGTCCTCCGCGTGCTTTGGTGCACTCGCCGCGGCGCCGCCCTCTCGCGTTGTCAACATGGTCAACAAACAACAGGAATCGGCAGAAGTATGTGGAGAGGATGACAGTAGGGGCCCACCACGTCAGCGTATGGAAAAATAAAATGCTTCCTCCTAGTGTTTTCCTGACATCTGGGACCCACGACATCGTGAGCATATATAGTCAATAGACAAGAGAACAGCACAAGATCGGCTGACACCTGGGACATAGCTACTCGAGCAGTATTTTTTTGTTTGGTATTGTTGAGACGGAGCAGGGTTTGAACTAGGTTGTGGCCCATCTAGCCCAGGCTTATATTTTATGTTCACCATGTGACCAGCCCAGCTATTTTTTCTTTGTGAAAATGAGCCCAGTTTATTTTTTCTGAAGAATACCCAATCCAGGCCTACTTATTTTTTCTACGCCCTGATGGGCTGAAACTCTTTCAAGACGCCTGCAAATCTGGAAAGTAATATGAAATGGGTTGTAAATATAAAAACAGATGACAAATTGGCAATTACTTTATAATTTCTGAATTTTATCACATTTTCAGATTCCTATTTCACTAGGCATTAACCTAATTTAAATATATCTTCAAAGTACTTTAAATTTGGCTGGACATTTCGGTATTAAAAATAGTTTGGAACCCATAGAAATATGCGAAATTGGCCCTGGCCAACCAAAAAAACGACTGCAATAAATTGCATAAGAAGTTTCCATGAGCTATATATAAATCATTATATATAGCCCTGGTGCGCTCGGCGTGGTGTGGTCAACATGGTCAAGGAATGGCTTCCATCGGACGTGGACTCTACGTGGAGAGGCTGACAGCTGGGTCCACGGCCGTAGCAAGGAAGTGCCTCCTTATTACATGCAAAATAATTATTCCTCCACCTGACAGCAGGGACCCACTGGACGGGCCACCGGTATTTTGCGAAAAAAATCGTTTCCCCCTGACTGTTGGGACCCACCAGATGGGCCACCATCTTTCGTGAAAAAACGTTCCCCCCGCTGTCAGCTCGGACCCACTGGAAGTGCCTCCTTATTACGCACAAAAAAATGAATACTCCCCCGGCTAGCTGGGACCCACCTTGGTGGGAGGCTGACTTGTGGGCCTACTAAGTTGACGGGGACGAAGGGCTTTGTCAACCTAGTCAATATGAACGATTCTAGCTCCATTGACCGTACGATGTCCATGCAACGGCCGTAGTGCTTCTTCAACCTCTGGTCTTCTTGCTCCAGCCGCCCAAAGCAGCGCCGGTCGTGCCGCATGCTCCTGCCTCCCGTGGCCGGCTGTGCTGCCGCAGAGGCCTCACCGCCCCCTACTATTCCCATCGCTGGCCAGGCCCTGCGGTGACGGCAGCCTCACACCGCAGCCGAACCAGTGAACCCTCGTACTCCTCTCCGCGCATGCGGGCTTCCACTGCCGCGTCTTCCCTGGCTCCCCGTCGTCCCCTTCCTAGGCCTCGCCGTCGTCCACCGCCCTGGTGCTCTCGGCGCGGCGTGGTCAACGTGGTCAAGGAACAACTTCCATCAGACGTGGACTGTACGTGGACAGGCTGACAGCTGGGTCCACGGCGGCAGCAAGGAAGTGCCTCCTTATTACGCGGAAAATAATGATTCCTCCACTTGACAGCAGGGACCCACCGGACGGGCCACCATATTTCCCGAAAAAAATGTTTCCCCCCTGACTACTGGGACCCACCAGCTACACCTTCGCACGCAAGGAAGTGCGTCCCGGCAACAAAAAAACGATTCGCCCCCTGAATGCTGGGACCCACCAGCTACATCTTCGCACGCAAGGAAGTGCGTTCGGGCAAAAAAACCAAAACGATTCGCCCCCATGACTGCTGGGACCCACCAGCCCCCCGACTGCTGGGACCCACCAGCTACATCTTTGCACGCAAGGAAGTGCGTCCTGGCAAAAAAAATGATTCGCCCAATGACTGCTGGGACCCACCAGCTACATATTCGCAGGCAAGGAAGTGCCTGACAGTCGGGACCCACCTGGTCGAAGCGTACATAGCTTTGACATTCTGGTCGTGAACATGTACGTACATACTGGTCAATGTAGAGGCGTGCACGTGTCGTAGTAGAGGCGCGAACGTAGCATGTACACGTATGTATAGCTGCCAGGGTGCAAGAAAGAAAATACAGCCACATATGTGTACATACGGGCGGGGTCTCAAACGCCTACTCGCGCATACGTACGGTGAGGGCTCGTGTACATGGCTGGGTCGGAACGGAGAAACATCATCGTCGTCGTGTTCACGGGTCGAAACGGAATGCGTGGTCGTGTTCATCAGGAGGGCTTGGACGGAAGAGGCGATGGAAACGAGGCCTGGCGTACCACACAACGGAGGAAACGGACCTCCTACGGTCGAAACGGGGGTCCTGTTGATCGGGAGGGGTGTGGCGTACCGCAAAACGGAGGAAACAGACCTCCTACGGTCGAAACGGAGGTCCTGTTGATAGGGAGGGGTGTGGCGTACCGCAAAACGGAGGAAACAGACTTGTGTTGGAGCGCTACAGTCGAAACGGGAGTCCTGTTCATCGGGAGGGGTGTGGCGTACCGCAAAACGGGACTCCATGGGATACTGTTCATCTCCACCGTCGACCCCCTCCAGCCTCCACGAGCTACTGTTCATCCACCGTCGACCTCCTCCAGCCTCCACGGGCTCCTGTTCATCCAGCCTCCACCGCGCGCTACTCCACCGGCTACTGTTCAACCACCCCTCCACCATCTACTGTTCATCCAGCCCTCCACACCACGGGGTCCTGTTCAACCACCCCTCCACGGGCACCCCTCCACCGTCTACTATTCATCCTGCCCTCCACACCACGGGGTCCTGTTCATCCACCCCTCCACCGTCTACTGTTCATCCTGCCCTCCACCACACCACGGGGTCCTGTTCATCCAGAGGCAACGCCACCGCTCACTGTTCATCCACCCCCCCACAACGCTCACTATTCATCCCATCGATCGGCTTCAGTTAGTAGCAGTAGCCAAGGAATCGCTCGATCGGGTTCAGTTAACAGCCATCGATCGATCGCTCGGGTTCAGTAACGTGTAGCCTGCAATGCAATCGCTCGGGTTCACTTAGAGCCCAACGCCTCGCTCGGGTTCAGTTAGAGCCAACGCCTCACTCGGGTTCAGTTAGAGCCAACGCCTCGCACACACGCGCGTACATGTATGAGAGAAACGCGCATCGCTCGGCCCCCGACCTCCCACCGTAACCGGGAACTCCCCGAAGTTTTCCACCCCCTCGCTTCTACCACGGTTTTTTCTGTCATGGACGGCCCAAAGAATGTCATGCAGCTACGTCTCCGCCCCGCCCAGGACGAAAAGCCCATTTTCTGTCATGATTTTTTGTCATAGAAGTAGGAGCCCACCACATCTATGATGATACCGGGTTTTGTCACAATTATCGTCATAGAAGTGTCATATGTATGACAGAATTTTTTTTCGTTCTACCTAAAATGTCACGGATGTGTCTTTTTTTTGTAGTGCTAGTCCCCACCTTGCTGGTCACAGTGGTGACTGCGTCGTTTGCACGTGCTCTGGTAGCAATGGTCATGTCCAGAGCATTGTTTTGCTTCGGGCCCCTCCTCCTCTCGTTGTCTTCGCGCGTGTGAGCGTGTCTAACAGCTAGCACGCGTTTTCGCCGTCCCTCTGGAGCGCTTTCCCCCTCCGTTTGCTTCCCCGGTGACCCGTCCCCGTCGAGAAACAGAGCGCGTCCACGGGCGCACAGTGCCGACAAGGCATTAATGGCGCTATGTCTTCTTCCTCCCTTGTCCTGAAGCGCTGCCTCGTCTCCGTGAGCTCTGCGCCTCGTCCGTTCCCTCCCTTGTTGCCTTGCCACCCCTTCCCATGACCTTTGGCCGCGCGTGTTTGTCACCGAAGCGCGGACACGTAGCTGCGCGTGTGCCACCTCATCCCTTCGCTACCCCGGCAATATAAGCCCACCCCGAGGTGCCGCGAGCTCACCAGCCTCTTCCTCACCCTCCAAGCAACCTTCCAGACCGATCCATTCGACTCCAGAGCCCCTCCTCGCTGCAGTAGGCTGCCATGGCCTCCACACGGCCTCGGCTAAATTCGGCCGACACGAGCCCTTCCCCTCGTCCTGGCCCCTACCAGAACCCTCCACCGCACCCCTAGAGCCTCCCCGCCGTTTTCCTCGTCCTCTGGTAGCCCCTGGGCGTGATGCCCAACCCCACCCGAAGCCATCTCTGCCGGAGTCCAGGCCCTCGTCGCTCCGGTCCTCCTCGGCATTCGTGCGACCCTAGAACGGATGCACGACAGCCTCCTGAGTTCTTCAGTGGCCGTGGCATCCCAAATGGTGGCCGGAGTTGGCCGGAATCCTGCCGGTGCCGGTGACCTCTCCCTCTGTTCTGCGCCGCGTCGTGGGAAGAAGAAGGAGGCGCAGGAGGAGACAGCTCAAGGCGCGGGACCCACTTGTAAGCGATCCAGGAGCCCGGCTCCGCCTCTACTGAGGTGGATAAGTGAAGATGTATTCCTATGAATACGTCTCCCACCACCGAAAGCGCCTTCCAGGTCTTCTTCGGCCGTAAGTGCGCTTCCTTCAGTCTGAAAGCGCATTTTTGTCTTACTTCGGCTGAGAATGAGTTTCAATAGTTCTAAAAGCGTATTCCTCTAAAATACGTTTTCTGTCTTATCCTCCAGGGGCCTGTTTGTAGAGTTATTTTTACAGATTGGTCCCTCAACTTCGTCGGGCTATATCTTTTCAACCGAGACTCCAAATGAGGTGAATCCAACGCCCACTTCTTAGTCTTGTCGAGCCCGTTCGGTTGGTATCATTTTCAATATGGTTTGACATTCTGATTATGACCATTTTTCCCTTGCCACTAATCAGCCCCCTCTGAGAGCGAACCCTTTCCGGCGACTCCTTCTGTGATCTTTCCGCACTTCTCCCCGGAGCCTTCTTCATCCCCAGGCAAGACACAACCACCATTTGCATGATAGCCATGCAGAAGCATTCCTTTCCAACTTGAGTCTTTAACAACTGTTTGATTGTTTTGCTACTGATGTCGGTATTTCGGTTATGCTTATGGATCTGTGTTTACCGTCATGATATGTTTTCTTGCACTATGTTATTATGTTCTTCATGCTAGTATTACTTTAATATTGGCAATGTTTGGTAGTAGTACATGTTTGTGATGGTCTTTGATGCATGACTATCGTTTGTTCCGAGTACCACCGTATGCATGTTTCTTTTGCATCCAATTGATTAAATACTTGCATGGTAGTTTTATCATTATGTTATTGCATGGTATTTATTATTGATGCTTGTGGTCATGTCATGCTATGGGTAGTGTGCTAGTTGTGATATTCATCCTCGTCAGTATGCCATGCTCATCTGGATAAATGGTTACATGTTGTTGCTATGCTCGTTGATTATGATGCACCCCCATGCTTATGTTTGATATCATGTTCATGCATTGTCGTTGCATCCTGTTATTTTTGTCATGAATCTGCATATTGCATTCAAGTTTAATCGGATTAAATTGAACTTGAACAACTATTGGCTGAGTCATGGTGACACCATATTGGTCTGACCAGTGCAACCAGGCTTACCCTATGGGGGGGGGTCCTAACTGGGTCTACTATCATGCCTCTCACCGTGCCTCCTGCGAGGGAAGGTTATGCGTCGGCGCTACCCTAATCAGGTAGGATGGCATAAGCCTTGTGTGCCCATTGTTGAGTATGGATCCTTGTCCCCGTTCGGGATCGTTTTGCCACGACGATGGCCGTTGGTGCCTTTGGTAGGCACGGGGCCACCCAGGACTTAGCCCAAAGGGGAGTTGGTTGGAGTGGCCGGGAGAGTGTCATGGCAGTAGGACGGTTTTGTCGAAACGCTTTGGTCCACCCGAATGGAAGTGCGAGACCAGGGTTCCATGGTGTGGGTATAGTGTGCTAACCTCTGCATAGTGTGTGTGTTAAATCTATCGATATCCGCGCCCGCGGATATGGGCCAGTTCGTAGTTGGTCAGACTATGGGTCAACTATAATAACAATAATGTGCTTAATAACAACCCTGGTTCGATGATGAAACAAGTTGGTTGATCTTTATTGTGATCACGAGAGGATCACTATGGTATCATGAATACCGACTTGCTGGATACTTGTGGTGTTATGCGAGAGTCAAGGGTAAAGGTCAAGCTCCTTGTGGTCATGAATGATTACTACGGTATTGTTAATACCAAGCTTGATTGGATCCTGAGATGATCGTGTGATGTCCATGATGGTAAGTGATGCATGTGATGGTTACGAGATAACCCGAGCAGAGCTAGTTGGTGCATGATAGTTTCATCATGTTGCATGCTAGTCTCATCATGTTCATATGTTTATGCCATGCTCGTATTGTTCTAGCTATATCATGTTGTACATGCTATGATTGATCTGATAGTATCATGTTAAACCTGGTTAACCTATAATTGCCATGCTATTATTTGTCTTGATTGCTGTGAGCTAGCAAGTACATTCAATGTACTGACCTAGCGTGTCATGCCAGTTTGCAGGTCATGCTGGATTTGATTGCTTGTTTGTCGTGGATTCCTTGTTTGCGCGCTAGGATAAGCGTTCCAGCCAGAGTACCTGTGGAGTGAACTTCATCACCGTCGTCGTTGTTCCGCTGCTAGTAGTCATTCCACTGCGTCGAGTTGTATTGCTTCTTACATAGAGCAACCGTGGCAGACGCAGTGTATCCGTGCTGATGTAATCCCCTTGTACCCAATATAGCTTGCAATAAGGAGCTGGTTTGTTCTATGCTAATGTAACACCCTGTATGTAACCTGCCATATTTGTATTCCAACTCTTGCCGTTTCCGGCACTAAGTTATGTTATTTCCTCGTTTTCGGGTTTTTGTCTTCATGTTGTTTTTTCTTTGTCATGCATCTCATATCATGTCATCATGTGCATCACATTTGCATACGTGCTCGTCTCATGCATCCGAGCATTTTCCCCGTTGTCTGTTTTGCATTCCGGCGCTCCTATGTCCTCCGGTGTCCCTTTCTACCTCTTTTCATGTGTGGGTGTTAAACGTTTTCGGATTGGACTGAGACTTGTCATGCGGCCTTGGTTTACTACTAGTAGACCGCCTGTCAAGTTTCGTGCCATTTGGACTTTGTTTGATACTCCAACGGTTAACCGAGGGACTGATAAGGCCTCATGTGTGTTGCAGCCCAACACCTCTCCAAAGTGGCCCAAAACCCACCTAAACCTCCTCCATCATCTAGATCGTTCGATCATGATCGCGTGGCCCAAAATCGTGCTCAATTTGGAGCCTCCTAGCTCCCTCTACCCATAAATATAGCCTCTCTCCCGAAATTCCGGGTCCATTCCACCCCTAACCTAGCCCCCTTCCTCTCCGTGCACCAGACAACGTCCACCTGCCGCTGGACATCCCCACCGCCGCCAATCATACGCCGCCACATGGAACGGCAGCTCTCTCCGCCGCCGGCCCGGGCGAGCCCGGATCGGGCCCCCCGAGCCCATCGCGCCTCGCCGCAGCCCAGATCCATCGCCGCCCGCGCCTCCCGCGCTGCCCCGCCACCCGCGCGCCGGCTTGCCACTCCGCCTCGACGCCGGCCCGCCGCCGCCTTGCCGCACCGGCTCGCCGACGCCGCACCTCGCCTCCTCCGACTCCGGTAGCCGCCCTCCGCTCCGTCCCTGACTCCGGCAAGCCGCATCTCTCTCTCTCTCCAGCGAGCTCGGTGACTTCGGCCGGCGACTCCAACTCCGGCGAACAGTGCTCCGGCGAGCGCCTCAGGAAGCATGCAGATCTGGATCTAGAGACCTCGGTTGACTTTTGCCCTAATTTCCAGTAATTTTGTGCATTTTTCATTGCATCATAACTCATCATCCGTGGCTCCGTTTTGGGCGTGTAGCATATCAAATTGTTCGTCTCGACGAGTACTTCGTTTCATCTCATAGCATCATGTTTATTTGAGCTCATCTTGATGCCCTAAATGTTGTTGGAAGAGTGCTAGTTTCTGTTAGTTTCAGATTCATATTAGTAATTGGACATTTGTCATTTTTGCCATGATTGATGTGTGCCTCCTATGGTGTTGAGCTCTACATGAGTTTTGAAGTATGTCATGCCATCTTTACAGGGGTGTATGCCATGTATTTTTGTGATCTCTGTGGTGACTAGCACAAGCATGCAAAGTAGACCTCTTAATGTTGCTGATTTCAGGGACTTCGAAATATTCTAAGTCTTTGTCCTGTCTATATTTTTATGCCATGTGTCCATGTTGCTACCGAGTGATCCGTGCCTCTTTTGAGCATGATCAGTAAGGATGTTTTGTAGATATTGTGGTGCTCTATCCATCCATGTCTTTGTTTGCAATTATTGAGCACCCTAGCTTGAGTCAATCGAGCTCTACTTTTGCTATAAAATGTTCCTGGCAGAATGTTTACATGTTAAGCATTTTTGCCGAGCTTGTTGTAGTTGATCCATGGATGCTATGTTGTTTTTCTTGCCATGTTTAGCTTCTATGCCATGTCTACTTGCTGGGGGTATGCTTAGTTTGTCATGCCATGATTTTTGGTGAGTGCATCAAGCTCGTAAACATGCCTACTCAATATCTGTTTTGCCATGCTTCAGTTTTTCTGCTAAGTCTAAATCTGTTAACGTTAATTGCTATGTTCACATGGTTGCCATTGTATTTTCTGATCCCTTTTGGCTTATGGTCAGTAAGGGACTTTTGTTGTATGCTTTGAGTATCTTCATGCCATGCCTTTCTTTGCCATGATATGTTTCTGTAGCATGTTGTTACGTTGCTCTAAACATTGCTTCCTGATGTTAAATTCCTGGCATGTTGTTATTTTCACTAAGTCTGTAACCTGATATCTTTTGCACTTTTGCCATGCTTGTTTGAACCTGCTATTGAGTGAATTAGCCGTAGCTCAGTGTTCATCTTTTGTCAAGAATCTTGAGTGGATCCCTGCCATGTATTTTGTTGTCATGTTAGAGTGCTGTAGCATGTTGTTCTTGATGCATTTAGATGGCCTCGTGTTGTTAATCGCAGCTTTGTGCCATATTGGTTTTGCTTGCCATTTCCAATCCGTGCATCCGATTCCGGTGGTCTCTATATTGATTTCGACCAAAATCAACTCCTCTTTCCAGTGCCACTCTTGGTTTTCCAAGTTGAGGCCAGGTTCAATCATTCCTTTCCGAAACATGCATATGCATCGCATATCACATCCCGCATATCATTCCATGTTTTGCATCATGTTGTTTATGCATTGCATGTGGTTGATTGTGTCTCCCTTTGCTTGTGTTTTTGCTTGGGTAGAGCCGGGAGACGAGTATGTGATTGAGGAGCCCGTTGAGTACGTTTACGAGGATCAAGCTAACGTCAACTCAGAGAACTTTGCAGGCAAGATGACCATACCCTCGAAATCACTTCTATCTTTGCTTGATAGATGCTCGCTATTTTGCTATGCCTATGCTACAATACCTACCACTTTCTTATCATGCCTCCCATATTGCCATGTCAAACCTCTAACCCACCTTGTCCTAGCAAACCGTTGTTTGGCTATGTTACCACTTGCTCAGCCCCTCTTATAGCGTTGCTAGTTGCAGGTGAAGATTGGAGTTTGTTCCTTGTTGGAACATGTTCTTTGTTGGGATATCATTATATTATCTTGTTTACTTAAATGCACATATATACATGGTAAAGGGTGGAAGTCTTGGCCTTATGCAGGTGTTTTGTTTCACTCTTGCCGCCCTAGTTTCCGTCATACCAGTGTTATGTTCCTTGATTTCTGCGTTCCTTACACGGAGGGGTTATAATGGGAACCCCTTGACAGTTCGCCTTGAATAAAACTCTTCCAACAATGCCCAACCTTGGTTTTACCATTCGCCACCTACCCTTTTTCCCTTGGGTTTCACGGACTCAAGGGTCATCTTTATTTTAACCCCCCCCCGGGCCAGTGCTTCTCTAAGTGTTGGTCCAACCTGAGCGATGTCTGGGGCTACCAGGGGCAACTCTGGGCTGGCCTACCCGACGTCTGGCTCATCCGATGTGCCCTGAGAACGAGATATGTGCAGCTCCTATCGGGATTCGTCGGCACATTCGGGTGGCTTTGCTGATTTAGTTTTACCATTGTCGAGATGTCTTGTAACCGGGATTCCGAGTCTGATCGGATTGTCTTGGGAGAAGGAATATCCTTCGTTGACCGTGAGAGCTTGTGATGGGCTAAGTTGGGACACCCCTGCAGGGATTTGATCTTTCGAAAGCCGTGCCCGTGGTTATGGGCCGATGGGAATTTGTTAATGTCCAGTTGTAGATAACCTTAAACTTAACTTAATTAAAATGAATCAACAGAGTGTGTGGCCGTGATGGTCTCTTTTCGGCGGAGTCCGGGAAGAGAACACGGTCTCGTGTTATGCTTGATCGTAGGTTGTTCTAGGATCACTTCTTGATCATAGTTTATCGACCGTGCCTTCGCCTTCTCTTCTCGCTCCCTTTTGCGTATGTTAGCCACTATATATGCTAGTCGCTTGCTACAGCTCCACCTCATACTTTTACCCTTCCTATAATCTTAAATAGTCTTGATCGCGAGGGTGTGAGATTGCTGAGTCCCCGTGACTCACAAATTACTTCCAAAACCAGATGCAGGGACCGATGATACTGCCCCAGGTGATTCGACTGAGCTCAAGTGGGAGTTCGATGAGGACTCAGGACGATACTACGTTTCTTTTCCAGACGATCAGTAGTGGTGCCCAGTTGGGGCGATCGGGGACTTTGTCACATTTGGGGTTGTTCTTTATTTTGGTTCCGTAGTCGGACCTTGAGTGTATCTAGATGAATGTAATGTTATTTATGCTATTGTGTGACATGGCGATTGTAAGCCAACTATGTACTTCTTTTCCTTATTCATTACATGGGTTGTTCTGAAGATTACCTCACTTGCGACATTGCTTACAATGCGGTTATGCCTCTAAGTCGTGCTTCGACACATGGAAGATATAGCCGCATCGTGGGCGTTACAGCTAAGTAGTGTCGTATTCCAGAAGACTTCTCCATGATCTCTGGGCTGGAATACGGGGTGTTCCGGTTTCTCTGAGCCGGGGTGCCACAAGCTTGGTATCAAAGCAGGTCTGGCTGTAGGATGCCCTAGCCCGCGCGAACGTTAGAATGTGGTAGTATAGAGCCCCGTTGGTTTGTTGCACTTGATTGCTTCATTTGTTTGTTTCATAGCATGCATATAGATTATTATCTTGTCGCTAACGATTAATCTTGTGAGTGTAGGTGGTATCGGTTTCGATCCACTACCTGCACCCTCTTTCTTTGCAAGCCTGCTCTTCGGTGTTCGGCGTTATCTCTGTCCCAGCAGAGTGATGCCCTGGTACCAAGTGTTCCAGACACCATTTGCAGGAGTTATGCTCAGGTATCGCATTGATACCTTTCCGCCACCCAACCGTATTATTTAGGTGATAGCCATGCCTCTATCCCGAATCGTGCCATCCATCTCGTCCCTTTGGCAACCCTGACTGATCTTTGTTATCAGAAGAGGGCAATTCCATCAAGCCTTACTTTTCCTCCCCTATCTTGCCCTGTCATCCCATTCTTTGGACGTGTACGTTTCCCTTTCGTACGCTTGATGATGACGTGGTCGTGACCTCCGTGTCTCGCTGCATGATCACCAATTCCGTCCTTGCCTCCATATCTATCCGGATCCAACCGGTGTTCAGCCAGCGCTTGTTGTAGCCTTGGTTACGCCAACCCCTTCCACACGTGAATTCTCTTTCGTGCACACTGCCACAACATATTAGATCGCAATACTGGAGTTTCCGTGAGATTTGTGTGCTTAGGTGTGCTTGCATATTATTGTGTGAGTAGCAATAATATGTGATGTTGCTTGATTATTTATAGTAATTGTATGCTTGTGTGTTTGTTTTGTTGTTTTCGTCATTTCTTTTGCTTCTTTCTTTGGGCCTTCAGTGTGGCATTATTTTACCCTCATTAAAGTTGCTCATCAACCAAAACCGGACCTGAAGAATCAGCAAGGAATTCAAATATTTGGAAGCTCAGATAAACGGAGTGAAGTTATCAGCAGACTGTAATGAAATTTGGAATATCCCGTCTGAATGCAAAAGGAATCCTGGATGGACAGTTAGTATCATGTTTGCATCATCGTGCACTCCTTACAACAATACGGATAATCAAGTTTGCCTCAGGGTGCACTCTTTATGACAGAAATGATCAGATCAGCAAGAAGATAAGCTATGTGCAAGACCAACTGTGCAATTTCAGTCAAAGGTATGGTTCAGATACAAGGTTTGATTCTTCGTGAAGGATGATTGGGGAACATGATTGGCTTGGAAGAAATCATGAATTGACACATACTAAGAAAGGAGGATGGTACAACAATTCCTGTTTCAGCACAAAACCAAGTCTTCCTCAGCAAGATACTCTCGATGGTTTTCAGCATAAGCCATCCAATCGTCCTCAGTACAACACTGGTGCAAGATAGTACATTGTGAATTGACAGCAGATGTCAGAATCAGATCCGCAAAATTTGGTCAGAAGCAAGAATCAGTCAGAATACAAGTCTGCCTCCGGAATCAGATTCTTAGATATATGTGACGGGAGCCAGATATACACCTCAGTGTGACAAAGGACTATGAATATTGACGACAACACTGAGCTCTATACAAGTACCGGTGAACCTGGAATATGATACTGATGAGCCCTTGTCTTCTTTTCTCTGGTAACGACAGTACGCCTGTGTTCTGAGCCGTTTTTGGTCGTCCAGGGTCGATGCCGACTTTATATTTCTCTATTCAACAACTGTCACGAGTTCTGAGTTGCTTTTCGGCCGTCTCGTACAACTATTGAGTTTCTTTTTGTGACAGTGGCCCTATGCTTTTAGCTACTTTTAGGCTATCTTATGGAGCTCCCACTTTCTTCTTATCAACACGGTCTCATGCTCCGAGCTGCTTTTCGGTTGTCTTGAGCCGTGGTTGAGCTATTTCAGTGATGTCCCAGACTGAGTTGCAAAGACCGTTCTGGTGGCTACTGATTTATTTGCCAACTTCTTGCAAGGGTTCAGATGATCATTTTCCCCCGGTCAGAATGTTGCACCCGATAGAACCTATGGTCACCCGAAGAAGTAATATGACCCTGCTTTTTCAACCAAGGATCCAGATCAAGAAAACAATAATGAAGGAGCAAGACTAGTGGTGCAGATACCCCGGACAGTCTGAGTCAGTATCGACCGCCGTGGATATTTACCTAAGGGGTCTACTCAATTTTTAACCACAGTCAGTCATGGGTGAGGATATTATCAGTTAAGGTCATACCCCTTATGCTGGCCACGACAGGCTACAATCAAATATTTGGTAGGAATCTGAGACTCAAGACAGTGGAGCTAGTCAGCTGGATTCAGAAATTCCTATGATAAGCCAGAATCTGTCAGGAAAACGGTTATGTCTCACCGCTCTGTTTGGAACCCGAAGAACCTGCATTTAGCGGAGAAACCCAATGCAAGGAGCCAGAGCTTGGGTGTTCATGAAGAAAATCTGATCACCAATTCATGGACAGTTGCTAGTACAGACACATCAATTGGAAATCACTCTCGGATTTGTGAGACAGACATATATTTCAGTCATGGTAATCTCAGATAAGTCAGCAGGTATGAAAAGAATTGGAGCCAGTATAAGCATGAAAATGTGAGATAAGCTCTGTCAGGATATGGATACAGCGAAGCCAACCACCCAGAGCCAGTCAAGTAAGTCAGATGAAGGATTTAATGGGAACAATCAGTAAAGGAAAAAGGATACCTGAGATGGAAACGGTTTCCTTAAGTCAGTATATGCATACTTGTTCCCTGAGCAACCAAGTCTCGAGGACGAAATTTCTTTAAGGGGGGAAGGTTTGTCCCAGCCTGATTTTTGGCCCTTTCTTTTTCTTTTGTTTTTCTGAGATTTTTGCTTGAGTTTTCTTTTTCCGCGGCTTTGTGGTCTGGAAACGGAACAAGATGACCTCTTCTTTGCTTCCAGAGTGGCTTGTCAACCTCAAATCCTTCCCTAGACCTTTCCATTTTCATCCTAGCCCAAATCCTAATACTCTTTTATTGGGAATATTCCTTTTTATCAAAGGAATGACCCTAATTGCCCTAGGTTGTGAAGCAACCGATATTCCTGTCACTCCTAAAATTCCCAAATAATTCTCATAACTTGTTTGGGTCATACCTTCCTCAAATGTGGCAAAATGTTTCATTTGCCATGTATCTATCCTGAATGGCAGATTGTGAAGGAAGTGCCATATATCTTTTCCCAATTGACTCCAAACTTCTTGGAAATCTTTTAATGTCCAAATAATTGCCTCATGACAAATTTCAACTTAATTTGCCAGTAAATATTCCTGAGCAATTTTTCAAAGTTCCTGTCCGAGGGAATTGGTTGTGAAGGAAGTACTAGCTAGGTTAATCCAATTGAGTTGAATTTTTTCATGGTCTTTCATTTCATCCAATAAAAGCTCTCCACAAGATTTGAGCTCATGCAATGTAACCATGTGAGATGAGCATCAATTCTTTGGTTCTATCCAAATTTTCAGTTAATGAAGAAAGTATATTTTATCTTGCTCCATTATGCCTGAAAATTTTCCTAGGCCTTCTATTATTCATAAAACCTATCTCCAACAAATGTGGGCATATTTTGTTTAGCCATTTTCCCTTAGGAATTTTCCTAAAATTCTATCCAGAGAGGTGCTGTATGAAGGAAGTACCATTTTGGTTTTGCCAAATGGCATGAAATTTTTAGAACACTCTCATATGCCCAAATCACCCTGCCTTGCCAAATTTCAGCTCAAATGGCTTCTCCATTTGTGTGCATCATCATGATCTTCATTCCAGACCCGATTACTTAGTTGTAAAGCAACTATATTAATTAGTGCTCCAAATCCCTCCAAACTTCACAGGATTCTTGTCCTTCCTATCCTAAACACACCAGACAACTCATTTGGCTCCAAGCCCTTCGCCGTTGATCACTGTAACCTGATTCAGTTTGATACAACAATCTTTAGAGGAGTAATCCCATTGATCCAGA
Source organism: Triticum urartu (assembly GCF_003073215.2). Taxonomy (NCBI): domain Eukaryota; kingdom Viridiplantae; phylum Streptophyta; class Magnoliopsida; order Poales; family Poaceae; genus Triticum; species Triticum urartu. The sequence goes on along the minus strand of NC_053022.1, from coordinate 420,532,017 downwards.
GCTCATTCATTTGATCCATCACTTCCCCCAGCCTTAGTGATGCAAGGACTCATCAATAGAAATCTCGCTGCAACCTCTCGCGTCCCCTCCTTGCCGGTCACAGTGGTGACTGCGTCGTTTGCACGCGCTCTGGCAGCAATGGTCATGTCCAGACCGTCGTTTTGCTTCGGGCCCCTCCTCCTCCCGTCGTCTTCGCGCGCGTGAGCATGTCTAACAGCTAGCACGTGTTGTCACCGTCCCTATGGAGCGCTTTCCCCATCCATTTGCCTCCCCGACGACCCGTCCCCATCGAGAAAGAAAGCACGTCCATGCAAGCACAGTGCCGACAAGGCATTAATGGCGCCGTGGCTTCTTCCTCCCTTGTCCTCGAGCGCTGCCTCGTCTCCGTGAGCTCTACCCCTCGTCCGTTCCCCCCCTCATCGCCTTGCCACCCCTCCCTGTGACCTTTGGCCGCGCGTGTCCGTCGCCGGAGCGCGGACACGTAGCCGCGCGCGTGCCACCTCACCCCCTCGCTACCCCGGCTATATAAGCCCACCCCGAGGTGCCCCGAGTTCACCAACCTCTTCCTCACCCTCCCAGCAACCTTCCCGACCCATCCGTTCGACACCAGAGCCCCTCCTCGCCACAGTAGGCCGCCATGGCCGCCGCACGACCTCGGCTAAATTCGGCCGACCTGAGCCATTCCCCTCCTCCTAGCCGCCACCAGAGCCCTCCACCGCACCCTAGAGCCTTCCCGTCATTTTCCTCATCCTCTGGCAGCCCCTGGCCGTGATGCCCAACCCGAAGTTGAAGCCATCTCCACCGGAGTCTAGGCCCTCGTCGCTCCGGTCCTCCTCAGTTCGTGCGACCCTGGAACGGACGCGCGGCAGCCTCCTGAGTTCTTTAGTGGCCGTGGCATCCCAAATGGTGGCCGGAGTTGGCCGGAATCCTGCCGACGCCGGTGACCTCTCCCTCTGTTCTGCGCCGCGTCGAGGGAAGAAGAAGGAGGCATGGGAGGAGACAGGTTAAGGCGCAGGACCCACCTGTAAGCGAGCCAGAAGCCCGGCCCCGCCTCTGATAAGGTGGATAAGTGAAGACGTATTCCTATGAATACGTCTTCCACCATGCTACCTCTTGAGCGATGCGTTGGTTTTCCTTTGAAGAGGAAAGGGTGATGCAGCAAAGTAGCGTAAGTATTTCCCTCAGTTTTTGAGAACCAAGGTATCAATCCAGTAGGAGATCACGCTCAAGTCCCACGCACCTACACAAACAAATAAGAACCTCGCAACCAACGCGATAAAGGGGTTGTCAAGCCCTTCTCGGTCACTTACGAGAGTGAGATCTGATAGATATGATAAGATAATATTTTTGGTATTTTTATGATAAAGAGAAATAAAGATGCAAAGTAAAATAAACGGCAAAGGGAATAACTAAGTATTAGAAGATTAATACGATAGAAGATAGACCCGAGGGCCATAGGTTTCACTAGTGGCTTCTCTCAAGAGCATAAGTATTACGGTGGGTAAACTAATTACTGTCGAGCAATTGATAGAATTGAGCATAGTTATGAGAATATCTAGGTATAATCATGTATATAGGCATCATGTCCGAGACAAGTAGACCGAAATGATTCTGCATCTACTACTATTACTCCACACATCAACCGCTATCCAGCATCATTCTAGAGTATTAAGTTCATAAGAACAGAGTAATGCTTTAAGGAAGATGACATGATGTAGAGGGATATTACTAATGCAATATGATATAAACCCCATATTTTTATCCTCGATGGCAACAATACAATATGTGTCGGTTCCCTTTCTGTCACTGGGATCGAGCAACGCAAGATTGAATCCAAAGCTAAGCACTTCTCCCATTGCAAGAAAGATCAATCTAGTAGGCCAAACCAAACTGATAATTCAAAGATACTTGCAAAGATAAACCAATCATACATAAAAGAATTCAGAGGAGAATCAAATATTATTCATAGATAATCTGATCATAAACCCAAAATTCATCGGATCTCGACAAACACACCACAAAAGAAGATTACATCGAATAGATCTCCAAGAGAATCATGGAGAACTTTGTATTGAGATCCAAAGAGAGAGAAGAATCCATCTAGCTAATAACTATGGACCCATAGGTCTGAAGTAAACTACTCACACATCACCGAAGAGGCCATGGAGTTGATGTAGAGGCCCTCCATGATCAATGCCCCCTCCGGCGGAGCTCCAGAAAAGGCCCCGAGATGGGATCTCTCGAGTACAGAAGGTTGCGGCGGTGGAATTAGGTTTTCGTGGTGCTCCTAGATGGTTGGGGGGTACGTGGATATATATAGGAGGAAGAAGTACGTCACTGGAGCAACGGAGGGCCCACGAGGGTGGAGGGCGCGCCCAGGGGGGTAGGCGCGCCCCCTGCCCCGTGCCTTCCTCCCTTGTATCTTGATGGCCACTCCAAGTCTCCTGGATCACGTTTGTTGAGAAAATCACATTCCCGAAGGTTTCATTCCGTTTGGACTCCGTTTGATATTTCTTTTCTTCGAAACCCTAAAATAGGCAAAAAACAGCAATTTGGGATGGGCCTCCGGTTAGTAGGTTAGTCCCAAAAATGATATAAAAGTGTAAAATAAAGCCCATTAACATCCCAAATATATAATATAATAGCATGGAGCAATAAAAAATTATAGATACGTTGGAGACGTATCAAGCATCCCCAAGCTTAATTCCTGCTCGTCCTCGAGTAGGTAAATGATAAAAGAAGAATTTTTGATGTGGAATGCTTTCTAACATATTTCTCAATATAATTTTTCTTTATTGTGGCATGAATGTTTAGATACGAAAGATTCAAGATAAAATTTTAATATTGAGATAAAAATAATAATACTTCAAGCACACTAACTAAGAAATTATGTCTTCTCAAAATAACATGGCCAAAGAAAGTTATCCCTACAATATCACATAGTCTGGCTATGCTCTATCTTCACCACACAAAATATTTAAACATGCACAACCCCGATGACAAGCCAAGAAATTGTTTCATAGTTTTGATGTTCTCAAACCTTTTCTATCTCCACGCAATATATGAGCGTGAGCCATGGATATAGCACTATGGTGGAATAGAATGGTGGTTGTGGAAGACAAAAAGGAGAAGATAGTCTCACATCGACTAGGCGTATCAACGGGCTATGGAGATGCCCATTAATAGATATCAATGTGAGTGAGCAAGGATTGCCATGCAACAGATGCACTAGAGATATAAGTATATGAAAGCTCAACAAAAGAAACTAAGTGGGTGTGCATCCAACTTGCTTGCTCACGAAGACCTAGGGCATTTTGAGGAAGCCCATCATTGGAATATACAAGCCAAGTTCTATAATGAAAAATTCCCACTAGTATATGAAAGTGATATCATAGGAGACTCTCTATATGAAGAACATGGTGCTACTTTGAAGCACAAGTGTGGAAAAGGCATCGTAACATTGTCCCTTCTCTCTTTTTCTCTCATTTTTTGGGCCTCCCTTTTTTATGGCCTTTCTTTTTTTCTTTTTTCTTTTTTTTCGTCTAGAGTCTCATCCCGACTTGTGGGGGAATCATAGTCTCCATCATACTTTCCTCACTTGGGACAATGCTCTAATAATGATGATCATCACACTTTATTTACTTACAACTCAAGAATTACAACTCAATACTTACAACAAAATATGAATCTATGTGAATGCCTCCGGTGGTGTACCAGGATGTGCAATGATGCATGAGTGACATCTATGAAGAATTATGAATGGTGGCTTTGCCACAAATACGATGTCAACTACATGATCATGGAAGCAATATGACAATGATGAAGCGTTTCATCATAACGGAATGGTGGAATGTTGCATGGCAATATACCTCGGAATGGCTATGGAAATGCCATAATAGGTAGGTATGGTGGCTATTTTGAGGAAGGTATATGGTGGGTTTATGGTACCGGCGAAAGTTGCGGGATACTAGAGAGACTAGCAATGGTGGAAGGGTGAGAGTGCGTATAATCCATGGACTCAACATTAGTCATAAAGAACTCACATACTTATTGCAAAAATCTATTAGTTATCGAAACAAATATTATGCGCATGCTCCTAGGGGGATAGATTGGTAGGAAAAGACCATCGCTCGTCCCCGACCGCCACTCATAAGGAAGACAATCAATAAATAAATCATGCTCCAACTTCATCACATAACGGTTCACCATACGTGCATGCTACGTGAATCACAAATTCAACACAAGTATTTCTAAAATTCACAACTACTCAACTAGCATGACTCTAATATCACCATCTCCATATCTCAAAACAATTATCAAGTATCAAACTTCTCATAGTATTCAATGCACTTATATGAAAGTTTTTATTATTGCCATGTTGTTCTAAAGGACTCTCAAAATAATATAAGTGAAGCATGAGAGAACAATAGTTTCTATAAAACAAATCCACCACCGTGCTCTAAAAGATATAAGTAAAGAACTAGAGCAAAAACTATATAGCTCAAAAGATATAAGTGAAGCACATAGAGTATTCTAATAAATTTCAAATCACGTGAGTCTCTCTCAAAAGGTGTGTACAGCAAGGATGATTGTGGTAAATTAAAAAGCAAAGACTCAAATCATACAAGACGCTCCAAGCAAAATACATATCATGTGGTGAATAAAAATTTAGCTCCAAGTAAGTTACCGATAGACGAAGACGAAAGAGGGGATGCCTTCCGGGGCATCCCGAAGCTTAGGCTTCTTGGTGACCTTGAATTTTACCTTGGGGTGCCATGGGAATCCCCAAGCTTAGGCTCTTGCCCCTCTTTGTTCCATAATCCATCAAATCTTTACCCAAAACTTGAAAACTTCACAACACAAAACTCAAAAAAGAAAAAAGAAAATCTCGTGAGCTCCGTTAGCGAAAGAAAACAAAACACCACTTCAAGGTACTGTAATGAACTCATTCTTTATTTATATTGGTGTTAAACCTACTGCATTCCAACTTCTCTATGGTTTATAAACTCTTTTACTAGCCATAGATTCATCAAAATAAACACACAAGCATTGGTTTCCAACTTGAATCTTTAATAACTGTTTGATTGTTTTGCTACTGCTGTCGGTATTTCGGTTATGCTTATGGATCAGTGTTTACCGTCATGCTATGTTTTCTTGCACTATGTTATTATGTTCTTCATGCTAGTATTACTTTAATATTGGCAATGTTTGGTAGTAGTACATGTTTGTGATGGTCTTCGGTGCATGACTATCGTCTGTTCCGAGTACCACCGTATACATGTTTCTATTGCATCTAGTTGATTAAATACTTGCATGGTAGTTTTATCATTATGTTATTGCATGGTATTTATTATTGATGCTTGTGGTCATGTCATGCTATGGGTAGTGTGCTAATGTGATATTCATGCTCGTCAGTATGCCATGCTCATCTGGATAAATGGTTACATGTTGTTGCTATGCTCGTTGATTATGATGCACCCCCATGCTTATGTTTGATATCATGTTCATGCATTGTAGTTGCATCCTGTTATTTTTGTCATGAATCAGCATATTGCATTCAAGTTTAACCGGATTAAATTGAACTTGAACAACTATTGGCTGAGTCATGGTGACACCATATCGCTCTGACCAGTGCAACCATGCTTACCCTATGGGGGGGTCCTAACTGGGTCTATTGTCATGCCTCTCACCGGTGCCTCCCGTGAGGGAAGGTTATGCGCGGGCGCTACCCTGATCAGGTAGGACGGCATAAGCCTTGTGTGCCCGTTGTTGAGTATGGATCCTTGTCCCAGTTTGGGACCGTTTTGCTACGACGGTAGCTGATACGTCTCCATCGTATCTACTTTTCCAAACACTTTTGCCCCTATTTTGGACTGTAACTTGTATGATTTGAATGGAACTAACCCGGACTGACGCTGTTTTCAGCAGAATTGCCATGGTGTTGTTTTATGTGCAGAAAACAAATATTCTCGGAATGACCTGAAACTCCACGGAACATCTTAGAAAAAATAATAAAAAATCCTCGCCAAAGATGAAGACCAGGGGGCCCACACCCTTCTCACGAGGGTGGGGCCCCCCTAGGGCGCGCCCCCCTACCTCGTGGGCCCCCTGGATGCCCTCCGACGCCAACTCCAACTCTATATATTTGTTTTCAGAGAGAAAAAAATCAGAGAGAAGAAATCATCGCGTTTTACGATACGGAGCCGCCGCCAAGCCCTAAAACCTCTCGGGAGGGCTGATCTGGAGTCCGTTCGGGTCTCCGGAGAGGGGGATTCGTCGCCGTCGTCATCATCAACCATCCTCCATCACCAATTTCATGATGCTCACCGCCGTGCGTGAGTAATTCCATCGTAGGCTTGCTGGACGATGATGGGTTGGATGAGATTTATCATGTAATCGAGTTAGTTTTGTTAGGGTTTGATCCCTAGTATCCACTATGTTCTCAGATTGATGTTGCTATGACTTTGCTATGCTTAATGCTTGTCACTAGGGCCCGAGTGCCATGATTTCAGATCTGAACCTATTATGTTTTCATGAATATATGTGAGTTCTTGATCCTATCTTGCAAGTCTATAGTTACCTACTATGTGTTATGATCCGGCAACCCCGAAGTGACAATAATCGGGACCACTCCCAGTGATGACCATAGTTTGAGGAGTTCATGTATTCACTATGTGCTAATGCTTTGTTCCGGTTCTCTATTAAAAGGAGGCCTTAATATCCCTTAGTTTCCAATAGGACCCCGCTGCCACGGGAGGGTAGGACAAAAGATGTCATGCAAGTTCTTTACCATAAGCACGTATGACTATATATGGAATACATGCCTACATTACATTGATGAATTGGAGCTAGTTCTGTGTCACCCTAGGTTATGACTGTTACATGATGAACCGCATCCGGCATAATTATCCATCACTGATCCAGTGCCTACGAGTTTTCCATATACTGGTTCTTGCTTATTTACTTTCCCGCTGCTACTGTTACAATCACTACAAAATACCAAAAACATTACTTTTGTTGTCTTTACTTTTGTTGCTGCTACCACCACTGTCATATTACTTTGCTACTAAACACTTTGCTGCAGATACTAAGTTTCCAGGTGTGGTTGAATTGACAACTCAGCTGCTAATACTTGAGAATATTCTTTGGCTCCCCTTGTGTCGAATCAATAAATTTGGGTTGAATACTCTACCCTCGAAAGCTGTTGCGATCCCCTATACTTGTGGGTTATCAGTGGCCGTTGGTGCCTTTGGTAGGCATGGGGCCACCCAGGACTTAGCCCAAAGGGGAGTTGGTCGGAGTTGCTGGGAGAGTGTCATGGCAGTAGGATGGTTTTGTCAGAACGCTTTGGTCCACCCGAATGGGAGTGCGAGGCCAGGGTTCCGTGGTGTGGGTACAGTGTGCTAACCTCTACAGAGTGTGTGTGTGTGTGTGTTAAATCTATCGATAGCCGCGCCCACGGATATGGGCCCAGTTCATAGTTGGTCACACTATGGGTCAACGGTAATAACAATAATGTGCTTAATAACAACCCTGATTCAATGATGAAAGAAGTTGGTTGATCTTTATTGTGATCACGAGAGGATCACTATGGTATCGTGAATACCGACTTGCTGGATACTTGTGGTGTTATGCGAGAGTCAAGGGTAAAGGTCAAGCTCCTTGTGGTCATGAATGATTACTACAGTATTGTTAATACCAAGCTTGATTGGATCCTGAGATGATCGTGTGATGTCCGTGATGGTAAGTGATGCATGTGATGGTTACGAGATAACCCGAGCAGAGTAAGTTGGTGCATGATAGTTTCATCATGTTGCATGCTAGTCTCATCATGTTCATATGTTTATGCCATGCTCGTATTGTTCTAGCTGTATCATGTTGTACATTCTATGATTGATCTGATAGTATCATGTTAAACCTGGTTAACCTGTAATTGCCATGCTATTGTTTGTCATGATTGCTTTGGTTGCTGTGAGCTTGCAAGTACATTCAATGTACTGACCTGGCATGTCATGCCAGTTTGCAGGTCATGCCGGATTTGATTGCTTGTTTGCCGTGGATTCCTTGTTTGCGCGCTAGGATAAGCGTTCCAACCAAAGTCCCTGCGGAGTGGAGTTCATCACCACCATCGTTGTTCTGTTGCGTCGAGTTGTTCTGCTGCTTGCATAGAGAAACCGTGGCAGGCGTAGTCTCACCATGCCGATGTAATCCCCTTGTACCCAATATAGCTTGCAATAAAGAGCTGGTTTGTTCTATGCTAAGCAGTGTCGTATTCCATAAGACTTCTCCTCGATCTTTGGGCTGGAATATGGGGCGTTCAGGTTTCTCTGAGCTGGGGTGCCACACATTTGGAGATGATGTTGTTTACCTTTTCTATATTTGTTTGATGTTAAGATTGTTGTACTTATCATGCCTTTCCACTACTTATGTAGGACAACGGGAGTGGCCACCATTTTCCGCCGAGGTTAGCTTCATCCCTCGGCTTGTACTCCCCCTATTGTTCCATAATGTAGTGCATATAGATCCAGGCCTGGACACTAGTTAGCTTCTAATATTCACTTGTTGCTTGTAGGTACATATGCCCTTGGCAAGGATCCACGAATCGACCCTTTTTACGTATGGGGCAATGAGATATTGATGAACAAGCATCAAGTGAGGAAACTGATAAGGATTATTAGCAAAAAGATACAAATGGTGGCAAGCAAATTATTTGTTTATGCTCTATCCAACACAACAGTGAGCTATAGGATGGTAACTACAAACTTTGGAACCTTCTCTTTTTACTGCCCATAATGAGTTGTTAGACAGCAATGTCTGAATCTTTTTTGTTCCCAGTGGTTCCCGAAGCAGTTCACTCAAGATTAGGTCGCAAAGTACATGATTGGTGGACACACAATGAAGGTTAAAGTATTTCATCCACACTACAATGAGCATCGAGAAGTCCTAATGAAGACATTGAAGGATGGACGGGCAGCCATCACAAGGAGGGCACAATATGGGCATTCGGTTTCACCTTCTCCAACAACCAGAATGTCCTTCGCCTCTCTCTTTACAGTCTTTAGTACAACTATGGTTCATCATTCTTTACTTGGTGCTTCTGTAGTTCTTCAGTATATGTACCTGTGCATCAAATTATGGATTCGTGTATGAACCTATATTTGTAATAAACATGGTTGGATATGAAATAAGTGATTGCCTACTTTCAAATTCAAAACATGTGATTTTTAAATTAGGGATTAATTAGGGATTACACCGCACACAGTTTACAAAAGGGAAATGTCTGCAATATACGTGGAGATCAGAAACGTTTCTAGGATCCACTATGTGTGCGATCAATCTCCACTGCACACACGACTTTCTCTTGAAAACTTTTTGCGTTAGGCCACCTTGTGCAAACGTTTACCACATAAAAAGTGTGTGTGATGGATAGCCTTTGCTACACAGTTTCTTCTGCGCACCGTCTGTTATGCATTCAATAACACAAACAATAAAATTATTAATATCGTGTGCAATGGCAATGCTATCACAAACGACTTAACGGGAAAAATTGTGTGTGATGTACCTGTGAACGGAAATGTTTTCCTTGGAGCGACTGTGTGGGATGTACATACGAACGGAAACGTTTAGCGGGGACTGACTCTGTGGGATGTACTTGCGAACAGAAACAATTTCTCCTTTATAATTGTATTTTTTAGCTCTACTATACGTATTTCCGTATTTGAGCGCTCGCCGATCGCACCCGACCTCATTTTGCCAAGCGTGTGTGCCAGGAGGGCATATCCCCGACGGTTTCTAGGTCGTGTGGGAAGGAACCCCCCCTATCGCCCACACTCACTTGGCAATGGTTCCAAATGCCGTCGCGGAAAGGGATTAAAAACCATTTGTTTAGCACCGACGTGCACCAGTGACAACCCACCATGGCGCGCCAGGGCCCCTAGGCGCGCCAGGTGGGTTGTGCCCCCTCGATGCACTCCTCTGGTACTTCTTTGGTCCAAGTTGTTCCTTCTATTTCAGAAAAATTCTCCCAAAAGTTTCGCTGTGTTTGGACTCCGTTTGGTATTGATTATCTGTGAAGTAAAAAACAAGCAAAACATAACAACTGGTACTGGGCACTATGTTAATAGGCTAGTCCCAAAAAACGAGATAAAGTTGCTATAAAATGATTGTACAACATCCAAGAATGATAATGTAATAGCATGGAACGAGCAAAAATTATAGATATGTTGGAGACATATCAGCATCTCAAGCTTAATTCCTACTCGTCCTTGAGTAGGTAAATACTAAAAATAGAATTTTTGATGTGGAATGATGTCGAACATGTTCATCACATATTATTTTCTTTTGTAGCATGGACATATGGACTTTATATGATTCAAAGCAATAGTCTAGTTTTGACATGGAGATTTCAATACTCAAGCATATCAACAAGCAACCATGTCTTTCAAAATATCAACACTAAAGCAAGTTATCTCTAGCCCATCATGCTCTATCATTGATCCATTCATGAAACACACTCGCATATTAGCTACATCCAATGCTCAAGTACGATCATAGTGCACCTTAGTTGGTGCTTTATAAGAGAACATGGAGACTAAAATAAAAAAATTGCATAAAGTAAATAGAAAGGCCCTTCGTAGAGGGAATTAGGGATTTGTAGAGGTGCCAGAGCTCAAAGCGATAAGATCGAGATAAAAATTTTTGGGTGGCATGCTTTTCTTGTCAATGAAAATGATCGAGTAGTTCCCAATACTTTCCATGCTAGATATATCATAGGTTGTTCCCAAACAGAAAATAAAGTTTATCCTTTTTCCACCATACTTTCACATTCCACGGCTAACCGTATCCACGGGTGCCGTGCATACTAACAATTTCCAAGGAATTTATTATTTGACAACGTAAAGTAAATTCATTTATCATTTCTGGACTGGGCATCCCTAATACCTTTGTCGTACTCTCGTGCAATGACAAGCGAATAAACACTCATCTTGAGAATAACACATCTAGCATGGAAAAATATTAGCCACCCCCTACCATTTCATGAGCGATATGAGCACACAAAAAGGAAATTTATTTTGAAAATTAGAGATCACATACAAATTTGCTTAGAACGGCAAGAGAATACCGCATATAGGTAGGTATGGTGGACTCATATGGAAAAACTGGGTTTAAGGATTTTGGATGCACAGGTAGTATTCCCACTTAGTGCAAGGGAAGGCTAGCAAAAAGATTGAGAAGCATCCAACCAAGAAATGAAAAATCACATAGGCAAGCACTAAGCATAACTAACACCAAATAATCCACCACAAGTCGGATGTAATTTCATTGCATAACTATTGACTTTTGTGCTTGCATAAGGAATCACAAACCTTAACACCAATGTTCTTACTAAAGCACAATTGCTCACCAACATGACTCACATATCACTATCATCATATCGCAAAACTATTACAAAGAAACAACTCTATTTTGTCCAATGATCTTCATGAAAGTTTTTATTATAACCCTCTTGAATATCTATCACTTTGGGACTTGTTTCATATGTTGCTTTTGATAGCTCAAACAAATCTAAGTGAAGAACATGAGCATAAAAATTTTCTTCTCTCAAAATAATATAAGTGAAGCATGAGATAATTTCTTCAAAAATTTACTAACTCTCAAATAAATCTAAGCGAGGCATGAGAGCATTTCTTCAAAAATACTAAAGCAGACCGTGCTAAAAAATAAATAAGTGAAGCACTAGAGCAATTCCATAGCTAAAAAGATTATAATTGAAGCATAAAGAGCAATTATAACAAATCATAGCATAATTTTGGCTCTCTCAAATAGGTGTGTCCAGCAAGGATAGATGACACAAACTAAAAAGAAAAATAAGCAAAGACTCATATAAGACAAGACGCTCCAAGCAAAACTCATGATATGTGATGAATAAGAATATAGCTCCAAGTAAAATACCAATGGTCGCTAGAAGAAAGAGGGGATGCCACTCGGGGGCATCCCAAGCTTAGTTGCTTATTTCTCTTTGGGTAATAACTTGGGGTGCCATGGGGAATCCCAAAGCTTAGGCTCTTCTTTCTCCTTATTCCATCATCCATTGTGATGTCACCCAAAACTTGAAAACTTCCATCACAAAAAACTCAACAAAACCTTCATGGGATCCGTTAGTATAACAAAGCAAATCACTACTCTAAGTACTGTTGCAAACCAATTCATATTATATTTTTGCATTATACTGATACATCCATTTTGCATCATGCTTTTATATCGATATTTATTGCCTTATGGCTGTTATTACACATTATGTCACAATACTTATGCCTATTCTCTCTTATTTTACAAGGTTTACATAAAGAGGGAGAATGCCGGCAGCTGGGATTCTGGGCTGGAAAAGGGGCAAATATTAGAGACAATCTATCCCCTTAGGAGCATGCGCGTAGTGCTTGGGTTTAATGACTAGTAGTTTTTTGCAATAAGTATGTGAGTTCTTTATGACTAATGTTGAATCCATGGATTATACGCACTCTCACCCTTATTGATTGTCTTCCTTATGAGTGGCGGTCGGGGATGAGCGATGGTCTTTTCCGACCAATCTATCCCCCTAGGGGCATGCGTAGTAGTACTTTGCTTCGAGGGCTAATAAACTTTTGCAATAAGTATATGAGTTCTTTATGACTAATGTGAGTCCATGGATTATACGCGCTCTCACCCTCCCATCATTGCTAGCCTCTTCGGTACCGTGCATTGCCCTTTCTCACCCTGAGAGTTGGTGCAAACTTCGCCGGTGCATCCAAACCCCATGATATGATACGCTCTATCACACATAAGACTCCTTATATCTTCCTCAAAACAGCCACCATACCTACCAATTATGGCATTTCCATAGCCATTCCAAGATATATTGCCATGCAACTTTCCACCGTTCCATTTATTATGACACGCATCATCATTGTCATTTTGCTTTGCATGATCATGTAGTTGACATCGTATTTGTGGCAAATCCACCATGCTTAATTTTTCATACATGTCACTCTTGATTCATCGCAATCCCGGTACACCACCGGAGGCATTCACATAGAGTCATATTTTGTTCTAAGTATCGATTTGTAATTCTTGAGTTGTAAGTAAATAAAAGTGTGATGATCATCATTAGAGCATTGTCCCATGTGAGGAAAGGATGATGGAGACTATGATCCCCCACAAGTTGGGATGAGACTCCGGACAAAAAAAGAGGCCATAAAAAAAGGAAAAGAAGTCCGAAACAAAAAAAATGAGAGAAAAAGAGAGAAGGGACAATGCTACTATCCTTCTTCAACACTTGTGCTTCAAAGTGGCACCATGATCTTCATGATAGAGAGTCTCTTATTTTGTCACTTTCATTTACTAGTGGGAATTTTTTTATATAGAACTTGGCTTGTATATTCCAATGATGGGCTTCCTCAAATGCCTTATTAGGTCTTCGTGAGCAAGCAAGTTGGATGCACACCCACTTAGTTTCTCTGATGAGCTTTCATATATTTATAGCTCTAGTGCATCCGTTGCATGGCAATCCCTATTCCTTGCATTGACATCAATCGGTGGGCATCTCCATAGCCCATTGATTAGCCCTGTCAATGTGAGAGTTTCTCCCTTTTTTTCTTCTCACACCACCTCTATCATCATATTCTATTCCACCCATAGTGCTATGTCCATGCCTCCCGCTCATATATTGCGTAAAAATTGGAAGAGTTTGAAATGGCTAAGTATGAAACAATTGCTTGGCTTGTCATTGGGGTTGTGCATGATGGGAGCATTTTGTGTGACAAAAATGAAGCATAGCCAAACTATACGATTTGTAGGGATAAGTTTTCTTTGGCTATGGTATTTTGATATGAAATAATTGTTTGATTAGCATACTTGGAGTAATACTATTTTTATGTCAATATTAAAATTTTATCTTGAATCTTTCAGATCTGAACATTCATGCCACAATAGGGAAAAATACATTGAAGAACAAGCTAGAAAGCATTCCACATCAAAAATTTTGTTTTTATCATTTACGTACTTGAGGACGAGCAAGAATTAAGCTTGGGGATGCTGATATGTCTACAACGTATCTATAATTTTTTATTGTTCCATGCTATTATATTATTTGTTTTGGATGTTAATGGGCTTTATTTTACACTTTTATATTATTTTTGGGACTAACCTATTAACCCAAGGCCCAGTGCAAATTGTTGTTTTTTTTGCCTATTTCAGTGTTTCGCAGAAAAGGAATATCAAACGGAGTCCAAACGGAAGGAAACCTTTGGGAGCGTGATTTTTGGAACAAACGTGATCTAGAGGACTTGGAGTGGACGTCAAGAAACGGACGAGGAGTCCACGAGGCAGGGGGCGCGCCTAACCCCCTGGGCGCACCCTCCCACCTCGTGGGCCCCTTATGGCTCAACCGACGTACTTCTTCCACCTATATATGTTCACATACCCCGAAAACATCCAGGAGCACCACAAAACCCTATTTCCACCACCGCAACCTTCTGTACCCAAGAGATCCCATCTTGGGGCCTTTTCCGAAGCTCCGCCAGAGGAGGCATTGATCATGGAGGGCCTCTACATCAACTCCATGGCCCCTCCGATGATGCGTGAGTAGTTTACTTCAGACCTTTGGGTCCATAGCTAGTAGCTAGATGTCTTCTTCTCTCTTTTTGGATCCCAATACAAAGTTCTCCTCGATCTTCTTGGAGATCTATTTGATGTAACTCTTTTTGCGGTGTGTTTGTCGAGATCCAATGAATTGTGGGTTTATGATCAAGTCTATCTATGAACAATATTTGATTCTTCTCTGAAATCTTTTATGCATGATTGGTTATCTTTGCAAGTCTCTTCGAATTATCAGTTTGGTTTGGCCTACTAGATTGATCTTTCTTGCAATGGGAGAAGTGCTTAGCTTTGGGTTCAATCTTGCGGTGCTCGATCCCAGTGACAGAAAGGGAAACGAAACGTATTGTATTGTTGCCATCGAGGATAAAAACATGGGTTTTATATTATATTGCTTGAGTTTATCCCTCTACATAATGTCATCTTACCTAAGGTGTTACTCTGTTCTTATGAACTTAATACTCTAGATGCATGCTGGATAGCGGTCGATGTGTGGAGTAATAGTAGTAGATGCAGGCAGGAGTCAGTCTACTTGTCACGGACGTGATGCCTATATACATGATCATGCCTAGATATTCTCGTAATTATTCTCTTTTCTATCAATTGCTCGACAGTAATTCGTTCGCCCACCGTAATACTTATGCTATCTTGAGAGAAGCCACTAGTGAAACCTATGGCCCCCGGGTCTATTCTCCATCATATAAGTTTCCAATCTATTTTATTTTGCAATCTTTACTGTCAATCTGTATCATAAAAATACCATAAATATTTGTCTTATCATTATTATCTCTATTAGATCTCACTCTCGTAAGTGACCGTGAAGGGATTGACAACCCCTTTATCACGTTGGTTGCGAGGTTCTTATTTGTTTGTGTAGGTACGAGGGACTTGCGTGTGGCCTCCTACTGGATTGATACCTTGGTTCTCAAAAACTGAGGGAAATACTTCCGCTACTTTGCTGCATCACCCTTTCCTCTTCAAGGGAAAACCAACGCAGTGCTCAAGAGGTAGCAGGACTCCTGAGCATCACGACTCAGGGGCCTAACTGGTCACGTAGACCCTCACCCCTTGGTCTCGTCCTGGTGATCCAGACGACCCAACGACAGCTGAGGCATGCGCGGGGCCGGGCCCTGCTGACGCAGAACGCTAAGGCCTACTTCCGCATTCGCTTAACGAGGGTTGTTTGTACGTCAAGGGGGACTCCAGAGTATCACGACTCAGGAGCCTAACTGGTCACGTAACCCCTCACCCCTTGTTCTTGTCCTGGTGATCCGGACGACCCAACGGTGGCTGAGGCATGCGCGGGGCCGGGCTCTGCCGATGTAGAGCACTAAAGCAACAGGAAGGAAATCACGGATTCCTAACAAATTATTACAAGACATATTGTTTCTTCAAATACCAAACAGAAGTTTTAACGCCTCCACGAGGTACGGTGCATGTTGCAGGGAAATAAAAGTGGAGAGGAGCACCGCCAGCAGGCCTTCTCTTCAGCCTCGGGCGCTGCTGTCAGGGAGTGCCCCTTCGTCGATAACGTCGCCGTCGCCCGTGTCGTTGACTGCGGCCATAGGATCGGCGGTACCATCAGCCGGAGCCGCAGGGGCGATGGCGAGGAACTACTCCAGCAGGGCCTCCACCAGGTCCTTCACAGCTTTGGTGGCGGCTATGCAGCGCTCCTCGTCCATGGGCTCAAGCAGAGCTCCAAGGTCGGTGTTCGGGTCGCGAAGATGGAGGTTGCTGAAGATGCGCGTCACAGCCGAGGAGGAGAGCGCCCGGGCCTCCCCTTCCACCATGGTGCCGAACCCATTTGCAAAGCCCTCGAGCGCCTCGACAAGCTGGGCGAGCAGCTCGGCGAGGCCTTCCTCACCAGTAACCAACGGCTCCTTCAACCCCCTTCCGTAGATTTCCCACAATGCCTTGCGGGACCTCTTCTCAAGGGAATCGAAGGTGGCACGATCATTGGCAAGGATGTTAGCCTTGGCCTCCAGCAAGGCCTTCTCCCTCTCCACCTCCTTCTTCAGCTTCTCTAGGTGATCGTGCTCGGCAGCCTACGCCTGAGCTGACTGGTCCAGCTCGGTGTCACGGCCAGCGATCGCGTCATCTCGAGCCTTCAGCTTCTCCTCATTGCGCGGGGTCTCTAGCCCGGCCTCCACTGCCCGGCAGCGCTCCTTGGCGGTCTCGGCATCCTTCAACGCCACCTCACGGGCGGCTGCGGCCAGGTCGGCAGCCTGCTTACCCTCCTCAGAAGCTGCCACGACCTGGCCCCATGCCGCCCTCACGGACGCATCGGATTGTAGCCACCCCAAGACCAACTCCAGCTGCCCCGCCGCTAGCCAACGGTCAGCAACCCAAAGGTCGGCACTAAGGCCTGTAGGTTAGCGGCACTAGAAGGGGCCGGGGGCTCCTGAGCCTTTGCGACCTCAACAGGTGAGCTGGGGCGGGAGCCTCAGGATCCAACTTGGCTACGGAGATCGCCTTCTCCTGAGGACGGGCTTATGGATCTCGCAAGGACGACCCGGCTGCTGAGGCTCGAGAGCCATCGCCATCCTTCCACGCCGGAGGAGGCGCGGCCGCGGCAGGCTGCTGGACTTCGGGGGTTGCGGTGCCCCCTTCTTCTTTAGCACTAACGTTGGCCTAACAATGTAAAGGGAAGGCGTCAAGAAACAACGGCAAGGACAGGAAGGAAGGATCAGAGTGGAGCGCTTACTGGTCCACGGCGGCGTACTCCCTCACCCTCTTCTGGAGCACCAAGCCAGAAGGTTTCGTGGGTTGGGGCAGCGGCATGCGAGCCCCAGGGGCAGACAAGGGTATGGCGGCCGGACCCACAGCAGCGCTGGTCGGTGACGAAGTGGAGGCATTGCCTCAGGAGATCAACGCCGATATTCTCTTCTTCAGGACACCGGCCCGCAGCTTCTTTGGGGTTTGGCGACTCCCTCACGGGATGCTCGCCGGCCTCGTCGTCATCAGGGAGGGTGCGGAGGAGATCTGGCAGGCATGGAGGAGAAGTCTCCCTCACCCCCTCTCGGGTCTCCTCGAAGTCCGACCACTCCTCCTGGCCGGACTCGCCGGAGGACACCACCACTGGGGCTCTAGTGGGCGCCAACAACATGAGCCCGCGCTCATTGAAGACGGGCATGGCGGCAGCGATCTTCGCCCCATCTAGGGGGCGGTACAGCGGGAGATGGGTATCAGGCGGGTACCCCTGGTCCTCCCCGACCAGGAGGCGAAGGGCCTTGTCCAGCTCCTCGTCGGACAAGGCATCCAGGCGCAGGGGAGGTCACCTCCCTCGTCCATGAGCTTCCACAATGGGCGCGAGCGTGTCTGGAGCAGAGCCAAGCGCTGCGCCAGGAACTCCTTGACGATCATGGCCCCCGTCAGCTTCTCTGCCTTCGGGTCGTCAGGCTTCAGGTCGGCCACCATCCTCCCCAACATCTTCTCCACCCACGGGTCAGTGAGCTTCGCGCTATTCCACCCCTCGTGAGGCGCTGGCATCCCCATCGGCAGCACTAGCCAAGGGTAGGGGCTCTTGGCATCCATGAGGACCCACTTGTTCCGGATGCCCTCCTCCTTCTTCCCGACTCTTGAAATTGCATTGCGTCCGTTGGCCGTGACGAAGTTGGCGCACCCCGAGCACTGGCCCTCCTTGTTCCGGAGGTAGAAGAAATGGCGAAGCAGCTCCACGGACGGCATCAACCCCACGATTACTTCATAGTAGAAGGAGAAGATCAACAGGAGGAGGACGGAGTTGGGATGAAGATGGAGGGTGTGGAGCTTGTACTGGCGGAGGACGGCATTGAGAAATGCAGAGAAAGTGGGGACCAGCCCCGCGAAGACACTATGCATAAAGAAGGGGTAGAACGTACTACCCGAGGCCTTCGGTTCGGCGGAGCTGCCCCGAAGCGCTGTCTCTCCCCCCTCATTGCTGTGCCCCGCCGCCATCAGGAGCGCGTCGACGAGGTTCTTCTCCGAGACTGTGGACGCGCTTAGGGCGGGCTCGAACCAGGAGTTCAAGCGCATGGCCTTAGCCTTGTCGGTGGCCATCAGCTGCAACCTCGGGGAAAATTTCGGTGGATCTGGAATCTCTTTGGGCGAGAAGGAGAAGGGGATCTGGAGCAAGACGAAGGGAGAGCAATGAAAGCCCTGTGGTGGGCGCCAACCCTTTTTGTCTGGCAAGGACGGTTGTTGAGGCAGCGTGGGAAGAAGAGAAGCCCACGTCCCATCAATCGCCACGCGTCGACCGAGGCCCCATGCGGTTGGGGCCCACGGCGCTTCGCACTTGCCCCTTGGCTTCACCTCGAAGCCAAGCTCGAGCGCGCCTTGGACCCGGGGGCTACTATCGGCGTTCTGGGACCGGGGGTGCCCAGACTTACCTGCCTTCGGCCTGCAGCGTGGCTCCATTAGCGGCCCGACCCAGTTCGGCAACAACAATACAAGACCCTCATGAGGCGGACGACACCAAGACCTCCCTGCACTACAAAAAATGACACATCCGTGACATTTCGGGCCGAACGAAAATTGTTTATATCATGCTTATGACACTTCTATGACGATAATTGTGACAAAACCCGGTATCATCATAGATGTGGTGGGCTCCTAGTTCTATGACAAAAAATCATGATAGAAAATGGGCTTTTCATCCTGGGCGGGCCGGAGATGCAGTTGCATGACATTCTTTGGGCCGTCCATGACGGAAAAACCATGGTAGAAGTGAGGGTGAGGAAAATATCAGGGGAATTGCCGGTTACGGTGGGTGGTCGGGGGCCGAGCGATACACATTTCTCTCGTACGTACACGCGTGTGTGTGAGGCGTTGCACACTAACTGAACCCGAGCGAGGCATTGGGCTCTAACTGATCCCGAGCGATTGCACTAGCTACGTTACTGAACCCGAGCGATCGATCCTTTGTTGTTAACTGAACCCGATTGATTCCTTCGCTACTGCTGCTAATTGAAGCCAATCGAACCATGCTGCCTCCTTCCCTTGACGAATAGTGAGCGTTGTTGGGGGGTCTGGATGAGGAGTTCCCGGTGGGGGGTTGGATGAATAGGACCCAGTGGTAGTAGAGGCCGTTGCCGCTAGATGAACAGGACCCCGATAGAGCTAGTTGGGGGTGGATGGACAGGACCCCGTGGAGGGCTGGATGAACAGGACCCCGTGGAGGGCTGGTTGAACAGTAGCCGTGTCACAGCCTGATTTTTGGCCCTTTCTTTTTCTTTTGTTTTTCTGAGATTTTGGCTTGAGTTTTGTTTTTTCGTGGCTTTGTGGTCTGGAAAGTGAAGAAGATGCCCTCTTCTTTCTTTCCAGAGTGGCTTGTCATGCCCATGTCCATCCCAAGACTTTGCCATTTCCATCTTGGACCAACCCCAATATTCTTTTCCTTGGGAATATTCCTTTTTCTAATAAAGGAATAACCATGTCTGCCCTAGGTTGTGAAGCAACCTATATTTCTGTCACTCCTAAAATTCCCAAATAATTCTCATAAATTTTTTTGGGTCATATCTTCCTCAAATATGGCAAATATTTCATTGGCCATGTTTCCCATCATGCTCAATTAATTACTTTCCTATTCTGTCCTGAATGGTAGATTGTGAAGCAAGTGCCATTTATCTTTGCCCAATTGACCCCAAACTTCTTGGACACCTTTTCATGTCCAAATAATTGCCTCATGCCAAAATTCAACTTAATTTGCCTAGTAAATATTCCTGAGAAATTTTATAAAGTTCATGACTAAGGGAATTGCTTGTGAATGACGTACTAGTTAGATTAATCCAGTTGAGTTGAATTTTTGCATGGTATTTCATTTTATCAAATAAAAGCCCTCCTCAAGATTTGAGCTCATGCAATGCATCCATGTGAGTTGAGTATCAATTCTTTGGTTTTATCCAAATTTTCAGTTAATGAAGCAAGTATAATTTATCTTGCTCCATTATGTCTGAAAATTTTCCTAGGCCTTCTCCTACCTATATAACCTATCTCCACAAGGTTTGGGATCATTTCATCTAGCCATTTTCCCTCAGGATTTTTCCCAAGTTTCTGTCCAGAGAGGATAGCTATGAAGGAAGTACCATTTTGGCTTGCCCAAATGGCATGAAATTTTTATGACACTCCTATATGCCCAAATCATCCTCACATGTTCATTTTCAGCTCAAGTGACTTCTTCATGGGAGTGCCCCTTCTTATTTGCCAAATCTGCTTAGTATGGCACTTTCTACAGCAAGTGCTACCTAAACCCCTCTTCTTGATCTGAAACCTTGCCATCTTAATCACCTTAGTGATTGATCAACGCCAGTCAAATCTCATCCTTGATCACCACTTATGTGAAACACGGCAAGTTCCAAACACCTTGTTGTTCCTTTGTATTCTTGCTATCTGTGATCACACCAGGGATCACTATGCTTGTTTCTCTCCCTCTTGGATTTCTCCTTGCTGTGACCTATCGTGCAGACATGGTCGGCTGACCCGGGTGCAACCTCCTGCGCCAACTCATGCAGTGACCACCGCCCTGGCACGCCGAGGACGCGAGCTGAGCGTCGTTTGCTTAGGGCCCCTCCCCCCTCGTCGTCTTCGCGTGAGCGTATCTAACAGGTAGCAAACGACATCGTCGTCTTCTTGGAGCCATTTACCCCTCCGTTTGCGTCCTCGGCGACCCGTCCCCATCGAGAAACATAGAGCGCCCGTGACCGCATCGTCTTCCACCTCCGTGTATTCTTCCTTCCCTTGTCCCCGAGCTCTGCCTCGTCTCCGTGACCTTTGTGCCTCGTCCGCGTCCTCCCTCATCTCTTTGCTACCCCTCTCCGTGACCCTTGGCCGCGCGTGCCCGTCGCCGAAGGACGGACACGTAGCCGCGTGCATGCCACCTCACCCCCTCGCCGCTCGGCTATATATAGCCCCTCCCCGTGGCTCCCGAGCACTCCATCGCCTCCCCCTCACTCCCAGAACCCCGCCTAGCTACTCAAATGAGCTCCGGAGTCCCTCTCTGCCCTCCATAGCCGCCGTGCCCATCCTCGGCCTCGGCCTAGATTGACTCAAGACGAGCCCTCCCATTCCTTTCTTCCACCACTAGTAGACCACCACCACCACCGCAAAGCCTCTCAGCCCTTCACCTCATCCGCCGGAGCACCATGGCCTCGGTTCCATCTTCACCGACGCCGGCCGTCCGCCGTGGCCATAGCCCCACTCTGCTCCATCATCTCTGACGACCGTGCCACCTACCAGTCGATGCGGCTCATCTTGCTAAGCATTTTGGTAGGCCGGGCGCCGCCTATGATGGCCGGAGTCACCGGCGAACCTCGTCGGGGCGGCTCCTCCCTCAGCCTAGCGTGGGCAGGCGCGCGAGCAAGAAGGAGACGATGCCCTCCCTACCAGCTGGCCGCGGGCCCCGCATGTCAGCGAGACGAGGTCGGCCCCGCACCCTGCTGACTGGATTAAGTGGAGGCGTAAACCCGTGAATACGTTTTCGTTTTCGGAAAGCGTATTTTCCATGTCCTTCAGCCAGAGTACGTTTTCTTTTATTGAAAGTGTAATCCTCTCTGTTTCAGCCCATACATTTTCTTAGTCAGAAAGCCTAATTCTAATTTTGCGCATCTATCTTATCCACTCAGGGACCCGGCTACGAATATTATTTTTACGACAAAGTCCCTGATCTTCTTCACCTCGTAACTTCGCAACCATAACTCCAATTGAGGTGAAACCAACGCTCACTTCTTCATCTCGTCGAGCCCGTTCTGTTCATATCATTTTCAATATGGTTTTCCATACTAGAAATGACCATTTTGCCCTGGCCCCGAATCAGCCCCCTCCGAGAGAGAACCCTTTTCGATGATTCTTTTTGCGATCTTTCCGCACCTCTTCCCAGAGCCTTCTTCAGCCCAGGCAAGCCACAACCACCATTTGCATGATAGCCATGAAGAAGCATTGGTTTTCAACTTAAATCTTTAATAACTGTCTGTTTGTTTTGCTGCTGCTGTCATTATTTCAGTTATGCTTATGGACCGGTGGTTACCGTCATGCCATGTTTTCTTGCGCTTTGTTATTATGTTCTTCATGCTAGTATTACTTTAATATTGTTCATGCTTGGTAGTAGTACATATTGGTGATGGTCTTCGGTGCGTGACTATTGTCTGTTCCGAGTGTCGTTGTTATTCATGTTCTGTTGCACCCAGTTGGTTAAATGCTTGCATGGCAGTTTCATCGTTATGTTATTGCATGGTATTTATTGTTGATGCAAGTGGTCATGTTATGCTATGAGTAGTGCTATACTTGTGATATTCATGCTTGTCATTATGCCATGCTCAGTTGGATATGATTCATTGATATGGTTGGTAGTTATGTTGCACCCCCATGATTATGTTGATATCATGCTCATGCATCGTAATTGCATCATGTTATTTTATCATGACTCAGCATATTGCATTCAAGTTTAACCGGATTAAATTGAACTTGAACAACTGTTGGCTGGGTCATGGTGCCACCATATCGAGCTGACTAGTGCAACCATGCTTACCTTTGTGGGAAGGTCCTAGCTGGGTCTATTGTCATGCCTCTCGCTGG
Source organism: Triticum urartu (assembly GCF_003073215.2). NCBI lineage: Eukaryota > Viridiplantae > Streptophyta > Magnoliopsida > Poales > Poaceae > Triticum > Triticum urartu. Next base: position 420,508,839 of record NC_053022.1, on the reverse strand, counting down.
TGCCTCCAACGAGGGAAGGTTATGCGCGAGCGTTACCCTGATCAGGTAGGACGACATAAGCCTTGTGTGCCCGTTGTTGAGTATGGATCCTTGTCCCTGTTTGGGATCATTTTGCCATGACGGTGGCCGTTGGTGCCTTTGGTAGGCACGGGGCCACCCATGACTTAGCCCAAAGGGGAGTTGGTTGGAGTGGCCGGGAGAGTGTCATGGCAATAGATCGGTTTTGTCGGAACGCCGTTGGTACACCCGAATGGGAGTGCGAGGCCATGGGTTCCGTGGTGTGGGTACAGTGTGCTAACCTCTACAGAGTGCGTGTTTAATCTATCGATAGCCGCGCCCGCGGATAAGGGCCCAGTTCGTAGTCGATCACACTACGGGTCAACAGTAATAATAATAATGAAAACTGGATTAATAACAACCCCGGATCAATGATGAAAGAAGTTGGTTGAACTTTATGTGATCGTACGAGGATCACTGTGGTATCGAGGATACTGTGTTGATGGATATTTGTGGTGTTATGCGAGAATCACGGGTGAAGGTCAAGATCCTTGTGGTCATGTATGATTACTACGGTATTGTAATACCAAGCTTGATTGGATCCTGAGATTATTGTGTGATGTCCGCGATGGTAAGTTCATGCATGTATTGGTTACGAGGTAACCCGATCAGAGTAAGTTGGTGCATGATAGTGTCATCATGTTATATGCTAGTGTTATCATGTTTACATGTTCATGCCATGCTCGTACTATTCTAGTTGTATCATGTTGTATATGCCATGTTGATCTGATGGTATCATGTTCATCACTGTTTAACCTGTAATTGCCATGTTGATGTTTGTCTTGATTGCACTTGGTTGCTGTGAGCTTGCAAGTACATTCAATGTACTGACCTGGCGTGTCATGCCAGTTTGCAGGTCATGCCGGAGTTGATTGCTTATTTGTCATGGATCCCTTGTTTGCGAGCTAGGATAAGTGTTCCAGCTAGAGTCCCTGCGGACTGGAGTTCACCACCGTCTTCGTTGTTCTGCTCCTAGAGTTATTCCGCTGCTTCGAGTGGTTCTGCTGCTTGCATAGAGCAATAGTGGCAAGCATAGTGTCGCCGTGCTGATGTAACCCCTTGTACCCATTATAGATTGTAATAAAGAGCTGATTTGTTCTATGCTTAGTAGTGTCGTATTCCAGAAGACTTCTCCTCGATCTCTGGGCTGGAATACGATGCGTTCCAGTTTCTCTGAGACGGGGTGCCACAAGCCAGTGGAGGGCTGGATTAACAGTAGCCTGTGGAGGGGTGGTTGAACAGGACCCCGTGGAGAGGGCTGGTTGAATAGTAGTCGGTGGAGGAGCGGTGGAGGCTAGATGAACAGGAACCCGTGGATGAACAGTCACAGGTGGATGCCGGAGGAGGTCGACGGTGGATGAATAGTAGCCCGTGGAGGCTAGAGGAGGTCGACGGTGGAGATGAACAGTATCCCGTGGAGTCCCGTTTTGCTGTACACCACACCCCTCCCGATGAACAGGACCCCTGTTTCGACCATAGCGCTCCAACACAAGTCCGTTTCCTTCGTTTTGCGGTACGCCACACCCCACTCGATCAACAGGACCCCGTTTTGACCGTAGGAGGTCCAAGAGAAGTTTGTTTCCTCCGTTTTGTGGTACGCCAGACCCCTCCCGATGGACAGGATCCCGTTTCGACCGTGGCTGGTCGAACAGAAAGTTGTTTCCTCCGTTCTGCGGTATGAAAGGCCTCGTTTCGATAGGCTGTTCCGTCCAAGCCGGTTGGCTCCCGATGAACACCACATATTCCGTTGCCTCCCGATGAACACGACGCATTCCGTTGCCTCCCCTTGAACACGACGAAGACGCAGTTTCTCCATTCCGACCTAGCCATGTACACGAGCCCTGGCCGTACGTATGCGCGAGTAGGCATTCGAGACCCCACCCATATGTACGTACGTGACCATATTTACTTTCTTGCACCCTGGACGCTGAACGTACGTGTACATGCTACGTGCGCGCCTCTACTACGACACATGTGCGCGTCTACTATGATACGGGCCCTTCCTTACACGGCCACGGTTCATCGCTGCGGCCTGCAGACAGACCGATCGACCAGTATGTACATACACGTTCGTGACCAGAATGGTAGTGCTACGTACGCTTCGACCAGGTGGGTCCCAACTGTTAGGCACTTCCTTGCGTGCAAAGATGTAGCTCGTGGGTCCTAGAAGTCAGGGGGGAAATGTTTTTTCACGAAATACGATGGCCCGTTCGGTGGGTCCCTGCTGTCAGGTGGAGGAATCATTATTTTCGGCGTAATAAGGAGGCACTTCCTTGCTGCAGCCGTGGACCCAGCTGTTAGCCTCTCCACGTAGTACTCTTCCGACGGAACTCGTTCCTTGACCACGTTGACCATGCCGCGCAGAGAGCACCAGGGCGGTGGACGATGGCGAGGCCTGGGAAGGGGACGACGCGAAGCCGGGGAAGACGCGACAGTGGATCCCAACGCGGAGAGGAGTATGAGGGTTCATTGGTTTGGCTGTGGTGTGAGGCTACCATCTCCACAGAATAACAGGAGGTGTGGGTGAGTAGAGGGATGGCCTGGCCAGCGGTGGGAGTAGTAGGGGGCGGTGAGGCCTCCGCGACATCACAGCCGGCCACGGGAGGCAGGAGCACGCGGACGACCGGCGCTGGTTTGGGCGGCTGGAGCAAGGAGACCAGAGGTTGAAGAAGCAGTACAGCCATTGGATGGACATCGTACGGTCACTGGATCTAGAATCGTTCATATTGACTAAGTTGACAAAGCCCTCCATCCTCGTCAACTTAGTAGGCCCACAAGTCAGCCTCCCACTATGCTGGGTCCCAGCTAGCAGGGGGTATTCGGTTTTTGTGTGTAATAAGGAGGCACTTCCTTGCGTGCGACGATATAGCTGGTGGGTCCGACCTGTCAGAGGGGGGAACATTTTTTCGCAAAATACAGAGGCCCTTCTGGTGGGTCCCAGCTGTCAGGTGGAGGAATCATTATTTTGCGCGTAATAAGGAGGCATTTGCTTGTGTGCAACCGTGGACCCAGCTGTCAGCCTCTCCACGTACTGTCCACTTCTGATGGATGTCGTTCGTTGTCCACGTTGACCACGCCACGCCGATAGCACCAGGGCGGTGAACGACAGTGAGGCCTACGAAGGGAACAACACGGAGCCGAGGAAGACACGACAGTTGTTTCCCACGTGGAGGGGAGTACGAGGGTTTACTGGTTCGTCTGCCGTCCCCGAAGAATAACAGTAGGTGTGGGTGTGTAGAGGGATGGCCAGGCCAGGGATGGGAGTAAGGTGGTGCGGTGAGGCCTGCACGGTAGCACAGCCGGCCGCAAAAGGCTGGAGCAGGCGATATAGGAGGCGCAGGTTTGGGCGGCTGGAGCGACAAGGCCAGAGGTTGAAGACGCAGCTTGGCCATTGGATTAAGATCGAATGGTCAGTGCAGCTAGAATCGTTTATTGACTAAGTTGACAAAGCCCTGCGTACGCGTTAACTTAGTAGGCCCACAAGTCAGCCTACAAATCTGGTGGGTTCCAGCTAGCAGGGGGAATCAATTTTTTTGCGTAATAAGGTGGCACTTCCTTGTGTGCGAAGATGTTTTCTAGTTTTTTATTTCTTCTTTTTAGAGTTAGAATTAAAAGAAAACAATTTAGGATCTTCGGTACAATCTATATTTTCACGAAAAGGATCATAATAAAGCTGGTGGCCCCAGCTGTCATGGAGAGGAAACTTTTTATTTCCGCATAATAAAGGAAGCACTTCCTTGCGTGTGAAGATGTAGCTGGTGGGTCAAACCTGTCAGGGGGAGAAATTATTTGTTTTGGCATAATACGGGGGCACTTGCTGCATGCGACCATGGGCCATGTGCCTCCCTACTGTCAGCCAATCCACATACATGCCTCATCTGAGCCCCCCTAATCCAGCGGATGGCTGGCCGCTAGTTACGTCATGCCTTGCTACGGGCAAGGCACTGGATCTTTGTCCCCATGGTTGTCGTTTGTTGACAAAGTTGACCACGCCGTGCCAAGAGAACCAGCACAGTGAACGATGGAGAGTATTACGAAGGGAACGACCCGGAGCCGGCGAAGACACAATAGTGGATGCCCACACGGAGGGGAGTACGTGGGTTCACTGGTTCGGCTGTGGTGTGAGGCTGCCGCCGCCAGTGAAGAACGGGAGGTGTTGGTGAGTAGAGGAATGGCCTGGACGGCGTTTGGGACTATAGTGGGCCGGTGAAGCCTGCGCGGCAGCATAGCCGGCCATGGGAGGCGGTAGCAAGCAAAAGCGCCGGCGGTGGTTTGGGCGGCTGAAGGAAGAATATCCGAGATTGAAGAGGCACTACAACCGTTGGATGGACAACCAACGGCCACTTCTGCTAGAATCGTGTCTTGACTTTAAGTTTACAAAACCTTCTGTATGCCTTAGTAGGCCCACAAGCCTTCCGTACGCGTCACTGACTATAATTCTCGAAAAAATAGTAGGCCCACAGGTGAGCATCACATCTGCAGTAGAGAACATATAGCCCATTTGCGATTTGTAATAGTGTATAGCCCATTTTTGAATTCTAATGGAATTTACTACAACCCATTTACAGTTTGTTAAAATTACAACCCATTTTCTAGCCAGGACAATGATTAATAATTTAAACCAACCTCTCAAAACAGAATTCAACCAAAAATCCCACGTTTTGATGGGATCCGGAAAAAAATTATCCCGAAATTTTGAGTCAGATTAAATATAATTTCAAAATGAATTGTATTAGGTAAAAATCTAAAAAAATACTATGCGCAATAAGTAATGAAATGATAATTTCCAAATTCAAACAATAATATTTTTGTAACTAATTACCTGCTTGGTGCATTTTTGTATATTTACATCCCAGTTTTTATAATTACATCCCATTTCTTATTTCTTAAAACCCATTTTCTTGTTAGGCCTAAGGAAAGATTTAGAGCCCAGTGGGGCGGATAATAAAAAGTTGACCTGGGTTGGGTATTCCGCAAAAAAATTATAGCTGGGCTAGCCATTTCACCTTGAAAAAATAATATCTGGGGTGGATATTTGGTCGACATAAAATAATAGCCTGGGCTAGAGAAGCCACAGCCCGAATAGTTGATACCCTGGTCCTCTGAACAACAACAAAAACATTCCTCATGAAAAACTCTTCTTACACCTAAAAAACAAATACTGTTGGAGCTGCTGGGTCCCAACTGTCGGCCGCTCCTTGTGCAATTCTCTCGTTTATTGACTATATATGTTGACGATGGTGTGGGACCATGATGTCAGGAAACCAGGAGGAAGCAAAAAAAATATATAGTTGTATATAGTAAGGAGGAACTTGCGTACGTACGGCTATGGCCCTAGTGGGTCCCTACTGTCATTCAGTCAAAATAAAGTCATCTCCCGAATTCTCTTGTTCGTTGACCATGTCGACAATGCTCGGTGCCACGGCAACCGCAACAACTCGAAGGGTGACAGAGAGGGCCTCATGGGCCCTACGGATGGTCTGATATAGCACTGGCTCCTCATTCAGGAAGCCAGGATCATTGGACACCTATGAGCACCTTCGAGAGACCGAGACGACATGAAACAGTAAGGCCGCGCTTGGGAGCTCTGATTTATTTCACACCTATATTAAGATACAAGTGTAATTTACTCGTCATCAGAAACAACGCGTAAAATACAGGCGTAATGAAACCGAGGGCCTGAGGTCTGTAACGAAAACCGGCGTGTTATGCGTGTAATTTGAGAGACCAGTGTATATTTTACTAGTAGAAATCGACCAACCAAGCACTTCGCCAAATACCATCTGCTTTTATTTACAGGCGTCAGTTTTATAAGCGGTTTTGGTTCGAAAATGACGATCCAATCACGGCCTAAGATGATGAGTTGGTCAGAAGATCATATGGTTTCACCTCTAACCTACCCGAGTTGTCGTATAGGCTATGAATGGAACATATGACACTGAACTTCTTCAGCACATAAACAACAGAAGAGGATGATCTTCTTAACATGCAAATCATAGGCATTAGCTCAACATGCAAAACAATATGAAGCATTATTCTCGGGAGGCATGGTGAACAGCTCATTATACCGCATGCCACAACATTCCAAGCTCAACTTTGCAATCAAACTCACAAGGCCTGAAATTACATAGACAACATTCACAACAAACTCGTAAAATACCTTACATAAGTCAACATTAATATGACTGTGCATCTCAGCAGAGTAAATATTTACTTCTGAACTGAAGACAGGAATAGGAAAAAACAATCGATGTTTCTCACAGCAAAGGGCATCCCACTCAAAAATATCAAATGCATGTCTTCTGGCTAACATCAATGAGCAAAATTTGACAAGGTTTTCCAGTTCCAATATATTAAACTAATGTCTTCTTGCTAACATCAACGATTAAACTTTGAAAAGCTTTTCCCATTCAAAATATGTAATGCTATGATTGTGGAACATGCAGGGTTTGTCATCAGTTTGTCACCTGATAGTCCGGTGGCTCAAGGTGACAACGAATGATTAGAGAGCCATTCAATGTATTGTGCATGATGAAGTATTATGGACAACACGAACCATCTGAACACTTTGTGCAGTTCCCCTAAAATCAAGCTGAGCATCCCTGTGGATTTCGTATTTATATGATGCAAGAAAACAAAGACACATCAACACACACATGAATATTAGCCCCAATTTAAACCCACCAATCGGTGGACTAACAAACTGAAAGTATAGTAAACAGATTACCATACCCAGATGCCCCATCATTGTTCCTTAGAATGACATTGACAGACTTGGAGTCATGTCCTGGCTTCTTGTACTTGTTTGGGCACTTTTTCCCCAGTGCACTCCACGTGTTGTAGAGTTGCCTATGCTCTCTACAGACTAATCATGTCACCAGCGTCTACTAACACTCTGTAAATCTTCTCGATCATTCCTTCTGTAATGTAGCGCAAATAGTGAATGCCTCTTTCTGCAAAGTGGTAAGACCAACTGGACCCACTAATGTCGCAGTTTGCCTTAGACACATTGGCTCCTTTTCTGCAGTTCAACTAAAATCAAAGTTGGAATAAAACCGAGCATTAATTTTGATATCCCTGTAAGCAAAAATAGGTATAAGGGAAACAATTACTCAAAAATAATGATTGATGACTTGTACTCCTAGAAGAAAAACATCTAATGGTCTACCTTATCTTAATGGGAAACAAAGCAAGAGAGTAGCAATTCTCAATCAGTGTGATTCATTCATATTCACTTAGACATTACCTTAACAATGCCTTGTTTCAACATGTATAAAGAATGACAAAGAAGAAAAGTACCATTCCTAAAACAATGCGACTGATACATTTTAACAGAGACATTATCTTAACAAATACCTTGGTTAAACATGTAGAAACAACTGCAAATTAGGATAGTACCATTTGCAAAACACTGTAACTGATATATAATAACGGAGACATTATCTGAACAATACATTTCTTAAACATGCACTCCGGCCAATCCCTAACAGAAATGGTACTCCCGCCGATCCCTGACAACTATTGCAGTTTTGAACTAAGATTCAGTAGTTAATTCTGAGGAAAGTCGGTACTAACCTTTCAAGACAAAGATTTTAAACAACTCGTGAGGAAGACCTGACAGAGATCTCAACACATATATGGAAATCCGGTCTCCTTTTGTGAAGTTCCACCAAAATTAAGTGAAGCAAAAATGTCGCAATAACAACAAGTTGAATAGATATCCCTGTTTTAATAGAGGCAAAAAAGGAATCAATTACTGGCCAATAAAGGAAGATGAAACATGCGGCCACAAAAATGGTAAACCTGCCAATCCCTAACATGTGTTGCATTTTTGAACTAAGATTCAGTAGTTAATTCTGAGAGTGGCATTGCTTAATTTTACTAGCGGCATTAGATTAACAAAAAGCATAAATAGTTCCAGGGAGAGTGGGCGCAACAACAGCATGTGCTTCCATCTACTTATAAAGGGCCGATGTAGAGTTTTGTTGTAACAAGGAAACAGGCATCATGTCTGGGTTGGAACAATTTTTGCTCACTTAATGGTAAAAGACAGCAGTTCAATAGCTTCAATTCAACATTTATACAAAATAGTACAAATACAAGTGGCACAACATCTCAAAGCACACTGCAGCATCATGTGGATGAAAGTTGGTACTGACCTTTCTTGACCAAGATTTGAAACAACTCGCGAGGAGGACTGGAAACATATCCCAACACATATATGAAAATTTGATCTCCTTTTGTGCAGTTCCACCAAAATTAAGCAAAGTCGCCAGTGTGACATTCAAGTTGAACCGCACAAAACACTCTTAAAACATAAGTGTTTCACGTAGCGAAGCAAAATGTCGCAATAGCAACAAGTTGAATAGATATCACTGTTTTAACAGAGGCAAAAAAGGAATCAATTACTGGCCAATAAAGGAGGATGAAACATGCGGCCACAAAAATGGTAATCCCGCCAATCCCTAACAAGTGTTGCAGTTTTGAACTAAGACTCAGTAGTTAATTCTGAGAGTGGCATTCCATAATTTTTGCCAGCAGCATTAGATTAACAAAAAGCATAAACAGTTCCAGGGAGAGTGGGCACAACAACAACATGTGCTTCCATCTACTTATAAAGGGGGTGATGCAGAGTTTGTTGTAACAAAGCAACAAGCATCACGTCTGGGTTGGTCCCATTTTTGTTCACTACTTAATGGGAAAAGACAGCAATACAATAGCTTCAATTCAACATTTATTTAAAATAATACCAATACAAGTAGCACAACATCTCAAAGCATATTGCACAATCATGTGGATGAAGGCCTGTACTAACCTTTCATGAGACAGACAAGATAAAATATGAATCTACCAACATGAATAGGCACTACTACGGGATGCTGCTAACGCGACACTACAATCAGAGACCCTTCGACGAAACTGTGTGCGATGCAATAATCACAAATGATGGTGTAAAAAACCATCAAAAAAGGTGCAAAACATTTCTGATGGAGGATGCATCAAACACGGTTCAGACTTTAGTTGCGTGTGCGATGCAGGGCATATAGTTCAGTTCAATTAACCGTTTTCGATGAGGAGGAACAAAAGAAATGGGCAACCAGATGAAGGTGTGTGCGATGTACAGCATACGGTTCACTTGGATGAACTGTTTGTGATTAGGCAACACAAAAGAAATGGTCATCCATATCATGGTGTGTGCAATGTACAACATACAGTTCACTCAGATGAACTGTTTGTGATTAGGCAACACAAAAGAAAAGGTCAGATAGATCAAGGTGTGTGCGATACACGACATGCAGTTCACTCGGATGAACTATTTGCGTTGAGACAAGAGAACAGAAATGGTTCAATATAACAAATACCATAAATATTGCAAGTTCAAATTCAAAGATTACAATGCCCAAATTCAAACATTGCAGGCTGCATCATTTCTGGAAAGGGATCAACCGCTAACAAGTCATGTATGGGTTTGACACAACGACTTCCAATTGCTTTGCCATATGCTCTTCCAATATGAAGTTTGGCATTTTTGGAGGCTCTGCCATTCCGTAGTACCTACCAGCTCTTATAATCATACCATTCATCTTTCCTAATTAAATGCGTGTTCAACCTCAGTACCCTCGATACCTTTGCTCCGGCAAGAAAGAACCTGGCGAGTGTAATCTCCGGTAAGGTCCGTCGGTAGGAGTTCAAAGTAATATTTGAGAGATGCAGATCTAGGCATTCGATGTGATTGTCATTATAAAAACTATCCACCTCTAGGCCTATTATTATCTGCAAAAGAAGAGAACGTGTTAGTGCCTACATGCAGTTTTGAACACTGCTACACGCTCATTTGGTTTGTAGGATTTGTAAAATGCACCAATGTGCCATCTTCGATCTGGCATGATTAACATGGGCATTTGATTACAATCTAGAAACATGTAGGCTTCTTCACTAGAGGTTGGATTGGATGAAACATTCCCTAAGAAAACTAGTAAAGATGTATCCAAAGGAGAAATGCTTATGGACGATTGTAACCATATGAATGAAGCAACCAATATGGGGTGGGATGTATGTACAAAATTCCTCCAGAAATCGTAGTACATTGTCATTGTAAACTTGGGAAAGGTGCAAAAAATTGAACTCCCTTATGGTTAACATTTAACAGGAAAGGAACATCACCTTGATATACAACTTCTTCAGGCACGGAAAGCATCTCAGGCAATTGACAACTTGGTCCAGGTTGGGGCCGCCAGATTCTAGTGCCAAGACCTCCACTGTGCCTAGAGTCTGGGTGAAGCTTCGCTGGATGACAGACGAACATACATCTTCAAAACTAGAAATAACGTTGATATCAAGACGAAGAGGTATAAGGAGATTGTTCTACTTGAAAGTTTTGACAGACGAGTAGTCCACCACTTTCAATTTCGGCACAGAAATGACATTGATTCTTGTTGGACCTTGTTGATCAACTACAAGTAATCTCTGAAGTGAAGGTGTGTCCTGGATGACCATATTGTGGTCCACCTTTTGTGATCTCTCATTGCAGCACCAGCAACACACATAAATAGTCCGGAGAGTCCTGGAGGTGATGTGCAAGGTACTCTACCAATTCAGTGCCTGAAGACGAAGGAACTCGAGTGCAGTACAGCCATGGAGCAGGCGCTCCATGTCATCCTTTGGGATGTGGACTGTGACGAGCTCGAGGTGCTTCAGTCATGGTAGAAAAAGAGCGGGCGCGTCATTAAGGGGGGATGGCAGTTCATGAACTTGGCGAGGCGCAGCGTGGGCACGAAGGAGAGCGCGGACGTTGGCAGCAAGCGCATATGCCCATCATTAAAACTGAGCTTCTCGAGCTGATCTATGGCGGGGGATCAGAACCACTCGTCAAGCTTGGCTCGGTCCTTGTCATTGGAACAGAATTTTCCCGTGATAAGGCCTTTGATTGGGCCATGCTGACTGCCGAGGATCTGGGAGAATGCATCCAAGCTTTGGCGATAGCCATGTGTAACAGCCCAAATTTTCAATTTGGAATGTTATACATAGATCATTCATGCATATCATATTTTATTGCATTTCGTTTCTCGATCCTCGAAAACCTAAGCAAGTCAAGGACCCTCAGAGAGAGTTGGGGATTTCTTTGTTTTCATATTTGAGTTTTATCAAATATTGAAACGATGATTTTGGTTTTAATTATTTTACTCTCCGAAAATATTTCATGTTAAAAGTATATGAGAGGAGATAATATGACTTCTCCAAAATAAATGAAATATTGGAGGAAAATTATTAAAATCAAATATTTGATTTTATCCAGAGTTCACTGCTATTTTATTTGAATTAGAAAAATTGCATGTTTTTCAAAATTGCATTTTACGGCCAAGAAAATGCTCATCTTGTTCTAAATATTTTATTTAGATAGTGAAAAATTGTTTTGGCATTTTTAGATTTTTATTTTATTTTATAGGATTTATTTAAGTTCCAGCGAAATTATTTAAAAAAAAATCGCAGTGCCCGACTGGGCCGAGGCCTAGCCGAGCCAGGCCGCCGGCCCGCCTCCCCGCGCCGCCGTCTCCCACCCGGAGACCGCGACCGCTGCTGCCGCTCGCCGTGGTCGAGTCAGCTACGCCACCACCCCCCTCTTATAAACCGACCCGGGCCCCCTGGAGCCCCGAAGCCACGCCGCCGCCGCCGCGAGTCGCCCGCCCCGCCTCCGCCGCCGCTGCTGTCGCACGCCGCCGCTCGCTGCTGTCGCTGCACGCCGCACCCCGCCGCCCCACGCTGCCCCGCCTCGCTGCGCCGCCGCGCAAGCCACCAGAGGTATACGTCGCCGCCGCCATTCGTTCGGTTTTAATTTAAAACCGGTTCCGGTTTTTTTGAAACCCTAGTTCGTTTTTTCAGATCAGTTTGCCGGTTTTTCTCGGTTTAGTTACTTTGCGGACGTTCGTTCGTACGTTCGTTTTAACGAACGGCTTTCGCTCGTTAGTTACAGACAATGAACGTTTGTTTGTTAGCCTGTTCGTCAGTTTTCTTTTTCTCGGATTTTCCACGATTATTCTCAATCGCGATTTCTGAACCGATTTTCATTTCAGTTTATCTTTTCGCTCGTTTATCGGAATCAGGCGATTCAAGCGCCTAGATCTTCGTCTCGAAACCCTCTTTCTGTTTAATCAACTTGAACAAGATTTTGGTACTGTAAAATTTGACCTTAGTCCAGATTAGTAAACGGATCTTGTCTCTTTCGTAGTTTGAGTTTCATTGCTCCGTTTGATTTGATTCTTTTCGCAAACCGGAGTTCTTAAGTTGAACCTTCTGGTTAGATCTTCTTACTTGAGATTTACCCGTGCTTCTTTGCTTGATTGCTTATGTATGATATTGTTTGTTTGTGATATAACACCCGGAGTGCGAAGCGTGCTACTACGAGTCCCTAGGTTTTGCGGATCATCAGCAAGGCAAGTAACACTTTGATCATATCCCTCTCATACCCAGTTTTTATGCATTAGTTCCTGTCCTCAAACATTGCATGATTAAGATGTGATTAACATGTCGGTTGGGATATAGTTGATGAGGTAGAACCTATTGCCCTGTTATATTCAAACCCTGGGAGTTACTTCTACATATTGTTGATATTGCTATGCTATGCTCGTAGATGTGGTTTGGGTGAGTGAAATCCATGACAGATGTGAGATTTTTAATTAATGGTTCAACTTAAGGTGGCAACTTGAATACACATCTGGGTGGATTGTTTGTTGGGCACCTGGGGAATCCAGTGTTATCCTAGGATATCCCGGAGTACCCGTGTGATAATCCTATGGTCCGCCACCCAGGCTCAAAGGGAACTGAGATATTTTCATGCTAGAAACTTCCCTGTGCAGCCACAAGCTATTATGGGCTCTAGCATAGTTGAGTAAGTTGCGTGAAGCTCCCGAAGAGGTGGATCAGCAGGTAGAGGGATGTAGGTTGGTATGGTCTGCCCGGAGTAAGGAGTTAATGCTTCTGAAAAACTGTGTCTCAGTCATCCGTTTCTCAAACACCATGTAGTGCGAGAAATCCAATGGAGGAGATCGAGTCTTGTGGGGAAAAGTGCGCAAACCTCTGCAGAGTGTATAAACTAATCATGGTTAGCCGTGTCCCCGGTTATGGACATCTTGAGTATCTAGTACTTGGAGTATCCTAAGTATCTCATCACTATTAAATACTATTGTTGGGTTGTTAATTACTTTAATTGGGATTGAGTTGGAGGAACCTTATCAATGATGTTTCAACTACCATGATAGTTAAATAAAATTTATTCCTTTGTTTTAGGGAAAAATTGGCTTTTCACGAAAACTATAACCATAGAGCTTTCCACGAACCAAATATGCACGTAGTGATAGCATTATTCTGTTCTTGCTCTACTGTGTTACTTTGCCAGCATATTCCATGTGCAGACCTGTTTTTGGGCTGCAACGTATTATCTTGCATACTTTTCAGACGAGGAGTAAGGTTCGTTAGGTCATTGCCGTGCAGCTCAGCTATGCCGTTGGAGTTGATGGACTCACTTTATCCTCCAAGCCTTCCGCTGTTATCGTATTAGATGTCCTTAAGCCATATTTATTATATTAAGTTCTCTTCTGAGACATTCAATGTAATAAGTGTGTGATTCCTACTCTGTTATAAATCCTTTGAGTACTATGTGTGTCAGCATTACCGATCCAGGGATGAGACTGAAGCACAGAGACTTGACCGTTTGAGGTCGGGTCGCTACAAGATGGTATCAGAGCACACACCGAGTGTAGGATACGACCACTAAGCTAAATCCCTAGATCACTATTCTCTTCTCATTTCTGACTCCTCTCCATTTTCTACTGTTTAGGATGGCGGACACAAGGAACAAGTTTGCACATCCGGATGAAGAAGCACCTTTTGGACAACACTTGAAGGAAGTCACTATGTACCTGAACATTGGAATACCAAGCTTCATCAGGACTTACAATGCCACTTTACCAGAAGAGGAGCGATGGATGATTCAAGTTCAAGTTCCAGGAAGGACATTCACGCCAGTTACTAAGCCCATAGAGTTTTCCATCGATGCACCAACCTGGAGTTTAGGAAAGAGTATGGCGGCTCACATCACCATGGGACACATTGGAGAAGTTTATCATAAGGAGCATAAGGATACTATCTATCAGATTTGTGGGCGCCGAGACAAGCAATGGGAGATGATCAGCACCAGGAAGGATAGATCAATCGCCGCTTTCATCCAGGAGTTATACCAGCACATTCGTCGCCAGGAGAACCATATGTGTGCAGGAATGATAGATCTGAAGAAGGCGATGACTAGGATCATGGAACTGGAGGAAGAACTTAAGGCTACACATGAAGATTATGAGGAGGAAATCATCGTACTAGTGGAGAAGAATGACGATCTGGAAAGGAAGCTGGGAGTATTCATGGGAGACCCCACGACAGGAGGAGAAGACAAAGAACCCAAGGAGATTCGCCCGGAGGACTACATCATCATCGATGACACCGACTCGGACCCCGACGATAGCGATGATGACTATGAAGACGAAGCTGGAGCAGACATCATGGAGTCTTCGACCGATCAATACTTCTAGTAGACCACCATATCAGTAGTAGTATTCCACCATGTATATAGTATAGTTCGAGCACTTTTGTAACGATAGTTAGATTGATTTTATGCCCTTGTTTGATTGATTGAGTGAAATGATTGTGTTTGTCTCATGTGCATTTGGGTAGTGTTTTTCTCATTAGACCCCATTCTATTCTAATCTCTCCCCTCTAAACCCATCAGATGCCTCCGATACGTGACCCCGAATTTACTTTCCCACCGGAGCTCACTCAGTTGATCCAGCAGCAGAATACCCTGATGCAGTTGTTAGTTCAGAATCAAGGGAACAACAACAACCCACCACCACCACCTTTTGACAACTTAGCCCGCTTTCTGAGGTTGCAACCGCCGGTGTTTTCCAGTAGCACCAAGCCGATTGTGGTAGATGATTGGCTCCGCAGGATTGGAAGGGAGTTAACCACTGCAGGATGTACAGATGCTGAGAAGGTGCGTTTTGCCGCACATCAGTTGGATGGACCAGCAACCTCATGGTAGGAGAATTACACTGTCACCTACCCTATATCCACTGTTACATGGGACCAGTTTCAGCAAGCTTTTCGTACAGCCCATGTCTCAACTGGAGCTATGAGTATGAAGAAGCGTGAGTTTCGCAACTTACGCCAGGGGAACCGTACTGTGGCTCAGTATGCGGATGAGTTTAGCAAGTTATCTCACTATGCCCCTGACGATGTGGCCACAGATGCCGCAAAGCAGGAGAAGTTTATGGAAGGGCTGAATGATGAGATGAGCATGCAGTTGATGGTGGAAACATTTAACAACTACCAGGAGTTGGTAGATAAAGCTCTTATGATTGAAGGGAAGCAGCAGCAGATTGAGAGCCGTAAGAGGAAGTATGGACAAGGAAGGTATAATTCAGGAGCTCAGCAGAAGCCTCGTCTAACCCCAAACTCGGGAGGACTTATTCATAACCATGGAGGCCACACCCACAATGGAGGAAGTAACTATAATCATACTGGCACAAGGAATGGGAATGGGAATGGAACAAGCAACAATCAGAACTGTTCCAATCCAGCCACACCCGCCAAGACAGACCTAAGTCACGTTACTTGTTTCAAGTGCGGGAAGACTGGACACTATGCCATGGAGTGCCCTGAAGCGAAGAATGGAAACGGCAATGGGAGCGCTGGAAAGAAGCCCAATCCATTCAACAAAGGACAAGTGAACCACGTTAACATGGAGGAGGTTGAAGAGCAGCTAGACGCAGTTATTGGTAAGTTTTTGGTTAAGTCTTTTACCGCCCTTGTTCTTTTTGATACTAGTGCATCGCATTCATACATATCAAGGGAATTCGTGGATAAGTTTAAACTACCAACCCAAACCCTTAGGACCCCTCTGTTAGTGAGTTCACCTAGAGCAGACTATATGGCTAGTCGATGGTGCGACCAGATACCCTTAACCATTGGTAGCCATGATTTTCTGTCCGACCTAATAATCTTGGAGTCACAAGGATTGGATGTGATATTAGGCATGGACTGGATGCCAAAGTATGGAGGAAGCATTGACTGTGTTACTAAGTCATTTTTTCTCACCACCCCTGAGGGAAAAAGGATTAAGTATGTATCTAGGCATGCGCCTAGGAGTGGCCAAGTGAATACCCTCATGGGAGTTGTTTAGGACGAAGTGCCTGTAGTGAAGAATTACCCGGATGTTTTTCTAGAGGAATTACCAGGCATGCCACCGGATCGAGACATTGAGTTTTTGATAGAATTGTTGCCAGGCACCGAGCCAATATCAAAGAGACCATACCGAATGCCCACAAATGATCTAGAGGAGATTAAGAAATAGATCAAGGAGTTATTGGAGAAAGGTTACATTCGGCGGAGTTCCTCACCATGGGGAGCCCCAGTGCTTTTGGTCAAGAATAAGGATAAGTCTCTAAGAATGGTTGTTGATTATCGTGCGTTAAATGAGGTGACGATCAAGAACAAATACCCACTGCCGATGATCAATGATTTGTTTGACTAGTTTCAAGGAGCCAAGGTGTTTTCAAAGATCGATCTGCAATCTGGATATCACCAGCCGACGATACGAGAGAAGGACATACCAAAGACAACTTCACCACACGGTATGGGTTGTATGAATATACGGTCATGTCGTTTAGACTGACTAACGCCCCTGCCTATTTCATGAGAATGATGAACAAGGTGTTCATGGAATATTTGGACAAGTTTGTTGTGGTGTTTATTGATGATATAATGGTATACTCGAAGAATGAGGATGAGCACGAAGAGCAGTTGCGTTTAGTTCTCAAGAAACTCAGGGAACACCAGTTGTATGCCAAGTTCAGCAAATGTGAGTTTTGGTTGAAGGAAGTTGGATTCCTTGGACATGTTATATCAGGAGAAGGTGTAGCAGTAGATCCCACCAAGGTTCAGTCAGTCACTAAGTGGTTGGCACCCACTTCAGTTAGTGAGATCCACAGTTTTCTTGGACTCGCGGGATACTATCGGAGATTCATTGAGAATTTTTCCAAGACTGCGAAGGCAATGACGGAGTTATTGAAGAAGGATACAAAATTTAAATGGACAGAAAAATGTGAGGCGAGTTTTCAGGAGTTAAAGAAACGTTTGACTACAGCCCCAGTACTGATTCTGCCGGATATACGTAAGGAGTTTCAAGTGTATTGCGATGCCTCTCGCCTAGGACTTGGAAGTGTGCTTATGCAGGACGGAAGAGTTATTTCGTATGCCTCGCGACAACTAAAACCGCACGAGTTGAATTATGCCACGCATGATTTGGAGTTGGCTGCTATAGTACATGCGTTGATGACCTAGAGACATTACCTTATTGGAAGTCGTTGTGATGTGTGCACGGATCATAAGAGTTTGTAGTACATTTTCACACAGAAAGGAGCTGAACCTTAGGCAGAGAAGATGGTTGGAGCTTATAAAGGATTATGACATGAAGTTTCACTATCATCTAGGCAAGGCCAATGTCGTAGCAGACGCTTTGAGTCGGAAGAGTTATGCTAACACCCTAGTAAGCACGGGATTGCCAAAGGAGTTAGCAGAGGATCTCAGGGAACTTAGATTGGAGATTGTTCCTAGAGGTTTCGTTGCAACAATGGAGGTTCAATCTACATTGTTAGGAAAGATTCGAGAACCTCAGAAGGAGGACAAAGAGATTGCCGAGATAAAAGAGAGAATGAGCGAAGGAAAGGCCAAAGGTTTTCGTGAGGATGAGCACGACACCTTATGGTTTGAGGACCGTGTTTATGTGCCCAATAACACAGAGATCAGGAAGTTAATACTTCAGGAGGCTCATGACTCACCATACTCGATACACCCCGGAAACACCAAGATGTATTTGGATTTGAAGGAACATTTCTGTTGGACTGGTATGAAGAAGGATATTGCCAAGTATGTAGCCATATGTGATGTATGTCAGAGAGTGAAGGCTGAGCATCAAAAGCCAGCAGGATTGTTACAGCCTATGCCGATACCCGAATGGAAGTGGGATAAACTTGGCATGGATTTCATCACTGGATTGCCCAGGACCAAATCAGGTTATGATTCTATATGGGTAGTAGTTGATCGCTTGACCAAAGTAGCTCAGTTTATCCCAGTGAAAACCACCTATACAAGTGCAAAGTTGGCCAAGATATACATGACCAGGATCGTATGTCTGCATGGAGTTCTGAGGACAATCATATCAGATAGAGGAACACAGTTTACTTCAAAGTTTTGGCATCAGCTGCACCAAACGTTGGGGACACGGATGGAGTTCAGTATGACATTCCACCCGCAGATAGATGGACAGACCGAGAGAGTCAACCAGATTCTGGGGGATATGTTGAGGGCCTGTGTGCTAGATTATGGATCTAGTTGGGATGAAAATTTGCCCTATGAGGAGTTCTCATATAATAATAGCTACCAAGCCAGTTTGAAGATGGCATCGTTCGAAGCCCTGTATGGACGAAGGTGCAGAACACCGTTGATGTGGGATGAAGTTGGAGACCGACAGTTGTTTGGATCAAATTTGATCAAGGAGTCTGAAGAGAAAGTTAAGTTGATCCCAGATAGACTGAAGGTAGCTCAGTCCAGGCAGAAGAGTTATGCAGATTTGAAATGCAAGGAAATAACCTATGAAATTGGAGATAGAGCATATCTGCGAGTGTCACCCCTGCGAGGAGTGAAACATTTTGGAGTTAAGGGAAAGTTAGCCCCGAGATTTGTAGGACAGTATCGAATTTTGGAACGTATGCGAGAAGTTGCCTACAACTTGGAGTTACCTGAAGGACTGTCAGGAGTCCATGATGTATTTCATGTTTCACAGCTGAAGAAGTGTCATGCTGAGATGGCCGATATACCGTTAAGAGATATAGTACCCTTGGAGGTGATTCAGTTGGATAGTGATTTGACCTATGAGGAAAAGCCAGTTGGGATTCTTGAATTTGCCAGCCGAGTCACCCGCAGCAAGGTTATCAAGTTTTGCAAAGTTTAGTGGAGCCACCATACCGAGGATGAAGCCACCTGGGAACGAGAGGATGATCTTCGCAAAGACCACCCACACCTATTTTCTAACCAACCCGAATCTCGAGGGCGAGATTCATCTTAAGGGGGGTAGGTTTGTAACATCCCAAATTTTCAATTTGGAATGTTATACATAGATCATTCATGCATATCATATTTTATTGCATTTCGTTTCTCGATCCTCGAATACCTAAGCAACTCAAGGACCCTCGGAGAGAGTTGGGGATTTCTTTTTTTTCATATTTGAGTTTTACAAATATTGAAACGAGGATTTTGGTTTTAATTATTTTTCTCCCCAAAAATATTTCGTATTAAAAGTATATGAGAGGAGATAATATGACTTCTCCAAAATAAATGAAATATTAGAGGAAAAATATTAAAATCAAATATTTGATTTTATCCGGAGTTTATTGCTATTTTATTTGAATTAGAAAAATTGCACGTTTTTCAAAGTTGCATTTTAGGGCCAAGAAAATGTTCATCTTGTTCTAAGTATTTTATTTAGACGGCAAAAATTTGTTTTGTAATTTTTAGTTTTTTATTTTATTTTCTAGGATTTATTTAAGTTCCAGCCTGTTCGTTAGTTTTCTTTTTCTCGGATTTTCCACGATTATTTTCAATCGCGATTTCTCATCTGATTTTCATTTAAGTTTATCTTTTGGCTCATTTATCGGCATCAGGCGATTCAAGCGCCTAGATCTTCGTCTCGAAACCCTCTTTCTATTTAATCAACTTGAACAAGATTTTGGTACTGTAAAATTTGACCTTAGTCCAGATTAGTAAACGGATCTTGTCTCTTTCGTAGTTTGAGTTTCATTGCTCCGTTTGATTTGATTCTTTTCGCAAACCGGAGTTCTTAAGTTGAACCTTCTGGTTAGATCTTCTTACTTGAGATTTACCCGTGCTTCTTTGCTTGATTGCTTATGTATGCTATTGTTTGTTTGCGATAGAACACCCGGAGTGCGAAGCGTGCTACTACGAGTCCCTAGGTTTTGCGGATCATCAGCAAGGCAAGTAACACTTTGATCATATCCCTCTCATACCCAATTTTTATGCATTAGTTCCAATCCTCAAACATTGCATGATTAGGATGTGATTAACATGTGGGTTGGGATGTAGTTGATGAGGTAGAACCTATTACCCTGTTATATTCAAACCTTGGGAGTTACTTCTACTTATTGCTTATATTGCTATGCTATGCTCGTAGACGTGGTTTGGGTGAGTGAAATCCATGACAGATGTGATATTTTTCATTAATGGTTCAACTTAAGTTGGTAACTTGAATACACATCTAGGTGGATTGTTTGTTGGGCACCTGGGGTATCCAGTGTTGTACTAGAATATCCCGGAGTACCTGTGTGATAATCTTATGGTCCGCCACCCAGGCTCAAAGGGAACTTAGATATCTTCATGATAGAAACTTCCATGTGCAGCCACAAGCTATTATGGGCTGTAGCATAGTTGAGTAAGTTGTGTGAAGCTCCCGAAGAGGTGGATCAGCAGGTAGAGGGATGTAGGTTGGTATGGTCTACCCTGAGTAAGGAGTTAATGCTTCTGAAAGACTGTGTCTCGGTCATCCGTTTCTCAAACAGCATGTAGTGCGAGAAATCCAACGGAGGAGATCGAGTCTTGTGGGGAAAAGTGCGCAAATCTCTGCAGAGTGTATAAACTAATCATGGTTAGCCATGTCCCCGGTTATGGACATCTTGAGTATCTAGTACTTGGAGTATCCTAAGTATCTCATCACTATTAAACAATATTGTTAGGTTGTTAATTACTTTAATTGGGATTGAGTTGGAGGAACATTCTCAATGATGTTTCAACTACCATGATAGTTAAATAAAATTTATTCCTTTGTTGTAGGGAAAAATTGGCTTTTCACAAAAACTATAACCATAGAGATTTCCACCAGCCAAATATGCATGAAGTGACAGCATTATTCTGTTCTTGCTCTACTGTGTTAGTTTGCCAGCATATTCCATGTGCTGACACGTTTTCGGGCTGCAACATATTATGTTGCAGACTTTTTAGACGAGGAGTAAGGTTCGTTAGGTCGGTGCCGTGCAGCTCAGCTATGCCATTGGAGTTGATGGACTCACTTTATCTTCCAAGCCTTTCGCTGTTATCGTATTAGATGGCCTTAAGTCATATTTATTGTATTAAGTCTCTTCTGAGACATTTGTTGTAATAAGTGTGTGATTGCTACTCTGTTATAAATCCTTTGAGTACTGTGTGTGTCAGCATTACCGATCCAGGGATGACACTTAAGCACAAAGACTTGACCGTTTGAGGTCAGGTCGCTACACCATGGCGGAGCTGGTGGGCGTCGAGGACGTCAACATGGGTGAGCAGCCCAAGGGGGCGCCACCGTCGGGAAAGGGCGGATGTCCTCGCCTGATATTTGATTGGGTGGAGGGATATGATGACTTTCAACATATCATCGAGGAGGTTGTTGATGAAGTCTAGGCCTACTGGAGTCGCTTGCAGTTCCTTCTCGACCCATCTCCGCTTGTTGGCAGCCTCATTCTCCACCTCATCGGTGGCGATGGAAACTGTCGGGGGTTGGGTGCGACATATGCCAAAAGATGGCTTTTCATGGTGGGGACAAGTAGAACGTCCCCGGTGCTTGGAAACAGGATGAGGCATAGACATGCACGCCGGTGAATCTTACCCAGCTTCAGGGCTCTCCGGGGAGATAATACCCCTACTGCTGCTATACGGGGTCTCCGCATGATCACTATGGCAAAGCATTTACACGATTGCTCCTTGAGCTGTTTCCTGGAGGTAGGAGAGGGCAAGGCTAGCTCTCTCCCTCCTATATGATCTGGTCTAGAGCTAATGGATTCCAACCCTTTGCATGGGTGCCCTGGGGGTTTATATAGGCCTACCCCTAGGGGTACAATGGTAATCCGGCTGGACGCAGTCCCAGCCGTCAGTGCCTCCGGCCTCCGTCTTCTCCGCCGACTGCTGGGGCCCGCCGACTGGCTAGGTACGGAGCCGACAGGCCGCGTCCGCCGTGGGCGGGTCTTGCCGGCTGCTGATTACTGTAGCTGTGCTTCGAATGACGCGAGCTTCGTCATGGAGTCGTGGCAATAGCCCCGCCGCCTGGCGGGCGATCACTATTGCCACTCTCCATCACATCTGCTTAAAGGCGCGTGGGCCCCGGGGGAGGAGCCGGCCGACTCTCGGGGGCCGACTCCCGACGGGTCCGACTTGTGGTGCACTTGCCGTCTTCCGGGATCCCGCTGGCCGGTGGGACCCGCCACCCAAAGGTCGTATAGACAAGCCGTCGTGGGCACAGGATTCGGTCCACCGGTGCTGATGTCAGGGCCAGCATGGCGACAGTGCCACGCCGCACGGAGATCTCCGCGGGTACGGCGTACTGTGACCATGCTTGCCTTCGGAAAGGGGCGGGAGCAGTCTTCACTATAGCCACTCCCCTGTCCTGTCCCTCTTGATGAGGACATGGGGTTTTGCTGGAGTCGTGGGCCGACTCCCCAAGGCCGGCTTCTCTGGAAGTCGCCAGTCAGGAGTCGGCTTATCCTGAAGTCATCCCCGGGACTCGGCCGCGAGTGGGCAGTCGGTCGCCTTGCCGCCGACTTCTCAGAAGGCAGCTCTTCGTCCTGGGGTCTTGAGGGGCACAGCCTGCCCCGATGTCTTGAAAGGTTCTGGGGCTCGGGTTAGCCTACCCGTGGCCCATTACTCCGACAGTAGTCCCCGAAGTTGGTGAGGCGCCGTGGTCGATCGGCCGAGAAGGCTCAGCAGTTTCTCTTTCCGAGTGCTCGACACATGGTTCTTGCTTGATTTCCGCCGGGCCGACTAGAAGGAGTCGGACCCGCCCAACTCTGACTTGCACAGTATTTGGAACGTCATGGCGGGATCCAAGTAGCGTGCTGGCTAAACCTCCAGGCCGCCGCCCGTTCCGGACCTGTCACGTGATGACACGCGGTCGGGCCAGTCTGCCAGTCTACGCGCGTGACGGGACAGGCCCGTAGGCGGGGCCCGCCACTAACGTGCCTCGGCGCCCGAGCGGATCTGCTGTGGCCCAGGCGGACGGTTGGGATTCCCGAGGAGTTACTGCGCGTAGTAACTTTGTCGTGGAAATGTGGGGGTCGTGGTGCCGTGCGCGCAGTAAATCCCACGACCGCCCCCTCGGCTTCGCAGCACATGAGGCTATAAGTAGGGGGAGGAGGGGGGCACGGCAGAACACGCGCGCCCCTCCTTCCCACTACTCCTTGCTCTTCTCCTTCTTCTTCTTCCTCGCCCCGCCGTGCGCCCAAGCTCTAACGAACGCCGCGGCGATTAGCTCACGATGAGTTCTTCTTCTGCCACCGCACCTCCCTCGGTGCGTTCCGGCACCTGGGACGGCTCAGAACTTCACGACGACCACATCGAGTTCCTTCGCAAGACTCGTCGGCTCCTCGGCGAAGACTACGTGCGGGTGCGTCTTGCGCCGAGGGAGGAGATTTCCCCAGCGCCGGAGGAGGGCGAGCGGGTCATCTTCCGCTCGCATTGCCTGCGCGGATTGGGGCTGCCAGCGAGCAGCTTCTTTCGCTCTTTTCTGGAGTTCTACGGCCTCCAGCCGCACCACCTCACGCCCAACACGGTGGTGCTGCTGTCCGCCTTCGTGGCCTTGTGCGAAGGCTTCCTCGGAGTCCTCCCCACCCTCGAGCTCTAGGGGGGGAGTTCTTCTACTGCAAGATCGGCACCCAGGCTGCAGGCGTGCCGGCTCAATGCGGCGCGTTCATCGCTGGGCGGAGATCGGGAGCCGACAATCCCTTCCCCACCATCAAGCTGATAAAGTCGGTGAAGATGTGGCAGCGATCATACTTCTACATGAAGAGCTTCTTCGCGGGGGGCGATTGGGTCAACGTGCGGGCTTTCGAAGCTGGCCCGCCGGCTGGGAGACTGCCCAACTGGTCGTACCGGGCCAAGTCGCTGACGCTTGCGGGAGCCCACGCCGTCACACGACTCCGAGTGCTGACACAGTCGGAGGGCCTGACTGGTCCGGACCTGCTGGCCGCCTTCGTGGCGCACCGAGTTCTCCCGCTCCAAGGCCGCCCCCACATGATATGCCAAATGAGCGGGCGCCGTGACCCTAGTCGGATGTGCACCAAGGACATGCCTCACGAGGAGGTAGCCTAAATGGTGAACTACCTCTCGGACAGCAAGCTGCTAGAGGACTGGTAGTTCGGCAAGGAGCCGTACTCCCGCGCCAACCCCCACCTACAGTAACTTGCCCTTCCTTTCTTTCTTCGAGTTGTCTTCTTTCTTGCCGAGTCTGTTTTGTGCGACCTGACCAGTCGGCTTTGGTCAGAATCCCCTCCTCCATCCACCAGCCGGCACCTCGGGGCCGGCCTGCGAGTTCCTTGCCTACCGGGCGGAGAGCGACGTCGACGACCCCGATCTGGGGGCGGCGGCTTTGGAAGACGACACCGGGGGAGGAGGCGGCCCACGGCTCGGGGCTAGTCTAGAGGACTGGCCTAACGATGATGAGGAGGTCGCCCCCGCCCCCGGCTAGGAGCCAGCCATCCTGGTGCGGGCTCATCTGCCGCGCCGGGTGCTCCAGGCGGCGGGAAGAAGCGCAGGGCCGTGCCGACTTTGTTCGACAGTCGGCCGAAGAAGCCCAAGAGTTCGGCTGCGGCGACCAAACGGGACGAGGCGGCCGCGAAGGCCATCCGCTTCCGCAAGGAAGTGAAGAAGCCGCCGCTGGTCTCCGCGTGAGTATTCTGTCTTGACGCTTTATTCTTTCTTTGTAGCTTTGTCTGAGTATTTTACTTGCTTCCCTTGCTTTAGGGCTCCCCTCACCCTTGAGAGGGTTGTCGCCTCCTCCGTCATGGGGTCAGCGGAGACATCCGCCACCACTCGGCGGATTGACCCCGCTGCTGACCTCCGGGAGGCGACGGAGCGGAACACACAGGAGAAGCGCAACGAGGAAGAGGCCGCCCACCTGGAGAAGGTGGAGGCCGATAAGGCGGAGGCCTCCGCCAAGAAGAAACTGGAGGAGGCCGAAGCCGTCGCCGCGACGAAGCGGCAGGCTGAGGAGGCCGCGCACCGCCAATTGGCGGTGTTCGTCACCCCGCTGAACTCTGCGCCGCCGCCTCCGGAATTCACGGGGCAGACTGGGGAAGCCGGCTGCGAGAATCCCGTCGTGGAGAAGGAAGGCGGCGACTCCTCCACGCCGGACGTGATCGTTCCGCCGCTGCCTCCGCCGCCGTCTGGGAGCGCGAAAGGCGAACAGCCAGCGGACCCTCCGGTGCCGCCGACTGAAGACGAGGCCGTGGCGAGGCTACTCCTTCAAGTCGGCTCGCCAACGCGCTGCCGTCTTGAGAAAGTGACCTCGGCGCCACGCCCCCTGGAGACCGGCACCGCCAGCTCGGCGATCCCGGATGCCGAAGCGACGAGCACCGCGCCCATTGGGTGGGTGCGGGGAGGCGGCACAGGGCCGCTGAACCAGGTGCTTCTGGATGTCCAAATGAAGCTTCAAGCTGAGGGCGACGCCATCCAGAACTGCACCAAGGCGTACATGGCATCGCGGGTAGCCGTCCGGGTATGTTTTCTCTTTGGTCCTTGTTTTCTTGTTCCTCTCTGTGGGGGCACGCCAGCGCACCCACTGGGTGTAGTCCTCGAGTTTCGGGCCGGCTGCTGAGCAGGCGGCCCGGTACTCCAATTGGTGAGTTCCGGGTACTAATTTTTGTCTGAAATGCTTGTCGCGGGACTACCACAACCTCCGAGTCACCGCCTTCAACCGCAACGTTGAAGAGCTGGGCAAGCAGACCACTGACCTGTCGGAGAGTCGGAGTGAGTCCTTTCTCTTCTTTGCGGGGACGCGCTTGTGCACCCGTGGGCTATAGTCCCTGAGATTCGGGCCGACTGCTGAGCAGTCGGGCCGGATCTCCCCGGTGACCTTCTTTACTGATGACTTAACACCTTCTTTCTTCCTTCTCTTCAGAATCTAACGCTGTTCTTCAACAGCAGCTGAGCAAAGCCAATTCAGCGTAGCGCGCCAAGGGGGAGGAGTGCAGCAAGCTCGCCACAGAGCGTGATCTGCTGGCCACTCAATTGGCAGAGCAGAGGGAGGTACTTGCGAAGACGCAGAAGGAGGCGGAAGAGGCAGAAACCACCCTCCTAGCCGAGTTCGCGAGCGAGCGCTCCTCCTGGACTGACAGAGAGGCAATGCTGGCCTCCGGCTTCCATGAGATTGAAGACATTGTTGATGGTGAGTTTCTTTACTTTCTTTCTTCGAGCTGCCGATTATAAATCGTGTCGACTCCTGATTTTTGACTTGTTTCTTCGTTTCTTCCGTCTTGGCAGACTTTTTCCCTGGGCACTCGCAGGCCGCCATCCAAGCCATCGAGGCTGACCGTGAAGGTCGGAGGGCGGAAGGTGCAGAGATCGCCGGCGACGCCCCCCGAACCCTTGATGAGCATATCATGAGCATCGAGGCTCACCTTCGGCCGACTCACCGGATGCTGCGCCGGCTTCAACATGTCGGTGCCCAAGCGATTGCCGCCCTGTGGCCGGACATGCAGGCTCCGCGCACCCCTAGCCTGACTGCCGACTGGCTAGAGGTCGCGACTGGTCGTCTTGAGGCCTGGAAGGGTTCCTCGGCCCAAGCTGGAGCGCGCCGGGCTTTGGAGTTTGTCAAGGCATGGTATCCGGGGCTGGATCTAGACCGGCTGGCCATACTCCGGCCAGAGGCCCAGCAGGAGCTGGCAGCCGCGGAAGACGCCCTCGTCAAGCGTGGTGCGGCGATCGCCGAGTACACCGACACCAGCATATTCGTCCCCGAGCGGTCTGAAGACGGCGAGGGGGTACCGCCGGAGTGGTTTGGGATGAACCCAGACTACGACGAGGACTCGGCAGAGGTGATCGGCTCCAGCGTCGAGGAGGAAGGTGAGTTGGAGGACAGAGGCGAGACGGAGGCACCAGAAGACAGGGCAGACGGCCATCCTTAGCTCGACTGCATCTTAGGCTGCCGCCTATTTTATCTGCTTTAGTAGTCTTTTGAAGAACTTGTTAATTTGCACAATTCCACCCCCGGGGTGTATTTTGAACTTCTGCTCGAAGATCCGGCCAAGGGCCTATGCTATGTAAATATTTATCCGAATTCTATCTTTTCTTGCTTATTGCTCTTTTGGCTTTTTTCCTTTACCGCTTTCCCTTAGTTGCCTGTCTTGCCAGTCAGACAGCCGCTCTGCGGACTGCCGTTGGATCAAATGCTTGGCTACTTTGGGAAGACAAGTACTTAGCTATTTTAGAGTTTTTTAGCAAGTTGAATAGAAGGCGGTGAGCCGACTGCTTAATAGTCGGTTTGCGAAAAGAAAAAAGGAAGGCTGGAAGCCGGCTTTAAGCTATGTTCTATGCTTTGAGTCCTTAGCCATTTTTCATGCGAACGCCCATTCTACCTTACTCCTGCCCACCGAATAGTCGCTCTGCGAGCTGCGGCTTCTGACAGGAGATGGCTTAAGCGCCACACACTACTTGTCCGGCTGCAGGAAGCATTTCATAGGGCCGACCTGTCGAGCCCGGTGCCCAGCGGCAATCAATGAGTAACATACTCGTAGTAATAACTTTTATCATATAGACAAAAGAGGGCAGTCCTCGAGCTCGTCTCGGGGGCCCGAAGTCTTGGTACTTTAATACAAAAGGTAGAGTGGTACATACTGCATTAACTGTAAAATCTTCGGAGAAGATTTGCATTCCATGGCCGCTTTGTCTCTTTGCCGGAGTCGTCCCTCTTGCGTGCTCGGGGCTTCTGAGCGTCAATCAGGTAGTAGGAGTTGTTGCCCAACACTTTGATGATTGTGAAAGGGCCTTCCCAAGGTGCCGACAGCTTGTGCTGGCCGGCTGTTCGCTGGATCAGCCAGAGCACAAGGTCGCCTTCTTGGAAAGATCTTTGCTTGACCTTCCTATTATAGTATCGGCGCAGGCTCTGCGGGTAGATGCTGGACCGGCTGAGTGCCAACAGCCGGCCCTCTTCCAGCAGATCGACGCCATCTTGACGTGCTTCTTCTGCTTCCTCCTCGGTGTACATGGTGAGTCGCGGGGAGTCGAACTCTATGTCCGTTGGGATGACGGCTTCGGCACCATAGATGAGGAAGAAAGGCGTGAAGCCGGTTGACTTGTTTGGAGTCGTGCGCAGACTCCATAGGATGGCTAGCAACTCGTCGAGCCAGTAGCCAGCCGACCGCTCCAGAGGCTCGACCAGTCGGGGCTTGATGCCGGACAGGATGAGGCCGTTTGCTCGCTCCACCAGGCCGTTTGACTGTGGATGGGCGACGGGCGCTAGGTCCAGTCGGATGCCCTGTGTTGCGCAGAAACGGGCCAAGGCGCCTTTGGCAAAATTTGTGCCGTTGTCGGTGATGATGCTGTGTGGTATGCCATACCGAATTGTGAGATCGGAGATGAAAGTCACGGCAGTTGGACCGTTCAGTTTCTTGATTGGCTTCGCTTCTATCCACTTGGTGAACTTGTCCACTTCGACAAGTAAGTGAGTTAAGCTACCTCGTGCCGTCTTGAATGGTCCCACCATGTCTACACCCCAAACTGCGAAAGGCCAGGCAATGGGGATGGTCTAGAGTGCAGAAGCCGGCTGGTGCGAGTGCTCTTGAAGCCGCATGGTGGCCGCACTCGCCTTGATGGATCTCTTTGAGAATTGCTTGGCCTTGCTCTGGCTCTACGCAGCGCTGGTAGACACCAGTGACGCTGCGCCTGACCAACTCTCTGTTGACTATGGTGTAGGCTGCCGCTCGGCGTTGTACTTGCCGAGCTGAGGTCTCATCAGTCGGCAGCTCTTTGCTCACCAGGAATTTGAGGATGGGCTGGGCCCATGAGGGTGCTGCTATTTCTTCGACTGCCAGAACTGCAACTTGGACGAGGGCGGCTGGGCTGGGAGGCGGCGGGTTGGAGTCAACAACTGCTTGCTGGGTTAATGAAGTCCCCAGGCCGACTGGCGTGGCTCTTGGGCCAAGTTCTAGTGTCTTCGAGCCCGCCGCCGTAGTCCTTGGGCCAGGTACTGCAGTCCCTGGGCTGGCCTCGACTGTGGCGGCTTTGGAGCCATCTGCCAAAATTCTCGTACTGTCTGCCAGGGCTCTTGAGTGGGATTCGACTTCTTCGGGAGGAGCCGCCACGAAGATGGAGTCTGATTCTGGTGAAGGCTTGACAGACGGCTTGAGGAGGCGTTGAAGGGTGACGCCGGATGGTATTGCTTGGCGGGTAGAGCCGATTCGTGCCAAGGCGTCTGCTTGGTCGTTGTCGTTTCTTGGCACATGAAGGAACTCGCACCCCTCGAAATACCCACTGAGTTGCTGCACGAGGAAACGGTAACTTGCCATGTTTGCATCTTTGGCATCCCAGTCACCAGATGAATGTTGGACCACTAAGTCCGAGTCGCCATAACACAGGATCTGGCGAATGCCAAGTTCTTTGGCAAGCCGGAGCCCGTGAATGAGCGCCTCGTACTCGGCGACGTTGTTGGAGGCGGCAAAATGGATTTGCAGTGCATATTTGAGCTTATCACCTTTAGGGGAAGTGAGGACGACGCCGGCTCCCAAGCCGGTGCGCATCTTGGAGCCGTCGAAATGCATCCGCCAATGGGTGGAATCGGGCGCTGGAGGTAGGTACTGGGTCTTGGCCCAGTCGACGAGAAAGTCGGCCAGTGCTTGTGACTTGATGGCGGTGCGGGGCTGGTAGTGGATGGTGTAGGGAGCCAGCTCTATGGCCCACTTGGCCACTCGGCCAGAAGCATCTCGGCTTCGATGATCTCGGCAAGTGGGGCCGTGCAGACCACAGTGATTGGATGCTCTTGAAAGTAAGGCTTCAATTTCTTGGCGATAAAGTGCACGCCATAGCACATCTTCTGGTAGTGAGGGTAGTTTTGCTTGGAGGCTGACAGTACTTCGCTTAGGTAATATACCGGTCTCTGGACAGGTAGTGCCTTGCCTTCCTCCTTGCGTTCCACTACAATGACCGTGCTGACTACCCAGTTGGTGGCGGCGATGTACAGGAGCTTAGGTTCCTTAGGAGTCGGAGCCGCCAGAACAGGTGGAGTAGTCAGCATCTTTTTAAGTTGGAGAAAAGCTTCATACGCCTTGTGGTTCCACTCGAAAAAAGTGGTCTTCTTCATGAGTTGGTATAAGGGGAGAGCTTTCTCGCCCAGCCGACTGATGAATCGGCTGATGGATGCCAAGCAGCCGGTGAACTTTTGCACATCCAGCAGTCGTCTGGGTACCTCCATCCTCTCAATGGCCTTGATCTTTATAGGGTTGCATTCTATGCCACGTTCGGAGACCAGAAATCCAAGGAGTTGGCCGGCTGGTACTCCGAAGATGCACTTCTCGGGGTTGAGCTTGATCTGGAATCGGCGCAGGTTCTCAAAGGTCTCCTTGAGGTCTTCCAGCAGTGTTCCACGCTTTTCCGTCTTCACCACCACATCATCCACGTAGACGTGGGCGTTCCTGCCGAGCTGCTTGAGGAGGCACTTCTGCATGCAATGTTGGAAGGTGGCGCCAGCATTCCTCAAGCCGAATGTCATGGTGAGGTAGTAGAAGGCTCCAAACGGCGTGATGAAGGCGGTCTTCAGTCCGTCAGCTGGGTTTAGCTTGATCTGGTGATATCCTGAGTATGCATCCAAAAAGCTCAACAGCTCGCATCCGGCGGTGGAGTCTATCACCTGATCAATTCTTGGCAGAGCAAACGGGTCCTTGGGGTAGGCCTTGTTGAGGCTCGTGTAGTCAATACACATTCGCCACTGCTTGTTATTCTTCAGTACCAGGACCGGATTGGCTAGCCACTCTGGAAAGAATACTTCCATAATGAAGCCGGCCGCTAGGAGCCGGGCTATTTCTTCTCCGACAACTCTTCTCTTCTCTTCTGATAGGCGGCGCAGGGGCTGCCTGACCGGCTTTGCATCAGATCGGACATGTAACTTGTGCTCGGCGAATTCCGTCGGTACCCATGGCATGTCTTTGGGGGACCATGCGAAGATGTCCCGATTCTCACAGAGGAAATCAACGAGCTCGCCTTCCTATTTGCTGTCGAGGTTTGCGTCTACGACAGCGTACCTCTCCGGGTGCTCCGGATCCAAGGGTATCTTCTTTGTCTCCTTGGCCGGCTTGAACGAACCCTTAGCCTCCGACTCCTTTGGGTTGGGCGACACCTCTGGCTGTCTGCCGACCATCGCCACAACCCGTTCCAGGAGCCGTGTAACACCCCGGATGTAACTTTCCCAATTTGTACTCCAATTCTTGCCGTTTCTGGCGTTAAGTTATATTTATTTTCTTGGGTTTGGGTTTTTGTCTCCGTGTGTTGTTGTCGTTTTCATGCATCTCACATCATGTCATCATGTGCATTGCATTCGCATACGTGTTCATCTCATGCATTCGAGCATTTTCCCCGTTGTCCGTTTTGCATTCTGGCGCTTCGTTCTCCTCCGGTGGTCATTTCTACCTTTCTTTCGTGTGTGGGGATTAAACATTTCCGGATTGGACCGAGACTTGCCAAGCGGCCTTGGTTTACTACCGGTAGACCGCCTGTCAAGTTTCGTACCATTTGGACTTCGTTTGATACTCCAATGGTTAACCAAGGCACCGAAAAGGCCTCGTGTGTGTTGCAGCCCAACACCCCTCCAATTTGGCCCAAAACCCACCTAACTCTGCTCCATCATCTAGAGCGTTCGATCACGATCGCGTGGCCGAAAACCGCACCTCATTTAGACTCTCCTAGCTCCCTCTATGCCTATAAATAGGCCCCCCTCGAAATATCTGGGATCCCCCTCCCCGAAATCCTAGTCGTCTGCCACCTCTCGCCGCCGGACACGTCCGATTCGGGTCAGACGTGTCCGACCTGTCCCGCCGCCGCCACGTGGCGCAACCCCACTGGCCCGGCCGCTTCCCCGCCGCACCGGCCCGCCCGGCCCACGCAGGGCCCCCGCCAGGCCCAGCTCCGCGCCGCCCGGGGCACCCAAGCCGCCGCCGTCCTCTTCCTCCGCGGCCCCAGTCGCCGGCCGCCTCCGCCTCGACGCCGCCGCACCTTCCCCACCTCCCAGTCGCCGGCCGCCGCCGTCAAGGCGCCGCCCCACCGCGCCCGCTCGTCTCCGCCGAGCCGCCGCCCGGTCCACGGCGCACCACCGCGCCGATCCCCCTCGCCGGCGACCCCTCCGTTCTCACGCCGGCCGGATCCAACCTTCTCGCCGGAGCCTTGCTACCTTGCCAGAGTCCTCGGGAGACGTGCGTGAACAGTACCACGGGAGCCAGATCTGGATCTGAAGATATTTTCGGTTGACTTTTTCCCTCCTAACCCTAGCTCAAGTGCCCATGTTCACGACTCCGTAACTTTGCATCCGTAGCTCCGATTCATGCATATAGCATATCAAACTGTTCATCTCAGAGAGTACATCATTTCATTCCATTGAATCATTTTCATTTGAGTTCATCTTGATGACCGAAATGCTGTTAGAAGATGGCTACTTGAGTTAATTGTCAGATCTGCTACTCCGTTTAGGTTTTTCTAATTTTTGCCATGATTAATGTGTGCATGATATGCGCTGATGCTCTACATGTGTTTTGTTAAGGGTTTTGTCATCTTCCCAGAGGTGCAACCCATGTATTTTTGTGATATGTGTGGTGACTAGTGCAAGCTTGCAAAGTGGTGCACTTGCTAATTCTGTTTTCAGGGACTTAGTAATTTCACTAAGTCATGGAGCTGTTTATCTCATGATGCCATATGTTCTTGTTGTTTCCTAGTGATCCGTGCCTCTTTTGAGGATGATCAGTAAGGGTGTTTGTTAATATTGTAGTGCTCTATCCATCCATGTCTTTGTTTGCAATCATGGAGCACGCTAGCTTGAGTCAATCGAGCTCTACTTTTGCTACTTTGTGAATCTGGGCAGATTGTCAACTTGTTTGCAATTTTGCCGATGATGTTGTAGTTGATCCGTGCATGCTATGCTATTGTTCTTGCCATGTCTAGATTGAATTTTTGTGCCTTCTTGATGGGGGTATGCTTGTCTTGCCATGACTTGCACCATAGTGAGTGCATCGAGCTCGTGAACATGCCAACTTGAGTTATATTTCAGCATGTGTCAGTTTTTCACTAAGTCTGAAAACTGATTATGTTTTTGCTATGTTCACATGCTTGCAACTGTATTTTTTGATCCCGTTTGGCCCAAGGTCACTAAGGGACTTTTGTTAATCTCTTTGAGGAGCTCCATGCCATGCTTTACTTTGCCATGATCAGATCCTGTAGCATTTAGTTTTGTTGCTCCGAAGAGGGCTACCTGATCTGAAATTCCAGACAAGTGTTAATATCACCAAGTCTGAGATCTGTTTGCCATATGCATTTTTGCCATGCTTGTTTGAACCTGTTAATGGATGAATTGGCCGTAGCTCAGTGCTAGACTTTTGTTAAGCACCTTGTATGCATCCCTGCCATGTATTTTGTTGTCATATTTGGTTGTTGTAGCATGTTCATCTCATTGCTTTTAGATGCCTACTTGCTGTAAATCGCAGACCGGTGCCATTTTTGAATTGCTTGCCATTTCCAAACCGTAACTCCGATTCCGGCGTTCTTTATATCGTTTTCAACCGATTTCATCTCATCTTTCCAAGGGCACACTTGGTTTTCCAAGTTGAGGCC
Source organism: Triticum urartu (assembly GCF_003073215.2). Lineage (NCBI taxonomy): Eukaryota > Viridiplantae > Streptophyta > Magnoliopsida > Poales > Poaceae > Triticum > Triticum urartu. The sequence goes on along the minus strand of NC_053022.1, from coordinate 420,475,059 downwards.
AGGTTCATGCACTTCCTGTCATATCTTGCATTTTGCATCCCGCATCGCATCCCGCATAGCACACCATCTTTGCATTGCGTTGTTTGAGTTTGCACGTGGTTGATTGTATCCTTGTTGCTTGTTTGTCTTTTTTGGGTAGAGCCGGGAGACGAGTTTTCTAACGAGGAGCCCGTTGAGTTTGCTTTCGAGGATCCAGTCGACTCTGGCACCTGTGCAGGCAAGATGATCATACCCTTGAAATCACTACTATCTTTGCTTTGCTAGTTTGCTCGCTCTTTTGCTATGCCAATGCTACGATGCCTACCAATTGCTTTCAAGCCTCCCAAATTGCCATGTCAAACCTCTAACCCACCATTGTCCTAGCAAACCGTCGTTTGGCTATGTTACCGCTTTGCTCAGCCCCTCTTATAGCATTGCTAGTTGCAGGTGAAGATTGGAGGCCGTTCCTTGTTGGAACATTTATTTACTTGTTGGGATACCATTATATTATCATGTTATCTTAATGCATCTATATACTTGGTAAAGGGTGGAAGGCTCGGCCTCTCGCCTAGTGTTTTGTTCCACTCTTGCCGCCCTAGTTTCCATCATCTCGGTGTTATGTTCCCGGATTTTGCGTTCCTTACGCGGTTGGGTTATAATGGGAACCCCTTGAAAGTTCACCTTGATTAAAGCTTTTCCAGCAATGCCCAACATTGGTTTTACCATTCGCCACCTAGCCTTTTCTTTCCCTTGGGTTCTGCAGACTCAAGGGTCATCTTATTTTAACCCCCCCGGGCCAGTGCTCCTCTGAGTGTTGGTCGAATCAAGCGATGTCCGGGGCTACTAGGGGCAACTCTGGCTGGCCTACCCGACGTCTGGCTCATCTGAGTGTGCCTTGAGAATGAGATTTGTGCAGCTCCTATCGGGATTTGTTGGCACATTCGGCCGGTGTTGCTGGTCTTGTTTTAACCTGTCGAAGTGTCTTGAATTACCGAGATACCGAGTCTGATCGGAACGTCTTGGGAGGAGGTCTATTCCTTCGTTGACCGTGAGAGCTTGTCATGGGCTAAGTTGGGACTCCCCTGCAGGGATTGAACTTTCGAAAGCCGTGCCCGCGGTTATGGGAAGATGGGAATTTGTCAATGTCCGATTTTAGATAACTTGAACCTTAATTAATTAAAATGAATCAACTGAGTGTGTTACCGTGATGGCCTCTTCTTGGCGGAGTCCGGGAAGTGGACACGGTGTTGGAGTTATGTTTCCGCAGGCTGTTCTCTAGTTTCTCGCTCGCGCTTTGCCTCCTCTTCTCGCTCTCTTTTGCGAATAAGTTAGCTACCATATATGCTAGTCGCTTGCTGCAGCTCCACATATATTTTACCTTGCATTACCTATAAGCTTAAATAGTCTTGATCGTGAGGGTGCGAGATTGCTGAGTCCCTGTGGCTCACAGATTACTATTACACCAGATGCAGGGCCTGATGATTCTGCTTTAGCAGACGCGTATGAGCTCAAGGGGGAGTTCGACGAAGACTCTCAACGTTACTACGTTTCCTTTCCCGATCGTCAGTAGTGGTGCCCAGTTGGGGGTGTTTGGGACCGTTGTCGCATGTTGGGTTCTCTTTTATTTTGGCGCCGTAGTCGGGCCATGAGTGTTTGGATGATGTAATGTTATTTATGTACTTGATTGACGTGGCGAGTGTAAGCCAACTATGTTATCTCCCCTTTATTATTCATATTACATGGGATGTTGTGAAGATTGCCTAACTTGCGACATATGCCTTCAATGCGGTTATGCCTCTAAGTCGTGCCTCAACACGTGGGAGATATAGTCGCATCGAGGGTGTTACAAGTTGGTATCAGAGCCTTCCCCGACCTTAGGAGCCCCATGGCTTGATCGTTATTAGTGGCCGAGTTGTGTCTAGAAAAATGTTTTGAGTCATTTAGGAATTATATATCGGAGAGATTAGGAATTCTTTTTACTTCCCAGTCTCCTCATTGCTCTGGTAAGGCATCCTGACGTAGAGTTTTGACTCTTCTCTTCTCAAATTTCACTCAAAAAAAATTTTAGGATCACGCAGGTATCTTGGAATCGTTCCGATGGTTTTATGATGAGAACATTGTCTTGGTGCCTCCTGTCAGGGGTTTAGTTGAAGTGTCCCGGGGTGTTGAGCTCTGAGGTGTTGTCATCATAATTTTATCGTTGCAGTTCTGGAATACCTGAGTTTAGTACGCCGACATCGAAAATCTCTTTTATGCAGTTCGTTGGTGAGATAACCTCGACGCCACCCAGTACTGGGGCGGGAGTTCGGGAGTATCGCCATAACTTGTATAACGGATGCTTTTCGAAGGTTGAGGTAGATGGTTTCCGAAGGTTTCTTGGTTATCTGTTGAAGGATGGATACAGTTGGATGTAGGATTTGCTAGTTTGGGTGAGATATTATGCTTCCCCTGTATCCCCAACACCTGATTGCATAACCGGAAAGGTTCGGGAGTTTCATAGGTGGGAATTCTTGTAGCTCTAGTTCTTCTTCCACGGATGTTGGTTTGAGATTGGGATTTCTTACCGATTATTCGTTCTTGATCCGTATCTTGTTGATTTATTTCTCTACCTTAATTCTACGTGGCTTCTCAATTTATGGTTATGTGACCATTTCAAGAGAAATGCATTCGTTCATTTTGTTCGGATGTGAAGACTATATGTTGCAATTTTCATTCCGTTGGATTCAGCTTCAATATTTATCTATCAATGTGCTAATGGACGTCAACCTCTTCAGGATGGCTCCTCCAACGCGCACGACTCCGAATCCTGATCTGCCACCACCTCCACCTCCTCCGGAGGCATGGCAAGCTGTGATGGCCGAAACCAATGCAAACACACAGTTGATCATGCAAATTCTTCAAGAGCGCAATCAAGGCAACCAAGGGAATCAAGGCAGCAATCAGAGTCACTTTGCTACACTCAACCAGTTCCGTGCTAACGGGCCAAAGACTTTCAGCAATTGTGTTGAGGCAACCGATGCTGACGATTGGCTTGTGGATCTGTGCAAGCATTTTGAGTGCAGTAACGTCAGGCCTGAGGACTTTATCAAGTTCGCTTCCTTCCAACTCAAATATCAAGCTGCAGAATGGTTCCAGCAGTACAAGGACTCCAGAGGTGGACGTGTTATTACTTGGGATGATTTCCATCGAGATTTCCGAGCTCATCATATTCCTCAGAGCGTGGTTGAAAGCAAGCGTGAGGAATTCCGCAACCTGAAGCAAGGCTCTTTGTCTGTCTATGACTACAACAAGTTGTTCCAAAAGCTTGCCCGCTTTGCCAAGCAGGACGTCCCTGATGAGAAGAGCATGATATACCAGTTCAGGGGTGGTCTCAGAGAAGAAATTCAGCTAGCTCTTGTTCTCTTTGAGCCCTTGAGATACGATGAGTTCTACAACATGGCACTAAAGCAAGAGGCTGCTCAGTTGAGGTGTGATGCTTCCAAGAAGCGAGCCAGAGATGTTACTCCTTCTTACTCTACTCAAGTGGCCAAGCAGCAGAAGTTTTGGCTTCCTCCTCCTCCGTTCCGTCAGCCGTATCAGCAGAAGAGCAAAGGTGGCAGTGATTCTTCCCACCCACCCAACCCTGGCTTTCAGAACAAGACTTCCTCTCAAGCTCCAAGATCGAGTGCTCCGTATCACCGTCCGCTTTCAGAGGTCACGTGCAACAAGTGCCAACAGAAGGGTCACTATGCCAACAAGTGTTTCAACCAGAGGCGTCTTCCACCTCCTCCTCCTGTGAGATCGGCAAGTACAGTTGTGGTCAAACATAACCCCAAGTCCGCCAAGGTCAATTTGATGACTGCAGCTCAGGTAGAGGACTCGTCAGATGTGATCATGGGTAACCTTCCTGTTAATGATATTCCTGCAAAAGTTCTTTTTGACACGGGTGCATCGCATTGTTTCATCTCGAGGCCATTTGTTTCTAAGCATGAGTTGCCTTTACAAGATTTTCCTAGACAGTTATCTGTTGTTTCTCCGGGTAAATTCATGAATGCAAGCGCTATTGCCCCAGATGTTTCTATCACATTGGGCGATTACAAGTTTCTCTCTTCTCCGGTGGTTCTTGGTAACTCGGATATTGATCTTATTCTCGGAATGGATTGGCTTTCTAAGCACAAGGCACATCTTGATTGTGCTGCCAGGCAGATTCAATTAACTCATTCGTCTGAGGATGTAATTTTCTTTGCCGCTCGTGATGATACCATCTGTCTATTTTCTCTCAGTGAGAAGGGTGAATTGGACGCTATCTCGCAAATTCCAGTCGTTTGCGAATATCAAGACGTCTTTTCAGAAGAGCTTCTAGGAATGCCTCCGCATCGGCCAGTTGAATTCGTTATTGATCTTGAGCCTGGTACGGAACCTGTGTGCAAACGTCCCTACAAGCTCGGACCTGAAGAGTTGAAGGAGCTGAAGAAGCAACTCGATATTCAAGAGAAAATGGGTCTCATCCGGCCTAGTTCTTCTCCGTGGGGTTGTTGTGTTCTTTTTGCGAAGAAGAAGGATGGAATGGACTGACTTTGTGTTGATTACCGTCCAGTGAACAAGAAGACCATCAAGAACAAATACCCACTTCCCAACATCAATGAGCTGTTCGAACAACTCAAAGGTGCCCAAGTATTCTCCAAGATTGACCTCCGTATGGGTTATCATCAGATTCGAATCCGTGAGCAAGATATTCCCAAGACGGCTTTCAGGACAAGCTTTGGTTCATATGAATACACTGTCATGTCTTTTGGCCTCGTCAATGCCCCTCCGACGTTTTCTCGCATGATGAACTTCATCTTCAACGCCTACACCAATGACTTCGTTTTGGTCTATCTCGATGACATTCTGGTTTTCTCCAAGAATAAGGAAGATCATGCCAAACACTTGCGTTTGGTTCTTGATATGCTCAGGGAACATCAGTTCTACGCCAAGTTCTCCAAGTGTGAATTTTGGCTCGATGAGGTTCTTTATCTTGGTCATATCATCTCTGCCAAGGGCATGCCGTGAATCCTAAGAAGGTGTCTGCAATTGTGAATTGGGAACCTCCTCAGAACGTGAAGCAACTCCGTAGCTTCCTCGGTCTCGCAAGCTATTGCCGAAGATTCGTTGAAAACTTTTCTAAGATCGCGAAGCCTCTCTCTAATCTTCTCCAGAAGAACGTCAAGTACGTTTGGTCTCTGGAGTGTGACATTGCTTTCAACACTTTGAAAGAGAAATTGATCACTGCTCCAGTTCTGACTCCGCCTGATGAATCCAAGCCGTACGAGGTCTTTTGTGATGCCTCTCTCCAAGGTCTTGGCGCGGTATTGATGCAAGAGAAGAAAGTTGTTGCTTATACCTCTTGACAGTTGAAGCCTAATGAGAATAACTACCCCACTCATGATCTCGAGTTGGCGGCAGTCGTGCATGCTATTTTGACTTGGAGACATCTTCTATTGGGAAGAAAAGTGGACATTTTCACTGATCACAAGAGTCTCAAGTACATCTTCACTCAGCCTAATCTCAACCTCAGGCAAACTCGATGGGTCGTACTGATTCAAGAGTATAATCCGAGTATCGATTATACTCCAGGCAAGGCCAATGTGATTGCTAACGCATTGAGCAGGAAGGCCTACTGCAACAGTCTGATTCTCAAGCCTTATCAACCCGAGCTTTGTGAAGCTTTCCGCAAACTTAATCTGCAAGTTGTTCCTCAAGGTTTCCTTGCCAACCTTCAAGTATCTCCTACCTTAGAAGACCAGATTCGCCAAGCCCAGCTTCTTGATGCTATGGTGAAAAAGGTGAAGATTGGGATTGCCAAGAGTCAACCCAAGTACAAGTGCTACCGCCTTGATGATAAGGATACTCTCTTCTTCGAGGATCGTATTGTGGTACCCAAAGGTGACCTCCGTAAAGTGATCATGAACAAGGCTCACAATTCTCTCCTCTCCATCCACCCTGGGAGCACGAAGATGTATCAGGACCTTAAGCAAGCTTATTGGTGGACTCGAATGAAGCGCGAGATCACTCAATTCGTGAATGAATGTGATGTCTGCAGAAGAGTGAAGGCAGAACACCAAAGGCCAGCAGGTCTCCTCCAACCTCTTGCCATTCCAGAATGGAAGTTTGACCACATTGAAATGGATTTCGTGACTGGGTTTCCAAAGTCCAAACGTGGCAATGATGATATATTCGTTGTCATCGACAAACTCACCAAAGTGGTTCACTTTCTGCCTATCAAAGAGTCGATCACTGTAGCTCAATTGGCGGAACTCTATACCTCTCGTATTGTTTCTCTGCACGGTATTCCACAAGTGATCTCTTCAGACCGTGGCAGCATCTTTACCTCCAAGTTTTGGGATTCTTTTCAGAAGGCCATGGGCACGAACATCCGCTTCAGCACAGCTTTCCATCCTCAAACAAGCGGTCAAGTCGAGCATGTCAACCAGATTCTTGAAGATATGCTCAGGGCTTGTGTGATCTCCTTCGGCATGAAGTGGGAGGATTTTCTTCCTTATGCTGAATTCTCCTACAACAATAGTTTTCAAGCAAGTTCGGGCAAGGCCCCATTTGAAATTCTGTATGGCAGGAAGTGCCGTACCCTTCTCAACTGGTCTGAAACCGGTGAACGTCAGCTTTTGGGTAATGACTTAATCACAGAGGCAGAGGAAATGTGCAAAGTCATTCGTGATAACCTCGAAGCAGCCCAATCCCGCCAGAAGAGATACTATGATAGTAAGCACCGTGATTTGGCTTTCGAGATCGGAGATCATGTTTACCTCCGCGTCTCTCCTATGAAAGGTACTCGTCGCTACAGTATCAAAGGGAAGCTTTCCCCTAGATACGTGGGACCTTCCAAGATTGTCAGCAAGAGAGGCGACCTCGCCTATCAACTCGAGCTTCCTTCAAACTTTGCAAATGTTCATGACGTGTTCCATGTCTCTCAGCTTCGAAAGTGCTTCAAGACTCCTGACCGCACCGTCAACTTCGAGGACATTGAGATCCAAGAAGATCTCTCTTATTGTGAGCACCCAGTTGCTATTCTTGAAGAGACTGAATGCAAGACTCGCAACAAGTCAATCAAATTTCTCAAAGTCAAGTGGTCACACCATTCCGACCGTGAAGCTACCTGGGAACGCGAGGATCACCTCCGTTCTGAGTACCCGGCGTTCTTTTAGTCCTAGATCTCGGGACGAGATCTTTTCGTAGTGGTGGAGTGTTGTAACACCCCGGATGTAACTTTCCCAATTTGTACTCCAACTCTTGCCGTTTCCGGCATTAAGTTATATTTATTTTCTCGGGTTCGGGTTTTTGTATCCGTGTGTTGTTTTCGTTGTCATGCATCTCATATCATGTCATCATGTGCATTGCATTCGCATACGTGTTCATCTCATGCATTCGAGCATTTTCCACGTTGTCCGTTTTGACTTTCGGCGCTTCGTTCTCCTCCGGTGGTCATTTCTACCTTTCTTTCGTGTGTGGGGATTAAACATTTCCGGATTGGACCAAGACTTGCCAAGCGGCCTTGGTTTACTACCGGTAGACCGCCTGTCAAGTTTCGTACCATTTGGACTTCGTTTGATACTCCAACGGTTAACCGAGGCACCGAAAAGGCCTCGTGTGTGTTGCAGCCCAACACCCCTCCAATTTGGCCCAAAACCCACCTAACTCTGCTCCATCATCTAGAGCGTTCGATCACGATCGCGTGGCCGAAAACCGCACCTCATTTAGACTCTCCTAGCTCCCTCTATGCCTATAAATAGGCCCCCCTCGAAATATCTGGGATCCCCCTCCCCGAAATCCTAGTCGTCTGCCACCTCTCGCCGCCGGACACGTCCGATTCGGGTCAGACGTGTCCGACCTGTCCCGCCGCCGCCACGTGGCGCAACCCCACTGGCCCGGCCGCTTCCCCGCCGCACCGGCCCGCCCGGCCCACGCAGGGCCCCCGCCAGGCCCAGCTCCGCGCCGCCCGGGGCACCCAAGCCGCCGCCGTCCTCTTCCTCCGCGGCCCCAGTCGCCGGCCGCCTCCGCCTCGACGCCGCCGCACCTTCCCCACCTCCCAGTCGCCGGCCGCCGCCGTCAAGGCGCCGCCCCACCGCGCCCGCTCGTCTCCGCCGAGCCGCCGCCCGGTCCACGGCGCACCACCGCGCCGATCCCCCTCGCCGGCGACCCCTCCGTTCTCACGCCGGCCGGATCCAACCTTCTCGCCGGAGCCTTGCTACCTTGCCAGAGTCCTCGGGAGACGTGCGTGAACAGTACCACGGGAGCCAGATCTGGATCTGAAGATATTTTCGGTTGACTTTTTCCCTCCTAACCCTAGCTCAAGTGCCCATGTTCACGGCTCCGTAACTTTGCATCCGTAGCTCCGATTCATGCATATAGCATATCAAACTGTTCATCTCAGAGAGTACATCATTTCATTCCATTGCATCATTTTCATTTGAGTTCATCTTGATGACCGAAATGCTGTTAGAAGATGGCTACTTGAGTTAATTGTCAGATCTGCTACTCCGTTTAGTTTTTTCTCATTTTTGCCATGATTAATGTGTGCATGATATGCGCTGATGCTCTACATGTGTTTTGTTAAGGGTTTTGTCATCTTCCCAGAGGTGCAACCCATGTATTTTTGTGATGTGTGTGGTGACTAGTGCAAGCTTGCAAAGTGGTGCACTTGCTAATTCTGTTTTCAGGGACTTAGTAATTTCACTAAGTCATGGAGCTGTTTATCTCATGATGCCATATGTTCTTGTTGTTTCCTAGTGATCCGTGCCTCTTTTGAGGATGATCAGTAAGGGTGTTTTGTTAATATTGTAGTGCTCTATCCATCCATGTCTTTGTTTGCAATCATGGAGCACGCTAGCTTGAGTCAATCGAGCTCTACTTTTGCTACTTTGTGAATCTGGGCAGATTGTCAACTTGTTTGCAATTTTGCCGATGATGTTGTAGTTGATCCGTGCATGCTATGCTATTGTTATTGCCATGTATAGCTTGAATTTTGTGCCTTCTTGATGGGGGTATGCTTGTCTTGCCGTGACTTGCACCATAGTGAGTGCATCGAGCTCGTGAACATGCCTACTTGATTTATATTTCAGCATGTGTCAGTTTTCACTGTCTGAAAACTGTTTATGTTTTTGCTATGTTCACATGCTTGCAACTGTATTTTCTGATCCCTTTTGGCTCAAGGTCACTAAGGGACTTTTGTTAAGCTCCTTGAGGAGCTCCATGCCATGCTTTACTTTGCCATGATCAGATCCTGTAGCATGTAGTTTTGTTGCTCCGAAGAGGGCTACCTGATCTGAAATTCCAGACAAGTGTTAATATCACTAAGTCTGAGATCTGTTTGCCATATGCATTTTTGCCTGCTTGTTTGAACCTGTTAATGGATGAATTGGCCGTATCTAAGTGTTAGACTTTTGTTAAGCATCTTGTATGCATCCCTGACATGTATTTTGTTGTCATGTTTGGTTGCTGTAGCATGTTCATCTCATTTCTTTTAGATGCCAACTTGCTGTAAATCGCAGACCGGTGCCATTTTTGAATCGCTTGCCATTTCCAAACCGTAACTCCGATTCCGGCGTTCTTTATATCGTTTTCAAGCGATTTCATCTCATCTTTCTAGTGGCATACTTGGTTTTCCAAGTTGAGGCCAGGTTCATGCATTTCCTGTCATATCTTGCATTTTGCATCCCGCATCGCATCCCGCATAGCATATCATCTTTGCATTGCGTTGTTTGAGTTTGCACGTGGTTGATTGTATCCTTGTTGCTTGTTTGTCTTGTTTGGGTAGAGCCAGGAGACGAGTTTGCTAACGAGGAGCCCATTGAGTTTGCTTTCGAGGATCCAGTCAACTCTGACACATGTGTAGGCAAGATGATCATACCCTCGAAATCACTACTATCTTTCCTATGCTAGTTTTGTCACGACCGGTTTTCCAATAAAAACGTTTATTGAGAAACCAATCTTTTGAGTCCAGTATGAGAAAAATCCTCCTTGCCGGTAGACAAATTCTTGATACAATAAGCCAGTAGCATAAAATATATTACAGGGTCGAGCTACGGTTGCTCAACCAAATTATTACAAGCACGCCAATAATTATACAGGGTCGAGCCATGGCGGACATGACACAGTGGTGTGGAGGCATACTACTGACTCGAGGATAGGGTGGTGGTGGAAAAAACACAGCGGGGAGTGAGATACAAGACTCTAAAACTGGCATCTCATCGAGCGTCGAGGTGAGGCTCGATGAATTTATTTGGTAGCGGAAGCGGATATAATACAGTGACCAAATTCAGGGTCGCACGAAATTGACTGGGATTCCTCTAGGCGTCGGACTCGCTATCAAATTCTTCATCCATGAGATCGCCTTCGTCAGCATCTGGCCAAATCAACAAGCCTGGTGAGTACTTTGAAAGTACTCGCAAGACAGTTCGGACGTAAGATATAACAAACGCATGCATGGATACGTCATGAGTATTTTAACAGTGGCACATTAATTCGTAAAAGCAAGATAGGTAAAAAGGGGTCGGCGGTAGTCCGCTCGAAAACCCCAACAAATTAACTATAAACCCAATCGGGTGTCTGAAGCGACGCCTCGATAGGAAGATAAATAATTAAAGCATGCCGCAGTCGGGCGTCTAGGCGACACCACATAAAGGGCTTTAAAAGAAATGCCATAGTCGGGCGTCTGAGCGACGCCACATAAAGGGCTTTAAAAGAAATGCCACAGTCGGGCGTCTGGGTGACGCCACATAAAGGTCTTTAAAAGAAATGCCATAGTTGGGCGTCTGAGCGACGCCACATAAAGGGCTTTAAAAGAAATGTCACAGTCGGGCGTCTGAGCGATGTCGCAGAAAGGGCTTACATTGAAAGTAAAATATAACAATGCCACAGTCGGACGTCTGAGCGACATCACAGAAAGGGCTTTCATTGAAAGTAAATAATAACAATACCACAGTCGGACATCTGAGCGACATCACAGAAAGGGCTTTTATTCACAAGTAAATAATACTCATAATAAATATTCAATTCATGAGAATAAACGGGTTAGTCCATCCACAGGAATAAACATTTAACCGGACTTAGTACTCATGTGATTCACCGGAGTCTCTGTCATCAAAACTGACATTTGTCAGGATAAGATAATACCGAACTTGGACATCGAATAGATGATTCAAAGGAATATATGACTCTGAAGAGTTTGTACGAAATTTTTTCCCACAGCCAACGGATTTCCATAGTCACGAAGGACTAGTTCCGGTTATGGTATTTCGGAAGAAAACACAGCTAACCAGTATACATCCATCCTACCTCTCGATGCCAGGAATCACCCTAGACATCGTCCAAGAAAAACTTTTGAGACGGGGAGACCACAATCTCGAATAGCATGGGATCCAATTTATATACGCGCACTCTAAGGGGTGCCCCCCTCTCGGTCCCAACCGGAAACACCCATGCCCCCTGACCGGATGACTGGCTTTAATCCAGGGCCATGGAACCATCATCACGGCCTCTCCTTTTTGTGTGTACCAGGAAAGCGGTTTGCAACTTACTAAGCCATATTCCTTGCGGAAATCATGTGGTAGTATAGGGAAGGAAAAGTGGAAGGAACTGGATCGATACGGGTTGACACTGAAGTCACATAGTCTGGCATAAGACTGGCATGTTGCAACACTGCCATCTTACCCACCCTCATGCCAACACATGGCCATGCATACTCACATCCATCAACTTGTGGACTTTCGAAACTCACTTGCCTCATCGTTGCATGTAACATGACATTCATCGGTATGCTCATCAACATGCCATAAAACTACTTAATGCAAACATGCCAAAACAATCATCATATCAAAAGTTCAAACATGCTTGCCTGGTTCAGAGTAGTCGGAGCCTAGCTCGGTGAAGTTCGCGGTCCCGTCACCTCCTTCGGTATCTACGGCATAAAGAAAATATACACGCTATCGTGAATACCGTGAGGTGCACAAAAATTTCTCCAAATATTTTTCAAATAAATCTGATAAAAAACTAGACAAAATTTTAAGGAGAACAGAAAAAGAATCAATCAAAAATACTTTTCTGTTAAAAAGTTATAAGGGTTTTAGTCTAGGGACTCATCTGTAATGAAACAGAAAGTTCCCAGGGGCTAACTTATAAAAACAGAAAACGATTCAAATAAGAATGCGCCGGCCCAGCGGGAAAACGCATTTGGCAGAAGACGTTTTCAGAAAACGGTTCGCTTAGAAAGGACAGAGAGGCTGACAGGCGGGTCCCGCCTGTCAGGTTTCAATTTTTAAAAGAGGCGGCAAAGCTCGACGGTGCCCGAGAGCCGCGGTGGTCGCCGGCGGCGATCCACGACGAGGCAGGGAGATCGGGGGTTACCTTCGTGATCAGTGCACCCTTCCGCGTCTGTGGGTGGTGGTGGTGGTCGCCGGCGAGTACCACGTCGACGGCGGCCCTTGCTCCGGCGGACGGTGGCTCGGGTGGAGATGGATCTCGTCGGCGAGAGCTGCGAAGGCCAAATTGGAGTGGGGGTTAGCTCTCTGGTTCCTCGAGGAGGGTACTGACGAAGTTTGGGCGCCGGGGACGGCCTCACCGGAGCGAATCGAGACGGAGGCCGAGGCGGAACGGGGCGGCCGGAGTCGGGGAGGAGACCTCCTCGAGGTCCTCCTAGTGGCCTCGCGGGGCTTTGGTGACGTGCAGTGGTGGTGCGTGCTCGAGGGTGAGCTCGGGAGCCCTTTTTATAGGGGTCCGAGGCGGTGGCCGAGAACGGGGTTCTCCGGCGAAGTTTACGGCGGCGCAGGGCATTGGTCGGGGAGGTTTAGGGGTTGAGCGCCGTCGTGGGGGTTCACTGGGTCCGTTTAGGTGCTAAACGAGCCAGGATTGGGTGCTTTGGGCGAGCTCGACGGAACGGGGCGGCGCGGGCCTGTCAGCGGCAGGGAGCACGTTCTGTGCTTGCCGGGCCACGGCGACGGTGCCACGGGCGTGTGCTGGCATGGCAGGGACACGCGGAGAGCCAGGGGCGTTGGGCGGCGCCGGGTGGCGTGGCGAGCGGGCTCGGGCCCTCGCTGGCCGCCACGGGTGGCGCAGCCACCGCAGAAACCTCCAACGCCGGCGAGGCTCGTCGCCACCGACGCCAGGAATCGGCCAAGCATGCGTGCGGGGTGCTGGCCAAGGGGAAGAGGCCGTGAGAATCGTGCCAGGGCGCACTGTGGCCGCGTGACCGAAGTCTGACGAAGGAAAAACGACACTGAACTCTGAACTTAACTGAAGATGAACAGAAGTAGTGCATGCAAGGTGTTCGACAGAATGATCTAGGCATCTAGGGATTTTTCCTTGAGCTGAAACTTGGTGGGGTGGCCTCTCATTGCACCAGGAGGCTGCCTGAATTTTGGTACTATTTTTGGAGAATAGGAGATATGAATTTCACCAAATTTGGCAAATCTGGTCCAAACTTGCAGTGAGTGAAATTTGAAATTTTTGAAAAGAAGAAGAGTGGATCAAGATGGTTCTAGGTTGTGGGTACTAAGGACTATCCAGGGGAGTTGGTTTGGGATAAAAAGTCAATGGCAATGAGGTACTTGCTTTGAAAATCACTCAAGCTCAAAATAATTGGCAAAAATGATTTGAGAGATAAAAATAATTGAAATAAAATCCAAAACTTGTTTGGACTTGTTGAGACAGAGAATTTAGATTGTTCAAAGGTGGAGGGAGGGATTTTGAGAAGATTTACTATAAGAGACATGGTAAAACCATGGGTGGTTTTCAAGATAAGAAAAACCTCAACATTCACAGAGTTCTTTTTTTATAAGAAAAAGAATAATTTCCAAAAATATACTTTGAGAAGGGAACCATCAGAGAAGAAGTTTTAAATGATCAAACACCATAGTTTGAAGAAGATACAAAAATAAAAATCCTTGCCAAAGAAGTTTTTAAGAGGAAGGTTTTTCTGGAAAAAATTTAAATGGCCTCTTTTCAAAAACCAACAAAGTTTTTGCTGAAAACCAAATAAAATTTTTGGAGTGTCACAACACCTACCCCCTTAGGAAAAATCTCGTCCCCGAGATTTCAGCTGATCCTTAAATAAGTGTGGATGCTATGTCCGAAGGAAATCCTCCCTTTCCCAGGTTGCTTCACTTTCGGTGTGATTGCTCCACTGAACTCTGAAAAACTTGATGGTTTTTTGTCGGGTCCTCCTTTCAGACTCCTCTAATATTTTTACTGGGCGTTCTCGATAGGTGAGGTCTGGCTGCACGTCAATGTTCTCATGGGATACTTGCTTCTCTGGTTTGCTTACGCACTTCCTTAATTGAGAGACGTGGAACACGTCGTGGATGTCGGACAATTCTTCGGGTAAGTCTAGCTGGTAGGCTATAGTGCCTCTTCGTGCCACTATGCAGAATGGTCCAATGAATCTTGGTGCTAACTTCCCCTTAATCTTAAACCGTTGCAGTCCCCTCATAGGTGATACTCGTAGGTACACAAATTCACCGGGTGCAAAATTGACCCCACGATGTTTCTGATCGTAATAACTCTTCTGTCGGCTTTGAGCGGTCTTGAGTCGGTCCCTGATTAGCTTGACCTTTTCCTCGGCTTCTTTGAGCATGTCTGGGCCGAAGATACGGCTGTCTCCGGTCTCTGACCAATTTAGCGGGGTACGACATCTCCGTCCGTACAGAGCTTCAAATGGTGCCATTTGCAGGCTGGCCTGGTAACTATTGTTGTATGCGAACTCGGCATATGGCAGGCTTTCTTCCCAACTGGTTCCATAGGTGAGGACACATGCTCTCAGCATGTCTTCTAAAATTTGGTTTACGCGTTCAGTCTGTCAATCAGTCTGGGGATGGTAGGCTGTACTGAAGGCCAGTTGAGTTCCCAGAGCCTGTTGTAAATGATCCCAGAATCTCGAGACGAACTGAGTGCCTCTGTCGGATATTATAGTCTTCGGGACTCCATGCAGACAAACTATACTGGAGAGATAAATCCTGGCAAGCCTCTGAGTGTTGTAGGTTGTCTTCACTGGAATGAAATGTGCCACCTTGGTTAATCTATCGGTGATGACCCATATGGCATCATTCCCGTGTCGTGACCGAGGTAGTCCGACAATGAAATCCATCCCTATTTCATCCCATTTCCACTCTGGTATTTTGTTTGGTTGTAGTAGTCCGGCTGGTCTTTGATGCTCAACTTTTATGCGTTGACAAGAATCGCAACATGCAATGTATGTGGCTATGTCCCTCTTCATACCGTGCCACCAAAATCTATCCTAAATATCCTTAGACATTTTGGTTCCTCCAGGGTGGATCGAATATGGGGCGGTGTGGGCTTCAGCTAGAATTTGCTGTTTGAGATCCTCTATGTTTGGCACGCAGAGTCTGTCTCTGTACCAGAATATTCCTCCATCGTCTATGACGAACTCCGAGGCCTTGCCCATACTCACCTTTCTTTTAATTCCTTCAATGCTGGGGTGACCAGGCTGAGCTTCTTTAATTCTCTCCACAAGGTCGGGCTGTACTTCCAAGTTTGATATGGTGCCTTCCGCGATCATTAACAAGTTGAGTTTGGCAAATTCTTGTTGGAATTCAGGTCTCAAGCTTTGCAGACTGTTTTCGTCGGAGCTGGGGTTCCGACTAAGAGCATCGGCCACTACATTTGCTTTTCCTGGATGATAGTGGATACCAACATCATAATCCTTTACCAATTCCAACCAGCGTCGTTGCCGTAAGTTTAGTTCTGGCTGTGTGAAAATATATTTGAGACTTTTATGGTCTGTGTATATTTCACATCGATTTCCAAGTAAGAAATGCCTCCATTCCTTGAGTGCATGAATGACTGCTGCCATTTCTAAGTCATGAGTGGGATAATTTTCCTCATGCTTGCGAAGTTGCCTTGAAGCGTATGCGACAACCTTGCCTTCTTGCATTAACACGCACCCGAGGCCTTTTCGGGATGCATCACAATACACTTCAAAATTCTTGTGTATGTCTGGCACAATTAATACCGGTGCTGTCGTTAATTTCCGTTTTAGCTCTTGGAAACTTTTCTCGCAGGCTTCTGTCCATTCAAACTTCTTGTCCTTCTTGAGTAACTGCATCATTGGCTTGGCTATGGTGGAGAATCCTTCAATAAATCTGCGGTAGTATCCTGCCATTCCCATGAAACTTCGTATGTCCGTTACGCTGGCTGGTGACTTCCAGCCAAGTATGGCCCTGACTTTCTCCGGGTCCACTGCGATACCGTCTTGGGTCAGCACGTGGCCTAGAAAGCCTACTTGTCTTAGCCAAAATTCGCACTTGCTGAACTTGGTTTACAATTGGTGTTTCCTGAGTTCTCCTAGCACAATCCTGAGATGTTCCGCGTGCTCTTCTAGTGTCTTGGAGTATATCAGAAAATTGTCGATAAATACCACAACGAACTTGTCCATAAACTTCATAAATACTTTGTTCATGAGGTGAACAAAATATGCGGGGGCGTTCGTTAATCCAAAAGGCATAACTGTGAACTCATATAGTCCATATCTGGAGGGGAAGGCTGTTTTGGGGATATCTTCTGTTCGCACTTTTAATTGATGGTATCCTGACCTTAAGTCAATCTTTGAGAATACCTTGACCTGAGCGAGCTGATCAAATAAATCTTTTATCCGTGGCATCGGGTATTTGTTCTTGACTGTGACCATGTTAAGTGCTCGGTAGTCTATGCACAATCTCAGTGTTCCATCCTTATTTTTGGCAAATAAAATTGGTGATCCCCCAAGGTGAGGAGCTGGCTCGAATGTATCCCTTGTCCAGCAACTCCTTTATTTGTTTCTTCAACTCAATCAACTCGGATGGTGCCATTCTGTATGGTTTCTTGTATATGAGGGTGGTTCCTGGTGCAAGCTCAATGCTGAATTCTATCTCTCGGTCTGGTGGCATGCCTGGTAGTTCTTCGGGAAATACGTCTGGAAATTCACATACTACTGGAACCTTGTTTAGCTCAGAAACGTCCACCTTATTCAATCTCGGATGCCGGGGTATTTTTCATTCTTTGGTTGATACTTTTATTGTCTTCCCGTGGTGGTGTGTGAGAATTACGGTCCGGTTGAAACAGTCAATAAAACCTTTGTTGGTGGTTAACCAGTCCATCCCTAGGATGACATCCAGTCCTTTATTTTGCGACACAATAAGATTGGCGTGAAATTTCAATCCTTCGAACTCAATAACCACATTCTGACAGTAACTCTGAGTAACTTGCTGAATCCCAGGGGACTTGATGATCATGGATTTTTCCAAGGGAAACATCGAAACATTATTTTGCAAAGCAAAACTTTTCGAAATGAATGAGTGAGCAGCTCCAGAATCAAACAAAACCATTGCAGGTATTGTGTTGACAGGAAACGTACCGAGTACGATATCCGGAGCGTTTTGTGCTTCTTCTTTGGTCACGTGGTTTAGATGACCCTTCCTGTGGTTGTTGTTGGGGTTGAAATTGTTGCGCTTGGGCGCTGAATTATTCCCACCATTGTTTGGCTTCAGGGTCGAGTTCCTTGGCTTGGGGCACTGTTTGGCATAGTGCCCTTCTTCTCCACAAGCGTAGCAAGTAACGCCTGGGCGATATGTGAACTCCTTGTCCCTTGCATGGAAATTCTTGGTTGGGTGTGGGACGTTTGTCGTAGGTTTGTGTGTCCCACCTTTCTGAAAATATGTCTTGCTTCGGTGGTTGCGCGCAAGAGTAGTCTGGTCTCTTTTTCGCTTGCAGAAATCCTCCAAGCTACGTCTCTCATTTTCCAGAGTAATGGCTTTGTCCACTAGTGTCTTAAAATTTGGAAAAGTGTGCACGACCAGTTGGCATTTAAGCGCGGGCACCAGACTGTCAAGGAATTTCTCCATCTTCTTGCTTTCAGTCATACGTTCTTCATTGGCGTAGCGAGACAATAGAGTAAATTGACCATTGTATTCTGACACTGTCATGTTCCTTTGTTTGAGGTCATCGAACTCTCTCTTCTTGATTTTCATAATACTCTTAGGAATGTGTGCACCACGGAAACCTTCCTTGAAATCATCCCAGGTTATATCACTTTCGTTGGGGCGCATGTGCAGAAAATTCTCCCACCATGATGCAGCTGCTCCTGTGAGATAGTGCGGGGCATATAGTACCTTCTTGGGGTCTGAACATTTTGCAATAACTAATTTTCTCTGCATATCTCGAAGCCAATCCTCGGCTTCAAGAGGCTTGTCAGTATGAGAAAATGTTTGGGGGCGTGTCTTCTGTAGCTCAAATAACTTGGAATGCTGCTGATACTGTCCATGGTGATTTCCCATGTTGATGACTTGGTTCATCATTTCCCGATGTTGTTGCTGACTCTGCTCATAAAGGCGACACATTTGTGAAAGTGCCGATTCACTGCCCTGTTGGCTTGACTGTCCCTGTGTGAACTTGTTGCTGGGTTGTGTATCATAATTTTCCTCTGGTGGAGTTGGCATGGAGCGAGTCCAAGGACGAGACATTTTTCTCTCTGGGGATATATTTTGTAAAACCCATAAGAAAAGCGAAAAGAGTCGCAAAAACTATTCCATAAATGCACAAAGCTGGCAAATAAATTAAATAACCAAGCTTACTTAAGAAAAACAAATTGATTTGCACGCGGAGAAGGACTGCTCATTACATATCTTACACGCGGGCGGTAATTATACAATACATCACTCAGGATATGCGTACATCATCCTGACATGTTATTTAGGCTAGTGCACTCCTCCAGATCCTACATGATGCGCAAACAGGCTACTTCTCACAACCTATGTACATATAAACATATCGTACAAAGCGGTACATTGCATGGCGGCTAAGCGTACTTAGGCGGAGATGTTGACAATCTCCTTTGCCCTGCCAAGGGTGAGGCGTAGCGAGGCTGGGGACTCGACTTCCTCCTCGCTAATAGGCTCCATACATGTAGTGTTGCGCCGAGTAGATGGAGCGGGTGCCAGGGGCGGAACAACACGAACAGGAGTGGGCGCGAAGGGTGGTGCAGTGTGCGCTAGAGTGGGCGCAATAACTTGGTTGAACTCTTCGGTAGAAGGCAGGCGACGAGTAGGTGCATAAGATGCTGAGGACGAGACAAAAATCAGTGGCGGTGCGGTGGGTAGGAGCTCCCTCCTGTTGGCGGCACAGCCATGGACTGAGTCCATGCGGGCATCCACGAAGTCGTCCACCAGGTTGTCGAAGGCTGCCTCCAGGGCCCGGAGATACTCAATAAGCATCTCAAAAGCCTCGTCTCGTTCTCCTCTAGGGCAGGAGAATGCGTAGTGACAGGTGTAAGGCACATGGCATGAAAGATAACGGTAACGACGAGTCTTCATCACGGGGAGGACATCCCTGAGACGAGCTATCGCCTCGCAGGCTGCCATCTGCATAGCATGCCTCTCCGTAGGCATGGCTCTTCCCAAGAACCGGAAGCGGCGTAACTCACCACGCCCTCCCTTGAACTGTACCGCGGCCTGGTGCATGGTCAGACTGTCGTTGACTCGGTGCTGGCAGAGTGTGAAGACTGGGCGCACAGATGGCCCCATCGCGACCTGAACGATGAAGGAGAGAAGCTTGACGAACCCATCGGGCACGTTGGCGAAGGTCTGAGACTCGTAGCTGTTGTCGGCCATCTACAAAAGTAGGCAAAAATTCTGAATGGTCAGATCATAAAATTATGCTGACTGTCAGAAAATGACTACAATTGCAAAAAAAATACATTGGCTCTATCATGCTAATAACCAATTAGCGATCGCACCTAGTGGATTCCTACAGTCAGCCTGGCTCTGGTACCAAGCTTGTCACGACCGGTTTTCCAATAAAAATGTTTATTGAGAAACCAATCTTTTGAGTCCAGTATGAGAAAAATCCTCCTTACCGGTAGACAAATTCTTGATACAATAAGCCAGTAGCATAAAATATATTACAGGGTCGAGCTACGGTTGCTCAACCAAATTATTACAAGCACTCCAATAATTATACATAATGGCGGACATGACACAGTGGTGTGGAGGCATACTACTGACTCGAGGATAGGGTGGTGGTGGAAAAAACACAGCGGGGAGTGAGATACAAGACTCTGAAACTGGCATCTCATCGAGCGTCGAGGTGAGGCTCGATGAATTTATTTGGTAGCGGAAGCGGATATAATACAGTGACCAAATTCAGGGTCGCACGAGACTGACTGGGATTCCTCTAGGCGTCGGACCCGCTATCAAATTCTTCATCCATGAGATCTCCTTCGTCAGCATCTGGCCAAATCAACAAGCCAGGTGAGTACTTTGAAAGTACTCGCAAGACAGTTCGGACGTAAGATATAACAAATGCATGCATGGATACGTCACGAGTATTTTAACAGTGGCACATTAATTCGTAAAAGCAAGACAGGTAAAAAGGGGTCGGCGGTAGTCCACTCGAAAACCCCAACAAATTAACTGTAAACCCAATCGGGTGTCTGAAGCGACACCTCGATAGGAAGATAAATAATTAAAGCACGCCGCAGTCGGGCGTCTAGGCGACACCACATAAAGGGGTTTAAAAGAAATGCCACAGTCGGGCGTCTGAGCGACGCCACATAAAGGGCTTTAAAAGAAATGCCACAGTCGGGCGTCTGAGTGACGCCACATAAAGGGCTTTAAAAGAAATACCACAGTCGGGCGTCTGAGCGACGCCACATAAAGGGCTTTAAAACAAATGCCACAGTCGGGCCTCTGAGCGACGTTGCAGAAAGGGCTTTCATTGAAAGTAAAATATAACAATGCCACAGTCGGACGTCTGAGCGACATCACAGAAAGGGCTTTTATTGAAAGTAAATAATAACAATACCACAGTCGGATGTCTGAGCGACATCATAGAAAGGGCTTTTATTCACAAGTAAATAATACTCATAATAAATATTCAATTCATGAGAATAAACGGGTTAGTCCATCCACAGGAATAAACATTTAACCGGACTTAGTACTCATGTGATTCACCGGAGTCTCTATCATCAAAACTGACATTTGTCAGGATAAGATAATACCGAACTTGGACATGGAATAGATGATTCAAAGGAATATATGACTCTGCAGAGTTTGTACGAAAAATTTTCCCACAGCCAACGGATTTCCGTAGTCATGAAGGACTAGTTCCGTTTATGGTATTTTGGAAGAAAACACAGCTAACCAGTACACACCCATCCTACCTCTCGATGCCAGGAATCACCCTAGACATCGTCCAAGAAAAACTTTTGAGACGGGGATACCACAATCTCGAATAGCATGGGATCAAATTTATATACGCGCGCTCTAAGGGGTGCCCCCCTCTCGGTCCCAACCGGAAACACCCATGCCCCCTGACCGGATGATTGGCTTTAATCTAGGGCCATGGAACCATCATCACGGCCTCTCCTTTTGGTGTGTACCAGGAAAGTGGTTTGCAACTTACTAAGCCATATTCCTTGCGGAAAACATGTGGTAGTACAGGGAAGGAAAAGTGGAAGGAACTGGATCGATACGGGTTGACACTGAAGTCACATAGTCTGGCATAAGACTGGCATGCTGCAACAGTGCCATCTTACCCATCCTCATGCCAACACATGGCCATGCATACTCACATCCATCAACTTGTGGACTTTCGAAACTCACTTGCCTCATCGTTGCATGTAACATGACATTCGTCGGTATGCTCATCAACATGCCATAAAACTACTTAATGCAAACATGCCAAAACAATCATCATATCAAAAGTTCAAACATGCTTGCCTGGTTCAGAGTAGTCGGAGCCTAGCTCGGTGAAGTTCGCGGTCCCATCACCTCCTTCGATATCTACGGCATAAAGAAAATATACGCGCTATTGTGAATACCGTGAGGTGCACAAAAATTTCTCCAAATATTTTTCAAATAAATCTGATAAAAAACTAGACAAAATTCTAAGGAGAACAGAAAAAGAATCAATCAAAAATACTTTTCTGTTAAAAAGTTATAAGGGTTTTAGTCCAGGGACTCATCTGTAATGAAACAGAAAGTTCCCAGGGGCTAACTTATAAAAACAGAAAACGATTCGAATAAGAATGGGCCGGCCCAGCGGGAAAACGCATTTGGCAGAAGACGTTTTCAGAAAACAGTTCTCTTAGAAAGGACGGAGAGGCTGACAGGAGGGTCCCGCCCGTCAGGTTTGAATTTTTAAAAGAGGCGGCAAAGCTCGACGGTGCCCGAGAGCCGCGGTGGTCGCCAGCGGCGATCCACGGCGAGGCAGGGAGATCGGGGATTACCTTCGTGATCAGTGCACCCTTCCGCGTCTGTGGGTGGTGGTGGTGGTCGCCGGCGAGTATCACGTCGACGGCGGCCCTTGCTCCGGCGGACGGTGGCTCGGGTGGAGATGGATCTCGTCGGGGAGAGCTGCGAAGGCCAAATTGGAGTGGGGATTAGCTCTCTGGTTGCTCGAGGAGGGTACTGACATAGTTTGGGCACCTTGGACGGCCTCACCGGAGCGAATCGAGACGGAGGCCGAGGCGGAACGGGGCGGCCGGAGTCGGGGGAGGAGACCTCCTCGAGGTCCTCCTAGTGGCCTGGCGGGGCTTTGGTGAGGTGCAGTGGTGGTGCGTGCTCGAGGGTGAGCTCGGGAGCCCTTTTTATAGGCGGTCCGAGGCGGTGGCCGAGAACGGGGTTCTCCGGCGAAGTTTACGGCGGCGCAGGGCATTGGTCGGGGAGGTTTAGGGGTTGAGCGCCGTCGTGGGGGTTCACTGGCTCCGTTTAGGTGCTAAACGAGCCAGGATTGGGTGCTTTGGGCGAGCTCGACGGAACGGGGCGGCGCGTGCCCGTCGGCGGCAGGGAGCACGTTCTGTGCTTGCCGGGCCACGACGACGGTGCCACTGGCATGCGCTGGCATGGCAGGGACACGCGGAGAGCCAGGGGGCGTTGGGCGGTGCTGGGTGGCGTGGCGAGCGGGCTCGGTCCCTCGCTGGCCGCCACGGGTGGCGCAGCCACCGCAGAAACCTCCAACGCCGGCGAGGCTCGTCGCCACTGACGCCAGGAATCGGCCAAGCATGCGTGCGGGATGCTGGCCTAGGGGAAGAGGCCGTGAGCATCGTGCCAGGGCGCACTGTGGCCGCGTGACCGAAGTCTGACGAAGGAAAAACAACACTGAACTCTGAACTTAACTGAAGATGAACAGAAGCAGTGCATGCAAAGTGTTCGACAGAATGATCTAGGCATCTAGGGATTTTTCCTTGAGCTGAAACTTGGTGGGGTGGCCTCTCATTGCACCAGGAGGCTGCCTGAATTTTGGTAGAATTTTTGGAGAATAGGAGATATGAATTTCACCAAATTTGGCAAATCTGGTCCAAACTTGCAGTGAGTGAAATTTGTAATTTTTGAAAAGAAGAAGAGTGGATCAAGATGGTTCTAGGTTGTAGGTACTAAGGACTATCCAGGGGAGTTGGTTTGGGATAAAAAGTCAAAGGCAATGAGGTACTTGCTTTGAAAATCACTCAGGCTCAAAATAATTGGCAGAAATGATTCGAGAGATAAAAATAATTGAAATAAAATCCAAAACTTGTTTGGACTTGTTGAGACAGAGAATTTAGATTGTTCAAAGGTGGAGGGAGGGATTTTGAGAAGATTTACTGTAAGAGACATGGTAAAACCATGGGTGGTTTTCAAGATAAGAAAAACCTCAAAATTCACAGAGTTCTTTTTTTTATAAGAAAAAGAATAATTTCCAAAAATATACTTTGAGAAGGGAACCATCAGAGAAGGAGTTTTAAATGATCAAACACCATAGTTTGAAGAAGATACAAAAATAAAAATCCTTGCCAAAGAAGTTTTTAAGAGGAAGGTTTTTCTGGAAAAAATTTAAATGGCCTCTTTTCAAAAACCAACAAAGTTTTTGCTGAAAACCAAATAAAAATTTTGGAGTGTCACAAGTTTCTCGCTCTTTTGCTATGCCAATGCTACGATGCCTACCACTTGCTTTCAAGCCTCCCAAATTGCCATGTCAAACCTCTAACCCACCATTGTCCTAGCAAACCATTGTTTGGCTATGTTACCGCTTTGCTCAGCCCCTCTTATAGCGTTGCTAGTTGCAGGTGAAGATTGGAGGCCGTTCCTTGTTGGAACATTTATTTACTTGTTGGGATACCTTATATTATCTTGTTATCTTAATGCATCAATATACTTGGTAAAGGGTGGAAGGCTCGGCCTCTCGCCTAGTGTTTTGTTCCACTCTTGCCGCCCTAGTTTTCGTCATCTCGGTGTTATGTTCCGGGATTTTGCGTTCCTTACGCGGTTGGGTTATAATGGGAACCCTTGATAGTTCGCCTTGATTAAAGCTTTTCCAGCAATGCCCAACATTGGTTTTACCATTCGCCACCTAGCCTTTTCTTTCCCTTGGGTTCTGCAGACTCAAGGGTCATCTTATTTTAACCCCCCCGGGCCAGTGCTCCTCTGAGTGTTGGTCCAATCGAGCGATGTCCGGGGCTACCAGGGGCAACTCTGGGCTGGCCTACCCGACGTCTGGCTCATCTGAGTGTGCCCTGAGAACGAGATATGTGCAGCTCCTATCGGGATTTGTTGGCACATTCGGGCGGTGTTGCTGGTCTTGTTTTAACCTGTCGAAGTGTCTTGAATTACCGAGATACCGAGTCTGATCGGAACGTCTTGGGAGGAGGTCTATTCCTTTGTTGACCGTGAGAGCTTGTCATGGGCTAAGTTGGGACTCCCCTGCAGGGATTGAACTTTCGAAAGTCGTGCCCGCGGTTATGGGCAGATGGGAATTTGTTAATGCCCGGTTGTAGATAACTTGAACCTTAATTAATTAAAATGAATCAAGTGAGTGTGTTACCCTGATGGCCTCTTCTCGGTGGAGTCCGGGAAGTGGACACGGTGTTGGAGTTATGTTTCCGCAGGCTGTTCTCTAGTTTCTCGCTCGCGCTTTGCCTCCTCTTCTCGCTCTCTTTTGCGAATAAGTTAGCCACCATATATGCTAGTCGCTTGCTGCAGCTCCACATATATTTTACTTTGCATTACCTATAAGCTTAAATAGTCTTGATCGCGAGGGTGCGAGATTGCTGAGTCCCTGTGGCTCACATATTACTATTACACCAGATGCAGGGCCTGATGATTCCGCTTCAGCAGACGCGTATGAGCTCAAGTGGGAGTTCGACGAAGACTCTCAACGTTACTACGTTCCCTTTCCCGATGATCAGTAGTGGTGCCCAGTTGGGGGTGTTTGGGACCGTTGTCGCATGTTGGGTTCTCTTTTATTTTGGCGCCGTAGTCGGGCCATGAGTGTTTGGATGATGTAATGTTATTTATGTACTTGATTGACGTGGCGAGTGTAAGCCAACTATGTTATCTCCCCTTTATTATTCATATTACATGGGATGTTGTGAAGATTGCCTAACTTGCGACATATGCCTTCAATGCGATTATGCCTCTAAGTCGTGCCTCGACACGTGGGAGATATAGTCGCCTCGAGGGTGTTACAAGCCGCTTCTCGGCTGCGATCACCAGGGACTCGGCTAGCCGACTGCTCTCAGTCGCATAGGCAGACGACTTCCGATAGTCGCCGGCTACGGTCAGAATTCCCCTAGAACTAGGCATCTTCATTTTGAGGTAGGCGTAGTGGGGGACCGCCATGAACTTGGCTAGGGCGGGTCGGCCAAGTAGTGCATGGTATGGGCTCTCGAGGTCCACCACCTCAAACCAAACTGACTCTCGGCGGAAGTGCTCCCTGTCTCCAAAGAGGATGTCTATCAGGATCTTGCCGATTGGTGAGCAGGAAAGCCCGGGAACAGTGCCGTGGAACACAGTCCGGGTGTTCTGAAGTTGTCTTTGCTTGATTCCTAATTTCTCCATGGTGTCTTTGTATAGGATGTTGATGTTGCTGCCTCCATTTATCAGAACTCGCGAGAAACGCGCGGCTCGTCTATCCATGGCAAAGGTGGCATCCAAGACCAAGGCATAGGAGCCCGGACTCGGCATCACCTCTGGGTGTTCAGCCCTGCTCCAGTTGATTGGCTTCTCGGACCAATGCATGAACTCTGGCGTCTCTGATGCTACTGCATTCACCTCTTGTCACTGCAGCCGCCTGCTGCGTCGATCGTCAGCCATACTGGTAAACACCACGTAGGCTCCGTGATCTTCGGGGTATTCGTCTTGTAGTGCGCCGACTGGTCTGACAGCTGGCTGCTGGGGCGGAGGCAGAGGCGGCTGCCCAGCAGGCGAGGGAGGTAGGAGGCCGTCTCGCTTGGCGATCCTGGTGAGCCAGTGGCACTTCCGAGTGGTGTGATTCAACGGCTTTGCGCCGCTATGGAACTTGCAAGGTCCATCCAGAGTATGCTCGTAGGAGAAGGCCGGCAACCAGTTGGGCTTGCCGCCTTTCTGTCGTTTGGACGGAGGCTGCCCATCCGGCTGCTCGGCTTCAACTATCGCGACCTGCCGGCTGCTTGAAGCTGGCTGCGGGGCCTTGCGCTTGTGGTCGCTCTGCTGTTGCCGCCGACTGGCATCTCCTGCCGGAGTTCTTGGAGCTTGAGGGGCAACTTTGCCAGTTGCGTTAACTTGAATCTCCGCCTTCATGGAGGAGTCGGCCGTGGCGTACTTGTCTGCTATGATCAGCAGCTCGTCGAGGGTTTCTGGCTCATCGCAGAGGAGCTTGTGCTTGAGGAGGGTGCCTTCTCTGCACCCGGCGGTGAAGTACTCGATAGCCTGCACCTCGTGCACGCCCTCGCAGGAGTTCCGAAGCTTGGCCCAACGCGTGAGGTAGTCGCGAGTCGACTCGTCGGGACCTTGCAAGCAAAAGGAGAGCTGATGAGGCTTGGGAGGACGCTTGTACGTGCTGGTGAAGTTGTTGACGAATGCTTCGGTGAAGTCGACCCAGCTGTTGATGCTGCGGGGCATCAGGCTATTCAGCCATGTCCGGGCCGTGCCCTGGAGCATGAGCGGAACGTATTTTACGGCGACACGCTTGTTGCCGTTCGCTATACTGACAGCCGTGGAGTAGTCGACTAGCCAGTCTTCCGGCTTCACGGAGCCGGTGTACTTAGGCGTGTCTCTTGGGAGCGTGAACCCTTTGGCAAAGGGCTCGTCTTGAATGCGGGGCCCGAAACAAGGCGGACCCAACTCCTCTTCTTCTTCCAATGCCAGGGATCGGTGAAGCCAGTCGATCCGGTGGCGGGCGTTGTTTTCCCCGACTCCCTCTCGGCGGCCAAGGCGGTTGCCAAGAGTCAGATGATCAACAGGCGGCGGGGAGACTCGCCTCTCCTTGCGAGGAGGAGGAGGCAGACAGTCGTCCCGTCGTTCCACTGCTCTCGGGCGGCCGTCTCGGTCGCGCTCTATGGTAATTTGAGTCCGACTGTGGCTGACAGCCGGATCCTTGTCTCTTCTTCCTCGGGCGCCGTCAGTCGACGTCCGAGACATCGCGCCTTGGTCTCAGCGAAGGTCGTCGTTTTGCCGCTGCGGCGCCTCCGTGCGGCAGCCGGCCTCGTTCTGCGCGGCAGCCGGCCTCGTTTTGCGCGGCAGCCGCGTCGAGGAGCCGCTGGACTCGCTCCATCATCAGGCGGCGCTCTTCGCCCTCGAAATTGTCCAGCTCGTCCGCCGCCGCCTGGGCGGCTCGAATGTTCTCCGCAGGGGTAGCGTACACAGGGCGGCTTGCCCCGAACAGGTTGGCGATGGCTACGCCGCGCTGCTGGACCGCGCCAAGGCGGCTGGGCCCCGCTAGGGCCGGCGAGCCGCCAACAGCGCGATCCATCTCTCGCTGGTAGGCTTCTGACAAGCGTCTCATGCTAGCCAGCTTCTTCGCGCCTTCGACGAGCTGAAGGCGGCGCGCCTCCAACGTCTCCGTGTCAGCGTCTTCCGGAATGGGCGCAGTCAGGTCTTGTAGAGCCGCGCCAAGCGGATCATGCGCTCCTCCGCCAGGGAGCTCGTCATGACTAATGACGAGCACCTCGGTGACGGTGCTTCCGCCGCTCTCCGCATGAGGGAGAGGCTCGTCGTAGACCACCACATTAGTGGGGAACGCGTTGAGCAACGCGGTGTCGGAGTCGACCAGCATCGGGTCGGTGGAACCTACGGACTCCAAGTCCACGGCAGGCTCGCTCGCCTGCGACGTGGAGTTGATAAAGGAGGCCCGCGAGGAGGCTCTCGGAGCCGCCCGTGCCTGCGTTGGATGCAGGTTCGTCGGAGAGGCGAACCTCGCCGACAAGTTCGGCCAGGCAGCTGGCTGCGCAGGCGATCTCAACGTCGCGCAGCGCGTCAGCACTGACTCCATCTGGCGTGCCTGGCTAGCAGCGCTCGCCAGGGAGAAAAAGGGTTCCCATCCAGAGCAGGTCTCCGGACGGCGGTGCACCAAGCCCCACGGTGGGCGCCAAATGTCGGGGGTTGGGTGCGACATATGCCAAAGGATGGCTTATCATGGTGGGGCGAGTAGAACGTCGCCGGTGCCTGGAAATGGGATGAGGCGTAGACATGCACCCCAGCGAATCTTACCCAGCTTCAGGGCTCTCCGGGGATATAATACCCCTACTGCTGCTCTATGGGGTCTCCGCATGATCACTATGGCAAAACGTTTACACGATTGCTCCTTGAGCTGTTTCCTGGAGGTAGGAGAGGGCAAGGCTAGCTATCTCCCACCTATATGATCTGGTCTAGAGCTAATGTATTCCAACCCTTTGCATGGGTGCCCTTGGGGTTTATATAGGCCTACCCCCTAGGGTACAATGGTAATCCGGTTGGACGCGGTCCCAGCCGTCAGTGCTTCCGGCCTCCTTCTCCGCCGACTGCTGGGGCCCGCCGACTGGCTAGGTACGGAGCCGACAGGCCGCGTCCGCCGCGGGCGGGTCTTGCCGGCTGCTGATTACTGTAGCCGTGCTTCTAATGATGCGAGCTTCATCATGGAGTCGTGGCAACAGCCCCGCCGCCTGGCGGGCAATCACTATTGCCACTCTCCATCACATCTGGTTAAAGGCGCGTGGGCCCCGGGGGAGGAGCTGGCCGACTCTCGGGGGCCGACTCCCGACGGGTCCGACTTGTGGTGCACTTGCCGTCTTCTGGGATCCCGCTGGCCGGTGGGACCCGCCGCCCAAAGGTCGTATAGACAAGCCATCATTGGTGCAGGATTTGGTCCACCTGTGCTGATGTCAGGGCCAGCATGGCGACAGTGCCACGCCGCACCGAGATCTCCGCGGGTACGGCGTACTTTGACCATGCTTGCCTTCGGAAAGGGGCGGGAGCAGTCTTCACTGTAGCCACTCCCCTGTCCTGTCCCTCTTGATGAGGACATGGGGTTTTGCTGGAGTCGTGGGCCGAGTCCCCAAGGCCGGCTTCTCTGGAAGTCGCTAGTCAGGAGTCACCTTATCCTGAAGTCATCCCCGGGACTCGGCCGCGAGTGGGCAGTCGGTCGCCTTGCCGCCGACTTCTCAGAAGGCAGCTCTTCGTCCTGGGGTCTTGAGGGGCACGGCCTGCCCCGATGTCTTGAAAGGTTCTGGGGCTCGGGTTAGTCTACCCGTGGCCCATTAGTCCGACAGAAACCTATGTCTCCATATTCATGTCGTGCTCCGGTGCTTCAGCAGCCCTGGCGTCGCCACTCCCTTCGGTGGGGCGCTTCGGCGGCATCCTCATACACTGACGGCTTTTAGGACTCAAAGCGGCGTCAAGGATGCGGGCGGATAGATAGGATTGTGTGTGTGGTGGGGATGGGGGGTGCGGCCGCTCGACGGCGCCATTAATATAGACCAGTGGTAGCGAGGCGGGCGGCTGTCCAAGGCTGTCTCGCTTCCCGGTGAGAATGACTGCTAATCTCTATGAATGAAATCTATGCTTAATTACTAAATTTTAGTTGCAAAAAATAGATAGTGCTATTGATTTTTAGCTGCATATTTTGACAAATCGTAGTGTCTCTTGGCTTAGCGCCGAAGTCTGGCTTTAATTTGCATACCGTAATCTGAACCGTTTGCATTGAAGAGATGCACAGATCCTGCGTTGAACAGCTTGTATGCTTCCCGGTGAGCCTACGCACCGAACTGCGCTCGCACGCCTACCGTTCAGTCAAGCAGTTGTCCACACGGCACCTCCTATAGCCATTCAAACCAAGACACGTGGTTTCATGTGAATGGCTAACAGAACGCACACAGTTTGAATTATACAAACGTTTGAGATATTAAAGTGGCAGCTATTTTTCAAAATGCCTTTGTTGGTTGCCATTATTCGAGTGCGCCTTCTCTCAAAATGGACACAAAAAGTACCACAGTATGTCGGGTGTCATTCCTTGATAGCATGCCAAGTTTCATGAATTTCAAACGTGTTTTAGATTTACTAGAATTTAAAAACAAGTATCTCAATGTTTTGCCAGCAATCAAGGGTGCCCTGGTGTTTGAAATCCATTCCCATTTCTTGCATGGGACCTAAGCATGCACCCAAGGACACAAATTTGATTTTACAACCAATTTATATGCACTGGAGCATGTGCATATAGTTCAAATTTGAATTATGCACATAAATGCATTGAAAACTCGGTTAATGCATAAAAATGTCCAAATGATTCCCGAAAAATCACAAAAATTGACACAACACTCATGTTTTTCTATGTTGACACGAGAAAAAATTTGAAAGCAATAAGAGGCAATGGATATCGTTTCGTCCCCAAAGGTGGGACGTTCCCTATCGGAACCATCATGCTTGTTGTGAGAAGCTCTGATTTGTGAGAAGCTTATACCAAAACCTGCCCCAAATGGGACAATTTGTTTTTACCACGACATGTTGATGCTGCTCCAGGATACCATGCCAAGTTTCATGAATTTCAGACGAGTTTTGGATTTACTAGAATTTAATAACCATGTATCTCAACGTTTTGCCGGCAATCAATGGTGCCCTGGTGTTTGAAATTCATTCCCATTTCTTGCATGGGACCTAAGCATGCACCCAAGGACACATATTCGATTTTTCAACCAATTTATATGCACTGGAGCATGTGCATGTAGTTCAAATTATAATTATGCACATAAATGCATTGAAAACTCAGTTAATGCATAAAAATGTCCAAACGAACCCCGACATATCACAAAAATGACACAACACTCCTGTTGTTCTATGTTGACACGAGAAAATTTTTGAAAGGAATAAGAGGCAATGGATATCGTTTCGTCCCCAAAGGTGAGACATTCCCTATCGAAACCATCATGCTTGTTGTGAGAAGCTCAGGTTTGTGAGAAGCTTATACCAAAACCTGTCCCGAATGGGACAAATTTTTTAGCACGGCATGTTGATGCCGCTCCGTGATAGCATGCCAAGTTTCATGAATTTTAGACGAGTTTTGGATTTACTAGAACTTAAAAACAAGACATCTCAACGTTTTGCCGGCAATCAATAGTGCCCTGGTGTTTGAATTTCATTCCCATCTCTTGCATGGGACCTCAAATTCACCCAAGGAGACACGTGTGATTTTGCAACCAACTTTGGTGCACAGGAGCACGTTCTTGTAGTTCAAATTTGAATTATGCACATAAATGCCTAGAAAACCCAGTTAATGTATAAAAAGGCCAAACGAACCCCAAAAATTCCAAGATTAAACACAACACCCCTATTGTTCTATGTTGAAACTAGAATTTTTTGGAAAGCAATAAGAGGCAATGAATATCGTTCCATCCCCAAAGGTGGCACGGTCCATACCGAAACCATCACGCTTGTTGTGAGAAGCTCTGGTTTGTGAGAAGCTTATACCCAAACATGTCCTCAAATGGGACAATTTTTTTACCACAACATGTTGATGCCGCTCCATGATACCATGCCAAGTTTCATGAATTTCAGACAAGTTTTGGATTTAGTATAATTTATAAACCAGGCATCTCAACATTTTGCCGGCAATCAATAGTGCCCTAGTGTTTGAGATTCATTCCCATTTCTTGCATGGGACCTAAGCATGCACCCAAGGACACAGATTTGATCTTTCAACCAATTTATATGCGCCAGAGCATGTGCATGTAGTTTAATTTTGAATTGTGCACCTGAAATGGCTAGAAAACCATTTTAATGTATAAAATGTCCAAATGAACCCTGAATAATTCCAATTCTTTTACGACACACATATAGTTGCATGTTCACTTCAGATAAAAGGTCTAGCAATTCAGACAACATCCATTGCTGCTGTGACCCCATTATGTAATTCAAATCAAGTAGATCCCACACCATTTATTATCACCAACCGTGTGAGATGTAGTACAAAATATCTTGGGAGAACCGTCGGTGTATTGTATGCCTATGGCTTACGCGAGAAGGTGTGTCGGCTACAGTCCACAGCCAGTGTGTCAAGCACACTAGCTCGCTCCCAAATACTCCCGCCTCTGCATCCCTCGCAATCTCGAAAATATTATTGCCTCGTTATCTTGAAAATATCTACTGCCTGGAAGGTTTTAATGTTTGATATCACACGATTAGTATGTGTGGACCGTGTGCGATGTCTGTTACTCCCGCTCTGCTTTAGTCCCTTGATTCAATTTTTTAGTAGCCCCGGCATTTTACTCCCGCCTCTGCATCCATCGCAATCTCAAAAATATCGGCTCGCCCTTGATCCAAATTTTCAGTAGCCCGGCCTTGTTACTCCCGCCTAGTAAAATTTTTAGTTGCCGCAGTATTTCCTCAAACACAACCTTGCCCCCCCCCCCGCCCCCCTCCACACACACACACCCCAAAACCTCTGCTCACACAGACACACACAACCCACAAAACCATTGCTAGGTCGCCACCATCGCCGGCGCCTCCATCCTCAACCTCTGCCTATGTGTCGGGGAGCTCAACGAGCCAATGGCCAAAGAGAGGTTTATCGCTGCCTTTTCGCCTGACGCTGGCGAGGTGCCGCCGAGGTTTCCCCGCCGTCCTCCGCGGGCCCGATCCACTGTCATCGGTCCCCCAATCCGCCAACCGCCATGCCCCTACGCCGGTTCGAGGACTTCCCCGTCCTCCCTCGGACCCGGCAGCCGACAAGGTCCTACCTCGGGTCCCGGCAGTGGCGGTGGGGGACGTGGGTCGCCAAGATTACAGATCGAGAGACCCACACCCGCCGGTGGCTCGGTAGCTTCCACACGGCCGAGCTCGCGGCCATGGAGTACGACCGTTGGCAGGTCCGCTACCATGAAGTGGCGGCTAGGCTCAATTTCCCCTTCAGCACACGTCCAGTCGACCTCGTTCCACCGGAGCCAGGGTGGTGAGCTCGGCTATGGTGCGCGAGGACCGCGAGGCGTGGGAGCGCCTCGAGGCCGAGGCCACCGACGAGGCCTACATGCAAGAGCTCCGCCGGCAGCACCCGGAGCTCATGGAGGCGGAGAGGGCGATCTTTGCCGGCGCGAAGGGTGGCGGGGTTATCACACTCTCCACCGATGACGAGGTCGAAGGGGGCGTGGAGGGCGGCGTGGAGGGCGGCAAGGTTATCACGCTCTCCTCCGATGACGAGGTCGAAGGAAGCGGCGGCGGTTGTGTGGAGGGAATCGAGGTGGGCCCCGAGGACGAGGAGATCAACGTTGACACTACAAAAAAAATACACTTCCGTGATGATACATGTTTGTCACAGTAGGTCACGTTTTTTGTCATGCATGTACATCCATGACGATTTTATGACAGAATCAAGATAGTCATACCTGTGCTGTCGTAGAAGTGTTCCATGACATTACCAAAATTATCATCACGGAAGTGTCCACTTCCATGACGATAAATCGTGTGTCACAGAAGTGCTTTCGTCAAGGGTGTCCGACACATGACATCCACCGTAACGGAATGCCGTTAAGCTATCGGGTCGGGTTTTGGATCCGATAACCCGTTAACAGTCCCGACCAATGGGAAATTTCCACATGTAAAATTCTTATTGGCCACTTGAAACATGTGTCAGCTCGTTAGTGGGTCAGATAGGCGCATATGATATGTCGACACGTGCCACGGCCCACCACTGGCCCATTTAGCTTACAAAGCCGGCCCGTTTGACTTGGTCAAAAGTTAACGGGCTGGCCCATGAAAAGCCTATTAACGACCTCTTCGCAAATATCCCATTTTACGGCCCGTTAACTCACGTCCCATTAGGACCTAAAGGAAATCGGCCCAACAACGTCATGTGGGCCGTTGAATATAACACCAACCCATTTCACTTTCGGCCCATGTATGGCCCACGACGTCTTTCGGGCCATATGAGGCCTTCGTATCTTTCGGCCCTTTACAGGCCCACAGTGACTCTAGCCCATAATGAACAGTAATTTTCTTTATACCCGCTAACGGCCTGTGATTTACATGGGCCGTTTCCAGCCCATGTTAGCTTTCGGCCTATTGACGGCCCATACATTCTTCGGCTCCTTTTCGGCCCTCGATTACTTTCGGCCCGTTACTGGCCTGTTCCCCTAATGGGCCAAATTCGGCCCATGGCAAGAGTCGGCCCGTTACTGGCCTATTCCCCTAATGGGCCAAATTCGGCCCATGGCAAGAGTTGGACCGTTACTGGCCTGTTACCGTAATGGGCCAAATTCGGCCCATGGCAAGAGTCGGCCCGTTTCTGGCCTGTTAACCCGTTGCGCCGTTTCTAGCCCGTCCTATATTCTGGCCCATTAACGACCCGTTATGCCTGTGACATAATTAAGCCTTTGTTGTCCTACGGCCTGTTAACGACCTGTTACCGTGCTGGGCCGATACCAATGACGCCCGATTAAGGCCCATGTAGACCCATTTATCCGACGGCCCGAGGCCCACCGATTAGAGGCCCATTTATCGACGGCCCATAGGAAACCCATGGATCCTACGGCCCGTATATGGCCCATGGTAGTTGCGGCCACTAGCAAACCAGGGAAAAAGAAGACTAGGAAATAGATAAGGCTGAAACTAACGCTAGGCTATTAAGGCGATTGCACATATTACATCCACTCGGCATCAAAGATCGCCACCAGTGCAAATATAGGGAACACCCTACACTATACAAAAATGGCTTGCTGTTTTCTTCAGCCGGTGGCTGCACGTTAAGAATAAATTTTGTATCGCACCAAAACAAATTACAACTATATAACAAAAGGAAGGTTGGCAGAAAACTTAACAGTCTAGCAGATAAATGCACCACCAGAAGTTCAGAAGCTCAGTTCATTTGACCTGACTGTTACGTTTTCATGTTGTATTGTCCAAAGGAGCACCATAACCCTCGCCTTCATTTCCCCTAGGCTCCTGACCAACATAGAAAATGTCTGATAGTCTGGTTTCAAAACCATGCATATCTTGACGACATTGAGCAATGTTTCTCCTTGTTTCAGAAAGGGTCTCTATTAGGGAATGGACTTGTGTCTGGAGCGCAGATACAACATTGCTTTGAGCTTGCATATGTTGATCATGAGGCAGTTTGGACGATATTGCCTTAACAACCAACCCAGTATTATGCAGGAACGTGCTTTTGGCACTGTTAGTGGACAGGTACTGACCCACTGCAGCAAGAGCTGACATTGTGGTTATAGTTTCCTCGCCACCTTCAAAAGGTGGCGGTTCCACGATTTTTTCCATAGCTCGCTGAAAAGTTGAGGTTTTACATAAGTAGTACCAGAACAGAAGATATTAAGGAGGCAGCAAAACCAAACAAAATAGCTTTGGTCTATATACAGAACTTATTCTGGTGAACCCATGTAAAATATTAGTTGTATTTTATTGCAAAGTACATAATAAAACCAGGTTCCAAACATATGACCATGTACCATCGCTAATGTATTGTCTATTTCTTCACATTGTACTGAGGGCTAAGGATAAAGAGACGAAGTTTATAATATGGTAAGAATAGTATGACATCATTCATATCACAAAACAACTGAGAACAGACAAACAGGCAATTGTAACGTTGTGTGGGCAAGTCCAGCACGGAACTAGATTACGGGTCAAGATCAAAGGAACATCACTCCTCTCTTTTAAACCTTGTAAGGTGAAATGATACGCTAAAACAATTGTGTATAAAATTGAAAAGAGTAATAGACATTGGCTGCAAACCATGCAGTTCAAGGCACAAGTCAGAGTAAGTAGTAGTTAAAATGCATGAGGATTAAGGACTTACATGTAACGCCCTCGATGCGGCTATATCTCCCACGTGTCGAAGCACGACTTAGAGGCATAACCGCATTGAAAGCGATGTCGCAAGTGAGGTAATCTTCTCACAACCCATGTAATACATAAGGGAAAGAGATACATAGTTGGCTTACAATTGCCACTTCACACAATTACATGAATAAAGAATTACATCAATCAGATACAATCAAGGTCCGACTATGGAACCCAAAATAAAATAAGATTACCCCAAATGCTACACAGATCCCTGATCGACCCCAACTGGGCTCCACTACTGATCAACTAGAACGAAACAACACAAAGGAAAAGATCTTCATCGAGCTCCTACTTGAGCTTGGTTGCGTCATCTGCACGATTCAACGGCACCTGCAAGCTGGTTTTGAAAGTATCTATGAGTCACGGGGACTCAGCAATCTCACACTCTCGCGATCAAGACTATTTAATCTTATAGGTAAGGTAAAGGTATGAGGTGGAGCTGCAGCAAGCGACTAGCATATATGGTGGCTAAACATACGCAAATGAGAGCGAGAAGAGAAGGCAAAAGCATGGTCGAACAACTATGATCAAGAAGTGATCCTAGAACAACCTACGTCAAGCATTACTCCAACACCGTGTTCACTTCCCGGACTCCACCGAGAAGAGACCATCACGGTTACGCACGCGGTTGATGTATTTTAATTAAGGTCAACTTCAGGTTTTCTACAACCAGACATTAACAAATTCCCATCTGCCCATAACCGTGGGCACGGCTTTCGAAAGTTCAAAATCCTACAGGGGTGTCCCAACTTAGCCCATCACAAGTTCTCACGGTCAATGAAGGATATTCCTTCTAGCGGGAAGACCCGATCAGACTCGAAATCCCAGTTACAAGACATCCTCGACAATGGTAAAACAAGTCCAGCAAGACCACCCACTGTGCCGACAATCCCGATAGGAGCTGCACATATCTCGTTCTCAGGGCACACCGGATAAGCTAAGCGTACGGGAGCCAACGTAACCCAAGTTGCCAAGGGACGGCCCCGCACGGTGCTCTGGGTTGGACCAACACTTAGACAAGCACTAGCCCGGGGGTTTTAATAAAGATGACCCTTGGGCTGGCCGACCCAAGGGAAAGAAAAGGCTAGGTGGCAAATGGTAAAACCAATGTTGGGCCTTGCTGGAGGAGTTATATTCAAAGCAAACTGTCAAGGGGTTCCCATTATAACCCAACCGCGTAAGGAACGCAAAATCCGGGAACATAACACCGATATGACGG
The DNA here is from genome assembly GCF_003073215.2 of Triticum urartu. Classification (NCBI taxonomy): domain Eukaryota; kingdom Viridiplantae; phylum Streptophyta; class Magnoliopsida; order Poales; family Poaceae; genus Triticum; species Triticum urartu. Next base: position 420,437,793 of record NC_053022.1, on the reverse strand, counting down.
AAACTAGGGCGGCAAGAGTGGAACAAAACACCAGGCATAAGCCCGAGCCTTCCACCCTTTACCAAGTATATAGATGCATTAATTAAATAAGATATATTGTGATATCCCAACTAGTAAACATGTTCCAACAAGGAACAACATCTCCATGTTCCAATAAGGAACAAACTTCAATCTTCACCTACAACTAACAACGCTATAAGAGGGGATGATCAAAGCGGTAACATAGCCAATCAACGGTTTGCTAGGACAAGGTGGGTTAGAGGCTTGGTTCAACAATATGGGAGGCATGATAATCAAGTGGTAGGTATCGCGACATAGGCATAGCAAAAGAGCGAGCATCTAGCAAGCAAAGATAGAAGTGATTTCGAGGGTATGGTCATCTTGCCTGAAATCCCACAAGGAAGAAGAACGAGTCCATGAAGAAGACAAACGGACATAGTCGAACGGATCCTCACAAACGCAACGTTATCGGACCCAACCTGAAGAAGCAACACCAGAAAGAAGCACACAACATAGTAAAAACCAACACATAAACATGGCATGATGCGCAAAACAAGTATGATGCATGTCCGGTTTAATGAGGCATGGCATGGCAAAGTGCACAAGCAGTCGAACAGATTAAGTGGAGCTCAATATGCAACGAGTTGCATATTGACGAAGCACCACATTCGTTTATTTAGTTCGATCTTGTTTATGTACCCAACAATATTAAATGTTGTTAAACATGGCAAGAGGGTGAAACAACAAACAACAAGTCCGGAAAACCCTCATATGCATATATTTGGTTTGGTACTGTTCTGCCCTAAACCATATTTTGTAGTTGTTAAACATGCAAAGTGATGCCACCAAGTTAAACTGTGCAAAATTCTACCCCATTTACATATAAAGTTTGTTAGATTTGGAGCTACAGTTATTAAGTTATGAAATAAAGCATTTTAGCAAGTTATTTAAGCAAATTTAATCAAACAGCATATTAAACATTTCAAACATAGATGAAAGTTGGAAATTATGAATCTAGACAAAATTCTAAGCAAGTTTCATATATAACTTGTTTTAATATGATGCACCGTTTGAGAGATAAAATATGCATGAACAACAGGGGGATTTCTGTAAAATAGTTGTCTCTGGAATAAAGGCTAAAATCGCAGGCAGGAAAAAATGAGCTGGGCCAAAACTGGCTGGCCCAAAAGAGAAATAAAAAAAAGGAGGGCACTCGGGGGGCGGCCTCACTCATGGGCCAGGCCCAGTTCGGAGGGGAAGCAGGCCGGCCTGGCAGGGCATGCGGGGCCTTGGTGCTCGGGGAAAGGTCAACGCGGGCGGGACGAGGCGCGCTGCTCTTGTCCTGGAAGCAGAGGGCGCAGGCGGCGGAGGACCTGGCGCTGGCGTCTCCCGACGACGAGGATGGGGCGGATCCAGGTGGAGGCGACCAGGAACAGGGCGCGGGCGCGGATCCGACGATGGTGGTTCCATTCTCGGCGCTGGAATGGAGGAGGGATGCACCGGCAGGGGAGCTTGGAGCTTCGAGTGGCTCGGGCGCGATGCGGATGCAGAGGAGGCTGGAGATGTTCGTGGAGGTCGGGAACGGGCGCGGCGATCTCTGGCAGTACCCGAATGGTGGCGCGGGGAAGCAGCGAGCTTGAGGGCCGGCGGAGCTCTAGAGCATCATCTGGAGGCGCGGGTGTTCCTGCGAGAGAGACCGGGGTCTTAGAGAGGAGCACGCGGAGGAAGGAGAAAAACAGGAGAAAGAGAGGCAGGGGATCAGGTGCTGCTGCTGCTGTCACCGGCAGCAAACACCGGCACGGGCGGAGGCCATCGGGTGTGGGAGAAGGAGCTCGAGCTCCTGGTTGCTGCTAGTCGAGGAGGGCCGGCGCGGGCAGGGTAGGCCTTGGGCACCTGCTGAGACAAGGGAGGAGGAGAGGCCTCGACCCAATCGGGATCGAGCGCGGGGTCGATCTGAGAGGGAGAGGTGGGGGTTGCTGGTTGGATCGCTGCAGATACGAGGAAGATGCGGCGGCTACCGAGGGGAGGGATCCCGAGGGGAATTTGGAGTAGGTGGCGGCTGAGGGGGACAAGCGACCTAGTTTTTAGGGTTTGTCTGATATATATAGCAAAAGGATTAAAGGAGAGGGATTTGGATCATTGGATCGAAATCCGACGGACAAGAATAAAATAGGTAGGGAGTCCAAATAAGAAAACTGTGATGTTTTGTAGATGTTTGGGGATGTTCCGGACCCATCGGTCACGATTGCTCGGGTCGGGTCCGGGACAGTTTCGGACAGCGAGGCGAGGGGTCAATGCACTGAGCAAATAGGGGTAGGCATGGGCCTAGGTGGATTGTGTAGAGCGGGTTGGTCTGAGAGAAGAGGGGAGAGAAGCAACCCAGCACGATTTCCGGAGACCGAAAACGTCCTACGTTAGACCGGCTATACCGCCGCTACAGTTTTCCGTTGGGGCGTCAAACGGACTCCGAACGCGATGAAACTTGGCAGGCGACCTACCTACAACATAAAAACACCGCATGCCAACTTTCATCCCATTCCGAGAACATTTTCCAGCCACTTATAAAATAATATTTTGGACATGCCGCGGGCGCGTGCAAGTGTGGTTGGACTCAGAACAGAGAACGGAGAGAACTCGGAGAACCCGGACAAATGCAAGTTTTAAAACATGATGATGCAATGCACATGATGACATGATAAGATGCAACACGCAAGCAAATGACAAGGCAACAACAGCGAATTACTGGCGGACACCTGGCACATCGGTCTCGGGGCATCACAACTCTCCACCACTACAAGAGGATCTCGTCCCGAGATCTAGAATGGTACCATAGAGAAAACGGAACAGAAAGAGAAGAGGTAAAACTAAGTTGCTTCTTTGACAAACTAGTGAAACCAAAGAACCTTGCGAGGTTGAACAAATTCGAGAAAAGAATACAACGAAGGTGAACAAAGTCAAAAACACTCCGTTAGAAAAGAGGGACAAAGAACATTGCGAAAAACCTTGAGGATGAAGGGCAAGATATATATTGAAACCACTCCGGTTAAGTCAAGATAGAGAAGGATTAAGAATGATATAATTTGGACTGCACTCCGACTGAAAATGGAAGGAATTAACAAGAACTTGACAAGATGAGAGGATACTTGATGAAATCAACAACACACTACCTCCGGAATTATTGAAAGAATGGCACAAAGGGTAAGAACGATTTCAGACGGCACTCCGGTGGAGAAGGGAGCCCAAAATTTGACAGAATGGGAAGAACTTGAAAAGAGGGCACGACACTCCAGTTAAATGGGATAAGCAAGGAAAAAACATGATCTTCACAATCCGAGACGATGGGTGAAGAGAGCAACATCACAAAGGTTCTGGAAGAAAAGAATAGAATACAGATAATTTAAATAAAAGAATGGAGAAGAAAATGGCAACTTATGTCACAAAAGAGTTTGAGAAGGCATTCTTAGGAGAAGGGTCGACCGGAGTTGTTGGAACACCAACAACGAAAAGAATAAGCTTGATATGGTCTTAAGGAATACATCTCAAAATTATGAGGTGACAACCTGCCACTCACGGGAAAAAGAATTGGATTGATAAGAACAAATAGACGAGAAGCTATCTCACCGGGAGGATAAATGAAGAACTTGGATCATTGATAAGAATCGTAAATAGCAACAATCCTTAGGGAAAGCTTTAGGTGAAATATAACCCAAGATAGCTCCAACGAAGAGGTTGATGGATTTAAAGTACCCCTTTCTTAACAACCTGTGAATCATGAAACATGAACTCAACTTATCAAGAATGACATAATACCATCTCAAGAAGATAAGAGAGAACAAATGCACTCCAGATTGCAAGAAGAAGAAAGCTTGAGCTTCTTAGAAGAGAATCTCGATGAAAAACTTGGAGAAAGAATTAAATCCTTGATGAACCATCATGTAGAACCTCCATGAAGACTTCGGTGACAAAAGAATGATCAAACGAAAGGAAAAAGACGTTGAAAACACAAGGTGAATCCTTGTAATGATTAGATGGATCTTCGCGATGAAATAATTGAGAAAAAACATGGAACTCCGGGAAAAGAAAGATGAAACAATTGAAACCGAGAATTTGATGAGGCTCCGGAATAAGGAATTAATCACTTGGATGAACAAGAATAAGAATTACGTTATGCGTATCCTTCACCAATTTAGATTGATGACAAGCAACGGATTATACATATTACTTACTCTTGTAGAAAGGATTAAGCGAGATATATCGCAAACTTGGGAAGGTCTTCGACGAATCCACCGGTAGGATTGAAAACAACAAATGAATTGATATGATAACAAGGTAAGAAGAATCTTGAATGAACCACCGTAAGAATTGAAAATGAATGAAGAAGAAAAATAAAAAAGCACCGGGAAGAATTAGAGAACAAATGAAGATGCTTGAGGGGAATTTAGATAAAATAGAACGAAGAGATCACGAACTGATTAGAGAATATTGAATGATGCACCGGTAAGATTTAGAGAAAGAGAGCTGAAAGCTGGCAATGAATAATTCTGAGATGATGTGTTCCGGAGAATCAAACTAAAAAGACTCCTGAATTGCTCCGGATGGGTGAAAAGAATTCCCACAACCGAAAACAATTATGAGAGGGTGACAACAAGAATGGAGCAAGATTTAAGAGAAACTCTTTTTCGGTCTTCAAAATCCGAGAATGACGATGAGAAACACCACCATGAATTGTTGAGGCACTCTGGAATGACAAATAGAAAGGTTGCACCGACGATGAAAAGAAATGAAAGATCTTGGAGAAAGACATTTGACTGATGACAATCCATTCTTACGTCAACTTTAGAAGATTTGAGAATAACTCCGGGAGAATAAGAAGAGTCAGGTAAGATCCTGGAAAAAGACCTGTGGGTTAGGGCCCACTGAAAAGATACACCGTCGAACGATTCAAAAGAGAGAAAGCACCGGTTGAATTAAATGGCTAGAATGAGATAACATCCTCGAAAGAGCTGGAACGAAAGCAGAGTGGAAACACGAATCTTCGAGATATCTTGAACACTCCGGAACAATTGAATAGCGAGAAGTGGATGATGAAGAGGTGTACCGGCATGAGAAGGTATTTGAAACAAGGAAAAAGGATATGATCAACATGGCTTGAATTGAAATCCACCGGAGAAGAAAAAGCACGAAGAATGATGAACTTGAATCTCCGTTAGAATCTTCATGAGAATCACCGGATAAGAATATTGATGGAAAAGAATGGAGAGACTTCATAACCAAAAGATGGATACTTGATTAAGAATTTGAGTCCTTGAGGAAAAAGGGTGGGTGGGCGGAAAAACAAAGGTAACTTGGAGACGGATGAAACAAACACCGTTGAGAAGAACTGATAATTGATCTTGCGAATGTTGAAGTGATCGGATCCACTTGAAGAGAAACACACTGGTGAAAAGGATTGGCATGACAATCTCGATTAATATGAAGGGGTTTGGTATTCACATAGGAATATGAGAACACTGTTTAAGAAAGGTATGGAATCAACACTTGACATTGAAGCAACTCGAATACCACAACTCAAAATAAAACAAGGATTGGCTTGCAAAATAAGCCGGAACAAACATATGATAGAGATTTTGTCTGAAGTTTTCGTGGTGGGGCCTACACGGGCTTGATCGTACAACACCATCATGTACAAGTCAGTGCACATGACATACGAAGCGTCCCCGAGTCGGCATAGCCAAGGACTCTTTAAGACACAACGAGACCACTGTAAAACCAACCGTGGATAGGCGGACCACTAGACGTCGAACCCCAATTTCATATCATACATTCGTCGGAAAGATATCCTAAGAGCTACTTGAATTCCCACTTATAAACGCCCAAAATTTTCCGGTTATGCAATCAGGTGTTGGGGATACAGGGGAAGCATAATATCTCGCCCAAAACTAGCAAATCCTACATCCAGCTGTATCCATCCTTCAACACATAACCAAGAAACCTTCGGAAATCGTCTACCTCAACCTTTGAAAAGCATCCGTTATACAAGTTATGGCAATACTCCCGAACTCCCGCCCCAGTACTTGGTGGCATCGAGGTTATCTCACCAACAACTGCATAAAAGAGATTTTCGATGTCGGCGAAACTAAACTCAGGTATTCCAGAACTGCAACGATAAAATTGTGACGACAACACCTCGGAGCTCAACTCCCCGGGACACTGCCACAACCACTAAATGTCAGGAGGCACTAAGAACAAAGTTCTCGTCACAAAACCATCGGAACGATTCCAAGATACTCGCGTGATCCTAAAAATATTTTTAGTGAAATTTGAGAAGAGAAGAGTCAACACTCTACGTCAGGATGCCTCACTAGAGCGACGAAGGGACTGAGGAGTAAAAAGAATTCCTAGCTCTCTGATATATATAATCCTAAAGGACTCAAAACATTTTTCTAGACTCAACAACGTCAGCTATTCGATCAAGCAGGGGGCTCCTAAGGTCAGGGAAGGCTCTGATTACCAACTTGTAACGCCCTCGATGCGGCTATATCTCCCACGTGTCGAAGCACGAATTAGAGGCATAACCGCATTGAAAGCAATGTCACAAGTGAGGTAATCTTCACACAACCCATGTAATACATAAGGGAAATAGATACATAGTTGGCTTACAATCGCCACTCCACACAATTACATGAATAAAGCATTACATCAATCATATACAATCAAGGTCCGACTACGGAACCCAAAATAAAAGAAGATTACCCCAAATGCTACACAGATCCCCGATCGACCCCAACTGGGCTCCACTACTGATCAACTAGAACGAAACAACACAAAGGAAAAGATCTTCATCGAGCTCCTCCTTGAGCTTGGTTGCGTCATCTGCACGATTCAACGGCACCTGCAAGCTGGTTTTGAAAGTATCTATGAGTCACGGGGACTCAGCAATCTCACACCCTCGCGATCAAGACTATTTAAGCTTATAGGTAAGGTAAAGGTATGAGGTGGAGCTGTAGCAAGCGACTAGCATATATGGTGGCTAAACATATGCAAATGAGTGCGAGAAGAGAAGGCAAAAGCACGATCGAACAACTATGATCAAGAAGTGATCCTAGAACAACCTACGTCAAGCATTACTCCAACACCGTGTTCACTTCCCGGACTCCGCCGAGAAGAGACCATCACGGTTACGCACGCGGTTGATGTATTTTAATTAAGGTCAACTTCAAGTTTTCTACAATCGGACATTAACAAATTCCCATCTGCCCATAACCGTGGGCACGGCTTTCGAAAGTTCAAAATCCTGCAGGGGTGTCCCAACTTAGCCCATCACAAGTTCTCACGGTCAACGAAGGATATTCCTTCTAGCGGGAAGACCCGATCAGACTCGAAATCCCAGTTACAAGACATCCTCGACAATGGTAAAACAAGTCCAGCAAGACCACCCGCTGTGCCGACAATCCCGATAGGAGCTGCACATATCTCGTTCTCAGGGCACACCGGATAAGCTAAGCGTACAGGAGCCAACATAACCCAAGTTGCCAAGGGACGGCCCCGCACGGTGATCTGGGTTGGACCAACACTTAGACAAGCACTGGCCCGGGGTTTTTAATAAAGATGACCCTTGGGCTGGCCGACCCAAGGGAAAGAAAAGGCTAGGTGGCAAATGGTAAAACCAATGTTGGGCCTTGCTGGAGGAGTTTTATTCAAAGCGAACTGTCAAGGGGTTCCTATTATAATCCAACCGCGTCAGGAACGCAAAATCTGGGAACATAACACCGATATGACGGAAACTACGGCGGCAAGAGTGGAACAAAACACCAGGCATAAGGCCGAGCCTTCCACCCTTTACCAAGTATATAGATGCATTAATTAAATAAGATATATTGTGATATCCCAACAAGTAAACATGTTCCAACAAGGAACAACATCTCCATGTTCCAATAAGGAACAAACTTCAATCTTCACCTACAACTAACAACGCTATAAGAGGGGATGATCAAAGCGGTAACATAGCCAATCAACGGTTTGCTAGGACAAGGTGGGTTAGAGGCTTGGTTCAACAATATGGGAGGCATGATAAACAAGTGGTAGGTGTCGCGGCATAGGCATAGCAAAAGAGCGAGCATCTAGCAAGCAAAGATAGAAGTGATTTCGAGGGTATGGTCATCTTGCCTGAAATCCCGCAAGGAAGAAGAACGAGTCCATGAAGAAGACAAATGGACGTAGTCGAACGGATCCTCACAAACGCAACGTTATCGGACCCAACCCGAAGAAGCAACACCGGAAAGAAGCACACAACATAGTAAACAACCAACACATAAACATGGCATGATGCGCAAAACAAGTATGATGCATGTCCGGTTTAATGAGGCATGGCATGGCAAAGTACACAAGAAGTCCTACAGATTAAGTGGAGCTCAATATGCAACGAGTTGCATATTGACGAAGCACCACATTCGTTTATTTAGTTCGATCTTGTTTATGTACCCAACAATATTAAATGTTGTTAAAAATGGCAAGAGGGTGAAGTAAATGAAAACTACCTATCTAGGCAAGTTTAAATGAGGCCGGAACAACAAACAACAAGTCCGGAAAACCCTCATGCATATATTTGGTTTGGTACTGTTTTGCCCTAAACCATATTTTGTAGTTGTTAAACATGCAAAGTTATTGCCACCAAGTTAAACTATGCAAAATTCTACCCCATTTACATATAAAGTTTGTTAGGTTTGGAGCTACGGTTATTAAGTTATGAAATAAAGCATTTTAGCAAGTTATTTAAGCAAATTTAGTCAAACAACGTATTAAACATTTCAAACATAGATGAAAGTTGGAAATTATGAATCTAGACAAAATTCTAAGCAAGTTTCATATATAAATTGTTTTAATATGATGCACCGTTTGAGAGATAAAATATGGATGAACAACAGGGGGGTTTCTGTAAAATAGTCGTCTCTGGAATAAAGGCTAAAATCACAGGTAGGAAAAAAAATGATCTGGGCCAAAATTGGCTGGCCAAACAGACAAAGAAAAAAAAGGAGGGCGCTCGGGGGGCGGCCTCACTCATGGGTCGGGCCCAATTCGGAGGGGAAGCAGGCCGGCCTGGCAGGGCACGCTGGGCCTTGGCGCTCGGGGAAAGGTCAACGCGGGCGGGACGAGGCGCGCTGCTCTCGCCCTGGAAGCAGAGGACGCAGGCAGCGGAGGACCTGGCGTTGGCATCTCCCGGCGACGAGGATGGGGCTGATCCAGGTGGAGGCGACCAGGAACAGGGCGCGGGTGCGGATCCGACGGTGGGGGTTCCATTCTCGGCGCTGGAATGGATGCGGGATGCACCGGCAAGGGAGCTTGGAGCTTCGAGTGGCTCGGGCGCAATGCGGATGCAGAGGAGGCTGGAGATGTTCGTGGAGGTAGGGAACGGGCGCGGCGGTCTCCGGCAGTACCCGAATGGTGGCGCGGGGAAGCAACGAGCTTGAGGGCCGGCGGAGCTCGGGAGCATCATCTGGAGGCACGGGTGTTCCTGCGAGAGAGACCGGGGTATTAGCGAGGAGCACGCGGAGGAAGGAGAGAAAACAGGAGAAAGAGAGGCAGGGGATCAGGTGTTGCTGCTGCTGTCACCGACAGCAAGCACCGGCACGGGCGGAGGCCATCGGGCGTGGGAGAAGGAGCTCGAGCTCCTGGTTGCTGCTGGTCGAGGAGGGCCAGTGCGGGCAAGGTAGGCCGTGGGCACCTGCTGAGACGAGGGAGGAGGAGAGGCCTCGACCCAATTGGGATCGAGCGCGGGGTCGATCTGAGAGGGAGAGGTGGGGGTTTCTGGTTGGTTCGCTGCAGATACGAGGAAGATGCGGCGGCTACTGAGGGGATGGATCCCGAGGGGAATTTGGAGTGGGTGGCGGCTGAGGGGGACAAGCGACCTAGTTTTTAAGGTTTGTCTGATATATATAGCAAAAGTATTAAAGGAGAGGGATTTGGATCATTGGATCGAAATCCGACGCACGAGAATAAAATAGGTAGGGAGTCCAAATAAGAAAAGGGTGATGTTTGGTAGATGTTTGGGGATGTTCTGGACCCATCGGTCACGACTGCTCGGGTCGGGTCCGAGATAGTTTTGGACAGCGAGGCGAGGGGTCAATGCACTGAGCAAAGAGGGGTAGGCATGGGCCTAGGTGGATTGTGTAGAGCGGGTTGGTCTGACAGAAGAGGGGAGAGAAGCAGCCCGGCACGATTTCCGGAGACCGAAAACGTCCTACGTTAGACCGGCTATACTGCCGCTATAGTTATCCGTTGGGGCGTCAAACGGACTCCGAACGCGATGAAACTTGGCAGGTGGCCTACCTACAACATAAAAACACCGCATGCCAACTTTCATCCCATTCCGAGAACATTTTCCGGCCACTTATAAAATAATATTTCAGACATGCCGCGGGCGCGTGCAAGTGTGGTTGGACTCAGAACGAACAACAGAGAGAACTCGGAGAACCCGGACGAATGCAAGTTTTAAAACATGATGATGCAATGCACATGATGACATGATAAGATGCAACACGCAAGCAAATGACAAGGAAACAATAGCGAATAACTGGCGGACACCTGGCACATCGGTCTCGGGGCGTCACATTACAACAGCGGCTTTGACTGGTGTAGTCATGCCCTTCTTCTTGCTTGTGTGACAGTCCTTGAAGATTTCCACAACATTTGGTTCAGGTACTTTTTGGTCCTTGCGGGCTTTCCTCTGCATTTCGAACAAGTCAATATAGATCTGATAATATGGTACAGCGAAAAGAGTGAAACGACAGCTAATTACAAGAGCCTCGCAGTGTGCAATATAGCTATGAGATCCTGTCGTCTGTTGGAATTTCACTTTCATGCGGTTGGCCTTGTTCTTTGAACATTTCACCTACAAGAAGATAGATTTGTGTGGCACATGCGTAAATAGGACTTCAACATGTGATCTGATCACATATATATAATGTACCTGATACTTCGGATCAGATCAGTGTTTAAGAAGGCACCTCCAGTCTTCATCCGATATATTTTCCACGGGAGATGTTTGGGAAAGTTCACTGTTAGCCTTGCCTTCAAAGTGAGTTTTCCTCAAGTTATACTGATACTGTCGCAGAGCAGACTTGAAAACATGGGTGTAAGCTTGTCTGGTTGCATCATCTTGGCTATCCAACTTGAACCTCATCTGTTGAAAATTATGGGAGTCTCATTATCAGCAACCTACAAAGTATGGGACAGAGCAAGACGATATTACTAGTTTCCATACATAACCATACTTACAGATAAATGGTCGAGGAAGGTGTTGAACTGGGTTTCGTATTTGTCATTCCTGTACTGAATCCATGTTCGAAGATACGTACATGACACCTAACGGCAACCGCTGCCTCTGATACTAACTTGGCTGATTCTGTAGCATCACATGGCCATTTTAAACCTGCCTCAAAACGGATCTCCATTCTTCCTCCTCTAGATTCAGTTAACCTATCGAGCATTATCCCTGATGTTTGTTTCCTCTTGCGCCTAGGTGCTAGTCCAACAACGAACATAGGAAGTGTTAGTGTACATCAAACTGTGAGACTACATATAAAGAAGCATGCAACTATAACTTGACTCCTGAACTACCTTCTTACTGTTGAAGCTCACAAGGTTCATCTGATATTGCCAACTCGTCTTGTGTCAAGAGTGCTTGGGAAGTAGTGTCAGGTGGCAAGGGAGCTTGGGAATGTGCTGCTAGCTCAGTTGACGCACGAGTAAGTCGTGCAGCTGGTAGTACTGTGGTAGGTGTTGCAAGAACTAGGGTTGTCTCTGCTTGTTTGGTGACAGCTATTTGTTTCTGTTTGGCTTTTTCTGCAACTCGTGTAGCATGGGATGTCGTGTTTGTAGAATTTTCTGCTGGACTTTGACCTTCTATTGCACCATCTGTACCAGAAGAATCTGCAGGATTCATCCGCTTCTCCTTCCCCGCCATTCAGTGTTTCTTCCTCTTTCTCTGTGCCATGTTAAGTCAAGCCGACAAGAAAAACGAATAACAATTTAGTTCTTAAGAACAAATTGATGTGTGATGCAGACGAACTGAACTTTGATGTTAGACAACCACATGATAGGAGGATGTAATATGTATGAAAAACAGGACGGAAGAGATAACCAGAACTATGATGTGTAAACTAAGAAGAAGACATTTTACCAAATTAGAAGCAATGCAATGGAAGGTAGACACCATATGAAAGATGCTACAAATATCGCTCTGCCAAGTTAACAGTGTCTCATCATAAATGGCGTTTAAACAAATGTGAAGCAGTACAAGAAATAAATGATATGCAAGATGCAAACAACATCACACTACCATGTTAGAGGTCTCTTGTCATTAGTGCCATTGCATATTCACAACATTGCATATTCACCACTTATGATGTGTAAACTAAGGAGAAGGCATTTCAACAAATTAGAAGCAATGAAAGCTAGACATCATATGAAAGATGCAACGAATATCAATCTACCAAGTTAAAACTGTCTCGTCATAAGTGCCATTTCAACAAATTAGTAGTACAAGCTAGAAAAGAATGTGAGATGTAACCTATATCACACTCCGAAGTCAAACGTGTCTTATGATAAGTGATTGTTGCAGGTTACACAATAGTAGTAATTTGATGTAAGAACATGGTGTGATAGACAGATATTGTATGTTCTAGAAACAGGAACGCGTGTCTTATTCAAGTATAATGTGTAAAGTAAGCAGATGGAATTCAACAAAATTAGAAGCAATACATCCTAGACATCACACATAACATGCAACCACATATAACAGTGCCAAGTTAGAGGGAGCACCAGTGATGCTGCACTAGGGGAGACGTGCTCAACATAAACACAACTTTGTTGAGTGTCTATGCATGTGTTGTCTTGGAAATCATCTTGGGGGTGTGGAGGAGTAGAAACTGTAGATGCCCTCCGTTCAGAAGGAGCACCTTTATCCACTGCCTTGCTAACTTCCTTCCGCTTTATTGATTTTGAATTGTCAAGTAAAACCGACAAGAAAAAGCAATAAAATTCTCTCTCCAGAACTCATTCATGCATGATACTGACAATCACTGCTTTGATGTAAGGCAAACACATGATACCAGGATGGAATATGTACGAAAAACAGGACGGCATGGCATGTTCACAACTGTTTGTGTAAACTAAGCAGAAACCATTCCAGCAAATAAGAAGCAATGCAAGCTGGACACCACATGAAAGATGCAACCAATATGACTCTGCCAAGTTAAAAGCGTCCCATCATAAATGGAATTTTAACAAATTAGAAGCAGTGCATGCTATAAATCATATGAAAGATGCAACTAATATCGCACTGCATATACTAAAGGTGTCTCGTCATGTTGATTGACGCGGGATACAAAAAAACAATAGTGGTATGTAAGGACATGCTTAATAGGCAGATGTACTATGTACTAAATACAGGAAGGCATGTCACATTAACAGCTATAATGTATAAGCTAAGCAGACTAGCATGCAGTTTAACCAGATTGGAAGAATTAGAATCTAGACACCATATGCAACATGCAACCACATATCACGCTGCCAAGTTAGAGCAAGCACCTGCGATGCTAGTGTAGGGGAAATGTTGTAATCAACTATAGAGCTACGTTCACTATCTTCATCTAGCATTTCTGTTTCTTGAGAATCATGTCAGGAGGCTGACGTTGCATTCTTTAAATGAGGAGTAGTCCCCTTGCCTGCCTGCCTCGTCATAAGTGATTGATGAGGGATACACAAGAACATTAGTTTGATATAAGAACATGGTTAATACACAGATGTACTAGTATGTACCAAACAGAAAGGCATGTCATATTCATACATATAATGTGTAAGCTAGGCAGATGCAATTTAACCAAATTGGAAGCAATACAAGCTAGATATCCGGCTGGAGTGGTGAGCATGATCATCTAGGACCTGAGAGCCTGGTGGGAGGCGGGCTGCTTTGCTACCATCGCAGCTTTTTAGTTGGCTTCTAGGTGATGCCTATCTTTGCTGGGCTTGTCACTGGCTCGGCCAGTGCCCTGACTAGCTATTTGTCTTCTAGTGCTCACGAGATGGTGGTTCATGTAAATAAAATATCTTTCCTTATCTTACCGACTTCGGCCTTTCGAATACAAGCTAGACACCATATGGAACATGCAACCACATATGACACCGCCAAGTTAAAGTAAGCACCTGGGATGGTGGTTCATTGCGAGCGAGGTCATCAACTCCAGAGATATGTTTACCGTCTCCATCTGCTGACACTGCACCCTTTATAGCACTGTAACGGGTCTTGCCTACCCGCATACGAAGCTGGAGAGACTTCTCTCTTTTCTTTTTGGCTTCTCTCATGGCAGCAGAGTCTGAAATACCCTTGCATAAAAACACAATAGTGAGAGTAAGGGTGAAGTGTGTGCAGAACTAGTGCACTGTAAAAGTGGCAGATAGCTGAAAAATAAATGACAGGAGACATACGGTAGCTCTACAACATTGCATGGCAAACAAAATTAGATTCTACTCCGTATGATTTTGTAATATATGAGCACAAGAAATGCAGGTACTCCTCCAGCACACCACCACATGTGGTCATATCTAAGATAACAGTCGACTAAAAATAAATAGGTCAGTCGATTTTTTTAATGAACCGTCCGATCTATAAGGAACGAGTAGATGGCCTTCGTCTACCTCCCGCCAGTCACTGTTGACGATCTTTCTTGAACCGCCAGCAACCACCAGCCTAGACCCCTGACTCTGCCTCCCCTCCCTCCCATAGACCTCACACCACCGCCGTGCTTGGCAGCGCCTCCAAGCCATCCCTTTAGTCCCAGCCGACCTCCAGATCGGGCGCTAGTAGCTCTAGGCCGCACACGCCCCTAAGATAAATCCTACATATTGAGCTTGCGTTGGTTTTCCCCGAAGAGGAAGGGACGATGCAGTAGAGTAGCATAAGTATTTCCCTCAGTTTTTTGAGAACCGAGGTATCAATCCAGTAGGAGCCCACGCTCAAGTCCCTCGTACATGCACAAAGTGATAGCTACTCGCAACCAACGCGATTAGGGGTTGTCAAGCCCTTCACGGTCACTTATGAGAGTGAGATCTGATACATAGAATATTTTTGGTATTTTTGATATAAAGATGCAAAATAAAAATTAAAAGCAAAGTAAATAGAAAAACAATATAAAAGTGATGGAGATTGATATGATGAGAATAGACCCGGGGGCCATAGGTTTCACGAGTGGCTTCTCTCAAGAGCATAAGTATTCTATGGTGGGTGAACAAATTACTGTTGAGCAATTGATAGAACTAAGCATAATTATGAGAATATCTAGGCATGATCATGTATATAGGCATCACGTCCGTGACAAGTAGATCGAAACGATTCTGCATCTACTACTATTACTCCACTCATTGACCGCTATGCAGCATGCATCTAGAGTATTAAGTTAAAAACAGAGTAACGCCTTAAGAAAGATGACATGATGTAGAGAGATAAATTCATGCAATATGAAATAAAGCCCATCTTGTTATCCTCGATGGCAACGATACAATACGTGCCTTGCTGCCCCTTCTGTCACTGGGTAAGGACACCGCAAGATCGAACCCAAAGCTAAGCACTTCTCCCAAGGCAAGAACTACCAATCTAGTTGGCCAAACCAAACGGATAATTCGAAGAGACTTGCAAAGATAACCAATCATGCATAAAAGAATTGAGAGAAGATTCAAATATTATTCATAGATAGACTTGATCATAAACCCACAATTCATCGGTCTCAACAAACACACCGCAAAAAGAAGATTACGTCGAATAGATCTCCACGAGAGAGGGGGAGAACTTTGTATTGAGATTCAAAGAGAGAGAAGAAGCCATCTAGCTACTAACTATGGACCCGAAGGTCTGAGGTAAACTACTCACACTTCATCGGAGGGGCTAGGGTGATGTAGAAGCCCCCCGGGATGACGACCCTCTTTCGGCGGAGCTCCGGAACAGGCCCCAAGATGGGATCTCGTGGATACAGAAAGTTGCGGCAGTGGAATTAGGTTTTTGGCTCCTGTTCTGATTGTTTGGGGGTAAGTGTGTATATATAGGAGGAAGGAGTATGTCGGTGGAGCATCGAGGGGCCCACGACGCAGGGGGCGCGCCTTAGGGGGAGGGGGCGTGCCCCCACCCTCGTGACCACCTCTTTGATCCTTTGCAGTAGGGTCCAACTCTCCTGGATCACGTTCGGTGAGAAAATCACGTTTCCGAAGATTTTATTCCGTTTGGACTCCGTTTCAGATTCCGTTTATCCGAAACACTGAAATAGGTTAGTCCCAAAAATAATATAGAAGTGGAAAATAAAGCCCAATATAGTCCAAAACAGTAGATAATATAGCATGGAGGAATCAAAAATTATAGATACGTTGGAGACGTATCAGGCATCCCCAAGCTTAAGTCCTTCTCGTCCTCGAGTAGGTAAATGACAAAAAGAGAATTTTTGATGCGGAGTGCTACTTGGCATAATTTCAATGCAAATCTTCTTAATTGTGGTATGAATATTCAGATTAGAAAGATTCAAGATAAAAGTTCATATTGACATAGAAAATAATAATACTTCAAGCATACTAACAAAGCAATTATGTCTTCTCAAAATAACATGGCCAAAGAAAGTTATCCCTACAAAATCATATAGTCTGGCTATGCTCCATCTTCCCCACACAAAGTATTTAAATCATGTACAACCCCGATGACAAGCCAAGCAATTGTTTCATACTCTAACTTTTTCAAAACTTTTTCAATCTTCACGCAATACATGAGCGTGAGCCATGGATATAGCACTATAGGTGGAATAGAATGGTGGTTGTGGAGAAGAAAAAAAGGAGAAGATAGTCTCACATCAACTAGGCGTATCAACGGGCTATGGAGATGCCCATCAATAGATATCAATGTGAGTGAGTAGGGATTGCCACGCAACAGATGCACTAGAGCTATAAGTATATGAAATCTCAAAAAGAAACTAAGTGGGTGTGCATCCAACTTGCTTGCTCATGAAGACCTAGGGGAATTTGAGGAAGCCCATCATTGGAATATACAAGCCAAGTTCTATAATGAAAAATTCCCACTAGTATATGAAAGTGATAACATGAGAGACTCTCTACTATGAAGATCATGGTGCTACTTTGAAGCACAAGTGTGGTAAAAGGATAGTAACATTGTCCCTTCTCTCTTTTTCTCTCATCATCATTTTTTTGTTTGGGCCTTTTCTCTTTTTTTTATGGCCTCTTTTTTTCGTCCGGAGTCTCATCCCAACTTATGGGGGAATCATAGTCTCCATCATTCTTTCCTCACTGGGACAATGCTCTAATAATGATGATCAACACACTTTTATTTTTCTTATAACTCAACAATTACAACTCGATACTTAGAA
This sequence comes from Triticum urartu, assembly GCF_003073215.2. Taxonomy (NCBI): domain Eukaryota; kingdom Viridiplantae; phylum Streptophyta; class Magnoliopsida; order Poales; family Poaceae; genus Triticum; species Triticum urartu. The sequence continues at coordinate 420,420,379 of NC_053022.1, read as the reverse complement.
CAAAATATGACTCTATGTGAATGCATCCAGCGGTGTGCCGGGATATGCAATATGACAATGATGAAGTGTGTCATGATGAACTAGATGGTGGAAAGTTGCATGGCAATATATCTCGGAATGGCTATGGAAATGCCATAATAGGTAGGTATGGTGGCTGTTTTGAGGAAGGTATATGGTAGGTGTATGATACCGGCGAAAGTTGCGCGGTATTAGAGAGGCTAGTAAAGGTGGAAGGGTGAGAGTGCGTATAATCCATGGACTCAACATTAGTCATAAAGAACTCATATACTTATTGCAAAAATCTAGAAGTTATCAAAGCAAAGTATTACGCGCATGCTCCTAGGGGGATAGATTGGTAGGAAAAGACCATCGCTCATCCCTGACCGCCACTCATAAGGAAGACAATCAATAAATAAATCATGCTCCAACTTCATCACATAACGGTTCACCATACGTGCATGCTACGGGAATCACAAACTTTAACACAAGTATTCTTTAAATTCACAACTACTCAACTAGCATGACTTTAATATTATCACCTCCATAACTCAAAAAAATTATCATGCTTCAATCTTTTCTTAGTATTCAACACACTCAAAAGAGAGTTTCACAAATCTTTAATACCAAGCATATTATTATTAGGCAAATTACCATGCTATTAAGAAACTCTCAAATTAATTTAAGTGAAGCATGAGAGATCAATAGTTTCTTTAAAACATATCCACCACCGTGCTCTAAAAGATCTAAGTGAAGAACATAGAGCAAAATTATAACACTCAAAAGATATATGTGAAGCACATAGAGCAAAATTATCTAGCTCAAAGGATATAAGTGAAGCACATAGAGCAAAACTACTTAGCACAAAGGATATAAGTGAAGCACATAGAGTATTCTATCAAATTTTAATTCATGTATGGCTCTCTCAAAAGGTGTGTAAAGCAAGGATGATTGTGGCATAATAACAAACAAAGACACAAATAATACAAGACGCTCCAAGCAAAACACATATCATGTTGGTGAATAAAAATATAGCTCCAAGTAAATTACCGATGGAAGTGGACGAAAGAGGGGATGCCTTCCGGGGGCATCCCCAAGCTTTGACTTTTTGGTGTCCTTGGATTATCTTGGGGGTTCCATGGGCATCCCTAAGCTTAGGCTCTTGCCACTCCTTGTTCCATGATCCATCAAAAGAATTCACCCAAAACTTGAAAACTTCACAACACAAAACTCAAAATAGAAAACTCGTGAGCTCCGTTAGCGAAGGAAAACAAAAGACCACTTCAAGGTACTGTAATAAACTCATTCTTTAGTTATATTGGTGTTAAACCTACTGTATTCCAACTTATCTATGGATTATAAACTATTTTACTAGCCATAGATTCATCAAAATAAGCAAACAACACACGAAAAACTGAATCTGTCAAAAACAGAACAGTCTGTAGTAATCTGTAGCTAGCGCAAGATCTGGAACCCCAAATATTCTAAAATAAATTGCTGGACGTGAGGAATTTATCTATTAATTATCTTGAAAAATAATTAACTAAATAGCACTCTTCAAATAAAAATTACAGCAGTTCTCGTGAGTGCTAAATTTTCTGTTTTTTACAGCAAGTTCAACAAGACTTTCCCCAAGTCTTCCCAACGGTTCTACTTGGCACAAACACTAATTAAACACAAAAAACACAACCAAAACAGAGGATAAATAATTTATTTATTACTAATAAGGAGAAAAAAGCAAGGAATAAAAATAAAATTGGGTTGCCTCCCAACAAGCGCTATCGTTTAACGCCCCTAGCTAGGCATAACGAGCAAGAATAGATCTAGCTATTGCCATCTTTGGTAGGCAATCCATAAGTGGCTATCATGATAGTTTCATATGGTAATTTTATTTTATTTCTTGGAAAGTGTTCATGCCCTTTTTTAATGGAAATTTAAATCTAATATTCCCTTCCTTCATATCAATAATCGCACCAACCGTTCTAAGGAAAGGTCTACCAAGAATAATAGGGCAAGAAGGATTGCAATCTATATCAAGAATAATGAAATCTACGGGCACATAGTTCCTATTTGCAACAATAAGAACATCATTAATCCTTCCCACAGGTTTCTTAATAGTGGAATCCGCAAGATGCAAGTTTACAGAGCAATCATCAAAGTTACGAAAATCTAGTAAATCACACAAAGTCTTGGGAATAGTAGAGACACTAGCACCCAAATCACACAAAGCATAAAACTCATGATCTTTAATTTTAATTTTAATAGTTGGTTCCCACTCATCATAGAGTTTTCTAGTCATAGAAACTTTCAATTCAAGTTTTTCTTCATAAGATTGCATCAAGGCATCAACAATATGTTCGGTGAAGGCTTTATTTCGATTATAAGCATGTGGAGAATTTAGCACGGATTGCAACAAGGAAATACAATCAATCAAAGAGCAAATTTCATAATTAAATTCCTTGAAATCCAATATAGTGGGTTTAGCAACATCTAGATTTTTATTTCTTTCAATCACACTTTCATCAATTTCATCATTAAAATCTAAATACTCCGAATTTTTAGAACACCTTCTAGGTAAAGGAAGATCATATTCAGTTTCATCAAGATTCATACTGCAAAATAAAGATTTAATTGGAGACACATCAATAACTTTTAGATCTTCATCTTGATTTTCATAGGAATTGGAAGAACACGCTTTAACAAAGGCATCTTTGGAAGCACGCATCCTAGCGATTCTTTCCTTACACTCATCAATTGAAATTCTCATGGCTTTTAGAGACTCATTAATATCATGCTTAGGTGGAATAGATCTAAGTTTCAAAGCATCAACATCAAGAGCAATTCTAGCAACGTTTCTAGCCAAATCATCAATCTGAAGCAATTTTTCTTCAATCATAGCATTAAATTTCTTTTGTGAAGAAATAAATTATTTAATATTAGATTCAAAATCAGAGGGCATCTTATTATAATTTACATAAGAGTTGTTGTAGGAATTCCCATAATTATTAGAAGGATTGCTAGGATATGTCCTAGGATTAAAATTCCCTCTATAAGCGTTGTTACCCAAATTATTCCTACCAACAAAATTCACATCCATAGATTCATTATTATTCTCAATCAAAGTAGACAAAGGCATATCATTAGGATCAGAAGAAACACTCTTAGTAGCAAATAATTTCATAAGTTCATCCATCTTTCCACTCAACACATTAATTTCTTCTATCGCATGCACTTTTTTATTAGAAGTTCTTTTAGTATGCCATTGAGACTAATTAACCATAATATTATCTAGGAGTTTAGTAGAATCTCCTAAAGTGATTTCCATAAAAGTGCCTCCCGCGGCCGAATCTAAAAGATTTCTAGAAGCAAAATTCAATCCGGCATAAAAGTTTTGTATAATCATCCACAAATTCAAACCATGAGTAGGGCAATTACGTATCATTAATTTAATTCTCTCCCAAGCTTGTGCAACATGTTCATTATATCATTTCTAAGAGAGATGATCTTAGCGGGAGGAAAATACTTAGAGATAAAAGCATCTTTGCACTTGTTCCATGAATCTATACTATTCTTAGGCAAAGACGAAAACCAAGCTTTAGCACGATCTCTAAGCGAAAAAGGAAATAGCTTCAATTTAACGACATCATTATTGACATCTTTTTTCTTTTGCATATCACATAAATCAACGAAGCTATTCAGATGAGTAGCGGCATCTTCACTAGGAAGGCCGGCGAATTGATCTTTCATAACAAGATTCAATAAAGCAGTATTAATTTCACAAGATTCAGCATCGGTAAGAGGAGCAATCGGAGTGCTAAGGAAATCATTATTATTGGTATTGGTGAAGTCACACAATTTAGTAGTATCTTGAGCCATCGTGACAAACAAGCAATCTAACACACGAGCAAACAAAAAGCAAGCGGACAAAAGAGGCAAATAGAGAGGGAGGATAGAGAGAGAGGGCAAATAAAACGGCAAGGGTGAATTGGGGGGAGAGGAAAACGAGAGGCAAATGGCAAATAATGTAATGCGAGAGATAGGGATTGTGATGGGTACCTGGTATATGACTTTTTGCGTAGACTCCCCGGCAACGGCGCCAGAAATCCTTCTTGCTATGTCTTGAGTTTGCGTTGGTTTTCCCCGAAGAGGAAGGGATGATGCAGTTGAGTAGCATAAGTATTTCCCTCAGTTTTTGAGAACCAAGGTATCAATCCAGTAGGAGCCCACTCTCAAGTCCCTCGTACCTACACAAAGCGATAGCTACTCGCAACCAACGCGATTAGGGGTTGTCAAGCCCTTCACGGTCACTTACGAGAGTGAGATCTGATAGATAGAATATTTTTGGTATTTTTGATATAAAGATGCAAAGTAAAAAGTAAAAGCAAAGTAAATAGCAAAACAATATAAAAGTGATGGAGATTGATATGATGAGAATAGACCCGGGGGCCATTGGTTTCACTAGTGGCATCTCTCAAGAGCATAAGTATTATACGGTGGGTGAACAAATTACTGTTGAGCAATTGATAGAATTGAGCATAATTATGAGAATATCTAGGCATGATCATGTATATAGGCATCACGTCCGTGACAAGCAGATTGAAACGATTCTGCATCTACTACTATTACTCCACTCATCGACCGCTATCCAACATGCATCTAGAGTATTAAGTTAAAAACAGAGTAACGCCTTAAGCAAGATGACATGATGTAGAGAGATAAATTCATGCAATATGAAATAAAGCCCATCTTGTTATCCTTGATGGCAACGATACAATATGTGCCTTGATGCCCCTTCTGTCACTGGGTAAGGACACCGCAAGATCGAACCCAAAGCTAAGCACTTCTCCCATGGCAAGAACTACCAATCTAGTTGGCCAAACCAAACGGATAATTCGAAGAGACTTGCAAAGATAACCAATCATGCAAAAAAGAATTGAGAGAAGATTCAAATATTATTCATAGATAGACTTTATCATAAACCCACAATTCATCGGTCTCAATAAACACACCGCAAAAAGAAGATTACATCGAATAGATCTCCACCAGAGAGGGGGAGAACTTTGTATTGAGATTCAAAGAGAGAGAAGAAGCCATCTAGCTACTAACTATGGACCCGAAGGTCTGAGGTAAACTACTCACACTTCATCGGAGGGGCTAGGATGATGTAGAAGCCCCCCGTGATGACGGCCCTCTTCCGGTGGAGCTCCGGAACATGCCCCAAGATGGGATCTCGTGGATACAGAAAGTTGCGGTGGTGGAATTAGGTTTTTGGCTCCTGTTCTGATCGTTTGGGGGTACGTGTGTATATATAGGAGGAAGGAGTACGTCAGTGGAGCACCAAGGGGCCCACGAGGCAGGGGGGCGCGCCCTAGGGGGGGCGCCCCCCACCCTCGTGACCACCTCTTTGATCCCTTGCAGTAGGGTCCAAGTCTCCTGGATCACGTTCGGTTAGAAAATCACGTTTCCGAAGATTTTATTCCGTTTGGACTCCGTTTGATATTCCATTTATCCAAAACACTAAAATAGGCAAAAAAAACATCAATTCTGGGCTGGGCCTTCGGTTAATAGGTTAGTCCCAAAAATAATATAAAAGTGGAAAATAAAGCCCAATATAGTCCTAAACAGTAGATAATATAGCATGGAGCAATCAAAAATTATAGATACGTTGGAGACGTATCAATAAACACCTAGGCGCTGCTTCCCCAGCGTAATAGGCGTACTAGCGCCTGTTATGCCGGGGAATGCTTCCATTAATTGGGAATCAATTGGCCAGGAATTGAAATTCAGGGGGCGACGGACCTCTATCTGAGGTGAAATAGTATATGAGGAGAAACCTTCTGCATCGCGAGTTACTAGGAACATCTAGTATCAAGAAGAAGCGGTCAACTAGTGTCTTCTGTGGGATGAATACCGTGCAAGCAGAGACGTAAGATTTGCACAAATAAGGGAAGATGAGTACCTTTTTCGATTGCCGGTGTGGTCACCTCCACATGTCGCGCTGATCTTCTTCTTTTTACCAGGGAAACCGATGTTCTGGAGGGTGCAGGCTTGGACGAAACCATGGCCAAATTGTTGACTATGTTGTCATGGCCGTATGTCGGCGGAGGGGAAGCAGATCCGAGGCGGCGAAGGACGGCGTAGCAGGAACAGCTCCGGTGCGGTGGAGGGTGGCGAAGTTGGAGCGGTAGCGAAGAGGCGTAGGACGGCGTGGTTGAACTGGCTCGGGTACGGATGGCTCGGCCTCGGCTTCAACTACTAGCCGTGGAGGGCATTGCGGTTGAGGTTGCGGTGGACGACGACGTCGGGGTATCAGCTCCGGCGTGATGGAGGAGGGCGGCGGTTGATGGGTGGGATGGGGTGGTGGACGGAGGACGCCGGGGTTTCGCGGCTGGTGGAGAGGTAGTTTTGGCACCCACGGAGTACGAATGGGGAATCGGACGGGTGGGGGGACCATGTTTCGGTCTGGGACACGCTTGTTTTTGGCTTTTTTGCACAGAAGATGGGACGCGCTTGTTTGAAATTTGGGGAAAGTACAAACTTTGCCCCCCTCTTAAATTTCGGACCTACTGCAGGTCGGGGGTAGGATGGTAATCCCAGGTGTCCCAAATAGTGGGCGGGAGCGATTTCGGTCGCGCGCATGTGTGCTTAGGCAGCCATTGTGTATGAATGTTTTTCGGATGCGGTTGCGTGGCGTCTAGATGAAGCTACAAACCTACCCCAGTTTAGACCTTTGGATCAATGACCGCTCCTTACGCGAATAGCAAATATCATGATCCCGTCCTAATATTTGGATACAATTTATATCTTTAATCAATGTGTAGAGTAGTTTTTTACGTGTAGTTTCACTCTCCATCGGTGGTCTCTCACACATGCTCACACACTCTCTCCCGAGGTGTCTTTCTCGCACACATGCTCTAGATATAACTCTCCCTCCCTCTCGTAACCATTTACAACTTTTTTCACTAACCTTTATCACAAGCACTCTTCCTCTCGCAAGCCTACACATGCACAATCCTCATCGACCCTTTCTATATACATGGACCTGCCTAAGTGTCTCATGTATGCACATTATCTTTACGCATGTCTCTCACGCATTGTCTCACACCTCTCTTCCTAATCGACAAGTATGATTCTAGCAGAGCATTCTGTAGGATGCCCCTCAAAGTTAGGTTGGATGAATAGTAATATCAGAGATAAAGGGGTAACCTTAGTCCGAGAACCTACGGATACAAATCGTAGCCGGCTTTTTCAGTGGACACAGAGTCCTTCACAATTCTTCTATCTTTGTCTTGTATGACTAGTCATCCATGGGTCTTCCTAAATGCGTCATGGGCCGACCAATGTGGCGCAGGACGGAACCGAACGAAGGGCCTCACCTCGACCCACTGGACCTCACGCGGTGACACACCCTCTGCCCCCACGTCTCATTATCTTCTCACACCCACACATACCAACACAAACACCACACACAAAAAATTTCTCTTGGTGCCTCTATTCCCTCCCCCTTGCATATACACACTCAAGGGAATGGAATCTCTTGTCGTGACGTCATATTCGTCTCTCTCTCTAGACCACTCTCATTTCTCATGCTATCTCTCCCATGCCCACCCCTATCGGCCCCTCTATCCATGCCTCTCTCGAATACGTAATACACACACATACCTCTCTAGGCCCCGCCAAATACATCAACTACACATTCACACATGTTACATCACGTACCCCATTGATCTAAAAAGCCCTCTCTTCACGTTTATTTCGCATACAACATTCCTTTTGAATAAAGTGTGGCCAAAAAATTATTTTAGAGTTTATACATATATACAACATTACAAAGTTTTATGGAGGAGTACGAACGGTAATTTGCATTGCATGTTGCCCACAATGATATTTATTCCGCACTATGAATTTGTATATTTTTATACTATATACAAAGTTAGTCATAATAAAGAGAAACAAAGAGCATCTCTCTCTCCATCGCATACCCCCCTGTACGCCCCTTTCACGTATGCACACAAAACTATCTCCAGGTCCTCTAAAAGTAATCCCCCAGAAAATTCACGCATGTTTCATCTTTCTCTCGCGATATATGCAATGACGATCATTGTATTTGAAGCGAAAGCACGATACGTACATTGGACTTCAGAATCCACTCATTACGGTCACCATTTATGTTTAGTGGTTATTATACAGTCACGGGCTCACCGTACAACTCTGTATTTGCTCATGACATGACTAGTTGACCAGTTAAACGCTCCACGTGGCACCTCTAGTGTTGCATCACATTATCTCACTACCATCGTGCCCACTTGTCGACTTGTATCTACTCTACATCTACACTCTTATAAAATACATAAAATACACTCTTATAAAAACAGAGTTGGTGATGATGGTGTGCCTGCCATCCCGCAGTATAGGCCATCCGTTTTATATCTGACGGATAGGAAAGAAACTATGGCAATTTTGCAAAAAGGTACCCACACACCTCTCCACATTTGCAAATAAGGCCTTCCCTCATTCATCCTTTTCTCTCGCAAGATAAACAAGTCATACAAATGCATCTTGATTTTACGTGCAACGCACGGGCATCTTTCTAGTAAGAATGAAAACAAACGACAAAAAAATATTTGGACGGTGGTTCGAAGTCATGACCGCGGGCACAGCGGACAAGGTGGCCTTGTATTGGTATGCTGAGCCGTCTGTTTTAACACACAGGAGCTGGTGTGGTGATTATACACACACGCACGCATGCACACGAACTGCATCCACGCAACACTCACACAAACACATGCACCCACGCACGCACGCAACACTCACACGTACACACGCAGCCATGCACGCACGCAACACTCACACGCACGCATGCAACACTCACACGCACACACGCACGCATGCATGCATGCACCAGTACACCACACGACCAACACACACTCTCACGCTCAAGTGCTCAACCTACACGTGCATGCGCACACATCACGCCCTGACAGACACATACACAACCAGGTGATTCTCGCGCACGGGTTGGAGCCTTATTGTGCCTGTGTAAATTTGTGTTTATCTGACCTTTTGCCTCTGCAAACTGACAGGTGGGACCCACAAGGAACATGGTCAATTTAACTAGTCAACATGGCCCCACGCAGACTATTTGGCCGGTCAACAGAGTGCAATCCGATGCTGAACTGTGAGCAAGTGACCGTATAATCACCGCAAAACGTATATAGTGACCGTAATCAGCTTAATCTGAAGTTCGGTGACCGTATTACGCTTTTCTCTCTGTAGGCCCTCCAAAAATACATCTCTACACGTTCTCGCATGTTACATCTAACAACTATGCAATACATCACTACTACTACACTCTAAAACAAAAAATCATATGTGTTTTTAGTTTTACTAGATATCATATTGTTACTTATAATTATTCAGTTTGCATACATTAAAATTTACTTTGAAATGTATGACCAGTATCATCTACCGCGCGAGAAAAATCCCGCCCTTTCCTATTTAATCGGGTTTGGATCGATGGATCGTGCGAAACAGCAAAACTATAGTACTATACAGTACAAGTGACAGTTCACTGGGTCGTCGTGTCGTCTACTCCTCCGTCGTAAGAGTGGAGCGCTCGCTTTCATAAATCTTCTAGTCCCTTCCGCCGACATGTGGGACATCAAGCTACCGGGTCCACGTGCCATACCGGAATACAATGCAGAGCAGCCGGGGTGAAGCACCCCAGTCATGGCGCCAGCGTAGTAATGAGCAATGAGGCGTCAAATCACAAAGCTGCACCTTTCCCGCAGTTAAGTTGGAGGGACGAAGCAACCATTATTTCACTCGTTGCTAAATCTGCTTCTCCCTCATCTTCTTCAACTTAACCACGTGTTGCTTCTGCCGTTGTTCTGCTTCATGTGGGACGCGGATCGGCTTGGTAAAGCACTGACACGTGGGACCGCATGTTAGCAAACCGCCAGGACAATGTCCTCCGAAAATAAGAAGCCTAATCCTAGACTTACAAAGGGCTACATAGCTGCTACGTATACTTTCCATCTAATCTATATATACCCCCCTGATTTTAAGGTGGGGTGGGCCTAATGCTCTCCTTTAATCCAATCAAATAGTCCCACATCACATCAGTTCGTAACTTTACGTAAACCATTACGTGGATGTAGCATTGCTCAAATAAGAAACCTCCCCCGCCATCCGCGCGGCAAAATCACCTCCTTTTTACTAATCTTGATTCTATAATTTTTTAGATCAATATAATTGAGATTTGTATAGATAGCACACAGAAGCAAAACCAAGTGGTATGGTTAAGGGCATCCACAATGTGTAGCCAAATGTGAAAAATAGCTTTTGGCATCGTCGGAACCATTGTGGACGGTGTTGCCAAAGCCAAAAAGATGGAACCGAAGATCCCTGATTGATTGATTGAAGGAATAGAAAAATGCAATGTCTCTCCTCTTTCTCCCATGCTTGGACGCATGTAGTACAGTATAGAGCACAGAGTCTACTCCCCCGTCCCTTCTATCACAAATCGCAAAGCAGTGAGGCATCAAATCACAAAAGCACGGCCGAAGCAACCATCATTTCACTCTTCGCTGACTCCACTTCTCCATCGTCTTCTTTGAGAAACTATCTCACCGCACTAGTACTCCTAGTAGTACTAGTAAAGGACTTCCTGGATGCAAATAAGGCGGTTGTCTCGGCTTGCAGGCGGCACTTGCGAACGACTTACCGTGGTCTCCCTCAATGGTGTTCGTTGAACGCACTTCGCCAAACCACCAAAAAAACATATCGTCAACATCACCGCAATGGGGAAGGAATTCAAATATAGTTACTACCTCCATTTTTTTGTACACAAGGCCAGTATATCAAAATTACAATTCGCAAAGGGCAACTAATACTAATCGAGGCAAAATTGATGGGATTAGCAACCAAGGACATTAATATCCCCTGCATGCATGCGGAAGTGAGAAGGTTGGTTTGCATGGCGCTGCATTAATCAAGCGATGACGAGTGAGATGGTTAGCTATTTGGTCTTTGGGGAAAAAAATTCGCATTAATTGACACGTGAAACGATGATTTTTATCGATTAAATCCCGCGAAGGAAAACCCCGCCTTTCTTTTTTAACACTGGTACTCCTAGTACATACGTACTTATCCTGTTTGGGTCTAGGCCTTGCATTGCCAAACTTTGCCACACATTTTTGCCAAGCTTGCCTAAAGTTTTCAAAATGAGAAGGAGGTACACTTGCGCACGGCTGTCGCGGTCGCACCGCACCCTCAGACGATCGCTCCTGCATGCCGCGGTCACACCGCACCCTCACACAGTCGCTCCTGCACGCCGCAAACCCAACCAAGGGAACGCACCCTCACTAACACGTGTTGTCGCATGTGAACAAACCAAACTCAGCCATCCTATCACTGACACATAATTTTCGTTCGTAGAGTATGTTTATCCAACCGCATGTTGGGGAGTATCTGTACGGCCCGTGCGGTGGCCTGTTGGGGAAGAAGAAGAGGTGAGGAAGAAGGAAAGAAGGGTTAGTAGACGTAGGATATTCATCCAACCGCCTGAAATGGTAGACTGACCCAAGTCAGGCAACTTGCATAACAAATATATGTTTTTACACATCAAAAGATCCATAAAAACAACAACATAAAGAAAAACTATCACTGCCGACGTGTGTCTCCGCACCGTGGTTGGCTGCTGGCGCGAACCAGCTGTCGCTACCGACGTGTGTCTCCGCACCGTGGTTGTCCTCGGCCTCCAGCTACTCGTTCAAGCAGAGCATGCGGGTGCTCTGCATGGACGAGAGCACAGCCCGGTTCAAGTCGAGGACATCCGGTTCCGCCTGTAGGAGGGCCTCGATGGCAGCGGCATCCGCGCGCTCCGCGTCGAGTCGGGCCTCCGTCGCCCGGTTCAAGTCCAGGATGTCCAGTTCCTCCTGAAGGAGGGCGTCGATGAGAGCGGCATCCGCGCACTCTGCGTCGAGTCGAGCCTCTGTCGCCCGGTTCAAGTCCAAGACGTCCGGTTCCGCCTACAGGAGGGCCTCGATGGCAGCGGCATCAATGCGCTCCGCCTCAAGTTGAGCCTCCGCCGCCTGGTTCACATCCACGACATCCGGTTCCGCCAGCAGGAGAGCCTCGATGGCAGTGGCATGCGCACGCTCCGCGTCGAGTTGAGCCTCTGCCTCCCGGTCCTCCTTTAGTATCGCCATGTTGAACCGCTGGTCCGCCTGCACCATGGGGGACTCGGACGCCGGCACGAAGTCGACGTCCATCGTCTCATACCCATCGGGGGCCTTCTGCGCCGCGACCTCCGCCATGAACATTGGATCGGCTTCCTCCTCCTCGTAGCTTGGCTCCAGAGAACTTGGGGATTGGCCCGCCGCAAAGCGAGCTTGGGAACGGAGGTCTGTGGCGCGGACCGCCGCTGCGATTTCTGCGCGGCGCTTCGGCGTCAACATCTTGTAGTAAGTGACCTTGTGGCGCACCATGGCTTTCCAGCGAACTAGGGGATGCTTGATTCGGGCTAGGGGATCAAAAGGTGGGGGAATGAGCTAGAGATTTGGTGTGGTTTTAGGTTAGTGGCAGGAGTAGGCCGAGCAGCTAAGGTTCTGGTGTGAATAGTGGTTCCGGTGACAACCGGTCAATCGGTTTTGACTGTGCATCGCTCTTGTCATGTTCGCGTTGCAGCCTGGCACGCTGGACCCTCCATGTCGCTCACCGAATGGAACGCGCTTTGTCTTGCGTTTTTGCTCGCTTGTGGGACCGCAGTTGTGAGCAAACCTACGTCCCTCCCCCTCCCCCGCCCGCATCATTTATTATACCACCACTCCCTCCATTTTATGCTGAGTAAATAAATACAGAGGGAGTATACTACGGATGAGGATCCCCTGACGTGGCCAAACCCATTGAGTAACTGACATGCGGGGCCTAGTAAGCATGGGGTCCGCCAGTAAGTGGCCAAAAGGGAGGGTAAGGCAAGGATACCTATGTCAGAGGATCCACTTCCACTATACTACTTTGACCAAATGTTAGAGTAATAATATATGAAATGCAACTTACACAAATGTTAGAGTAATAATATATGACATGCAACTTATACAAAGCATACAGGGTCTAATGCATTTTTTGAGGCTAACTTTGACCAAATGTTAGAGTAATAATATATGGCATGCAACTTACACAAAGCATACGGTCAAATTCGTATGTGAAAGGAGTTTCCAATGATATAATTTTCACATTATACATCTCATGTACTATTAATCTTGTAAATAGTCAAATTGAAAACCATCTTGAGTACAAATCTAGGAGTATGTACGAATCTACCAATATTGATTGGGCGTTGTTGAATGTTTATACCTTTTTGATCAAAGTAGAGATACTTTGACTACACATAAAACTTATATGTAAACTAGAAAGGATAGGAGGGAGTATATTGTAAGTTCAAAAACAAAACAAACATTGAATGCCCTTTATATATGATTTGCGGATGCTATGATCACCGGTTCAAAATTTTGAATCCGCCTTAGGTATCACATGCCCCAACTCGTTCCCTCTCGATTTCATCTCAGGGTCCGGAGATCTATGGAAAGAGGACTAGGGTGGGTACATGCGAATGATACTCGGCAGAATGTTCAAATGAGGCATGCGGGAGGATGGACTCGACTGGAGGGCGACATGATCGATGGAGAAGAGGGTTGGAGAGGAATGAGAAATAAGCAAACGCCACATGATTATACTTGAACGGATCAAATAAACAATAAGTTGTCTCGCTTGGCCTACATAGTGAAAGGCCTAATGCGCAACGCGGAGCACTGACGCTCGAATATGGCCGGGAAAATTGGGAAACCGACATATGGGCACACCCGTCAGGACGACGTAGCGCAGACTAGTCCAATGGAGGAGTTGGCCCATGACCTCCTCGCCACTGACAACCGTTCATGTGGGTCGTTGGGGCCAACAACGGGGCGCAGCTCCAGCACCGCCTCTGGACACGGCGACTGCGGTGAGCGACACGCTCATATCGTTGCTAGACACGGTCGGTTTCAGTGTGCCGAGGGTGGCGTTAGTGCTGTGGCATGACCAACAGTATGTTTGGTTTGTGCCCAAGGTTGCCCCATCAAAGCATTGGGTAGCCAAAATTTTGGTTGAGGTATTGGTTGCCCATGATTTGGCCGACATTGGCAAGAAAAATGAACTAGAGTTGGCTAGAGTTCATTGGCATGCCAAAGAAATGGCAACCATACAAACAAAGACCAATCTTTGGGTCATGACCAAAATTTTGGTTGAGGTATTGGTTGCCCATGATTTGGCCGACATTGGCAAGAAAAATGAACTAGAGTTGGCTAGAGTTTATTGGCATGCCAAAAAAATGGCAACCATCCAAACAAAGACCAATCTTTCGGTCATGACCAAACTTTTTGGTAAGGTCCACTTTGGACACAATCCAAACACACCCCAACACCCGGCTCGTCGAGGATGCACGGGGCGCCGCGACGCATCCATGGAGTGGTGTAGCACGGCCAACTGCATCCTCTGGACCTGAGACCATGCCGGGTCGTCTTGCTTTTTCAATGACATGCGGGGATCACATGTGAGCAAAGGGCATCGCCAACGTTGCCACGACCGCGGCTGACTACCCTGGCACACCAAAACCCTCGTCTGTCGCGTCGTCGCGCGGTGCATTCCCAGCCGGCGCCAGCTGCCCGAATTCATCCCGTCCATTCGTATGTCGTCGTTAAGAGGCTCGGTGCCCGAGGAACCAACTCCGGCGACTTAATGACGCACCTGGACGCTTTGCCTCACTGGAATGCGCTACTTAAAGTGGCAACACCCAGCTAACCTCCACACTATAGCGCATCGTCCACCTACCTGGCACCACATCCGCCATGAACACAAGTGCGAACGCTCTGCGGGAGAGCTTGTCTTCGGGGATGAAGCTCGAGCTCGCCGCCCTCGCTCAAGTCGCCTCTCGCGACACAATAGCGGCGTAGCTGGACGCGGAAGCGACCGCACAAGCGGTGGCCACGTTGGCGGCCGACGACAGGAGCACCGTCAGCCACGCGTCCTACTTGCAGCTGTCCAACGTTCGGCACCGCCGAGGTCGGGGACTCCTCCGAGGATGAGTAGGGCATTGGAGGCGGCAGGGCATGGTGTGCCAACTGGCCGGTCCGTATCCCATGTTCTACTCTTCCCCGCCTAAGACCGCACCTTCACTTCACGGGTCTTGAACCCCGCCCCCGTACATAGAGATTGTAGATGGAGGACGCCGTTCGCCACCATAGAATAGGTTTAGGGTCAGGTTTCTTTTATTTTTCTATCCTATAAAAGTTTGAAATGTAATGAAAATCTTCCGTGTTTGCATTAATCTCGGCCGGTGTATATGAACTTTCACAATAATATACATATTGTAGGGGTACTAGCAAGATGCCCGTGCGTTGCACGGAAGATCAAGATCTTGTGGGAGAAAAAGATGGACGAGGGAAAGCCTTATCTGCAAATGTGGAGAGGAGTGCGGGTAAATTGTCATAGTTTCCTTCCTATCCATTAGATATAGATCAGACGGCCTATATTGCAGGATGACAGGCACACCATCATCACCAACTCTGCTTTTTATTGAACCGAGACAAATCTAACATGTGAAGTAAAATAAACACATAGGGTCCACTAGTAGAAAAGAGGGCTTTGGTTCAGGCCGGGTCAGCCCATTAGTCCCGGTTCAGTCCAGAACCGGGACCCATGGGGGCATTGGTCCTGGTTCGTGAGGCCAGGGGCCTGCCGGGCCTCGTGGGGGCATTCGTCCTGGTTCGTCAGGCCCCTTTGGTCCCGGTTGGTGGGACGAACCGGGACCAATGGGCCTCGCTCCTGGCCCACCACCATTGGTCCCGGTTGGTGGCTTGAACCGGGACCACAGGCTTCCCTTTAGTCCCGGTTCATGGCATGAACCGGGACCAATGAGGTGCCTATATATACCCCTCGCCTGCGGGCAGAGCACTCCAGTGCTCTGTTTTTCTCTGGCCGGCGAGGGGAGGGCTTTGTGGTGCTCTAGCTCACCTCCTATGCACATGAGGTGTTCGATGAAATGCCTGAGCCACACTAGTTAAGCTTTCTCCTCTCGAAGCTCGACCTCAAAGCTCAATTTTCCTCGAGATTTGTCTAGGTTTAGCGGCCCGTCACGTCCCATTCCCGTCTTCACCGCCGTCGATCGCCCGCGTCGATCTCGTCGCCGACACCACCGTTGGGAGCCTCTTGTTCTTATCTTCTTTCTGAAAGAAAAAATTCTTACTTTAGATAGATACTTGTCTAATTTTCTTACTTTTATTATTGCTTGTTATTATATAGTGCGATGGTTTTGGTATCCGCCCCCGTCGGCCCTCGTCCTGGCTATGATTTGGATGTGGTATATATTAGCTTTTTATAACTATTTGGTTCCTTTATTGTTTATGACCATTATGCCGACCAACGTGACATAGATTTTATTTATGTAGGAGGTAGTTGAACCGGAAATTCCAACCGACCTATTGTCGAGAGGTTAAATTTAGTTGAGGAAGAAAACAATTACTTGAAGGAAAAATAAAAAAAATTGAGGAGGAGAAGATGATATTGGGGTTGCATGTTGCGGATGTCATCTATGATCACAAGATCAAGATGGATGCAATGCGGTTGAAGATGAGAAAGATTAGAAAATATGCCATTCATACCGAGGCTTGGTATCATTATGCCGTTGGATCAATTGTTACCTTGGTTGCGATTATGATCACATTTGTTTTCGCATTGAAATGTTTTACATAGTTTCAATGTATGGTTTAATTAATTAGATGCTCTGGAGTGCTATATGTTGTTAGATTAGAACTATGTATATACTTTGGTTTTAATGTGATGATGAACTTCTATTAATTTGGTCACATAATTACCTATTCATGATGTTCTGTAATGGTTTTTGACACACTTAATTATATATAATGCATGCAGATGAACCGGCAATGGATGTACGGTGACAGACACACCTCCGAGTACATTAAGGGCATGCATGATTTTCTCGAAGTGGCTGAGGCAAACAAGCAGAATGGTTTTATGTGTTGTCCATGCCCTAAATGTGGGAATACGAAGTCTTACTCTGACCGGAAAATCCTTCACACCCACCTGCTTTACAATGGTTTCATGCCACACTATAATGTTTGGACGAGGCACGGAGAAATAGGGGTTATGATGGAAGACGGCGAAGAAGAAGAGGACGATGACAACTATGTGCCCCCTGAATACAGTGATGCTGCAACGGGGGAAGCTGCTGAAGATCAAGAGGAACCATATGATGTGCCCAATGATGCGGCAACAGGGGAAGCTGCTGAAGATCATGAGGAACCAGACGATGTGCCCGATGATGATGATCTCCGCCGGGTCATTGTCGATGCAAGGACGCAATGCGAAAGTCAACAGGAGAAGCTGAAGTTCGATCGCATGTTAGAGGATCACAAAAAAGGGTTGTACCCCAATTGCGAAGATGGCAACACAAAGCTCGGTACCATATTGGAATTGCGGCAGTGGAAGGCAGAGAATGTTGCTCCTGACAAAGGATTTGAGAAGCTACTGAAAATATTGAAGAAGAAGCTTCCAAAGTATAACGAATTGCCCGATAGTACATACACAACAAAGAAGGTCGTATGCCCTCTAGGATTGGAGGTGCAGAAGATACATGCATGCCCTAATGACTGCATCCTCTACCGCGGTGCATACAAGGATCTGAACGCATGCCCGGTATGCAGTGCATTGCGGTATAAGATCAGACGAGATGACCCTGGTGATGTTGACGGCGAGCCGCCCAGGAAGAGGGTTCCTGCGAAGGTGATGTGGTATGCTCCTATAATAGAACGGTTGAAACGTCTGTTCAGAAACGAAGAGCATGCCAAGTTGATGTGATGGAACAGTGAGGACCGTAAGAAATACAGGAAGTTAAGATCACCCGCTGACGGGTCGCAGTGGAGAAAAATCGAGAGAAAGTACTGGCCTGAGTTTGCAAGTGACCCAAGGAACGTATGGTTTGGTTTAAGCGCGGATGGCATTAATCCTTTCAGGGAGCAGAGCAGCAATCACAGCACCTGGCCCGTGACTCTATGTATGTATTCCTCCTTGGATGTGCATGAAGCGGATGTTTATTATGATGCCAATTCTCATCCAAGTCCCTAAGCAACCCGGCAACGACATTGATGTGTTCCTAAGGCCATTAGTTGAAGAACTTTTACAGCTGTGGAATGGAAGCGGTGTACATACGTGGGATGAGCACAAACAGGAGGAATTTAACTTGCACGCGTTGCTGTTTGTAACCATCAACGATTGGCCCGCTCTCAGTAACCTTTCAGGACAGACAAACAAGGACTACCACGCATGCACGCACTGTTTAGATGAAACTGAAAGTATATACCTGGACAAATGCAAGAAGAATGTGTACCTGGGCCATCATCAATTTCTTCCGACCAACCATCAATGTCGAAAGAAAGGCAAGCATTTCAAAAGCGAGGCAGATCACCAGAAGAAGCCTGCCATGCGTACCGCTGATCACGTACTTGCTATGGTCAATGATTTACACGTAATCTTTGGAAAGGGTCCTGGTGGACTAGCTTTTCCGAATGACGCTGAGGGACACACACCCATGTGGAAGAAGAAATCTATATTTTGGGACCCACCCTACTAGAAAGACCTAGAGGTCCGCTCTTCAATCGACGTGATGCACGTGACGAAGAACCTTTGCGTGAACCTGCTAGGCTTCTTGGGTGTGTGTGGGAAGACAAAAGATACACCTGAGGCACGGGAGGACCTGCAACGTTTGCACGAAAAATACGGCATGCCTCTGAAGCAGTATGAAGGTCCTGCCAGCTACGCTCTTACAAAAGAAGAGAAAGAAATCTTCTTTGAATGCATGCTCAGTATGAAGGTCACGACTGGATTCTCGTCGAATATATAGGGAATAATAAATATGCCAGAGAAAAAGTTCCAGAACCTAAAGTCTCATGACTGCCACGTGATTATGACGCAACTTCTTCCGGTTGCATTGAGGGGGCTTCTACCGAAAAATGTCCGATTAGCCATTGTGAAGCTATGTGCATTCCTTAATGCAATCTCTCAGAAGGTGATCGATCCAGAAATCGTACCAAGGCTAAGGAGTGATGTGGCGCAATGTCTTGTCAGTTTCGAGCTGGTGTTCCCACCATCCTTCTTCAATATCATGACGCATGTCCTAGTTCATCTAGTCGACGAGATTGTCATTCTAGGCCCCGTATTTCTACACAATATGTTCCCCTTTGAGAGGTTCATGGGAGTCCTAAAGAAATATGTCCGTAACCGCGCTAGGCCAGAAGGAAGCATCTCCATGGGCCATCAAATAGAGGATGTCATTGGGTTTTGTGTTGGCTTCATTCCTGGCCTTAAGAAGATAGGTCTCCCTAAATCGCGGTATGAGGGGAGACTGACTGGAAAAGGCACGCTGGGAGGGGACTCAATAATATGCAGGGACGGATATTCTTGGTCTCAAGCACACTACACAGTTCTAGAGAACTCTACCTTGGTGACCCCGTATGTCGATGAACACCAGAATAGTCTGCGCTCCAAACACCCGGAGAGTGCGATGACTGGATTACATGTGAACACATCAGGACTTTCAGCAGTTGATTGGAAACACGTCTCAGAGGTGACAACACTGTTTGTGATGAGCTGTACTTGTTGTCCAGGGGACCATCTTTGACTGTATTGACTTACAAAGGATACGAGATAAATGGGAATACATATTACACGATCGCCCAAGATCAAAAGAGCACCAACCAAAACAGCGGTGTTCGCTTTGATGCAGCAACCGAGAGGGGAAAGGACACATATTATGGTTACATAGTAGACATATGGGAACTTCACTACGGACATGATTTTATGGTCCCTTTGTTTAAGTGCAAATGGGTCAATCTGTCAGGAGGCGGGGTATAGGTAGACCCACAGTACAGAATAGCAACAGTGGATCTGAAAAATCTTGGGTACACTGACGAACCGTTCGTCCTAGCCAATGATGTGGCACAGGTTATCTATGTGAAGGACATGTCTACCAAACCGAGAAAAAGAAAAGATAAGGAAGTGAATACATCATACGATGAGCCAATGCGCCACATAGTTCTTTCAGGAAAAAGGGACATCGTGGGAGTGGAGGACAAGACAGACATGTCTGAAGATTATGAAAAGTTTCATGAAATTCCTCCCTTCAAAGTCAAGGCTGACCCAAGCATCCTGATAAACGATGAAGATTATCCATGGTTACGGTGCAATAAGCAAATGACACAAGAGAAGAAAAAGTGAAGACTTTCTCCCGCAACAATTATGATGATACCATGCCAACTTTGTAACAGACGAGTATGATACCACTGTCCGTTTTGTACATGCACCTGCTATGTGGGTGAAATTATGATACCATGCCAACTTTCAACTTTTTCAGAGTTCATTTGAAATGCTTTAATGTCTTATGGTTCGGCCCTCGTAATAACATTATTCAGATTTTAACTATTCAATTTTGAAAATTAATGGCACTAATAGAAAGTTTATAATTTTTCTAAAACTAATGCCACTAACAGAAAGTTTATAATTTTTCTGACCTAAAAGAAAAAAGAATTAAAAATAAAGCAAAAAACAAAAGAAAATAAATAATGCAAAAAACAAAACAAAAAAACTGGAAAAAACTATTTTTATAGTAAAGTTAATCACAAACTTGTGATTCACACAAATTTCAAAGAATTCAAATTTTAACTACTCAAATTTGAAAATTAATGGCACTAACAAAAAGTTTATAAGTTTTTTTGAAACTAATGACACTAACAGAAAGTTTATATTTTTTCGGACCTAAAAGCAAAAAGAATTAAAAAATAAAGCAAAAAACAAAAGAAAATAAATAATGCAAAAAACAAAAAAAAACTGGAAAAAAATATATTTATAGTAAAGTTAATCACAAACTTGTGATTCACACAAATTTCAAAGAATTCAAATTTTAACTACTCAAATTTGAAAACTAATGGCACTAAGAGAAAGTTTATAATTTTTCTAAAACTAATGGCACTAACAGAAAGTTTATAATTTTTCTAACCTAAAAGCAAAAGGTATTAAAAAATAAAGCAAAAAATAAAAGAAAATAAATAATGCAAAAAACAAAACAAAAAAACAGGAAAAAAACTATTCTTATAGTAAAATTAATCACAAACTTGTGAGTCACACAAATATCGAAGAATTCAAATTTTAACTATTCAAATTTGAAAACTAATGGAACTAACAGAAAGTTTATAATTTTTGTGACCTAAAAGAAAAATAATTAAAAATAAATGAAAATAAAAACAGTAAGTATTTTGTTGTAAGTAGAAACAAAATAAAATAACTAAAGCAACAAAGAAAACAAAAAAGTGCCACCTACTGGCCCCCCACGGCCTGAATACGACTAGAAACCCTACCATGGGCCAGGATTTAGGCCCGCAGGTGGCCCAATAGGCCCACTGGCACACAGCGTATGGTTAGGCCCGAAAGCCTACAATTGAGAGGAGCTCGAGAGGTGGGCGCGGCAGCGCATATAAACCACTCTCAAGCTCTCTCAGCTAGCGAGGTGGTACTAAACTTTTGACGCGGGGCAGCACAAGGCCTTTGGTCCCGGTTGGTACCACCAACCAGGACTAAAGGGGGCATTGGTCCCGGTTCGTGGCACCAACCAGGACCAATGCTCCTTGCCCCTGGCCCATGACCATTAGTCCCGGTTTGTGCCACAAACCGGGACTAAAGGGTTGGTCCTCGTTGCGGTCAGAGTTTAGTCCCACCTCACCAACCGAAGGGGGCTCACACCGGTTTATAAGCCCTTCCCTCTCTGCCTTACTGAGCTCCTCTCAAAGTAAAAATAGATGCCTTTATACAGGAAATTTAACCTAAATTCAGAGTGAATTTCTCTGAAATTCATAGAATTTACTATGAATTTAGGTTGAATTTTCTCTATAAGCGTATCTATGCTCATTTTTTAGTAAAGTTAATCACAAACTTGTGATTCACACAAATTTCTCTGACGTGGTTGATCAGGGCACTCAGCCTCCTTCTCCGGCGCATGGTGGCACTCCGTCTCCTTCTCCACCTGCGCCAGCACGCCCGAGCAGCCAGCCTCCTCCTTGTCCGCCTCGTCAGCAAGGGCGGAAGAGACCCGCCGCCGCTCCGGCTACTCCGGTGCGTCGTAGTCCTTCTCCTCCGCCTCGTAAGCAAGGAAAGAAGACAGCCGCTGCCGCTCCATCTGCTCTGCCGGCGTCTAGCAGTACATCCAGAGGCGGGAGGTCATACAGATTCGGTCCTTCTTTGAAGACTCCAGAGAAGTTACCATACGAGAGGACCTCGGAGGAGAACGCCAAGAACGCGTGAGCCGAAGTGAGGAACTTCTTTGAAGGGGTGAAAGCAAAGAAACATGCACCTCCAGAGGAGAAGGTAGATCCGGTGAAAGTGAAGCGCACTCTGGTTGCCCTAAAAAAACCAGCAAAGTCTCTGCCGAAAGGCAACTATGACCGCATTATTGCAAATTCATTTGTCGAAGCGGAGCGGTCGGGAAGTACTGTCAGGGATCAAAGGTTAAAAGAACGACGAGCTAGGAAAAAATTCCCCAGCTCGGCGAACAAGCGAACCAATCGTGCCCCCCGCTCAAGGTGCCTACTAATGATCCGAGGATGGTGCCTGGTTATAGAAATCTTGGAGATTACCTGCCCGACGATGTACATTATGAGTTCTTGGAGGTGGAGGAACACAAATACGAGTACGAGAAGCCTCTCGTCAAAGATGAAAGATCTCTAACAACGATGATGCGAAGATTCCATGATTGGTACATGAAAACCTGTAGAAAGTCTGGGGGAGGAATACTTTGATGCTGAGAGTTAGAGAGGAGCATGACCTTGTTGGAATTGAACTGTTGAATGTTCCATTTGAGGAGTTCTTCCAGTTTTTCAATCAAAAGGCCCTCGATAAAGCAACGGTCACTTGCTACTGTCTATAAGTAGTACTACTTCTGTCGTTAAGTCTCTCTATATAGGTCAGCTCTTTCATTGCATGTATTTATAATTATCCTCACTATATTATGCAGATTGAAGATCGCCGAATTAAAGAAAAGACAAATCGGTGATATTGGGTTCATTAACACAAATATCATAGATGCAACTGAGGTGAAATATCGTGCCGAAGATACCGAGGCCAACTTGCTACGATGTTGGTAATAAATGAAAACAAAGATATAATACTCTTTCCTTACAACTTCAAGTGAGTGTTACTGTCTTGTGCATATTCGGTTTCCCTTATTAGTCCAGGTTATAGTAATGTAATTGATGAGTTATGCATGCATGCACAGTTTCCACTATATTCTCGTAGAGATTAAGCTTGAGCAGGGACTAGTAACCGTCTTAGACTCGAGACGAAAAGATCCCTAGGACTATGCGGACATGACTCAAATGCTCGAGTAGTAAGTTAAATCGATCATTATCCACCATATCAGCAACTTTGTTCATTTCCTCATATATCAAGTAATTGTTTTCTTTGTCTGGCAGGGTTTGGAGAAAATTCACCAAAAAAGCTCCGGGACCGCCGAAGAAGCTGCAATTTAGACACCCGAAAGCACTGTTCAAGATATCTTCCGATATTCCGATAAATCGACCGATTTATCGCTTATCGGTGTCTGACCGATAAGATAAATCGGCCGATAAATTAGCCGATATGGCGATAAATCGGCCGATATGCCGATAAACTGGCCGATTTACCCCTTATCATGGGTCGACCGATAAGTTCCCGATAAGCGATATTCCTAACATTGCCCGAAAGTAAGTACTATAGTAACATGTTCCGCGCATCTCCTAGTGATTCAAGCGCTAGTTTCATCAATACCATTTGGAATGCTTGCTTATCAGTTTGATTGACCTCTATTTCTTGTAAAGTGGTTGTGGCAGGAACAAGGGAATGATTTCTATGGATACTACGCTTGCGAGTCCATCCGCCACACGACCTGTGAACGAGGGTACTCTGACAAACAATATGAAGTGCGTAAGCAATAATATTCACAATTTTATTTTATTACCATCATTTGTGTTGAGTTTCATTTATTCACATATATATATATATATGTATTGACCCCCTTGTTCAAATTAGATGTTTCGGATGCGGGATGAACTCCTAGCACCAGATCGTATGCGAGCAATTCAAGAGGAATTGGCGGCATTCTTCCTTGACCACGTGATCGCTGAAGACGGAGAATACTATGTGGACCCTGTGTTCATATATAATTAGGAGATTATATTGTAAGAGATAATTATTGTATATATGTAGCCGGTAGTGTCGGATAGATATACGAGAACTTGTTGTTCGACCGATCTCCCGGAGAAGGACAGGTGGTCGATATCACTTCTCTCTGTATTCATATGTTCATGACGATCTTCTGTTTCCTTTATTTGCTTACTAGTTAGCGTGTCTAGTCCTCTCTATATATACGTATATATAGCGTCGTCCAAGCACGGACATAAGAGATGACACTTCTCTCTATTAATTAGCTAGCTAACACAATATATGAAACCCCCAAAACCCCCAACCCCCCACCCCTTAAAAAAACAAAAACCCCAGCCCCTGAAATGCTGACGCGTGGATGCCTATTGGTCCCGGTTGGTGCCACCAACCGGGACCAAAGGCCCTCCTGCCTGGGCTCGACGCACTGGCCACGTGGAGGCCCATCTATCCCGGTTCGTGTAAGAACCAGGACTAAAGGGTTAGGGCATTAGTAACGACCCTTTAGTGCCGGTTCACAAAGCGAGACAAAAGGCCCTTATCAACCGGGACGAATGGGGGTTTTTCTACTAATGGTCTATACATACACAAATTATCTTAGGCATTCCAATAGTACGTCCACTACACATTCACGCATTTCACATCTTTCTACATCTACGGGAACCTACGAAAGGGTTAACGTAAATTGCCTCTCTCTCTCCTCCCCTGATTTTCATGGTGGTGGGCCCCTCCCTCCCCCCAATCTACAATCAACAGCTCACACGTTTCACATTATGTTAATTACGTAACTGGGATTACGTAGGTGTAGCATTACTCGTCCTAAAAAACCAAACTAACCATGTTCCAATGTGGAACAAACTCCAGCTTCACCTGCAACTAGCAACGCTATAAGAGGGGCTGAGCAAAGAGGTAACATAGCCAAACAACGATTTGCTAGGACAAGGTGGGTTAGAGGCTTGATATGGCAATATGGGAGGCAAGATATAGAAAGTGGTAGGTCTCGCGGCATAGCAAAAGAGCGAGCAACTAGCAAGCAAAGATAGAAGTGATTTCAACCTGAGATCCCACAAGGAAGAAGAACGAGTCCATGAAGAAGACAAACGGACGTAGTCGAACAGATCCTCACAACTCCGGAACGAAACCGAAGCTAACAAGAGAAGCAACCTGGAAAAAAGCAAGCAACAAAGTAAACAACCATCACATAAGCATGGCATGATGCACATCCAAGTATGATGCATGTCCGGCTTAATGAGGCATGGCATGGCAAAGTGCACAAACAAAACTACAAGTTAAGTGGAGCTCAATATGCAACGAGTTGCATATTGACGGAACACCACATGGCTTATTTAGTTCTCTCCCGTTTATGTACTCAACAATATTAAATGTTGGTTAGCATGGCAAGAGGTGAAGCATAATAAAACTACCTATCTAGGAAAATTTAAATGAGGCAGGAACAACAAGCAACAAGTCTGGAAAATCCTCATGTGCATATTTGTGGATTTGGTACTGTTCTGACCTAAAGCATATTTTAGAGTTGTTAAACATGCAAAGTAAAGCCACGATGTTAAACTAGGCATTTTTATACCCCATCTACATATAAAGATTATTAAACTTGGAGCTACAGTTAAATAGTTATGAATTAAATCATTTTAGCATGGCATAGAGCAAAAATTAATCAAACAACGTTTTAAACATTTTAAACATGGATGAAAATGACATATTATGAAACTAGATGAAAAACTAAGCACTTTACATATATAAATTATTTTAAACCGATGCACGGTTCATTATTTATTAAATGCATGAAGTTTAGGGACCAAGCTGTAAAACTGGCGCTCTCTGGATAAATGGACAAATCGTTCAGGGGAAAAAATAAAACATGGGCCGAAACAGGCTGGACCCAACATGGGGGAAAAACAAAGGGCGCTGCTCACTTTGGGCTGAGGCCTAGTTAGGGTAGAGGCCGGTTGCTGGGCCGGTCAACGCGCGGGCGAACCGAGCAAACAGAGGAAGATGCATTTGAGACGAACAGGAGGCAGCGCACTCCTCGTCAGGAACGGATGAAGAAGGCGACGACAGGGCACGCCGGCAAGATGCGGGAGCGAATCCGGGCGAAGAGGGCCTTGGCGTGGCACAGAGCTGGTCAGGAACGGATCTGGGCGGCGATTGGGCTTGGAGAGGTCGATTCGAGCCGGAACCGGTCGCGTCCGAGGCTTGGGCGCACTGCAACTCAGGATGGAGGCGGCAGACGACATCCATGGCCATGGTGGCTCTCTAGGTCGCTGGCCGTCGACGTGCGGCAGAGGGTCGAGCGGGAGCTCTGGTTCCTGGTCTCCTGCGGAGGAACTCGGGAAGGCAGGCGCGCTGCGGGCATCCATGGCGTCCTGCGAGACACAGCAAGAGAGAGAGAGAGTTGAGAGACAGGAGAAAGAAAGAAGAGTAGGAAGGACCGAGGGAGAGGGCGCGTGGTCGGCCTGGGGCTGCTGCTGCGGCCGGCTCAAGGAGAGATGCTGATCTCAAGCACGTGAGGAGGGAGGAGTATGTGCGCAAGGGTCCTGGTGACGCGGTCACCGGCGACAGTGGAGGTGCTGCCCGAAGATGAACGAGCAGAGGAGGGGAAAATGAGTAGGAGAGGAGTTTGGTTGTGGTTGGTGGATCGGATCCGAGGAAGGTAGGGGATTGGGCTGCGGGGTCGAGGGAGGGGATCCCGAGAGGATTTGGGTGGAGTGGCGACGCGATGGGACAACTGGCTAGATTTTATGGTTTGGTCCTAAATTAGACTAGGGAGTATATATATATATATATATATATGCAAAGAGGGGATTTTTGATCATCTGATTGAAATCCGACGGTCGAGAATAAATGGGTTAGGAAAACCAAATGAGAAAATGGTGATGTTTTGTAGATGTTTGGGGATGATCGGGACCCAACGGTGACGACTCCCCGGGTCGGGTTCGGGACATCTTCCGGGCGCGCGCGAGGGGAGGGCCGCGGGCATAACCGAGAGAGGTTAGGTTGGGCCCGACGGTAGGTAGTGGACTGTGTAGACGGACTAGAGAGGAAAGGGAGGGAAAACCCAGCAACAGTTTTCGGAGACCGAAAACGTCCGACGTTAGACCGGCTATACTGCCGCTATAGTTATCCGTTGGGGCGTCAAACGGACTCCGAATGCGATGGAACTTGGCAGGCGACCTACTAACAACATAACAACACCGCATGCCAACTTTCATCCCATTCTGAGAACATTTTGAGGCCACTTAAAAAATAATATTTTGGACATGCTGCGGGCACGTGCAAGTGTGGTTGGGCTCGGAACGAACAACGGACGGAACTGGGGAACCCAGACGATGCAAATTTTGAAAACAGGATGATGCAATGCCATGATGACATGGCAAGATGCAACACGCAAGTGAATGACATGGCAACACCATCGAATAACTAGAAGACACCTGGCACATCGGTCTCGGGGCGTCACAACACTCCACCACTATGAGAGGATCTCGTCCCGAGATCTAGGATGGCACCGGAGAGAAATGGAAAATGAAGAGGTAAAACAAAGTTGCTTCTTTGACAAACGAGTGAAATCATGAACCTTGAGAGGTTAAACAATTTTAAAGAAACAATACAACAAAGATGAACGAAGTTGAAAACACTCCATTAGAGAAAAGGAACAAGGAACGTTACGAGAACCTTGTAGGTTGAAAAACATAAGAAAAAGGGTGCAAAAGTTGATAAAATGGGAAGAACTTGAAAAGAGGGCATGACACTCCAGTTGAAAGGATAAGCAAAAAGGAAAGAACATGATCTTGGCAAAACGAGATGATAGGACGAAGAGAGCAACGTCACAATGCCTCCGAAACGAAAGAAAAGAAGGTAGATCGTTAGCATAAGAGAACAGAAAAAGAAATGACAACTTCTCCCACAATTGAATTTGAAAAGCATGCTTGGAAGGAAGGATTGAACGGAGTTGTTGGGAAATCAACAACGAAAATAATAAGCTTGTTGTGGGCTTATGGAAGACTTCTCAAAACTATGAGGTGAAATTCTGCCACTAACGGGAACAATAGATTGGATTGATATGAACAAGGAGACAAGAAACTTATTTCACCGGGAGGATAAATGAAGAACTTGGGTCATTTATGAGCACCATAGATAGCAACAATCCTTAGGGAAGGCTTTAGGTGAAACATAACCCAATATAACTCCAATGAAGAGATTGATGGATTTAAAATACCTCATTCTTAACAACATGTGAATCATGAAACATGAACTCAAATTATCAAGAATGACATAACACCACCTCAAATGATAAGGTAGAAAGAATTGCAATTCGGAATGCAAGAATAGGAATACTTGATCTCCTCAAAACAAAACATGTGTTTTGCACCACGTTTAATTTTGAGTATAACGCTTGGCGGATCATAACTCCGAGAGAAATCTTGAAAAAACACAATTGAAGAATGAAAAGAATCCTTGATGAACCACCATGTAGAGCCTCCAAGAAGAACTCCGGTAACAAAAGGATGATCCAACGAAAGGAAAGAGAAGTTGAAAACACAAGGTGAAACCTTGCAATGATTTAGATGGATCTTCGTGATGACGAGAGCTTGGAACTCTGGCAAAAGAAAAGATGAAACAATTGAAACCGAGAACTTGATGAGCCTCCGGAATAAGGAATTAATCACTTGGATGAAACAAGAATAACAATTACGTTATGCGTGTCCTTTACCAATTAAATTGATGACCCACATTGGATTTGGCATGCCACTTATTCTCGTAGAAAGGATTAAGATAGATATAGCGTCAAACTTGGGAAGGTCTTCAACGATCCACCGGTAGGATTGGAAAGAACGAATGAATTGATATGATAACGTATAAAGAGGAATCTTGAACAAACCACCGAAATAATTGAAAACGATCAAAGGAAAGATAGCGAAACACCGGGAAGAATTAGCAAATGAATGAAGATGCTTGAGAGAATTTAGATACAAGTGAACGAAGAGATCCCGAGCTTATTAGAGAAATTTGAATGATGCACCGGTAAGATTTAGAGAACGAGAGCTGAAAGCTAGAGAGAATAATTCTAAGATGATGGCTCCGGAGAATCAACCTGAAAAGAATCTTTAATTGCTCCGGATAGGTGAAAAGAAATCTCACAATCGAAAACAATTATGAGAGGATGGCATAACGCTGGAACCATGAATCTTTGATAGAACGAAACAAGATTCAAGGGAAAACTATTCTTCGGTCTTCAAAAGCAGAGAATGACGATGAAAAATACCACCATGAATTGTTGAGATACTCCGGTATGAAAATTAGAAAGGTTGAACCAACGATGAAAAGAATTTGACGGATCTTGGAGAAATACATATGACTGATGACAAATCATTCTTACATCAAACATTGAAATGAATTTGAGAATAACTCCGCAAAAATTAGAAGAGTCAGGTAAGATCCTGGGAAAAGACCTATGGATTAGGGCCCACTCAAAAGAAACATGGTTGAAAGATTACTTAAAAAGGAGGTTGCACCGGTTGAATTAAATGGCTTGAATGAGATAACGTCCTCAAAAGAGCTTGAACAAATGCAGAGTGGAAACACGAATCTTCTGAGATATCTTCAGCACTCCGGAACAAATGAATAATAAGCGGGGAATGATTAAGAGGTGCACCGGCATAATAAAAGCATTGGGCAAAAAAAGGACTATGCTCAATACCAAAGCTTGAATTGAATCCACCGGAGAAGGAAAAGAATGGAGAATGATGAACGAGAGGCTCCGTTAGTATCTTCATGAGAATCACCGGATAAGAAAACTGACAGAAAGGTGGAAACTTGATTAACAAATCTGAGTCCTTGAAGAAAAAAGGGTGGGAGGGCGGGAAAACAAAGGCACCTTGGGAACAGATGAAACAAACACTGTTGAGAAAACTGAGATTGGATCTTGCGGATGTTGAAAATGATCGGATCCACTTGAAGAGAAAGACATCGGTTGAAAAGGATTGACAAGACAATCTCAATTATCATGAAGGATGGGTATTCACATAGAAGTATGAGAACACCGCTTAGGAAAGGTATGGAATCAACACTTGACTTCGAAGCAACTCGAATACCACAACTAAAAACAAAACAAGGATTGGCTTGCAAAATAAGCCGGAAACAAACATATGATAGATCCCATATCGTATCATGTGTCTGTTGGAAAGATATCCTACGATATACTTGAATTCCCACTTATAAACTCCTGAAACTTTCTGATTATGCAATCAGGTGTTGGGGATACAGGGGAAGAATAATATCTCACTCAAACTAACAAATCCTACATCGAGCTGTATCCATCCTTCAACACATAACCAAGAAACCTTAGGAAATCGTTTACCTCAACCTTCAAAAAGCATCCATTATACGAGTTATGGCAATACTCCTGAACTCCTGCCCCAGTACTGGGTGGCGTCGAGGTTATCTCACCAACAACTACGTAAAAGAGATTTTCGATGTTGGCGAAACTCAGGTATTCCAGAACTGCAACGATAAAATTGTGATGACAACACCTCGGAGCTCAACTCCCCGGGACACTATCACAACCCCTAAATGTTAGGAGGCAACAAAAACAATGTTCTCATCACAAAACCATCGGAACGATTCCAAGATACCTGCGTGATCCTAAATTTTTTTTCATGAAAATTGAGAAGAGAAGAGTCAAAACTTCTACGTCAAGAGGCCTCACCAGAGCGACGAAGGGACTGAGAAGTAAAAAGAATCCTACTCTCCGATATATATAATCCTATAAGACTCAAAAAAATTTCTAGACTCAACAACGTCAGCGACTCGATCAAGAAGGGGGCTCCTAAGTCGGGGAAGGCTCTGATACCAACTTGTAACACCCACGATGCGGCTATATCTCCCACGTGTCGGAGCACGACTTAGAGGCATAACCGCATTGTAGGCATGTCGCAAGAGGGGTAAACTTTACACATCCCATGTACTGAATAAGAAAGGGATAAAAGAGTTGGCTCACAATCGCCACTTCACACCATACATAAATATAGCATTACATCATCCAGAAAACAATCAAGGTGTAACGCCCCGAGACCGGTGTGCCAGGTGTCCTCCAGTTATTCGCTGTTGTTTCCTTGTCATTGCTTGCGTGTCATGCATCTCATATCATGTCATCATGTGCATTTCATTTGCATACGTGTTCGTCTTATGCATCCGAGCATTTTCCCCGTTGTCCGTTTTGCAATCCGGCGCTCCTATGTCATCTGGTGTCCCTTTCTACCTCTTTTCGTGTGCGGGTGTTAAACGTTCTCAGTTTGGACCGAGACTTGTCATGCGGCCTTGGTTTAATACCGGTAGACCGCCTGTCAATTTTCGTGCCATTTGGACTTCGTTTGATACTCCAACGGTTAACCGAGGGACCGAAAAGGCCTCGTCCGTGGTGCAGCCTAACCCCCTTCCAATTTGGCCCAAAACTCACCTAAACCTGCTCCATCATCTCGGTCGTTCGATCACGATCGCGTGGCCGAAAACCGCACCTCATTTGGACTCTCCTAGCTCCCTCTACCTATAAATATGTGGCCTCCCCCGAAATTTCACGGACGAAACCCTAGATCCATCTTCCCCACGCCGCCGGACACGTCCAGCTGACCCCGCAGCCAATTCGGATCTGCCACGCGTCCTCTCTGCGCCCTCCGCCGCCGCCGGCCCGCGTGGCCCGCAGCCGGCCCGCGGGGCCCAACCGCCGCCGCCGCCACCCGCGGAGGACCCCGCGCGCGCCGCCGCCGTCTTCTCCGCTTCCGGCCGCCGGAGACGCGCCGGCCACCGCCGCCTACCACCGGACGACGCACGCCGCCGCCGCCGAGGCTGTGCCTCCCCTGCGCCGCCATCCAAGCTCACCGCGCCGCCGCCCTAGCGCATCACCGCCTTTGCCGCCCTCCTGCCATTGCGCCTCCATCGCTAGGGCGCCGCCTCCGCCATGCAGGTCCCGCTCGCCGGCCGGAGCTCTCCGCACGCCGGCTCCCGCGGCCTCCCACGCCTCCAGATCTGACCGAGGGACCCGGACCCGCCACCCGCCTCAAGATCCGGTCGGGGAGAGGCCGGGTTCGCCTCCCTGCTGTCTTTTTGTGATATTTGTGGTGACTAGCACAAGCTTGCAATGTAGCGTAATCGGTAATGCTGATTTCAGGGACTTAGAATTTCTAAGTCCTTGTCCTGATTTTGTTGTTATGCCATATGTTCATGTTGTTTCCTAGTGATCCATGCCTCTTTTGAGGATGATTAGTAAGGATGCTTTGTTAACATTGTGGTGCTCTATCCATCCATGTCTTTTTTTGCATTTATGGAGCAACCTAGCTTGAGTCAATGGAGCTCTACTTTTGCTATAAAAATGATCCTGGCAGATTGTTGACATGTTTAGCGATTTTGCCGAGGATGTTGCTATTGATCCATGCATGCTATGTTGTTGTTCTTGACATTCCTAGCTTCTATGCCATGTCTTCTTTATGGGTGTATGCTTAGTTTGTCATGCCATGCTTTGTAGTGAGTGCATCGAGCTCGTAAACATGCCTCCTCGTTAATTGTTTTGCCATGCTCCAGTTTTTCACTAAGTCTGAATCTGTTTATGTTTTTGCTATGTTCACATGCTTGCAATTGTATTTTCTAATCCCTTTTGGCTCAAGGTCACTAAGGGACTTTTGTTCAGTGCTTTGAGTAGCTTGATGCCATGCCTTGCTTTGCCATGTTAAGTTCTTGTAGCATGTAGTTTTCATGCTCTAAAGATTGCTTCCTGCTGATAAATTCCAGGCTTGTGTTAATTTCACCAAGTCTGAAACCTGTTATCATTTGCTCTTTTGCCATGCTTGTTTGAACCTGTTAATGGATGAATTAGCCGTAGCTCAGTGTTCATCTTTTGTTAAGCTTCATGAGTGAATCCCTGCCATGTACTTTGTTGCCATGTTTGAGTGCCGGAGCATATTTATCTTGATGCATTTAGTTGGTCACTTGCTGATTATCATAGACCGGTGCCATATTTGTTTTGCTTGCCATTTCCAAACCGTGCATCCGATTCCGGTGATCAACCGAAATCACCTCACCTTTCCAGTGGCACTCTTGGATTTCCATGTTGAGGACAACAATCATTCCTTTCCAAATCTTGCATATGCATCGCATACCGCATCCCACATATCATACCATGTTCATGTTGTTTACTATGTTGTGTGCTTCTTTCCGGTGTTTTCTTCTTCGGGTCGGTTTTGATAACGTGCGTTTGTGAGGACCCGTTCGTCTACGTCCGTATGTCGTCTTCATGGCTCGTTCTTCTTCCTTGCGGGATTTCAGGCAAGATGACCATATATACCCTCGAAATCACTTCTATCTTTGCTTGCTAATTGCTCGCTCTTTTGCTATGCCTATGCTGCGATACCTACCACTTGCTTATCATGCCTCCCATATTGTTAAGCCAAGCCTCTAACCCACCTTGTCCTAGCAAACCATTGTTTGGCTATGTTACCACTTTGCTCAGCCCCTCCTATAACATTGTTAGTTGCAGGTGAAGATTGGAGTTTGTTACACATTTGGAACATGGATATTTTGTTGGGATATCACAATATCTCTTATTTAATTAATGCATCTATATACTTGGTAAAGTGTGGAAGGCTCGGCCTTATGCCTGGTGTTTTGTTCCACTCTTGCCGCCCTAGTTTCCGTCATATCGGTGTTATGTTCCCGGATTTTGCGTTCCTTATGCGGTTGGGTTATAATGGGAACCCCTTGACAGTTCGCCTTGAATAAAACTCCTCCAGCAATGCCCAAAATTGGTTTTACCATTCGCCACCTAGCCTTTTCTTTCCCTTGGGTAGGCCTGCCCAAGGGTCATCTTTGTTTTAACCCCCCCTGGGTCAGTGCTGCTCTGAGTGTTGGTCCAAACTGAGCTGCCTGCGGGGCCACCTCGGGGAAACTTGAGGGTTGGTTTTACTCGTAGCTAGTCTCATCTGAGTGTGCCCTAAGAACGAGATATGTGCAGCTCCTATCGGGATTTTTCGGCACATTCGGGCGGTGTTGCTGGACTTGTTTTACCATTGTCGAGTATGTCTTGTAACCTGGATGCCGAGCCTGATCGGATTATCTTGGGAGAAGGAATATCCTTCATTGACCGTGAGAGCTTGTGATGGGCTAAGTTGGGACACCCCTGCAGGGATTTGAACTTTTGAAAGCCATGCCCGTGGTTATGGGCAGATGGGAATTTGTTAATGTCCGGTTGTAGATAACATGAAACTTAACTTAATTAAAATGCATCAACC
Organism: Triticum urartu; assembly: GCF_003073215.2. NCBI lineage: Eukaryota > Viridiplantae > Streptophyta > Magnoliopsida > Poales > Poaceae > Triticum > Triticum urartu. The sequence continues at coordinate 420,385,790 of NC_053022.1, read as the reverse complement.
GCATGTGTAACCGTGATGGTCTCTTCTCGGTGGAGTCCGGGAAGTGAACATGGTGTTGGAGTTATGTTTGACGTAGGTTGTTCTAGGATCACTACTTGATCATAGTTTCTCGACCGTGCTTTGCCTTCTCTTATCGCTCTCTTTTGCGTATGTTAGCCACTATATATGCTAGTAGCTTGCTGCAGCTCCACCTCATACCTTTTACCTACCTATAAGCTTAAATAGTTTTGATCGCGAGGGTGTGAGATTGCTGAGTCCCCGTGACTCACAGATACTTCCAAAACCAGTTTGCAGGTGTCGATGTTACCGAGCAGGTGACGTAACCAAGCTCAAGGAGGAGCTCGATGAAGATCTTGTCCTTTATGTTGTTCCGTCCTAGTCGATCAGTAGTGGAGCCCAGTTGGGGTCGATCGGGGATCTGTGTAGCATTTGGGGTAGTCTTATTTTATTTTGGTTCCGTAGTCGGACCTTGTGTGTATATGGATGTTGTAATGCTTTATTCTTGTATTGTGTGAAGTGGCGATTGTAAGCCAACTATATATCTCTTTCCCTTTATGTATTACATGGGTTGTGTGAAGATTACCTCACTTGCGACATTGCTTTCAATGTGGTTATGCCTCTAAGTCATGCTTCGACACGTAGGAGATATAGCCGCGTTGAGGGCGTTACAAGTTGGTAATCAGAGCCTTCCCCGACCTTAGGAGCCCCCTGCTTGATCGAATCGCTGGCGTTATTGAGTCTAGAAATGTTTTGAGTCATTTAGCATTTATATATATATCGGAGAGTAGGATTGTTTTTACTCCTCAGTCCCTTCGTCGCTCTGGTGAGGCATCCTGATGTAGAGTTTTGACTCTTCTCTTCTCAAATTTCACTAACAAAATATTTAGGATCACGCGGGTATCTTGGAATTGTTCCGATGGTTTTGTGACGAGAACATTGTTCTTGGTGCCTCCTGTCATTTAGGGGTTGTGGCAGTGTCCCGGGGAGTTGAGCTCCGAGGTGTTGTCGTCACAATTTTATCGTTGCAGTTCTAGAATACCTGAGATTAGTTTTGCCGACATCAAAAATATCTTTTATGCAGTTGTTGGTGAGATAACCTCGACGCCACCCTGTACTGGGCGGGAGTTCGGGAGTATTGCCATACATCGTATAACGGATGCTTTTCGAAGGTTGAGGTAGATGATTTCCGAAGGTTTCTTGGTTATGTGTTGAAGGATGGATACAGCTGGATGTAGGATTTTTTAGTTTGGGTGAGATATTATGCTTCCCCTATATCCCCAACACCTGATTGCATAACCGGAAAGTTTCGGGAGTTTATAAGTGGGAATTCAAGTAGCTCTTAGGATATCTTTCCGACGGATATATGATATGAAATTGGGGTTCGATGTCTAGTGGTCCGCCTATTCACGGTTGGTTTTACAGTGGTCTCGGTGTGTCTTAAAGAGTCCTTGGTTATGCCGACTCGGGGACGCTTCGTATGTCATCTGCACTACCTTGTACATGATGGTGTTGTACGATCGAGCCCGAGTAGGCCCCACCACGAAAATTTCAGATGAAATCTCTATCATATGTTTGTTCCGGCTTATTCGGCAAGCCAATCCTTGTTTTGTTTTGAGTTGTGGTATTCGAGTTGCTTCGAAGTCAAATGTTGATTCCATACCTTTTCCAAGCGGTGTTCTCATATTTCTATGGGAATACAAATCCTTCTTGATCATCGAGATTGTCATCTAAATTCCTTCTCTACCGGCGTGTTTCTCTTCATGTGGATCCGATCACTTCAACATTTGGAAGATCCAATCTCAGTTCTTTTCAATGGTGTTCATTTCATTCGTCCCAAATTCCCTTTGTTTTCCCTCCCTCCCACCCTTTTCTTCAAGGAACCAGATTTCTTATTCAAGTACCCTTTTATTGTTGCGAAGTCTTTCCATTCTTTTCCGTCAATGTCTTATCCGATGATTTCTCATGAAGATTCTAACGGAGCTTCAAGTTCATCATTCTTCGTTCTTTTTCTTCTCTGGTGGATTCAAGTCAAGCCTTGTCGATCATATCTTTTCCTCGTTCCAAATGTTTTCTCATGCCGGTGCACCTCTTAATCATCCACTTCTTGCTATTCTTTTGTTCCGGAGTGCTCAAGATATCTCGAAGATTCGTGTTTCCACTCTGCTTTCGTTCCAGCTCTTGCGAGGATGTTATCTCATTCAAGTCATTTAATTCAACCGGGGCAATCTCCCTTTCAAGTAATCGTTCTATGGTGTTTCTTTTGAGTGGGCCCTAACCCACAGGTCTTTTTCCAGGATCTTACCTCACTCTTCTAATTTTACCGGAGCTATTCTCAAATCTTTTAAAGTTTGACGTAAGAATGATTCATCATCAGTCATATGTATTTCTCCAAGATCTTTCAAAAAAGATTTCATCGTTGGCTCAACCTTTCCATTCTTCATTCCGGAGTATCTCAACAATTCATGGTGGTGTTTTTTTCTCGTCGTCATCCTCTACATTTGAAGACTGAAGAAGAGTTTTCCCTCCATATTTTATCTGTTCTCTCAGAGATTCGTGATTCTAGCTTAATGCCATCCTCTCAAAATTGTTTTCGATTGTGAGAATTCTTTTCAACCATCCGGAGCATTTCATGAGTTGTTTTTCCATTTCTTTTCCCTAAAGGCCATCTTTTCAAATATTATTCATTTCTCAGCTTTCAGCTCTCGTTCTCCAATTTTACCGGTGCATCATTCAAGTATATTCTCTAATCAGCTCGTGATCTTTTGTTCTCGTGGATCTAATTTCCCTCAAGTATTTTCATTCGTTCTCTAATCCATTCCGGTGATTTATCCCTTTACTTCGTTCTTTGTCAATGCTTACGGTGGTTCGTTCAAGATTTTTTCTTCTTTCTTATCATATCAATTCATTCGTTGTTTCCTAATTCTACCGGTGGTTCGTTGAAGACCTTTTTAATTTTGCGCTATATCTATCTTAATCCTTTCTACGAGAATAAGCAATATGCCAAATCCATTCATTGTCATCAATTTAATTGGTGAAGGATAAGCATAACATAATTCTTATTCTTGTTCATCCAAGTGATTAATTCCTTATTCCGGAGGCTCACCAAATTCTCGGTTTCAATTGTTTCATCTTTTCTGTTCCAGAGTTCCAAGCTCTCTCAATTTGTTTCATCGTGAAGATCCATCTAATCATTGCAAGTCTTCACCTTGTGTTTTCAACTTGTCTTTCCTCTTGCTTGATCATTCTTTTACTACCGGAGTTCTTCATGAAGGTTCTACATGATGGTTCACCAATGATTTAATTCCTTCTTGAAGTGTTCATCAAGATTCTTTTAAGAGGAGCTCAAGTTTTCTTCATCTTGCAATTCGGAGTGCAATTCGTTCACGCATATATTTTGAGGTGGTGTTATGTCATTATTGATAATTTCCCTTCGTGCTTCGTGTGTCACAAGTTATCAAGATGAGGTATTTTATATCCACCAATCTCTTCATTGGAGTTATCTTGGGCTATATTTCACATAAAGCTTTCCTTTAAGGATTGTCGCTCTTATGGTATTTATCAATGATCCAAGTTCTTCTTTTATCCTCCCGGTGAGATAGCTTCTCGTCTCCTTGTTCTTACCAATCCAATTCTTTTTCCCGTGAGTGGCAGGTTGTCACCTCATAATTTGAGACGTATTCCATAAGACCATATCAAGCTTATCCTTTTGTTGTTGGTTTTACAACAACTCCGTTCGACCCTTCTCCTAAGGATACCTTTTCAAACTCTTTTGTGGCAGAAGTTGGCTTTTCTTCTCCATTCTTTTATTTCAATGATCTATATTATATTTCTCTCTTCCGGAGGCATTGCGACCTTGTTCTTTTCACCCATCATCTCGTTTTTTCAAAGATCATATTCTTTTCATGCCTATCCATTTAACCGGAGATTTGTGCCCTCGGCTCAAGTTCTTTTCATCTTATCAGGCCTTGCATTCCTTCTCAACAGGAGTACTGCCCAAAGTTGTTCTTCCTTGTTCCTCTTTGCTAACGGAGTGCTTTCAACTTCATTTATCTCCGTTGTATTTCTTTTCTCGAGATGGGTTAACCTTTTCAAGGTTATTTGGTTTCACTCGTTTGTCAAAGGAGCAACTTAGTTTTACCTCTTCTCTTTCTCCTCCGTTTTCCCTCCGGTGCCATTCCAGATCTCGGGACGAGATCCTCTCATAGTGGTGGAGTGTTGTAACGCCCCGAGACCGATGTGCCAGGTGTCCTCCAGTTATTCGCTGTTGTTTCCTTGTCATTGCTTGCGTGTCATGCTACTCATATCATGTCATCATGTGCATTTCATTTGCATACGTGTTCGCCTCATGCATCCGAGCATTTTCCCCGTTGTCCGTTTTGCAATCCGGCGCTCCTATGTCATCCGGTGTCCCTTTCTACCTCTTTTCATGTGCGGGTGTTAAACATTCTCGGTTTGGACAGAGACTTGTCATGCGGCCTTGGTTTACTACCGGTAGACTGCCTGTCAATTTCCGTGCCATTTGGACTTCGTTTGATACTCCAACGGTTAACCGAGGGACCGAAAAGGCCTCGTGCGTGTTGCAGCCCAACACCCTTCCAATTTGGCCCAAAACCCACCAAAACCTCATCCATCATCTCGGTCGTTCGATCACGATCACGTGGTCGAAAACCTAACCTCATTTGGACTCTCCTGGCTCCCTCTACTTATAAATATGTGGCCTCCCCCGAAATTTCGCGGACGAAACCCTAGATCCATCTTCCCCGTGCCACCGGACATGTCCGCCCGGTGGCCGGACACGTCCAGCCGACCCCATAGCCAATCCGGATTTGCCACGCGTCCTCTCCGCGCCCTTCGCCGCCGCCGGCCCGCGCGGCCCGCAGCCGGCCCGCGGGGCCTAACCGCCGCCGCCACCCGCAGAGGACCCCGCGCGCGCCGCCGCCGTCTTATCTGCTTCCGGCCGCCGGAGATGCGCCGGCCACTGCCGCCTACCACCGAACGACGCCCGCCGCCGCCGCAGAGGCTGTGCCTCCCCCGCGCCGACATCCAAGCTCGCTGCGCCGCTGCCCTAGCGCATCACTGCCCTCCTGCCATTGCACCTCCGTCGCCAGGGCGCCGCCTCCGCCGCGCAGCTCCCGCTCGCCGGCCGGAGCTCGCCGCAGGGCGGCTCGCGCGGCCTCCCGCGCCTCCAGATCCGCCCAAGGGGCCCGGACCTGCTGCTCGCCTCAAGATCCGGTCAGGGAGAGGCCGGGTTCGCCTCCCCGTCGTCTCCTTCGGCCTCGCCGGAGCAGTTTCGACCTCGCCGGAAACACCTGTTCGCGTGCGCCTACGGCTATAGTAAACCCTAGATCTAACCGGGGTTGACCTTTTCCCTCTCTCCCAGATATTTTTAGCATTTTCCCGCATGTCATAACTCTGCATCCGTAGCTCCGATTCGTGCGTGTAGCATATCAAAATGTTTGTCTCGATGAGTGCATCATTTCATCTCATTGCATCAGTTTCATTTGAGCTCATCTTGATGCCCGAAATTCTGTTGGAAGAGGGCTATGTGATGAATTTGTCAGATCTGTTTCGGCAAATGACATTTTGTCATTTTTGCCATGATTAATGTGTGCATGCTATGATGTTGAGCTCTACATGTGTTTTGTTACATGCCATGCCATCTTTACAGGGTGTATGCCATGTGTTTTTGTGATATTTGTGGTGACTATCACAAGCTTGCAAAGTAGCGTAATCGGTAATGCTGATTTCAGGGACTTAGAATTTCTCTAAGTCCTTGTCCTGATTTTGTTGTTATGCCATATGTTCATGTTGTTTCCTAGTGATCCGTGCCTCTTTTGAGGATGATCAGTAAGGATGTTTTGTTAACATTGTGGTGCTCTATGCATCCATGTCTTTGTTTGCATTTATGGAGCACCCTAGCTTGAGTCAATCGAGCTCTACTTTTGCTATAAAAATGATCCTGGCAGATTGTTGACATGTTTAGCGATTTTGCCGAGGATGTTGCTATTGATCCGTGCATGCTATGTTGTTTTTCTTGCCATTCCTAGCTTCTATGCCATGTCTTCTTCATGGGTGTATGCTTAGTTTGTCATGCCATGCTTTGTAGTGAGTGCATCGAGCTCGTAAACATGCCTACTCTTATCTGTTTTGCCATGCTTCAGTTTTTCACGAAGTCTGAATCTGTTTATATTTTTGCTATGTTCACATGCTTGCAATTGTATTTTCTAATCCCTTTTGGCTCAAGGTCACTAAGGGACTTTTGTTAAGTGCTTTGAGTAGCTTCATGCCATGCCTTGATTTGCCATGTTATGTTCTTGTAGCATGTAGTTTTCATGCTCTAAAGATTGCTTCCTCCTGATAAATTCCAGGCTTGTGTTAATTTCACTAAGTCTGAAACCTGTTATCATTTGCTCTTTTGCCATGCTTGTTTGAACCTGTTAATGGATGAATTAGCCATAGCTCAGTGTTCATCTTTTGTTAAGCTTCATGAGTGGATCCCTGCCATGTACTTTGTTGCCATGTTTGAGTGCTGTAGCATATTTATCTTGATGCATTTAGTTGGTCACTTGCTGATTATCGCAGACTGGTGCCATATTTGTTTTGCTTGCCATTTCCAAACCGTGCATCCGATTCCGGTGATCTTTATATCGATTTCAACCGACATCACCTCACCTTTCCAGTGGCACTCTTGGATTTCCAAGTTGAGGCCTTTACTATGTTGTGTGCTTCTTTCCGGTGTTTGCTTCTTCTGGTTGGTTCTGATAACGTCGCATTTGTGAGGACCCGTTCGTCTACGTCCGTATGTCGTCTTCATGGACTCGTTCTTCTTCCTTGCGGGATTTCAGGCAAGATGACCATATATACCCTCGAAATCACTTCTATCTTTGCTTGCTAATTGCTCGCTCTTTTGCTATGCCTATGCTGCGATACCTACCACATGCTTATCATGTCTCCCATATTGTTAAGCCTAGCCTCTAACCCACCTTGTCCTAGCAAACCGTTGTTTGGCTATGTTACCTCTTTGCTCAGCCCCTCTTATAGCATTGTTATTTGCAGGTGAAGATTGGAGTTTGTTCCACGTTTGGGACATGGATATTTTGTTGGGATATCACAATATCTCTTATTTAATTAATGCATCTATATACTTGGTAAAGGGTGGAAGGCTCGGCCTTATGCCTGGTGTTTTGTTCCACTCTTTCCGCCCTAGTTTCCGTCATATCGGTGTTATGTTCCCGGATTTTGCGTTCCTTACACGGTTGGGTTATAATGGGAACCCCTTGACAGTTCGCCTTGAATAAAACTCCTGCGGCAATTCCCAACATTGGTTTTACCATTCGCCACCTAGCCTTTTCTTTCCCTTGGGTAGGCCTGCCCAAGGGTCATCTTTATTTTAACACCCCCCTGGGCCAGTGCTCCTCTGAGTGTTGGTCCAAACTGAGCTGCCTGCGGGGCCACCTCGGGGAAACTTGAGGGTTGGTTTTACTCGTAGCTAGTCTCATCTGAGTGTGCCCTGAGAACGAGATATGTGCAGCTCCTATCGGGATTTGTCAGCACATTCGGGCGGTGTTGCTGGACTTGTTTTACCATTGTCGAGGATGTCTTGTAACTTGGATGCCGAGCCTGATCGGATTGTCTTGGGAGAAGGAATATCCTTCGTTGACCGTGAGAGCTTGTGATGGGATATGTTGGGACACCCCTGCTGGGATTTGAACTTTCAAAAGCCGTGCACGCGGTTATGGGCAGATGGGAATTTGTTAATGTCCGGTTGTAGATAACATGAAACTTCACTTAATTAAAATACATCAACCGCGTGTGTAACCGTGATGGTCTCTTCTCGGCGGAGTCCGGGAAGTGAACACGGTGTTGGAGTTATGTTTGACGTAGGTTGTTCTAGGATCACTTCTTGATCATAGTTTCTCGACCGTGCTTTGCCTTCTCTTCTCGCTCTCTTTTGCGTATGTTAGCCACTATATATGCTAGTCGCTTGCTGCAGCTCCACCTCATACCTTTTACCTACCTATAAGCTTAAATAGTTTTGATCGCGAGGGTGTAAGATTGCTGAGTCCCCGTGACTCACAGATACTTCCAAAACCAGTTTGCAGGTGCCGATGTTACCGAGCAGGTGACATAACCAAGCTCAAGGAGGAGCTCGATGAAGATCTTGTCCTTTTTGTTGTTTCGTCCTAGTCGATTAGTAGTGGAGCCCAGTTGGGGTCGATCGGGGATCTATGTAGCATTTGGGGTAGTCTTCTTTTATTTTGGTTCCGTAGTAGGACCTTGTGTGTATCTGGATGTTGTAATGCTTTACTCTTATATTGTGTGAAGTGGCGATTGTAAGCCAACTATATATCTCTTTCCCTTTATGTATTACATGGGTTGTTTGAAGATTACCTCACTTGCGACATTGCTTTCAATGCGGTTATGCCTCTAAGTTGTGCTTCCACACGTAGGAGATATAGCCACATCGAGGGCGTTACACAAGGTCCGACTATGAAACCAAAATAAAAGAAGACAACCCCTAATGCTAGATCCCCGATCGCCCCGACTAGGCTCCACTACTGATCAACTTGAAACGAAAACAACACAACGAACACGATCTTCATCGAGCTCCCACTTGAGCTCAACTGCGTCATCTACACTGGTATCATCGACACCTACAACTGGTTTTGGAAGTAATCTGTGAGCCACGAGGACTCAGCAATCTCACACCCTCGCGATCAAGACTATTTAAGCTTATGTGTAGGAAAAGGTAGTGAGGTGGAGCTGCAGCAAGCACTAGCATATATGGTGGCTAACTTACGCAAATGAGAGCGAGAAGAGAAGCAAAGCACGGTCGTGAACTAGAAATGATCAAGAAGTGATCCTGAAACTACTTACGTTCAAGCATAACACAATAACCGTGTTCACTTCCCGGACTCCGCCGGAAAGAGACCATCACGGCTACACACACGGTTGATGCATTTTAGGTAAAGTAAAGTGTCAAGTTCTCTACAAATGGACATCAACAATTTCCCATCTACCATAACCGCGGGCATGACTTTCGAAAGTTCAAAACCTTGCAGGGGTGTCCCAACTTAGCCCATCACAAGCTCTCATGGTCAACGAAGGATATTCCTTCTGCCAGGAAGACCCGATCAGACTCGGAATCCTGGTTACAAGACATTTCGACAATGGTGAAACAAGACCAGCAAAGCCACCCGAATGTGCCGACAAATCCCGATATGAGCTGCACATATCTCATTCTCAAGGCACACCAGATGAGCAAGACGTCGGGTTGGCATAGACCTGTTGGGGAACGTTGCAGAAAACAAAAATTTTCCTACGGTTTCACCAAGATCCATCTATGAGTTCATCTAGCAACGTGTGATCGGACTGCATCTACATACCTTTGTAGATCACGCGCGGAAGCGTTCAAAGAACGGGGATGAGGAAGTCGTACTCGACGTGGTCCAAATCACCGAAGATCCTAGCGCCGAATGGACGGCACCTCCGCGTTCAACACACGTACGGTCAGCATGACGTCTCCTCCTTCTTGATCCAGCAAGGGGGAAGGAGAGGTTGATGAAGATCCAGTAGCACGACGGCGTGGTGGTGGATGCAGGGGTCACCGCAGCAGGGCTTCGCCGTTCTACTACGAGAGGGAGAGGTGTATCAGGGGAGAGGGAGGCGCCAAGACTCAAGTGTGCGGCTGCCCCTCCCTCCCCCCTTTATATAGGCCCCCTAGGGGGTGCGCCGGCCCTAGGAGATGGGATCTCCTAGGGGGGCGGCGGCCAAGGGGTGGAGTGCCCCCCAAGCTAGGTGGGGCGCCCCCCACCCTAGGGTTCCCAACCCTAGGCGCATGGGGTGGGCCAAGGGGGGCGCACCAGCCCACTATGGGCTGGTTCCCCTCACCACTTTAGCCCATGGGGCCCTCCGGGATGGGTGGCCCCACCCGGTGGACCCCCGGGACCCTTCCGGTGGTCTCGGTACAATACCGGTGACCCCGAAATTCTCCCGATGGCCGAAACTGCACTTCCTATATATAATCGTTCACCTCCAGACCATTCCGGAACTCCTCGTGACGTCCGGGATCTCATCCGGGACTCCGAACAACTTTCGGGTTACTGCATATTCATATCTCTACAACCCTAGCGTCACCGAACCTTAAGTGTGTAGACCCTACGGGTTCGGGAGACATGTAGACATGACCGAGACGACTCTCCGGTCAATAACCAACAGCGGGATCTTGATACCCATGTTGGCTCCCACATGCTCCTCGATGATCTCATCGGATGAACCACGATGTCGAGGATTCAAGCAACCCCGTATACAATTCCCTTTGTCAATCGGTACGTTACTTGCCTGAGATTCGATCGTCGGTATCCCAATACCTCGTTCAATCTCGTTACCAGCAAGTCACTTTACTCGTACTGTAATGCATGATCCCGTGACCAGACACTTGGTCACTTTTAGCTCATTATGATGATGCATTACCGAGTGGGCCCAGAGATACCTCTCCGTCATACGGAGTGACAAATCCCAGTCTTGATCCGTGTCAACCCAACAGACACTTTCGGAGATACCCGTAGTATACCTTTATAGTCACCCAGTTACGTTGTGACGTTTGGTACACCCAAAGCACTCCTACGGTATCCGGGAGTTAAACGATCTCATGGTCTAAGGAAAAGATACATGACATTGGAAAAACTCCAGCAAACGAACTATACGATCTTGTGCTATGTTTAGGATTGGGTCTTGTCCATCACATCATTCTCCTAATGATGTGATCTCGTTATCAATGACATCCAATGTCCATAATCAGGAAACCATGACTATCTGTTGATCAACGAGCTAGTCAACTAGAGGCTTACTAGGGACATGTTGGTGTCTATGTATTCACACATGTATTACGATTTCCGGATAACACAATTATAGCATGAATAAAAGACAATTATAATGAACAAGGAAATATAATAATAATCCTTTTATTATTGCCTCTAGGGCATATTTCCAACAGTCTCCCACTTGCACTAGAGTCAATAATCTAGTTACATTGTGATGAATTGAACACCCATGGAATTCTGGTGTTGATCATGTTTTGCTCTAGGGAGAGGTTTAGTCAACGGATCTGCTACATTCAGGTCCGTATGTACTTTACAAATATCTATGTCTCCATCTTGAACATTTTCACGAATGGAGTTGAAGCGACGCTTGATGTGCCTGGTCTTCTTGTGAAACCTAGGCTCCTTGGCAAGTGTAATAGCTCCAGTGTTGTCACAGAAGAGTTTGATTGGCCCTGACGCATTGGGTATGACTCCTAGGTCGGTGATGAACTCCTTCACCCAAATCGCTTCATGCGCTGCCTCCGAGTCTGCCATGTACTCCGCTTCACATGTAGATCCCGCCACGACGCTCTGCTTGCAACTGCACCAGCTTACTGCCCCACCATTCAAAATATACACGTATTCGGTTTGTGACTTAGAGTCATCCAGATCTGTGTCGAAGGTAGCGTCGACGTAACCCTTTACGACGAGCTCTTCGTCACCTCCATAAACGAGAAACATTTCCTTAGTCCTTTTCAGGTACTTCAGGATATTCTTGACCGCTGTCCAGTGTTCCTTGCCGGGATTACTTTGGTACCTACCTACCAAACTTACGACAAGGTTTACATCAGGTCTGGTACACAGCATGGCATACATAATAGAACCTATGGCTGAGGCATAGGGGATGACACTCATCTCTTCTATATCTTCTATCGTGGTCGGACATTGAGCTGAGCTCAATTTCACACCTTGCAACACAGGCAAGAACCCCTTCTTAGACTGATCCATATTGAACTTCTTCAATATCTTATCAAGGTATGTGCTTTGTGAAAGACCTATGAGGCGTCCTGATCTATCTCTATAGATCTTGATGCCTAATATATAAGCAGCTTCTCCAAGGTCCTTCATTGAAAAACTCTTATTCAAGTAGGCCTTAATGTTGTCCAAAAGCTCTATATCATTTCCCATCAAAAGTATGTCATCTACATATAATATGAGAAATTCTACAGAGCTCCCACTCACTTTCTTGTAAACGCAAGCTTCTCCATAAGTCTGCATAAACCCAAACGCTTTGATCATCTCATCAAAGCGAATGTTCCAACTCCGAGATGCTTGCACCAGCCCATAAATCGAGCGTTGGAGCTTGCACACCTTGTCAGCATTCTTAGGATCGACAAAACCTTCCGGCTGCATCATATACAATTCTTCCTTAAGGAAACCATTAAGGAATGCCGTTTTGACGTCCATTTGCCATATCTCATAATCATAGAATGCGGCAATTGCTAACATGATTCGGACGGACTTCAGCTTCGCTACCGGTGAGAAAGTCTCATCGTAGTCAACCCCTTGAAATTGTCGATAACCCTTAGCGACAAGCCGAGCTTTATAGATGGTCACATTACCATCCGCGTCTGTCTTCTTCTTAAAGATCCATTTATTTTCTATGGCTCGCTGCTCAACGGGCAAGTCAGTCAAAGTCCATACTTCATTTTCATACATGGATCCTATCTCGGATTTCATGGCTTCCAGCCATTTGTCGGAATCCGGGCCCGCCATCGCTTCTTCATAGTTCGAAGGTTCACCATTATCTAACAACATGATTTCCAAGACAGGGTTGCTGTACCACTCTGGTGCGGAACGTGTCCTTGTGGACCTACGAAGTTCAGTAGCAACTTGATCTGAAGTTTCATGATCATCATCATTAACTTCCTCTCTAGTCGGTGCAGGCACCTCAGGAACATTTTCTTGAGTTGCGCCATTTTCCGGTTCAAGAGGTAATACTTCATCAAGTTCTAGTTTCCTCCCACTTACTTCTTTCGAGAGAAACTCCTTCTCTAGAAAGGATCCATTCTTGGCAACAAAGATCTTGCCTTCGGATCTGAGGTAGAAGGTATACTCAATAGTTTCTTTAGGGTATCTTATGAAGACGCATTTTTCCGACTTGGGTTCGAGCTTTTCAGGTTGAAGTTTCTTGACATACGCATCGCATCCCCGAACTTTTAGAAACGACAGCTTAGGTTTCTTCCCAAACCATAATTCATACGGTGTCGTCTCAATGGATTTCGACGGAGCCCTATTTAAAGTGAATGCGGCAGTCTCTAAAGCATAGCCCCAAAATGATAGTGGTAAATCGGTAAGAGACATCATAGATCGCACCATATCTAATAGAGTGCGATTACGACGTTCGGACACACCATTACGCTGAGGTGTTCCAGGCGGCGTGAGTTGTGAAACTATTCCACTTTTTCTTAAGTGTGTGCCAAATTCGTGACTCAAGTATTCTCTTCCACGATCTGATCACAAGAACTTGATTTTCCTATCACGTTGATTCTCAACCTCACTCTGAAATTCCTTGAACTTTTCAAAGGTCTCAGACTTGTGTTTCATTAAATAGACATACCCATATCTACTCAAGTCATCAGTGAGGGTGAGAACATAACGATAACCACCGCGAGCCTCAACACTCATTGGACCGCATACATCAGTATGTATGATTTCCAATAAGTTGGTTGCTCGCTCCATTGTTCCTGAGAACGGAGTCTTGGTCATTTTACCCATGAGGCATGGTTCGCACATGTCAAATGATTCATAATCAAGAGACTCTAAAAGTCCATCTACATGGAGCTTCTTCATGCGTTTGACACCTATGTGACCAAGACGGTAGTGCCACAAGTATGTGGGACTATCATTATCAACCTTACATCTTTTGGTACTCACACTATGGATATGTGTAGCATTACGCTCGAGATTCATTAAGAATAAACCATTCACCATCGGAGCATGACCATAAAACATATCTCTCATATAAATAGAACAACCATTATTCTCGGATTTAAATGAGTAGCCATCTCGTATTAAACGAGATCCTGATACAATGTTCTTGCTCAAACTTGGCACTAAATAACAATTATTGAGGTTCAAAACTAATCCCGTAGGTAAATGTGGAGGTAGCATGCCGACGGCGATCACATCGACCTTGGAACCATTCCCGACGCGCATCGTCACCTCGTCCTTCGCCAGTCTCCGCTTATTCCGCAGCTCCTTCTTTGAGTTACAAATGTGAGCAACTGCACCGGTATCAAATACCCAGGAGCTACTACGAGTACTGGTAAGGTACACATCAATTACATGTATATCACATATACCTTTCGTTTTGCCGGCCTTCTTGTCCGCTAAGTATTTGGGGCAGTTCCGCTTCTAGTGATCACTTTCCTTGCAATAAAAGCACTCAGTCTCGGGCTTCGGTCCATTCTTTGGCTTCTTCCTGGCAGCTTGCTTGCCGGGCGCGGCAACTCCCTTGCCGTCCTTCTTGAAGTTCTTCTTACCCTTGCCTTTCTTGAACTTAGTGGTTTTATTCACCATCAACACTTGATGTTCCTTTTTGACTTCTACCTCTGCTGATTTCAGCATTGCAAATACTTCAGGAATGGTATTTTCCATCCCCTGCATATTGAAGTTCATCACAAAGCTCTTGTAGCTCGGTGGAAGCGACTGAAGGATTCTGTCAATGACCGTGTCATCCGGGAGATTAACTCCCAGCTGAGTCAAGCGGTTATGTAACCCTGACATAGTGAGTATGTGCTCACTGACAGAATTATTTTCCTCCATCTTACAGCTGAAGAACTTGTTGGAGACTTCATATCTCTTGACCTGGGCATGAGCTTGAAAAACCATTTTCAGCTCTTCAAACATCTCATATGCTCCGTGTCTCTCAAAACGTTTTTGGAGCCCCGGTTCTAAGCTGTAAAGCATGCCGCACTGAACAAGGGAGTAATCATCGGTACATGTCTGCCAAGCGTTCATAACATCTTGTTCTACAGGGAGAGCAGGTGCTTCACATAGCGGTGCTTGTAGGACATAATATTTCTTGGCAGCTATGAGGATGATCCTCAAGTTCCGGACCCAGTCCGTATAGTTGCTGCCATCGTCTTTCAGCTTGGTTTTCTCTAGGAACACGTTGAAGTTGAGGACAACGTTGGCCATTTGATCTACAATACATGTTGTAAAGATTTTAGACTAAGTTCATGATAATTAAGTTCATCTAAATCAAATTATTCAATGAACTCCCACTCAGATAGACATCCCTCCAGTCATCTAAGTATAACATGATCCGAGTTAACTAGGCCATGTCCGATCATCACGTGAGACGGACTAGTCAACATCGGTGAACATCTTCATGTTGATCGTATCTTCTATACGACTCATGCTCGACCTTTCGGTCTTCTGTGTTTCGAGGCCATGTCTGTACATGCTAGGCTCGTCAAGTCAACCTAAGTGTTTGCATGTGTAAATCTGTCTTACACCTGTTGTATGTGAACGTTGGAATCTATCACACTCGATCATCACGTGGTGCTTCGAAACGACGAACTGTCGCAATGGTGCACAGTTAGGGGGAACACTTTCTTGAAATTATTATGAGGGATCATCTTATTTACTACCGTCGTTCTAAGTAAACAAGATGCAAAAACATGATAAACATCACATGAAATCAAATAATAATAGTGACATGATATGGCCAATATCACATAGCTCCTTTGATCTCCATCTTAGGGCTCCATGATCATCTTGTCACTGGCATGACACCATGATTTCCATCATCATGATCTCCATCATCGTGTCTCCATGAAGCTGCTTGCCAACTATTACTTCTACTACTATGGCTAACACGTTTAGCAATAAAGTAAAGTAATTTACATGGCGTTTCTCAATGAGACGCAGGTCATACAAAAAATAAAGACAACTCCTATGGCTCCTGCCGGTTTTCATACTCATCGACATGCAAGTCGTGATTCCTATTACAATAGCATGAACATCTCGTACATCACATATATATCATTCATCATTCATCACAACTTTGGCCATATCACATCACAAAACACTTGCTGCAAAAACAAGTTAGACGTCCTCTAATTGTTGTTGCAAGTTTTACGTGGCTGCAATAGGGTTCTAGCAAGAACGTTTTCTTACCTACGTGAAAGCCACAACGTGATTTGTCAACTTCTATTTACCCTTCATAAGGACCCTTTTCATCGAATCCGCTCCCACTAAAGTGGGAGAGACAGCCACCCGCCAGCCACCTTATGCAACTAGTGCATGTTAGTCGGTGGAACCGCTCTCACATAAGCGTACGTGTAAGGTTGGTCCGGGCCGCTTCATCCCACAATACCGCTAAAGCAAAATAAGACTAGTAGCGGCAAGAAAGTTGACAACATCTACACCCACAACAAATTGTGTTCTACTCGTGCAAAGAGAACTACGCATAGACCTAGCTCATGATGCCACTGTTGGGGGATGTTGCAGAAAACAAAAAAATTCCTACGGTTTCACCAAGATCCATCTATGAGTTCATCTAGCAACGAGTGATCAGATTTCATCTACATACCTTTGTAGATCACGCGCAGAAGCGTTCAAAGAACGGGGATGAGGAAGTCGTACTCGACGTGATCCAAATCACCGGATATCCTAGCGCCGAACGGACGGCACCTCCGCGTTCAACACACGTACGGTCAGCGTGACGTCTTCTCCTTCTTGATCCAGCAAGGGGGAAGGAGAGGTTGATGAATATCCAGCAGCACGACGGCGTGGTGGTGGATGCAGGGGTCACCGCAGCAGGGCTTCGCCGTTCTACTACGAGAGGGAGAGGTGTATCAGGGGAGAGGGAGGCGCCAAGACTCAAGGGTGCAGCTGCCCCTCCCTCCCCCCTTTATATAGGCCCCCTAGGGGGTGCGCCGGCTCTAGGAGATGGGATCTCCTAGGGGGGCGGTGCCCAAGGGGTGGAGTGCCCCCCAAGCCAGGTGGGGCGCCCCCCCACCCTAGGGTTCCCAACCCTAGGCGCATGGGGTTGGCCAAGGGGGCGCACAAGCCCACTATGGGCTGGTTCCCCTCCCCACTTTAGCCCATGGGGCCCTCCGGGACGGGTGGCCCCACCCGGTGGACCCCCGGGACCCTTCCGGTGGTCCCGGTACAATACCGGTGACCCCGAAATTCTCCCGATGGCTGAAACTTCACTTCCTATATATAATTATTCACCTCCGGACCATTCCGGAACTCCTCGTGACGTCCGGGATCTCATCCGGGACTCCGAACAACTTTCGGGTTACTGCATATTCATATCTCTACAACCCTAGCGTCACCGAACCTTAAGTGTGTAGACCCTACGGGTTCGGGAGACATGTAGACATGACCGAGACGACTCTCCGGTCAATAACCAACAGCGGGATCTGGATACCCATGTTGGCTCCCACATGATCCTCGATTATCTCATCGGATGAACCACGATGTCGAGGATTCAAGCAACCCCGTATACAATTCCCTTTGTCAATCGGTACGTTACTTGCCCGAGATTCGATCGTCGGTATCCCAACACCTCATTCAATCTTGTTACCGGCAAGTCACTTTACTCGTACCATAATGCATTATCCCGTGACCAGACACTTGGTCACTTTGAGCTCATTATGATGATGCATTACCGAGTGGGCCCAGAGATACCTCTCCGTCATACGGAGTGACAAATCCCAGTCTTGATCCGTGTCAACCCAATAGACACTTTCGGAGATACCCGTAGTATACCTTTATAGTCACCCAGTTACGTTGTGACGTTTGGTACACCCAAAGCACTCCTACGGTATCCGGGAGTTACACGATCTCATGGTCTAAGGAAAAGATACTTGTTATTGGAAAAACTCTAGCAAACAAACTATACGATCTTGTGCTATGTTTAGGATTGGGTCTTGTCCATCACATCATTCTACTAATGACGTGATCTAGTTATCAATGACATCCAATGTCCATAGTCAGGAAACCATGACTATCTGTTGATCAACGAGATAGTCAACTAGAGGCTTACTAGGGACATGTTGGTGTCTATGTATTCACACATGTATTACGATTTCCGGATAACACAATTATAGCATGAATAAAAGACAATTATCATGAACAAGGAAATATAATAATAATCCTTTTATTATTGCCTCTAGGGCATATTTCCAACAAGACCCTGGTTGCCCAGCGGGCGCCGGACATCGCTCAGGTTGGACCAACACTTAGAGAAGCACTGGCCCGGGGGGCTTAAAATAAAGATGACCCTCGGGCTCCAGAAACCCAAGGGAAAAAGGCTAGGTGAGGCAAATGGTAAAACCAAGGTTGGGCCTTGCTGGAGGAGTTTTATTCAAAGTGAACTGTCAAGGAGTTCCCATAACACCCAACCGTGTAGAACGCAAAATCAATGAACATAGCACCGGTATAACGGAAACTAGGGCGGCAAGAGTGGAACAAAACACCAGGCATAAGGCCGAGCCTTCCACCCTTTACCAAGTATATAGATGCACTAATTAAAATAAGAGATATTGTGATATCCCAACAATAACCATGTTCCAACGTGGAACAAACTCCAGCTTCACTTGCAACTAGCAACGCTATAAGAGGGGCTGAGCAAAGCGGTAACATAGCCAAACAATGATTTGCTAGGACAAGGTGGGTTAGAGGCTTGATATGGCAATATGGGAGGCAAGATATAGCAAGTGGTAGGTCTCGCGGCATAGGAAAAGAGCGAGCAACTAGCAAGAAAAGATAGAAGTGATTTCAACCTGAGATCCCACAAGGAAGAAGAACGAGTCCATGAAGAAGACAAACGGACGTAGTCGAACAGATCCTCACAACTCCGGAACGAAACCGAAGCTAACAGGAGAAGCAACCCGGAAAAAAGCAAGCAACAAAGTAAACAACCATCACATAAGCATGGCATGATGCACATCCAAGTATGATGCATGTCCGGTTTAATGAGGCATGGCATGGCAAAGTGCACAAACAAAACTACAAGTTAAGTGGAACTCAATATGCAACGAGTTGCATATTGACGGAACACCACATGGCTTATTTAGTTCTCTCCCGTTTATGTACTCAACAATATTAAATGTTGGTTAGCATGGCAAGAGGTGAAGCTTAATAAAACTACCTATCTAGGCAAATTTAAATGAGGCCGGAACAAGAAGCAACAAGTCCGGAAAATCCTCATGTGCATATTTATGGATTTGGTACTGTTTTGACGTAAAGCATATTTTAGAGTTGTTAAACATGCAAAGTAAAGCCACCATGTTAAACTAGGCATTTTTCTACCCCATCTACATATAAAGATTATTAAACTTGGAGCTACGGTTAAATAGTTATGAATTAAATCATTTTAGCATGGCATAGAGCAAAAATTAATCAAACAACATTTTAAACATTTTAAACATGGATGAAAATGACATATTATGAAACTAGATGGAAAAACTAAGCAGTTTACATATATAAATTATTTTAAACCGATGCATGGTTCATTATTTATTAAATGCATGAAGTTTAGGGACCAAACTGTAAAACTGGAGCTCTCTGGATAAATGGAGAAATCGTTCAGGGAAAAAATACAACATGGGTCGAAACTGGCTGGACCCAACAGGGGGGAAAAACAAAGGGCGCTGCTCACTTTGGGCTGAGGCCCAGTCGGGGTAGAGGCCGGTTGCTGGGCCGGTCAACGCGTGGGCAAACCGAGCGAACAGAGGAAGACGCATTCACGACAAACAGGAGGCAGCACACTCCTCGCCAGGAACGGATGAAGACGACGATGACAGGGCATGCCGGCGAGATGAGGGAGTGGATCCGGGCGAAGACGGCCTTAGCACGGCGTGGAGCTGGTCAGGAATAGATCTGGGCGGCGATTGGGCTTGGGGAGGTCGATTCGAGCCGGAACCGGTCGCGTCCTAGCCTTGGGCGCACTACAGCTTGGGATGGAGGCGGCAGACGACATCCATGGCCACGGTGGCTCTTTGGGTCACTAGCCGGCGACGTGCGGCGGAGGGTCGAGCAGGAGCTCTGGTTCCTGGTCTCCTGCGGAGGAACTCGGGAAGGCAGGCGCGCTGCGGGCATCCATGGCGTCCTGCGAGACACAGCGAGAGAGAGACAGAGTTGAGAGAGCAGGAGAAAGAAAGAAGAGTAGGAAGGACCGAGGGAGAGGGCGCGTGGTCGGCTTGGGGCTGCTGCTACGGCCGGCTCAAGGAGAGATGCTAATCTCAGGCGCGTGAGGAGGGAGGAGTATGTGTGCGAGGGTCCTGGTGGCGCGGTCGCCGGCGACGGTGGAGGCACTGCCCGGAGACGAACGAGCAGAGGAGGGGAAAAACGAGGAGGAGAGGAGTTTGGCTGTGGTTGGTGGATCGGATCCGAGGAAGGTAGGGGATTGGGCTGCGGGGTCAAGGGAGGGGATCCCGAGAGGATTTGGGTGGAGTGGCAGCGCGATGGGACAACTGGCTAGATTTTAGGGTTTGGTCCTAAATTAGACTAGGGAGTCTATATATATATAGGGCCGCGCTATTCGTCACCCTGGGTGAGGAATAGTTATTCTTCACCCCCCTTTATTTTACCATCAATGCACCGTAATTTTATGTTCCGTAAGTTTTGTCTTATTTCCGACGCAAAAAGAGATCGTAAGAAAATATATAGTCGCCGTACAAAATATTTTATGTTATGTAAAATTACAAACGTAAAAACATAGTCTAAAATACACATAAACTGTAAATTTCTTGTCTTATGACCTATATTTTTATTTTCTTATGTCAAATTTTACGTAGTGAATCAATCGAAATGTAACTATTTGAATTCCAAACGTAATTTAATTATGAAATGATCGTAAGATTACCTCCGGTGAAGAATAACTTATTCTACACCCTGGGTGATGAATAGTAACACTATATATATATATATGGAAAGAGGGGAGTTTTCATCATCTGATTGAAATCCGACTGCCGAGAATAAATGGGTTAGGAAAACCAAATGAGAAAACGGTGATGTTTTGTAGATGTTTTGTAATGCCCACGATGCGGCTATATCTCCCACGTGTCGAAGCACGACTTAGAGGCATAACCGCATTGTAAGCAATGTCGCAAGTGAGGTAATCTTCACCAAACCCATGTAATAAATAAGGGAAAGAGATACATAGTTGGCTTACACTCGCC
Organism: Triticum urartu; assembly: GCF_003073215.2. Taxonomy (NCBI): domain Eukaryota; kingdom Viridiplantae; phylum Streptophyta; class Magnoliopsida; order Poales; family Poaceae; genus Triticum; species Triticum urartu. The sequence continues at coordinate 420,364,783 of NC_053022.1, read as the reverse complement.
ACGTCACACAATAGCATAAATATCATTACATTCATCCAGATACAATCAAGGTCCAACTACGGAACCAAAATAAAGAACAACCCCAAATGCAACAAAGTCCCCGATCGCCCCAACTGGGCACCACTACTGATCATCTAGAAAGGAAACGTAGTATCGTCCTGAGTCCTCATCGAACTCCCACTTGAGCTCAGTCAAATCTCCTGGAGCGGTATCATCGATCCCTGCATCTGGTTTTGGAAGTAATCTATGAGTCACGGGGACTCAGCAATCTCACACCCTCGCGATCAAGACTATTTAAGCTTATAGGAAGGGTAAAAGGTATGAGGTGGAGCTACAGTAAGTACTAGCATATATGGTGGCTAACATACGCAAAAGAGAGCGAGAAGAGAAAGCAAAGGCACGGTCGGTGAACTATGATCAAGAAGTGATCCTAGAACAACTACATTCAAGCATAACTCGAGACCGTGTACTCTTCCCGGACTCCGCCGAAAAGAGACCATCATGGCCACACACTCCGTTGATTCATTTTAATTAAGTTAAGTTTAAGGTTATCTACAACCGGACATTAACAAATTCCCATCTACCCATAACTGCGGGCACGGCTTTCGAAAGATCAAATCCCTGCAGGGGTGTCCCAACTTAGCCCATCACAAGCTCTCACGGTCAACGAAGGATATTCCTTCTCCCAAGACAATCCGATCAGACTCGGAATCCCGGTTACAAGACATCTCGACAATGGTAAAATAAACAAGCAAAACCACCCGAATGTGCTGACAAATCCTGATAGGAGCTGCACATATCTCGTTCTCAGGGCACAATGGATGAGACTAGCTACGAGTAAAACCAACCCTCAAGTTTCCCCGAGGTGGCCCTGCAGGAGCTCAGTTTGGACCAACACTCAGAGGAGCACTGGCCCGGGGGTTTAAAATAAAGATGACCCTTGAGTTCGCGAAACCCAAGGGAAAAGGCTAGGTGGCCAATGGTAAAACAAATGTTGGGCATTGCTGGAAGAGTTTTATTCAAGGCGAACTATCAAGGGGTTCCCATTATAACCCAACCGTGTAAGGAACACAAAAATCAAGGAACATAACACCGGTATGACGGAAACTTGGGCGGCAAGAGTGGAAAAAAACACCAGGCATAATGCCGAGCCTTCCACCCTTTACCAAGTATATAGGTGCATTAAAATAGACAAGATATAGTAATGGTATCCCAACAATAAACATGTTCCAACAAGGAACAAACTCCAATCTTCACCTGCAACTAGCAACGCTATAAGAGGCGCTGAGCAAAGCGGTAACATAGCCAAGCAACGGTTTGCTAGGACAAGGTGGGTTAGAGGTTTGACATGGTAATATGGGAGGCATGATAAGAAAGTGGTAGGTATTGTAGCATAGGCATAGCAAAAGAGCGAGCATCGAGCAAGCAAAGATAGAAGTGATTTCGAGGGTATGGTCATCTTGCCTGCAAAGTTCTCCGAGTTGATGTTAGCTTGATCCTCGTAAGCGTACTAAACGGGCTCCTGGATCATGTACTCGTCTCCCGGCTCTACCCAAGCAAGAACAACAAGTAAAGAGAGACACAATCAACCACGTGCAATGCACAAGCAACATGATGCAAAACATGGCATGATATGCGGGATGTGATATGCGATGCATATGCATGTCTTGGAAAGGAAAGATTGAAACTGGCCTCAACTTGGAAAACCAACAGTGCCACTGGAAAGAGGAGTTGATTTCGGTCGAAATCGATATAAAGATCACCGGAATCGGATGCACGGTTTGGAAATGACAAGCAAAACAAATATGTCACGGATCTGCGATTAACAGCACGAGACCATCTAAATGCATCAAGAACAACAAGCTACATCACTCTAACACCACAACAAAATACATGGCAGGGATCCACTCATGATGCTTGACAAAAGATGAACACTGAGCTACAGCTAATTCACTCAATAGCATGTTCAAACAAGCATGGCAAAAGTGCAAAAGATATCAGGTTACAGACTTAGTGAAAATAACATGTCGGGAATTTAACATCAGGAAGCAGTGTTTAGAGCAAGATAACTACATGCTACAGAAACATATCATGGCAAAGAAAGGCATGGCATGAAGCTACTCAAAGCATACAACAAAAGTCCCTTACTGACCATAAGCCAAAAGGGATAAGAAAATACAATGGCAACCATGTGGACATAGAAATTATCGTTAACAGATTCAGACTTAGTGAAAAACTGTAACATGGCAAAATAGATATCAAGTAGGCATGTTTACGAGCTCGATGCACTCACCACAAAGCATTGCATGGCAAACTAAGCTTACACACAGCAAGTAGACATGGCATAGAAGCTAAACATAGCAAGAACAACAACATAGCATGCATGGATCAACTACAACAAGCTCGGCAAAATTGCTTAACATGTAAACATTCTGCCAGGAACATTTTATAGCAAAAGTAGAGCTCGATTGAGTTAAGCTAGGGTGCTCCATAATTGCAAACAAAGACATGGATGGATAGAGCACAACAATATCTACAAAACATCCTTACTGATCATGCTCAAAAGAGGCATGGATCACTATGTAGCAACAAGAACACATGGCATAAAAATATTGACAGGACAAAGACTTAGAATATTTCTAAGTCCCTGAAATCAGCAACATTATGAGAGCTACTTTGCATGCTTGTGCTAGTCACCACAGAGATCACAAAAATACATGGCATACACCCCTGTAAAGATGGCATGGCATACTTCAAAACTCATGTAGGGCTCAAGTTCATAGGAGGCACCCATCAATCATGGCAAAAATGACAAATGTCCAATTACTAATATGAATCTGAACCAACAGAAACTAGCACTCTTCCAACAGCATTTAGGGCATCAAGATGAGCTCAAATGAACATGATGCAATGAGATGAAATGAAGTACTCGTCAAGACGAACAATTTGATATGCTACACGCCCGAAACGGAGCCACGGTTGCAGAGATATGACATGATGAAATTTTGCAAAAAATTACTGAGCGTTAGAAATATCTCGGGGTCAACCTCAAAAACGGATCTGGATCTGGATCTCGCCGGAGTTCATGGTTCGCCAGAGTTGTACTTGAGGTCGCCAGAGATGGAGGGACCCGAGGGAGGAGAGGCCAGGGACGCCGGATCCGGGCCGGAGGAGGATGGGGGCGGCGCCGGTGGTGGCGGAGCAGGGCGGAGCGGCGCGGTGCAGGCAGTGGTCACCAGCGAGCTTGCGGCGAGGCAGTGGCGGGCGGTGAGGGCGAAGCGGCAGCGCGGGGCGCGATGGGCCGCGGGGGCCGGCTGTGGACTTCACGGGCCCGCGGTCGGCGGCGAAGCGGGGCGGCGCGGCGATGAATTAGACGACGCCACGTGGCGCTGGCGGGTGGACCGGACATGTCCGTCCGGCGGCGCGAGGGGATGGGGAGGTTAGGGTTTCGTCCTGATTTTCGTGGGAGAGGGGCCATTTTATAGGTAGGAGGAGCTAGGAGGCTCCAAATTGAGCACGGTTTTCGGCCACGCGATCGTGATCGAATGATCTAGAAGATGGAGGAGGTTTAGGTGGGTTTTGGGCCACTTTGGAGAGGTGTTGGGCTGCAACACACATGAGGCCTTCTCGGCTCCTCGGTTAACCGTTGGAGTATCGAACGAAGTCCAAATGGCACGAAACTTGACAGGCGGTCTACCGGTAGTAAACCAAGGCCGCATGGCAAGTCTCGGTCCAATCCGAGAATGTTTAATACCCGCACATGAAAATAGGTAGAAAAGGACACCGGAGGACATAGGAGCGCCGGAATGCAAAACGGACAACGGGGAAAATGCTCGGATGCATGAGACGAACACGTATGCAAATGCAATGCACATGATGACATGATATAAGATGCATGACAAATAAAAAAAGACATGCAAACAAAAACCCGACAACGAAGAAATATCATAACTTAGTGCCGGAAATGGAAAGAGTTGGAATACAAATATGGCAGGTTACATATGGGGTGTTACACGTTTGGGGATGATCCGGACCCAACGGTGACGACTCCCCGGGTCAGGTTCGGGACAACTTCCGGGCGTGCGCGAGGGGAGAGCCGCGGGCATAACCGAGAGAGATAAGGTTGGGCCCGGTGGTAGGTAGAGGACTGTGTAGACGGACTAGAGAGGAAAGAGAGGGAAAACCCGGCAACAGTTTTCGGAGACTGAAAACGTCCAACGTTAGACCGGCTATATTGCCGCTATAGTTATCCGTTGGGGCATCAAACGGACTCCGAATGCGATGAAACTTGGCAGGTGACCTACTAACAACATAACAACACCGCATGCCAACTTTCATCCCATTCCGAGAACATTTCCCGGCCACTTAAAATAATATTTCGGACATGCCGCGGGCGCGTGCAAGTGTGGTTGGGCTCGGAACGTTCAACAGACAGAACTGGGGAACCCAGACGGATGCAAGTTTTGAGAACATGATGATGCAATGCCATGATGATATGGCAAGATGCAACACGCAAGCGAATGACATGGCAACGCCATCGAATAACTGGAAGACACCTTGCACATCGGTCTCGGGGCGTCACAGCGGTTCGGCGATCCTCTCGCTCCCACGATATGCTCTCGTAGACTGTCGTCCTCTAGCCGCGCCGCCACCTCTGGCTACGTTCTTGTGTAGGAGCATGGCGGTCAGCGCCGCCACTGCTGGCGATGTTCGTGTGGAGATGCACGGCGGTCAGCTTCTCCCATGGTACGCGCATTCTAGACTGAGGCCCCGTTCATGTCGGTGTAGCGCTGAATGTTAGCTGATAGACGCTGTTAATCTCACTGTTTGCCGAAGTAGTTTACTGTCAATATGCTCTACTTAAGAAGTTTCCTTGCCCTATTCTGCACTCAATCTGCTTAGCTGAGATGGCATGCCAAGGCCGATTAGTTGCTAAAATATCCTGCCATATATTTATTGTGACGTAGATTGCCATGGTCTAGTAGCCAATCTGTTAGGTGAAATAGCTCTACACCGTTTTATACTCGATCTTTGTTGCTGCGATGGCCTTCGATAGTTCGATGGCTGTATGCTCGGCTTCATTGACTGCTGAAACAGCCTGCCATAACTTGGCACTCAAATCTGTTTGTTGAATTAGCTTTACATATATTTCGTTACTTAGATCTTCTCGTCCAAATATCTTGCCATAGCTTTAGACATCGACCTAGGTATTTTTCTGGACTTCAAAAAAAGCATATATATTTTTCCTGTAATATCTAGTAGAAGAACTAATTTGTATGTCTAACAGATGGACATGACTTGGATAACTTCTGCTCGAAGATTCTCCACGGCATATGTCGAGGGGGTTGAAAACTTTATGAACTTTATCAGAGCTGAGTACGGTGGTCTGAAATCAGATGTGCTCTGCCCGTGTAGCAGTTGTATGAATTCAGTTACAAGACCCCAGTCAACTATGCAAAATCATCTACAGTTGTATGGGATGTCGGTCACATATACTAGGTGGGTTCATCATGGTGAAGCTATGAACATCAATGTTATTGACTACATGGAAGCAGCAGATCACCATCTTGATCTGCCTGATGCTCAGGTGGAAGAGGAGGAGGAGGTGGTGGTGGCGGAGCCAGTGAGTTTGACCAACATTGAAACAATGCTATGAAATGCTCGTGCATTCCATGAACTTTCACCTGCAGAAGAAAAACGGTGGGCCCGCATGTTGGAACAATGCAACGTTGCTGTCACCCCAGGAAATAAGCTGTCAGTATTCTCAGCTATGGTCACCTTTCTTCAGGTGAAGACATCTGAGCGGATGACCAACAAATCATTCGATGTGATGTTGGCTGCTTTCTGCAAATCTTTTCCAGATGCGTCTGAGCTGCCACACACCTACAGTAAAATGAAGAATTTCCTTCGTGCAGTTGGAATTGGATATGATATGATCCATGTTTGTAAGAATAATTGTGTTCTGTTCCGGAAGGATAATGCCAACTTAAGTGAATGCCCGAAATGCAAATCATCAAGATGGAAAGATGGCGATGCTGTGAAGAGGATTCCTCATAATGTTCCGAGACATTTTCCAATTACACCAAGATTGCAGAGGTTGTTTCATGATGCTGAAACAAGAGAGGATGTACTGTGGCATTCTAAGAACCAGGAATACAGAGATGAGAATGTAATGAGCCATCCATTGTTGGGGAACGTAGTAATTTCAAAAAAAATCCTACGCACACGCAAGATCATGGTGATGCATTGCAACGAGAGGGGAGAGTGTTGTCTACGTACCCTCGTAGACCGGAACCGGAAGCGTTATGACAACGCGGTTGATGTAGTCGTACGTCTTCACGGCCCGACCGATCAAGAACCGAAACTACGGCACCTCCGAGTTTTAGCACACGTTCAGATCGATGACGATCGCCGGACTTCGATCCAGCAAAGTGTCGGGGAAGAGTTCCGTCAGCATGACAGCGTGGTAACGATCTTGATGTTCTACCATCGCAGGGCTTCGCCTTAGCACCGCTACAATATTATCGAGGAGTATGGTGGAAGGGGGCACCGCACACGGCTAAGAAAACGATCACGTGGATCAACTTGTTTGTCTATGGGGTGCCCCCTGCCCCCCTATATATAGGAGTGGAGGAGGGGAGGGCCGGCCCTCTCTATGGCACGCCCTAGGGGAGTCCTACTCCCACCGGGAGTAGGATTCCCCTTTTCCTAGTCCAACTAGGATTCCTTCCATGTAGTAGGAGTAGGAGACAAGGAAGGGGAAGAGGGAAGAGAAGGAAGGAGGGGGCGCCGCCCCTCCCCTTAGTCCAATTCGGACTAGTCAATGGGGGGGTGCAGCCTGCCTCTCCCTCTCCCCTAAAGCCCAATAAGGCCCATATACTTCTTCCCCCGTATTCCCGTAACTCCCCGATACTCCGAAAAATACCCGAACCACTCGGAACCTTTCTGATGTACGAACATAGTCGTCCAATATATCGATCTTTACGTCTCGACCATTTCGAGATTCCTCGTCATGTCCCCGATCTCATCTGGGACTCCGAACTCCTTCGGTACATCAAAACTCATAAACTCATAATATAACTATCATCGAAACCTTAAGCGTGCGGACCCTACGGGTTCGAGAACAATGTAGACATGACCGAGACACGTCTCTGGTCAATAACCAATAGCGGAACCTGGATGCTCATATTGGCTCCTACATATTCTACAAAGATCTTTATCGGTCAGACCGCATAACAACATACGTTGTTCCCTTTGTCATCGGTATGTTACTTGCCTGAGATTCGATCGTAGGTATCTCAATACCTAGTTCAATCTCGTTACCGGCAAGTCTCTTTACTTGTTCCGTAATACATCATCTCGCAACTAACTCATTAGTTGCAATGCTTGCAAGGCATAAGTGATGTGCATTACCGAGAGGGCCCAGAGATACCTCTCCGACAATCGGAGTGACAAATCCTAATCTCGAAATACGCCAACCCAACATGTACCTTTGTAGACACCTGTAGAGCTCCTTTATAATCACCCAGTTACGTTGTGACGTTTGGTAGCACACAAAGTGTTCCTCCGGTAAACGGGAGTTGAATAATCTCATAGTCATAGGAACATGTATAAGTCATGAAGAAAGCAATAGCAACATACTAAACGATCGAGTGCTAAGCTAACGGAATGGGTCAGGTCAATCACATCATTCTCCTAATGATGTGATCCCATTAATCAAATGACAACACATGTCTATGGTTAGGAAACATAACCATCTTTGATTAACGAGCTAGTCAAGTAGAGGCATACTAGTGACACTTTGTTTGTCTATGTATTCACACATGTATTATGTTTCTGGTTAATACAATTCTAGCATGAATAATAAACATTTATCATGAAATAAGGAAATAAATAATAACTTTATTATTGCCTCTAGGGCATGTTTCCTTCAGTCTCCCACTTGCACTAGAGTCAATAATCTAGATCACATCGCCATGTGATTTAACATCAATAGTTCACATCACCATGTGATTAACACCCATAGTTCACATCGTCATGTGACCAACACTCAAAGGGTTTACTAGAGTCAGTAATCTAGTTCACATCTATATGTGATTAACACCCAAAGAGTACTAAGGTGTCATCATGCTTTGCTTGTGAGAGAAGCTTAGTCAACGAGTCTGCCAAAATTCAGATCCGTATGTATTTTGCAAATTTCTATGTCTACAATGCTCTGCACAGAGCTACTTTAGCTAATTGCTCCCACTTTCAATATGTATCCAGATGAAGACTTAGAGTCATCCGGATCAGTGCCAAAAACTTGTATCGACGTAATCCTTTTACGAAGAACCTTTTGTCACCTCCATAATCGAGAAACATATCCTTATTTGATTAATGATAATTTTAACCGCTGTCCAGTGATCTACTTCCTAGATCACTATTGTACTCCCTCGCTTAACACAGTGTAGTGTATACAATAGATCTGGTACACAGCATGACATACTTTATAGAACCTATGGATGAGGCATAGGGAATGACTTTCATTCTCTTTCTATCTTCTGCGGTGGTCGGGTTTTGAGTCTTACTCAATATCACACCTTTTAACACAGGCAAGAACTCTTTCTTTGACTGTTCCATTTTGAACTACTTCAAAATCTTGTCAAGGTATGTACTCATTGAAAAAACTTATCAAGCGTCTTGATCTATCTCTATAGATCTTGATGCTCAATATGTAAGAAGCTTCACCGAGGTTTTCTTTGAAAAAACCCTTTTAAACACTCCTTTATGCTTTGCGGAATAATTCTACATTATTTCCGATCAACAATATGTCATTCACATATACTTATCAGGAATGTTGTAGTGCTCCCACTCACCTTTTTGTAAATACAGGCTTCATCGCAAGTCTGTATAAAACTATATGCTTTGATCAACTTATCAAAGCGTATATTCCAACTCCGAGATGCTTGCACCAGTCCATAGATGGATCGCTGGAGCTTGCATATTTAGTTAACACCTTTAGGATCGAAAAAACCTTCTAGTTGCATCATATACAACTCTTCTTTAATAAATCCATTAAGGAATGCAGTTTTGTTTATCCATTTGCCAGATTTCATAAAATGCGGCAATTGCTAACATGATTCGGACAGACTTAAGCATAGATACGAGTGAGAAACTCTCATCGTAGTCAACACCTTGAACTTGTCAAAAACCTTTTGTGACAATTCTAGCTTTGTAGATAGTAACACTACTATCAGCGTCTGTCTTCCTCTTGAAGATCCATTTATTTTCTATGGCTTGCCGATCATCGGGCAAAATCCATCAAAGTCCGTACTTTGTTCTCATACATGGATCATATCTCATATTTCATGGCCTCAAACCATTTCATGGAATCTGGGCTCATCATCACTTCCTCATAGTTCGCAAGTTCGTCATGGTCTAGTAACATGACTTCCAGAGCAGGATTATCGTACCACTCTGGTGCGGATCTCACTCTGGTTTACCTACGAGATTCGGTAGTAACTTGATCTGAAGTTACATGATCATCATCATTAGCTTCCTCACTAATTGGTGTAGTAGTCACAAGAACAGATTTCTGTGATGAACTACTTTCCAATAAGGGAGAAGGTACAATTACCTTATCAAGTTTTCTACTTTCCTCCCACTCACTTCTTTCGAGAGAAACTCCTTCTCTAGAAAGGATCCATTCTCAGCAATGAATATCTTGCCTTCGGATCTATGATAGAAGGTGTACCCAACATTTTCTTTTGGGTATCCTATGAAGAAGCACTTCTCCGATTTGGGTTTGAGCTTATCAGGATGAAACTTTTTTCATATAAGCATCGCAACCCCAAACTTTAAGAAATGACAACTTTGGTTTCTTGCCAAACCATAGTTCATATGGTGCCATCTCAACGGATTTAGATGGTGCCCTTTTTAACGTGAATGCAGCTGTCTCTAATGCATAACCCCAAAACTATAGTGGTAAATCAGTAAGAAACATCATAGATTGCACTATATCCAATAAAGTACGGTTATGACGTTCGGACACACCATTATGCTGTGGTGTTCCAGGTGGCATGAATTTGTGAAACTATTCCACATTGTTTTAATTGAAGACCAAACTCGTAACTCAAATATTCGTCTCCATGATCAGATCGTGGAAACCTTATCTTCTTGTCACGTTGATTTTCCACTTCACTCTGAAATTCTTTGAACTGTTCAAATGTTTCAAACTAATGTTTCATCAAGTAGATATACCCATATCTACTTAAATCATCTGTGAAAGGTCAGAAAATAACGATACCCGCCGCGAGCCTCAACACTCATCGGATCGCATACATCAGTATGTTTTATTTCCAATAAGTCATTTGCTCGCTCCATTGTTCCGGGGAACGGCATTTTAGTCATCTTGCCCATGAGGCATGGTTCGCAAGCATCAAGTGATTCATAATCAAGTGATTCCAAAAACCCATCAGCATGGAGTTTCTTCATGCGCTTTACACCAATATGACCTGAACGGCAGTACCACAAATAAGTTGCACTATCATTATTAACTTTCCATCTTTTGGTTTCAATATTATGAATATGTGTATCACTACGATCGAGATCCAACGAACCATTTTCATTGGGTGTGTAACCATATAAGGTTTTATTCATGTAAACAGAACAACAATTTATTCTCTTACTTAAATGAATAACCGTATTGCAATAAACATGATCAAATCATATTTATGCTCAATGCAAACACCAAATAACACTTATTTAGGTTCAACACTAATCCCGAAATTATAGGGAGTGTGCGATGATGATCATATCAATCTTGGAACTACTTCAAACACACATCGTCACCTTACCCTTAACTAGTCTCTGTTCATTCTGCAACCCCCGATTCAAGTTACTAATCTTAGCAACTGAACTAGTACCAAATACTGAGGGGTTGCTATGAACACTAGTAAAGTACACATCAATAACATGTATATCAGATATACCTTTGTTTACTTTGCCATCCTTTCTTATCCGCCAAATACTTGGGTAGTTCCGCTTCCAGTGACCAGTCCCTTTGCAGTAGAAGCACTTAGTCTCAGGCTTAGGACCAGACTTGGGCTTCTTCACTTGAGCAGCAACTTGCTTGCTGTTCTTCTTGAAGTTCCCCTTTTTTTCCTTTGCCCTTTTCTTGAAACTAGAGGTCTCTTCAACCATCAACACTTGATGTTTTTCTTGATTTCTACCTTCGTCAATTTCAGCATTACGAAGAGCTTGGGAATCGTTTCCGTTATCCCTTGCATATCATAGTTCATCAGAAGTTCTACTAACTTGTTGATGGTGACTAGAGAATTCTGTCAATCACTATTTTATCTGGAAGATTAACTCCCACTTGATTCAAGCGATTGTAGTACCCAGACAATCTGAGCACATGCTCACTAGTTGAGCGATTCTCCTCCATCTTTTAGCTATAGAACTTGTTTGAGACTTCATATCTCTCAACTCGGGGATTTGCTTGAAATATTAACTTCAACTCCTGGAACATCTCATATGGTCCATGACGTTGAAAACGTCTTTGAAGTCCCGATTCTAAGCCGTTAAGCATGGTGCACTAAACTACCAAGTAGTCATCATATTGAGCTAGCCAAACGTTCATAACATCTGCATCTGCTCCTGCAATAGGTCTGTCACCTAGCGGTGCATCAAGGACATAATTCTTCTGTGCAGCAATGAGGATAAACCTCAGATCACGGATCCAATCCGCATCATTGCTACGAATATCTTTCAACACAATTTTCTCTAGGAACATATCAAAATAAACATATGAAAGCAACAACGCGAGCTATTGATCTACAACATAATTTGCAAAATACTACCAGGACTAAGTTCATAATAAATTTAAGTTCAATTAATCATATTACTTAAGAACTCCCACTTAGATAGACATCCCTCTAATCATCTAAGTGATCACGTGATCCAAATCAACTAAACCCTGTCCGACCATCACGTGAGATGGAGTAGTTTTCAATGGTGAACATCACTATGTTGATCATATCTACTATATGATTCACGCTTGACCTTTCGGTCTCTAGTGTTCCGAGGCCATATCTGTATATGCTAGGCTCGCCAAGTTTAACCTGAGTATTCCGCGTGTGCAACTATTTTGCACCCGTTGTATTTGAACGTAGAGCCTATCACACCCGATCATCACGTGCTGTCTCAGCACGAAGAACTTTCGCAACGGTGCATACTCAGGGAGAACATTTATACCTTGAAATTTAGTGAGAGATCATCTTATAAAGCTATTGTAAAACAAAGCAAGGTAAGATGCATAAAAGATAAACATCACATGCAATCAATATAAGTGATATGATATGGCCATCATCATCTTGTGCTTGTGATCTCCATCTTCGAAGCACTGTCATGATCACTATTGTTACCGGCGCGACACCTTGATCATCATCGTAGCATCGTTGTCGTCTCGCCAATCTTATGCTTCCACGACTATCGCTACCGCTTAGTGATAAAGTAAAGCATTATAGCGCAATTGCATTGCATACAATAAATCGACAACCATATGGCTCCTGCCAGTTGCCGATAACTCGGTTACAAAACATGATCATCTCATACAATAAAATTTAGCATCATGTCTTGACCATATCACATCACAACATGCCCTGCAAAAACAAGTTAGACGTCTTCTACTTTGTTGTTGCAAGTTTTACGTGGCTTCTACGGGCTTAAGCAAGAACCAATCTTACCTACGCAACAAAACCACAACGATAGTTTGTCAAGTTGGTGTTGTTTTAACCTTCGCAAGGACCGGGCGTAGCCACACTTGGTTCAACTAAAGTTGGAGAAACTGACACCCGCCAGCCACCTGTGTGCAAAGCACATCGGTAGAACCAGTCTCGCGTAAGCGTACGCGTAATGTCGGTCCGGGCCGCTTCATCCAACAATACCGCCGAACCAAAGTATGACATGCTGGTAAGCAGTATGACTTATATCGCCCACAACTCACTTGTGTTCTACTTGTGCATATAACATCAACACATAAAACCTAGGCTCGGATGCCACTATTGGGGAACGTAGTAATTTCAAAAAAATTCCTACGCACACACAAGATCATGGTGATGCATAGCAACGAGAGGGGAGAGTGTTGTCTACGTACCCTCATAGACCGGAAGCGGAAGCATTATGACAATGCGGTTGATGTAGTCGTACGTCTTCACGGCCCGACCGATCAAGAACCGAAACTACAACACCTCCGAGTTTTAGCACACGTTCAGCTCGATGACGATCCCCGGACTTTGATCCAGCAAAGTGTCGGGGAAGAGTTCCGTCAGCATGACGGCGTGGTGACGATCTTGATGTTCTACTGTCGCAGGGCTTCGCCTAAGCACCGCTACAATATTTTCGAGGAGTATGGTGGAAGGGGGCACCGCACACGGCTAAGAAAATGATCACGTGGATCAACTCGTGTGTCTATGGGGTGCCCCCTGCCCCCGCATATATAGGAGTGGAGGAGGGGAGGGCCGGCCCTCTCTATGGCGCGCCCTAGGGGAGTCCTACTCCCACCGGGAGTAGGATTCGCCTTTTCCTAGTCCAACTAGGATTCCTTCCATGTAGTAGGAGTAGGAGACAAGGAAGGGGAAGAGGGAAGAGAAGGAAGGAGGGGGCGCTGCCCCTCCCCTTAATCCAATTCGGACTAGTCAATGGGGGGGGCGCGGCCTGCCTCTCCCTCTCTCCTAAAGCCCAATAAGGCCCATATACTTCTTCCCCCGTATTCTCGTAACTCCCCGGTACTTCGAAAAATACCCGAACCACTCGGAACCTTTCCGATGACCGAATATAATCGTCCAATATATCGATCTTTACGTCTCGACCATTTCGAGACTCCTCTTCATGTCCCTGATCTCATCCGGGACTCCGAACTCCTTCGATACATCAAAACTCATAAACTCATAATATAACTGTCATCGAAACCTTAAGCGTGCGGACCCTACAGGTTCGAGAACAATGTAGACATGACCGAGACACGTCTCCGGTCAATAACCAATAGCGGAACCTGGATGCTCATATTGGCTCCTACATATTCTACAAAGATCTTTATCGGTCAGACTGCATAACAACATACGTTGTTCCGTTTGTCATCGGTATGTTACTTGCCTGAGATTCGATCGTCGGTATCTCAATACCTAGTTCAATCTCGTTACTGGCAAGTCTCTTTACTCGTTCTGTAATACATCATCTCGCAACTAACTCATTAGTTGCAATGCTTGCAAGGCTTAAGTGATGTGCATTACTGAGACGGCCCAGAGATACCTCTCCGACAATCGGAGTGACAAATCCTAATCTCGAAATACACCAACCCAACATGTACCTTTGGAGACACCTGTAGAGCTCCTTTATAATCACCCAGTTATGTTGTGACGTTTGGTAGCACACAAAGTGTTCCTCCGGCAAACGGGAGTTGCATAATCTCATAGTCATAGAAACATGTATAAGTCATGAAGAAAGCAATAGCAACATACTAAATGATCGAGTGCTAAGCTAACGGAATGGGTCAAGTCAATCACATCATTCTCCTAATGATGTGATCCCGTTAATCAAATGACAACACATGTCTATGGTTAGGAAACATAACCATCTTTGATTAACGAGCTAGTCAAGTAGAGGCATACTAGTGACACTTTGTTTGTCTATGTATTCACACATGTATTATGTTTTCGGTTAATACAATTCTAGCATGAATAATTAACATTTATCATGAAATAAGGAAATAAATAATAACTTTATTATTTCCTCTAGGGCATATTTCCTTCATCCATCTCATGGTAGTGAGTGGAAAAGCTTCAATTATAAACACAAAGAGTTTGCTGCTGACTCGAGAAACATTAGATTTGGCTTAGCTTCAGATGGATTTAACCCATTTTGGCCACCAGAGCACCACATATAGCATGTGTCCAGTGCTTGTTATCCCTTACAACATGCCTCCAAATGTCTGCACCAAAGAATCAAACTACATGATGGCCTTGCTCATCCAGGTCCAAAAAGTCCTGGAAAGGATTTTGATTTTTTCATGGAGCCTCTTGTGGAGGAACTTCAACAGCTATGGAAGGGTGTTCTCACTCGAGACCTATATAGCAGCCCACCAGCTGATTTCTTTCTGCGTGCTGTTATAATTTGGTGCGTACATGATTATCCGGCTTTGGGCACTATGTCAAGGCAAACGACACATGGTTACAATGCATGTGTTCGTTGTGATAGGAATCCGATGTCATACACAATACTTAGCAAGATCTGTTACATTGGACACCATCGTTTCCTTGCCAAGGACAAGCCGCATCCTAGAAAATACCGAAGACATGTGTTCAATGCAAAGCATGAAAACTGTGATGCACCAAAGAGGCTCACCGCCGATGAGTTGCAAGTGGAATCAGAGAAGATCAGGCATATTACACCAGGAAACCATCCTGGTAATGGTAGCGGGAAAAGGAAGCGTGCCAGGGTAGAAGAGAGATTATTGTTTACCCGCAGGTCCACTTTGTGGGACTTGGAGTATTGGAAAGATTTGGATCTGCGGCATAATCTTGATGTGATGCACATCGAGAAAAATATATGTGACAGCATTATCGGCAAACTTCTTAATATTGAAGGCAAGACAAAACATACCTTATGTAACATCCCAAAATTCTAAATTTTGGAATGTTATAATAAATAGATAGATTTGATTGATTGTCTGAAAGTGAGTGAATTTGAAACTATTGAAAGTTAAATGAGAGGGAATAAAAGGACTTTCCCAAACTTTCATATTTGCTTTCTAATCTCCATGAATTCAAATGCTTTTCAAACACAAAACCCTTGAGCGAGGATGATATGACTTCTTCCATTTAAATTAAATGAAAAGGGTTGTTGAAAATATTTGAATTTCATTTGAAAATATTTTCAATTCAGAAACTTTATGCAACTCAATGATTTTCACGAGAGAAGATAAAATGACTTTTTCAAATATTATGAAATATGAGTTGGGAGCTTCAAAGAATTAAATTCAAAGTTCTTTTGAATTTATTTTCAATTTGGAATGTTATACATTAGATCATCATGCATATCTTATTTTCTTGTATTTTGGTCGATCCTAGAAATTTCACGCAACTCAAGGACCTTTGGAGAGAGTTGGAGATTTCGTTATTTTCATATTTGAGAGTTTTCTCGAATTTGAAAAGAGTATCATTTGATTTATTTATTTCATCTTCAATAATTTTTCCGTTATCAAAAATATAAGAGAGGGAATACTATGACTTTCCCAAAATATAGGAAAAATGAAGATTTAATAAATAGATCAAATTTCGTTTTCCGGTGTTTGTTTGTTTGTTTTATGGATAGGGAAAAATGCGCGTTTTTGAAAATTGCATTTTAGGTCCGGAGAAAAGTTCATTTTGTTCGACTCATTTTTAGGAGTCGGGGAAAATTTACTTTAGATTTTTCGGAGTTCGTTTAGTAAGTTTTCTTTTGTTTTTCTGCGCGCGAAATCAGTTAAAAAAATGAGCAGACCAGCCGGGCCAAAGGCCCAGCCAGCCACCGCCCCCAGCCAGCGCCAGCGCCAGGCGCCAGGCGCAGCGCGCCAGGCCGCCGCCTCGCCTCTAGCCGAGTCCCTCTAGGACTCTGGTTAGCCCCCCCTTTTCCTTGTTTCGTTTTTCCTTTTCCTTCTCTTTTTCTTGCCCCCTACCCCAAGTCTCCTCTCCCCTCACCAATATAAATACCCCCATAAACCCCCATCTCCTCACACCAAAAACCCAAACCCCTCACCTCCCCAAGCCGCGCCCCACCCCGCGCCCCTCACCCGCCGCCGCCGCCCCTATAGCGCCGCCGCCGCCCTAGCACGCCGCCGTCGCCACCGTTCGCCCCGCCTCGCTGGAGGTAGCCCCGTGCCTCTCTTTTTCTTCCCTGTAGTTCGGTTCTTTTAAAAGAAACCGTTCCGGTTTTCTTTTCCGGTTTTTCTCTCCGTTTCTTCGTTTCGGTTTCTTTTCCGAAACCCTAGATCGGTTTTCCGTTTTCTTTTTCGGTTTCTTTTCCGAAAACCCTAGATCGGTTTTCGTTCCTCTTTCGGACCGTTCGTCTCAATGAACGTGATCACCGATTATTCCCGGTTAACGACGCCCGTTCATTTAACCGTTCGTCTCTTTCTTTTCGTCGGATTTATTCCGCGATCGTGATCTCAGATCCGATCTTCGTTCTAGTTTATCTTCTCGCCCGTTTATCGGAATCAGGTGATTCAAGCGCCTGGAGTTTCATCTCGAAACCGCCGTTCCGTCTAATCAACTTGAACAAGTTTTTTCTATGGTAAAATTTGACCTAGTTTCAACTTGCTAGAACCGAGTTGTTTTCTTCCGCCGTTTGTTTTCCGTCGTTAGTTCGGTTCGTTCTTTCTTTGCAACCGGAGTTCTTAAGTTGAACTTTCTGGTTCGTTCTCTCATTCGAGTTTTACTTGTGCATTAGATGAGTACTTATTGTGTGGTTACTATTGTTTGCTTACGATAGATTGACCGGAGTGTGACGAGTAGATCTATCAAGAGTTTTAAGTGCGAATCATCTTCATCTACATTGCAGGCAAGTTCACACTTTGATCATACCTTTTCTACAACCCATGTTTTATTGCATTAGATCAATCCTCTCACATTGCATGATTAGGATCTAATTAAATTGTGGGATGGGAAGTAGATGAGGTAGTACCTATTACCTGTTTATTATGAAACCTTTGGGAGTTACTTCTACGTTTGCTTATTATGCCATGCTATGCTAGTAGACGTGGATTGGGTGAGTGATATCCATGACAGATGTGAGTTGTTAATTTTAATGGTTTATCTAAGGTGGAAACTTAAACACACATCTGGGTGGATTGAGGCACCTGATGTCTATCAGGACTTGCCTGTTTTTTTTCGGACCGCCACCCAGGCTCAAAGGGATCACAAGATCTTTCATGCTAGAAACTTCCGTGTGCAGCCACATGCTACTATGGGCTCTGGCGTAGTTGACTAAGTTGTGCAAACTCTTACGGGGTGGACTAGCAGATGTAGGGGTTGTAGGTGGTACGGTCTACCCCACATGTAAGGTGCTAGCGCTTCTGAAAGACTATGTCTCGGTCATCCGTTTCTCAAACACCTTGTAGTGCGAGAAAACAAACGGAGGCGATCGAGTCATGTGGGGAAAAGTGTGCAAACCTCTGCAGAGTGTACAAACTAATCATGATTAGCCGTGTCCCCGGTTATGGACATCTTGAGTATCTAGTTCTTGGATTATCCTGTTGATCTCATCATGTTACTTTAAATGAACATTCTTGGGTTTAATGATGTTACTTAATTGGGATTGAGAATGCTGTCAACCATTCTCAATGTTCAACAACCACCATGATAGTTAAGTAAATTTATTCCTTTGCAGTAGGGAAAAATTGGCTTTGCGCAAAACCTTATAACCATAGAGCTTTTCCACCAGCCATATATGCATATAGTGATAGCCATTGTTCATCATTCTCTATGGTGTGAATTTGCCAGTACATTCAATGTACTGACCCGTTTCGGGCTGCAACGTCATATGTTGCAGGTTTCTTACGACGAGTAAGTGATACGTTAGGGTTACGATTTCTACACTCAACTTTGCCGTTGGTGTTGATGGGAATCCACAACCTTGTTGCTTCCGCTATTTGGATTGAGGTGATAGTATTTACGTTACTTGATACATGTGATTTACCTCTGTTATAAATCCTTCGAGTACTGTGTGTGTCAGCATACCGATCCAGGGATGACACCTAAGCACAGAGACTTGATCCATTCGGGTCAGGACGCTACAAGATGGTATCAGAGCACATGTTGACTGTAGGACGTGACCCTAGAAACTGGCAAGCCCATAGCAAAGATGTTTCTCTACAACTTTCCCTTTCAAAAAAAATCTTTTACCTCTCTTCTCTTCTGAACTTATTCAAAAATTCCCTTTAGTGAGACCATACCCTTTTTCCCTTTTGACCACACAAAGATTCGACTGATGAGACCACTCCAAGATGTACAAGATATCGGACAACTAAGACCACTTCGGAATGAAGAGTATTTTTCGTACATCTGAATAATGGAAACTACAATGGTTGAAGACCCAAGACAAGTAGAATTTGAAGGCTCTGAAGAATTCCCAGATTTGTATGACCTAGGAAGGCTACCCTTATGAAACTTGGCAGACTATGAAAGTTGTCAATACCCGAGATCAAGGTGTATCGGAGAAAGACTGAAACAAGGAACATGAGGACTCAAGGATTTGTCAAGGAAAACCCTAAGGCAGGAGATATCAACTAGGGAATGATAGCTCATGGGAATGACAAGAGCAGAAACACGGTTATCCGTGATGTCATCGCCCACTGATGCTATTGTCATCATGCTGAGTTAAGGATGCATGTTATTAGAATGGATTTGATGGAAGAAGGCTGATGGAGCACCTATTAGTAAGATGAAGTTTTAGCCCTAGCCGGTATATCACCAGGATCTGGAGTAGTACATCAAGAAGTTAAAATGGAGCTCCAGGAAGTCGTATTAGACAAGGAAGCATTTCGTGAAGAACTTAAGACTAGAAGTTGAAAGCAGCCAAGCTAGAGAAGTAAAACCTTGAGATACAGGAGATTCGTCAGGAACTAAAGGACAGTAGGACATGGTTCATGCCAAGGATGTTGAAACCTAGAAGTTTGAAATGCAACTCCAGAATATTACAGGATGTCACGAGAGATTTCACGTCAACAGAGATGATCTGGCAAAAGAACTTGAGAAGGACAAGCATGATTGGAAGAAGCCATTGGAGGCTTGAACAAGGCTTGAAGAGTTTGGAGACGTTGAAGATTTATTGACCTTTAGAAGACCAAACCCCCTATTATATACCTATGTTAGATGCGACGTTTGTGAGCTGTCATTTGTTTGATGTTTTTCGACAGCCACAACAAAAAAATCTGTCTTTTCAAAACTTTTGTTTGTATTGTGTGCATTCCTCTCTCTTGATCTCTCTTATCTCACCCCAAACCCATGGACCCAATAGATGATGAATGGAGATGAGCTTGTATTTTCTGGACCGATGAGTCAATTGGAGACAGACCGATCGATTCAGAACATGGAGGATCATATGGAGAACAACCCTATAGTCGGAAAGGATATGGCCCAGCATGCTCTTCAATGCTTTGAAAGAGGTGCTGCTACTTGGTGGAGGATGTACCAAACCATCAATGGATGGCAAGGAGTAACCACTTGGAAAGAATTTAAGTTGACTTTGCTAAAGTCACAGTTTGTGTCCCAGAAGTTGAAGCCTTATGGAAAAGACATGAAGAAACCTTGTGCATGCAAGATTTGTGGAGAAATAGGATACACCCATAAAGAACACAAGGATGAATGCCCTAACTATGAAGGAAGTCACCCAGTTGAAGAATGCCCAACTAGGCAGATCACTTGTTTCTTGTGTGAAGGGACTACCCACTACCCTGCACAGTGTCACATTTACCCCATGGTACAAAGAACCATCCAGCAGAAGGAAGAAGCAATGAAAGGAGCTCTTATGGAAAGTTTAGAAGAACCTGTGATGAAGAAAGAGGTGGAGGACACACCCAAAGAAGAACCAATTAAACCCTACACCAAGTCTTGCTATTCATGTGGAGAAGAAGGACACATCTCCCAGAATTGTATGAATGGGGATCTAGTAGAATTCCCGGCTGAGGAAGTAGAGTATGACCCACAGGAAATAGAAGCCCTGATTGGAATGGAGAAGTCCAGAAAGAGAAGTTGATTGGATTCCAGGAAGGATCTGAGTCATGTCACCTGTTATGGGTGCAAGGAGTCAGGGCACTACCTCAACAAATGCCCAAAAAGGAAACCTCGATACTTGTCAGAAGTAATATGTTTTAGTTGTAATAAAGCAGGGCACTTTGCCAGAGATTGTCTGAAGGAGAAGGAGACTTGTGATAAGTAGTTGAGTTTGTACCAGAAGAAATATAGTCTTAGTAGTGAGGACATTTTCCTTTATATTGAGGTGTTGAGCTGAGGCATGTAATGGAAAAACAGGAGATTGTAATCATTGGAGAATGAATAAAGTAGCATCGTTGGTACTGATATGGATTTTATGAGTTGTTACTCTATGAAGAAGGATTTTGACCATTTTTGAGGATAAGAGAAATATGGTCTATGGAAGGTTTGTGCATTTTAAGGGTGGTAGTACCCTGTAATGGATTTCGGACAAAATATATATGAATTTTGTCTTGATATGTGTGATACCCCAAGAGTATGTGGGATAAAGTTGGAGACTGACAGTTGTTTGGACCAAAGGTGATCACAGGAGTTAGAAGAGAATGTTAAGTTGATTCGAGATAGACTGAAGGTAGCTCAGTCCAGGCAAAAGAGTTATGTAGACTCAAAAACTCAAGGAGGTAGTCTATGAAATTGGAGACCGAGCATGTCTTCATGTGTTCCCTCTGCGAGGAGTTAAACGAATTGGAGTTAAGGTAAAGTTAGCCCCGAGATTTGTAGGACCATACCGAGTTTTGGAGCGTATGAGACAAGTGGCCAACAAGTTGGAGTCACCCGAAGGACTGTCAGGAGTTCAAGATGTGTTTCACGTTTCCCTGTTGAAGAAGTGCCATGCAGAGATGGCCAATATTTCCCTGTAAGGATGCTTGGCCGGGGAAAGGATAATGATGTTCCACAAAGTGGAATATGGACTTCATAAGTATAAGTTTTTATCTCGGTATGAGGGATACCCCACGCGGATGAAGAGATGAGTTACCATTGGATATAAAGGAGGTACGATGTTGGAAGATGGAATAATGATAAGTTACCCAATGATAAGTTCAAGGACTACAAGTGAGGAGATGGGCTATGACCCACAGGCTCCAGAACCTGCCAAGAAGCAAGCACATTCCTGCTGAAGGAAGGACCCTGTAAGAGGGTATACCTTTGCCGATAGACGATCTTATAGGAGTTACGCAAAACCTGAGGGTTGGGAAGGAACGATAGATGTTTGTTTGGCTTGCAGAATCCATGGAATTATCCAAACTTAGTTCGTCGACAAGAGAAATTCTGCAATGCTTGTGAGGAATGACCAAGTGTTAGTATGCGAGATTCGCTAAACTGTGTACATGGTAATGATTTGGGTGCGGGATGGATTGATCACCATACCGACTTACTCTTATTATTCGCCTTGATATATGGGATGGTAAATCTGAGTGACTTACCTATAGTAGAGAGACGACGATCAAAACTCTGTTTAAACCTTAGAATGGTATAAGTATTTTTCCCTTGTACACGGCAGTTGTTGCCAACCGTAGGATATACGGTGAGGATCAACGCAGACCATTTCCTGCAGGAGAAACCATAAATGGTTGACCACCGTGAGATATCGATAGTTGTTTAGTTTTGGCGCCAGACCCGTCAGCTAAGAAGACCCAGTTTCGGAATAACCTTACCAAGAGGAAAGGACAGAAGAATTGAGGAAAAGGTTATGCCACTACCTGAAGAGCTCAGAGAAGGAATTTTTTTCGAGGATCTGAGAAGACCGACACTGTCAAGAATAAGTACATGAGTTTTGATAAAACCGTAACCATGCTTTTAAGGGTGGTAGCACCCCCAGACACCGTGTGATGATCGATGGATTTGAGGAGACCCCCAAACCCTAACCTTTTCTTGCTAGCCTCTCCGAATCTCGAGGACGAGATTCATTTAAGGGTGGTAGGTTTGTAACATCCCAAAATTCTAAATTTTGGACTGTTATAATAAATAGATAGATTTGATTGATTGTTTGATTGATTGTCTGAAAGTGAGTGAATTCGAAACTTTTGAAAGTTAAATGAGAGGGAATAAAAGGACTTTCCCAAACTTTCATATTTGCTTTCTGATCTCCATGAATTCAAATGCTTTTCAAACACAAAACCATTGAGCGAAGATGATATGACTTCTTCCATTTAAATTAAATGAAAAGGGTTGTTGAAAATATTTGAATTTCATTTGAAAATATTTTCAATTCTGAAACTTTATGCAACTCAATGATTTTCACGAGAGAAGATAAAATGACTTCTTCAAATATTATGAAATATGAGTTGGGAGTTTCAAAGAATTAAATTCAAAGTTCTTTTGAATTTATTTTCAATTTGGAATGTTATACATTAGATCATCATGCATATATTATTTTCTTGTATTTTGGTCGATGCTAGAAATTTCACGCAACTCAAGGACCTTCGGAGAGAGTTGGAGATTTCATTATTTTCATATTTGAGAGTTTTCTCGAATTTGAAAAGAGGATCATTTGATTTATTTATTTCATCTTCAATAATTTTTCCGTTATCAAAAATATAAGAGAGGGAATACTATGACTTTCCCAAAATATAGGAAAAATGAAGATTTAATAAATAGATCAAATTTCATTTTCCGGTGTTTTTTTTATGGATAGGGAAAAATGCGCGTTTTCGAAAATTGCATTTTAGGTCCGAAGAAAAGTTCATTTTGTTCGACTCATTTTTAGGAGTCGGGGAAAATTTACTTTAGATTTTTCGGAGTTCGTTTAGTAAGTTTTCTTTTGTTTTTCTGCGCGCGAAATCAATTAAAAAAAATGAGCAGGCCAGCCGGGCCAAAGGCCCAGCCAGCCACCGCCCCCAGCCAGCGCCAGCGCCAGGCGCCAGGCGCAGCGCGCCAGGCCGCCGCCTCACCTCTAGCCGAGTCCCTCTAGGACTCTGGTTAGCCCCCCCCCTTTTCCTTGTTTCTTTTTCCTTTTCCTTCTCTTTTTCTTGCCCCCTACCCCAAGTCTCCTCTCCCCTCACCAATATAAATACCCCCATAAACCCCCATCTCCTCACACCAAAAACCCAAACCCCTCACCTCCCCAAGCCGCGCCCCACCCCGCGCCCCTCACCCGCCGCCGCCGCCCCTATAGCGCCGCCGCCGCCGCCCTAGCACGCCGCCGTCGCCAGCGTTCGCCCCGCCTCGCTGGAGGTAGCCCCGTGCCTCTCTTTTTCTTCCCTGCAGTTCGGTTCTTTTAAACGAAACCGTTCCGGTTTTCTTTTCCGGTTTTTCTCTCCGTTTCTTCGTTTCGGTTTCTTTTCCGAAACCCTAGATCGGTTTTCCGTTTTCTTTTTCGGTTTCTTTTCCGAAAACCCTAGATCGGTTTTCGTTCCTCTTTCGGACCGTTCGTCTCAATGAATGTGATCACCGATTATTCCCGGTTAACGACGCCCGTTCGTTTAACCGTTCGTCTCTTTCTTTTCGTCGGATTTATTCCGCGATCGTGATCTCAGATCCGGTCTTCGTTCTAGTTTATCTTCTCGCCCGTTTATCGGAATCAGGTGATTCAAGTGCCTGGAGTTTCGTCTCGAAACCGCCGTTCCGTCTAATCAACTTGAACAAGTTTTTTCTATGGTAAAATTTGACCTAGTTTCAACTTGCTAGAACCGAGTTGTTTTCTTCCGCCGTTTGTTTTCCGTCGTTAGTTCGGTTCGTTCTTTCTTTGCAACCAGAGTTCTTAAGTTGAACTTTCTGGTTCGTTCTCTCATTCGAGTTTTACTTGTGCATTAGATGAGTACTTATTGTGTGGTTACTATTGTTTGCTTACGATAGATTGACCGGAGTGTGACGAGTAGATCTATCAAGAGTTTTAAGTGCGAATCATCTTCATCTACATTGCAGGCAAGTTCACACTTTGATCATACCTTTTCTACAACCCATGTTTTATTGCATTAGATCAATCCTCTCACATTGCATGATTAGGATCTAATTAAATTGTGGGATGGGAAGTAGATGAGGTAGTACCTATTACCTGTTTATTATGAAACCTTTGGGAGTTACTTCTACGTTTGCTTATTATGCCATGCTATGCTAGTAGACGTGGATTGGGTGAGTGATATCCATGACAGATGTGAGTTGTTAATTTTAATGGTTTATCTAAGGTGGAAACTTAAACACACATCTGGGTGGATTGAGGCACCTGATGTCTATCAGGACTTGCCTGTTTTTTTTCGGACCGCCACCCAGGCTCAAAGGGATCACAAGATCTTTCATGCTAGAAACTTCCGTGTGCAGCCACATGCTACTATGGGCTCTGGCGTAGTTGACTAAGTTGTGCAAACTCTTACGGGGTGGACTAGCAGATGTAGGGGTTGTAGGTGGTACGGTCTACCCCACATGTAAGGTGCTAGCGCTTCTGAAAGACTATGTCTCGGTCATCCGTTTCTCAAACACCTTGTAGTGCGAGAAAACAAACGGAGGCGATCGAGTCATGTGGGGAAAAGTGTGCAAACCTCTGCCAGAGTGTACAAACTAATCATGATTAGCCGTGTCCCCGGTTATGGACATCTTGAGTATCTAGTTCTTGGATTATCCTGTTGATCTCATCATGTTACTTTAAATGAACATTGTTGGGTTTAATGATGTTACTTAATTGGGATTGAGAATGCTGTCAACCATTCTCAATGTTCAACAACCACCATGATAGTTAAGTAAATTTATTCCTTTGCAGTAGGGAAAAAATGGCTTTGCGCAAAACCTTATAACCATAGAGCTTTTCCACCAGCCATATATGCATATAGTGATAGCCATTGTTCATCATTCTCTATGGTGTGAATTTGCCAGTACATTCAATGTACTGACCCGTTTCGGGCTGCAGGTTTCTTACGACGAGTAAGTGATACGTCAGGGTTACGATTTCTATACTCAACTTTGCCGTTGGTATTGATGGGAATCCACAACCTTGTTGCTTCCGCTATTTGGATTGAGGTAATAGTATTTACGTTACTTGATACATGTGATTTACCTATGTTATAAATCCTTCGAGTACTGTGTGTCAGCATACCGATCCAGGGATGACACCTAAGCACAGAGACTTGATCCATTCGGGTCGGGTCACCACACCTTAAAATCTAGGATTGATTTGACACACCTGGGTATCAGAAAGGATTTGCAGGTGCAAGATGAAGGTAAACCATGGGATATGGCACTAGCTGTGTACGTCTTGGACAAGGTAAAAAGAAAAGAATTCTGCGAGGTTCTGTCACATGTGAGATTCCCACATGGATTTGCTTCCAACCCTGAAAGGAGAGTCAGTGCACATGGAAACAAGGTACAAGGGTTGAAAACTCATGACTGCCACGTCCTACTTCAAGGGTTTTACCTATTATCCTTAGAGGATTGGGCCGCCCTGACTTATACAGAGCAGTTGCAGAGTTGGGACAATTCTTCAGGGAACTCTGCAGTAGGAATATTAGGATAGATGCTTTGGAGCGTCTTAGAGACAAGATACCAACTATCCTATGCAACCTTGAGAAGATATATCCTCCAGTCTTCTTTGATGTGATGGTGCATTTGGCTGTTCATCTACCTGATGAGGCACTACTTAGAGGTCCAGTACAGTATGGCTGGATGTACCCTATTGAAAGGCGGCTAGGCACTTTCAAGGGCTATGTTAGGAACAGAGCTAGACCCGAGGGTTCCATTGCAGAGGCCTACATTGCTACAGAAGCGTTGACATTCTACTCAAAATACATTGAAACAGTTGATCAGCTTAGCAAAGAGGTGGGTGAAGACAATCCCGGGCTCAATGTTTTCGGTTATTCTGTTCGAGTTACAGGGAAGAGTCGACAAGAGGACAAACCTAAAGATTTGGACAAAATGGTTTGGTATGTGTTGAATAACTGTCCTGAGATACTACCTTATATCAAGTAAGTGCAGTACTGCAGCTTATACATCATAATCTACTAAACTTGCAGCACATTCTTATATATTTAGATGTTTGACGCGATCACTATGTTGTGTAGCATCTACAAAGAGGAGTTACTTTGCAAAATCCAAGAAACATTGACAAACTGGTTATGGCAGGATTTGCGAAATGGTTCAAGAACCATGTAAGCTTTTGAAGTGAACTCTCAGTTTTTTTGATATACTGAGTACATAAGATGATCAGCTTGTCTATTTTCTAACCATAGGTTAAGAAGATGCGGGAGGATGGGCAGGCAGTTGATGATGCCCTTTACTCACTAGCAATGGGTCCTCATACTCGGGTAAGACATTATGAATCTTGCGTTGTTGGAGATGTGCGCTACAACACCCTTGCACGAGACGAAGGCAGGAAGACACAAAACAGTGCCATCATGAGCACAGATATGTATGACAAAGAGACAACTGAAATGTATGCTAACATAACAGACATTGTTCAGTTGCAGTATATCTCCAGTTTCGAGGATCATCGGTGTGTGGTTCTGTTGTGTTGTCGTTGGTATAACCTGTTTTCCAGGATCGCAAAACCCAGAGCTAATGATTATTTCAAATCCATCAATGTCAAGGCGGCGTACCAGACCAACGAGCCTTTTATTTTGGCAAATCAAGCAACACAGATATTTTTCTTGGAAGACACATTTGCACGTAGCGATGACTAGAGAGTATTGCAAAGGTTTGAGTAGAGGAATTCATTTAATGAAGTTGCACAACAAGATGATGCTTACACTGCTCCTGATGTACAAGATAACATAGATGTTCCTAATATCTTTGAGAACCATCACGTCAATGACGCCGGTGAAAAGATTGCCTGTCGTGTTGTGGACATACAAGAGTTGATCAAGAAGAAGCCAACGTTCGAGGATGTTGAGGACGAAGAAGAAGATGACACCATGGGGAATTATGATTCAGACTGATACACATGGCGAAGATGTTGACGCTGCTGCTGCGGATGATGATTACATTGCTTTTGTCGTATTTTCCTGTCAGAAGACGTTTTTTTATCTACTATGTGAAATTGTGTTTGCTATGACAACTGAAACCTGATGAACATGTTGTTTAGTATTTTGCAGTGAGAACATCACTTGTTATGTATGCTGATTTGTGTTTGGTGATTGTATGACAACTAAAACATGATGACATTGTTGTTTAGTTGTACTCATATTTGGCTGTGAAACTTGAATTTGATGACATAGTTCGCTGTTGGACTGCAGTTTGCTCGACGTCTTCGAATGAGAACAAAGCTGACCCAATAGGGCCTCTGCTATTTATTTATTTATATGAGCAAAAGGGGATACCCTCTAATTTTCGTTAATAGAAATCATTAGATGTTCACAACACTACGCCCAGCCTGCTACACAGGTTTCATTCATTACTAGTTTCAGTAAAGTGCTCATGTCGTAGCCACTGAATACATCACGAGTGCTACATACACTGCAAATAAAGAGACAATCATCCTACAGAGCACATCTGTTTTGCCCGTTATCTTCACAAGCTCTTTCATCTCCTCATTGCTATCAAGGCCGTTCAGTAGCTGTTGCTTGGTCATGATCAGAGGAACTGCATCTTTAACCTTCTGCTCTGCATCTTCCTCTTCTGTCGTTCCTTCAATTACTTATCCAACACCCCAACCTGCTGGTATTGAGATTCCTCGGCTAACCAAATAATCAGCGTAGTTGCATTCCCCCACATCAGCAACTTCCCAGAAATACAAATCACATGAATCTTCCCTTTTCTGCAGGAATCAAATTGGAAGATCATTAACCAAACTATTAAAAAAATCAACAACTGAAAGCAGCAGAACAACACTTAAACATATTATTACCCCATGATTCGGGCATTTGTAGAAGACTCGGCCAGGGTTGCGGATTGTGGTTGAGATGCGACAGATGACTCTGCATGATTTGCAGCAGTGGCACCACACCAACGGCAGCGGGTTGCGATGAGCAATCGGCTGCGGTGCGTGTGCCAGCGGGGGTGTGATGAGACCCACAGGCGATGGTACGGGTGGCGACTTGGCGCATATCTGGTTGTTTCCTGCTGAAGAGCATGTGGACGAGCAGCCAGTGGACATGGTTACTGCGGCCAGAGCTTCTGATGCTAGGCAGAGTAAGTAGAGAAGAGGAGAGGCGAACGTTGGATATGTCAGTTTAATTACTTACAGAGTAGCATAGCACCATATATAGTCATAGTCTAGGTTTGCATTCGAACTAGCTACAGGAGCACGTCTTTCTTTTTTCTAAAACTCGGCAATGTCTCTTTACTGGTACACTAGCTTGTTCTGTACGCCTTCCCAAGTCTTTGATTTTCTTTCCCTTTTTTGCAAGGAAGGAAGGAGGACAAAATTGAGAGTTCCTAGGACTCGAACCCAAGACCTCTCGGTTGAAAACCAAGGGTGCTAGTCACTTATGTGGCGAACGTTCCCTGTGAGGAGGACGGTAGACGAACGCATTTTCCTCGCAGTTTTATTCCTATATATAAAAAATTATGCTACTTGGTGTCCGCTAAGTCAACAAACGATTGTTCCAACCTTGACCGTTGGATTGACATTCAACGTCTGTCCCGTTTCTTTAGTCTCTTCTTCCTCTAGCCGCGAAAGCCAAACCAGCGCCGGCAGGACCGCCTGCTCCCGCCTCCCACGGCTGGCTGTGATCTTCCCCGGCTCCTGTTCATTCCCGTCCGAGGCCTCACTATCATCCTCCGCCTTGGTTCGCTCACCGCGGTGTCGCTCTCTGGTGTTGTCAGCATGGTCAACAACCGAGAGGAATAAGAAGATGACTGTACATGGTGGGGATGACAGTAGGGACCCAGCAGCGCGCGCAGTAAAAAATTTTTTGGGACGGAGAAGGGTATCAACTGGGTTGTGCGGGACCCGTGGCCCGTCTAGCCCAGGCTTTTATTTCATATATTAGCACATGACCAGCCGAGTTTGTTTTTTCCTTTCTCAAAATGGCTAGCCAACTATTTTGTTTTTTTTGCAGAATAACCAACGTAGGCCTACTTGCTTTTCTACGCCCTGCTGGGCCGGAAAATCTTTCAAGACGAGGAGGAATGCATTTTGCACAGAAAATGGGCTATAAGCAATAAGAAATGGGCTATAAGTAATAATAAATGGGTTCTAAAATGAAAAAATACAGCAAACATGCAATTAGTTCCAAAATGATGTTTTCTTTCGGATTTTGATATTTTAAATTTCATTGTTTTTGTGCGGGTAAAATTTCATTGAATTTAAATTAAGGTATATTTAGATTTAAAATTAATTTGAATCTGGCTAGAAATTTTGGGATGTATGTTGTTTGGGACAGATTTGGAGGCTGACTTGTGGGTCTAGTAGGTTGACGTGTACTTTGGCTTTGTCAACTTAGTCCACAAACGATTCTAGCAGCAGTGACCGTTGGATGTTAATCCAACGGCCGTGCTACTTCTTCAATATCTGATCTTCTTGCTCCAGCCGCCCAAACCAGCTCCGGTGGGACTGCCTGCTCCCGCCTCCCGTGGCCGGCTGTGCTGTTGCACAGGCCGCACCGCCCCACCCTACTTCATTGCTGGCCAGGCCATTCCTGTAATCACCCACACCTCCTGTTATTTTCCAGCGACGGCAGCCGGACTAGTAAACCCTCGTACTCCCCACCGCGTGGGCAACCGTTGCCGAGTCTTCCCCGGCTCCGTGTCGTTCCCTTCCTATGCCTCGCCGTCGTCCACCGCCATGGTGCTCTCGGCGTGACCTGATCAACGTGGTCAATGAACGACATCCATCGGCCGTGGACTACACGCGCAAAATAATGATTCCTCCACCTGACAGCTGGGACCCACCGGAAGGGCCTCTGTATTTCGCGAAAAAAAACATCCCCCCCGCTGACATGTCGGACCCACCAGCTATATCTTCGCACGCAAGGAAGTGCCTCCTTATTACGCACAAAAAATGAATACCCCCCTGCTAGCTGGGACCCCCCATAGTGGGAGGATGACTTGTGGGCCAACTAAGTTGACGGGGATGGAGGGCTTTGTCAACTTAGTCAATATGAACGATTCTAGCTCCAGTGACCGTACGATGTCCATCCAACGGCCGTAGTGCTTCTTCAACCTCTGGTCTTCTTGCTCCAGCCGCCCAAAGTAGCGCCGGTCGTGCCGCATGCTCCTACCTCCCGTGGCCGGCTGTGCTGCCGCGGAGGCCACACCGCCCCTACTATTCCCACCGCTGGCCAGGCCCTACGACGACGGCAGCCTCACACCGCAGGCAAACCAGTGAACCCTCGTACTCCTCTCCGCGTCTTCCCCGGCTCCGCGTCGTCCCCTTCCTAGGCCTCGCCTCGTCCACCGCCGTGGTGCTCTCGGCGCAGCCTGGTCAACGTGGTCAAGGAACGACTTCCATCGGACGTGGACTGTACGTGGAGAGGATGACAGCTGGGTCCACGGCCGCAGCATGGAAGTGCCTCCTTATTACGCGGAAAATAATGATTCCTCCACCTGACTGCTGGGACCCACCGGACAGGCCACTGTATTTCACAGAAAAAACGTTTCCCCCTGACTGCTGGGACACACCATCTTCATCTTCTTACGCAAGGAAGTGCGTCCGAGCAAAAAAAACGATTCGCCCCCCTAACTGCTGGGACCCACCAGCTACAGCTTCGCACGCAAGGAAGTGCGTTCGGGCAAAAAAAACGATTCGCCCGCCTGACTGCTGGGACCCACCGGCTACATCTTCGCACGCAAGGAAGTGCGTCCGGGCAAAAAAAAAGATTCGCCCCCCTGACTGCTGGGACCCACCAACTACATCTTCGCAGGCAAGTAAATGCCTGACAGTCGGAACCACCTGGTCGAAGCGTACGTAGCATTGTCATTCTGGTCGCGAACGTGTATGTACATACTATTCGATGTAGAGGCCTGCACGTGTTGTAGTAGAGGAGCGCACGTGTCGTAGTAGAGGCGCGCACGTAGCATGTACACATACGTACAACGGCCAGGGTGCAAGAAAGAAAATATGGCCACATATGTGTACAT
Source organism: Triticum urartu (assembly GCF_003073215.2). Taxonomy (NCBI): domain Eukaryota; kingdom Viridiplantae; phylum Streptophyta; class Magnoliopsida; order Poales; family Poaceae; genus Triticum; species Triticum urartu. The sequence goes on along the minus strand of NC_053022.1, from coordinate 420,333,053 downwards.
ACGGGCGGGGTCTCGAATGCCTACTCGCGCATACGTACAGCCAGGGCCTGTGTACATGGCTGGGTCAGAAAGGAGAAACAGCGTCGTCGTTGTTTTCATGGGGAGGCAATGGAACGCGTCGTGTTCATGGGGAGGCAACGGAATGCGCCGTGTTCATGGGGAGGCAACGGAATGCGTCGTGTTCATCGGGAGGTAACGGAACGCGTGGGAGCCAACCGGCTAGGTCGGAACGGAATGCGTGGTCGTGTTCATCGGGAGGGCTTGGACGGAACAGGCAATGGAAACAAGGCCTGGCGTACCACAAAACGGAGGAAACGGACCTCCTATGTTCGGAACGGGGTCCTGTTGATCGGGAGGGGTGTGGCGTACCGCAAATCGGAGGAAACGGACCTCCTATGGTCAAAACGAGGGTCCTGTTGATCGGGAGGGGTGTGGCGTACCGCAAAACGGATGAAACAGACCTCCTACGGTCGAAATGGGGGTCCTGTTGATCGGGAGGGGTGTGGCGTACCGCAAAACGGACGAAACGGACCTCCTACGGTTGAAACGGGGGTCCTGTTCATCGGGAGGGGTGTGGCGTACCGCAAAACGGGACGCCACGAGATACTGTTCATCTCCACCGCCGACCTCCTCCAGCCTCCACGGGCTACCATCGACCTCATCCAGCCTCCACGGGCTCCTGTTCATCCAGCCTCCACCGCGCGCTACTCCACCGGCTATTGTTCAACCACCCCTCCACGGGCACCCCTCCACCGTCTACTGTTCATCTAGCCCTCCACACCATGGGGTCATGTTCAACCACCCCTCCACGGGCACCCCTCCACCGTCTACTGTTCATCTAGCCCTCCACACCATGGGGTCATGTTCAACCACCCCTCCACGGGCACCCCTCCACCGTCTACTGTTCATCTAGCCCTCCACACCATGGGGTCATGTTCAACCACCCCTCCACGGGCACCCCTCCACCGTCTACTGTTCATCTAGCCCTCCACACCATGGGGTCATGTTCAACCACCCCTCCACGGGCACCCCTCCACCGTCTACTGTTCATCTAGCCCTCCACACCATGGGGTCATGTTCAACCACCCCTCCACGGGCACCCCTCCACCGTCTACTGTTCATCTAGCCCTCCACACCATGGGGTCATGTTCAACCACCCCTCCACGGGCACCCCTCCACCGTCTACTGTTCATCTAGCCCTCCACACCATGGGGTCATGTTCAACCACCCCTCCACGGGCACCCCTCCACCGTCTACTGTTCATCTAGCCCTCCACACCATGGGGTCATGTTCAACCACCCCTCCACGGGCACCCCTCCACCTTCTACTGTTCATCCAGCCCTCCACACCACGGGGTCATGTTCATCCAGAGGCAACGCCACCGCTCACTGTTCATCCAATCGATCGGGTTCAGTTAGCAGCAGTAGCGAAGGAGTTGTTGGAAATATGCCCTAGAGGCAATAATAAAGTTATTATTTATTTCCTTATTTCATGATAAATGTTTATTATTCATGCTAGAATTGTATTGATAGGAAACTCAGATACATGTGTGGATACATAGACAACATCATGTCCCTAGTAAGCCTCTAGTTGACTAGCTCGTTGATCAACAGATGGTTACGGTTTACTGACCATGGACATTGGATGTCGTTGATAACGGGATCACATCATTAGGAGAATGATGTGATGGACAAGACCCAATCCTAAGCATAGCACTAGATCGTGTAGTTCGTATGCTAAAGCTTTTCTAATGTCAAGTATCATTTCCTTAGACCATGAGATTGTGCAACTCCCGGATACCGTAGGAGTTCTTTGGGTGTGCCAAACGTCACAACGTAACTGGGTGGCTATAAAGGTACACTACAGGTATCTCCGAAAGTGTCTGTTGGGTTGGCACGAATCGAGACTGGGATTTGTCACTCCGTGTAAACGGAGAGGTATCTCTGGGCCCACTCGGTAGGACATCATCATAATGTGCACAATGTGATCAAGGAGTTGATCACGGGATGATGTGTTATGGAACGAGTAAAGAGACTTGCCGGTAACGAGATTGAACAAGGTATCGGGATACCGACGATCGAATCTCGGGCAAGTATCATACCGATAGACAAGGGAATTGCATACGGGATTGATTAAGTCCTCGACATCGTGGTTCATCCGATGAGATCATCGTGGAACATGTGGGAGCCAACATGGGTATCCGGATCCCACTGTTGGTTATTGACCGGAGAACGTCTCGGTCATGTCTGCATGTCTCCCGAACCCGTAGGGTCTACGCACTTAAGGTTCGATGATGCTAGGGTTATAAAGGAAGCCTGTATGTGGTTACCGAATGTTGTTCGGAGTCCCGGATGAGATCCCGGACGTCACGAGGAGTTCTGGAATGGTCCGGAGGTAAAGATTGATATATTGGACGAAGGGTTTTGGAGTCCGGGAGTGTTCCGGAGGTACCGGGTGATGACCAGCATGACCTAAAGGTGTTTCGGGAGCCCCGGCAAGTGTTGGGGGGCTTCATGGGCCAAGGGAAGGGGGCAAACCAGCCCACTAAAGGGCTGTGCGCCCCCTCACCTAATCCCACGTGACCAGGGGGTTTGGGGCGCCCCATCTAGGGTTCCCACCTCCTGGCTTGGGGGCCAAGTCACCCAAGGGGGAGATCCCATCTGCCCTGGCCGCCGCCCCCCCTAGGGGAAACCCTAGGGCGCCTCCCCCTCCCCCTTGCCCCTATATATAGTGGAGGTTTTGGGGCTGCACAGGACACGAGATGAGTTCCTCTCCTCTATATGACGCAGCCCTGCATCTCTCCTTCCTCCTCTCCCGCGGTGCTTGGCGAAGCCCTGCAGGATAGCCACGCTCCTCCATCACCACCACGCCGTTGTGCTGCTGCTGGATGGATTCTTCCTCAACCTCACCCTCTCTCCTTGCTGGATCAAGGCGTGGGAGACATCATCGGGCTGTACGTGTGTTGAATGCGGAGGTGCCGTCCGTTCGGCACTAGGATCTCCGGTGATTTGGATCACGACGAGTACGACTCCATCAACCCCGTTCTCTTGAACGCTTCCGCTTAGCGATCTACAAGGGTATGTAGATGCACTCTCCTCCTCCCTCGTTGCTAGATGACTCCATATATAGATCTTGGTGACACGTAGGAAAATTTTGAATTTATGCTACGTTCCCCAACAGGAATCGCTCGATCGGGTTCAGTTAACAGCCATCAATCGATCGCTCAGGTTCAGTAACGCGTAGCCTGCAGTGCAATCGCTCGGGTTCAGTTAGAGCCCAACGCCTCGCTCGGGTTCAGTTAGAGCCAACGCCTCGCACACACGCGCGTACGTGTACGAGAGAAACGCAAATCGCTCGGCCCCCGACCTCCCACCATAACCAGGAACTCCCCGAAATTTTCCTCCCCCTCGCTTCTACCATGGTTTTTTCCGTCATGGACGGCCCAAAGAATGTCGTGCAGCTGCGTCTCCGGCCCGCCCAGGACGAAAAGCCCATTTTCTATCATGATTTTTTGTCACAGAAGTAGGAGCCCACCACATCTATGATGATGCCGGGTTTTGTCACAATTATCGTCATAGAAGTGTCATATGTATGACAGAAAAAAATTCGTTCGGCCCAAAATGTCACGGATGTGTCTTTTTTTGTAGTGTGATGAGTGGAGGAGTGCCTTCCCCAACGACCCCGACGATGATACCGGCCAGACCTGGCTCGCGACACACCGTACATGATGAGGAAGGATTGGCTCGACCTCTACTTCGACCGAAAGTAGTTTAGCTTAGTTTAAATTTATGTTTTATGTTCAGTTATGCAAAACTATCTATGTTTATATTTGACAGCATGCTACTTTAGGTTGAACCTACTTTGAACTTGATAAAATTGAAGTTTAAAACCTCAAGTTTAGGGGATCGACTAGAAAAGGCCAAAAATTGTTGGAGCATATATATATCCACTAAGGGTTTGAGTCCTTTAACTTTTTAAGGATCGCCTAGATATGTCCTTATGACTTGTTTATTTCAGTTCTTCACAATGTGATGCTCTATATGTGCAACTATTTGCCGTGCAGTTCAATTTCATCAATAACAGTTTCAACAATACCACTATGAATTACAATATTTGGTTGTTGTTGAGGATATTGCAGTTAACATGCCTTTTCATTTTTTAACAATAACTAGTGTACTGTAGGCCTGCACAATACCAGTTTGAATGACTACTTGCTTGTTTTTAAATGTTATGCCTGATGCAGTTAACACACATTTCCACGTCTTGTTTTTCTTAACTACCGTGCTTAGGCCTGCACACTGAAGCTATCATTTGTAGATTATGTTGTCTACCATGGATATATTTGGTTGATGTTTAGCCTGTTGTCCTTAACATGCCTTTATATGTACTCATGCAGGACAATATTGAGAGTAGTGTTGTTTTCCATCAAGGTTAGTTTCATCGCATTGCATATATGTACTCATTGTTCAGGATATCGGTAGTTGGTACCGTATAGCCTGGGGCTGATAAGGGATTAATCGTCGAATCGGACATTTCACTGAATATATCTGTAACCCATTTATCAGTAGGATAACTAGGGATGTATTATAACTGAGGCTACCTAGCAACATGCATTGTACTGAATGACTAAATATGCAATCCCAGGCTACATAGCAACAAGGAAGAGTGTTACCTTAATGTTCTGATGATGTCTAGACATACATGTAATAAAATCTTATATAATGGGATGGAGGGAGTGTTGTACTACATCATCTTTTAATTGTAGTTTAGCTTCTAATATTAACTTGGTGCTTTTAGGTACATATATCATTGCCAAAGATCCACACTTTGACCCTTTCTACGTATGGGGCAATGAGATATTCATGAACCAGCATAAAGTGAGGAAACTGGTAAAGAGTGTTATTAAAATGGGTCAAAATATGTCAATTGAACTATTTGTTTACACTTTATGCAAGACAACAGTGAATTGCAGGATGGTATGTAAGAACCATGTAGCCTTCTTTTTACCGCCCGTAATGAGTTGTGTTAGATGACAATATCTGAATCTTTTTTCTTTTGCAGTGGATCCTGAAGCAGTTTACTCAAGATTACCTCTGAAACTACATGATTGGTAGCTTGCCATCACAACGGGTTGGACTAGAGTCCTGCATGCCTTCTGCATCCAGGAGAGCACAATACGGCCATTCATCTTCACCTTGTTCAGTAACCGAAATGTCTATCACCTCTTTCTTTACCATCTGTAATAGTACAAGTATAGAACCCTAGTTCATCATTCTTTATTTGGTGCTTATGTAATTCTTAAATATATGTACATGTGAATCGAATAATGCATTGGTTGTTTGAACCTGATGGATATGAATAAAGCTATAGCCTACTTTCAAGTTTAAATTAGGTACAATTTTAAATAGCAGCAATTAAATTAGGGCGAAATTATGTTGTACAAGTCATTACGGCACACAAGGTTGGTAAAACACAAATGTTTGTGATATACACCATAATCCAAGACGGTTCACAGAGAGGAAATGTGTGCAAGCATACACACAGTTGCCGTTTGCAAAGTGTGTGTGATGTCACACACAATCACATATGGTGCGGGAAAACTAAATGTGTGTGATTATCTACCTATCATACACGGTTTGTAATCATGAACTGTTTGTGATGTGCCAGGTATCATAAAACTCCTGTGCCTAGAAAGCTCCCGTGTCTGGAATCTGCCTGGTTTTAGGTAAAACCACAAAACTCCGACTGTGATGGCAATGCGAGCACAAACCAGTAGCAAGGATGAAGCGTTTGGGATATTCAATATATCGGAAATGGTTATATAGGGAAAAATGTATGCATCAAGGCTCCCTATCCCCGACGGTTTTTGTGTCGTGTGGGAAGGACCCCCCTATCGCCCACACTCACTTGGCGACGATTCCAAATGCCGTCGCGGAAAGGGGATAAAAACTGTTTGTATAGCACCGACGCGTACTAGTGTGGAAATCCAATCTCGTTTTGTGCAGTTGCACTAAAATCAAGCAAAGTTGCCGGTGTGACATTTTAGTTCGCTATAGCAACAAGTTGAATAGATATCCCTGTTTTAACAAAGGAAAGAAAGGAAACAATTATCAGCCAATAAAGGAGGATGAAACATGCAGCCACAAAAAGAAGCATCTACATCTAGCTTATCTTGATGGAAAACAAAGTATAGGATGGTAGCATTTCCAAAATGGTTGCATTGATTCATATTAACAGAGAAATTCTCTTAAAACAGTTCAATAGTTAATTCTAAGAGTGGCATTGCTTAATTTTACCAGCGACATTAGATTAATAAAAAGCATAAACAGTTCCAGGGGAGAGTGGGCGCAACAACACCATGTGCTTCCATGTACTTATAAAGGGGGTGATGCAGAGTTTGTTGTAACAAAGAAACAAGCATCATGTGTGGGTTGGAACCATTTTGCTCACCTAATGGTAAAAGACAGCAGTTCAATAGCTTCAATTCAACATTTATCCAAAACAGTACCAATAAAAGTAGCACAACATCTCAAAGCACATGGCACCATCATGTGTATGAAAGTCGAACAAGATTTGAAAGAACTCGCGAGGAGGATTTGAACGAAATATCTCAACACATATAAGGGAACACGATCTCCTTTTGTGCAGTTCAACCAAAATTAAGCAAAGTCGCCAGTGTGACATTCATGTTTAACTACAAAAAACACTCTTAAAACAAAAGTGTTTCGCATAGCCAAGCAAAATGATGCAATGGCAACAAGTTGAATAGATATCCCTATTTTAATAGAGGCAAAAAAGGAATCAATTACTGGACAATAAAGGGGGGTGAAACATGCAGCTACAAAAAGAAGCATCTACCTTATCTTGATGGAAAACAAAGTATAGGACAGTAGCATTTCTAAAATGGTTGCATTGAGTCATATTAACAGAGAAATTCTCTTAAAATAACATTCATTAAAAATGTAATTTACTTTTAACAATGGCATTGCTTCAATTTACCAGTGTCATTGTTAGATTAACAACAGCAAAATAGTTGTATGAGACATGGGACATGGGACATGCCAGCACCATGTGCGTCCACACGTATAAATATGTGATGTAGAGTATGTTGCCAATCAGCATATCTGCGTTATTCCCATATTTTTTCTCTTTGAACCTTTTTCCTATGTGAGGGCAGCAAATCTAGTCCTGCACAAACTACCCGACCCCCGAGTTCCTTTCCTTTTTCAACAAAGAGGTAGGTTCCTTACAGTTGTGTGTACTAGGTTACCCCTTTTTCCCTTTTCGACCAACAAAGCGGCAGGATAGCCAGTCTATACTAATTTCGCTCCCTCCTTTCCTCATTGAACCATGTCCAAGATTCATGCTCCACCCCACCGCACCCTTCTTTCCTCTTTGAACCAAGACCTAGATTCGACTACAGAATCGAAAAAGATCCACATGGAGCTAGAGCGATGACAGTTTCAAAGAAACTAATACCCATACTACATACGGCAGTGAGGAAGAAGGGGCCGGTGACCGTCCCGCACAGGCGCTGGGTGAAAGAGAATAGTGCAGTAGGCAGTGGATTGCCTCCCTCGCCGAAGGCGATAGAGTGAACGCTGCACCTCCTCCCCTTCCCGGTACGATGGGATCTGGACGCCTCCTTCACTAGCTATGAGGGGGGGAGAGAGATAGAGGACAATGCAGTCTTGTTTAGATCTAGTGAAGAGGGTGAGAGACTGTGAATATATAAAACCCTAGCAAAGGAACGCTGAGCCTCCAGAGTGTATATATATGTAGTGTGGCGAGAGTGTGGAGAGTGCAAATCCTAGCAAACAAGCGATGAGGCTCCAGCTTATATAGTACTACATATATATTGTATTACGGACTGAGCTCTGGTACCTTGACTGCACCTGCCTTTGGCTGTATGACAGGTGGGCCAGCCACATTTTGGGCCCACCTGTCATACACCCAAAGGCAGGTGCACTAAGTCAATGAAGCTGCGTCCATATAGTACTCGTGTATACTACTAATATATAATGGAGTGGTTTTCTTATTCTCTCCATAAAAATCATTTTAAATTGTGTAAGTACGAAACGAAACTCTTTATTTAATGCACCAGTGAAGAAAACTACTACTTTCGATGAACTAACGATCCACGCGTCCTGGTCGCACTTCCTGTCCTTCACGTGTGGTACACTACCCTCCCTTAAGTGAACAACCACATATGCGCCAAATTATCAGAAACGTGTGAGAGTGTGTACAAATAAAGAATTTTAATTTCAAATATCAGAGAGGTTTGAGAGTATGTACAGTTTTCCCTCTCTCAATAATTATGGTTTGTTGTGTTCGGCCTAAACTTGGTCAAACTTTAGAAAGTTTGACTTCAGTCAAATCTAATATGCAGAGTAAATAAAAATGGAGGGCTATTACGTCCATACGGGTTTTTAGTCCACACCATTTTTTTAATCAAAGTTAATAGCTGGACAAATAAAATTACAGGGGAGTTGAAGACAAAGTTGTGAGAAGGCTTAGAAATCAATACAAAACTTATGCTCTTAGTACCAATGTCGATCCTTCTTTGAGGAAACATTTGGTTCATAGCCAATTGTGTGATAAAATTGCACCAACGTGAAAGACGACTACGTCTCCAATGCAACCAAGGTGAACTGATGAAGGATATCATCTTTGTGGGTAACAAGCAAAGAGCATTGATGGAAGACAGCTTGTTTTTCATCGGAAATCGATCAGCTTCACCAGCTGATGCAACCATGAGGTGCAACCATGAGCATTGGTAGGTCATCGTGGTGATGCATCATGCATTTGGCATCAAGTTTGGGTGAGGCACCTATGAAGTTTGATAAATCCTCACTGTGGTCTGTTTCTTCTCAGTAATCAAGCTCGAGGAAGGAAGAACTACGTGGCAGAGGACAGTGAGGCGGAATAACAATGGCTATCCAATTTTGTGCAGTTCCACTAAAATTGAGGAAGACATGCCCGGGTATGGAGATATGCATCGTTGTTTGCAAAAATATAAAAAAGGATATAGTGTTGTTACTTTGTTTTGGCAGTGGTACAAGATTAACAGCGACATCTCAATTTTCCATAAAAATTAATGAGAAGTACACCGACAAATAGAAGAATCATGATTATCTTGATCGGAACTAAACCAGGATACCCGAGAAAAAAACATTTCTCCATTTAACCAGTGATAGTATTAGATTAGCAGCAGCAATAGGAGCATATGGACAATGACCGCACAACCGCCATGTACTTTTTGTCGAAACAACATGTATACCTCCACCGAGGCATAAACCAGGAAAACTTTTCGCGTGACAATTCCTCTATAATAGTAGGTGATGTTGGACTAGCCGACGAACCCTAGCTACTATACATGGGGATCTGGGGAGTAGTCACATAGAAGAAAACCCGCATGCATCAACCTGGGGAGCTGTACCAGTACAAGAAGTTATACCTCAGGTGGGAGAGATGTCGCTTAGGCGGGCGGGCGGGATCTGCCCACACGACGGTAGTGAACAAGGGCACGAAGTAGATTCGTTCGCGCTAGTGCCGGCTCCGAGAGGACAGTGCGCATCGGCTTCCTCCATCGCCGACGGCGACAACATCAATGTTGCACCTCCTCACCTCCCGTAGCGGACGGGATTCGGCTGGATCTGTGACCACCGGTGAGGAGAGAGATAGAGTGGACACTATCATCTTGTTTTGATATAGAGAGGGTGAGAGAGCAAGTTGCGAGAAACCCTATCAAACAAGAGGCTATATATACAATGGAGTAAAAAAATCTCTCCATAGCAGTGGTTTTAAATAGAATACACGTGTTCCCAAAAAAAGAAACAAAAACTGGCGGACAATTTTTTAATGTACCAAGAAAGAAAACTTGATCAAAAACATGCCCCCCGCTTCCAGGTCACGAGAGTCATCGCGCACACACACATAGACATAGACATGCATATCCGTGTTTACGTAAAATTCCATCTCCATCTCCATCTCCATCTCCAATCATATTTGTCCAACTGGCACATTATTTACGTTGTTAATTATATACGCAGCAATATTAATGTACATCATCCCTTGTTTGCGGGCATCCGAACCGCTGCCACGCCCACTCCTGACCAACCCGAACCCTCTTCATCACCTGCACGTGCTTCCTGCCCGAAACAGTTAGTGCCGCATTCATGCCGGGCCAGAGCGGACGCGACCTCTCACTGGCGCCGGCCAAGAGAGCGTCGCCCGCGCCGCTTCTCGATGCACGCGACTGCTCCGCGTTCAAAGGTCGCAATAGCCGGCCACAACATGCATGTAAAAAGTTCTTGGGAGTCTGTGCTACAGCTAGTTGTCCTCCCCCAACTCGTCAATCTCTTCCATTAGTGCTAGTACTCCATGGCGCGATCCATCGACAAGCAGGCGGGAAAGTTATCGTATACTCAGTTTGCGGTGAGTGGCATGTCGAGCGACCGTGTGTGGTGGAGCCATGGAGGAGGGTGAGACACGAACGTGACATACGTGATTTAAATGTTGGTTCTGCTCGATGGCGCGATACAACGAAACGAAACATTGGTTTCTCTCTGTTTCCATTTTTTCTCTGAAAAAACGGAAACTCTCCACTCCATTTTCATTCCTACTCCAAGGTTGCCCGTTACAACATTCCATCAAATACAAAGGAAAACTAACACTCATGCTGATGCATCTCAATGATTCACAGATCATAGCCAATATTTACTTCACAACTAAAGAAAAAAAGTTGTGAGAGCGTGTACAAAAGAAAAACTATTGATGGGGTCACTACGACTTAAACCCTAAACCCTAAACAAGATTTAATTTCCTGGCTAGGTAGAACCTATCGAACGAAAGACGGCTGGCACCCTCGGATCATATGATGCTTTTGTGCAGTTCCACTAAAATCGAGCTGAGCATCCCTGATGGCAAAGATATTGAACAAGTGTGATTAGAATAATAGTACTGGCACTAGTTCATGAGGCATAAACTCTTCACTAATAGAAGCCAGTAGAAGTAGAGAAAGATCGACATGGAGATGGACCTACGTGGAGAGCTGTGGCAGTGGAGCAAACCGGCTCCAAAAGGAAGATCTACCTGGGACGTCGGGTTGTAGCTAGAAGGGCGGTTGGGACGTGACATCAACCCATACCACGGGGACCCCCAATTGGGACGAACTGACTGCGGGTTTTCTCCCTTGCCGATGTCGACCGCGTCTACGCAGAACATTGTTCCCTTCCCCGGCAGCAAGATCAGGCCGGATATGCGACCAGCGGTGTGGCCACCGTCGTTCTATGCTTGTGAAGAGAGCAACCCAAGCAAGCAGGCTTGTAGATTAGGCTCCTGCTAGTGTATATATAGTGGTTTTCTTTTTCTCTCCATATCAACCATTTTATATTGCGTACGTGTCATTGAAGAGTGAAATGGTGGTTGCTTCTTCCGACTAACTTACTGTGTGATTTGACTGCTCCTTGGTAGCCGCTACACGTACTCCCCTTACGTGTATGACCATTCCTGAGTCTCACTTGTACTTATCTCTATTTTCTTGCATGACACGTGACAGGATGCGCATAGAGGAATTTTGTTACTGCACGTTGTACGTAGTACTACTAGTACCTACTCCCTCCTTTCGGTTCACTACTGGTACTCCCTCCGTCCTGGCTTATTAGTCCCCTTTGTACTCAATTTGTGGGCTTGTTTTCCTCAAGAAATTGTCTTTATATTACCAATGTATTAATATCGGGAATGTATGCGTGAACAACGAATGATTAAACCTTGCATGCAACGTTTTGACAAAGCATTGACTTATGAACATGTGAATGTGAGGGACTACAACCTCGTGCATGCATGCAACAATCACACGTACACATGGACGCAAAAACACGCACCATGCCCTAATGCATGCATGTCCGAGCACACGACGGAACACACACGGTAACGGTCAAGTGCTCAACCTACACGTTGATATGTCCATTTTGCATCATGTTTTTATATCGATAATTATTGCATTATGGGTTGTTATTACACATTATGTCACAATACTTATGCCCATTCTCTCTTATTTTACAAGGTATACATGAAGAGGGGGAATGCCAGTAGCTGGAATTCTGGGCTGGAAAAGGAGCAAATATTAGATACCTATTCTGCACATCTCCAAAATTCCTGAAACTCCATAGGAGTTATTTTCAGAATATATAAAAAATACTGAGTGAAGAAAGTACCAGAGGGGGGCCACCCACCATCCACGAGGGTGGGGGCGCGCCCTACCCCCCTGGGCACGCCCCCTGCCTCATGGGCCCCCTGGTGGCCCTCTGATGCCCATCTTTGGCTATATGGAGTCTTTCGTCGAGGAAAAAATCATAAGCAAGCTCACAGGATGAAACTCCGCCACCACGGGGTGGAACCAATCTAGGGCTCCGGCAGAGCTGTTCTGCCGGGGAAACTTCCCTCCGGGAGGGGGAAATCATCACCATCGTCATCACCAACGATCCTCTCATCGGGAGGGGGTCAATCTCCATCAACATCTTCACCAGCACCATCTCATCTCAAACCCTAGTTCATCTCTTGTATCCAATCTTTGTATCCAAACCTCAGATTGGTACCTGTGGGTTGCTAGTTGTGGTGATTACTCCTTGTAGTTAATGCTAGTTGGTTTACTTGGTGGAAGATCATATCTTCAGATCCACTATGCATATTAATACCCCTCTGATTATGAACATCAATATGCTTTGTGAGTAGTTACGTTTGTTCCCGAGGACATGGGAGAAGTCTTGCTATAAGTAGTCATGTGAATTTGGTATTCGTTCGATATTTTGATGAGATGTATGTTGTCTTTCCTCTAGTGGTGTCATGTGAACGTAGACTACATGACACTTCACCATTGTTTGGGCCTATAGGAGGGCATTGGGAAGTAATAAGTAGATGATGGGTTGCTAGAGTGACAGAAGCTTAAATCCTAGTTTATGCGTTGCTTCGTAAGGGGCTGATTTGGATCCATATGTTTCATGCTATGGTTAGGTTTACCTTAATACTTCTGTTGTAGTCGCGGATGCTTGCAATAGGGGTTAATCATAAGTGGGATGCTTGTCCAAGTAAGGACAGTACCCAAGCACCGGTCCACCCATATATCAAATTATCAAAGTACCGAATGCAAATCGTATGAGCGTGATGAAAACTAGCTTGACGATAATTCCCATGTGTCCTCGGGAGCGCTTTCCTTCATATAAGAGTTTGCCCAGGCTTGTCCTTTGCTACAAAAAGGATTGGGCCATCTTGCTGCACCTTATTTACTTTCATTACTTGTTGCTCGTTACAATTTATCCTATGACACAACTATCTGTTACCGATAATTTCAGTGCTTGCAGAGAATACCTTGCTGAAAACTGCTTATCATTTCCTTCTGCTCCTCGTTGGGTTCGACACTCTTACTTATCAAAAAGGCTACGATAGATCCCCTACACTTGTGGGTCATCAAGACTCTTTTCTGGTGCCGTTTCCGGGGAGTGAAGCGCCTTTCGTAGGTGGAATTTGGTATGGAAAATTTTATATAGTGTGCTGAAATTTACTGTCACTTGTTACTATGGAACATAATCCTTTGAGGGGCTTGTTCGGGGTATCTTCACCCTGACCAGTAGAGCAAATAGTTGCTCCTCAACCTACTGAACCTACTGAAAATGTTTACATTGAAATCCCTTCGGGTATGATAGAGAAACTACTAGCTAATCCTTTCACAGGTGATGGAACATTGCATCCCGATTTGCACCTGATCTATGTGGATGAAGTTTGTGGATTATTTAAGCTTGCAGGTATGCCCGAGGATGTTATCAAGAAGAAGGTCTTCCCTTTATCTTTGAAGGGAGAGGCATTGACATGGTTTAGGCTATGTGATGATATGGGATCATGGAACTACAAACGATTGAAATTGGAATTTCATCAGAAGTTTTATCCTATGCATCTTGTTCATCATGATCGTAATTATATATATAATTTTTGGCCTCGCGAAGGAGAAAGCGTCTC